>NC_134029.1:7926849-10326849 GCF_964204645.1 Tubulanus polymorphus | reverse complement strand
CTAAATCATCGAATGTTAACTACTGAAATTTGCTTATAGTATTATATTAAAACTACGATAGAAATCCATTTAATATTAACTTCGATAATGCAAATATAAAGAGACACTATAGATAACGATTTTCTAAATCATCGAATGTTAACTACTGAAATTTGCTTATAGCATTATATTCAAACTATGAGGAAACATGTGTCTGTATAGGGAAAGTGGGTGCACTCAACATCATTCCAACACCAGATGACGCACGCACGAGGAATCAATCGTTCATATTGCATCGACTTTTTTCCCCAGCTAAACGTGATCGTAAGTTGATTCTGACTAGTGTGTGAAATATTGTCTGGCGGATGTACATGCTTATTCAATTTTCTCTCAGTGATAATTGAAATGGCTTCCGGGAGTATTCTAGATCGGCTCACGTCGTTGTTTTCAAACGACAACAAAACGTTGACAGATACTGCGGCTGAGACTACCAATTCGGGCATAGATAACAAAGCTCATGACGGTAGCGATGACAACGTTTCCGTTAGTAATTCGGACTTTTCGATGGTTTCGATGTCACTTAATGAACTATCTCCGCCTTCAACTGAAAGTCCAATTTCTGAGACGGATGAACAAGATGACGACACAGCAGAAAGCCCAGCAACGCCTAGTCCAAACAATGGAAGGGACCAATTTGGCGGTGAAGGTGGCATTTCAATTCTCAAAGAAGATACAAATATTGTGATTCCGGATGTTGAGGTACATTCTGCAAAATTGGAAAATAACGGTAGCGCTATATATGATGGAAGTTTAAAAGCAATAAGTATGGAGATAATGTCACTGTTACCCCGGTTCTTGGAAGCTCTAACCAACGATGACGTGGAGTGGATGCAGCAGTGTTTGAATATAACATCAAAAGTAAGCCGAGTAAGTTTAATGAATCTTGAAATGCCATACGAGGAGATGTTTGGTATTTACATCGACAAAAAGCAGTTTCCAAAGCCGTACTCAAGTTATTTGTTTCGACGCCCGTTGATTATTGCTGCTGCTTGGGGGTCTGTAGGTGTGTTGAAATTATTGGTCCAGTACGGAGCTGACATACACATTCGTGATTCAGGGGAAAACACAATCGTCCATGCTTTAGCACTATCGGCTGGCCTAAGACCTCAGAAAATGGAAGAATATCGTGAGATACTACACTATTTGATCGATTCCCTTCCGAATGAGGAGGAGAGAAAGAAAATGTTTCTAAGTGACAACGAGATCGGCCTGAGACCGTTAGAAATAGCAATAAAACACAATTCGTATGAGATGTTTAAAGATATCGTCGAACTCGAAGGTGTCTACAGAAAAAGGTTGAGTATTTTGGGGTTGTTTGTGAAAAACCGATACGAGTTGCACGACTACGGTTGCGACGGCAAACGAGAACCCGTATCACCGTTGGAGTTTCTGCGCTATTCAGCCGAAGAAGATCTACAGAAATTGGTCGAATCGAAAATCATCGATTTGCCGATCATCAATGCATGGATCAAGGACACATATAAGAGAAACTACATATTCCTTTGGATTTGGATTATTTTTCGAACCTTCGTTTGCCTAGCTATGCTCCCACTGGCATATGCAAATAAACACGTGGATACACAAGGCAATTATGACGTCAAAGGAATTATGACGTGGGGATACTGGGCATTCCTGGCTGTAATTGCTACTTTCATAATGATTTTTGACATTTTCGATCTTCTTGATTGGCTTTTTCGACGTAGGAAACGCGATCAAATATATCACGATCATAGAAACCGTCCAAGTTTCTTGACCGGAAACTTATTCTTTCGTATCCCACAGTTTGGATTGGCTTTACTTTGCTTCGCGATTTCGATCAGCATTATGAAAACTGGAAAAACGAATGCGTTGCTTCAAGGAGTACACGACTTCTTGGTGGTGTTCTCAATCATGTACTTTTTCCAGATGAACAGCCATTTCGGGTATTTCATAATCGGGTTTCGGCGAATTTTGAGTTCAATGATTACGTTTTTGGTTGTGTTCTTCTTTATTATCGGAGGATACGTGCTTATGTTGAAACCATTCCTCTGTCCCCCTGAATACACAGTATGTACTTGGGAATATGCCATATACCGTACCTTTCTGCTGATGCAAGATATCGAAGCTCTGGGGGCGATTACGCATAAAAACCGGACTATCGCAGGCCAAGTCATTTCGGTCGTAAATGTTTCCTATACTAAAGCAGCAATACACGTGGCTTTCGTGTTCACTATAACGATAACTTTACTTAATTTCCTGATTGCGGTGCTATCATCGACGTACGATGAACTGGTGAGCACTAAATCCACTTTAGTCAAACTGAACCGACTGGAAATCATGATGCTGGCGGAGAAAAGGTTCTTCTTGGTCAGAAAAATGTTTGATAAGTGTAAAAGATGCGCCTGTAAAAATAACTTTTCTACCATGGGGCCAGAGCCGCTCAATGATTGCTCATAAGCCTCAAAGTTTGGAATGTTAACTATTTGATTATTAGTCGAGTTTTACAGTTGTTCTTGTTCATTATATTCTGCTTTTTGGACATTCAAATTACGGCCAAATCGTATCGTTAATCGCACATTGTACCGTACCGAGTACTGTAATGTGATATGTATCCGTACAGACCGTGTACTGACTTGTTTAGAGATTCTGACGACTGTGATTATACTACGCGTAAAGTAACACGCCTAAACGGCATTTTCGACTACGGGACTAATTGTTTTAGTTACTGATGGGGACTGGGGTTAATGTGGATATGTACTTCCTGAATACTGAATGACGAATGATTTCTATTACTGGATGATATTGTTAACAGTTCAGATGAGCAGATGTACACTTTTATTAACTTGCGTACTACGTGTTGCGCGCAGGTGGTCTTGTGATAAGATTTTCAAAAGCATCTAGCTGGAAGTAATGCGGTTAGTAACGTAAGCGATTTCGATTTACTAATGAGGTGAATTTACCATATTTACTTTTAGTAGATAGTTTAACTTTGATTTTGTGCTAACACGTATTTCTTCTCGTAAAATGATGCGGCTTTATGTAGAAGAGTAGCCTATACTGGTTACATATTTAATCAATTTCAGAGGTTTAAATCGACATAATTGCTGTATGTACACATAGCAGCTGTTTCACATTAATCTAACGCAAGTACAGAGTACATGTTCATGATTGCTTTTCATGCTCAATTCTCTGAACATAATTATTCAAATATTGGAAGCTATGTATATTTTGTAATTGGAAATATCAGTTTATTTTTCAATACATTTTCTCGAGTGCCTGAACAAATCAATAGTTTCGATTACCGTTGATGTATCTGAACTATTATGGTGTGGATACATGTCGAAATTGTAAAATCATTTGTGACACGTCCAAATCTTATTTGAAACTTTTTTGATATTTAGATAAATCTTCTAACGGTTTAACAAGTAGTTTGTAGTCATAAATGACGAGACTTTTGATACACTATCAAAATTTGATATTTTTGAACCCTTTTTGACGTATCTTTTGACGAATTGATGTGATCATACAGTCGCCCAGCCGATGTGCAGCCCAATAGCCAGAAACTTGCTGTTCTTTATTTTCGACACATTACTTGAATAAGAAATAAAACGAATGAATATCTTAGTGTAACTGATATGAGACCGTGGAATCATCACGGCCCGAAAAAGAAAAGAATTTTGGTGGTATATCTACGGCGACTGCATCACATCAATTTTGACATGTTGATTGATGGGTGAAATGACGCGTCAGTTGACTTGTCAAAAACCTTCTAACAAGGATTTTTGAAGTGTCAATTTTACATGGATTTCGATAGATTCTGACAGTGTTTCTACGATCGTCTACGATTTGTCCATTCAGTGGCGGATTCAGGGGTCAAATCTGAGTACTGCTCAAGTGATATTGTCTCCCGAATAGCTGACCGAAGAAATATGAAATTTTAGGTGCTCTCAGATGCTATATCGGCAATTTTTAAACAGGAATTATATACTATAAACTACTATAGTATAGTACTACTAGCTACTACTGGTGCACCGATTCACTACCAGTTACTTACGACAAGTATCGGCGAGACAAACGATACATGTTAGTGTGTATAAGTCACATGCAGGCAAATATTGACTTAAATCGAACATGTTGTGGGGAAATCTTGAGCTCAAGCGGTATTCGCTAAGATAAGATAAGATAACTTTATTCATCCTGACAATGTCAATTGTATAAGGATATAGAAAAACATTTGTACCAACACACTATCTAAAAAACAAAATATCTACAGAACATTTCAACATATCAATAATATTCATTAATAAATTCGGGTACTTTGTATTCAATAACTCGTAATATTTTAGCTCGGATGGATTATCGTAATAATCACTAGTTATGTGACTTCTTCTTAGATCAGTGTGAGAATGACAGATCATAAAGTAGTGGTATTCATCACCAATTTCGCCTGAATTACATATTGTACATAGTCTTTCTTCTTTCTTTTTCGTATATCTTTCCATCTCAATAGGTAAATAATGATTATTGGCACGGTATCGTAGCAAATAGTTACAGTATTTCGCCGGTAACTCAATAAGGTATTTTTCAAATTCAAAATTCTTTTTAATCATTCTATAATTACAAAGGGTATCTTTGGTAGCCATTTCCGCCACTGTTGAATAAATTAATCTTTAAGGAATAATTTCATAGGCTGGACCACCACTGCCATCTTTTGTATTTCAATCATGTTCTATCACTATCCGTAAACTGTTAAATCTGTTGAGATGTTTTACCGTAAATAAATGTTATTTTTATCATTACTGTCACGAAAGCGATTTTGTCGTGTCAAACTGTTCGTCAATTTTGACAGGTCAAATTACGCATCGATTCTTATGTGTTATGTCAGAATATAGAATATCAAGGTTTTTTACCAGTCAAAAATGATGTTATAATCCTGACTGTATATCTACGCAATACAGGACGGAGTCAGGTGCTTGTATTAGCCCACTAAAAGACTTAGTTGAGTCTTAACGGGCTATTGCGTTCACTTTTCGTCCATCATTTGTAGACGGATTCCAGTTATGGGGAGTTCTGACGACGCTCCAATGGATTGGTGCATTGCATCTGCAGCCAAAACGATGTCGAACAATTGATTTTTCATTGATAACAGTCGTACAGGAATTGATTTGTAGCAGCCTGGGGTTTTCTTGGTTATATTTTGTATCTTTTGACGCAATTTTCTGCGTTCATATTTGTTACTTACTGAATTTGTTTTGGCTACAGGGGATTTGCCCAGGTTGAACTTGTACTTTGGTAGCCTACCATCGAGAAACGGCTTTTTGTTTGTTTGAAACCTGTCTTTGGATACCTAGCGCTTACATGCACGTCAAGTCCATTTCTCTCATGATTTTATCATTTATGCCCTTTTTATCCGAGACGTCCGCACTAAATTCTTAAAGCTATTTCTTTAGAACTAGGCCAAACAAGTACAAATCTACCCTACTAATGAAAACTAAAGGCAAACAGCTTGAACAACTTACCCAATTTATCAAAGCCACTACCAAATTTCTCTGAGTCTTTTATGTTCGCTAATATTTGTTTATTATCTGCTAATATGTAAACCGCATTAATTATCAATTTCTATAATTTTGTTTTGTGATCTAAGCAACTGTATTTTTTGTTACGCAATAAAACATTATTCTATTCAAGGATTTCCAGTAGTGATTACGTTGGAAATATGCTGTGTGATAAGCCAACAGCCAGGAAATATTAATACTAATTCATTCCGATGAGTGCGCTATCTATCCATGTCAATATATTAGATAAATCCGCAGTTCGAACAACCTTAACGATTCGACCCGACCACAACCTTCAAACGACTCAAATCCAAGATCGATAATCTGGAAGATCCCACTAGCATGTACGCTTTTGCGCACCCCCACATTTACGATGTCACAAGACTGAGCACGAAAGATAACAAGAGGCCCATGGGCTCTGAAGTTTCGGTTATACGATGTTATACATTGATATTATGCATTGATATGTATATATAACCAAGTGACGTCATCATCGTTGGATTAGTAACCAAATGTTTCAAAACAGTTTTTTATCCGTATAGGACCAGAGTGGCTTTAACGAGACGTAACCGATTTTATCAGCATGATGTGGCACACAGTAAGACGTAATTATTTAGATCAATATAGCAAAAACAAACCGGTTCAAAAACTATTTTCTTAGGGTTAATAACCGGTTAAAACTTGGTTGATATTTTTCCATTAGGTTTATATATGATGCTCTGTCCAATTCCAGTATCAACATTCTCGTCACTGTTGCCTCATAAAGCGGAACAGCAACAGCAAACACCCCTCGGAGGTGAACAAATACGGTAGTGGAACAACTTTTTGAAATTTCAATTAAACATGTTTTCAGAGATATTGCTACGAAACATTGATATTACATATTTGAGCATTTTTACTTGGGGGAATTTTTATGGTTTGAAATAATGACTATTGCAAATTTTCAGTGAAATATTAGCGGGGCATTTCGATGTTAAACAATGTAGCCTCATCTACACGTCCAGCAGTTATTTCAATAAGCACAAAATTATCCGTTTCCTCGTGACATCAACTTCTAATGTATATTCGTTCACTGTCGAGTATTGGGGGGAAATGGCTTTTGGCAGACGAATGTAAATGGAGGCGACAAAGATAGGGACGGTGGGCGAGGGTGGGCGAGTACCAAAAGAAGCGAATCGCAAGAATCGACACCATTGGGCAAACGAGGGGGCCAATCTAGCAACAATACGGACTCGTCGTCCAGGCAAACTGTGTAGTATCGGACTTTTACACTGGTGTCGCTGATGTCACTGAGAAACTATCCGTTTCCTCAGTGAAATCAACTCCTCCTAGTATACTTGTCCACTGTAGAGTATTGGGAGGAAATAACTTTCGTCTACCCTTTTCCCTTTCTCATTCTTCTGGTCTATTCCCAAAACTCACCAACACAAAAATATTTATTCCCAAAGCAAGATAACATACTTAGCAGCAAACCTTTCTCACCAAAATTCACAAAATCATGAGAGGAAGGGACTTTACAAGTACAATAAAGCGCTAGATATCCAGGCAGATAGATAGACAGGTCTCAAAAAATCAAGAAGCCGCTTTATGGTAGGCTTATACCACAGTACAAGTTCAACCTGGGGCAAATGTCCAACCCCAGTAGCCAAAACAAATTCAGTAAGTAATAGAAATGAACGCTAAAAATTGGGTCAAAATATAACCAGGAAAACCCCAAGCCGAACGTTCATGTTCTTTAAGTGTAAAAATGTTCAAAGGTATAATTCACCCTGAGAACGACGAGGAAATTCCCAAAAGCCCGAGCCAAACAAAGGTTAACCGGATGACAAAAGTGAGTGAGTGCATATTGCATAATAATGAATATAAGCTTTATATTGTGTTGCAGCCCGAGATATCTCAATAATAACAATGATCAAGATGTATGAATTTGTGAGCAGTATTCGTATGATAAGACATCATAAAAGCAAACTAACTTTAGCCAAAGGTGCTTCGGGCCACATTAACCGTATAATTTGCCGATACACGTCATTAACCCTCTAGCCATTACTTCACTGCCCAACCTCACTAGTTGGCACAAAATCTTCACTGCCCAACCTTACTAGTTGGCGCAAAATCTTCAATGCCTAACTTCACTAGTTGGCACAACACCTCCAAACTCCAACCTCACTAGTTAAAATGAAAACAAACGGAACGCTCACCAGATAGAAGTCTAGACTGGTTGCCTGTCCCGGTTTTACCCGTCCGCCATCTTCCGCGGATTTTACGGATCCAATCAGATTTCAGTATTTCATCACATGAACAATGTAACATGGCCGCCTACACTGTGTCTCGATTTACGTTCCATGGACCTCTTTAAAGTCATATACCAATGAAGAAAGAAATTCCATTAAAACTGCCAGGAAACGATTCTGCAGGCACTTGTTTAGCGTGTGGTACCGAAAATATCGGTATTCAATTCAGGATGGCTGCGTGACAGTGCCGTCAAAACCTACCGGTCGTCAATCAGTAATTTGGACTGGTGGATGGAAACAACAATACTACTATACCACTACTGACATACTGAACCTTGCAGCAGAGGCTACTTGTTTGTTCACTCGAGGTGATTGATTGATTGTTCTTAATGTGACATTGGATATCAGCAGTTGATCCAGTGATAATAATGACATCAACAAGGTAACTTCACCTACTTACTTACGTAAAGAATGTGAAAATTGAATATGAGTGCTATTTCACAAACACTATATTGATTATCTATTGTAGATTATTGAGAGCGTTTTAGTGATGATTTTGTGAGTCGCAACTCGTAGGATGTTTTAAGAAATTGAAGTAATGCGTATTAAATTAGCTCAACATGAAAATAATAGATTGCAATGCATCAAGGTAAGTTTGAAAAATGGATTCTGCACCATTAATTGTAAAGTCAATCCAGGTTTAATAGTAAGTGTGATATGTATTCTAATTTCAGAATGATAACATCATGCAGTAATCAAAGAGAATAAAGAATCAGCACTAGCTGTCATGAAATGAGATTCCAAATAACAGGCAGTGAAACTCCTTGATTCTGATAAATTCATCATCATCAGTTACATCAGCAAGCGCCGCTGCGCCAAGATGTTGTGTACTTTATTTCTCCACTGCTCACGATCTGATAAAATGATGAGGTTTAAAGAGCTGGATTCTCTGAATAACTGCACTAGCGAGCCTTCAATTTGAATTGTGATTGGATTATCTGTCTGGTCGGGACATGGTCTTTATGATTCTAAAGACACTATCATTCAAATCAGGGATATCAGGATCGTCCCAATTTGTCGATGAAAAAAAACTACTGTTCTGTCATGAAATACGTAGTGTCATTGCTTATTCTCTTGTCAATTGTTTATTCTCTTGTCAGGGGCTGAACAATATTTTGTCGCAGAAGTGAAAAATAAATAATGAATTCAGTGAAAAAGAATTGGTCGTGATTAATTTTATAATCGATTTCTAACAAAGTCAACATTGACATTGTGTGGTCCATGAGGAGAGAGGATATTGCGAATTTCCAGTGTGATCTGAGTAACTTGTAACATCCCATATTCAAAGAAATGTCCCAAGCTGAGATTGAGAACATTACATCCGAAAAATAGAAATATGCAAATTTTCATCTCATTTTATGGATAGCAACACTAGGCCAGGGTTTTACATTTTAATTAGTAAAGTGACATCTATAACCTAATCAATTATTCCCCAAAATCAATGAATGATTTTTATATATCATTATAAACTAGCAGGTCTTCGACAGGTTACGGAATATCAATATATATATATATATATATATATATATATATATATATATATATATATATATATATATATATATATATATATATATTTATATATAGTTTATTAAAGTGTCACCAGCCTATAAAAGGCTTACAAGACACAAATTTTCATACAATTATAACATATTCATGGCATGTTACCGTTACGTCGTAAGGACGCCCTTTCGATATAGTTACAAACATATTTAATTATTTTGCTATTCGATAGAATTTGAATTAATACCTCGGTACTTGATAGGGAAGTTATATCAAGAGTTAGTACATCTTCAATTTTTTGGTATAGGTCATTTCTTAAATCATGATATGCGTTACACTCACAAAGAAAATGTAGTTCGGATTCTATTTCATTTTTATTACACATACTACAGACACGCAATGCTAGGGGCAAACTTCTATACCTTCCTAATTCTATATTAAGAGGGTAAGTACCATTTCTCATTCTAGCGATTAAAGAGCGGTTTCGTCTACTCAGGTTGAATTTGACATAGTCTTCAGTACCAAACGTGTTTTTAAGTAATCTATAAGTTCTTAGTTTCTCCTGGGAACCAATGTTTCTCGACCAGGCAATGGAATAATTTCTGAACATAATTTTCTTTGCATCTAAAAGAACCTTTTTTTATAGCCATGTCGTTTAAAGAGCCTAATTCGGGATGTAAATAAAAATATTCCATCTGAAATTCCGTGAAAATCAACTTAACACGATTACACCAGTTTTCATAACCACTTATCGAGTTTTGATATACATGTAAAGATATTTTTTTGGTTATCCTATCATCAGGCATGTTATATAGATGAAACCATAATCTTAACGTTTCTACTCGATGCCTAATAAATACAGGAGTCCAGCCCATATCACCTTCGATACTCAATAACGACGAGTGTTTTCGTGTTCCCAGGAATGAGCGCATGGCTCTAAATTGAACTTTTTCACAGCACTCATAGTTCTTGAGTCCCCATACAGCATTTCCATAATCCATAATTGGGACCGTAGTTGCATTATATATTTTACTGTAGGTTTTATGTGAAAGAGCACTTGAATTAAAATGTTTACAATGGAGGCTTCCTAGTGCTTTGCTAGAAGCTTTAGCAAGGGCATCAGCCATATAACTAAAATCTAAATATTCATTGAATTCTACACCTAAGTATCTATATACATTTACAATTTCAATAGTTTTGTCCTCCAGTTTGAATTGAAAGTTGGTAAGTGGAGCAGATTTCTTTCTAAAGTGCATTATTTTGGACTTATCAAGATTTACAGTCAGTTTCCATTTTTTGCACCATTCCATTAGTTCATTTATAAGTACTTGTAATGGGGGTTCATCTTCTGCTATTAGGACAATATCATCGGCATAGAGAAGGATTGACAACCTAATATCATTGAGCTCCACGCCAAGTCCGAGAGATTTAATTTTTGAGGCTAACTCATCTAGGTACAACGAAAAAAGTGTTGGTGATAGGCAGTCCCCTTGTCTTACACCTGATGTACTCGGAAAACTATCTGACAGGTGGCCATTTATTCTGACCCGTACATCATTATTCATATACATAGTTTTAATAATTCAAAGAAAATTTCCATTTATACCGATTTTATAAAGTTTATACAGAAGGTACGAGCGATCCACACAATCGAATGCTTTAGCAAAATCGACATAACAAACAAACGTAGGACGATTTTCTAAACGCCTGTTTTTTACAATGGATGTCAGGCTATAGATATGATCAAGGCATGATCGCCCTTTCCGAAATCCATTTTGTTCGTCGCTCAATTTACCGTTCAAATTTACATAAAGCGTCAGACGATTATTCAAAATTGAACTGAAAAGCTTTCCCACGTTTGAGTTAAGACTAATACCTCTATATCCAAGTGGTGTAAGTTCGTCTTTACCTTATTTATGAATAGGATACAAAATACTCTGGTTCCATATTGATGGAACTTTACCGGCACTGAGAATCTTATTGAACAGGATGCACAGAATTTTACAAAGATTAGGACTTTTTAACACTTCATTTGAAATCTTATACAGCCCAGTTGCTTTATTGTTTTTTAATTTGTTCGTGGCTTGAATAACTTCGGCTTGTGTTATTGGATTATTCAGAGTATAATTTATATCAATATGATCCCAAAAGGAGTTTATTTCTTGTTCATCCGAATTAAAGGGATTATCATTAGCAACTGGATTGTATAATTTTTCAAAATCATATTTCCATTTTTTCATGATATCGTTTTTGTTTTCTGAAATAGTGCCGTTTTCCGTTCTTACTGTTCTTATAGCGTTATCTCTATTCCCTCGGCCCTTGCTTTTTGATATGGTTCCAAAATTCTTTTGGGTAACTGGTCTGCAAGTGGTCTATTTCATTCAATTTTTGGAGCATAAATTGACGTTTGGAATTTCGATAATGCTTGTCAAATTGCTTTTGAATAGTTTTAAACTCATTTCGAAGTTTTGATTTTTCACTCGAATTGCCTTTACATTTAATAAATCGTTTTTCTGCCTGTACACATGATTTTCGAATTTGAGAGAGTTCGTCGTTCCACCACGGCTTTTTATTTCGAAATGTGTCTTTTTTGTTGAACGATATCTTAACATCCCTATGCGGTAGGATCTCGTTCATTTCGTCAAGGCAGTAGTTTGTGAACTTTGTGTAAGCTTGGAGTAATCATTAAATGATTACTCCAAGGTGTAAGTATTGTCAATTTCCTCATGAGTGGCCATTGTGTCCGTTAATCGATCGCATATACGGATTATTGCTGATCGCCTGCGTTCGTTTGCGAGGAAGTCTATTGGAACTCCATTTACGAGATATCTTTTGTCGACAATTACATCATCGACAAATGAGTTTTTCGCAGCTTCACTGGGCGGGTTCGTTTTATACATAATAGCGTAATCGGAGACAGTTAATGTGAATTTTATAAACGAGTGATCCGGTTTACGACACTCCGGATCATACCGAGCAACGTCGATTAATTCACTTACAGTTAATACCGCAAACTCACTTGTTCTTTCGAAATCAGCGCTTGGCACCAGAAAGTAGTCAACTACCGAGCGACCTTTGCTAGATATACAAGTAAAATTATCGTCATTCGTATTTCTCCCATTAAGTATGCACATATTTGCATCCTGAACGAAATCGATCAAGTATCACCGAACTAATTTGCACATTCATCGATAGATAAACGAGGAGGAATGTATTTATCGGGAGTTTCGATTTTATTACCAATTCGACCGTTAAAATCGCCACCTATGACAACTGGTTAATTTTTCCAGTGCATGTATAACTGTGATGATAAATTATCGTAAAACTCTTGGGCTGAATTTCCACGGGATGATCTTTCTGGCGGCAGATATACAGCGCAAATAAGAATTGTTAGCGTTTCATCCAGAATCGATGTTAGTCTTACCCACAATATTCCGTCATATGAGCGTTCGATCATTTCAGCGCGGTAATTTTGTAGCACTTTGTTTTTTTATAAGGATTCCTACACCCCCAGAGCCACGCACCGCACGTTTATGAATGTCTTTTCTATTGAAGCCTAGCCACTGGTAACCGGGAACTGATAAACCATTTCCATGCAATAGATGTGATTCACAGATGATAGAGGCATCACAGTTAATTTTCCAAACAACGTTTTCACGTAGTGTACTGGCGTCATTTTTATTTCTGTCAGCCTATCCATTTACATTCCATTGACCAAACGTAAGCATAGGACTGGCTTATTTCCTATTCTCCAGGGTCAATATGGTTTAAAACACCTGTGTCCATGTCCAGGATATTTCTTGTTGTTGAGAGTGTTTCACTGATTTCTGGGATACCCTCAGTAGTTGGTTTTTTCTTTTTCTGTGGTTGCTTTGGAGTTTTTTGGTCAGGGGAGTCGTCAGTGACAGAGTTATCCGATGGTACCCTGGCCCGTTTTCCGTTTACACTCCCCCGCGTGTCAGATTCTCGATGGATCTGTTCTGATCCTTGTTTGGGATCACTCTTCGTTTTTTTCTATTAGCCGACCATTGCTGGATATTCTGAGATTGTCGCCTCCTGGGACAATAGAAAGTAACTTGTGTGTAGTTAATTCATGTAGCCTCTCAATGTGGGACTTGCTTCCACGAATCCAAACCTCACCAAAGTCTTGGTCACCCTTCAGTTTTGTTTTGGCTCTTAGAATATTGACCTTGATGTCTCTGTCTTTGACGGCCAGTTTCACCAACGGTGGCTTTCCTATCATTCTTGCTTTAAGCCTAATACATTTGATGACTTCTGGTTTGGGATTTAATTGGAGCCTGGATATCATTTTAGAGCACAATTAGGTTTTCGTCGGGGGTATGTGGTAAGTTGTAGATGATCAGACAGTTTTCATGATTTTCAAGTGGATCTCTTGGGTTATCAGCGTTGAATTTACATTGTTGATGCATAGGTCTTCCAGTTGTTTTACAGAGGCCTGCGATTCTTTCAGTTGTTTCTCTAGTTCCATTATTTTTTCCCACATGTTTTCAGTTCTGTGAAATGTTTTTCACAGTCGCTTTTTACGTGTGTGACTGACTTCTCGTTGAATTCAACCGTGGTAATCAAATCACCAAAATCATCAAATTTTTTCCTCGTTTAACTTAACTGTTGATTTCAGCGCTGATATCTCGGTTTTATTTGTTAAAACCTTTTCACAGAGCTCTGTTAATTTTGACGAGTCTTGTTGTTGGCCTTCTTTTAGCTCGTTTAATGGAAATTTTTAAATCGCCAATTGCCTTGCGCATAAAGTCTTCAAAGTTTGTTTTGCCGTCCATGGTTGACTTATTGTAGTAGTCGCGCGCTCAATACCAGATTACATTACCATTGACATACGTACAGCTGCTGGTAGCGGTTCCCACGAAAGTCATTCAACCGTGACGTGCGTCCGTGTGCGTTTGGACGTATATGCGACGTATATGCGAGAACAGAAATAAATTATATATTTTGACCGAGATACAGAATTTTGATCATACAGTTTCAGCGGCAAAGTTTTAAGACCAGAATAATGACGTCTTGAGCGGAACAAATTCATAGAATCGCCATCCACTTACAGTTTCGCTATCTTTCCTTAGAACTTATCAAACTTGCATATGGATTTGTTTATAACCAACTTCCGCAACCAATTGTAAATTTATTCAATAGAAATTCCTTTAATCATAGATATAATACTAGAGCTCGAAACCACCCTAGAATCCAAGCCCACAAAACCAGCATTTTCAATAAGTCATTCCTCTGTAAAGTTCCTTCAATTTGGCAAAGTCAACCTTTACTCATTAAATCCGCTCCAACTATAAACACCCTCGTTAGTAGGTTCAAAAGAGATATTTTTAACCAACATTGATACAAAAAAGATACTTATACAAAATACTATCCTAATTCATACACGTTTGCATGATTTAAATTCATCTTAATTTATCATCAACTCATCCCTCTTCATTTGTTCTTTTCTTTAATTTGTTCTTTGTGTTCAAGGTGTCTGAACATCCTTTTGGATATACAGCCTTTATGGCTCTGTTCAGGCTCCTGTCACCTCATTGTTTGTAATTTACTATTGTTATTATTAATCTTGTACATATTGATG
Organism: Tubulanus polymorphus; assembly: GCF_964204645.1. NCBI lineage: Eukaryota > Metazoa > Nemertea > Palaeonemertea > Tubulaniformes > Tubulanidae > Tubulanus > Tubulanus polymorphus. The sequence goes on along the minus strand of NC_134029.1, from coordinate 10,311,880 downwards.
GTGACAAATAAACTACTATACTATACTATACTTTCCGAGTTCCGATGAATTTAGCAACTACATATCGGTGCGTCGTTTAACGCTGTCCGCGCTGTCCGCCATGTTTTTTAGGTGTGTCCGCCATGTTTTTTTGTATATGATATTGAAGAGTAGTTCATGTTCTTTAACAGAGGGACAATCTCCCAACTGCCAATGGTATAGATATAGGTATACACACACACACGCACGCACGCACGCACGCACGCACGCACGCACGCACGCACACACACACACACACATCGTCCAAATAATGGTAGCAATATGGACGTTGATGTTTTTATTTCACTTTTGTTTTGATGTTCTTTAATTTCATTAATGCCTCCTTGTAATCACTCACATTTTAAACTATGCTAAAAACCTCCCCAAGATTATCTAGGACCAAATATTTGTCACATCAACATTAAACAATCCACCTAATAACTGTGATGTGTCCTCTGGAACGTTCAACCAATTTTAATAGTTATCTAGATATATTTTATTCGAATGTTATATATACATGAGTGCTTTTTGGGTTTCGAAATGCCAGTATTAGCCAAATCATCCGCAACTGCATAATACGCAATTGATTTATGAAAAACAATGAAAAATATGTACAAAAATAGCAGTTAAAGGGGTGGAATAACTGTCATACTTCAGTTCTGGTGGACGGGTTGACGGGTTGCCAATTTAAGCACTAAGGTAAACCGTTTTATTCAAACATTATACTGAGCATTCTATGGTGGCGTATGGTGGCTGATTCGGGATATGTCAATATCTTTTCCATCCTCCACGAAAACGCGCAAAAACAAATCTTACCGCGCAAAAAACGCTTTTAACGCTAAAATTCCCGCAAGTAAAAATCTCTCCGGAATAAATCTACAACGAGCGAATTCGCTATCGAATCGATCGCCGTAAAAAACATATTCGATACAGGTGATTGAATAAAATCGAGCATAAATCAAGCATGCTTGATATACGGTCGATTCACGGTTGAGTCGGCCGTCGAATTAACCGCCATCGTGATTGGTAAAACGCCAGATTTTTACGATTCACCACGATCGGGAAAAAAATATCCTCATGTAAAAATCCACAACGAACTAACTCGTTATCGAACCGATAGCCTGCGTGAATAATAGGCCGAAAAAACCAGTTCGATACAGGTGATTTGCTGGGCGATTGAATAAAATCAAGCATGCTTGATATACAAGCGATTCACATTGTTGGCCGTCGAAATAATCGGAAAAACGGCCAATTTTATAAGATTGGCAAAAAATACATGCGCGTACCCTACATTTTGCTACACTTCGGCGTGTAGCTAAGATGCTAGCCCAGCAGCCATGAAAGTCAGGATTATCCCGCGCATGACTCTAATTTTCTTGACTTAAGGATACGATTCTGGAAAAACGGTCCATGGGAACGGAAAGAAAAATTCTAACTCGTTATCGAACCGATAGCCTGCGTGAATAATAGGCCGAAAAAACCAGTTCGATACAGGTGATTTGCTGGGCGATTGAATAAAATCAAGCATGCTTGATATACAAGCGATTCACATTGTCGGCCATCGAAATAATCGGAAAAACCGGCCAATTTTATAAGATTGGCAAAAAATACATGCGCGTACCCTACATTTTGCTACACTTCGGAGTAACGAAATGCGCGCACGACAGGAACTAATCACGAAATTAGAATGTTAAAGAAGTCTGATCCCAAAAGTTTCTGGAAGTTTTTCCGCAAAAAGGCGAATGCACCACAATGTGAAGCAAATTTTGACGACTTGGTGAACCATTTTCATACACTAAATAGAAAACCCAACTATGATAATACTGAACCCCCAGAGGGACATTTCGATTTCGATTTTGCAACGTTGAATTTTGATGCCCTTAATAGAGACCTAACTGAAGAAGAGGTTATAAATGCAATCAAAAAACTAAAAAATAACAAGTCACCCGGACCCGATGAGATAATCAACGAAATGCTTAAATCAGTTGCAAATAATTTATCACCTGTTCTCACTACCTTATTTAATCGTATCTTGGACTCAGGAATTTACCCACACGACTGGGGACTATCAACAATAATTCCACTTTTTAAAAACAAAGGGGATCCTAATTGCCCAGATAACTACCGGGGCATTTCACTAACGAGCTGTCTAGGCAAACTATTTACTAGTCTGGTTAACAGTCGATTATCTGAATTTCTAGAGTGCAACCAGTTGTTAAATCTTATACAAGCCGGCTTCCGTAAGAAACATGGGGTTACTGACCATATATTTACACTGAAATCAGTTGTTGACTTGTTTTTGGGTAAAAATCGCAAATTATACTGTGCATTTATTGATTATGAAAAAGCGTTCGATAAAATCTGGAGAAAAGCACTTTGGAAAAAATTAGATAACCACGGAATCACAGGTAAATTTTACAATATCGTAATAAATATGTATAAGTCCGTCAAATGTTGTGTTTCGACTAACGGAAGGAATTCCGAGTTTTTTCATAGTCATATTGGTCTCAAGCAGGGAGATAATCTATCCCCACTACTTTTTAGTCTATATGAAAACGACCTTGAAAACTTTCTATTGAGTAAAGGCTGTCAAAGTGTATGTATTGATAATAATGATGAGGTAAATTTCTGGTTGAGACTTTTAGTGCTTTTGTATGCAGACGATACCCTTATTTTATCTGACTCGATGGAAGGCCTACAATTAGCACTTGATTCTTTGTCTGAATATTGTGACCTATGGAAATTGAAAATCAACCCAGCAAAGACTAAAATACTAATATTCCAAAAAAGGAAAACAAGATTAAAACCAACTTTTTTTATACACCAACATGAAGTCGAAGTTGTTGACGAATTTGTCTACTTAGGAATATTATTTAATTACACTGGTACATTTGCAAAATGTCGAAAGAAAATTGGGGAAAGTGCAAATAAAGCTCTATTTTTTGTCTTGAAAAAGGTCCAACAGTACTCTTTAGATACAGACGTAGGTTTAGAACTTTTTGATGCTATGGTCGAACCAATCCTTACGTATGCATGTGAAATATGGGGTTACGAATCAACTGCTATTTTAGAGAAATACCACCTGCGTTTTTGTAAATATTTACTACATCTAAACCGGTCTACCCCAAATTATATGGTCTATGGTGAATTAGGTAGAACCCCGCTTGCGATAATCATCAAGAGTAAAATGGTTAAGTTCTGGGCAAAGCTTTTATGGAATGATGTATCGACATTATCGGGTCAAATGTATAAAATGCTTTTTAATATGCACTTGCTCCATGGAAAAACAACCAAGTGGTTAAGTTATATAAAATGCACCCTAGAAGAGTGTGGTTTAATGAACTACTGGGTAAATCACGAGCGAGTTAATCCTGAACTTATTGGTGAATTGATCAAACAGCGTCTTCAAGACCAATTTACTCAAAAATGGAGGGCCGATTGCCGTAACAGCTCAAAAGGACTAATGTATTCTATGATCAAAACTGAACTAAAATTCGAACCATATTTGCATGACCTCCCTATTTCATTGCGACGCACATTGTGCCGGTTTAGATGTAGTAATCACAAACTACCGATCGAAACCGGTAGATATAGTAATACACCTCAAAACCAGAGATTTTGTTTAAAATGCAACCAAAATGTAATTGGAAATGAATATCACTTTTTATTTGAATGTCCAGAATATACAATTCTAAGATCACAGTGCTTACCACAATTCTGTTTAACAAGACCTAGTCATTATAAACTGACAACCCTTTTCAATTCCCCAAAAAATACTCTTGTCAAATTATGTAAGTTTCTGAAAGCAGCCTTTGAACCTCCATGATGTATCCCCCTAAATTACTATATTACTAAATACTACACTATATATATATATATATATATATATATATATATATATATATATATATATATATATATATATATATATATATATATATATATATATATATATATATATATATATATATATATATATATATATATATATATATATGTATGTATGTATTGCCACTATATTATATTATTACTTTGTACAAAGTTACAATAAACGAAATGAAATGAAATGAAGTGTAGCGAAGATGCTAGCCTAGCAGCCATGAAAGTCAGGATTATCCCGCGCATGACTCTAATTTTTTTGACTTAAGGATACGATTCTGGAAAACGGTCCATGGGAACGGAAAGAAAAATTCTAACCGGTCTAAATCTAGACGCGTTTACACGACGAAATTTAGACCAGACGTAATTTGGTCCGGTCCAATTTACACGGGACCAAGTGTTCGCAAGGGCAAAAAAACGTTCAAAATTAGACCGGTCTAGTTTAGACTGGTCTGGTACGGTTTAAAAGAGCGAACCAGCTTCGGTCCTAATTTTGGACTGGTCTAAATCTATGCGTGTGGACAGAAACTGGTACCAGATCCGGTCTAAATCGTAATTATGAATCACTGCGGTAGATGTCGCGACCTATGTGGTAGTGTGAGTCCAGTTTAATAAGTTTTAAATGCTTTTATTTCCGTTTATGTAATTAATTTAGATACTGTTTTTCCTCCCTATACCATGGAAATGTTTGGAGCGTAACAAATATTCGTATTCGTATACGTATGTCGCGATCATCATCCGTTTTACTCGTGTTTAAACGACACTTCGAGTTTTAGTGTGGTAGAATAAAATTCGCATTCGCAATGGGAAACATGTGTCCAAGCGTTTCCTTTGTCGTATGCGTTACCGAGAAAGACAAGTCCGGGAACCACGTTTACGCGATCAAACATGTTTGATTTTGCGTTTCTGTGTTTTCCTGTTCCCCTTCTTCCGCGTGCGTTAGGGTTGCACAATTTTCATTAGCCTTACTAGACGAAGACGCGCATCAACCCGTGTACAAGGAGGGGCTGGCTCACACAACACCGTGCTTTGCATTTTAGTACGCGATCAAAACTACAGGTGTATGTGTGAATTCAATTCCGCGATGCGAAATTCGTAATACACGCGACGTAACGGTGGAAACGACGCGAGGCAGTATCGATGGGATCTCGACAGCACCGAACGAATGAATACATAGATCTCTTCATGATCTGCTTACGATGTTTATTGTTCTTCAAACTTGACCCTTTTCGCTGTGTACACTCATTTTGATAATTGGTCGATATTTCGACAAGAAAATTTTAACATGAAGGCAGGTTGGTACGGAAGCGCCCAGCAATGGACTTGCCTTTGGTCGCTATTTTTCGCGTTATTTCACGGATATCTATTTGGTGCAGCTTCTTCAAGTGGTGATGCCGATATTTGCAAACTGATCGGATGTCAGTGTAGTAAATCAGAGATATATTGTCACAACAAAGATACGCTGACCGAACTTCCGCGGTTAGGCTCTGTTAACTACATGAAAACAATCGCTAAAATGTAAGTTTTGACTTAATTATTTGTTTCACGTGTATCGTTTGGCAGTTATTATATTAAGTGGGTGGTGTCGAATAGAACAGGTTAGAAAGTTTCTCAAAAGTCTGAAATTTCTACGAAGAGATGGTAAGGTGAGAACTCTAGTTTTGATACCTGTGCTATACAAATGAAAATTATTATTATCATTTCTATTATTATCATTATTATTGTTATTAATTATCATTGATGCAGCTTTCCCTAGAAAACTGAATTTTCATCACCGTGTGTCTGACGATGCAAAATTAAAGAAATTCGGGGACTTATTTAGAATTTTCAGGATGACTCAAGAGATTACCTTTTTATCAAAAGCATGCACTTAATTAACAGCTTTACCTTCAAAACTTTGGGTCGTGCTATTATATCGGTATGTTTTTCTTTATTTGTTAACTCATCGTCACATCAAGATATAGACATTGATGGACTGTTGGATAATTCATACATTATGAACATTGTTTCCACCACCGCTTTTGGAGTTCATTTCCGAGGGAATACTTCCAATCGGCAAAGGTTCGCACTAAGAGCTGGGTTAATATCCGCCGACTTCCTGCAATTGCTGAATTTTGACCGATGTTAATCCAGATAGTGAGACGCCACCCCTCTTGAATTTACCTAGCATCATTATCGTAGAGCAGCTGTCTCAAAGTGTGGATTCAACCAAAGGACACACATCGTATTTTTGCAATCGATAATTTCAATAAGATTGTTTAACAAGATCATGCACTATTATCTCCAACATCTACCGATGAATGTAATGTTTCCAGAAATTATTCGTTCGACCATGGACTCTGACTATGGCTCGACAACTGACGGACAGCCATGCGAATACGCCAGCAATTTTGATCTGTGATTGATAAATCGGGCCGATGATCTCCCTCGCCGTGAAAGGGCAAAAGCGACATTCGGACCTGGAGGGGGGGGGGTGGTAATCGCCCGTGTTAGCATATATAAGTTTCTGACCCCTCAAACTAATCAATGGGGAAACATAAATCCAATATGGCAAAAAACGATTTACTCGGGCGAACTTAATATAGAATGTGATGTCTGTCAATAAGGTCAGACACGAGTAGTTATTACCTGAATTGCATGACACAGATGCTCCCGATATTTCCATATTCGGGAGGTTTTGGAATGCAAGTTTCTTGCACATGTGAAAACTTCCTTCATTCTACAATTATCCAGGAAGAAAGACACTCTAAATATTTGGATGGATATATGAAAGCTGTGGGTACTGGAGTTTGTAATGGGTAGTGTAGTGTGATCTGTGTGCTGGCCACAAATGCACACAGATCACATTGTTCAATGGGGTTTGGTCCAGGACTCGCGAGATTTTCAACAACACGGAAGTAACGTGTAATAAATGATGACTTGAATTGCATGACTACCTACCACCCCTCATTATTTTTGGAAAACTAAACGTTCGGCACTGACTAAAAATTCGTAATAACATTTTAGAAATGGCCAGAATTTTAACTTAGGTTCTATCTCATTTTTATTTTACAATTGCGATTGGTTTAATTTCTTTTAAACGGCCGTTAAGGCTTCATGTTTCGTCTGCAATTCACTGAAATAGTTACGCAACTACGCACATTTCAGTGTTTTTGGCAGCTGTACACTCAATCGGCACCGTTCGTGACTAGTTTCACTGCGGAATTATCATTAATTAACATCGCCATATCACATCATCAACTTATATTGTGCCTTAAAACCCTAACAGCCGAAATAATTGAAATGCACACACGATTTCTATCATTGAAAATTGAGAGAGTGGCCATGTTCGTGTTTGCTGCTTCGCGTAAATCCCGCACGGTGGCGGGACCGCGCGGAGTTGGGCCGATACGTCTAGCTCAAATTCAGGAAGGGTTCTAGTAGAGCAAGATGTAGTGACAAGCAACTCGTCGAATACCAATTCACCTCCCACTTCAGCCGCGATGCACGAACGATTTCGGTCCGGGTAAAGTTTATCCCGTGTTAGACCAACCATTTTCACACTGGTGCCAAATGGTTTGACACGGACCTAATGTGCCCCGACCAAAACATAGGACCAGGCAAAATGTCCGAAAATGATTCCGTTCAAATGATTCCGTGCGACTGCTACTTGGTTCTGGATGTAAACCACCTCGTTTACCACACTATCGTTTTGATAGTTATAAGGGCGTCAGTGACTTCGAATCCCATGCAATCCAGTTTTTTTCAGAGAACCGGGTTGGTCACATAATCAATTTCTACACGAAATAGGAAAGTTTCCAGTCGCCATTTTGAGGCGGCCCCGCGGGTCTCGCATTTTTGGACAGACTTTTACATCAAAACCTTTAACGCGATTTATTGTCGTCCATCCCCTTTTGCTACAAAAATCGAAGTTAAGATCGTTAGAAAGGTGCCAACAAAATATTAGTTGTTTGTTCTTTTTCTGTATTACTTGCAACTTTTCTGTATTACTTGCAACACGTTTTATGGTATGAGAATCGATGACTAAATCATCAGCCTCGTAATGGTCACCTAGGGCAACAGTTATCACATTTCTAACGAGCATAAAACTCATTCATGCAACTATGAAACTGATTTCAGTCTAAGGCAATCCTCTGCTTGATATTCACAACAACATTCATCAGGAAACTGCATCCAAAGTTCAGATTTTCAGAAAAGAATAAGAGAAAGCTCATAATATGTTATGATTTCAACAATTCAGAAGAATCAAAGATTTGATAACTTATCAGCGAGTCTGAATTCATCATTAGTAAAACAATATACTACAAACTTTAAACATGAATCGACGACCGTCAAAACAAAGGCAATTTTTCTGTTGATCATTTTGTATTCGGAGGCACCTAGACGCGCGATAAATATCAAGTGGCGAAAACAGTAATTACAGCAAATAAAACGTCATTCGTAAAATTCTTATTTCAAAACTAGTTCTGGTAGCACTCATGTTCAATTATTTCCACTTGATAGTTTAATAATTATTAAACTGACCATGATCGAAATAATATTTATGAGCACTAGTAAACACATGGGTACAATCATACCATCTAAGATATAAGATCAAAAAACTACAATAAACTATCGGACTATTTACACGTAGAAAACGACAAAAAAAATATAAAAATGGACAAAATGATCTTCAACCCGGTAATATAGCTATTTCCAAAATTTTGATGTATTCCATTAGGCAGCCAGAAAAATTCACCCCAATCAGTCGCTTGCCGGTTCAGACTGGTTGGAAGATTGTTTGAATGAACCGGAACCGAATTTCCAATTATGTACTTCGATTTAAAAAAAAAAAAATTCTGTAAATTAGACCGCCGATCACAGAACTATATCTATGCTTAGATTTCCGATTTCAAAATCAAACCCCCTGTTTCGCTCCCGTCAGGTGTGGTGGGTCTGTAAGGGACACTCAATCAAAAAATCTAACGAAATTTACAAACCAAATAAACGACAGGGACAATCCCTATTTTGAGATCGAAAAAAAAAGAACTAAGATTGAACAGTGTCGGCTGACGTAGAATCTAGAAAACAGTACGAATACGTTTTCTAGCATTGCCAAATAGTTTCATAAAAAAATAGTTGATAAAATTTGTTTCTGTCGCCATCTGCTAAATAATCAATTGCGCCTGGATGAAGTCTTGCTTCCAGATTCGAAGTAGAGCAAGACATTCTTCATTTAACCAATTCGATCCTCTTGTTAGGTTTAGACATTTTTGCGAATTCGATTTTATTCTATCACGCTGAAACTCTAAGTGTCATTTAAAAACGGTTCAAAGCACGGCAGTAAAACGGATGATGATCGCGATATACGAATACGAATTACGCTCCAAACATTTCCATAGTATAGGGAGGAAAAACAGTTCTTACGAATAATTATATAAAAGCATTTAAAACTTAATAAACTGGACTCACACTCTGCCGCAGAGGTTGCGACATCTATACCGCAGAGATTCAGAATTACGATTTAGACCGGACCTGGTACCAGTTTCTGTCCACACACACATATTTAGACCGGTCCAAAATTTGGTCCGGACCTGGTTCGCTCTTTTAGACCGTGCCAAATTAGACCGGTCTAAACTAGACCGGTCTAATTTGGAACGGTATTTTTGCACATGTGAACGCTTGGTCCGGTCTAAATGGGACCGGACCAAATTTAGACCGGTCTAAATTTCGTCGTGTGAACGCGCCTTAAGTTACGACTTCTGAACGTCAAATTGGTGATTGGTTGTAAAGACATGATTTGCTATTCCACTCTCAGGCTTTTGGTTGCGGATATCTATTTTGTGTTCTTTAATACACTGACTTAGATTACGTCCCGTTTCGCCGATGTACATCATATTACAGTCTTTACATGGTATCTTATAGACCCCGGACTCAATTAGCTCACTGTTGGGTTTATTTTTGGTTAAAACATTAGTGAGTTTGTTATTATACTGAAAGACTAATCTAGTGTCGATGGTGCTTAATTTGGATTTAAAGCGTTCCAAAGTAGGTAAATACGGGATTGTACTTCAGTACTTGTTTTTCAGGTCATTCCACCTGATGATGGCTGTTAGTCAACAGCCGAAACGTTGTGGTTTCATTATAATAAATTTGATCGTATAATTTTAAAATTCGAAGTGTGGGATTTCTTCATTTATTTATAGGGAGAGTGTTACATGCAAAGTCATTTCAACAGACGTATTTGAGATACTATCGTTCGTTTGAATTTCACATATGGCTGCTTCTTGGGACTCGCCTTAGATTATGCAATGGATTATCTGCCATATTAAGAGTCGGTGTTATTTCCTTCATCATTCGTCTGTATTGTTAGCCAGGTCAGATGCTCAACACCGGCGGTAATTGCTTCTATTTATAGTTGTTATTCTTCCTTTGTTGTCATAATTCCCGGTTTAAGAGAAAACCGACTGAGCGCAGACTTGACTATCGTTGTCATTCTCCGGTTGAGCTAATGGCCGACTGCGGTGGATGCAATGTCTCCGCATCAACGTTGAAAATGATGATAAATCAATTAAAAATCTATCCATTTCGACCACCGTTATACTAGATTTAGCAGCTATAACCCTTTACCCTTCCGGAACGATAGATGTGAGCCGCGTGGCACCGTGGCAACATCCCATCGAGTTCTAGTGACGAAAAACAGTTACAGACAAATCGGTTACAGCACATCTTCTCCCGTCAAGGGATTCGAACCCACTACGCAAAAGCTGTTCCCCGAACCCCTTGACCTCACGAGTCGTTAGAGTCGTTACTAGCCGACCAGAATCAGGTCGGGCCAATCACAGTGCTTGTAACAGACAACATTAGACTTCTGTTGGAATTCCCGTTAAATGAAACAATCAGCGATCGTTTTACCGATCAAGGAAATATTTCGCAAGTCGATATATGTCGTCATGCGCAAAAGCGCCAGTAATGAAATCGTGGGTCGTGGGGCCAGGGCCTGGCGGAAGCGAGTTCGGGGAGAGATACCTGGCAAGCGAGGAAGTTATAGCATGGACTTGTCTAGTTAAAATGTCCACGGTTGGAGTCACGGTTGGATCCCTACATGATCAAACGTCCTGAATTCAAACGTCCTGAATATCGTGTAGATATCTTAATACAGCTTTCCCGTTTCGGATGTGAATATTTCTCCATGAATCAAATAGATTATGTATATATTAATGAGTCAACGAAAGTTGGCAATATCGTCCATTTAGCCTTAAACTTAAGACAGCTCACTTAGTTTCAATCAGCGTCGAGCAAAAACAACAGGCTTCTCACGAAAGGGATCGGGAGTTTGCGTGCAGCGGTATCTTCGCCAATAACTACATTAGCTCGAGTAATAAAATTGAAAACTAACGACAACGAAGATATCCAATCCAGAGTTTGTGGCAGACTATCATCTATAATGCACGTCATTCACTTACTGCATGGTTGTGAAAATAGACTACTGACACCTTAGAAAGATATGGTCGAGAGTAATTGCACTTAGGTGATGGAGAGCTTTCATAGCTTATTATTCATTTGAGATAAAAAGACACGTACTCACCTAGAAGTTATGTCGAAAAGACATTTTTGGATAATTTGCGTAATTATTGCATCCTTTTCGTCTCCAAGAAAATTTCATCGACCTTTCAAACTCATTAATAAATTCATTAAATGTCCTTCCCCCTAAATTTTAGCTAGTGGATGCCCATAAGTAAAATACACGATGCCGCCCCTTAATCCAATTCAGCAAATTAACGATTTTCAAAGCAAGGAAATATGAAACCTAGATTATTTAAAATAACGATCGTGTTGTGTCAGCACCAGTTGGTGAGGGACTACAATCTCCACCAATGTTGTTGTCCGGCTGCATCACTCGACCTTCTTCTAGCCGATTCCTCTGTGTGACCGAGGCCTGTTTTTTGGGTTGCTCGGCTTTCTTCTTTCTCAAGTAAATATAAGTGATAACAAGTCATTTTGTATAACCAGAATGTTTCTTTATATTTGGCTCGCTTTTGAAAAACATTTCAGTTCATTTTTTGTACTGTTAAACTATCATATAGGGTATGTGATCTCCCGTACAGCGCGGGTTCAGAACACGTGGATTACTCTTTCATGGGTGTTCAAGCACCGCCCTTCATCAACTGAAGATATCCCATGCCCGGTGGAGGGCACAGTAGCAAAATTATAGCAAAATATATACAATACCATACCAATTCAGGTCACCCGGTTTATTTTGATCAGCGCGCGCAGTGACGTCATGCAGAACGTCCAAACTTAAATGTTCCAAAACTCTATCTGAAATTTATTGTATCAGCAAAAATTTCATCCTAAGACATAGATGCAGCCAGCATCTTCCATTCGGTACCAAAAACATGTTCTTGAATAGCGCACAGACCGCGCCAACGACTAAGTTGCGCCATTTGTCTCTTATAGTATAGATAGATAACGTGCGCCACGGTAGGTCACTCGTACAACAACGATACTTGAGCCACATTGTTTTTATAGGCCTATGCCTGCCCTACTAAAAACAATCCTATCGTGAAACTATTAAAACCATATCATTTCGTCAGTAACCGGCACTGCCCTAAAGTTTGAAGAACTTGGAGCTTCTGTCCTGATTGGTTTTACATGTATTATTGTCCGTATGATTAATGAAAAACCTCCGAAGTTTGTACCGGGTACCGTGTTTTTACCGGTCACTCGTATATACTATCTCTTAGTTTTAGTTGTTTTATGTCATTCTCGGGATGTATTAAAACTAACATTTTCGAAGATTTCATTCTCGTCAGTTCCGTTATAAGTTCACACTGACCAAAATCGAGTCCGTTTTTGATAGATTCTTTTCTTGCTTTAATCAAAGAATAATTTTTGCATACCGATAGGCCTACAGCGTGACAGACTTTTACTTCACACAGTTTGGCGAGCCACTGGACCATTTGTCCTTTATTTTATCCTCTTATTGTTACATTCTTTTGCGTTCTCTTCCTCTCCTCTCTAACTCAAAAACCTTAGACTTATATACTAATTTGTACATTTTTCACATTCCTAAACCATGACCTCACTCGCTTCTAACCTTACCCTATTTGGTATGTTAAATCCGTGCTACTTCTATTCTACTCCCTCTTAGACTACGCTAACCATCCCTTATAATTAATTTCATTTTAGATATAGCAACTAAACGCTCTTCCATCTTTCCAACAACCTCCCATCTTGTAATCAGAACCATTTGCCTTCAGTGTGCGCACCAGCTCACATCTAGTGTGCGCTATCGTGCGCACACGGCACATGCTACTCATATACTCATATAACTCTATAACTATTCGCTCTATAATCGAAATTATAATAATAATGATGAAAATTTATATAAAGCAGCAATGTTCGATCCAATAAGTCCACCGGCGCTGAGATGGTTCACTGATTGATTTCGTGAATATCTCGGAGATGTTCTATGGGGAAGCTGCGTTTGCGGGAAACGAACGTCCACCAAATTTAGTAAGGTTGAAATGAAACTGCATCAATGCATTCAGTGATTTGAAAAAGTGAACTTGAGTAGAATGATATTTCACTCAATACGTCGTCTCACGGGCAACCAATGAAGTGTCATAAGCAGACTGAGGTGTTATTGGTTCAAATATCTAGTCCTGGTAACAATCCAAGCTGCGGGGTTTGTGTCAAATGCAATTTGTCCAATGAAGCAGAGATATGCCGGCTAAATTCGCAAAGAGTAATAGTGACTGCATCAAGAGTTCCGTTGACTTGGGGATAAACAATTTCGGGTACTAGTGCCAATGAGATAAAAACGACGTGTGGAACACGCACTGTTAGCATGTGCCTCCATTCAACAGATGATCAAAATAACTCCAAGATTTCTGCTCGGTTCCGTTGGACACAGAAATCTGAAAGTCGTCTCTATCTTGATAATTTACCCGGTAGTCAAGTTAATGTGCAAGGGTGTGAAGTGAACTGTTTCAAATAACATCGATTCAAACTTATGCACGATACACACGAGGTCCTTGTTCATAAGCCATTTACTAGCCCTCGGTGTTGACCTTATCATTCAGATATACTGCAAGCTATTTGATTAATAAGTCTTTGCATATTCACATTACACACGTCACATATTCGATATAAACATGATTGCTAATTACAATCACCATAATTATGTGCCGTTATATCAACTAAACATGACATTTTCACCTATCCTCAATCTTCGTCCTACGTAGGAAGTTGTGAGAGAAGATTTGACTCAGAGATAACTCATTGAGAATTAATTTTTTTTCATTGTTTTTCAACTCTAACCCAGAATTGTGGAACCCGATCCAGGAAGAATTCTAAAATTAACTTTCAAGAATTACCGGTAACGGAATTAACAACATAAGTAACCAATGAACATTTCAAAGTTCACCCTTCTTGAAGAGTAGCAAGGATATTTTGCGTGGCATAATACAATTAAATCGGGAAAAGGGAAAGTCAAGATTCAATAGGTAAAGTTTCTTATTCTCGCACTAGTAGGGAAGGTGTGAATCAATGTAGAAACCAACCTTAGAAACGTAGATGTAGAAACTTGCACTTTTAATATTCGAAGTTGCACCAAAAATTTTGATTCTTTCACTGACTACATCAATTGTATAAGATCCGATTTTTCTATCATAGGACTTACTGAGATTTGGAATAATGATAATGCCCATAACAATAATCTTTATAAACTACCTGGCTACAATAGTATTTTCAAAAGCCGCTCGAATGATGTAAAGGGTTGGCGTTGCCCTTTATTTCAAAGATGATTACGAATCTATAATACGCCCAGATCTTTCTGGTAAGAATGAGGTATTTGAATCTCTCTTTATTGAAATTATTTGTAAGAATCAAAAGAATAAGATTATTGGTATTATATACAGACCTCCGGGGCTAAGTATATCTACTCTTTTAGTTGAACTTAATTTTAAATAGGCAAAGAAAAGATTGTTATTTGATTGGTGATTTTAACATTGATTTACTTCAAGCAGAAGTACATACTCCTACTGAATCATTTCTAGATAATCTGATAGCTTCATCCTTTTACCCACTAATTGATAAACTTAGCAGGGTGACTAAAAATTCATCCAGTCTAATTGACAATATTTTTTGTAATAATATTGAAAATGTATTTAACTCGGGCATATTATGTACAGATATTTCTGATCATTTTCCAATTTTCACAATGTGTGATCATCGTAAACGTGTTTGCAATAATTGTACTTACTCAACTAGAAACTTTAGTGAGCATAATATTGATAGATTCTACAGGAGTTTAATAGCGTGTGATTGGTCGGCTATTTATAATGAAAATGACCCACAAAGGTCGTATACTGTATTTTATTCTAAATTTACTCATTTATATGATACATGTTTTCCATTTATCAAACGCATGAACGCAAAAACCAATAAGTCTAAACCCTGGTTAACTACGGGCTTGTTAAACTCTATTAAATATAAAAATCACTTATATAGGAAAACACTTTATAATTCAGATATTGCTTTTAAATCCCGTTATTTAGAATCTAAGCGATTATTATCACGTTTGTTAAAAACTGTCGAAAAAGGCTACTATGATACTCAGTTATTTGGTGTAAAGAATAATATGAAAGCTACGTGGAAAATCTTAAAAACAGTTATTGGAAGTAACTCCGTCAAAGAACAATTACCAGCTTCCTTTAAGCTAAACAACGTAACTGTCAGTGGTAGTTTAAACATTGCAAATGAATTTAATACTTTTTTTGTTAATATTGAACATCGTTTAGCAAATATGATCCCCGAGTCTGAAAAACATTTCAGTTTTTATTTAAATCATCCTAATAATGAAAACTTCTTTTTCTTCCCAACAAACTCGCTAGAAATTGATGAAGTGGTAAATAAATTCTCTGGAAATAAAGGTATTGGCATTGACGGGATCTCTATGAAAATAGTTAAAAGAATTATTGATGTGATTATAATGTTACATTATAACATGGTTATAATGTAACGTCATACAAACGATATTGGAACGTTTTTATCAAGCTCAATGGTTGCAGAGAGGTTGTGAAGTAACGTTCAGTCAACGTTATCAAAAACGTTCTAATAACAAACATTATACAAACGTTGCACGAACGTTCAACATTAACGTTAAAACGTTAGTGAAAAACTTTTAGAAACAATTTCAGAAATTTTAGAAATCACGATATGTTTAGAAACAACATTTTTTGTTAGCTGGGTAAATATCCACTTACTCATATATTCAACAAAAGCCTCCAATCTGGAGTGGTCCCTGCTGAACTCAAAATTGCTCGGGTGTGCCCTCTGTATAACTACTAAAAATGGCGGCGTAGACACAAACACATTTCCGAAGCTCCGCTTAAAAGTTGGTTTAAGGTGGTCCGGTGTAAGTTTTTTTGTGGATTTTTTGGTTATATCGCATCATTGGTACTGTGGACGTTCACTATGGTTGGTGGAAATGGTAAAAAGAAACGCAATAAGTCTGGATCTGATGTTACCGCGGTAAAACGTCGTGATCAGAAAAAGACCCCTAACAAGAATCCAGAATGTTCTGGTGACATAGGTGACTGTTCATCCGAATCGAGTGATCACGGTGATAAGCCTAATATAGACAGCGGAAATGACAGCAATGCGAGTCTCGGTGATATTGTTGCTATGTTGAGCGACATGTCAACGAAATTAAATCGGTTGGAGCCAATCGAAAAGGCAATGGAAAATCTGTGCACAAAATATGACAAACTGTCGACTGAAAATTACGAATGAAAAAATCGGTACATTGACCGCCGAAGTTGGCCGTTTACGCATGGAAAACGTGAAGTTGAGCAATACCGTGCTCGACTTACAATCACGATCTATGAGGGATAACCTCCTCTTTTTCGGCGTGCAGGAGGAAAAAGATGAAATCGTGGCAGATAGAATCTACAACATTTTAACGTCGGAGGCTGGAATAAATGATGCGCGTGACAGAATAAAGTCTGTACGTGCACACCGTGTCGGAAAATATAGCGGTTCCTGAACTTCGCTGAAAAAGCTGAATCACTGAAACGCTGAAACGCAGAAATAAAAACGCTGAAATTTCAGGGAATTTCCGAAAAACGCCGAAATTTCAGGGAATTCCCGAAAAACGCTGAAATCGTGCTAGGTACCAACAATACACGTTTTGAAATATTTTCCGGGCCGGTGTCCGCTGCCGAGTCCTGAACCGTGTTTTAGTCTCTACCTTCGGTTACAGAGACACGCATGGACAGTATGTGTGGAGTATACTTCTAGAGGGCCACTTGTTGGACAAATTAATTCGCTTGAAATCCGGATTTTTAATGCATACAGGCAGCATAATGAGGAAAACCCATTCACAAACCGTGCAAGCCAACTTAAACACTATGCTCAATATTCCCTGCAAGACGCAAAATATCTTATTTGAACGTTCATGTATAAAACATGGAGCAACTTTTCTTTTGTCAACACGTTGATGGGCGACGGACTATGTCACTATGGTATTCTCTGAAGGAGGTAAATTAAATTTGACAGCTAGTTATATAAATGATGCAGCTTTTGGACAAAAGGGATCTAACTAAATTTCTTTTTAATTCACTGTGGAATGGAATGGAATGGATTGACGCCAATGGCATGCAGTAGGCCCCTACGTATGGGTCATACTGATTAGCGTCAACCAATTAATCTAAATCGGGCTAACCATTCAACAACTGTGAATAATTTATTTGCTGTGGCGTGATAATAATTAGTTTTTTTGAAGAAATGACATACCGACTGTTAGAAAAATGTACCGATTCTTATTTTTAGACTACTACTGAATCTATAAAAGGAGGAGTCATAGACAAAGTTGATATGCTTAGCTGGTGACACTTCTTGTCAAGTACATCATCTCAAGTACTGGGTGTTTTGTAAGTTTAATTTCAGTATTTATTTACTAAGTGCTGTTCTCTCAGACCTCAGTGCTTTCAAACTAGGCCCACCCCATAGGCTATATAGTCCAGGGTGTATTAGCCACTATTCTTTTATATCCAACTAAAATGCACCTTTTTCTATTTTTAGATTCAGGCTTAGAATGTGCAAATTTTTTGAGATACTGAGAAATCAGATGGCACCAGTAAACTTCAACTGCGAAATTTGCAGCAGGATAGCTGAACGACACAATTTTTAAAAATAAAATGGCTATTCGAATGCTATTTCAATAATAACTTGATTCAACCAGAGAGAAATAAGTCAATTGCGGATGTACAGTACACCCACTTTTCTTCCCTGTTTCCTGGTACCAAATTTTTAGTCTTAAGCTAAGCGATATTCTAAGGTATACTAGTGGATTTCATTAGAATATGAAGCAATGGAACCAGAATTCTAGCCAGAGTTAAGCGAACTATTGATTCTGATATAATGTAAGAACTGATTTCCTTTGTATACTCTTGCAGAATGTGTTATTTCAAGCTGTTAAATAATATAGTTAGACAAATGTCCAATTATTGGATCTTTCTTGTTGACTCGTTTAATTTTGTGAGTTAAGAGTTCCAGTCAATCCACAATGTGCAGTGCCTAGCCTTCATCTACACTAAAGCCATGCCTGTGTATGGGAAAAAAATATCGTTCGACTCCTATAGGCCAGATACATCAAAGCATGCAATACATTGCAGATAGTAGTCTCCGGCAAGTCGAAAGAGAAAGTAAACCAGGTTTTACCCCGTACCCTACCCGGGAACAAAGACACTTAAAGATTCCTTCCTCCTTGTAGAAATTGTAGAAATATGGCACCCAATTGTAGCAATGCTAAGTACAGTATACTATGACGGTTAAAACCTTTATTAACGAATTTCAATGACACCGAAAATAGAATCAAAATAATCATTAGTTCCATGCTAGCACTTAATTTGGGTTATCAGGTTCAGCCTAACTGTACTTTCATTCAGCTACTACTTGTATGAGACTTGGCAATGATAAGTTGCAAGAAATCACCAAACATAAGAAAAAATATTGTGAATTAATATTACTGTGATTAAGAATTTATTCAAATGAAGTGATAACTTCATTATTAGATCGTACCGGTATATGCACATAAAACTATGGCAAAAAACACATCTAACAATCCACGCAATCCGCAATCGATCAAGTCGGTCATGACGACGACCTTAAGGCATGTCTCTGTAACCGAAGGTAGAGCATAAAACACGGTTCAGGACTCGTCAGCGGACACCGGCCCGGAAAACATTTCAAAACGTGTATTGTCGGTACCTAGCACGATTTCAGCGTTTTTCGGGAATTCCCTGAAATTTCGGCGTTTTTCGGAAATTCCCTGAAATTTCAGCGTTTTTATTTCAGCGTTTCAGCTTTTCAGTGTTTCAGCTTTTTCAGCGAAGTTCAGGAACCGAAAATATAGTGCTGGAACTGCGCGACCGATTGTCGTTAAGTTCCACTTTTACCATGATAGGGAAGAAATTCGTGGAAAATCCGCACTTCTGAAATCTCGTGGTGTCAGAATCGCCCAACAAGTCCCTAAAGAAATCCGAGAACGTAGACAAGTGTGCAACAACGTTGTGGAGGAGGCAATTACCAGAGGTGATGAATTTCATTTCATTGGAGACAAACTTTACCTGAACAACCGCTTGTTCCAATTCAATGAAAAAGATTCAACGACACCCCCATCCAGACTTAAGAACGGGCTGGACAGCCAGATTGTTATCGATCGCGAACAGAGGCACAATAGCGATGTCGGTGACGTGAGTGATGCCTTGCGCGAGGCACGTGCAACCCTCGATATGGAAAAGGAAAGCGTCGGAAATAATAATAATGCGGAACGATTGAAACTCTGTTTCTTAAATATTAAAGGATTATTCAGTCGGAAAGCTGGTACACGGACATGTTAACTGGACCTTCCGGAAATCCAGGCTTTATTAGACGTGAATGATATAATCGCATTCGAGGAAACCTGGAACTCTAAAGACACCGTATTTTCAGTACCCAGTGGATATACGTTTTTTCAAAGTACGAGAATGAAAAACCCTCGCGCGCGTCGAAATTCTGGCGGATTGTTGCTACTTTTTAAATCCGAATTACGGCAGGGTATTGAATTATTAGAAAATAACCATCCTGATATTTTATGGGTGAAATTATCAAAAGAATTCTTTAATTTTGAAAGAGATATGTTTATCTGTTTAGTGTATGTAGCTTGTGATAATCGTAGCACGGATGACTTCTTTCATGATCTGAGTTGTCAGATACTTGCTCATCAACTTGGTGGCAATGTATTGGTGGCTGGTGACATAAATGCACGTACCAATGTATACTCGGGTCTCCCTCCCGATCCTGATGCTATTAATATGCAATTCCTTGAGTTCGAACATGGGGTACGAAAATTACTTGAAGACCATGATATTGACACAACTAGATCATCTCTCAAGATGATACTGTTAGACCAGATATTAGAGGCATGAATATGATAAACATGTGCATAGGTTGTAATTTGTTAATATTAAACGGTAGGGCATTTCAGGATAAATCGGTTGGAAAGTTTACGTGTCATCAACCAGGTGGCAAAAGTGTGGTCGATTATGTATTAGCCGATTTTAACATGATTGATATACTGTCTGACTTCCACGTGTCTGACGAATTACCTTTCTCTGACCACGCGATAATTTCTTTTAGTTTGCAGGCTAGGATTGAATAACACGATAATACCGCAAATACAAATTTTACGTCCCATAACAAAACTACTTGTCACAAATTCAAATGGCGTAAAGAAAGGGAAGTTGAATTTGCTCAGTATATGCATTCAGACGATACCCAATCTTACCTCAACGATATTATAAACAATGCAATTAATAGAGAACATAATAAGTTTTCAATTAACGAATTGGTTAACGATTTTTCTAAATTCTTCCGGACTGCGGTCATGGTTCATGGTTCATTTCAAAATTCGAGGAACATGAATAACAATAGGCCTATATCATGGTATGACGGCTCGTGCAGAAAAGCACGAAACGTGTTCAGCCGGCCAGTGCACCGACACAGATTATACCCGAATGAATTAAACCGATTTCTGGTCAAAGAAGCACGGGATAAATACAAGTCCACTATAAATAGTGCTAAAGCATTGTATGATGAACGTATGCTGGATGACCTGCTGAAAGCGCTAGATTCAAATAACCACAGAGATCTATGGTCCAAATTTAAAGGGCCCAATGAATACGTTGATACTCAACTAAGCATTGATGACTTATATGAGCATTTTAAAAGTATCTCGTATGAAGATCGCCCTTCACTGGATGTTGATATCGACGTATCTGATCACATACTTGATCAGCAAATCACATTGGAGGAGGTTAATAGAGCATTTAAAATGCTAAAAAGAAATAAATCTGCAGGAACAGATGGTATAAAAGGCGAGGTATTTATCGCTGGTGGCAACCCAATTGTTACTCAACTTACTATTCTTTTTAATATTATATTAGATAGTGGACGCTATCCCGAATCATGGAGCACTGGCTATATTGTTCCACTACACAAGGGTGGTTCAAACAATTCAGCAAATAATTACAGGGGCATAACCATCTTGTCGGTATTTGGCAAACTCTTCTCAATAATTTTGAATACTAGATTAACTTCATGGTGTGAGGCATACTCTGTTCTATCGGAGGCGCAAGCCGGCTTTAGGCCAACTTATAGTACAACGGACCAAATATTTGTATTGAATTCGGTTATAAATTACCTGTTAAACAAGAATTGCAAACTATACGCGTTATAAACGCTTTCCCTTTAAATGGAACATATTTGGACTGCCAGTAAGCGGATTAACGCCTCCTGCATACCGTCCTTCTATATGCAGTCTGCCTGAAGGTTTAACCGGACCCAATCATACTAATCATACTATATCGTTTGTACGGATAATACATTTTCATGACCTCGACATATATTATAGTTTTCCGAAACTTGATCGTATCAGCAATCATTTCCGGCCAAAACCAGACAACAATTGACGAGACAGGCATGAACCGGAAAGTAAACGAATATCGCTATGCACGTAGGTGTATTTACGGAAGAGCGCACTGGAGAGATATTTTGTGGAAAATAGATAGTTCTTTTTTATTCCTTGACTAAAGAGGTTATATTTTAAGAATGAGGTTATGCTATACTGATAGAAACGACTAAAAGTGTCCTTTCTTTTTTTGATCGGAATTGACGGACGACTGAATGTGCTCTTTTCTCCAACATCTTGTAAATATGCCATTTTCTACTGTTGGAGTTGATAGAGACGACTAAAAGTGCGCTGTCTTGTATTTTACGGAATGGATGGACGACGGAATGTGCCTAAAATTGTGTTTAGAATTATCTGCCTCGTCTTATAAAAATGTGCCGTTATCTACTTTGAGGACGACTACACGTACACCCTTTTCATTTTGGAATGCAAAAAAATGAAAAAAAGGCACGAAATTTCCGCGACGGTATCACAGGCCTACGGTGCTACCGTCTGTGCAGGCCTGGTGCATCAGATAAATCGTATGCTTGTGAGAAAAACTCGAATGAATTATAAATTATATGACGATTAGAAGTAAAGTTACCGACAATTTTGATTATAAAAACATTCAGGAGTTTTTTGATTCATTAGACATCAACAACCATAGACATCTGTGGGCAAAATCTTAAGGATCCACACCCGAATGTAATCTACCCCCGATATTGACACAGACTTTTTTTATCATTTCGATGATAATTTTTTCGTAAATAACCTTGGTGATCGTGATGTTATTATCGATCAGACTACGAGATAGCCCAATTAGTGTTGAGGAAGTTCAACGTGCTACGATTTTGTAATACGTATGATCGATGTTGTCACTACGCGGAATCGCAGAATTTCTTGATTTCTAACAGTAACGGATTTTTCCATGAGGGATACGGAGCCACGGGACAAATGCGCCGAACCATTCAAGACTTGACGATCAGTGCATCAAAATACAAATAGGTTCACATCGCATGGCGAAGATAAAATTTCCTCGATCTACTGGAATGTATCGAATGTACCTCAAAATTGAGCAGATCGAGCCAATGAAATTGAAAAATGTATAATCCTCTAAGTGAATGAGTAGAAACAGCCGCGTCACTCGAAACGTCCGCCTTTTTGAAAATAAGATGAATCAGGCCAGACGAAGATGAATCAGACTGACTATTAGGGTTGTCAACAAAATTAGCTCATTGCATACTATGCTGTACTTGTAATCGAATTATCTTATGATAAGCCACTCTTGTCAGGTTAAAAACAGAATAGCTGGTTAAAAACTGTATAGCATCTAGTCAGTCATCGGAGTCAGTAGCTTAGGCGATGGATTGAGTTAGCTGAGTTAGCTATTGAGTGAGCAAAACATGGTACGCGACTGTTAGAATATTATTTTAATTTTCGTCACTATGCTTATATCCGCTAGTTGATTCATACCAACTTTCGAGCCACTTGCACTCTGCATTTAGGGATGAATACCCAATGAACCTCCAACACATGCACAATATAGTCAGTGTAATGTCCCAAGCGGCGATCTTTTAAACACTTCTATGAACGAGCGTCCGGTGCTAGATGGAAGTGAACCACTGCTTCATAACGTGGAAGACTTGAAAGGATTCTATTCATTATCAAAATTATTAAAATCAGATGCGATAGAGTATACGTGTTAGGGATTTGCGCCTGTAATTAGAATTTAACTTACGATTTGAAGAACAATGATGCTTATAAAAAATCTAAATAAATCTAGTTTGTAGCTGTAGTTGATTTTTTTAGGTCATCGCAAATAGCATACACAAAGTAGAATGGAGTGAGGTGCGATAAGGCAAGTAACGTATGCCTTACGAAACGAAACATAAAATTGCCTTTAATCGGGTTTCTAAGTCCTTTTTCTCAAAAGGTATAGCACCTAAATCAGTTGTTATATGATCATTGTGGTTAGATGGTCTGCAGCAAATACCACCATGGTTAATAGATTATACTCATGCCGCTCTCTTTTGCGATTATTTCATCATCTTGCGCGTGGCACTTTTTTGTAACAATTAGTCCATTTCCTCGCAAAATTCAAGAAACTCTCTTAGAATCGTTTTCATTCAGTACATCAAGGTGAGGTTAGCAAACAAGATGAATTAATCCGCTGATGCAGGTCGGCCTTCAATCATCCCGGCGTGCAAATACTTACCTGACACGTAAGGATCAAATGAAGCCAAAGTTACAGCAAGCAGTGGTACATGTACTAAACAAGCTAATACACCAAAAACCAGATTTCTCGCGAGTATTATCTCGTACGATTACATATTACGACCGACCGACCGACCGACCGACCGACCGACCGACCGACCGACCGACCGACCGACCGACCGACCGACCGACCGACCGACCGACCGACCGACCGACCGACCGACCGACCGACCGACCGACCGACCGACCGACCGACCGACCGACCGACCGACCGACCGACCGACCGACCGACCGACCGACCGACCGACCGACCGACCGACCGACCGACCGACAGACCGACAGACCGACGCATTCGTGGTTGATGATTGCTTATCGAGTATAACCTTTTCGTGCATTCGCTTTCGCTGCCTAACTATGTTTAAGTGAAATGGTGCATCATAGTGACAGTAAAAGCAAATGCATGTGATGGTAACTGCTTCTAGGTGTTGACTATGCACATCCAAGTCGATCTTAATAGCGCTAACAATGTATCAGCACCACCGATTAGGATAACGTAACCGGAGATGATGCCCAAATGGTTTAGAATAACAACTTCAAAGCAGTGGCTATGGGCTTCCTGTACAGCCATGCTACGCATAGTCAAAATGACGGGAATAATCGTTAAGTGAGTTGTCGGTGTTCGAACGGATGTAATCCTGAAATCCACATTTTTGAAGTTTTTGGAAGTTGTCTTGGGAAATTTTGAAGAAGCTTTGACCACCTTCATCTTTCGTACATATTTAAATCCACCAAGGGCCCATCAGCATAAGAAAGATTGGATCTATCGGACTAAAGATGACCGTCCTATGACCTATTTCTGTGCCCAAAAATGTCAATTTTGGCCGGAATTCTGAGTCCTATAGCTTCCGACTGGTTTGCCATTTTTCATCGCAATTTATGATTGGTATTCTTTGGAAAAGGATATTTGATACCTGAGACAGGTATTTTTGATCAGCCAATTATCACGCAATTGGCGGCCATGTTTATGGCCACCATGGGGCGTTGAATAATACAATAACTTAGTATATCCTTATTATATTGGTACCTGGTCGTATTTTATTACCACGATCGATTGCAAAGTCGTAGCTCATGACATGTTCTATGATTGTGGTAAGTTTCAAGGGGTTTTGCATATGGTCACCAGGGGCATTGAATCGTAGAATAACTTTTCCATATGTATTTCCATATTATATTGGTACCTAGGCATATTTTGTTATCACTATCCATTACAAGATTGTAGCTGCTTAAATGTTCCATGATTGCGGTGAGTATCAAGGTTATCGTTTTTCGTATATGGTCACGATATTTATTGAATATTGAAATTGTTAGTTTGTTGAGCATTTGAAACCA
This sequence comes from Tubulanus polymorphus, assembly GCF_964204645.1. NCBI lineage: Eukaryota > Metazoa > Nemertea > Palaeonemertea > Tubulaniformes > Tubulanidae > Tubulanus > Tubulanus polymorphus. The sequence goes on along the minus strand of NC_134029.1, from coordinate 10,286,403 downwards.
ATTCTCAAGTGGGCATAGTGGACCCCTAGTTTTTATTTGGTGTCCCTCAAAAATCCGTCACACCTACCGGGATCGAAACAGGGGGTTTGATTCTGAAATCAGAAATCGAAGTACAGAATGATATAGCAATTCTGTTGCGTGATCGGCTGACGAATTTACAGAATTTTTTCTATTTAACTCGAAGTACATAATTGGAAATTTCTATTCTGGTTCATACGAACTGGTTCTTTGGGGATGTAACAATATTGTAAAATTGATATCGTTGTTGAACTATCGAACGAATACACTATCTTAATTCTGTGTCGAATTTCATGGGCGTCACCTAGGGTCAACACAGTACTAAATATGTAGACTAAATATGTAGATCATTATGAGCCATTGAGTACAAGTACTGATGTTCCAAGTTGAAAACAGCTTTAAGAATAATGACCATACAGTGTCTCGCTTTACAATCCCATGGTGGCAATCATGAGCTAATAATGCTGGTTGACACATATTTAGCGTTTTCATATTAAGTACGTACCACTGGTTGAGTTTTCAAAGCTTTTTAGGTGGCTCTAGTGGAGAACCAGAAGAGTTACCTAGTCAAATAAAACGTCATTACAAACAAGTTAGATTTTTAAAACGTTGAAAATACACAATTTTGTAGACAACCCACCAGGGGCCGGTTTAACCAAGCTTTGAGCAACCGTTTACAAACGTGTTGTTACGGGCTACTGATCGCAACTACAACACCTTTTCTATCTCTTATTTGAAAATTTGGGTTCTTTACAAATTTAACCCCTTAGCACCCAAATGGTAAATCGCAAAAAGGCGCATCACTGACTCAGAAACTTTGGTTCGGTTTCATAGACCAAGTATCAAAGTTATCCCTAGGGGTAAATCCTCAATCTCGGTGACAACCACCAAAGTTACAATGAGAAACCATGGTTATAACAGACATATTTCCAAATGTCCCCAGGTACTATTTTCAGGGGTCGGCTCTTAAGATAAATGGTGGATGAGTTCTTAACATTGCCCGATAGGCCGTTTAACTTTGACCAATTTTCCAGCAACCAAATTTAACCCCCGACCGGGAGTTTAACCGTTGATTTTATCGATTTAACCCGATGGTTAAGAGAACAATCCGTTGAGCAACCGGTCCGTATTGATACGAAGATTATGTTCGTGCTCGCACAAAGCTGTAAACTCACGGATAAAAAAAACTCATTGATCTCGCACGGTACTTATTCAATATCAAAATTTTCAAAAGTCCAACAACCCTCGTCGGGGATATAATAATATATTCTCAACCGATTGGTTCAATTAACTGACTGTCTGATCTGATAACAGGTATTACCAGTGAGATGGAGCTCACTTAACAGGCATTACCTGAAGACATCACGCTGAGTAACGATATCTGGATTTGACGTCAGTACATAGCTTGGCGACAAATCCGAACTGTTACTTACAGACGACCTGTTAATTACGTTTGACATCGCGTTATGTGTTGCTTCAACCATGCTAATGATTCTACGTACAAGTATTGCAGCAGTCGAATCTATTATACTAATGATACCCGATTTGCTAATTATTGCGGGTCTCTGGCTCACGGTGTACGTCTGCATATCGTGGACGCTTGTTTAAGATTACATTTTGAATTCAAAATGTAGGGCGAAGTGGTGTCCGTCGACCCTTTCACGAGATTACACAATAAACTAAATGTGCTCTACTTGTATAGTAAAATAATAATGATAAATTATATTTAATTTTACTGATATTTACATGAATGTCGACGGCAAAGAAAAATGTAGTGAAATTAAATGAAGGTAACAGTGGGAGCCATGGGTTGTACGGGACGCTGCACCTCGGTGCTTAGAGTGCACAGACGTGCAAGTACAGAGAATTGAATAGAGATAATAAAAATAGTGATAATAGTTAGAAAATATAGCTGCAAAGCAGCGATAACGAGTTTTCTGGATGCATGTGATCGAAAGGAAAAATTAATTACCGGGTATTCGATGGAAAAAATAAAATGAGATGATTTGGATATTATCGGAGCAATCCTCTTTTTGGTTGAATGGTCTAACCTCAGTATAGTCCCCCGTGATTTGGAAATTCTCGGAGCCCTCCTTTATTTACTTACTAAATGACGTCACAAACTGTTATTTCGCCGGTGCTTGTTGTCTAACAATTCAATTCTTTATTTACAGTAACCTAATAAGTAATTTTAAGTTTCAAATAGGATGGAAAGTACATTCAGACAATCTGTTGGTTCAGAGAGACCGTTATTACAGTATCAATTTATACATTTCGTTTCGAAGCTGTCAGTTGCCGAATCTGAATGAAGATGAATTTTATTTGACGAAATCGGCGGAAAATATATAATAATAGTAATAATCAACAGAATTAGGGTTTTCGACATAATAATTAGATTGATCTAATTATTATGAAGTATTGTACAAATGTTAGGTCCATTGACGTGTTAATTTGTGACTGACTTATCAGTCAACCTCGAACCAAGAATGCTGCCTGGACAATTCTCTCAACAAGCTTCCGTGTTAGCCTTAGGTTTCTTTAGATGTAGTTATCTAGTTAACCCATCGATATCGGCTTCAGCGCAGAATTCTAAGAAAAGATAAGCATTGCGATAAGTGCAATAATCTTTAGGATATGAATGCCATGCCTTTCTCGCATTCACATTAATATCGCACATTTGTTATGGTGTCATAACATTTGGTAATTGTCAGTTCTTCCATCTAGTATCTGTCTTTACCAATACGAGATAATGGTATGCCATGACAGGATTATAATCGTACACGAGAAGCTATGTAAATTGTTATAAATTGTCCTTGTTTGAGCGACTGGATAAGTATGACTGGGCCATCAATGTGGGCTCGGCTAATCCAGATCACCCGATCAAAGCTATGATGTCAATAGTACAGTGAGTTCAGTCAGCCGAATGAGTATTTCGAAAAAAGATCATTCCTTTAAATCTGGTCGATTGACATGAAAAAATGCCTTGGTGGCGCTTTTTGGACAAAAAGCGTTTTCCGCTTCTCTGAAATCGACAAAGACGCGTGGCATTCGAGTCCACTGACACAGTAACCAAAACCTACGCCGAATCACCTGTGCTACGGAAGATTGATAGAGAGGTTTGCATTTCATGAGCAATAGTTTTGGTTGGGTATACACCTATCATCATGTGTTATCTGCCACATGAATGTCATTTTATATTGTTCTTAATAAACATGAATTATACATTTATTCTTATTGGTTTATTAACTACATTCAAATTCTTTATTGATCACTATTTTGTTGATTAATTAATTTAATCACCTAATCATAACTAGATTGAATACCAATCACATTTAATTATTGTTAAATTATTTTACAATAACTATATCTAATTATTTTCATTTCGTCATAATTATACTAACATTTTTATGATAGGTATAATTGTTTGGTTATTCTATCATGATTGTGTTTAGCTTGATCAATAAAATAATCAATTAAATATGTATAATTGCGATAACAGTCGCAATTATACATCGTTTGTAAAAAGCCAATTCTATCTGATGTAAGATTGAATCCTGTATTACAGATATACACATTTGGATGGGGGATAATTTATTGTTTTTAAACGATTCTAAAACAGAGGCTATCCTTTTCTCATCAAAGTTCAGACCAAATTCTCAAAAGTTTCAGTGAAGTGAGATCCAAGTTGGAAACTCCTTTATATCTCTATAATGTATGTATGTAATATCTCTCAGATAATGTACGAAATCTGGGTGTTTTTTTATATCTACATGACGATGGATAAGTTTGTTAACCACGTATGTAAAGCTGCTTCGTTTGCTTTCTACAGAATTAGTAAAATCAGAAAGCTACTTGACCAAGCCCTGACAGAGAGACTGGTGCATTGCTTTATTACTTCTAGGCTCGACTATTGTAACAGTTTACTACTTTGGGTTACGAAATGTCAACTTGGTCGTCTTCAAACCATACAAAATGCTGCTGCTCGCCTAATTGTACAAAAACGTTAATTTGATAGCATAACGCCAGTTCTTTGAATTGCACTGGCTACCTTTACACAAACGTATCGAGTTCGAGGCAGTTTTATTGATTTTTAAAGCATTAAATGGTCTTTCCCATCTGTATATTAAAGGAATGCTGGACGTATCGGCACCACTCCGCGCGGTGGCGCCACCCCGCGGGATTAACGCGAAGCAGCAGAACACAAACACGGCCATTCTCTCAATTTTCAATGATAGAAATCGTGTGTGTATTTCAATTATTTCGGCTGTTAGGGTTTTAAGGCACAATATAAGTTGATGATGTGATATGGTGATAATGATAATTCCGCAGTGAAGCTAGTCACGAACGGTGCCGATTGAGTGTACAGCTGCCAAAAACACTGAAATGTGCGTAGTTGCGTAACTATTTGCAGTGAATTGCAGACGAAACATGAAGCCTTAACGGCCGTTTAAAAAAAAATTATACCAATCGCAATTGTAAAATAAAAATGAGATAGAACCTAAGTTAAAATTCTGGCCATTTCTAAAATGTTATTGATTATTATTACTAATTTTTAGTCAGTGCGGAACGTTTAGTTTTCCAACAATAATGAGGGGTGGTAGGTAGTCATGCAATTCAAGTCATCATTTATTACACGTTACTTCCGTGTTGTTGAAAATCTCGCGAGTCCTGGACTAAACCCCAATGAACAATGTGATCTGTGTGCTGGCCACCAAAATGCACACAGATCACACTACACTACCCATTACACACTCCAGTACCCACAGCTTTCATATATCCATCCAAATATTTAGTGGCTTTCTTCCTGGGTTAAGTCAAGGTATATGAAATGGGGATTTACATTTCAACGGTAAGGCTGGTACGACGAGTGTGTGATATATATCTCGGGCGATTGAACGGGTTCTTAACCTCGGTCACATTTCTACGCGAATAGAACGTCTCGCGCAAGCGCCCTCGACGGTTCTATTTCGCGTAGAAATGTGACCGAGGTTTCTATCCTATACATAGAGGAGGATGATTAGTTCGATAGATTCATGTTTGACTTCCATCCCCGGACTAAAAGCTTTATAGAAAGATAATTCGAAAGACACTTGATTAGCTGATCACACCATTCCATTTTCTTTGATACCAACTGAAAAAATTCCCTTAGGCCGAACGTCTCGCACTAACATGGCTGATAGGGGAAAACACACTGCGCACATGCACAACGGTTTGACAATTCAACACGAAATATCGACGAATGTTCGACAATTCGACCGCTCGACGATTGTTTATCATGGTAGTTGTACATTCTCTACACTTCGACAGTGCGACGTAAATTCGTAGAGAGGAATCTAAGCAAACGAACTCTTTCTTTCCATTATTAAAAAACCGTGCCTGACAAAAATCCCTTTCCACTACGTAGATCCGCGCCTGAGTACCAATTTTGTTCAGGAAATGAATGGATGGGTGAAGGGAAAAATTGTCTTTCTATTTGATGGGAATAACAAAGAAATCACACTTTTGCAGATCATACGTTCAAAAACTAAGGCGGAAATTGTGAACTGTGTTTTTACTGGGAAAAATTATAACGAAAAACGTGACTGAGAATAGGGAAAAAATAAAGATAATTCATAGGACGTTTTAGGTAGAATTCGGGGTAGCAGATACGCACTCCAAATATGAATAGAAAAAAGGATTAGCATGGCTTAACTAGTGATTGTATTAGGCTCTTATAATAAAGAAGTTTCCAGTTTCTAGGCGCCATTTTGTGGCGATCCCTCAAGGTCCCCATTGTGGGCTTCACTCCTGCATTGCTACACTTGATTGCGGTCACCGTCACCCTAAGCGCTCCATGCGTTGATGCCTTTACCGGTTTCTCCGCATTTCTAGTGGTCATGTATGCGTAGATGATGATTATTTTAGGTACGATTGATGAGTGTCTCATATATCCTATTTTTGGCTTTGTAGGCTTTGTAGTAAATCAATAATTTAGGGTGTAGACCTTCTAGTTTTTCTAATGTCGATATCATGCAATTTTTACTGTTCGTTTCATTTCAGAGATATAAAAAACCAACCCAGGCTTCGAGAGCTGAATCGCTCATCGATGACATATTATCCCGAGCTGAAAATATTGTAAGTAAGCTTACCAAACATGAATGAAATTCTACGTAAAACGTTTCCGCTGCGCACCATCCTCGTTTTATCTGAAACTATAACTTTAAATTGCTCTTTTATAATCCAAAGGGCGGATCAAAAGGGGTGTTCGGGTCACTCGAACGAAAAGATTATTTCGTTCGAACGCTTCCCTCGCAAATCCGAGAATTTTCGTGTGGGTGGTTGCCCAAAGCACCCTGTATTGAACTGAGTTGTTCTTATGTTAGGTGATAGTCAGCATACACGTGCGTAATAAACCCTTTGGGATAGACATCTTTAGAAATTAACCCCTATATGATCTAAATGACCAATGATGAAAAACACCGAAGTGCCCGTATTGGGACCTTTTTCTGGTTCCACCCCTGTTATCCTTATCATAGGTTTCACTTACCTGGCAGATAATTAGTTGTACTTTAGGCCCTATATCTAAAGGAAGCGACAAAAAATGATGACTGAGACAAAATTGCTAATCTTCCGGTTCAGATGTTTTTCCATAAATGATTCTTTTCATTTATAATTGCAAAACAATGCCTTAGGAAAAACTCTGCAAACTGCATCCTTCTATATACAAATCTGCAATATTAAGATGTGTGTTCGGTTGATCAGCAAATCTCATTACTTATATAACACTGATCCCACTGTTTCCTGATGTACTTAACATGTTCCAATTAGAGCTTATTTTTGTGCGTAAAACAATCTGATACTACTATTTCCAGCACTATGATAACAACTGGAAATTGATTACCAAATTCATATCGATCCTTTCTGCATATCCCCAAAAGAATTATCTAGTTTCCTTCCGTGAATGTTTCTCCCTGTACCTATCGTTCGTTAACTCGTGCACCTGTAATCTTCAAAACATTTACGTGCAATATTCAGAACCGGTGACACCTGCCACCCCTACTTCGTTATATTTGATCACAATATGATGAACGGAACTGGCTGTTCGAACAACCTACGTACATACTTATTTTCTCTGTGTCTCTTTATTATAATAATGATTGGGTATTTTGAACTATCAATTCCCGGCACCGGTATGGTTAGTACTACACAAAGTCAGAATAAACAACTAAGGTCTCGGGAAATGATCGGATAAAATGTAAATCCCACGTACCAGTCAGTCGCTAGGGGCTCCTAAATTTAAAATATGGATCCAGAAGAAAAGGTGAACATCTTAAGTCGCAGTACCATTCTCATGAAATCCATGATGTCACTTAAATGCCCGAAATACGAGTTGTGGCTGTTTCCATGGAAACAAACATTTAATGCGTAATCACTGAGCATGAAAATAGGAATGTCGATTTTTTAAATTTACCCAGTTGATAACGTGCTATTTATTCCAGGAAGATACAATTCAGCGGCCTGACAAATATAGCCAACGACACTTTTCAGTCAAACCGATTGCTCACGGAATTGTAAGTACACGCAGCAGTGAATAGATTTGATCCTGATCTTAGCTCCAACATGGATGTATAAACTGAAAAAAACGGTATCATCAGGCATCTCCACTGCCCCTGTTCAGTAGTTTATACGTTATCGCTTAATCTGTTGATGCTACAAGAATTTATGTGCAGGCCCTCAATCACAACCCGTCTTGACTTATGTAACTCTCTGTCCTCGCCGAATTACCTAAGTCCTCAACGAAACCTCTCCAGCGAGTACAAAACACAGCAGTCCGTATAGTTGATAAAACCAGAAAATATGAATCAATCAAACATGTCCTTATGGAATTACATTGGTTACCCATAGAACAAAGAATCGAGTACAAAGTTCTCATTTTCATCTTCCAGTGCATACATAATTTGGCTCCTAAACATCTCTGTGACCTCATTCGTTTCTTGCCGTCCTCTCCGTTCTTCTGCCTTAATCTCACTGACAGTTCCCAGATACAATAGAAAGTCTTTCGGTTCTCAAGCCTTTTCCATCAATGGCCCGACCCTGTGGAATCAGCTTCCCAAAGACCTCCGGTCTAGAACATCTTTGGAGATCTTTAGGAGGCAACTTAAACATGTCCTATTTAATGAGGCATTTATGTGAAGTGCTCTTGAGCGGCTTTTCATGAGCTGGATTTAGCGCTATATATCATTATTATTATTATTATTATCATCATTATTATTATTATTATTATTATTATTATTATTATTATTATCATCATTATTATCGTTATCGTCATCGTCATCGTCATCGTCATCATCTTTATTATTATTATCTATTATTATTATTATTATTATTATTATTATTATTATTATTATTATTATTATTATTATTATTATTATTATTATTATTATTATTATTATTATTATTATTATTATTATTATTATTATTAAATACGTCAATAGTGAATTAGTCGCAGCGTTCCTGGGCTCGTACACCATGAATATAGTCTCTGAGAATGTGTACGCCGGTGTAGGTTGGAACCACTTAGTCTACCAGAACTTGAAAAATGAATATATACAAATAAAGGTCAAAATTGATTCTAGCAGTGAATCATCACTAGGTTATTTCAGGCAAACAAAACGAACGCGTAAATGAAAATTCTTAAATGAAGATTTTTAGTCACGAATCCTTTCCCCAACCAAGTGGCATTAGAATTTTGAAATTCTGACATCAAAAAATTTGAATTTTGACATTGAAAAGTACTGCGTGAGAAAAATCTTTATCTTTGGGTACATAACTTCTGGCGAGCACGAAAGTTATTAGTAATAACCCAAAGTAAAATAGATTTTGGAGCGCCCTTTCTATGCAACGTTTGGGACAGACGGGGTCATATATGGCTCACAGTTTTTTTTCTAAATGAGGTTCTTGCTTCTAGTTCTCTAACTGTAGTTGCGGTGGTGTTCAATAGCCTTTTACTAGTGCTTGAAATGATGAATAATTTGACCTCACAATAGCGCTACAAAACCTGGGAATATGCTTTTTCAATCTAAATCTACTAATTGGATAACGGGTCTCGATGAGAATTGATACACATTTGTCGTCAAATGACAAGCGCCCAATAGAGTATTAAGTTCCTACTCTACCGCTACGGGTTTTAATCATTAAAACTAATTTCATCGTCATTCGGCGTCATTGATGCAACTGCCGCCAGGGGGCATATAGTGAAAAACTGTATCGGCGCCATCCGCTAAGGCTAATTTTGCTAAACCTGATATATCAGTACTTTGCTCTGAGTATCAATATTGATCAGCATATCAAGTACTTGTGTTGACCCAAGGTGGCGCTCGTACGTTTTTATTTGAGACGCTAATTTTCTCAGTGCAGGGCCATGAAAACCGTTGTTTGGTATGGATCGAAAGAATACATCAACCTCCAGAGTTAAGCCATTATGGCAGGCTGTTTAAACATGGGTTTTTTGAGAAGGTTATCCATCATATTTTTACGGAATTCTAACGGTCGCTTCTACCGTGCGCTCGCGCATCCTAGGGCCACTTGTTACAAGAAACGTTGTGTGTCTACTAGTAAGTAATATGGATGTAAGGCTTTGACCCAGTAAATTATTCATATGTCCGATGAGATGTTTAAGATCTAGGAATCTACGGAATGTTTATATTATTTTGTCGGTAATTTTGAGGATCACCATAGTTGGTGTATAGTACAGACCCGTAGCGTGGGAGGGGAGGGTGGGCTGCTGGAGTGCGGACGCACAATCAAAGGATTTTTCTGTTTTCTGGGGTCGGACCTCCACACGTCCTATTCTCACACCGTTTCAAGGTCGTTTGGCTTCGTGCACACTGAAAATTGAGTTCAGAAACGTCTAGAACGCATCTCCAGGCATATAAATTTCAAGAATGCAATTCGAAAAGGGACATCTCTCGACGATTATCCGGCCATATGTAAGCTGATTATATTGTCCCGTGTGCGCAAATGGACCCTTTCAAACTCCTAAATAGTTTGTATTGTCCTAAATGTTCAGATAGACTCCACCGTAAGCAAAAATGTTCGCAGACGAGTTCCAGAGCCCCTTGTGCTTCCAGAAAAGCAGGCGTTGGTGGTCTGCGCAAACAGTACCCAGGAAATGATTCACAGTTTGGACCCTGGAATTTCCATCGGGGCGATAGAAATTCCTCCACGTAAGGCAGTTCGTAACCTGGCATATACAGACCGAGGCATAGTTTGCGTGAAAATGCCCGCTTCTGGCTTTACCGAAGGGTCGTCAATGTCGTTACCCCCAACTTGTATGTTGATATAGCTGCCGCACGATTACTACGGACGAGGTTTCGTGAGAGTGGAACATTATCTAGCATGTGTAGAAATATGTAATCTGAACGAATATTATTCACGCAAGGGCGGATTGCAATGGATCTGATAATAGAGGATAAAATCTCGAAGTAAACCGATTGTTCAGGAAATTTGTAAGAAAAGCGAATAAAAAGACCGGAGAAGGAACCAACCAGAAGTTGCCTGTGATTGGCAGAACTGTTCCACAAATAACAGACGCGGTTACCCGCAGAAGCGCCCACTGGGAAGGAGGCACTAGCTGACGACCCGGTTGCCGTGGCGTATATGCTATAATGCCCCGTTCCGGTGCAAAACCTGTTTTATGGGTCACACCGACACCGCTTAATTCAATAAGGCTAAAGTGTCTGTCATGGAAGTCTTACTAAATCCCACGGACGACTGCAAGTCGATTTGGTAATCATCGAGGAAATCGAAATTCTGTGGTGACTGATGTCCCTGAGTTTAGCGAAGCATGATTGGCCTGTGAATAGGGGCCAATTACTCCAGGTTGCCAGACAAGATGATTGCAAGGTTTCACATATCGACTAAGTCAATACTCGTCCGTTAAGTTGAATAACAAAATCTGGTTTTTTCGGCCTTTGCGTGACCCAGGTTGAAAGATGTGAAAAATCTGAATAGTGATACAAATACAGTCAAAATTAGTTTCTAATTGGACATATTTGGAAAACGTGACAGTAAAGATAGGTATAATTGCGTTAAGAAATGCAAATAGAATTAACATGTCAAGTAAGTTGAATCTCCTGAAGGTGTGTGGAAAATCCTTGAAATATTAATTGGGAAATTTAATGTAATAACTTAAATCAATACTTACCGTCGACCATCCTAAAAAAGAAGAGTCAATTCGTTTGCTCAATACTACTGGCATAAGATATGTAGAAAAGATTCCCAAATCTGATATTTTATCATTCTCTAGATAAACCCACTTAATTCCCTATGATTTTTACAACGGACCCTTTCTGTAGGTGAGGGGTCCAGGGAAGTAGGGGGCCATACAAAATGTTACTAAGACGATGCGTAGTGGTATAGCTAACGACCGTGAGTGGTGATCGACAATAGAAATTTTCTGAAATTTTCAGAAGAATTTTGTTTTGAGAGATTTTTGAAGAAGTTGAACAATGGAATCCATTATATCATAAATGTTACACGATACCAACACAATACCATTGTAAATTCATCTGCATGAGAAAATACCACTTCAATTTGTCTCACATATTCACCTTAAGTGAAAAAGATTACCTAGGATTTTTTGGGGGACACATTTTAGGGATTTTCCAATTTAGGGGGGAGGGTCCGAGATCTATGCGTATTGCTAAAGTGAAATCTTTGCATATTCGCAAGTAATCAGGGGCGGAATGAGGGTGTGATTGAGAGAGGGGTGCACCCATAAAATAGGGCATATCATCTATTATCAGAAGAGCATCCGATCATCGGAAATACGTAACCTCATTTCTGGAACTACAGAGAACATGCTTACTATAATTCAAACAGTTGATATTATATAGTTAATTAATATTTTCATTTTCCCTTGAAATTTCAGGGAAACTTGACACTTTCGGGGGGAGATCCGTTGGGTTGTGTGGGAGCATTTTGGTGACTTTAAGGTGTGAATTAAGACTCAGTTAAAACAGACCCCACTCTTGAATGAAAACTCAAAACTTTAGAACTGGGTCCCGTAATTTCTGCTCGCTGTAGCCTCAGGCCTCACAGTCGTAACTTCGAATTTGATTTTTAAGGAACTAGACTATTTCTATTAGCAAAATTACCTAGATTAGCTTTCGCTGCGTCGTTTGGTAGAACTGAAGTTACAGTATGTCCACGATCTCGCTTCCATATTCATATATGTCCGTGGGAGATTCTGATTGAATTCTGATTCCGATTAAATGGAAACCTCCGATCATGGAATTCAATCAATCACAACGTCTCAATCTGATCGTAATCTGGTTTAACTGAATTTCTTTTTCAGAAATCTTCAAAACAACAGCTTTAAAGAATTCTCCTGGAAGGTCACATACGGTCTCGAAATCAAATCGATGTAAGTTGAAATGACTCACTTTTCTGCTTCTGAGTTTATACTTTACAAACGATGGCAACTAGATGTCTAGGGGCTATCGAAACAAATCGCTTTGAACTCGTCACATTTTCAAGGATTCGGGTGATTCATTCGTATCTCCACTGACAAAGGCGGTAAAATTGTAATTCAAAATATGACTGATTACAATTCTAAAATGTCTGCTTTTCTCGGTGATTCCAATTTCTATAAATCCATCAAAAGCAACAACCTTAAACGGAGCTTTTAATTTATGTTTGAACATTTTTTTTTAATTCTCGATCATTCAGATTTCATCACCAAATTTAAATCCCGGCTTCCAAATCTTCCTTATGCTTATGATGGTCTTCCTAAAATTCATAAACCTAATTCACCTTTGAGACCTATCATTTCTAATGTTAATTCTCCATCGTATCGCCTTTCTGATTATCTGGCTTAAGTACTCTCCCCGGCTTAGGGTACTTTCTATGAATTTTCAATGGATCTTTTATATAAACTCAACGCGTTTACCAATATACCTTTGGAACCAACTCTCAATTTTTAAGAAGAAAACTTCCGGACTCTCTTGATCTCCCGATTCCTGTAGATTGCTTACTTGAACTTCTGGAAGTTTGTACCATAAACCTATATTTCCAATTCCAAGACAAATTCGATGAACAAATTTTCGGTTTCCCTATGGGTAACCCATTATTTCCCATTTTCAACTTTTGTTTTGAACATTTTGAATCGAAATTCTTCCAAATCATGCTGGCTCTAAACCAAACTTTTGAATAAGAAATGTTGATGACATTTTGTGTTTAGTTCATGATCATCTTGCCCTCGATATTCTTTTATCGACTTCATTAACTGCTAATATCCTTCCTGGAAATTCACATTCGAAAGGGAACTAAATGACCAAATTCCGGTTTTAGACGTTCTACTTCACAATACATATTCTCATTTGATTTTCTCAGACTACCAAAAACCTACTTATGCTGTGACATATCTTCACTTTTCATTCACTGCAAATCTATCAAAATTAGTCTTGCTCAAGGCCTCTTTCTCCGCGCATTACGGATCTGCGATGAAACCTTCCTTTCAGCTGAATTTGATCACATCTCCGACTCCCTTTTAAAAGTTGGATCAAGCCTATCGCTCACAGGCGACGTTTTCGAGAAATTCTCGAGCAACTGTCCGATTTGCTCGGTGTTGAACGAAAAAATCGCTCGTCTGCAGCAGCGGGAGATAGCGATTGCTCGTTGTCGTAAGGATTTGCTCCTCGTCACCCAATATCAAGCATGTTTGATATGCTTTGGTCAAAATAACCTTTGGACCAGAGTATACGAAATTCCTTATTTTGGTTGTGACAGAATTCACTTTGGAGAAACTGGTCGAGAGATTTCCAATTGCTGTCAATTATTGCTATTGGATATTGATTCCATATGTTGGTTGTGATGCACTTCCATTTTGACGATCCGAAGACCTCCATGATTCGATAGACAGGCGACAAGTAAACAGGGTGTGTGGCAAACTGGATGAGAAGTCACCAACAACAACCACGGCAGAAAGTGCACGATGATGATGATGATGATGATGATGATGATGATGATGATGATGATGATGATGATGATGATGATGATGATGATAGTAATAATAACGTAGATAAAAATATAGATTATTACTTTTGTCATTATCGTTATAATTAGGGTATCTGTCGTTCTGCAGAAACAATGTTGTTATTTCCATGTTCATATAAAGATTGATTTCTCCGCGTGTAATCAACGTACACGTTTTTCCCAACTAGCCTACGCTTTCGGGCAAGTGCTTTTATCTATCTAACAAACAACTGATGAGAGTATGCAAGTAATGTTATCAAATACATTTTGATGCCTTTTGAATTAGTTCATGTTCCATATTCCACTAGGGGACACTATAGTTGAAATCAACAGCTGTATGCAGGTACACAAATCCAATGTAAAAGGAACACGTCCTGCGGCTTCGAAAACCAATGCCACACCGAATAAATTCCGCTTACCTTTAACACCCGTACTATACGGAAAGAAATATTTACAAAGGCACAGTTCGGGCATACGCACTGTGGCCGTAAAACACGTGACCACGGGTGTATAATGACTAGTTTCAATATTTCAAAAGGAAATAAATATACTTTTTCAAGACCTCAAGCGTATTTTTGATTAGTAAGTATATCTTTGTAAACTAGATTTACTAGGCTAGGAGTACCGATATTTATGGAGGCTGATTCGGGCCATACTGATCTCGCGCGAGAAAACCAAAATGTTTTGTTTTCTCGTGCGAGAAAACCAAAAGTTTTGAATTCTCGTGTGAGAAACCAAACTTTTTGAATTCTCGCGCGAGAAAAAATAAAAAAACGGGCCTATGTGAAAGTTTTTATATCGTTGCTCTAACCGTACAGAAAAATTTTTTAGTATGGCCTGAATCAGCCACCATAGATATTACTGTTGCCAAAGAATGCAAATGCTCTTTTTTAAGCGACACCCCTTAGATTGGCGGAAATGGTTCAAAACTAGTTGTTTTAAATTGCTATGTGGATACGGCTCTGTATGTATGAACATATAACGTGCCGAGGAAGTACATATAATGATATAATACACCACACACATAACGTAATACACCAGAAGGGGTTTAAAATATCACGTGTCTAGGTTCACGCGTCATTAGTTCAAAGACGACTTCGTCAGGGCATGAAAAACTGATGGCGTAATCAATCGCAAGAAATGGGGTGTTAGCGATTGGAGCGTTTGGGTAGGATCAGACTATGCATTTTGATAGGGTAGGTAAGGGGAAGACAATACGTAGAAAAAGTTAGATGGCATCTGGCCTCGTTGGTTCTACAGCAATTCTGGCGCGTTCAAGTCCCAATTATCGTGGTTATTAACTCGAATCTCCCAATATAAGTCGATTTGCGCAGGTGTATTATGGCGGTGGACACACTCGGCTTAGAGCTAATGACGACCTCTTGGAATAACGAGTGTTGACCAAGGGTCGCGGTAAAACGCTTACCCTATATATAACTTTGCGAAACGTCACCCTCTCCATCCTGAAGCTACTCAATGTCGCGTGCAGTTATTCTCCAACGAATGCCTGTTTTCAAAACTGACTACTGGATGGCGGACCGGTGGACCAAAATAAACACTTCAAAAACTGCATAAGGTTTTGAAATTTTCAAGGACACGTTTGATCGATTTTCGTGATTATGGTTTGTATATGCACGATACATAATAATTGTAACATGACGTTTTCCAAAGTTTATTTTGGTTTGTATTTGTTGATTGTATATATTGATGTCTGATTACCGAGCAGTTTCTCGACAAGGTACGGTGTAATTGTATGAAGTTTAGTTGTAGATTATATTTTGTAGGGAGCTGAATTATAACCCTCTGATCTGCGGTTGCAAGGTCGAGTGGTTACAAAAGGAGATCCGATCCAACAAATCCCGCTTGTCGGTGTTGGGGAAAGCAGTAAAGTGCTATCCACCTGACACAAATACGTCGATATTGGTATCAGAATATACCCAAAAAAACGAATGTAGTAAGTTTACCTTCTGTATCTAAGATTTATCATTTTATATTAGGGTTTTCACCTAAAGCTCACAGGAAACCCTTCAATTCGAATGTGAAAGGTGCAGAAAACCCGATCACTTAGCAGCTCTATAGGTGGGAGAGAATCTCACCCACATCCCACTTTACTATTACCCGGGGCGTCATTATAGGAACTACCGAGATATATGATTGTTTGTATAGTTTTAAAAAAGTTAGAAATGTTGAGGTAAAGCATTTGGATGGCCATTTTGGACCCCAAAACGTTGAAATTACCTCTAAGTGATCCTGAGGTGACTTCCTGGAAAGTTTCCGGCGCCTCATGAGGCGTAACCGCATGACTGGTAGTCTGATAAATTCCCAATTGTTCAAAAATTTTTCAAAATGATCCAATTTGATTACATAGAGATTTATTCTTTTGACGATGAAAATTTTAACTAAACCTCATCATCAGAGAAACGCAACGAAACGGAGCCGCATATTATGACCATACTAAACGTTATAAAGCCTATATTATTGGAAGATTCCTAAGTTATGTTACAGTAGTGTTACATAATGACGCTGAAATAATGACTCACGAACTTTTTGAGCGTGTATTGATACTGGATAGGAGCGGTCAATGGTCGATAGACTGTTCCCTGCAACACGTTGTGATAAACACCGATGCTTGGTGTCATGAACAATGATGACAGTTGTGGGCAATAAATCAGTGCCAATTTAAATGAAAAGCTAATAGATAAATACGCAAGCCATAAGGAATCACATAGTGATGAAAAACACATTGTTTGACAGAAATATTTGTTCCGGAACGCCAACGGTCTTCGTCGGTAACTTGTGTACACAAGTTTCGCAATCCCCATCAAAATGATATACGTATCACTGCTTACTCCTAAATACTATAATACGTATAATTGTAGCAAGGACAATATAGAACAACTAAACGATGAACACTCCACTAGTTTAACACGTCACTATTTCTAACGCCCAGACGCACCCGGCATATTGTATTTTGTTTCATAAAAACAGAAAACAGCTTTTTCAACAAAACGTTTTGTTTCTCGCAAATCGCAGACGATAAAACATTAAACGCACGCGGCATAACAAAACGCGTAGAAAACAGTTCTTGCATCATGGAATCCATGCTACAAAAATAAACTTAGTTATTCGTATCGCTGTTACTTAGTGCATGTCATGTGATGCAGTGATCCCCTGATTGGTTATTCGGCCTTGGGTGTTTGGCAAAACAGAAAACATACAACGCGCACGGGAAGAAAAACGTTTTCGACGACACAAAACTTTTTTTGACGCCTTATAAAACGTTACCATTATGAAACCTAAACAACATGGACCATTCAGCGTCATTTTACAAACGACAACCGTAAATCGATATGCAAAACGTCACAGGTCTATGTGTACACATACAAGCTATTATGCAAAATATTATTGACGAAGATGTAGAATGGCTTCCTGTGATCATATAATGAGCTCTATTTGAACGTCGAAATTTGATATTGCATTGAATATCATGAGAAGACGTATTGTATTGTACAGGATGTATGATTATATCAGAAGCGGCAGGCATAAATAGAAATGATAAGTAAATCGGATTATTCGGTCAAAATGGCGGATGTATACACGATTTGGAAGTCTGATATTTAAGTAAGACCCTGACATATGGGGATGCTGGTAGAATGACGAAGCTATCTAAGATCTGTGTAGGGCCGGCGTGAATTCCATCGGCGGCTACAAGCGGTCAATATAAAAATGTGTTGACATGTAATTTCAATATTCGAATGTTTTAGAAAATATGTTCGATATTAGGGTTATGCAGGTTTCATGAGATTAGCAATTTATAATAGCATAACTGTCATATACGGTTCCGCATCCTCTGATGGCATGTGTATTAGGTGATAATTCAATTCTTTATTGATCCTTATTACATATAAAATTCCCAAATTCAATAACGTTACAAATTTTAAAATAAGAAAATACAACATACAAGACGCATGCGTAATTCATGCAGAGTAACATAAACAAGTTATTTTAAATGACAATGTCTACTTCAACCCAAACTCAAGAGGATATCGAGTGACAGCCAAACCGGAACTGGGCCGGCTGGCTAGGCCACACCATGCTCAAAAGTCATGATAAAGCAGACGTCAGGCGAGCTCTTTCCTCAACCATGGAGGCAATGAAGTTGCAGACCAGCTTAGAGTCAAAAGTGAATGAAGTCGGTGGCAAGTTATCATTATTGACGATTTTCAATAAAAACTTTAAACCACTACCTACAGTCGAAGATCTACCCAATCGCCAAATGTCATAATTCCCCAAATTTAGAACTTCGATTTCAAATTTTTCCCACATGAGCTTACCCGAAAAATTCTACTTTTTTGCAGGCGTCAAATAATTTATTAAGATCAATTGTCTTGTTATCTTGTTACTGATTGGCGTTTTCTGTTATGACGTCAGCGCACTCGGCAAAACAAAACACATCGCAAACACCTTCTCACGAGGAAATATGTTTCCCCGCAGTGTGCATCGAGCTTAATTAAAAGAATAAAACATTTGTGCCATCTACAATAAGTAAAAAGCATTCTAATTTATATCTACGTACTTATACGGATGGGATGGAACCATTTCCACAAAACTCCATAGAAAGATCTTTGCTTATGCTTACGAATTAAGTAGCGTATGAAACCTGCTCATTTTGCACACGTGATTGCGTCGATTGCGTCGATTGCCTCGACTTGTCTTAACCCTTTAAGTCATTCAGTTGTTTATGCACAACAACATTTACAAAGCCACGGCTAAGAGTGAAAAATGAACTTTATATTTCACTTCTGGGGGATTTTCTGAGAAAAACATTGGGGAATAATCTGCAAATACATGTGTTGGCCGGATGGATTGACTGTCATCTCATCTTTCTCATCTTAGATATTTGTGTGTACGTTATATCGACAGAGTAATCTGCCCTGTGATGGATTAAAAGCAGCAATTTTGCTTTTCTTAGCCGATAAGCAGTTTCGAATAGATTCGCCAAGTTGTGATGAAAGCCCAGAGTAATGATGTCAAATGTAACCGCTATTTCTTCATGACAACTTTTGTTTTGTAAAAAAATGAAATGACCTCATTCACCGAATCTGCCACCATGGATCTGGCAAAGGACAGATTGAATCAGAATATTACTTTTGCCATCTATTCTTTTTCCCCACGGCGTATGATTTGAATATCATCGTTATGGCTCTTGTTAACAATGTTCAAACCATAAACCAGCAAGCGACGGGTTGGGGTTTTATTTCTGTTGGCTGCCTGATTTAATATCTAAGTTTGGAAATAGCATTATGCAGTAAAGATCACATGTAATGGCCCTTCTTCGCCAAAAATACATTGATACATCCTCGTTTTGATTACTTCTTTATTTCGATGACGATTCTGACGATATTTTGCGCTTTCTCTTACATGATAAAATCTCAGAACAAAATGTGTGCAGTTACTCTAGATACTCTAGAAACTTAAATAATCTCAAAATTTAACAGTTAACATGATTGGTTGAGAAGGAATGCACAAACTCTACCCTCAAAATAACACTATAATAGATTCTCAGTCACACAAACACAGTGCAATACTTTTTATAAATTTCTACTTGTATAACCTTGAACATCATATATTGCACATGCATTTTGTATTTTGGCCGTTGACAAGTTTAGTTTTGTCCGAGAGATGTTTTTGTTTTTTTCCTGAGTATATATAGATAATGGTGTAAAAGTCCCGCCATCAGCCTTTCAAATTCATTATATCAATTAATTATATCAATGAATTTCAGTGGAAACCAGTAACTATTATATCTATCGTTGCAGTGTACCCTAATGTGACGGTTGTACCAACGGAGGTCAGTGTTCACGAAAATTCGGAACTGAACGCTACTTGCTATGGCGGCAGATGGGTCGTGCCCGATATGAAATCTCTGTACCTTATTCACCAAGGCCCGTCACGCGATTTGGCCCAATTAACCATTCTGTCGGCAAATTGTTTTGATAACGGGTATTTGAAATGCATTGCCGATAACGAAGTTGGACGTACCACGAAGGATTTCCGCCTCATCATTGGATGTACGTACAATGGTTTTCGCATCTTTTTCTGCGATGAACTTTTCGCAGTTTAACCCACTTTTGTATAGTATCTTTACTCTAAAGCGTTTCAAATACAACGGCCCGACCGAATACCCAGTAAACGTAGGTCCGAGTTTAAACTCTTTTATCTCTATTTCCGCTTAATTCTTAGTCTAGAAAGCATCTAATTATCTAATTACCCTGCCATATGTCGGGACACTATTTTACTGATGTTCAGTATTCTGGAAAAGCTCCGGTGATATTCCGAAAAATGAAACACCATTTAATTACAAGAATAACGAATTAGACAGAAGACCCTGAATATTGTTTTACATGGCTAAAGGATATTGCGAGTATTGATATACGTAATTACGACGGTAGGCTCTCGTAACAAGACCTACTGATCGATGCGAAGAGATTCCTTGAATCCGACTGTCTTCGTGAAAATGGCATGATCAGCTGATATACAATATCATATGTCACATGTATCATTTCAGGTGCACCTACGATCGTTAGCGGAGGATTTATGAGTTATTTTAGTTGGTGCATACGGTATTCTGTCCATGGAATGCCGATGCCCGAACTGAAGTCGATACTATTCAATAATAAACTACTCAAGAGACCATACGGCAACATAGGTAATATACAAAATTATGGAATATATATATATATATATATATATATATATATATATATATATATATATATATATATATATATATATATATATATATATATATATATATATATATATATATATATATCTTTAGTGAGAGACCTTTTATGTAATTTAGTTTAGTTTAATTGTACGAAAAGAGGAAAAATACCAAATTCACAAAGAAATCCGGTGTAGTTTGTTTAACTCCCATTAGCAGTTAACATAGTCTTGTACCTAGCCGTCGTTCTACAAACAACGTCTAGGGCGAAAGTGCTCATAAAAGGTTAATTTTCGTCCTTCATTTTGAGGGACGAGGCTTTGAGCGTCTATTTCACCCCTTAAGACACCATCAACTTACATCAAACTGACAGTTCTGTAATCAGATGGAAGTTAACTATTGTTTGTGCATAAATTTGTAATCCTAAGTAGCTTTTGACGATCGTAGTAGCTCAAAACTTTTGACTAGTTCGCCTTAAAGATTGTTGAAGTGAAGCAACATAACAAATATGGTGGCGTTTCGTGGTGCATGGTGGGAGTGTAGAATACGGACTGGACTTCAACTTGGACTGACGTTGATGCCAATGCAGATATTTTTCTTGTTTCAAATTCTTAGGTTAAGATTGACCAAAATTTATGCGTTTAATCAACAAAAAATAACATTTAGAGTAATTTTAGAGAGACATATTGAATTTTTGCATGTTATTAATTTAGTCCGTATTGGAAATCCCGATTTTGGCAATCAATTCAAATCAAATCAATAAATTCTCCGGTTTGCGATTTAAATCATCAAAAATATTGTTATAAAACACGTTTTCAAGGTCAATAAGGTAACTAATTTATTTGTTTTAGTACAAAGGTTTGATTTGACAGTAAAATCAGTCGTTACATTGCAATTAACAGGAGTCAACCTCTATATGATACTTTTGCGTCAGACGTTGTAGTGAACCGGTAACAACGACTGGTTCAGACTACAGTTCACAGTACTTAGTCACTATCCTCTCCAATTTCTGCTGATGTTGGAAACCCCATATTTTACACCCGTACTGAAGCACAGGTACGACCATACTTTAAAAAAATTTTAAGGCTAACTCCGACGTAATATTTGGGAATTCTTGTATATCTTTCAAAAATGCATATTGATAGGATGCTACTCCTTTACTTAATTAAGATGGCATCTATGGCTGCTTTATGTTTGCCATTAAAGTTAAATACAAGACCAAGGTATTTGAAACTATTAGTACACTCAATGAGTCGTCTATTTATATAAAAATTAGGTAACCTTGTATTGATAGATTTCCGATACGGTATATTACGATCTTCGTTTTATCGTAACTAATATCTAAACCTTTTAATCTGCAATATTCATAAATACTATTGAGAGCATCTTGTTAATTTCCCTCAGAATCAGCTAATACGGCTGTATCATCTGCATAAAGGAGTAGCATCACAATCCAATGTCAATACCTTCATAGTTTTCCGATCGGATTACATTCCTCCATGTCATTGATAAACAAGGAGGATAGTAAAGGAGATAAACATTCTCCTTGTCGCACCCCTACATTACAGGTACAAAAATTTGAAAATGTATCGTTAGCCTTGATACAAGATCTTGTATTTGTGTACATAGATTTTATAATTAGTAAAATCTTTCCGTCGATACCAGATAATACAAGTTGTTGAAGAAGCTTTCTTCGGTCTACCAGATCGAAAGCTTTCGTAAAATCTAAAAAAGGCTACATAGAGCTTTCTATGTTTAACGTAAACTACATGATTTATGATAGCATTCAAAACAAAAATTTGATCATTCGTGCTATATGACTATCGGAAACCCGCTTGAGATGCGCTTACAATGGAGAATGCATCGCACCAGGAGGATAACCACTGTTTAATATGGTAGAAAATAGTTTTCCAAACACTGATAAGAGGGCGATACCCCTATAGTTATTAGCTACATTACGTAAACCACTTTTATGAATAGGAACAATATATCCCAAGCTCCAAGATTCAGGGTAGATACCGCTGTCTAAAATAATGTTGAATAAAATAGTTAACTGTTGTAAAATCGAGTTCCCACCGGCTATAAAAATGTCACCTTTTAGGCCATCAATACCGACTGATTTGTTTCTTTTAAGCGATTTTATAGCCCGAGACTTCGTCTTGTGTAATAGGCATATCAAGCATATGATCAGCATCCAGAAAATCATCGAATAAATCTCCCTCCTTATCATTTTGGTATGAAAGATTCTGAAAATGTGTATACAGTGCCTCGGGATTAGGCAGAATGTTCTCCTCGTGCTTACAACCTTTAAACCTTTACCATACGGGTATTTCGGGTATTACCGGATTGCAAATCCTCCAGTAAATCGTTTAGATTCTGTTCCTCGAAAGTTCTTTTAGCATTATTTATGGCAGTTTTATACTCAGCCCTGGCCTCTCTTACCAAATAGTGATTAATTTCGCTAGAGTACAATTTGTACCTATGTACTGCTCGACTGAATTTAGTTCTGGCTTTTCTGCATGTGGCATTATACCAGGTTCTCGGCCGACTAGTTGCGCGGTCACATATAGCTGGGTCGTGTATGTCACTGACGGCTAATTGTAAGCACGAGGAGAATTCATTCACCAATATGTCTATAGCGCTAACAAAAAAAAAACAAAAAAAATGTCATGGTTTCTATTGACGCCAGAGTTGATTATATCATTGAGCGTTGACTGAGCATGGTCTGATCCAATGTACTGACAAAAATCTTCTTCCTTCGCTTTACGCCACCTAATTTTTTTGCAAATAGTTGTATTGTTAACAGACGCATTTGAAGAATTGTTTGGTTCAATATCATTAAATTGGCTACGTATTGAGATTTGGATGATAGAATGGTCAGTGAAAGGAAGTTGTTCTGAAATATTAATTACCTAGTAAGACATGTAACTAACTTATAATCTATAATCGCATAGTCAACTACGCTGTGGCCTCCGGGCTGATAGCTAGTATATTTACCAACGTTTTTATTATCATCATCGCACGTGTCTCGAACCGTTTGCGTTCATAAGAATCCGCACCACTATTAACGCAGTCTCAAATGTTTTGTGACTTTCTCAAAATAAATCAAAAATTTAAGTAATTTTTAGTTCATAAGTCTTCAAATATTCAAAAATGAACAGTTAAAAATTGTTGAAACATGTCGACTCAGCCGTAAAATCAACCCATTCACAGTCCCGAATGTGGGATAATGTCGGGCTTTAGAGAACATAATGCCCCCGAGGTCTTCGCATTTACAGTGCGCAGTGGGAGACCCCTTTTGCGCGTAATCACAAACTCAAGCGGGTACAGATCAGTCGTCAGGAAAGATATTTTAGAAAATTCAACGCAGGCTTTAATAACCCTCTTTAACCTCTGTGAAAATTGGAAATATAGCTTTAAGAGATACTTAGATATTTTAAAATTAATAAATATTGCGATTTCTTTTACGCACGGTTAAGATATGCGGTCCTTGGTTTCACATCGTCACTGTTCTCAATTGTTGCGTTCAAAAATTCCAAGAATCGCCAGCAAATATCTGCATTTCATTTCCTTTAAAATGGTGTGTAAATTGATTTCGTCGAGCAAGGGACTGCAGAACTATATGATATTCAATCTAAACTTATGTTTTAAAAATGAGCGCAAATTATCGCAACAATGGGGACCTCGCGGGACCGCCACAAAATGGCGCCTAGAAACTGGAAACTTCTTTATTGCATAGAATGCGTGAGGGTTACTTGAATAGCGTCGGTTGATGATATTGTTCATGGCCGCAGCGTCAAAGCAATTTGGATTCTTATTTTAATGAAGGTTTTGCTCCTTAACCGTGAGAAAAAGAATAGTGGACCTGCAGTGATGTTCGATAGCTCTAGGCAAGACACTTGTTTTAATGCATCGCAACTGGGTAAATTTTATGATTTTCTAAAAGCGCCACCTACAAATTGCTGGAAAACGCATTTTCGTCTATATCTGCTAATGGGATTAAGAGACTTTTCCCTGAAAATTGATAAATTGATACACACGCGATATCTAAAGACCAGTTCTTTCCTTCATTCAATCCTGCTCGTCTCATATTTGACTATGCTAACAACGCATTCCCAACTTGACGAAATAAAAAATCCGTAGGGAGGGTATGGTTCGGATTTTCTGTATGATGTGAAAACGCCCCAAGACATACCGGCCAGAACATAGTAATGTAGAATGCATCTTACATATCATGGGAAATTCTATAGTAGGCTATTTCTTTAAAACGATGAATCATAAGTGAGGTGGTCGTATTTCAAAATGCGAGGAATGCGGGCTAATCTTCATATACTATATCAACATTCAGATTAATCAATATATCGTTACTCGATAATAATTTCACAAAATTTTCGTATTCTCAACTGAGGTTAATTTGTGTTTTAGAGGAATTGCTGGTGAAAGTCGAACCGGAAAAAGGAAGTTATCACGCTTGCTTGAAATTCAAGCATACACATTATGGAAACAATGGATTCTATACGATAGTTGTAGCGAATAAGCACGGAGAAGCTAACATCACAGTCAATGCTACTTTTTACAAATCAGGTTTGCTTTACCAAACTTTCCAGACGTATATCTCAATAATGGCTCCAGTAACATTCATTTCAATCTTCCCAGACGTTTTAACAAATTCGGTTAACCGTGGGAGCGTGTGAGGAAAAGAGTAGTCATGAGGGTCTTCCTGTATAAAAAGTAGTAAACAATCAAAATAAAGCTCTAATAGCGATGATGATACCATATTATATAATATGTGTCAAACGAAATGTCAATAAATCTAATATTTCTTACAGTCTAGCTTTATCGCTTCCGTACTAGTATCATATATTTGAGTATCCTGGTTATTTTTCAGGTTTTTCACCACACGGATCGAGCAATAGGCCGAAACAACCGTCGATTGAAACCCCTCCGAATAACTTTTATCCTATACAAGATGTTACTAATGAAAAATCCGACGAGAAACAACTGCCACCTGCAGTGAATGCAAGTATATTACTATCATAGAATTAATGGCGGCTGATTCAGGCCATAGAAAAAATGAATCATATTGGCGTATGCGCTTACTTGGTGATATTCTTACGTATATCATATTTCCAGTCTTTTTGTGACGAAACCAACCTGTTATAGCAAGCGTATCAATCATCTTGATTTAGCTCCGTATACTTATTACTAACTATTGACATAACACATTGAATACTCCTAGATATTTGACGACCTGCTGAAATTCCTACTGTCCTATTCTTTTTAGTTGACGATCGTCGTGCCAGCTACGATCGTAGGTTTTACCGTAGCGTTGTTCATAGGCGTAGCGCTGTATTGTCGATACAGGCAGCACTCAGATTCCGGTTATTGTCCACGAGGTAAATTAGGCTACAGGGCAGCTACAGCTGATATCAATAAACTAACTATGTCCGAACTAATGCCGTTAAGCTCATTACATGCGATCAACGTCGTCGAAAACCCAAACTACATCAACAAATCTGGACCAAAAAATGATTGTGAAGAACAAGTTGGTATGTGATTGAAATACTTTTTATGGAGTTGACATCGGGGCCGTACCTAGCATTTAAAATTTGTTGGGGTTGGAGGGGCAGAGAAACCAAAAAGTGCAGTTAGGATAAGACAATAAAATTTGCTAAAAGGGTATTTCTCCAAAATATCTGCTACCCGCTGGGTACGGCCCTGGACATTACCGTTGTTGCTGCTGTTGTGTCGTTGGATATGGTAGGTCTAAATGTGTACTTTATTGCATTTAGAAACGACTTCGTCGTTTTTACTAAGCATGTTTGCACTTTGTACATGAATACAAACCGGAAGTACAACCACAGTGCACGTCACTTTTCGGATCGGCGCATTATTAGAGATAATCTGAGATTGTGTGTCATATGAATTATGATATCATATAACTAATATTCTAGAGTATGAATTCATTATTTTACCTAATCTCCACCAAGTGGGCATATTAGAAAATGTATCCTAATCGCTAAAACTGCAATGGATGCTATAGAGACTATATGAAACATACAGACTGAAGATGGCCTTATGTGGTCTTATTCCATTGCCGAGTTTCACAACTTTAAAAACTTAACCTGTTCAAAAATGACAGGGTGTAGTATGATGGCTGATTCGGGCCATATATAAATAGCACCCAAAAACGAATCTTTAGCGCGCAAAAACGAAATAATTTCTCGAAATAATTTTTCGAAATAACTCTCCCTCTCCCTCTGCCTCTCCCTCTTCCTCTCCCTCTGCCTCTCCCTCTGCCTCTCCCTCTGCCTCTCCCTCTGCCTCTCCTACTGCCTCTCCTACTGCCTCTCCCTCTGCCTCTCCCTCTGCCTCTCCCTCTGCCTCTCCCTC
Organism: Tubulanus polymorphus; assembly: GCF_964204645.1. Taxonomy (NCBI): domain Eukaryota; kingdom Metazoa; phylum Nemertea; class Palaeonemertea; order Tubulaniformes; family Tubulanidae; genus Tubulanus; species Tubulanus polymorphus. The sequence continues at coordinate 10,259,249 of NC_134029.1, read as the reverse complement.
TGCCTCTCCCTCTGCCTCTCCCTCTCCCTCTCCCTCTCCCTCTCCCTCTCCCTCTCCCTCTCCCTCTCCCTCTCCCTCTCCCTCTCCAATAAACCGATTTTGATAGTTAATGTAATCATCTGGTGTGTGGATATTACATATTACGACGTAAAAATCTCGGGTGAAGCCTGAAATACCGATAATCCATTAAACATGATTTTCAATAACAATGCGAACTACAATTATACACGTTATCCACTATCTCTCATATTACGTACATGTACAAGTCTAACATTTGGCAATCGCTTATTAGAAATCGAGCATTAATATTTAGCTCTGGTAAATAGAATGTTCGATTCGCCGAAATACCTCACGGCCCATGGCACACTATACATAAAATTCGGCGTAAATCAATTCGCTTATAAAATCCACCTGTTGGGGGAGGGAAGGGAGACTGTTTATTAATGTTTTATTATTATTTTTAGAAATAAACGAGTTTTGTGGTAAAACTATCTTCTCGCTTATATCTATGAAATTGACATAAGAAAAGTTTACAAAAATAATCGAAATAGATTCAGGATGGCGGAGTAGGATGACTCAAAATCGGGCTCTGGGTTAAAATCGTCGCATGCTATGAGTCAAAACAATAGGAACCTAATAATCTAAAGTACTGTGATGTTTTTGAAACGGTGTTCGCGAAAAATCGATTGGAAATTCTATGATTTTATGAGTTTTTCCATTTATGTGTTTGAATCTTTGAACATTCTAACGAATATGCCAATATACCATAAGAATGTAGAATTTTCAATATTGAATTTCAATTCAATCGAAGTAAAATTCTGCTCGTTCCTGCAAGCACGCACTTCAAAATCGTTCCGTGATGCCAACTGCTGACATTTTGGTGCACGACTTCGCATCGCAAAAATGTATACGTAGCGGGGTATTGCCTTTGTCACGGCTTTATACAAAGTGAAAGAAAAAATGTGTCTATTTGAAGGGAATTGTCGCGCCGTTATGCTTGTGCCTTTTCAATAATCGTTCTGCATTAGAATTGATTTTTAGTGTAATGAAATACTATTCCGATAGAAATTTAACAGAATCCTTCAGTTGGGGTAGACAACGGTTCTTTATAGACCTAGCAGTCTTGTTCTTAAAAGGGTTTAACGATATTCTTAAAAGCCTCAATCTAAATTAGCTCGTCAGTGAACATGCTCGTATAACCCAAAGATCGAATTCATACATTGATCTTAGTGACCGATTCTGCTGGCTTCATTTCTTTTTATATCGATCCCCAATTGGCTTTTTGTATCATTGCACTTTGCTTTCGATTTGTTCGTCAAACTCCCTATACCCGATAACTCATAATTATCAGGAGTTATGATCTTTGTGACTCGACCATGCTCAATGAAACTATAAACGAACTTGATTGAAGCACCGTTGTTAACGATTACATATGGTGGCTGATTCGGGCCATAGCGTGAAATTCCTGGTATGCATATCCTGATATGCATCCCAGGAATTTCATACCAGAACGCCAAAACGAAAAAAAACCGTCTCATTTTCTTTGAAAATTCGTTTAAGCGCGCCAAAACAAAAAGAAAATTCAAAAAGAAAATTCGGGGCGCCAAAACGGACTTTCAGAGAAAATTGGACCTTTTTTTCGTTTTGGCGTACTGACGTTCTGGCGCCTTGATTTGAATACCAGGAATTTTACGCTATGGCCCTTATCAGCCACCATAATTACAAACTTCATATGGCTATTATTGTGCCTCACAGTTGCGAAGTTTCTCAAAATTTTGTATTCCTAACCGGGTGATCAAGCATAAAAGAAATGGCGGACTTTGCATTGCAGATAGAGTGCAACGTGCTATTACTTCGAGAAATCGTTTGTATAAATGTAATAAAAACTGGGTTTGGGTTACTGTGGTGGGTCGGGAAATCGTTTTGGCTTTTCATGCTAGAATTCTTCAAAACCTTGATGATCATAGCACAAACTCTAAACGATACTGGAGGCTCATAAAAAACTTTTGGGTATCAAATTCTAGTCAGTGATCCCGATATACATCGATCCCGTATAGGAAACCACTTTCTAAGAACCAATGCCAAAAATATGGAATCACACAGAATCACCGGCTATGCCTGTCACCATTTCTCCAATAGCTGCAGATAGAGGTTACTCATCCTATTGGTTATGGAGATGTATACAAGATTCTAATGGCTATGAAGAAACCTTGACAAGCATGAAAGGATAATCTCATTACAAACAAGATGCTTAAGATAATAGCTGCTCCAAGTAATCAGGTTTTACCAGGTCATAGTACTATCGACCAACATATACATCGATATTATAGTCATCGAGGAAGCGACGATCGAAAGCTATCTGTCTAATCGGATTGAGCTCCTTATGTCAATTATATTTTCTAAATTGATGGAATAAACTCCGTTACCCTCGAATTTATGTTTTTCTGCACTCCTCCAGTAGATTTGTGTCATCCACTGCATGCCAGCCTGTTACATCGCATAACTCTATTATATACCTGACATCAGAAATACTTTCTTTTATATGCAAGGTTTGTTTTAAGTTCACTAGTAATCAATCACATGCTCAGTTCTAAGAAAATATAAGCAAGAAAAGGAATTAATCTTAATAGACAACATAGACACTAAATAGAGTCAACCTTTTACTTATAAATCACATCGTTTTGTATGATATTTTGGTATCACATTAGAATATTGTAGGCAATGCAAGAAGAAAGAAATAATGACTTTTTTGGCAGTGCAACTAGACAGCTCGCCTTTTATCTATAAAAAAACTTGCACCCTCAACATTATCTATAATCAAATTCCATAAACTTAACGGAAAACTGGTAATCTCGTCCCTTTTGGTAATTCGACTTCATGACTGACACCAAGGTTATGATTCTCTAATAGTGACCATTTACCGCAAGCCTGATAGCAATGTTGATGCTTATGAACCTCTGGATGTCATCTATAGTCTGTAAATATTTGATCAACCCAACCATTATGGGTTAAATTCCACGTGGTAGCGCTTTCTTTTTTAGATCCATGCGTAGAAAGCTTCATTCATTTCCTTTTCATACGGTGTAATTGTGCTTGTTGAAACGATTGTAAATTTGATTTCTTTTCTCTAATTCCTATGTATTATTCCCGTCGTGAAATCAATTTGGCCTTGAACCTAAAATTGCTATCGAGGCTGCATGCAGGGTGTGCGCACACTATTATATTTTCCATTTTCCTTGGGAAGGTGGCACTACCGGAGAGCCAAAGGGGTTACGTATCATTTGAAGCGCCCAAGTCGTGCGAGGGAACCACTCTATCTCTATCCCATATATACCCCACGGCTAAGACGGTTGATCCTAGAGAGGTGCTAAGTTAACTTTCCCTTTAAATAACGGACGAAAATTCAAAGATTGCTTTGTGACAATGAAGGAGCTGAATACATTCCAAAAATATCATGAAGATCCGATAAGAACTGACGGAGATATCAAGTTTGGAATACTCCTGTGTGGTGGATGGGAATAATGATAGAATTTCTGCAAAATGGCGGAAACTCCTATCATTTTGATTAAAACTACCAGTTCTTCTACAAGATGAGAATGCGGTTGAGACGAATGGAAATTCGAAGATGACGTTCACATCATTAGCGTCTAATTGAAGAAAATTATGGGACCACATTACTCGCGTGGACCTTGGTAAGGTGGAAGCTGTTGTGCAAGTTGCAGAAGAGATATTCTAACGAATCGAAATTCAATGACCTCAAAAGCTAAACGATTAATCATTTTGGCGACATCGCACAGGCATTTACTTCGAGGTGCGAAAATAGCAAAATGCTTTCGAGAGGATAAACATCGTCATTATTTGATAATCAGAGAAGGTCGCTGATAGTAACACAATATCGAGGCCAATTTGACAAGAATTAAACCCTTAATTAAGTCTTAGCATCTAAGGTTTGATCATTCAACCTCAGTTAATTCAGTTTGTGGAAATGCACCGCACAAACATAATCTGTGTAAATCAAATAAAAAGTGAAAGTATAAAGTAAAGCAGAAAGTGTCACATATAACATAAAAATTGCAATTTGTGTGTTAAATGTGACACTTTCTGCTTAATTTACACAGTACAATTTTTCGTTGAAATAACACAGACAGGCATTTGGCAGGGGTGAACTCTTACGGGCTTGTCGTTTTGCCTTTTTGGGTTTGCCGTAGATGGTGATAGAAAAATAGAAAAAAACAGCAAAAATGGATGAGAATGACGATTACTGGAAAAAAAGGATTTGAAACATTAGAGAATTTCTCGTTTTGGTGTACCACGAAGAAAAACTTTCGTTTTGAGGCCCAATCAAAACTGAATATCCTTTTGTCGACCACACCCCAAGAAGAAAGAAAACTTTAGCCACGGTAAAAATCAGTTTTCGTTATGGCAGACCTGAATTGGAAAGAATCGATATTACCGTTGTTGAACAGTTTGTTTAACTGTTGTTTTAGCGCGCCAAAAAGACATTTTTTCGGGGAATTGGCGTCTTGAAAAAAAAACAAACATATTCGTCTATTACTTAGTTCTTTGTTCAAATTCAGCTTTCTTCTTGTTTTGGCTTTCTAGTGTTTTATTACCCTGATTTTCAGGTTATGGTCGAATCAACCATCATATCTTCCCGAAAAATAACACTGACAACCAGAAAATTACGGAGAAATTTAAAAAATCCAAACTTGTCCTGCTTTCAGGGTGCGGCGGAATTTCGGAATGCAGTCTAAATATTCCTTATGCCGACTTTCATACAGAGGTTGCGAGCAAATCAACAAGTTCAATAACAATCTATTTCATGGTAATTGTAGCCTATTTTGATTCAATTGATCAGCAAGAACAACCGCATAGATTGATCGATTTCGTTCATTCATTTTACAACCAGTTTGACAGTCGTGGGTTACCTGTGGGTTAATAACATCACACATGATTTTATTCTTACCCTAGACCCAGTTCAACAGTGAGTTGAGATATGACCGAGAGCTCATTGGAAATGAACTTATCTTAACTCGGCTGTTAACCCTAATTCACAAATGCAGAAAGTGTTGCTGGAGTCCAAGGTGACAACTACGTATGGGACAGGGTAATGGTTAATATTTGAAAATTGAGCAGTGGTGGTAATAAAATCTCCGTTCGGTGGCGGGGATAGAATATGAAGTGTGATAAGTTGCTTATGGTTACGGTGCATTAATGTCGTTGTATTACCGTTGTGATTTGTGTTTTAAATCGTTTATCAAAAGCTTTGAATGTTGGTGAAAATGGAGAAGTTAATGGCATGAATGAATGTTGAAAACTTTACGATCTTTTCAATCAATGGATTTCAATTTATTTGGAGCCATCATGAGAAGTGAGTCCTCACATATTCATTTTTTACATTTAGCAACTTTACATTCTATTCATTCCAATTGTTGCCAGCCATATTAAGTAACTATTCAAATATCGCATTATCTCTTCATCGAAATTGAAATTTATGAACTTTTGAAGTTTTTGTCTGGTTTTTTTCTGGCCCTGATTGCTTATTACTCTTTTGAATTATAGTTATACGACATGTGAATTTAGAGTGTATAACGTTTATTCGTGAGCTCGGAGAAGGCGCCTTTGGTCGAGTGTATCTTGGTAGATGCGTCGGTTTAGAGGACGGTGAACAGAGCACCCTGGTGGCTGTTAAAACACTGAAAGATTGCACGATGGAAGATGCAAGGAAAACATTTGATCGGGAGGTGGAACTGTTGACATATCTGCATCACGAAAATATAGTTAACTTTTACGGCGTTTGTGCGGACCGTGAACCGTTAATGATGATATTTGAATACATGGAAAATGGAGATTTAAACAACTATCTAAGGTAAATAAGGCGACGAGAACTCTGAATACATTGTAGATATAAATTTACATTAATTAATACGTGTCTACGTAGGTCCCACGGACCCGATGCTGCTTTTCTGTGCAGAGACCCAGTTGATATTGCCCAACTCACCGCAGCCGAGTTGCTACATATCAGTTGGCAAATAGCCGAAGGAATGAACTATCTGGCATCCCAACACTTTGTTCATCGAGATCTGGCTACAAGAAATTGCCTCGTTGGTGAAAACTTCATCGTGAAAATAGGAGATTTCGGAATGTCTCGTGATATCTACAGCGCTGATTATTATAAGGTAGTAATATCAAGGTTAATCACACTGTACGAACAGAACCGTAGTTAAAATACATGAATTGTTGAATTGTTTCTGTGAATAGGTCGGTGGACAGACGATGTTACCGGTTCGTTGGATGCCCCCCGAAAGTGTCATGTATAGGAAATTCACCATCGAATCAGACGTCTGGAGTTATGGCGTGGTATTGTGGGAAATCTACACGTATGGGAAGCAGCCTTGGTACGATTTATCAAATCATGAGGTAAGAAAAACGTTTATACAGAAAATTGGTTTGAATACTACTGATGAAACTAATGTTATGTATTCAACCTGACAGTAACTATTTATGTGTATTTTTTTAGAAAATCATATCTAAAACCGTTCATCTGTTGAAAGCCACGTTAAAACCGTTGATTCGCGTTAATACGAAGTTAAAACAGTTCATCAATTCACACCTCGTCAAGTCGGTTCATCCGTGTTAGCTTGCAACAATAAAATATATAGTTCAAACACGATTACCCGGTTGAAAAAAATAAGAGACTAAATCTGTGGCGGTAACATGAAAGGCAAGCAAGAGCTGAACTCGAAATCCGAGAGAAATTGTATCAGATATACAAAACTTTTCGACGTGTACCTGTGACCCGTGAATGAGGTCTATTATGCAACATATTGTAATGATAGGGTCTCCGCGGCTGATTGGGTAGGAGGAACAGAGGGGCCACTGCCGAGGTTTTTCCTTTCTTTTCTTTTGGTGCCCCGCCTACCGATTATGCGTTATCCCTCGCTGATTAAATCGAGGATGCTACGTACGTAGCTTTCGGTCGGAAAATCGCAAGATCAATCACCAAACCGCTCCCAGAAATTCGCCTTGTGGTAGAAAAACTCCGCTAGCGTCCTCAATCTAGTTTCCGATGGACTTAGACCAGAAGCTTTCATCCGTTTCCGGCTTCCAGTTTCTTAGAGTAGGGAGTCTCTGAATCAGTCACTACCCAATTTGCGCCAGTTTAAACGTGACACCAACGTGGCGTTAAACGCTTTTTTGACGCAAACCGGGTGTACTATCGTTGCGTGGCCTGAAAAAAATGAATTTCGTTGGCTAATTCGCACCACATTGAAAACAAAATAGATTTTACTTTACTTTATTTACGATAAACTCAGGTCATTTACATGACAATTAGAGCGTAATACAAGAAAATTACAAGAAAAACCAAAAATGGTACATGTATGCTTACAGATGGCCGGAAATTTAAGCGAATGTTTTCATAACAGTTGATACAAAAGTACACAAATCTTTTAATACATATTCATTTTTCTGTTGCATTAAAGCTCTGAATTTGAAGGGATTTGGATTAATCCAAAAATATTGGGGGATTAGGCGCATTCTTACATCGCTAAAATAAATACAACAAAAAAGATAATGATATTCATCACCGACACCATTGTTACATAGAGTACAAATACGTTCCTCTCTATCTGTCTTGTCCCACCTCCCAGTTGATGACGCTCGATATCCGCCAATACTTAAAACGTTTTACACTACTTCGTTATAACGCTTCGTTAAAACAAGTTTTTGGTGTCAACGTGGTCCTTCTCGTTTTAACGCCACGGTGAAACCTTTTTGAAATATGGTGGAGCTTGAATGTCAGATTTGTTTTCAATTTCAACTAGAATCAGCCACCGTTGATATAATGGCTGATACATTAGCGTGATATTTACTCTTTCAAATAGGCCGGAGGATCGTAGTAGAGCTTACGCTTTCATTTTTCCACAGTATTACATAAGTGTCAGTAGAATGAATGAATGAATGAATATGCTTTATTCTCTCTAATTACAAATAATTCATATACACACATAAATACAATTTAAGAAACGGACATCTCCAAGCCGGGGGCTGTACCATAAGGGGAGATGCCCTGTAGAAACGTTTTAGATCGCTCGAGTACATGTATTTTCACCAAATCTAAATCACCATAAGATGCGATACAATATGGAAACCTGTTTCTAACGAGTTGGTGTTTATACATTGTAGGTTGTGCAGTATATACAGGATGGGAAATTACTTGATGCTCCACGAAACTGTCCACAAGAAATCTATAAAATAATGCGCGCTTGTTGGAATCGCCAGCCATTTGGACGATTAACTATGGCGGAGATCAAAGCTAGATTGAAAGTGATGATAGACCGATCGAAGCCAATTCACACTTACCTTGATATCATTGAGTGAATTATGTGAACATCGAATCACATGATTATGAAATAATAACAAAATGACAAACTGTGACATAAATATGGTACGCCTTTATGTCGATAACAATATGTGTCTACGACATTTTCATCGCGGAAGAGTGAACGGTCGCCGCTAAATCTAGTGTTCAGGTTTTGTCAATGTGTGAATGAAAGTAAAGCTGTGATATCGATATGACCTAGGAGACCATTTGTGGTGGATTTCGGGTGTGATAAGATATTACTAAAAAATGCCTTAATAGCACTGTCTCTGGTATCTCACAGGTTAAGCATACACCGGTACAGTTTTCAAACTGATAAATAAATGTAGGGTTGATGTTTTGGTGCTTCTGGTGAATCATAACGAGGTTAGATTATTTTGATCAAAAATGACAATAGTTAAGTAAGAACAGCTTCTGTTCATTGGTGCTGCTAACTAAATAAATATTCGTAGACGTTACAAATTAGCGATGATGAGACTTTTTGTTAGAATGTATAGGCTGTATTTCAAGACTTTAGATTCCATTGAAGTGACATGGATTGATCAGTGCCATTTGGATCAGACTTACTTCATGGTGTACGTGGGAACAAGTGGCCACATTTTCATTAGTTACTCTTAATGATCCGTGGAAGTTGAGCACATACTTGATGTGCTCCTACGTTACAACAGAATTGGATACTCACTTGAGACATCTCAATTTGGACAAGATAAATTTGACCAGGTACGGCAAGCGAATGTAGGTAAAATCCCCCCGGTAAAAATCCCCTTGGTAAAAATCCCACACGGTAAAAATCCCCCAGGTAAAAATCCCCCCCCACGGTAAAAAAACCCCCCAATATCTGTTCTCTAACAAATTAAAGTAAAAAACCTATGAAAACAGATAATACTTTTTACAAAAGATTTCTACCTATGGGGGATTTTTACCGGGGGGGTTTTTACCTGTTACCACGGCAAGCATAAGGGGTATAGGCACACGTTTCTTAATGGGGAAATAACTAGCCGATAAGAAATATGAATATCATCCTTTCATAATAACGATTCCCTGCACGACTTGTAGTTGTTACTAAAAACCTTGGATTCCGATATTTAAATGATAAATAAAACTTAAATCGTACTGTGAATTGGGCCCTGGACATGTTTGTTTTCAGTTGGTGACTCGAGGAATATGTTTGCACGTCATGCTCTCAAAATCTGTTATAATGCCATCCTTTTAATGCCATTACTCATTAAACGCCAACATTTTTCGGAGAAAAGATTTGCTCAATCTAACTCGAATTCAATGAGAACATAATTCATAACACCAAATTCGTTTAAACGCCATATTATATTTTTCACTGGTCCCAACAGTGGCATTATAATGGACTTTTACTGTATATTCATCGAACTCTTCAAAATATTTTCTAGGAAGATCAAAATATTCGAAAGTATGCAAACACATTTTGCAACATTTAGAGACGACACACAATATGTGAAGTTGCACAGATGGTTAAGCTATCACGCAATCGTAGTAAACGTCCGTCGCTTCTCAAACTTGCGCAAACCATCCGTGAATGTAAAAGGAAAATGCTGGCGTCAGTCCATAATTCGGCCATTTAAGTCCTACTAAATATTTGTAGATTTCATGTGCGTGACGTCACTTAGCCGCGATTACACGCAAACGATTTGGCCCGGGCCAATATGGCAAGGATCAGGCCCGATTCAAATTTGGCCCGTGCCTAATAAGTGAGAACACGCAATAATTGACCCTTGCCAAAAATTGGCTTGAGCCTAGTGGTTTGATATAGTAGGTCGAAGTTTTTAGCACCCGTGTGAACAGTTGCTCCGGGCCAAGAATGCTCGGGTGATCGCAGCTATCTTTTGCGCGTCAGTCTTTCGCCGTTAGAGTAGATATAATTCCATGGAAAATAAATCGCAGTCAAAATACGGTCAACCCCCGATATACCGCCCACATCGGTGCTGATCGATTTTGGCGGTATAGAGAGTGGCGCTTTATCGGGTGTGTTTTACTATGTATTTGTATAGAGATGTACATTGAGAAACCTGGTGGTAGGCGGGGTGGCGGTTTATCGGGGGTTGACTGTATTCGTAAAGGCTGGCTTATGTCGACAAGCAACGCGACGCCTACCGACTCCTACCGACGCAACTGAGAGCAACCGCGATCGCAGCCCAGCTTATGTCGACTGCGCTCCGATTCGCAGCAACTGAGGCCGACTAGCGGGATATGAGATCCTCCCAGTTGCTTCCCTGCTTATGTCGGTTGCGATTACTAGCAACTGCAACAGCTCAAATGGTCACGTGATAAGCATTTTGAGAATAAATTTGAATTATTAGGAAATATATTTCTATTAGAAAAGCTATTTCTTTGAGACTTAGATTTTTCTGATTCTGTTTTGAATACAACGTGCTAGCGACATCATATAACGATGGCCGCTCACACCATAATTCTACCAATTTCGTTTCTAGATCTTCGGTCCAGTCCTCTGCCGTGCTGAAGGTTTGGTTTACGTTTTGAACTACTTGAATTTGAAAGTTTATGACTAATTACGAATGACGCTAACTAGCGGTGATAATTTGTACTATGTATATGCGGTCTCTCATTGGCTGGAACCCCTGCGCTCAGTTCCGTCGCGTCGCAGATGAGCTTATGTCGGCTGCGATCGAAAGCAACTGCCCGCCTACCGTAGGCCGGAGTAGAACATGGGCAACTAGCCGGATACGGCTTGCAACGAGTCGGTAGGCGTCGCGTTGCCGTCGCAAGCCGGCTTATGTCGAACCGATTGAGGAGCAACTGGTGGCCTCTTGTAGGCCGCAAGTTGCCGCTCATCGGCGATAAACCCAGTTGCGTCGGTAGGCGTCGCGTTGCTTGTCGACATAAGCCAGCCTTAAGTGTACGGAGCCCCGGAGGTGACACGTTAAAAATGAATATTTTTTCATATTTTGATTCGAACGAAATTATATGTTTCATCTCGCATTAACTGTTTCCACAAGAAATTACAACATTTCATAAACAAAAGAAATTTCAGCCTTTTGGCAACGAAGACATCATATCATGGCTGACGCACCCTTGGTTACAGTAAAGAATTCACTTTTAAAAAAGCTATGACCGAACTTGTTTCTTGCAATTTGATGAAAATGAACATGATGAAGATTGCGTATGCCGGTACTGAAAAATTCGTTGATGCGTCGATTTTTGGCTGCTCTAGTGAAAGTGGAAAGTTATTGGGTGATATATTGGGAAGAAAATTGATATATTGGGAAGAAGGATGATAGTGACTAATTGGATGTGAGAACAATGTAAGCAGAAATCAAATTTTCATCATCAATAAACGGCTAAATGTACTTCGATGCGTTAAGGGTGCTCCCACCTAAATTTTTCATTCTCGAGAAACTGAATGCGGTGACACATTAGCCTATACGTTCTTTATCGTCGTGTATTGATCAGACCAGGGAAGTATCACACTTCCCTGATCAGACAACTCTCTATCACTGGCGCTCTGACATGGGGCGTGACTATGTAATCCGATATTTTTTGGCGTGGTCAGTAAGCCCGTAGCCAGGATTTTAAAAGGGGCGTTCTTGAATTATAAAAAGGAGACTTTTGACATGTTCTGTATTTTCGAAAAGCAAGCACCGCAGTTACTTCGCCTGTCTAGAGGCCTCCCCCAGAAGATCTTTGAAAAACTATTCCCGACGCATCTAGTTAATATTTTACTCACATTCAAACTTCGGTCATTGGCATCGTAGAGTGTTTCAATTACTAATACTAATACTGGTAGGACATTCGTTCTGTAATAGTACCAGAACACATCACAATAAAGAAGTTTCCAGTTCCTAGGCGCCATTTTGTCGCGGTCCCTCGAGGTCCCCATTGTTGCGATAATTTGCGCTCATTTTTGAAACATAAGTTTTGATTGAATGTCATATAGCTCTGCAGTCCCTAGCTTGATTAACTTAATTAATTCACCACTTTAAAATGCAGGTATTGAAATGAAATGCAGGTATTTGCCGGTGATTATTGGATTTTTGAACGTCAAAATTGAGAGCAGTGACGATGTGAAATCAAGGACCGTATAATAAGATAAATATATAAAAGACACGACGTTTCGATCTCGCCCTAGAGATCATCGTCAGGTGTGAGATATAGGTTAAAAACAGGGGTATATATATATATATATATATATAGATATATATATAGAACAGGTTAATTGAGTAAATTGGTGAGTGAGTAAATAACTAGTGTTTGGCAAGGCATGAAGTAATATACTTAGAAAGAAGGGAATTGTGCGGAGAAAAGCCATTATTCAAATTGGTACTAATATTTGAGTGACGAGTAATTAGGGCAGACTCAACTATGTGGCGTTTAGTGTAATTGCTGGAAGTATAAATAATTTCGGCTTTATCAAAATTAAAAAATTAAAACAATGATAAATTTTATCACAGCCAAAACAAGGAATTTTGTAAACTCCGCAGTCCAAAGGTTTAGATTGATTGTTTTTAACCAGTCTTACTAATTTTGTTTTCATACGTGAAAATGATTTGTTTATCCAATAAAGGGAGAGAGTGACGAAACTTTTCCATAACAGGTACATACGGAACTACAATGAACTCTCAATGAAATGTGTTTTTTATTTTCTGGAGGTTTAGAATTGAAGAAAGTACGTTTAGCCTTAGAAATAGCAATTTTCAAAATGTGATCAGGGTAAGCCAATTTTTTAAGAGAGTTGGATATATGGTCAAATTCAGCCGAAAGGAAGGTTTCATCGCAGATCCGTAGTGCACGGAGAAAGAGGCATTGGGCAAGACCAATTTTGATTGATTTAGCAGTAAACGAAAAGAAGTGAAGGTATGCCTCGGCGTTGATAGGTTTACGGTAGACTGAGAAAATCAAATGAGAATATTTATTGTGAAAGGACCGCATATTTTAACTGCGCGTCGAAAGAATTGTCGAGTATCGTTCGAAGGGGTGACTCCCCCTGGCTACGGGCGTCCCTCTCACGTCACGGGCGACTGGCCTACTAACCTTATTTTAGCATTAGATGGCAAACTAATCAAACCTGGCTGTAAAAACTTTAAATGCCCAACCACTGATAGGGCACTAGTTCTGCAAAATTTTGAATAATCGAAAATTGAAAATTGAAAAATCGCAAACTGAGCTTACACCTTTTAGAATTGATATTCCAAGTGACAAAATCGTTAACCGGAAGTGGTTCGATGATCCCAGGGGATAGACTGGTTGCCTGTCCAATTATGCGCCACTTACATTCGCAGTCAGAATAGTCAGAATCGAACTAAAAGTAGACCGGCAACCAGTCTACCAAGGTGAAGCCCATATTGAATAGAGTGCCCATTTCATCCTCCTCTATGATGTTAACTAAAAGGTGCTGCCACTCTGTGCCAAACAAGAACACTGCAATTTTACTCTAAGGATTTTATTAGATCGTTTTCGTATCGTATCGTATCGTATCCGTTTGGTACTCTGGTCTCTTAGACCTTGACCTCTCCTAGCGTAAATAAAAATCACTACTGCAGCTTTGGTTGGTGCGCAGTTTTATAAATTCGTAAATCGATGCTATATCCGCTTACTATTCCGTTTCCACTAGCGTTTTTATAACACAATTCTAAAAAGTTTCATATATACACACGTAACATATGTTCAGAGTTTAATCCTTATAGGAATACAGCTTCGGGTGCGTACTCCAATGTCTGTCAAGCCTGACCTTAAAGCAATCCACCGACGGCGCACTAACAACTTCTAACGGTAGCGAATTCCAGATCTGGATCGTTCGAATGCTGAAAAAGTATTTTCTACAGTTTAATTTTACTCTTGACAGAAACAATTTAAATGGATGACCGCGAGTTCTAGTGGACAGTACCCTGGGTAGAAAGTTTGGTGGGGAGGGACATATACCATGTACATACTTGTACGTGTTGATTGCATCACCCCTCATTCTTCTATAGACCAGGGTTGGAAGTTTAAGTTGTTTTAGGCGCTGTTCATAGGATAAATTCTGTAATCGGGGAACCATCCTAGTAACTCTCCTTTGGACTGCCTCAATAGCGTCAATTTCCTTTTGATACTGCAAGGCCCATACTAGATTAGCATACTCTAATATCGGTCGAATTAGGGCCTTATACAGAGGTATAAGTGTATCCTCTTCTAGATAGACGTATGTGTTTTTAATAGCTGATAATGTTCTGTATGCTTTGTTCACTACATTTCGAACTTGTGATTCAAATATCAGTTTATTGTCGACGTCTACTCCTAAGTCTCTCTCACACTTGATTTCATCCAATGGTAAGCGGTTTCCATCAGCATAGTTCATGTGGTACCTGAAATCCGGTGGGTTTCTACCTATTCTCATTACTTTGCATTTAGCCGTTTGAAATCCCAGTTGCCTCAGTTTGTGGCATACTGTCATTCTGTCAATATTTGCCTGTAAATTCTCACAGTCTTTGATTTTTTCGATGATGTTATATATAAGTGTCATCTGCAAACATACCCACGCAACAATCTAACACATCTTGCAAATCATCAATATAAATAACAAATAGTATTGGACCCAAGACCGATCCTTGGGGTATGCCGCTAGTGACAGCCGCTGATGATGACGATTGACCATTAATAACCACTTTTTGTTCTCTACCTGACAGAAAATTATTAACCCATAGACATACCTCGTCCGATAGCCCGTAACTATGCATCTTTTTCAAAAGTCGTTGGTGTGGGACTCGGTCAAACGCCTTTGCAAAATCTGTATAAATGACATCTACACTTTTTCCAGAGTCTAGGGCTGTTGTCCAGTTATTTAGTGCTTCCAGCAAATTCGTCACGCAGTTTTTTCCTTTGACAAAACCATGCTGGTGATGACTGATCAAACCATTGATTTCTAAATGCTTCATGATATGATCTCTTATGAAGCTTTCCATTATTTTTGAGCAGATCTATGTAAGACTAACTGGTCTGTAGTTTACACCCTCGGCTCTATTTCCCTTTCCTTTGTATAATGGGGTCACGTTGGCTTCTTTCCAGTCGTTTGGTACTATACTATTACTCAAACTCCTGCGAAATATGAGTGTTAAGGGTTCCGCTATAGCCGAAGCTACTTCCTTTAGCAGTCTTGGATGCAGGCCATCTGGTCCCATACTCTTGAACACGTTTAAGCTTGATTAGTTTTTTTTCCACTGCCTTGCATGTAATATGAATGTGCTGAAAAGGCACCAGAATCTGTCTATTTTGCGGTTCAGGGATGATTGTCAAGTTTTCTGATGTAAACGCTTTAACAAACTGATTATTTAGCAATTCTGCTTTCTCTATCTCATTACTGACCTTAACTGATGTGGGATGTGGGATAAGGAGATCAGGTATAGATGACTTAGCTTTTGTTTTGGACTTGGCGTAAGCCCAAAAATCCATCGGGTTAGTCTTCTGATCTTAAAATAGGGATTGTCCCCATTATTTATTTATTTGGCTGGTAAATTTTGTTTGATTTTTCGATTGAGTGCCCCTTACAGACCCACCACACCTGCCGGGAGCGAAACAGGGGGTTTGATTTTGAAATCGGAAATCGAAGTACAGATATAGATGTGTGATCGGCGGTCGAGTTAACAGAATATTTTAAAATCGAAGTACATAATTGGAAATTCGGTTCCGGTTCATCCAAACAATCTTCCATTCAGTCTGAACCGGCAAGCGACTGATTGGGGTGAATTTTTCTGGCTGCCTAATTTAATACAATGAGATTCTGGAAATAGCTATATTACAAGATCATTTTGTCCATTTTTATATTTTTTTGGTCGTTTTCTACGTGTAAATAGTCCGATAGTTTATTGTGGTTTTTTTTTCTCGGGTAGATGTTGATGTAGAAGTCCTCTAAGTTGATGATCCCGCGTGTTGACTAGATAGGAAGAAAGCACATTTCGAAATGCAAATTTTCCAGATGAGAGTATGGCCCTGGGGTATCCGAAGTGTAGTTGTATGACATCGACGGTGCAGCTCCAATGAGGATGGGTTTCTCCGTCAAGGGGTGCGCAGATGGTACTTCACATCTGGTGCTGAATTTGCCTAAAAGTATAAGTTTTACACTGGGAGCAGTTATGTGTTTCTAATATACAGTGAGTTAGGTCCGTGAATGTATCGCAATCAAACGGACAGTGCTATGCGTATTGATAGACCGTCAGTAAGAAAGCGGCACAGACACGTGAATATTGAATACATGTTTGTACACACACATATATACAGTCTTGATCGGGTTTTATTCACATTGTCACGATTAGGTTTTTGGTAGCTTTTAATGAGACTGATGTCAAGAGGCAACTTTCCAGTCACCATTGCGCGTAGATAGACTGAGCTTGCTATCCTAAGGTCACAAACGGAGGCAGCGTTCCAGCTATCGTGGCAATGAGACTGAGTTTACAGTCAAAACATCAGAAACAGTAAACTAATAAACTAATGCGTATGTGATGATATAGAGCAAAAGTGGTCAGACAGTTCTATGCGTATTGATAGACCGTCATCCCTGTTCGATCTAAATCAGAACATACCTCAAGTGTCAAAGTCGGGATATGTAGGTGTAAGTAATAAACAAGAAAATTAACTTTAATAAATTATTTGACGCCTGCGAAAAAATGTAGAATTTCTGGGAGAAGCTAATGTGGAATTGCAAATTTGAAATCGAAGTTTTAAGAAATTTGGGGAATTATGAGATTTGGCGATTGGGTAGATGATACAGTCTTCAACTGGTCTAATTTTAAAAAAATTGTCAACTTGTGACCGACTTCGATTCACTTTTGCCTCTAAGCTGGTTTGCAACCTCATTACCTCCATGGTTGAAGAAAGAGTTCTTTGGATGTTTGCTTCGTCATGACGTTGAGCATATCGTGTAGCCAGCCGGCCCGGTCCTGGGGCCCGGTTTGGCTGTCACTCGATATCCTAGACTTGAGTCTGGGTTGAAGTAGACATTGTCATTTAAAGAACTTATTCATGTTATTCTGTATGAATTAACCGTGTGTCTTGTATTTTGTATTTTCTTATTTTAAGATTTGTAAGTTTTTTAAATTTTATCCCGGAATTTCAATGTAATAATGATCAATAAAGTATTGAATTGAATTGTCACCTTATACACATGCCATCAATGGACGCGGAGCCGTATATGACAGCTATGCTATTATAAATTGCTAATCTCATGAAACTTGCATACCCCTTATATCGAACATATTTTCTAAAACATTTGAATATTGAAATTATATGTTAACACGTTTTTATATAGACCGCTTGTAGCCGCCGATGAAATTCACGCCGGCCCTACTCAGATCGTAGATAGCTTCGTCATTCCACTAGCATCCCCATGTCAGACTTTTATATCAGACTTTTATATCAGACTTCCAAATCGTGTATACATCCGCCATTTAACCGAATAATCCGATTTACTTATCATTTCTATTTATGCCTGCCGCTCCTGATATAATCATACATCCTTTACTATTACAATACGTCTTCTCATGATATTCAATGCAATATAACATTTCGACGTTCAAATAGACGTCATTATATAATCAAAGGGAGCCATTCTACATCTTTATCAATAATATTTTGCCAAATAGCTTGTATGTGTACACATAAACCTGTGACGTTTTGCACATCGATTTACGGTTGTCGTTTGTAAAATGACGCTGAATGGTTAACATTGGTTAGGTTTCATAATGGTAACGTTTTATAAGGCGTCAAAAAAGCGTTGGGTTTAATTAATAGACTACGCTAATGGTGTCGATTGTGATTCTGTTTACTACGTTCAGTCCGTTTGCATCCAGGTGTATAAGTACATTGTTAAGAGTCCAAATATGAAGGTTTTGTTGAAGCATGATTTCTTGGTTTAGGCGATCTATTAGCGAGTTTTTGAAATAAATTATAGTGTTGATGCGGCCAGAGCCTTGTTCTAAATTGTAGTGATTTTTGTACAAAATGGATTGTGCGAGAAACAAAAGGTAGTTCGCGAGTGTGCGTTTGAAGAAATCTCTTTCTATTGTTTTAGTAATTCCTGTGTAGACGATGTCTTGAGTGATATTTATTGGTGTGTCTAGTATGCGTTGAATGATTGGTTGTATAGATGAATATAATTGCCGTGCTTCTGTGCATGAGAATACTACATGGTCATTCGTTGCCGCGCGTCCACAAATTTTACAATTTGGATCAGTTTTTATTTTCCAAAGTACAAGTTTTGAAGCTGTTGCCAGAGTATTATGTAGTAATTTCCAATGAATAACACTAAATCGTCTATCAATATGTTTATTATAAACTTCATTCCAAATTTCCGGCCAGTTCAGATCAGCATTTAAAATTTCAGTAATTTTGGTTTGCCCTATCGGTGTGATTTGATGGAGATTTTTTAATAATAGAATTCGATAGATTTGAGATGATAAAAGTTTTCCTATAGTACACACTATATTACCAAATTGTACATAGATTTTTGGTAATTCATCGGGATCTAAATTTTGGTCAGACAGAATTAGTTTCCAATGTTGCGGTATCGCATTGTATATACATGTGTGTTTAAATTTATTTGTTAATGGAATTTCGTTAAATGCTTTGTAGTTTCCACGATTATCGAATAGATGTCGTAGATTGATTATACCGTGATGTATGTATTCTGTGAAATTGGTTTTCTTGTTGAGCTTAATTTTTGGGTTGCCAAAAATAAGTTTTTGCAGAATTTCGGTAATGGTCTCAGTTGTAACTAGATGTTGTTTTAAAACTGTCCATGATTTTAATAAATGTCTGTAGTAGTCATTTGTAATGATTTTTTGGGTATTTCATTGTGAATGATGTTTGAAATATTCCAGCCTGGGCCTAGATATTTTTGCAGATTGTAGTTGATAAGTGGTTTCCAGTGTGTTGGTTTTAGAGCGTGGTTTATTATCGTCTTAATTGCCTGTGTTTGTTGTCTGTATTTAATGTTGTGTAAGTCGAGACCTCCGTGTTCGATTTTTTTATGTATTATGTCTTTACTGACAAGGCGTTTTCCATTATCCCATAGGAAATTGATGATTTTTGGTTCAAAGATTTTGATATATTTATCTGGAATTGGAAAAATCTCGGAAGTGTACCATAATATAGGTAGTATAAAAGAGTTTATGACAACCTTTTTGCCATGTAAAGATAATTTAGTTTGGCGCCAAAGATTTATGATATTTTGAATTTTATTTATTTTCCAGTTTAAATCATCAGTATTTTCATTGCCGAAATGAATTCCATAAATTTTCATTGATTTCTTCGAATTTAAGTCTAAAGCTTTATCGTTTCTAGCTTTCCAAGATCCTATCCACATACACTCAGTTTTATCTTTATTAATTTTTGCACCTGATGCTCTTTCAAACAAGGTTAAGGTTGTAAGGACTTGATTCAATGATTCTAAGTCGGTTAGACATAATGTAGTGTCATCTGCAAATTGTTTGATTTTAATTTCTGTGTCATCTGGTAGTTTTACTCCTTTGATATTGTTGTTTTCGCGTATTTTAATTGCTAATTCTTCCGCTGCTATTATGTAGAGTATTGCGCTCATGGGACATCCCTGTCTTACGCCTCTTTCTAAGGTGAAGGGTTTAGTTAAGAAGCCGTTATTTTTAATTCTGGATTTTGGATTTGAATTGCAAGTCTTGATATACCGAATTAGATTTTCTCCAAAACCGAAAGATTCTAAAGTTTTAAACATATATTGCCAGTCAACACGATCAAAAGCTTTCATTTGATCGATGGTCACTAAAAATGCTTCTAAATTATCATTATTAACGTAATCAATTAAGTCTCTTATGATATGACCATTGTCTTGAATTCGACGTCCCTTAACGCTACAAGTCTGGTCTGGGTGTATTATGTCTGTTAGACAGTTAATTAATCTGTTAGCGAGAACTTTTGTGAATATTTTGTAATCTGTACATAGTAATGAGATTGGTCTCCAATTTTTCAAGTCTGTTTTGTCATTTTTCTTATGAATTAATGAAATAATACCAGTTTGCATTGATTTAGAAAGTCTATTTTCTTGTATACACGCATGTACTTATTGTAGAAAGTCATTTTGGAGAGTATGCCAAAATATTCTATAAAATTCAATAGGTAGTCCGTCTATACCAGGGGATTTATTATTTTGGAAAGATTTGACAATTTGTTAATTCATCGATATCTATTACGGAGTCATGCTGGAGTTTCTTTTGATTAGAAATTTTAGGTAGATTACTCAGGAATAGATTTTGGGTTTCTAAATCCGTTTCTTCTTTTCTATATAAGTCTTTATAAAATTTTAGCTGAATTTTTTCAATGTCTTTTTGACCAGTTTTAATTCCACCCAGATTATTTTTTAGAGTCCTGATGTGATTCTTTTTAGCGCGTTGTTTTTCATTATTTGCAAAGAAGGTACTTGTTTTCTCCCCAAATTCTCTCCACTCAATTTTAGATCTTATCATTGCACTTATTGATTTTTCAATGTCGAAGTCACGAATACGCTTGGTAAGATATTCAATTTGATTTTGGTTAGTGTTTACTCCTAAATCAGAAAGTTTTTCGAGAATGAATAATTCAGATTCTAATGATTTTTTGAGATTGTTTTTAATTCTGCGGAGTTCTAATGCAAATTTTATAGATCTTTGTTTTATTTGAATTTTGCCCTCTTCCCACCATTCAATAATCGATTCATAAAACTGTTTGTGATTTTGCCATTGATTCCAAAATTCTGTTATCATAGTGATGTAATTAGGGTTTTTAAGTAGTTCTTTGTTGAGATGCCAGTATCCCTTGCCAAGTTTGACTTGAGAAGTGTTAATTGTCAATTCGACGATCTTGTGATCGGAGTGAATAGAGTTGATATGTTTCACCTGTTCTATGTCTGGCTGTAAAGTGTCTGATACATAGAATCGATCTATTCTTGTTTTAATGACGTTGTCATTGCGTTTTGCTACTCGAGAGAAAGCTGGTGTGTCTGGGTTTTTAAGTCTGTAAGCGTCTGCTAATCTGTTTTGTTGACATAAATTAGCTAATTGTTCTGAACCACTACGTATTGATGAATTGACGGATGTTGAATCACGATCTATGGGACTTTCTATACAATTAAAGTCTCCGGCTATTATTGTATGCTCATTAGGGTTTATATTAAGATAATTACTGATATTGCTTATGAAAATTTTCCTATCACGTTCCTTTGTTTGGGGCATATATGTTAACGATATTGTAAATTTGGCTGAATAGGGATATTTTCAAGGATATCAATCTCCCTTGTCTATCTACAGTCTTATCTAAAATTGTATAGTCTAAAGATTTTCGAATACCAATGGTTACCCCACATTTTCTTTCGTTTATAATATAAGATATAATTTCAAAATCTTTCCTCAAGGGCTTAAATATTTTTTGAACTTCATAGTCATTCGATATGTGAGTTTCTTGAAGTAAAATGATATTATAGTTTTTAAGTCTTTCAAAAATGCCGAAAATTCGAGCATTCGAGTAAACTAAGCCGTTGCAATTTAGTGATAGTAATCTAATACGTTCTAACACGTCCGCCATTTTATGTCTCATTTGCCTACATTAGTAAAACGTTATGAATACCTCACCTTAAGTAGTTTTTTTGGTCTTTGATTTAGTTCCATTCTTTGTTTGATTCCTTTTCTGCATTCGGACTGGTGCTGGTGGCGCAGTGCTTGGTTTTGTTGTTTTTGCAGCAACTTCGCACGTATCGTCCGTGTCACTTTCTTCGTGTTCGTTAGTCTTAACTGATGTAGCCAATCCTTTTTCGAAGTTTCTAACTGCAACCCTGATTTCATTCTTAACCTCTGTTCTGGTTGCCTTGTACTCCATATAATTCGCTCGCGACCTATCTGCCTTGTATTTCTTAAACAGACGATGTTTTGTCTTTACCTTGTGAATAATAGTTCTGGATAGCCACTTCGGTTTACTCTTATTATTCCGATTCCATCGTTTCGGGATATACTTTTCGCTACATAGATGAAGGCAATCCTTGAAAAATATCCAACTCCCGGCAACATCTAATTTTTGTATCTCATCTGTCATTTTGGCTTCTACAAGTTTTTTATTTATTGAGCTGTAGTCTGCAGAATCGTACATGAGCCTCACAGTATTAGCGCCTCTAGATGAGTTAGAAGAAAGTGGAGCATTTATTTCGAACAGAAGAACATTGTGGTCGCTAAGACCGATAGCTGGCAAATGGTCTATCTCCCCAGTCTGTTTTCCAGGCACCTGTCTCACATGTTGGAGACCCAAAAATATCATGTTTTTTCTGAATGCATATTGGAAGGTGCGAATTTCAAAACACGATAACTCGTGTATTCTGCTGAGACTTTGCAAGCATACTGCAGGAATGCCTCTATATCCAATTTGATGGGATTGTGAAGTAATCATGCTGCTCCGAAACGTTCATGAATTTTCAAAAATATGAACAGTTACAAAATTCGAGGATGTAATATCTAAACCGTACAAAGGCTGTGCATAATTATTCTAAGTAGGCCTATTATGGAATATTACTCAATCTTATCATCATGAAGCAATTATGAGAAATCATGTTTTAAAATATCCTCTAAAGATTGAAACAAACTGGGGCGGGCGCAGGAAAACCTTGTTAACCTAATATAACCATAAGCCACTAACCACGTTAAGGCTAACCGGGTTTTCCTGCGCCCGCCCCTGTTGATCTTAATCATTTTCACTGTTTTGGGTACTTTATGGTATGGGCTTAGCATGTTCAATCTTATTGAATTAGCATGAGTAATTTTTAAAACCTTTCGTTTAACGCTGCGTTAAATGCAACTTGTTGGCGTTAAAACGATAAACTTGTTTTATCGTGGCGGTAAAACGAAGAACTGGTTTCAACGTGGCGTTAAAACGCAAAAAAAGTGGTTTTGACGCAGGCCTGCGTTATGTATATACCAAAAACAATTGGTAGGAGACCGAGTGTCATATTTTTCCTAAATGTGGCCCGAAAGAGCTACCATAACTTATCCAAATCCGGGCTATCTAATCGTTTTACTGATAGTCTGAATGTAGACCATTTTGATATGTAAACACATAGATTTCGCCGTTATGGCGAATTTCAGTGCGAGAAATTTTGCAAGAATTACGGATATGAAAATTTCATTGTTTCTGTTTATTTTTGTCTCTGGTACATGTGGGGCCGTTTCGCCCATAAACTATGACGTCCTAGTGTGCGGGGAGGAAGTCATAGGGCGCGTGGAACCGTTTTGGGCGAGTACAGGTTTTTGGTAAGTTTCATTTAAAAACATGTGCCCTCGTCGGGATTCGAACCTGATCGATTCACGATTCAGTTTATTCAAAAATCAATGAATACATGAGTATTATTGTACACGGGTTCGCAAGTTTAATACTGGCTGTGTCGTATTTTAGCCATTACATTCAATTTTAAATCGGCTCAGTTACTATTCGAAATTGTTCAATTCATGATTTGAATTTACTCCATTTTCTTCTGTATAACTCCTGATTTCTGTTTCGAATTTATTCCATTGCTCGGAATGCTGCTGCTGCTACCGCTGCCCCTGCTGCTACACCCATACAGTCCACCAAGTCCTGACGAGAGACGCCGATTTTTCACCAGTCAAGATGTTGAACATAATCTAGCGATTATCGGAGCGGTTCCGTTCTCGGGAATGCGATACATTAGAGTTCACTGGTTGTTAGATCTAATCACTATTCAAAAGTTCGTTTTGATTTTTATTACTTCTGTATTGATATTTAGTGAAGTTCACTGCTATGGTAAAAACCAGTTTCATCTGCTATCATTCTTCTCTTCCCCTTCCGCCCTCTCTTCCACACTCACTCTCTTGCCGCGTACTCTTATTCAAGTCATCCATTTTTGCCCACTATCGCCACCTCCCCCTCTCTATACCATCTCTTTCCCTGTCTTTTTCTTCCTCAATCTCTCCCTATTCCACTCTCTCTTTTCTCTCTCCACTCACAGATCCGTGCCTGAAGGTAAAGAAGCCTGGGACTACTCACAACTCGACCGCTTCATCGCCATCGTTCAGTCCACTGGACTGGTTCCCGTATTCGAGCTGATGGGCAATCCGTCGAAACATTTTACTGATTTCGAAGATCATCATCAAATAATAAAATGGCGGAATCTAGTGCGGGGTCTGATCCAACATTTTGTAGGTAAGAGCAAATAATTCACAAAACTCGCAATAAATCATAGTTTTCTATGACCCAGTTCGTCCACATTTTTCTATTAACCAGTTCCACAGTTCACCATGACCCAGTTCCACAGTTTGCAATGACCCAGTTCCACAATTTCCTGCGAACAGACTGCGAAAATGAACCGTGAACCGACACCTGCAGAACTGCAGAACCTCCTTGATCCTGATTTTTGAAAATAAAAATTGAATTTCGATGAATATAATGGTAATCGAGGACACTAAAGACTTGGGCCAGGTTCAGGTGAAAGTAGCTGGTTCTGAGTTTTCACTGTTGCAGTGTTTGCTGGATCACTTTTACTCAAGAGTGTTCACTGACAACTGTAGAAGTTTTGGAATGTAGAATATTTTGGAAAACAGTTCAATTTCTTGATAACATGGAACTTTTAAAATAATTTCAACTGTCTGTTTGGTCATTGCTTCTTGATGGGTAGATTTTCCGGGCATTCCCTTCAAAATTCAAGCATTTTCTATCCCAAAATGAGAGATATTCCTCCATAAGGCTACGCTAGTTTTTTTAATGAAAATACTGAATAACCTGCATTAACTTCGTATCTAGGTCAAATTGTGCAACATAATTCACAGATGAATAAAGCATCATCTTTTATGATTGTGAACAGAAATTTAAATTTTGAATTAAATCGTAGGTGTAGTCGCCGTCAGCATTCATAAACCGAGTTATTTACATATTACTTACTGATCTCCAAAGCTTAGATTCTTTTCTATCGGATGTTTTTACCGATCTCGTTTATCTTGAATATAGCTGTGATATGTTGATTTGAAAAGGCGACTACAATCGTTCAACAAAATGTGTTAACTAACTTATTTTATTCAGTGTACACATGTATAATGCAGAAGTTCTCGGTCGTGGCGATGATTGGGCATATTTCGGACACGAAATTATAATTTAGGTTCTACTGCTGTTTCATAGTTATCAAATGGCAAAAATGGGCCGTAGTTGTGACTCGCGACAACGAGAAGTCTTTCAAAATTTATTATAATAAATTTTGAAAGACTTCTTCTGTATTTCAGACGATTCTGGAACAAAAAAAAGCATATCAATATTCTATCACATATAAACGGATTTTCTTCCGCCGTTTGTTACTGGTCGTACTATTTACACAATCTTGTTTCCAACGTGTGAATAGATGCCTGGTCATGCAGAGATATACAGGTCTAACTCCTATATTTTCATGACTATTCTTGTAGCTTTTAGGGTTCTGATTGTAATCAATCTAACTGCGTATGGAATTACATATGATGTTTAGAAAACTAAATCAAAAGAAACAATCTCACTCGGACGCAGCGGCGCCCAGTGAGAAATCTACCGAATTGAAATATCAAAATTAGTTCTTATCATTGCCTTTGTGAAATTCCCGCATATAGGATGATGAACCCATTTTCAGACTGGATTTGAACCCTTCATCAGTCTGAGTGCTGAATGGAGGAACAAACAGGAGTGTCCCAGGTTCGAATCCGATAACTCAACATGAAAGCTTTATTTGCAAGCAATGGATTTATTTCCGTAGAACTATTTGGATTGTCGTACGTTCGCATGTGGATATTTGAATCATGGAACGAACCGGACCATCACGTGTTCGAACGGATAAATATGACGTCACGTGGTTATCTGAATTACTACGACGCTAGTTCTGAAGGGGTACGCCTGGCTGGAGAATGGTTTATATTCGGAGGCCCGGCAGCGGCCTGCCGACTTACAAGGTACAGCCCTTTTATGCACACTCTAGGGGTTTTGAAATTGTAATCTTCTGGATCTGCCTAGTATTTGCTGCTTCTGAAAATCAAGGGCCTCATTGACGTCAGAAATGTTCTACAACCGACAATGATATAAACTACCGACCCCTGGCAGGCGCCACGAAACATTGATACCGGTACAAACTCTCTAAAACCCCAATACGATGAAATAATGATTTCTTTGAAGTTTCTGGCCTCGTTACTGAAAATGAAGTACATGTTCATGTACATATATTGTACATTGCCGTTTCATATAGATTTTCCAGGTTATGTTGGCTGTTGCTCGACCACGTGGTCAACGGAAGGAACTATTTCACGGGTGAAACCGTCAGAATGGACTTTATATCATTTCATAAAAAGGTATACAGACTCAGAATGGACCCTAGAACAAACCACATCCTGAAAAGTTGAAATCGTGTTGTTATATGAATGTCGCGGTATGAATAAACCATTCTTAATGAAATTTTAATCTTGCATAGAGAATTTTCGAATTCAATCAAGCAATGTGGATGGTTACTGATTTAGAATTTATTTCTAAGTGTTATGCGGTCTCGGGGACTACTTGTCCGTATACTGGACTTGAGCCGTTCGTTTTTCTGTTTCTAGGGAGGACCCGATAAACACGGAAGCGGAAGTAGCGATTACATTCTACATACTGAACTCGAAACTGTCAAACGAATTTACGAACTATACCCGACCCTAAAAAACCATTCAGTATTCAACGAGTATGTTAAGACAGTATGGACGATTTCGCATTAAAACGGCCATCTTGGATCGCGTACGATTTTGAAAAAACATATATCCAATATGAGCGTCCAAGTGGGAAGGTTTTTTTGTCAGTCTCTCATCAAAATCCAATATGGCCACTAAGAGAGAAGACCACAGTGCAGTGTGATTTTTGATTTTTTAGTGAAGGTGACCCTATGGTGTCGTGGATAACTCCTCATCAGTGGAGAGCTGACACCACATATCCGGCTATGGTCATCAAGGTAATTGGTTCCACATATGGTATGGAACTGCCCCGTTAAAAACCCAAATCGAGCCAAGCAAATATACAATATAAGTTTCCATAGACAAGTGACTATCTATAATTCAATTGAGAAAAACTGACAGGTTGATATAATTTCTTTGAAATTATGGTTTTTGCAATCAATTCAATCTTATTTGTAGGTTATATCCAGACATCAGAACGAGGTTATCAGAGATCACGTGTTTCCGCTGAAACTGTTCAGTAACGATAACGCGTTTTTGAATTATCGACCGCATTATTTTACTCAGAGAACCTTGCTTGCCAGATTCCAGATGAACGGCACTGCCACGTGGCCGCAGGCACGGTCCGTCGAATTCATCCAGAAACCCATCTATTCGGCTATGATTCTGTTAGCCCTGATGCAAGGCGATCATCTTCAACATTTCATCAACAGAACTGGTAAATCAACACGGAACTGAAATTGTACAAGAATTCTGTTAGAATTCGACCGACCATCGATCCTTGCTACATCTTTCCGACGTCAAAATCTATCAAATGAATATAGGGAGAGTGTCATCCGTAATTCAAAACGTTGTTATAGCTTAATTTTGTAACGATAAAATCTCACTGTGAAGAGGCATTCCTCGTATGGCGCTTTTGGCGATTAAATTTGTCTGTGAATCTGCTTCTATTTTCGTCAACAGATGGCGTCACTGATGACGGCAATTTCGGCGTTCTGGCGGCGCAGTATGCGGGAAAAGAATTAACGATATTGCTGTATAACAGTAACGATACGCATAGATACGGAATCAGTCGCCAGGTGGCACTGCATATCGAGCTTCCGGCGAGTATGAGAAACGCAACCGGTAAGAGTGAAAAACTGAATCAAATTTCCGAAAATATAGCTTGATTGTTCTGGAAATTTTGATGAGAGATATTTAAAATGATGAAATTCTTAATTATCCAGATTTGAGATTGATGCAGTTTAGAATCGATCATCATTTCGGGAATCCCTATAATGTTTGGAAACATTTCCGTTCACCCGATACACCAGACGACTTCCTGTTGTCACTGATGAGACAACACGAGGTACAGATCAAAACAACACTCTGCGTCATTCAGAGGGTTTGATTACAACTTCGAGAGAAATAATACAAAAATAATCAGCCTGAATTCGGTTACGTTTGAGTTTGAATTTTTGGGCTCGTTGAAAGCGTTCAATTGCACCAACGGCAATTAAACCAACAATTTGAGTAATTCTTTTTGTGACAGTGTCATTTTCTTTTAATGCTATACACATCAGTCAGATTTAAGCGAGAACTGAAGAACTGGATCTAGATTTATTTGTCGGACAGGTTTCTTTCAATATAGTTGAGAATTAGTTCATTTCCAATTATCTTTAAGTTGAGCTATGGATCTGGATCTCTGGTCCAGACCAAAGGAACAGGTTCGTGAGTCCTTGAACTATGGAACTGTTGATCCTGGTGCCAGACAAATGAATTGGATCAGGGTTCCAGGTTCTATGAAACTGGGTCCAGGTTTTTAATACTATTCTATTCAATTTCTATTGGTATTTCAGGGTCCTGTCGCGATAGGTAAACCCTCGTCTTACAGCTGTAACTCAGTACACGTCTTACTGCCAAATCCGTCTGTTCATGTTGTTCACGTATGCACGAAGAGTCGAACACTCGGCCAGGTTGAATTATTCATTATACTTTTGCACCATTATTGATAAAATACTACCCAATTCGATCATGTCATTCAAACATATAGGGGAATTTATAGGGGCAGCTATAATAAAATGTGGTACCAATGCTGGTTTTTCAATTTGCATACTTTCTGTTTTCCAAGGTGACGGATTTAAACGTCAGAAGACTGACACAGGGGAAGATTCTACTGACCTGGAAATCTAGGATGGAATCATTGAAAACTCGGTATCATCAAAACACACTAAATTTCGCTAGCCTTACTATACGAACGCCTACACCTAAAAACAAGATCCTCTCCAAGATCTCCTGTGTTTATCTAATTGTTCTATTTAATCCCACGCAGATGTGTACTGACCTACGAGGTTCTTTACTCCACAAGCAGAAATGGTCGCTTCAGGCGCATAAACGCAAAGAATTCTATTTCAACAGTTCATTATCATTCTGTCAATACAGCAACGTGGATAAGAGGTAGACAACGGTATAAATTGATACATATAGGCCTACCCGGCCTATTGCCTTGTTATATAGCCGATCAAATGTCACAACTAATTTTGCACAAATCTATATATAGGCCTAAAACCTGGCAACTTGGTGCGAAGTCAATGTTTAGGCTTGAGACCATAGTTTTTTTTAAAATCTAAGTCAATGGTTTGCAGTCACCACAATGCAGTTCCTGGCCTTACAGACACTGAAATTTTAGTATATCCTTCATGATGTAAAAGACTATTCTCTTTTTAAGGAATTGATCGGATTCGTCGTATATGTTGGAGGATGATAAGTCTACATTCCGGTCGACATCTTCGGCACCATGGTCCTCATGGCTTCAATAATCTGATTCTACACAGACAGTGTCGGGTATATCGTCACTACACACAGCTCACTGTCCGTGGATACTATAAAGTTCGCTTCATAGATTATTGGCAGCGCACGGGTGCAGATTCAAATATTGTATTCTACGAAAACATTTAAACTAAACTAAAACGAAGATGAAAGTGCTTAGTTTTGATTTATTATAATCACTAAACTGGTGTGTGAAAGTAAACAGTTCTGGCTAGCTTAATCAGGCTCACTTGAAAAGTATTCGGTGCTCAAATGAAAACGACCACGTCAAAACGAAAAAAATTTTATCGTGGCGTTAAGACGAAAAACTGATTGTTTAACGTAGCGTTAAAGGGTGTAGATCGAGTGCCATATCTTTTAATGTGGGTCAAATCCCGCCACCGTGACATCTTCTTTTTGCACAAATAAATTTTGAGTATGAACAAATGTCTGGCTACTCCTAGATTTTTCTGCATGAATGACCACAACTTATATACTTTCGGAGTAAAGTAGTTGAGAAAAACGATTTATTGTTTGTTTCTCCGAATCACATTTAGCTTGTTTTAAACTAATTTCAATTTTTGGTAGTCATTAGTGAAATGCAGAAGGATCAAGCGTGAACGGCGAGTTTTATAATTACGTATCTGTCAACTTAACTTGCGCTTCCAATTTCTGATCAAAGATTCATCGTCACGTTTAACTTAGCTCTCCCTCCCCTCCCCTCCCCTCCCCTCCCCTCCCCTCCCTCCCCTCCCCTCCCTCCCCTCCCCTCCCTCCCCTCCCCTCCCTCCCCTCCCCTCCCCTCCCCTCCCCTCCCCTTCACTGCGGAATTATCATTAAATAACATCGCCATATCACATCATCAACTTATATTGTGCCTTAAAACCCTAACAGCCGAAATAATTGAAATGCACACACGATTTCTATCATTTAAAATTGAGAGAGTGGCCATGTTTGTGTTTGCTGCTTCGCGTAAATCCCGCGCGGTGGCGCATCCGCGCGGAGTGGGGCCGATACGTCCAGATCCAATCCCTCGGCTATTGTCCCCGTTCGATCCCGATCTGATCTCTCGGTACTAGTGCCTAGCTTTCCCTGGAATAAACTCAGCTCTCACCCCCGTCTTGCTCTATTCCCCGTCTAGTTCTATCTCGCGTCTAGTTCTCTCTCGCGTCTAGTTCTCCCTGAATCTACTGAACTAACCCTTTTTATCCCCAGAAGATCACCCCAAGTCTCCCCTTTCCATTAGTTAATCACTAAACTCCCCAACATTCTATACAATAGAATAACTAAAATACTCTACAAGTAAAAATCTCTACAAGTAGAGAGGTCGCCACTCAAGACCATAGTTTAACCAATGTTTATATAATAATAAGCCTGATGGATACTGACTATGAATTGAAATTGGAAGGGTCTTGAATGTCGATGACAGTTGACAGCATCACTTGACAGATTACAGGACTATTCAAAAGAGGTTCTAGATCAACTAGCCATCACAGATGAACAGGTATAGTAAAATGTCCATATAGGTTTATTTATGCTATAGATTTTTCAAATCGTAATATGACAGACTTAGCTCTGGTCTTTGAGCATATTGGCTTATATTATTATATATTTACAGATCCAAAACGTTGAAATGCTGACTTGGAAGCAGAGTGAAAGTCCAGTATGGTTTTCGCACAGAGCTGGAAGGATAACAGCTTCTATCCTGAAATTTGTCACAAGAACATCAATTGATAAACCTTCAAGGCTGTCATTGATAAAGCGGATCTGTTATCCAAAGGCGTACTCCTTCTCAACGAAAGCAACAAGGTAAAAAATATGCGAACTAGGCCTACCAATTGCCGGTCATAAAATTCTCTCTAAAGATTCCCATATTTTTCTAGTTCTAAATGAAATATATTTACTTTAAATTTCCTCCCAGATGGGGTTGCAAGCACGAGGAGACTGCACGAAGCAATTATGAGCAGCTCATGAATCAAACACACATCAATTGCAAAGTGAAGGAAAGTGGATTCTACATAGATAAGTGTTATCCTTTTCTTGGAGCATCCCCCGTTGGCGTAGTGCCCTGTGATTGTTGCGGAATACAGCTTATTGAAATCAAGTGCCCATTCTGCCTCAGAGATAAAACTGCTGAGGAAGCAGCAAGTAACGACCATAATTTCTGCATGGAAATTGACTCCAATGGAGCTTTAACTTTAAAACGAGATCACGCATATTATTATCAGATACAAACTCAACTCCATGCAACATGACTTAAGCAATGTGATTTCGTTGTATGGGCAAATAATGCGATGGCAATTGAAAAGATAGGATTTAACCAAGAATTTTTCAGTTTACAGGTTAACATTGCTCGACAGTTTTTCCAAAAATGTCTGTTGCCTGAACTTATTGGGGATTACTTTACTAGGGAAAACGTAGTGCCCTCTATTCAAAATATCTCTGGTTCAAATGATACAGGTATATGTTTCTGTCGGAAAAACGACCCTACGATGTCACAGATTATGTGCTCGTCTGATGCAGTAAAGTGAAATATTTTCACAAGGATTGTATTGGACTTAAACGATACCCTAAAGTCTGGATATGTACAGCATGTTCCGCTGTCCTCGGGAAGGGTCGCAATAAAAGGAAGACCGTGGCAAGTCCAAGTAAACCTAGTTGAATTATACATGGGCCTCTTTTCGTCCATTGAGACAATAGGGCTATTGCGTTCACTAGTCGTCCTTAATTGCTGAATTGCACTTTATACACCTATTTGAATTTTGAAGGGGAAAATTAGAAATATTTCGGGTGGTTTCTTGATACATGATTATTACCAGCACAGTCACATGGAATTGGGAATACTAAAACTTTGTTCTTGCCACCATGGGAAGTTGAATATTGAATTTATTAGAATTTGTCAATATATAATGATACATATGCATCAATTGCAAAGTTGTAGCTCATGACATGTCCTGTAATTGTGATAAGTTTCAAGGTCATTGGTTAATTTTGAATTTTCTCCAAAGGGTATGTATTGAATATTGGTATTCTTGAGTATTTCAAGCCTCTTCCTAAGTTGGTATGGTTTCCCTGGAATTTTGTGAAGATTGTGTAAATTGAATATAATCATTCTCATTCCAAAACGCAATAAAAATTCTAGATATACTGTTTAACTGTCTTGTTTTGTTGTTCTTGTAGATGGAATCCTGTACCATGGGTGCTACTTAGTTCCCCAGCCAGTTTACAATTACAACGAAAATAAAAGAATAGATTAGAGTGCAATTTCATATGATTAATATTTGAATATGGAAACTTTCATTTTACATTTTACTTCTGTGTAACAAGTACAAGCATAAATTCTATTCTGCAACATTAGTCGTTAATAATAAGGAAATTTTGAATTTATTCTGCAGGTACAATCGGATTCGATACATTACATAAAGCACAAGCTATCCGTACTATCTCATCTAGTGTAGTATAGTGTCCCGAGTTTTGTAAAAACGAGATAGGTATTGTGCTCTCTAAAATTGTGAACCTTTGTCGGATCATTCATATTACACGCTCTACGTGAATCTTTACATTAGCTATGTTCCTGGTTCTCTCCACCTCCTCCGGATCAAGTTGAGTTTTACCTTTTGTAAAACCTGGAATGTCTAATGTTGCCCCATGAACTATAAGTCGTGTTGCTCGTAGTTCTTTTAGTATAAATCGTACAAAATATTATACATTACTAGATTCAGCATTCAAAGTTTTGTTCCAATATTTGATCATTCTAAGTTTAGTAGTAGTCGATAATGGTAACCTGCCAGTCTCGCCATATATCATAGTATTTTGGCTAAATTTTGTTTCTTTTAGAACTAATTTACAAAACCTTGTGTGGACTTTTTCTAAGATATCGATATTTTCATGGCTCCATATATTTCGCACCCGTACAATAAAATTCGTGCCACACAACAGTAGAATAATTTATAAATTAAGTCTGGAGGTAGATTACATCTTCTGCCTTTTTGAATAACAAACATTGCTCGAACAGCTTTGTCGTGAATTGCTTTTTTTGCTTTTGTAAACAAGGCACTCATGACGACGCTAGTGGTAATAATTTGTACTATGTATGCGGTCTCTGATTGGATGGAATTCATGCATTCTCTCAGTTCTGTCGCATCGCAGCTGAGCTTAGGTTGGTTGTGCCCGAAAGCAACTGTCGGCAATTTCTGTGAAAAATTGGTTTACGTTTATTGTTTATTGATTCAAAGTTTTACATAACTTAACTTGTATGATAACAAACTTATAAGTAGACCTACACTAAACACTGATATGGCGGTTACATAATAAAATAGGCATCCAAACCTGTGCATCTTCCATGGCTGACACCTGATTTCACTGACATTGCATTTTTCAAGACTTCCGCAGGAATGGAAATTAAATGAAATTTTGCGTTATCACAGTTTCAAATTGTTAATTAGGATGGCAATGAAAATTATTACTAAAAGGCAAATTACTTATATTTTCGAAGCAGGTTTTAGGTGCAACTCCCTAAATCTATGTGACATCGCAGTTTCTGGAAATTTTAAGTAGAACGACGAAGATGATAGTGAATAAAAAAGCAATTAACCCACTTAGTGCAACCTACGAGGCACTGCTGCCGGTTCAAAGCAATAAACTCACTTACTTAATGAGTGATTGTATTGGGCTGAGGCGTTAGCGTGTGTGACTGAACATTTTTGTTGTTTATCTATGGGCGACAATCCCTGCCAAGACTGTGTTTAGTTATGCGTTGTAATAAGCCGCGATAAAGACAAATCCGCACCGCGAAGACGTATCCACGCCACGAAGACATTTCTGCGTCGCAAAATTATGCGCCGAAATGTCAGTAGATGGCGCCACGTACACGTAAATGGCGTCGTCCTAAGAAACCCGTGTGGCGTTGCGAGTCACTAAGAAGACCAGGTTCGGAGATAAAAGAAGAGAAAGACTAAAAACACGACGGGTTCAGTCTACAGATCATAAGATACTCGTTTATTTCGGTCACACACAGGCTAACCACCTGTCCCGACTGCACATGCGCATGCTAATTGTAACGAGGTCCTATTCTGCCTGTTCCACAGTAGAAGTTTCCTCCAAATATCGACTCTGAGAGCCCAAAAACCAGTAAAAAGGCGGACAAAAGATATTAACACAATCACCTATTGTTCTGTATTTTCGAGAGAGAGGGCAGCACCCTCCAGTTACAACATAGAAAACGACTGATGGACATATTCCATCACACCACCCCCCTTCAACTTGTTCAAACTCCTATTTGAACAGGAATATATAGTCAAAACATCTACACAAATTAAATTATAGTCCTTATTATAGTATATTAAGCTCCAAACTTCTCGGCTCTGGATACAGTAGACATCTAACATGGCGTAGTCGTTGTTTCGCATTAGGGTTGCATCTCAGTGATGATAATACATGCAGCTTTCGATCTCCACTAATGGTTTGTGGTTTGTTTTCGGGGCGCACCTAAGCGTAGTGTCTAACCAAAAATATCTATACCATCAAAAGGTAGATACGGCCAATGGACACTGCACTTGGCTTGCCCCTCTGCCACTGTTCCTCGTCCTGGGAAGCTGAAAAATACAATCAAAAGAAAACGGAAAGAAACTGTTCGCAATGGGGTGTGCTACATCTGGGGGGTCACGTGTGGTAGTATTTGGACTGAATGGCTTTTTGTCACTAACATTACAAAGAATAAGCGACTCCAGGTGAACCATCGTTAGGTACCGAAGGAAACACATTCAGGCGCGATCTACCACACGGATTATTTCCCGACAGACATAGTGCATGGCCGACTTTTTGTAGTGGATCCCCACAAAATCAGAATCCAGGATATCTGGATGGTCGGCCTGTTGGAACCCGGCACGGAGGGCGAAGACGTTAACCCGGTTGATGTTGTTTACCCGATTGTGGTCACCACGCCAGCAAGGAGGGACAGGGGTCTGTAGGTGGAAAAGGGGAACAGAAGGGTGCTTGCCCTTGAGTAGCGCCAAAACTTCCGCCAACTCCTCTGTCGTCCTGCCATAATCGCCGGCATGGTTCATACCATGCGTGACCACAATCGCTCTTGCCCTAAAGGATACATGTGGGAGGTACTCCAACAAATCACCGAGTCGTTCACCAGGGTGGCAAATTGGAATCAAACCGCCGCTGGCCTTTAGCCCCGTAAACATCGAGTCTCCCAGCAACACGATTGGTAAGTCCTCAACTGCCCTCTGTTTCAAGTCTCCAAGTTTCGACCAGATGTACGAGGAGTCACCACCACATTCGGCCAGGGCGTTCACTAGTTCCTGGCTGATGTACTCAAATGCAGCTGTGCTCATCTTCGGCCGAAAACGTCGGGTCTTTGTCGTCTTGAGACCGGTTACTACCGCACCGGTTACTATGCGACCAGGATCCTCCACAAACGACTGTTCTACGGCAGAGTTATAAAGTCTGCCCATCTTGGCTCTCAATTCGCTGAGGGTCTTGTCCTGTCTGTGAAGGGTGGAACAGACTTCTTTCGAGACCTGCCGTTTAAGGGTCTGTGTCGCCTCGTGGAGGCTAGATAACTGGTCTAACTCGATACAGTCCATGCTAGAAACGATAAATAGTTCAAAACATGAGTTGGCTGCAACGACAAGACTAAATGGCGGAGATTCCGTTCATTCAGATACCACCCGAATCATGCAAGGTGGGTGGTCCCAAGCATACCATCAGGAGGTGCAAGGGGTCTGAAATCCTAGTCACCACCAGTTACAAGTGATAATAAACTGTCTACTAAAACTAAGTAAATATATAGGCAGGGTTATATACAAGGGTACTAAATATATATATAGGATTTAACCCTTTGATTTAAGGTACCGGCCCATTTCTAACCAGTAGCCTTTCCTCATGTTAATCCGGGACCGAACTTCGCGACATTTCTGGCAATTTTGGATCAGTTCTATATCAAAAATGTTGTTCTGCTCAATCTTGTCCGAGGCGACTGGAGGTCCTATAAGTGTGTTTGGATCCACCAAAGGGTCTGAGGCCCTATTTTGGTTGGCTAGCGAATCATCGTTATTGACTGTACATGAGTTTACGAACCGACTAGGGCGCCTGATCCCTACTCTGGGCCTGAGTCTTCTGTGCCCCTCAGTGTTTGTAATGTTCAAAGGCCCAGGCTTGGAGCGGTTTTGAGTAGGAGGCCCGCGATGGTTTTGGGTAGGGTTTGTTACAAGAGGTTCTTGAATAACTGCCGTTGTCTCGGGGTGTGACCGTGTCCAGACACAGTCTTCATCTTCCTCCCCCTCGTCGTCATTGAGGGTTGGTTGCTCCTCGGGATCGGTCATTTTAACCGGTTCCTGTCTAGGTTTTTTATGACCTATGGTCACGGTCTCACTAGACAGGAAGCACGGTTTCATATCATTGAAGTGCACAACCCGCTTTCTCTTCACCGCCCTCGGATCGGCGCCTGGTTCCAGGACAACCCTGTAATTCACCTCCGATAGTCTCTCGGTCACGACGTAAGGCCCTTTCCATTTCCGGCGGAACTTAGATGCCTCGTCCTTCTTCAAGAAATGGCTCATCAGCCACACGCGATCCCCGACCTTGTAACCCCCGCGTTTTGCGAAACGGTCATAGTCCATTTTCTGACGCCTTTGTGCCATCACTAGTCGATCACGAACAATGTTGTGTGACTTAGTGAGGCGGTCAGAGAGGTCCATGCCATACTTAGTCCTTGGTTGGTGGTCCTCGGGCAAGCCTACGCTGATGTCGATTGGTAGTGACATTTCCTCGGCGTACATCAAGTAGAACGGCGTTTCAAGAGTGGAGTGCTGGACGCTTGAACGAAAT
Organism: Tubulanus polymorphus; assembly: GCF_964204645.1. Lineage (NCBI taxonomy): Eukaryota > Metazoa > Nemertea > Palaeonemertea > Tubulaniformes > Tubulanidae > Tubulanus > Tubulanus polymorphus. Next base: position 10,221,575 of record NC_134029.1, on the reverse strand, counting down.
GCCATCAAACACGCTGGTAGTTCCTCGTCCCAGTTTGTTCCACACTCATTGACGGCTGTAGTCAGCATGGCCTTCAGGGACTTATTGAAATTTTCCACCTGCCCATTGCCCATAGGATGGTAGGCAGTGGTTCTGGTCTTTTCAATAGCCAAGATCCTACACATCTCCATGAAAACTTTCGACTCGAAGTTCGTGCCTTTGTCCGAGTGGATGGATTCAGGGCAGCCGTAACGGGTGACCCACTCGTTCACAAGGGCACGTGCCACCACGGAGGCCTTTTCCGTGCGAATTGGCCATGCTTCGGGCCACTTAGTGAATGCATCTTGAGCCACTAGAATGTAGACATTGCCGCGGCGGGTTCTCGGTAATGGGCCCACGATGTCTATATGTACACGCTGGAAGCGTCGCCCTACCGGTGTAGACATCATTGGGGCTTTTGGTAGTTTGGACGGGGACTTGCACTCTTGGCAAGTTTTGCAGCCCCGAACAAAATCCCTGACCCTAGCTGAGAGGCCTAATACCCAGAATCTTTCCCTAATTTTGCACTCTGTCTTTTTGGTACCGAGATGTTTCCCGGCAAATCCCTGATGTATGACTCCTATGGTTCCATCAGTCAGTGAAATGGGTAGTACCACTCGGTGTCTCGTTGAGGTAGCCCCCGGAAGTGGTTTAAGCGCAAGAATGCCATCTAAAAGCTCTAGACGCTCAACCAGACTATAGAGGCTCCTCGCTGTTCTACCACACCGTTGTAGCCGTTTCTTGTCCTTGACCCCATCTCCGGCCAAGAACTCCCTAATTTCTGATATTTCGGGGTCATTTACTTGCGCCTCGATTATTTTGTTCCTGGACAAGCCAGTGGAGTGCGCTGTCAAATCGCCCTGATGTTTTGCAGTCACCTGGTATATAGATGGACCAGTGTCACCACAAGTTGGGCAGTCCCCATGTTTCCTCTGTCTCTTAGGGATGCGAGACAGGGCGTCTGCGTTCAAATGTTTGCTTCCAGCTCGATGTTCGATCACGAAATCATATTCCGACAGGCGTTCAAGCCACCGAGCCACTTGGCCCTCAGGGTTTTTGAAGGTTTGTAGCCACTTGAGTGCTGCGTGGTCTGTGCGAACTTTGAATTTCCTGCCTAGTAAATGGTGGCGGAAGTGATCAATCATGTCAACCAAGGCCAACATTTCGCGCCTGGTGGCACAATAGTTCTCCTCTCCACCTTTCAGCGTGCGGCTACTGTACTCGATCACTCTCTCAGAACCATCGTGTTGTAGTTGTGACAGCACCCCTCCGATAGCCCAGTTAGAGGCGTCACAGTCCAAAATGAACTCTCCAGCACCCTCCGAGAAATCTGGGAATGCCAGGATAGGGGAGCTGGTCAGCTTTTCTTTCAGTCCGTCAAACGCTAGTTGTTGCTTGAATGTCCAGACGAATGGTTCATTTTTCCTCGTAAGGCGGTGTAGCGGGGCTGTCAAGTCGGCGAAATCCTTGATGAATTGTGAGTAATATGTCACAAGACCAACGAAACTACGCAGTTCGGTAACTGACGTTGGGGTCGGCCAATCCCTGACTCTATCGCATTTGGCACCGTCGGTTTCGACACCGGCCTCGCTTACTACATGCCCCAAAAACTTGAGGCGCCGCTGGAAAAGCGAGCACTTCCTCGGTTTTAGCTTGAGACCGGCTTTCTGAAAGCAACGAAATACCTTTTGTAATCGCGTCAGATGGGTTGGTAGATCATGACTAAACACTACTACATCATCCAGGTAGATAAGGCATGTTTTCCATGCAACATCATCCAGTACCATTGCCATCAGTCTGCTGAATGACGCCGGGGCATTACAGACTCCAAACGGCATGACATTCCACTCAAATAGATGGTTTTCAGTCGTGAATGCGGTCTTATGTTTGTCTGATTCCTTTATTGGGACCTGCCAGTATCCGCTAGTTAAATCGAGGGACGAGAACCAGGTTGCGCCCGATAAAACCTCTAGGGTACTGTCTATTCGACCTAATGGGTGAGCGTCTTTGACTGTTGCGTCATTGAGTCGGCGGTAATCGCAGCATAGACGCAGGGAACCGTCGGCCTTTTTCGCTAGAACTATTGGGCTTGACCACGGGCTGGTGGATGGCCGGATCAAGTCGTGTTCTAAAAGCTCCTTGGTCGTCCCCTCAACAAAAGCTCTCCTACCGGGGGGTAGCCGACGGGGATGTTGTTTTATCGGTGGGTGGTCACCGGTGTCAATCTCGAATTCAAGCGAATCTGTTCGACCAATGTCAAAGTCTCCCATCGAGAATACTGACTTTAGCTCCCGTATGATGTCAACAAGCTGTGTTTTCATGTCAGTGGGGATTTCAAGCTGGTCGATTTTCAATTCTCTCAAGAGGTCCTTGAATTCAGTATTGTCATCACCCTGCAGCTGGATTTTTGGAGTTGACGGGTTTTGAGCATGGTCGTCGACAGTCATGATGTCAACTGACTGTAGGGGGCAGAATAGACCAATAGTCTGGCCCCTGTCGACTCTACAAGCCTCATCCGAGAAGTTAGCCAGCCGAACCGGTATCTGGTTTGCCTCCGGTACCACCAGTGTTTTCCCAGTGCAAAAATTATTCCGTCCACAGCTGCTGATCATCCCTGAGGTCGAATTATTATGAGCATAACTCCGTTTCATGTATCCATTTACCACCACCTCGGATCCAGCTGGAATGATTTGGCTCTTACTGATAAACACCCTGCAAGCGCTCGCGCGTTTGGGGCTCTGGCGGACAGGCACCTCGCTGAGGCTTCCGAAGCGGAGCACTTTGTTACGGTAATCTATGTTGCAGCCATATTTCTCGAAGAAATCACTTCCAAGCAAGCAGTCTTGTGCCAAATCCTCACTGACGATCATGGGGACATGAAATTCTTCAGTTCCAACTTTCAGACATACATCAGCTAATCCACGTAACTCCATTGGCTGACCGGTAGCCGTTGTCACGATTCCTTCGATTGGCCTCAGTGCAGCGGCTTCACCAGTCGGGCTGCTAGAGTCCCATACCGAACCTCTAATGATTGTGCAGGAGGCACCAGTGTCCAGGAGTACCACCGCTTTCGAATGGTCATTTACTACGGCATCACAGAAAAGGCCCGAGGCGTGGAGCCTCACTGTTCCGATGTTTGTAACTAAGCTCGTCTGGGCTGGTTCTGTCCCTGTTGTTTGAACCTTGGTGTCGCGCAACTTGTGACAAGTGTTTTCCGTAGCCGGACTGGGAGCCTCACTGTTCTCCGAAGGGTCACGTCGATTTTCTTCTATACTTTGGGTATGTTGTGGTGGTCTAACAGTGATGGTTCTAGTAGGATGCAGACCATCAGTAGGTGTATCTCCACTAGAATCACATGCCGGGCCAGCAACCACATATCCATCTTGAGGTGTCGTTTGAATATGGTTTGATGGTCTCACGGTGGTGGGGCTAGTATGATGGTAACCATCAATAGGTGCATCTCTACTTGCATCGCACGTTAGACCATTTGCCGTATTCATCCGATTTTTCCTACGTCTTGCGGGGGGTATATACAGCGGTACAGGGGGGACTATTTCCTGATGGGGTTTCCACTGCCCCCCTGAAAACCCCGCTTCTCGTTTCCCTGGTTTCCCTTAGGTAGGTGGCAGTTACTTGAATAGTGACCACTCCCCCCGCAATTATAGCATTTAACTTGTGGGCACAAGTTTTTGGGGTGGTCTGCATCCCTGCAACGCCAACATTTGTCATCGGCGGGTGGTCGACGATTGCCATTACCAGAGACAACTGCTTCCAAATGGCCTACTCGAGTCATCAGCGTTCCCATCATCGACTTCAATTCGTCGAGTTGTTTGGTTATGGCTGAGCTAGTCGAGTCGAGCTGGGTCTGGTTAACGGATACTTTTTGTTTATGAGTCGTGCCCTCAGTCAACCGTCTCGCTGTTTCCAGAGTCCGTGCTTGAGCGACTGCTGCAGCCAACGAACTTGGCTCGGCCGCATACATTGACTGCTTCGCTGAGACGGGTAGGCTATTACCTTTAAGGAATTGGTCTTTGGCCAATTCATCCTGCAGCTCGAAGGCAATGCCAGGGTATGCGTTCCTTGCCAGCTCTGCTAACTCGTCGGCATAGCGTTCCACAGATTCAGTTGTCTTTTGGTCCCTCCCTTTCAACAACATCTTAAAGTCATCCACAGTCTTTGTTTGTTGGAAACGGGATGATAGCCGCCGACAGAAATCATCATACGACAGGCTCGAGTCGAGACGTAGGTTCGAGACAGCCTGGTATGCCTCATGGTCAAGTCGCATCATCAGGTGTGATTTACGCTGTTCGCCCCCGTTGATGCGGGAACTAATCTGGGCCAGGTCAGCGAACGCGTCAAACCTTTCGAGCCAAACGCGGAAATTGTGTCCCATGGTATAGGGCTTGGGTGCCGGAATATTGTGCATTTTCGGGGTGGGTGCATCTCTCGTCACGACCCTCTCCATCACTTCAGTCAGTCGCTGGAGGATGGAATCCTCAGATGTTTTCAAATTTTCGGCTTTTGTCTTCGTTGGACGGCCACGTTTTGGTTTTAACGAGAGGTTACCCTCCCCACTAACCAGGAGGTCATGATGTGCAGCTCCGGCCGTTGGTGACATAGGCCTAGATAAGGCCAAGGGCTCACACACATCATTCTCAACATCCGACATAATTACTATTCTTTTATATAAATGACACAGAAAATACAGGACCGCAAATAAATGTAGGGGAAACAGGCACTTAAAAATACTAAATATGTACTAGGGTTTACGAAGTAGGTAAAAAAATACGTTAAGTACACACAAAAAGTAACAGTAATTTACACAGACTAAACGGAGAAAAACGTGTTCACCGCTTCAACTCAATTTCAACTGGTTTTTTCACAATCAAATCCCACTACGCTGCCACCAGATGTAACGAGGTCCTATTCTGCCTGTTCCACAGTAGAAGTTTCCTCCAAATATCGACTCTGAGAGCCCAAAAACCAGTAAAAAGGCGGACAAAAGATATTAACACAATCACCTATTGTTCTGTATTTTCGAGAGAGAGGGCAGCACCCTCCAGTTACAACATAGAAAACGACTGATGGACATATTCCATCACATAATATATATGATGATTCGCTACATAGGCTAAGGGGGAGTGAACACTATATGGTTACTGACATATTTACATAAACATCCTGTTCTCGACAACCCGGAAACAATTTCCAAAACATGAAGTAATATAATAATTAAAGAATAGAATAATTGAAAAGGAAAGAAATGAGATTCATTTGCCAGTTAATAATACACACAAAAATACTTTTGAAATAATTGGAATATGTTTATTGAACGAAAACCAACCGATCAACGTTATAAGAAAGCGCTGCATTATAGATCCTGCTCTGAACGGTTAAATAATCGCAAAGAAACCTAATTTCTCTATCCATCACAACAGTTAAACGAGCTGCTCTGGCAGATAGAAAGTCGAAAAGAAACATATTTTCTATCCACCACGCAGTTGAACGATCCTGCACTGATCACATGGGTTCGTATCAGACATTGTAGATTAATGTAAAAAAGATAATCTGTTAATCCAATGTCTATAGTATATATAGAATAATTATCTAAAATAGTCAATTAGTTATTTTATATAGATATATATGTTAGTTACGACTCATTCACCAATACATTTGCCCTATGGTGGGGGCAGACTTCATCGTTACAAAATTATTTTATCAAGAAAAGAATTTTAATAAATATTTATGTATTTTCGAATTCTAAAACTCATGAAATCCGGCGATCATAAGGAAAGGTACACGTGTCTATTCCGGCCCCATCATGGATAATGAATATTTAAGATGCTATGTTAATTTAGATATGATGATTGATGATGATAAATCCAATCAAATACTAATTATTTTCAATGGGGTCATGCCTCAAGAATCCAGCTATGGAGGCGGTAAAATAATATATTGACGCAATATCTGCAATCCACAATCAATCTGCAGCGGTTTTACAATTGGACTGGTTCCCGTTGCATGAAAAATTGCGAATCACTTTTCTGAGGAGTTAAGTGAATACCACGCAACGCAAACTGATTTTCATCGCAAATGGTCTCGCAACGCAAATCACGCAACCTTGCGTAACGTTAGTGAATAAGGTCCCAGGGCCCGTTCCGGCGCACAGTCGCCTGCGTTGCCTTGAGTAAAAATCTTAACTGACAACTGTTGTGACTTTCATTTCTCTGATGATGAAGTTAAGATAAACCCGGAAACTGTCAGACAATCACGTTTAAACCACGAACAGTGGACTTTTACTTATTCCGCTGAAATAAGTTAGGATTCGAACCTAACCGCTATTTGGCGAATCCATTACAACCTGAATACCCTATTTAAACCTAATGGACTCGATGCTACCGGAAACGTGGCGGGAGGTAGTTTACAGTGTCACGTTACGGTTTGTAGCTGAGTATGGCCAGTACACAGTTAATAATTGTCGAAACGTAAAGAGAATTGCCGTTTTCGGCCCATCTAGCCGAGACCATAGGACCCAGCGGAGGAGTTTATATATATATTGATAATTAAAGCTTCGATGAACGGATACTACTCTGATGTAATTGATTCAGCTCTTTGGATGGTGAGTGTACCACATCGTTTCTAATTAAAAACACGATCTCTGATTTCTAAATAGACACCATTTTCACCGAGGCCTAATCAATGTCCAATTGCTCCCCACCCCTGCCCACGCACTCATTTTGCTACTGCTACGTAGCCTCGGCCACAGCTCATTTCTGATTCGGGTTTATGTCACGCAGACGACATGGGCCGGGCTGGGCGTACCTGCGTACTGTCTGTCGATCACACACATGTATGTGCTCTCGACCCATGCCACTTTCGGTCCGTACGTAATTTCATTTATTAAGGAATCAGTTTGATCTACCTGTACTTTATCAATGTGTTCAGCCCAGAAAAGATTTTTTGTTTTCATTAATCAGCGATAAACTTCTCCTAAACTTATGGCTATTTAAAGTCTTTGCCATAAACACATGCCGCATGAAATTAAGGAAGTGGTGATTTGGCTGGATCCGGTTACCGGTATGGACTTAAAAAACATATTTTGCCGGAGCCATATATAACAATAAAATCATTTTATTAGGGTTAGGGTTAGTGTCAAGAGGGTTAGAAGAGGGTCCAGAGGGAACCGTTTCACAACTAGGGATAGGGTTAGGGGTAAGGTGAGGCTATATGTAGTTAAAACATTCTGGTGGTTTTCAGCGAGCTCGGTGGTCAAGTGGGAAGAAGACGCTGCGCTAGTAATTTGCTGGCCCGGGTTCGAGTTTCGCTCTATCCGCTCTATTTTCTCTAACGCTGTTCTCCACACTTCCTTCGAATTTTCTAAGTCGCGCACCTCTCTGCGCATGCGCGGAGTAAATCAGCCAATTAGAGACGATATCCGGCAAAATATCCTTCAGTAAGTCGGTGACCGGATCCGGCTAAATAACCACAGCCTAAAATTAATGAAGCTACAAAATTCGGAATGATGAACAGACGCATCAGGGCCTTAAACATCTAATCTTCAAGTTCAAGGTCAAGATAGCTACTACAAGCTTACGTAATGCAGAAAAACTGCTCCGGAGACGTTGTTGCTATAATGTCATCGCCTATTCATTTGCTTCAAAAACACAGTAGGTGGCACCACATAATGGACCGCGGCGGCTGTTTTTCAGTATTACACGAGCGTATTCTAGGTAAATAATAGCTGATGAATGAAAACAATTCGAATTTATGCCAATTCATGCAAAATCCATACCGAACAGACTGACGCATTATATACGCAGCAGATATACTGAATGAAATTGTTGATCGAAATGTCGCTCGGAGAGCATATCACGTTATCAGAGAATAAAATACCGTAGGCCTTCATTTCTTGGTGGTATTGCAAGTTTTCTTAACACCTCCCAAATTTGTTATTCGTATCTTCACGGTAGCTGATATTTTGCGATTCATACAGTCAATAACTCGTCCTGATTGGCTTATTAAGACTAGTAGAGAGAATTCTATGGAGCCGACCGAGCAGTAGGCCTAGCCTATTTGAACCCGGGGCAACCTTTGCGCTTGGGTTACAGTGCCTTGGATTATTGATAATGCATCTGCGTTCAGAGTGGTTATTTTGCAATAAACCATAGAAAAAACGTCTTGCTTCTTATATGTCGGACGATGACTACAGGAAATATTGACTTCGTTTTTCGAAGTAAAATTGAAACTTTTATTTATACGCGACGCTCACATGTTATATGCAATTAGGCCTATGTGACACACTCAATTCGTAAAACATCTTTTAGACTTTGAGATGATGAACTGTGAGCGTATAGGAAAAATGTAACAGGTGTTCAGACGCCATCATTAGGTCAACCGACATCACGACATGGGCACCGAGGAAATCCTGCTACATGAGTAAAAAGAAAGGGAATACTTGTAACAGATGCCTGTATAACATCAGTCGACCTAGTCTTGCCATCTGAAAGCTTGTAAGTTCTTTCTAGTTCACAGTTCGTCAGCTACCTGGTTTTATGATTTACTAACGTTTTGACTGATTGATTCTCTACTTGACTAGATGCGTTTCAATTATTATTTATATTGTTATGTATCATAACTGGGAAACTCATGGTTCTCTAATAGCACTCCCTACAAACTGTGGAAAACGTGTTTTCATGTATTATGTCTACATGTTGAATTTAAATAAAAGTTGATACACATATCCCTGATACTGAAAGGCAACCAATGCCCTAGACAATTAGTTTCTACTCTCACCGTTAGGCTGTGTAAATCTTCAAAAACTCATTTCAGCATCGGTCTTTTGATTGTTGTTCAATAGTCGTTATCGTTCAAATCACAAATTAAAGTATTTAGGTACAAACACGTGCAACATAGCATTTGGCATTAATAAATTCATACAACCGGCACCAGGGTTCGGTTTCACGAAAAAGTTTAAGCTTGAAGTTAAGTTTGAATTGTTGTCCTTATATATATTGAAAACATGAAGTAACCAATGGCAATTACCCCATAAATTTGAGTTAGGCCTACGCTTTTTCGTGAAACCGGGCTCAGGGGACTATGTTATCCTCGAAAGCTATTTTGAATTAACCCATTAGACGCCGCAACTTAATACGTAAGCCCATTGGATTGCATATAAAGATTAAGTAGATGCAGTGTGAAAACTATTGAACATGATTCATTTCAACCATTAGTTATTTTGAAGATAATTATACAGGCTTTCTATTCCTGTATAGATTTGGACAATCATTGGTCAAAAGTTTGACCTTTGACCACCTCAAACTATAGGTGGCAGTATCGTACAGTGGTTTTTTTGCCGAGATACAAGTCGAAGGTCGGCGGATGTTCTGGGGTCTATCGGGTTAACTTGGTACATGATGTCCAATACGTATGTTGACCCCTAGGTGACGCTCCTAAACAATAACTAACAAGATCTCGACCGATTTCGACAAAACTTGATACACTTGAACATTATGTATAGCCATTTCTACAAGGAAAGCGGAAAATCCAAATTTCAAAAGCTCATCTCCTGAGGTGTGTATGAGGTCCACATTGATTGTGAGTTTTCTAACAATCAGATGGTGATCAAACCCCTATCCAAACATCAGTGTTTTCAATAAGAAATTAACAAGCCAGGTCCCTTTGAAAAACAGGAAGGTCCCATAATATGTCACAGTCCGGGAAACAAAAGCTGGTTTGAAAAAGCAGGCGAGTCCTTTACAAACAACAGACAGGTCTGGGACCTGGCTATTATTGAAAACACTGAACATAACATTCAGTGTTACCAATTAAAGCCAGGTCTCAGACCCGTCTGTTGTTTGTAAAGGACCCGCCTGTTTTTTCAAGAAACCAGCTTTTGTTTCAGGGACTGTGACATATTATGGTACCCTCCTGTTCTTCAAAGGGACCCGGCTTGTTAATTTCTTATTGAAAACACTGATTCAGCATCTATAAAAGTCCACAAATCTCTTGGTAAAAGTCTTAAGTTAAAATGGGTACTTTCTCACCACTGCATTCACGGATACATGGAATACGGCCTGGATCAGCGTCTTAGGCTTGGAGAATATTCAAATCGGGGCATCGAAATCGCTAGTACAGGCTGTCCCTAAAACAATACCATTTCAAAAATTTTTGTGGACGGATTATCTGTCTGAAATTCGTCTTTCACCAAAATAACAAGGCATTTTTCCGGTGAAGTGTCATCAACAACTGTTGGTGGGGCCACTGGCGGTCAGTAATCTGGCCGTGAACATGTAGTCAAATGTGCCATCGCATTGCACAGCAATTTCAACGAAAGTTGCCAACGATTAAACATCTTTCATCCGCAATTTGTGCGGCGGGCTTACGACCAACTTACTGATCAAACCTGTTCCAGATTTTTAAAGCCGAAATGTACTTGGTAGATTTTGCTCTCGAATAGCATAATACAAGTTCGGATATAGGCTGACACCTCTTCTATCTAGTCTATCAAAGCAGTCTTTCTATTTATACTCCTATCTCCATAATGTTCAGCTGATCCCCACAAAACCGATACAGCTGACGCCACAGCAATCCCGAATAAAGATCCAAGCATTTCTGACGATGTTGATGACGCACCATCTGGTGCTTGTTTTTGCCCAGGCTGATATCAATTTTGATATGTTACTGTGTCCGTTATATTATAATCATCTCGGATTGCAATGTAGTATTATTACTTAATGAAAATTAGAAAAAAAATACAATATAGCTACAGTTAGGATTCAAAAAGGTCTAAAGTACTTAATGCTGATGAGTTCAGACAGCTTGATCCGATGGGCTACACTAGCACAAAACAGGTGGTAGGTTTTAATGCTAATTAAAATCCCATTAATAGGTTGATATTGATGAAACTTCGGTACAATGTTTAGTATGGGGTCTAGTTGTGCATTGCAAAGAATGGGCTTGGTAAGCCACCTAGCGACAAAGCTAGGCACCAAAAACTCAAAAATAGTATAGAGCCAAAATTCAAAAATATGTCTTGACGAAATTGCCCAGGTACAACATAACCAAAATGCAATGCGAACTAACGCATATTGATTTCGGAGATAGATTTTGAGCCTGAGCCCGGGTCTCTGTCTTCTGTCTTATATAGCTACTTTGTTAATAGTCAGTCGATCTTGATGAAACTTCGGTACAATGTTAGTATTGGGGGTTTAGTTGTGCAGTGCAATGAATGGACCCAGTGTGCCACCTAGCAGTAGAACTAGGCACTAAAAACTGTTTATGTCCTTGAAGATGACCTCATAATTTAAGGAACGAAGTTGAAAATGAAAAAGTTGTTTTGACAAAATTAAGCTATTAGCCTTGGGTTCAACAACCCAAAATGCAATGTGAACTAATGCATGGTAATTTCAGAGTTCGCATTGGAGCCTGAGCTCAAGAACTCAGAAAATTTTATTATTTATCCCAGCTCAGCAACTCAGTGTGCATCGATCCGCAACGTAATTATATAGCGCATCAGAATCGGCTATTGTCAGAAGATTTTCACCGCCAAACCCCCCCCCCCCCCCCAGTGGTAAGGATTGGAACTGATTGTGTAGGTTATTGGTTGTCGCTTAATATTAGGTATGTGTATTGAGGGATTTCATCGAAATGTTCCACGTTTAGTAGGTGGCATTATAGGCTTACCATCAGTTTCCCAGTCAACTGATATAGCATTACAAGCACCTAGTCAAAGGCTACAAAATGCATTGCAACCACTAACCTATCTCTTGGGAGTGAAGACCTCGTTCAAAAAATCTGGGTACCTATATTTGATCCCCTAGGGCCCTCGGTGCATTATAGAAATGGCACATCAATGACTCGAACACAAATGGCACATCAAATTAACTAGTTATAACTCCTCTGCTAGTATGAATCTGAAAAATATAAAGAAAAACATTTTTTCTTGCGTAATGCTACTGTTCGTTATTTAAGTAGAATTCTTCATGGCGGTCAAACTAATTGACTAATCAAAAATTCTTACATATGAGTAATTTAATGTGTTTGCATTGATAACAACTGATGCTGAAGAAAAGGCTCAGGCTACTGGTCAGCCAAAAATGTCATCGTCAAATGAATAGTTCTAACAGTTGAGTTGGTGAAAAATTGAGAAGCTGTTGTTATCAGATAAAGCCTATTCGCCTATTTGGTGTTGTTTAGTTAGCCTGAATTATTACATAAAAATTCTTTTCGAGCTTCTGCGTATATTTCGCAAGAGGTTCTTAATCGTGTAGTTTCTATGAAAATGAATCATAAGAATGTGATCATGTTCTAGTTTCAAGGTCGGTTTTGATACTGTTTAATATTGAAATTTCCATCAACAAGCATTTCACTGAGTGGGCATCCGGGCTTGTAAAGACAGGGTTACATGGTCTTGCATGTTCTCAGTTTCCAGAATGACATTTAAATAGAAACTATGTGGAAATAGATGAAAATGATGAGAAACGAAGAATTAAAACGTTTTGCAACTCACGGGGTTAGATCAAAGAAAACCTGATAATCCTGGAATTCAAGTTGAATGCCGTGCAGGGAAAATAACTGGGCTCATTATTCTAAAATCCGCGACTAAATTATTAAGATGTAACTTTCATTTTCATATAGTTGAATGGTCAACAGATTCTTGCTGGGGGCTGTTCATATTTGAGTGGGGAGGGGCCTTTAAACATTTTGAGATGGTGTATAATTTTTCTGCGCGCTCTTAGTTGTTATTGATTTAATTCTATAATGGGATAGGCTCATGTAACTGCGTACGTATACGTGTATTTTGTTTGAGTGGTAACACGGTGTGGGAGTGTGTGGGTATGGGGGAAATAGATTAGAATTACAGCCTACGTGCTAGTCATAAATGGTGTTTCGAAGTTGTTGTTAAAGCCATTCGGGGGGCAGATCTGGAGTTTAGGAAGGCGAGCATATCTTCAGCCAAAATCTAGCGTCCCAGCACTGCATAGAGGTCCATTCTAAAACATGTTTAGCGGCAGATTTGCTGCCCGACAGCTTTGTATGGTTTTTTAACAAAAAGAACTTCTATATTCTAATTTCAAATATAGCTGCAAAGCAGCAATAACGGGTTTTCTGCACAGTCTTAGAATCCTGTTCAGCGGTGGATTTCGACAAAGCATTTGATAAGGCACAACATCAGCCATTACTAAACAAGCTATTAATTAGGAAACAGTATCAATGATAGGTCATTCAAATGGCTCAGAAGTTATCTCTGAACGAAAACTTGTAGCCGAAATCAATGGAACGCCTCATCTTGGAATAAGTCCGTCTAACTAGTGGCGTCACGCAAGGTAGTATCCTAAGTCCTCGTCTGTTTAATGTCCTGACAAATGACATACACAGTAATCCAAAATATACCAGACCGAGTAAATTTCCAAAACGACCTTAACACGCTGTTTGACCAAAAAACTTAATGTTCCGACAAAAAAATCTTGTTCGAATGAAAACAATTCTGTTTGATCGAACAATACGCTTTTTGTTTGAACCACCTAAATTTTTCTTCATTCTGACAAAAAAAATGTGTTCGAATAAAAAGCTTTGTTATTGTTGAAATGAAAAACTTTTTGTTTCGGCAAAAAAATTTTGTTGAGCGAAAACAATTTTTCGAACGAATGTTTGAATGAAAACAATTCTGTTCGATTGAACGAAATACTTAATACTTTTGGTTCGGAGAAAAAACTTTTTACAATATACTTGTTCGAACGAAAAACTTAATGTTCTGACAAGAAAATTCAGTCAAGAAAATTCTGTTCAAATTAAAATGATTCTGTTCGATCGAACGATTGTTCGAACGAAAAACCTTTCGTTTGGACAAAAAAAATTTCTTCAACTTTGTTCTAACGATTTTTTCAAATTGGTTCAATCGAAAAGAATATTACTGGTTCGAATGAAATAAATTTTGTTCCGACGAAAGAATTTTCAAGCGAAAGGTCTTATGAACGAAAAAAAAGATATTTCTGGGGCTCCGCAGTAACTCAAAGCCGGACGTAGGTCGGCCTTGCGACGAGATGTGATCCTCGCGTTGCATCGCAAGTTTCGGTGTAAGTCGGTTGTGATACGATTGTCAGCGACTCTGTGCGACTAGTTTCTGCCAGTCGCAAGAGCGCGTGGGTCGGTTGTGACAATCATGTGGCGTCGCAGAAAGTGGAACACGTGCGACTCCTTGTTACTGGCGTTGCTGACAGTCGCAACCCGTCGCAAGGGAGTGAGGTCGATGAGTCGTTGCGACACAATCGTCGCTGGCGGTCGCAGTGAATGGCATTGCAGTGAGTCACAAGCCGTTGCAAGGCCGACCTACGCCCGGCTTAAGTCATTAGGAATTAATGAAAAACCAGTTTCATTTATGATGAAAAAACTCAAATGAAAAGTCTGGCTTATAAAGCTGTCTGCTCAGACGATATTTTCAAAAAAATTTTCATTTTTGCCAATAAAATTGATAATTGTGATTGATCGTTGCAAGTCAGAACCAGTTAATCAATAATTAACATGCATTTTAATAATTCTGATTCCTCAGTGAACTTAGCTTTTACTTGTAGAGGCTACTAGCCTATGTAGGCCTATGTATATGTGTAGGCCTAACATCCGGACAGATTGGTCGTAGGCCTATGGAATAACAACCCTCCTAAATATCGTAAATTTTGTTTTGAAGTTCAATCCAATGAGTCTGTTAATAAACGCAACAATTATACTGTGTTTGTTTGTGACAGTAAGGCTCCCGGTAGGCCTAAAGCCTTAAGGTCGCGTAAACTCGATAAACACTTCAAGCAACACAGCGAATGATCTCCTTTCCCCCACAGCGAATGCTTAAGCCTTTTTCCGAATGTCAAGTGTGAGTCCATCATACGGATAGGAGTGTGTTATATACTTGTATTTAGTAAATACCTTGTGCATTTGACAATGATCGGTATGTACTGTAGGAAATATAGAGTATTGATGGTATTGATATAGAGGTTGAGGCCCGCGGCCAAATAAAGTAATATATTCTTTTATTTTGATATCTCGTCGACACAACAGCTTTTCTCCGCTATATCTCTTCGGCGTGTAGGCCTACGACTCCCCGGTACACTAATGATTTATCTTAGCAAATAAATACACGGTTAATGTGGTAAAGAAAAATAGGGATTGTTAAACTAACTGCTTGAAGCCCGCGGCCAAATCACTGGTAGTAATAAATTAATTTGTACTCGATTTGATTCTCATGATGAGGAGAAACTCGCAGCTGATCCCCGGAACGACGATGTAGTGACACACGTCGATTCGTCGATGTTTACGGCTCGACAGTGCTTTTAAAATCTAAAGTAGTAAATTTCCTGTGTATCGGTAATATGATTTCATGAGGAAAATGGGCTATTGTTAAAATTAGTTTTTAAAAACCGCGACTGGATGTGCAATCTTTGGGTAATAAATTTGTTAATTTATGCTTGAATTGATAATCGACGTGACGAGAAATGTGCGGTAGATTTCGGAAAGACGACTTAGAAAAACATGTCGGCTCTTTGAATGGGGCTTTTGTAACGATGATTCGTGAAAAAACACGCCGAGTATTTGTAGATCTCAGTGAGCTGAACAATATCATACGGATTGTATCGCCAACAGCGGCAAGGTAACAAAGCCTTTGTTCTTTTAGTGAAAATAGTGTGACATAAAATGATAATAATCACGCGAATCTCAATAGGGTTTTCTGTGATGTAACAGAAAACCCTTAATATGCATTATCGCCTAACGTTTCCTCCGCATCTTTTGACAAAAAATGTTTGCCCAAAGCAATGACCTGAATTACGCAATTGACAATTAACAGTCTTCTTTCATTGAGCGGTTTTTGTCAGGTGACATGTACTGTCGTCACACTTGTGGTCAGCGCAACATCGCTCACATTAGTTGGGTCAGCCTAAGACTCTTTAGACAATTGCCCAGGTTCCCCTTGTAAAATTTGTTAGATAATCAGCCTATTTTCTCTTCTGAACCTCTGTGAGCTGTATTAGGGAAAGCTTTCGCCAGTGTGTGCCCAGGCTAAATGTTGTATTTTCAATAGACCTAGGCCTATAGCCTATGCTGTTAGGCTGAATTAATAAGTATATCGAAAGACACCTGTTAGAAGCTTTAAATTAAGGGATATTTTTACGTTGTGACCTTTTTGATGGATACTGAGACTATAGACATTCAATTGAAATTGATACTATTGATTCATTGAACATTTAGACTGGATATTCACATATTGTCAGATGATAAAAGGCCACTGATAATGTGTTAATAAAACTTCAAGCTGGGCTGCTCTCCCATCATAAAAATCGTACAAATAAACAAAACCAGCATATAATGGTTGTGTAGTTAAACTTCAGACCACACCAAAAATATGTTTAAAGAGATTTTTGATCTCACTTAAGATCAGTAATCGCCATTTGCTGTATTGAAGGGAAAAAGTGATCTAATGACCTTCGAAAGATTTGATGTATGGACGGAGCTATTCATTTTCTAAAGAAAATTGGACCAAATTCGAGGAAGTTACGAAAAACTTATTTTCTTGGTTTCGAAATGAATTTTATAAGTCAGTGACCAAATCAGTTTCATTTATCTCCATATCGTCACTTTCCTTGGGCTCATGGTCTGCGAAACCATAATCACGAGTGACTGGGGCGAGTGCAGGAAAACCCTGTTAGTGCTAACCGTGGTTAGTACACTGTGGTTAGGCATAGATGGGCGCAGGAAAATGTTGTTAGCTAACCAATGTCTTCGTGTGGCCTCTTATTTCAAGCTGGTTAGCCTTACCACGGATAGGCCACTAACCACAGTTAGGCTAACAGGGTTTTCCTGCGCCCGCCCCCGGTCGCCAGTGACCAGTTAGTCACTTTAGTTGTGTTGACCTCGGATCATCTATCAGCCTAGTCCAAGACTGCCTGTGTATCTGGATTCATAGGAGTACGGATTGTTGCAGCCTGTTTCTTCTGTTCGAAGATCGCCATTTTGATAATTCATATATGATACCGATGTTTGGGAAAAAATAGTCGCTACTCGTCTCAATGTGTGATAGGACATACAGGATACTACGAGCGACTGATTGCTCAAGAGTTGCCGCAGTTTCTAATCGCTGCTAGTGGTAACTTAACACGAAATCATAACTGTGGCTGCAATAGAAAAAAAAATTGTCAATTAGAAAAAAGATGTCAGTGTGATCTGGACCATTGATCATACCGGGTGTCCAGGCCCGAGGGGCAGTTCTATTTCAAGAAAATTGGCACTTTTTACCATGAAAAGGAGCACTTTCCTATTGAAAAAGGACAGATCGTAAATACAAAATGCCTGGGTACCCGAGTAAATGAATGGACAAAGGATTACTTTTCAATTTCCCAAAAAAATTAGATGAAACTTAGATGAAAATTTTAAGGGGCTTCATTCGCTACCCCGAACCCCCCTCGAAACGGGCCTGGTGTCAGATGGGATACGTACCCGCCTGATACCAGAAATTTCGGAAAAGGATCTGCTTTTGATATGAAAACTATCTCGGCGTAAGATTTAATTTGATTAAATTTCATTGTTGAAATGCGTACATCACCCTATATTTCACCCAAACGCGATATACCGCATGTTGATTGGCTAGATATTGCTCGATTGAGTTGAGAGAAAGTGAATGCGATCCACTCCTCTCGACTCTCGGGTAGATTGAAATTGAGCAGTGCTTCGTGCACGCGCTCAATTTTTTCCCTGAAAAATTGCGGCGAACCAATGTTAAGGCCCTTCATAGAATAAAACTTTTCGATTCTCTGTTTCAATTAAGACCTCTAACGTCTGTGTATTATGCCTCGATATACTTGTGACTTCAAGACTCTCTTCGCTTTACTGATCTTGCTTGGCGGAATTCGTAATTTTCTACTTGATCGAAATTTTGACCACTGACCGTTTTCTCACGAAATGGAATGCCTTTATAGTCGCGATCACGCCTAGACAATTAAGCCCGGGTCAAACGGGCGCTGGCCGGGCCGGAGTCGAATTTGGCTAGTGCCTAAATAGAGAACGTGTTGACAAAAAAATAATTTTAATCAAATCAAATTTCATCATTCTACTGAAAAAAAATCAAATTCACAGATCACATTTATGGGAATTGTTTTTCAGGGTGATTAATTTACGCCGAAAATGAATCACTATTAAATGTGTTGCGTTTGTGGGAGCTAAGAAAATATGTATACGCATTTGTTGTCGGGATGCTGCTGTATGCAGATCCCTGATGGATCATTATTCACACATTCGCGATATCGTAGCGCATTTATGGCTTACGACAAAAATCAGCCACATATCGTTAAGGGGATCGTTTAATTTGTGGTGGGCTTAAGGCACATCATTATATCAGTGATAGTGACTACACCGGCTAGAATAGGGACCACCGTTGACCTGGATATTTTCTGTGAATACAGAAACTCAGCATCTGACGTGAATTGTCCCATCACAAATAATTGGGTCATATGCCTGATTTTGATAGGAGCCTATTAAGAGAAGTGCAATGATATGCTGGTGTGTACTAACAAAAAGACTAGTCTTCAGGAAATTTTGTTACTAACTAATACTGATAAGCTGTAGGTACTGTCCTGTATTTAGTTTGGATTTGTATTTGGACTTTGCGTATTGAATTGTTGAGGATGACCTTGATTGTTAGTTGAGTCAATTATATATGTTATGACCTTTGATCATTTTGAAATTCGGCAATAAACAACTAGTCTCCTTTTTCCTTTACTGAAAAATCACTGATGCATGACCGATACAAAACTGGTCACAAATAAGCACGCACTTGTCTCGATGAATGCGTTTGCAGAAGAGAAATAGTGATTGGATTTTGGCTAAAAATTTTATCGTGTAACACTGAATGGTGGTGATAGTTGATCACAATCATCTTGAAAATATTTTGAGAGTTTAACAGCAAGTTTCTGGAATTAATTTATTTACTAAGTTTATTGATATGTGGATGACCACTTCACTTAGTGTGACCGGGCACCTTGCGTAAAGGCTGTACTTTTTGATCTTTTCAAACCATTGGTGTGGCCTGATTTAGCATCTGATAACCACAACTACCGATTTATAGCCCATGCTAGACCTATATGATATGCGATGCTGGGTCCTGATGTTCGTTGGGGAAAGGAGACCTGAATGTTAAGAATTTTGGAATGACAAGTATTTTAACCCGGCATTAGCACTCGTATCCGCCCGCGCCATAATTCCTCAAGTTGCCCGAAGCCACCCTGACAATTTTTTCGTACCCTGCACAAAAACGGTTATAGTGGGATTCGAACCCAATAGCTTGTGATACTTACACTACACATCAAAGTCCTCGATATACCGTACAGAAAACAACATCTTCTATTGTATATTCTCGAGTATTTGGAGTATGAACATGACTGATCAGATCTTGTAATGCATGAAAATAAACGGCAATGAGCTGATTCAGTATCTTAATAGATTTGGAATTTCCCTTGAATTTTCAGAGGAGTTATAGACACTACATAGTGAAATTCCCAGTGCTAATGGGTTAATGGGTATGGTGCTCCTCATGCTCCTTCTATACTCATTGAAACTTGACCTTTCCCGTCGACCGTATTGCATTTTCTATTTAACTCACTGGATCTTCATCACAGTCATTGAGTACTGCCCTCTGAATACTAATTGTAATTTATCTATTAAAGATTTATTAAAATTTATTTCAGTCGAAGATGGTGAATTCATCAACATGAAAAATTGATAATTAAATGCCTAGCTATGGCTCCGGTAAAGGGAGGGTTTATCATTTATTGCATGAGAACTATATTTATGTGAAGAAAGTGATTGTTTCTAGATTCTAGCATTATAAGTGGCTATCGGTGAATAGAATCTTTCGGTTTAGATTGATTTAGTGTCATAGCCAGCTCAGGTCAGGTGTGATAGAAAAAAAAGAAACAGGACAGTGTCAGGTTAGGGTGTGCCAGCTGGGAATGAGCTCATGTCAAGTGTGGACATTATCACTGCATAATTCCAGTCAGCTGGATATTGTGAAGGCAACTGCTGCCAGTTGTGAATAAGGGGCCTTGTATAGTCCATAGCATTAAAAGCTAGCCTTGTGAATTGCACGAATTTTTACTTTGACAATCCAGGAGGATATTTTTGATTATATTGTCTACATTTTTGTGGATACAGATATGACGATAATGATATGATAGAGATAGCTGACAGCAGCGACAGTAGTAGCTGAAAAGTCCTCTCAATGGACCGGCGATGTTTTAAACCATAAAATGCGAGATGCTGTTTTTTCAATCAATGAATTGCCTTGCATTGCGTTGAGTAGTTGTTACAAGCAAGCAAGCAAGCAGCAGGGCTTGTGTGAGAGAGCACAATATGGCTGCCTGTACTGAACTGCGGTGGTGGTGTGTGCTGGTGGTGGTTGTATAGCTTTATACATTACACAGCGGATAGGAGAGCTCTTCCCCTCACTACAAGACTGGGGCTGACGTCAGAGTCTTCACAACCAAATAGATCCGTGGTTCACTGTTTTTGTGATTACTTATACTACTAAATTACCATGAATCCAAAGGAGTGAATATCTGGGATTTCGCGATCGGTAAACAGCGCATTTAATTCAGAGAAAGGGAGCGAAGAAATATTCTTCTAGACCACATACAATGGCATTACAGGTAAATAGCCTGACGCTGTGCATAGCTGGATGGATGCTGGAGTCTACTGAATACACGGTGAAGCTATAAATTTCGCATTCGATGTGTGTAGTTTTTACTTTGATTAGCCTTGACTTTGTTTTTAAGGGGCAGTTCACTTAAAAGTGATGATAATAATCAAACCCGGCTTATGAAATGTTAATTTTTTCGGAAAACCATAATTTATGATATGTATGGAAATCGTTAGTGGATATTATCGAAAATCTATGGGTTATATATTCAAATTCATGATCCGGGAAAACAAAAGCTCAGTGTGGATTTTCAATTTTGGTGTCCGACTTAGATTTTGATTTCGCTATTTTGAAACGAGCTAATGGATAGAAAATGTTGTGTCCGGACTAACCCATGCAGATTAAGTTCGGCTCTGTTTCTGATTCGTAATTATTTGTCACATCGAATCATGTACAATGAGCCTTTTTGTTTGTAAATGGTGATGATGGCGATGATGTATATTTACCGAGCACCAGCTTGTTATGTATAATACTGTGTGTGTGTGTATGTGTGTGTGTGTGTGTGTGTGTGTGTGTGAGTGTGTGTGCGCACCAATCCCAGCTTACAGGTGTCTGATGAGTGAAATATGAACGAACATACCATGTTGTCAGTTTTCGTACATGTATGCATGTTCTCATGTGGGAGAGTTGAAATTTTGACTAGATTTGCATATTTCACGTAGTCATATTGTCATAGATGTGGGATTGCCTTTACTGTGAATTAAAACTTCACCATACTACATAGTTGAGAATTGTTTCAGTGATAGTGAGGTATACTTGGTACAATTTATTTAGCCTGGAAATAGCAACGGGTTAAAGCAATTGCATTGTATAGTTCTTTATTTTATTTTTACTGACTGAAGAAATTAAAAAATCTGTGATTTATTGGCCAAATATTAACCGTTTTAGTTGACACCAAATGTAAACTAATCAAATTCAAAGTCTTGCATTTTGAACATGAACTAATTTTTAGGTTTTTTTCTTTGTGAAATTATGTGATTATTAGTTTGATTTTCAGTAAACTATATTAGGTCCTATATATTCTATGGTCATATCGAATATTAAGTATGGTACACAGGGGCTTCTTACTGATCAAATACTGTAGTAAACCTCGCCTAACTCTGAATTGGTAAAAAATGAGCGAAGTCCGAAAATATGTTAGGAAGTCAGAAAAATATTTTTGTTTTTGTCCGAGTTAGTTGGATGTCCTATGAGGCGAGATGTTTCCTGCACAATCTAACACGAGGATATTACTGATGATCTCCGCTCTCAAGTGGAATGATTTATATCCATCCATATCTTTTTTTTTTCACCTCAATCACACGCTGTATTTTTAACGAATGTATTTTCTTCTATTTGCAGTATTGTCACATCCATGGATTCTGATAATGGGGACTCAGAAATAAGGCGCATTAGTGCCGCGGCAGCATCGCGGTATGCACGACCAACCATTCATTCAGTGAGGCCAACTCCTCAGGCGCCCGTCCTGAGGAGTTTGGAGCAAGTGCGTCCCGTGCGTGCCACGAATGAATATGTAGACTCTCCTCATCTTCAAAAGTGTGGCAACAATAACTTGGTTGTGTCGATCGGGCGGCCGACTAGTATACAGCACGAAAATCCATCTCTGGACAAAGTTTTCAAGGAACAAGCGCCGCCGATAACGCAGGAGCCGACATCCGACTCGCACTCGGACTCGATCATCTGTCAAAAATGTCATAAGTGCAAGTGTAAAAGCTGCACGCAACCGAAAGAACTTCCGGACTCGTGGATTTGTGATAAGACAGTGCACTGCAGCGCCGAAGAATGTATTAACACGTGCACGTGTTTGTGCTGTGTCAGGTGCTTATTCTATCATTGTTTCAAAGACGCCGAAAAGGACATTGACGTGTCGAGTGCCGACGACCCGTGCGCTTGTTGCAACAAGCCCCACTGTTGCGCGCGTTGGGCGTTTTTAGGATTAATGTCGTTGTGTTTACCGTGTCTATGTTTTTATATGCCGGCTCGGTGTCTCGTCGACACGATCACGGACTGTTACAATTGCTGCAACCGCCAGGGCTGTCGTTGTCGTCGCGAACGCAGCACGAGCAGTAAAAGGCTGCTCCTCGAGTCGGAGAGCTCCAGTTCATAAATTAGATACACATTTCTTTCTGTTGTTTTAGCCAGTGCAATGCCAACAGGATTATATATATGAATATGAATTGAGGCTGTTCAGCCTGTAGGATTGTGTACAAATTATTGCATTTTCCTGGTTTACTGTGATATGAACCTTTGGTGGTTGGCTCGGCGGTTTATACATAGCGTGTATACGCTGATACCTCTAAGGCACCATTGACCATTTAACTCATTGAGTTTTATTTCAAGAAATGAAAAGAAATTATTGAAAAATTAACTGTGATTAGAAAATGCGTCTGATGATGAACATTGTTATATCTGTATGTACAGTCCAAGATTTTATAGTTTGTTCCAGAGTGATTTTAAAAGAATTCTATCATCTAGGGCAACAATGCACTTGTTATGAACTATTGCGACACTAAGACTCCTGATCGTAGAGGTCGTGCTTCCCAACAATCGTCGTCGTCGACAATGGAATATTTAAAGTAAAAAAAAGAAAACAACCGAAAAGTCAGTTACCGATGAGGAATTATGAATATTGCGTAACTAATTCAGTCGATCACAAGGAATATCTATCGTCATTTCTCATGGTGCTTGTATCATTGTTATTATGTGTGCTGCGGAAGCGGATTGTGCAGGATTCACACTCCGTCATTGTCATCGTTCGGTATCGGTTAATCCTCGTCACATAGATGATGATAGAAATGATGGTGGTGAGGATGCTACTCGACGAATTGATCCGTTACTTCCTATTATTATTATTCATAGAGGAGCTGCATTTTCATTGGATGAAATATTTTCACGCGCTGTTGTTAAATCCTGACGAATATGTTCCGATAATCTGCACAAAAGGTATGAGCTCGGCGATCGTCTATTTTGCGGGGGCGGATCTTGGGCTAATTTTGAATAACGTGTCATCTCGAAAGACGACATTGAAATGTACGAGCAGGCATCTTGGCCAGGGGAAACCTTGGTCTCCATCCTGTCAATTTCTAGATAGTCGTTAAAACTTATAGAACATAAGATTACTTACATTATTCATGAAGATTAGTTTTGACACGATTGGCCTATTTATATTGATGTAATCATGTAAGAAATGTAATTTCAGTTGCTTTATTTGATGAAATTAAAAATGGCACGCAAATTTGATGGACTTGCACAATATTTGTGGTATGTGACCACTCACAAGTCCCCCTGGAGACGCCCCTATTTCGATAGTAAATGATTTAATTGAATGTCACAACAAGCTAGATTGAATGTTGTAGGATAATTCCATTAATATTTTTGGAACCTGTGAACCTTGTATCATTAACCCTAAAGTCAGAATGCAGTAGTATATATATATATATATATGTACTGAAAAGGTATAAGTTTGTCTTTGAAATGTAATGCATTTTGGGTAGTTGGTGACAATATTTACGATATGTGACTAAGTGGCAGCTGGTTGACTGAAAGTATTTAAGGTTGAATTCCTGGGGGACCGCCATAGTTTCTTCGCACTGGATGCATTTTTCAGCACAGTGGTTCGATAGATAATTGAATCTTGATAAAAAAGTACAACCGACTGTATTGTATCGAGATATTTTAGAAATATTAGAAAAATAAATCTGCATTTAGCTCATTCTGGATGCGGTCACAGATGTATCTGAAGGAGTTTCAACCGATTCCCAAATGATGTGATGCAGCTGTGACCATTTTAGAATATCTGCCCATGCACTCCTATTGTAAGAGCCGCGATCACACGGAGCCGATTTGACATGGGTCAAATGGCCTGGATCAATCCGCGAGTAAAATTTGGCCTATACCTAATTAGAGAGCGCATTCACACGCAAACCACTCACCCGATCCAACATTTTCATTCAGGCCAGGGCTAACAAGGTGCAGGCCCATTTGGTACCCATGTGAACGGTTGTTCTGAGCCATGGATTTCCTGTAACTGAAACTGAGTAACTGAAATTTTCACTGTATCTGGCTAACACAGAATGTAACCAAGTTATGTTCAATTATGTATGAATCTAGTCGGGCTTTTTAGCTTCGGTAGACGTAGTCACCTGAGCTACTAATATGACTCGAAAATCGTGTCGCCCTGGAATTGAAAAGAAGTGAGCTCCTATACTTAGTACTTAAAATCGATTACCCTTATTGGCATTCTTTGCGCCAGGAAATCATTTCATGACGTCTTTTCCTCTTCATGATTCATTTTTGTCGAGAGGGTGACATTCCGTATTTTCAATAAATATTATTTTAGGAAAAAAAAACCTTGTGGTCATGGGCCTATTTTTGCCTTCTCTGGTCCCAGTCATCAATATGCGGACGACTACATTGGTTTGAATTGGCACCTTGTAATTGTTCTACCTGTCGATCTTTCTAGGCCATCATTTTGACTCGATAAGCCATATCTCACAGAGATTTTAGTCCTAGTCGAGTAACACGCTCTAGTTGGTACGGCTTTAGTTTCACAAACTTTTATGAAGTACTAATATTTAAACAAATGAGATTAAATCATGAAGCAACGATTGAGAAAATTCAATTCAATTTGAACTCAAAGATTCAATTAGATTTTATTCAGCAAACAAATCTAATTCAAATCAATTTTATTTAGCATGAATCGTTGGAAAAAAACCAACCTGAAATTTTCGTTCCTGCGGCATCAGTTGTCAATGTTAGTTGAAAAATGCGAAAAAAATTATCGGTTCTTGAAGATATTATTCAATATCAGCCAATCCAAAGAGCACTCTTATTCGGTTTATAACATCAGTACCGAAGCTTCAAGGCCCATGGGCCTCTTTATTTCAAGTTGAAATTCTAAGACAAGATGTTGATTGAAAATTTGCCATTCACGCGCACAGGCATCGCCAATCTGTTCATCACATATTCAAGTGATTCCAGCAACTAGCAAAGGACTCCTGCTCCTTGATAAAGCATACCTTATATTTAAGACCCACTGCCTTCCAAATTTCCTAGAACAGCCATTGGTTGTTGGGGATATGACATCAGGGCTTTGTAACTGTCCAAAGATTTTTATGTTAGATGCCTCAGAATTCATTTTTTGATAGATTTTTAGCCCACTGGGACTTTAGGCATTTCTCTCTGATCCCTTGAATTTAAGTTTGCTGTCATTATTTTTTCTCTCCCTTCTATGTAAGTGTAATTGAAGAAAGTGCTTTTAAGTGATCAAATTAAAAGTATTCAAGCTGGATATAGCTTTAAGCTGCTTGGTTTTAATGTTGTAAATTTGAATTTATCGCCATTTAACATTTGAATTTATTGCCATAGATTGCCATAAGAATTTAACTGATTTCAATCATAAATGACCAACTGATCCTAATTTGATAAAAGTTCTTGCTGGTAGTTATAGGCCGACTCCATTGATTGATCGTGGTTGGGGTGATAATCTTCTGGAACACACAAACGAAAGATGGAACGAAAGATAGGCAGGAGAGCATCGGAACTGCTCCTCACTCACACGTAGGCTACTTCTATGAATAGTTAGTGTGGTGTTATTCAGTGTATTCATGGTTCAGGGTGAATTCTTCCCCCGTTATACATAATCTTCCCATATCACCTGTTGGTACTTTCTTACCTATACTACACAGGTGTTGTACTTCCGCACCGTAAATGCATAGGGATTAAATGATTAAAGTATACCACTCAGTTGAATATGGTTTAAATCTTGTGCCGTAGCGTGTTTCATGAATTTCGATGATCATAATTGGATAAAACCTTTTTGACCCGAATACGATTAGAGCGGCCTTTCATTTTTAAAAACCTTTCTAACACAGAACCAACCGATCCCTTTTTTGAAAATAGTGCCGGTACTGAAGAACTGAAGAAACGCCACGCAGACAGTGAAAGGAATAGATTATTAACTGGATAGTACTGCAAGCTTTTTTCTGTACAGTAAAAAAGTTAAAAATGGCTTTGTATTAAAGCGTATATAGTCTTTCATTCACGCAGCAGTATGAATGAGTAGGTACCAATCCCTAGAATTATTGTGCCACGGGGCTAGTTATTCTTGGTGTAATAGAAATGTCAATATACTTGCTCGATCAATACAAGCTAGTGTTGTTGAATGCGATTATTGTTGTGCATGTTCCAAGTTTATATGCGCGAGTATTGAGCTGGGTACTGGTCTGGTTCATTTAAATGACTGTCATCCCTGGCGCATGGAGAATTTATGCAATATTAAATTGAAGTATTTCATTCGAAAACCTTCAAGGTCTCGATTGCGGGACTCAACTTTAAATTCACCTTTATGCCAAGATACTAAAAAGAATATGTAATCGTCGCCGTGCCGAATGGCTAAAAGGCAGCCATGCAGAAGAAATTTATGACGAGTGATTAATGTAATCCATTTTAAAATGAAAAGCCGAACTCGTGATCGGAATGTACGTATGTTTGTCAGTGACTTTAAAGATGACTCCAAGAGATAGACATACATCAGACCTCACTTTTCTCGGAATCGGCCAACTCTGAAATTTACTCGCCTCAGAAAGATATTTAAGTAGGCCTATTCTTTATATTTACGTATCAATTTGCATTGAAAAAATGATCTCTAGCTCGGAATCCCTCTGCGGAAATTCGTATACCTCAGAGTGATATGGTTTGGATTTTTACCCTGGAAAAGTTAATACTAATATATCTTGCTCGCTACTAAACGGAATGTTCATAATTCATGGAAATAAATTCTTTGTCACTGAAGGTCACTGAAGACCTGTCCCAGATTTCGATTAAAAATTGTGAAATTGTGAATTCATGATATTTCCAAGTTATATCTAGACGGTGAAGTATCATTGCTGTATACTGAATGGGTATCCAGTGGTTATTGATTCCGCTGAGTAGAGTGCACAGAAACCACCACCTATCAAATGAATGATATAAAAAGAATTATGTAGGTGGGAAAATAACCATACTGTGCTGATAAATGCTCGGTACTGGTCAAATCGTTGGTAAACCACTCAATTTGGTGAATTTTAATATAGATTTTTTAAGAAAAATTTTCCCCAACTTCCCCAATTCTCAACTTAATATCTGGTCAACTCTTGACTTTTCCTAGAAATTAACGGTCAAATGCTACCGAGAAACGCAGCGTATACTGTGTACTGTCTTAGATTTTTTCGTAATGTTAGAAAGGCTCAACGGTGTCAAGTGTTGTGTACAACAGAAATAAGTTGAAAATTGATTTATTATGCATTTTGCTGATCAGAATATTCATAGTGAACTTCGTCAGCACATTTCTCATATAATATGGACGATAGCATGAATTTATGCTTTGTTGAGTGAAGTGGAACTTTCTTCGATGGATCCAGCTTTGGACCTCGGAAATTGCCTTCTTTAGCGATGATAGGGCCCTCGAGATCCAATGAGAGTGAAGTCTACTGTACTGGATATATTTAGTGAGAAAATTTAAAGATTTAGTTTTTTTTTATTAACCCATTAACACCCAAGCCACTTCCGCCCTGCCTATTACTGCTCAAGCCATCCAAATCCGCCCTGACACTTTGCCTCTGTTACCCAAAACAGTTATTCTAAACCCATGATAAACAAGACACCCAAGTCCTCGGAACTCTGTATAGAAATCAACATCCTCCTAGATTTGTAATTCTCGATTATTTGGAATATGAACATGACAGATATTCGGGGGTATCTTCGTCCTTCACCCTTAGGATAAATGATTCACCAAAACTTTTAGACATTTTGTATGCAAGCATCTTATATTTAATGCGGTGACATCAAAATTTCTGACTGAGTTATGCCATTTTGACAATTCAGCGCTTACAGAAACAATGAAATCGCAATGGCAGCCATCAGTATCATCCAAATTGTAAATTAACTGGATGATCATTGAGACCAATCTTAACATGGAGAAAAACTGTGTCTAATAGAATTGGGCCCCATGCATGGTTTTTAATCTGTGATTCTCGAAAAGAAATTCAAGGCCTTGAAAAGCCTTGAATTCAGCACTTTCAAAATCTTGAAAAGCACTTGAATTGAAAAAATCTTCAAAATTGATTTTGATGGCTTGAATTTTAAAAAGTGTCGAAAATCAGTTAATCAATTTTTTTTGCAATGATAGAAATTTTATTAATGGTGTTACGATGTTTCGTATTTCGAAATATCCATAAATTTATTGAATTGAATTGAATTGAATTGTATCGTCATTTCACGCATCGGGTTTGGACAAAATGAAGTTGAATTGAATTGGTCAACATTTCAAGTTTGTAAGTTAGTGCATACCCTCCCCAGAAGCTCAGAATAATGCAAATGGTGGAAGCCTCATTCTGAACATGGTTGATAAGAACAGGCTTAGTTTCATTTGAAGAAACTTGGTTTGTGCATCAGCATTATAGAGGGGTTTGGGGACCTGCAACCAAGCTCTGTATGAGAGTCGTCACAATGTATTGTCAAAGGTGAATCTGCAGCGACTAGTCACACAGTCACAAAATACTTACAAAAATAATTGGGCCCTCATCGGATGATTCTCTTAATCAACAAAAATAAGTTTTTTTGAAAGGAAGATAAGATGTAGCGGCTGGTAGTGTACCAGAGCTACCGACCGTTCTTATTTTTCCGTAACTGTTCCAGAATATCATGTGAAAATACGGCGTTTTTAGAAGAATTGTTACGGATTTTTATTCACCTGATTCATTTGTTTTTATGGCAAATTGCATCGTCCTTTCTCTTAAATCTCTCAGTCACTCATTGTCAACTAAAATTATACTACTCTCAATATGACACTGTGCTAGTGCGCCATCTGTACTAAGATGAAGATGGCCCACTAGTACGGTGTCAGAAAACGGGAACACAAATTTTTCTCCTAGTACCCGGTAATTTAACCTAATACAGATTTTTAAGACCTCAATGCTGATTTTTAAAACGTCTTCTGGTTTGAAAATTTGGGACTACTGGAGAATTTTTTGAAAATACTGATAAACTTGGACATGTTTTGTTTTATAAAACGCTATTTCATCTACTAAAGCTTAAAATTGTCGCTCTTGATTGATCTGGACATTCAAGCTGTTGATCAATTTTAGTTCCGTATCTTCATTATGACTTTCTAATGTACCCTGGCTGCAATACCATGTTATTAGAAAATGTTATTTTTCTTCGAATTCTCCGGAAAAAGAGTATTTAGATTAATACCATCTAAGAATTTTATACTTTTCGTGGTACTCAAAATAAGCCCATACATTTGCAAAAGGAGCCTATCTTTGCAATTGTCCCTGCAGGCGCTGTAGGCTAAAAAATTTAATTCATTCAGCAATTCACTAACTTTATAATAAGTTGAATTTTTCTGTGACGCGTTAAGGCATCTACAGTAGCGAACATGTAAATTGGATCACTCAAAACAATCATTTTTAGTCTGACTTACGCATATTCCGAGTTACACGTATTCCAAAAATATTGTATTTTTCGTATGAGAAGTTATGCATATTATGCACATGTAAAGAAATGCATACTTAAATGTGATAGATACCAAATAATTGTCATTTTTCAGGAATGAATTGAACATTTTCCCTTAGAATTATTAATTCACGTAACGAAAAACCTATTTATACAAAATCCTATTTAAACAATGTGTGTGAGTGGGCGCAAGCGACCGCCAGCCAAAATGGCAAGTCAGCTTCAATATGAATAATGGCGACACGTCAAACTGGCAAACCGTCAAACCAGCTTATACTCCAGCTAACTCATCTGCATTGGAAGGTCAAAGGGGATGATCAACACCTGTTATTTATACTCGGCTCAAAGCATTCTCTATGAATTTGAAATGTACATTCCATCTGTGCACAACTACTGACCAACCATTGACTTTTGCTGGTTAATGTTGACAAGCAACGTGACGCCTACCGACTCCTACCAACGCAACTGAGAGCAACCGCGATCGCAGCCCAGCTTATGTCGACTGTGCTTTGATTTGCAGCAACTGAGGCCGACTAGCGGGATACAAGATCCTCCCAGTTGCTTCCCTGCCTATGTCGGTTACGATTACTGGCAACTGCAACGGCTCAGATGCTCACGTAATAAGCATTTTGAGAATAGATTTGAATTATTTTGAATTATTGGGAAATCTATTTCTATTAGAAAGGTATTTCTTTAAGATCTTTATCTTTCTGATTCTGTTTTGAATACAAAGTGCTAGCAACATCATATAAAGATGGCTGCTCACACCATAATTCTACCAATTTAGTTTCTAGATCTTGGTCCAGTCATCTGCTGTGCTGAAGGTTTGGTTTACGTTTTGAACAACTTGAATTTGAAAGTTAATGACTCATTACGAATGACGCTAACTTGCGGTCATAATTTGTACTGTATGCGGTCTTTTATTGGCTGAAACCCCTGCTCTCAGTTCCATCGCGTCACAGATGAGCTTATATCGGTTGCCATCGAAAGCAACTGTCCGCCTACCGTAGGCCGGAGTAGAACATGGGCAACTAGCCGGATACGGCTTGCGACGAGTCAGTAGGCTGGCTTATGTCGAACCGATAGAGCAGCAACTAGCGGCCTCTCGTAGGCCGCTTATCGGCGCGAGACCCAGTTGCGTCGGTAGGCGTCGACATAAGCCGGCCTTTAGAGTCTATGGTTGGCAATATTAAACTTGAATCAATAAAGTAACTTGTCTATTCTGTGTTTTACCGACACTAATGATTAATGATGATTATGCTTATGATTGCCATCTATGCGTGAGGCATATATTCAGTTAAGAAATATTTTGAACTTTTTAAATCCTAATTAGACATATATGAAAATAGGTAACGAGACGAGTAGTACTGTATAGGTTAACTATTTATTTGAAGCACATATGAAAATGTAATAATAATTTCTCAATTGGACCAAGATATTTTATCCGTGTCTGACTTATGTAATCGGACTTTGTACTCTCTTATACCCAAAAGGACCGGGACTTCAGAAATTGACTGACATATATATGCATATATGTCCGAGTTAAGTCTATCCGACTTATCCGTACTCTACTGTTTATCTCACCGAGGTACTTGTTAGCAGATTATTAGGGCCCGGATAGTTAGGCCAGATTTTTACAGTGAAATTTCATCATGCCATAATCGGCGTAGGAGTCGAAATATTTGTCACAAAACTCCTCTGTCAACACGCCATTGTAGATCTTCGTAGCGATTACGCTTATGTATGTGTATTCATGTAGGCCTACTGTATATTTGTACCTAATAGATTTTGTGTCTACAACTAGCATATACACCAGAAAAGTTAATTTTTTTCACCACCTTAGTATTATCACAGTTGCGGTTTTCATTGAATGGCGGCACAGTTGGTGTATTGAATATAGTGAATGACAGTTTATCAATGGAGCTATTTACAATAGCATG
Source organism: Tubulanus polymorphus (assembly GCF_964204645.1). Classification (NCBI taxonomy): domain Eukaryota; kingdom Metazoa; phylum Nemertea; class Palaeonemertea; order Tubulaniformes; family Tubulanidae; genus Tubulanus; species Tubulanus polymorphus. The sequence continues at coordinate 10,189,391 of NC_134029.1, read as the reverse complement.
TGGCGCAGTGTTATCGTCTTGGTCTATGAAATTGTGGGTCGGTGTTCGATTCCTTGCTACGGTGAAAATTTGTTCATCAGAATTATCACGTTTATTAGTTTGTGGCGACTCTCCACAAATGGAACGAGAGGCAACATTGGCCAAAACGGATGATGCCTGTTGTTCTCGTAAAACATAATTATTAGATTGGGCCACAAATGATTATTATCTAGTTATTATGTCATCTTTCCATACGATGAAGTGTTGCCGGAGTCGGCTCGTCCCGCATCTGTCCATGGACAGAATCTTGTCCGGGGATCATTTCCCAAACCACTGGCTCTCTTGTAAGTTTATGCTTGTTTGGCTATTTAGTTGTGCACGGGCGTTTTATCGTGGTTGGATCCAAGATGGTAGACCGGCTACCGTATTTGGATGCTTAACCCATAAAGAGGATGTGAGATAAACGTCTAAATGAAGCAGATTTGACAATGAAAATGTTTTGCCGATATTTTGTTGATGGAATGTCATGCCCTTGTGCGAAGTTTCGTCAGACGATATTCCATGTGGTCACCGGGGGGTGTTGAATACTTGAAAAAGCAAATTACATATTTCATTAAGAAACATTATCAAGAAACATATTTCATTATAAAGATATGTTGCAGATGGAATGGTACACCTCTGTGCAAATTTTCAGGGTCACCAGATTTTTTCATTTGGCCCCCAGGGGATGATGAATATGTGAAAAAGATACAATTTTAGATTAACCTCTTAACGAAGGAGATTTTCATAATGATGTGTTGCAAATATGTGGTCCACAGCTTCTAGGGTAGAGTTGGGGGAGGGAGTATTTTTAGGCCAAAAGGGATTATGCTAGTTTATACCATATCTAGCAACTTCTGGCCGTTGAAAATATGTTCGCAAAAGAATTTATAAGTTATTTCACTGACAATTGGATTTTTAAATGAATCGTGGTCTTCCTTTGTCAATCTCAACTAACGATTTCCTAAATTATTTCTTACTTCTTACTTCTTACCAGTGCCAAACTGATAAGGCTTGAGGTAATATGATAACTACAGATTGTTGAATAAATAATACATAGATAAAAAAAAGAGATATCCTGAAGATCATTGGGGTCACTTTACTTTGGAATAGCTTGTGATATTTCCCCGTAGAATCAGAAAATATGTGAATGCATTTTTTCTGTACTGAAATTGAATTAAATTTTCACTTGTACTGATTGAGGCAAACCCTTAAAACATCAAAAAGAAATTTCTGTAAATACCAAGAAATATTATGGGATATTGGCTTAATTTAACTTTTATTGGATAAATGGTTTATGCCACTGTGGGCAAGTCTTCTTTCATCGTGCAATTGTTTCCTTCTATAACTTCTGAAGTTTTTCATCTAGGATCATGAGATTTCATGAGCATATCAAATCGTGGCTACCAGGGACAGAAAGCATGTGGAAAAGCAACGTTAGTGAGATATAGCCTTCAATTTTTGACTAATTTCAAACTCAGTATACATGTCGGAATTGGCCTAAGGTACATTCCTTTTGAAATTAAGGTCATTGGGATTCCCAATGTGGCCACCAGAAGGGAATGTTGAAAAATTTCATTGATGCCATGGAGCCTTCAATTCTCAACTGTTTTTTGTTTGTTTTTCAAACTTTGTGCACATTAAGGAATCGGTTTGAGGTACATTCCAGCTATATTTCGCGTTGTAATGGCTTACAAATGTGGCTAATATTAAGAATAGTTCGGTTTTTATTTTCATTGGATATTTTCCTACTTTCTTACCTCTGTTTCTCTATCCAGTAGATGTTCTATCTATCCTATGGGGCACCTTTATATCTTGAATAACATCCCTCCATCCCTTCTGGTTATCCACTAATCATAGTGTTACATAGTATTGTTCAAGTTGTTAGGTTGGCCAGCCATTGAGTCTTAGGTCTGCCCCATTAGGTCTACTCCATTCTCTACGACCATTCTCTGCAATACTGTATGGGACAATGGAGTGTGGATGGATGTCTAGATACATGATGGAACCACATTGCATTTTCGGCCTCCACTGTTTCTAGGAGAGATTCATGTGGCCCTGTAAGTCCTACACTTCATTCCTGAGAGACTGATTTGTGGTATGATACATACGTACAGTATATTGAGTAGGCGCCTAAAACGACGCATTTCAAAGAGCTTCTATGCAACCCTCTAGGTGTTACTTGAATGTCCATGAGTCACAGTCATAAAGGGCAGTCGATGTTACTAAAGCCTTCAATAAGTTGAGCTGAACTTTTTCTTTATGTTCTGTGTCTTCCAGATCTTCATCTTCGAAAACTGCCTAGTAGCAATAACCAGTTTGGCTAATGCTTCGCGGCCTGTTGGACTGTCTTCTGTAAGATGAGCTCCCAAGTAGGTGAACTCAGTAGATCATAATCTTGATAATTATATTCCTACTTCATCTCAGTTGAATTGTGTTCTCAGATGTTGTAATTGGCTAGATCTTCATCTTCTACGCGACTCCAGAAAGCTATGCTATGCTTTTTGTACCATGACTTTGCCTCAGATTGTGTTCACGCCCATGCGAAGGGCTTTAGAACTGTCATTCTAATAAATGACAGTTTAATTTAAAAGTTGACACTGAACAAGGTCTTGTTCATTTCAAGTATTCTTTTTCTTCATATTGAGCGTTAATATCTTAGGAATTTAAATTGATATTCAGGGAACAGCTGCATCCTCCTACGGCAAGGATTCGAACCTGGTGGCATCATTACACAAAGCCAAGGCATGAACCCCTGCTGCAGTAGACTAGGTGCGCAGGTACATACGCAGCTTTGCTGCACAAAAACTTGCGGCACCAATCAGATTGTTCGTTGTTTAATCGCTGAGGTAGATTTCACGGAAGAATTATAGATGGAAAAACCCGAGCTAAGATAGAACGGGATATCTGATTGGCTGATAATGACATCATCTAAGCTGCGCGTGGGAGATTTGGGAGATCATTTTGGGGGATGTCCAGGGGTGCTTGCGAGGCGATGTACAGTCAACCCCCAATATACAAATACATAGTAAAACCCCCGATATACCGCCATACTCTCTATACCGCCAAAATCGTTCTGCACCGATGTGGGTGGTATATGAGGGGTTGACTGTAATTGATAAAGAACTAAATTTTTCAGGGATTCATGATTTGGGTGGAAAAACTGCGGGTGGCGGATAATTGAGTGTTGACTGTATTTGTGGTATGGAATTTAATATCTCTTCCCCATTACAATTTCCATCCATAACATCTAAAAAAAACATTTTAAATGATCCAACAAGCCAACTAAATGTATTTTAATGGGGATGAGTTATGTTTTATTGCTTTGCAGTGTCAAAATGCATCTTTCAGTGGAAAATATGAGCTCATTTTTTAATTTTTTCTTTTCAGGCCAAGATTTCGTAGTGAAATGAAATTTTCTCTAATATAAAATTTCCTCCGACGGTCTGGTTCGTAGTCATTTGATGAGTCCTCGATGCGGCTGGTGTTTTAAGGCACCCATTCTATACAACTATGGCAGTACTTATGTGTTCAGGCAATTCGCTCTCCAATGTAAAACATAATTATGATTCGTTGCCATGGTAACACAGTTCCTTTATTGGGCAACGGCTGCGTTTGTTGCGGATGAGGATGGTGGGGATGAATGAAGGTCAGATGAAATATGCTTATTGATGCTGTTTCTTCTGCTTTGTGTTGAAATAACCAACATTATTATTATAATTGATATTATACCACTATTATTATTATTGTAATTATAATGATTATTATAATTGATTGTAAAGTCTGTAAAAATGTACAAATTTTCAGTTTATCGATGTGATGATGATGATGAAGATGAGGATGAGGATGATGTAAATAATATATAAGGAAATATACAGTTGGTGTAAATGTTCTTCAGCATACGTATATAAAATATATATATATATATATATATATATATATATATATATATATATATATATATATATATATATATATATATATATATATATATAATGAACTATGGATTTTGTATATACTGTATCATATAAATAAATTAGATATAAAGTAGTATCATAAGAAATAATAGTCATTGGACTTAAGAAAAAACAATGTTATCGTAACGATGATAACTGAATAATATAATAATAATTAAATATTACGAATGTCTAGTCTTAACATTCTAATAATCCTATGAAATCATTGTTACAAATCTAATATGGATTATGTATATAAAATTTAATCATTTATGCTTCATATATACATATATGTATACAAATACATTACCGGTAAATATATAGGTATATGTATGTATGAAGAACCAGGATTGTGTAGAGTGCTGGTTGGTTGTCGTAACAAAAGCTTGTGTCAATTCATCTTCCAAGGTCTGACGAATTAGTATCATTATTATTATTATGACTATTATATTATGAATATTTTATTATATTAGTGAAATAAGAGGAAGGTTGTAATGATAATGAGATCATTGTGTTTAATCAATCTCAATTGAATTGGAGGTGCGTTTACCGGGCTCGTGTATATTTGAAGAACGAAGAAGACTCAAAAAACGTTAATGTTAAGTAGGGATCGTTGGCACACTTGTGTAAAAAAATAGACAGGCTAGGTGTGCACACACTAATTTTGAATTAATTAACATTCAAAATGTATTTCATCTACATCTCATGATCTGCCCCCACCAGATAACCTGACAATTTCATTTGGATCGATAGGTTTGTTACCATTGATTATTATTATCAGCACATTGGTGATTTTTGCCTGTTCAATTGATGGGCAGGCTGGCTATATAGTTCCTTCTTACTCTGTATGTACATGTATATATGTATGTGAAGGACTGGCAGTTATATCGAAGCGTATGAATCGTTAAACATTATTATTCAAGTTTCATGTTCTCGCATTATATTAAGTACTTTTGTAAAAATGGTTGAAATCAGGTCACCAACTAGGTCTTCATAACTAACTATGATTGAAAAGTGGACAATCAAATTGACAATGAATCAACATTTAACGAGATAGACAAAAAAGTTGGAAAAATGATCAAAACATACGTATCCTTATCTTGACAAAAAAAACAACTGCAGAATAAAGACGAGGGATTTACTCAAAAATGAAGCGCACAATTTTTACACTTAAACCGAAGAGTCTTATTGGACATTTGGCTGATGGGAATCAATGAAATATAATTTGAAGTTTCTCCATTTATATGAGATACTTTGTATTCAATTTTTGTGGAGTAAGTACTTTCAAATTGCTGGTGAAATGTTGACCTGTGTTTATTGAATATGAAAGCCGTATTATTGTACAACCTTGGTGCGTTAGACATTCTTGTGCTGCACATTTTTTATGCATTTTCATTAATAAATAAGGTAATTGCTAAGTGAGCAGATGAAAATGGTAACTGAACACGATCCCTTAATATTGCTATTTTAGAAAGAAAAATTGGGGGTCTGAAGCTCTTAGCTTTTTCGTTTGTCTTTTTCAAATTCAACATAGCTATTGAGAATGAATTATATTTAGCTTTTTTGTACCCGCTGCGTAATCAGTGCGATGCCTGTGATTAGGGTTAATTTTTATCCATAGCCCCTAATTCTGAAAAAATATTCCCTTACATTCCACTTAGTTATTCAGTCTATATTTGAAGCTACTATGCGTGTATCAATTTTTTTTGTGATTTGAAATTTTAGTCTTGATTTTTAGCCTTATTTATTTAAGTGTTCGCACCATCATTGCTGCATTGTGAATGAATGTTTACTGTTGGCATATAACCTTAATCAAAAAAAAAAATCAAAATACACTTTGCGTTGTCTTGTGATGAATCAAACCTAATGAGTGTTTCAAATTTGCTACATCACTTAAATCTGGAAAAAATGCTCACGAACGCCTGATATCACTTTAATCTGGGTTTCGATCGAAAGCTCGACATTTTGTGTGAAGCCATTTTTCAAACCTGATTTTTCACGAAGAGATCTCTGACTATCTTCCAATACTGTGGAACATCGTTACAGCAATCTTTGTGGGTATCATCAATCTGCTGTATGTACCCACCATTGGTTTTCCATGTAAGGTAATGAAATGTCTATGGGCCACTTGGAAAATGTGTAACCGTCTCCACCTTACTCGATACTAGCCACGTTCACACAAAGTTATGAAGTACCTTACTTCGCTGGTGCTGAATTCACCAAAATACGGCGCTTACACAGCCAGTTATGTTCACTTTATATTTTGTTTCAAATTTTGCAAATGATTTAATTCCCATTTGATATAGCAAACTATTGGTTGTAGCAAATTAATTTGTTTGTTCCATGGAGTTCCTTTTTCGACCACAATCTACGTAATGTACATTGTATATAGGATACAGCATATACAAAGTTGACCTTGGCCTCCACAATCTGTAGTTAGCTCAAGACAATTGTTGACACTGATGAAGCCATTACCATGAAAAGGCCCTTCAGAAAAGATTATGGGTCTTAACTATACTGTAACATAGTGTCAACTATTTTAACAATCATTGTTTCATGTGTGCTTGCCTTACGTGAGTTCTGCCTGTGAGTAGTTAGGCTAGGAAAATGAGTATCTTCATCATAGAGAAATGGACACAAAAAAGAATTGTAGTGATGATAGTACATGTTTTTTTGAAGTATATCGAAATAATTATATCAATTAATTCATTATGGAGATAATCTGTTGATTAAAAATTGATATTATATTTGTCTTTGAAAGGAATCAAAATATCGACTCTGTCATATATTCAATCCTTTTTACATGCTTTACGGTTCGATCGGGGCTTTTTATCCCATATATGACCTACACGTATGTAGCTATTCGTTATTAACATGTCTCTGGTTATATCCTTGTTGTTAAATATGTGTTCTTATTTGGCCAGTATTTTCATCCGTTTCAAACTCATACTATCAGAAATAGTACGTACAGGTATTATAATGATTACATATAATAATTATGGCTAGTGTTTCGAGGTTTGCCCGATTGTACACGCTAAACAATATTTCTTTTGATTGAAAATTGAATAACTCGAGTTGATAAAACTGCAGACGGACATTTGTAAAATGTGTTTGGAATCGGCAAACAAATTTTCAATTGTTACTATTATTAATATTTTCATTGTTATTATTATCACTAGTTATTTAGTTTGGTCTTATTTTTTATACAAGCATATATGATTGATAGGAATATTATATTCTATATATACATATACCTGAAGAAAGAGGGTAAATTCAGTCAGTCTATGTAGCCATTGAATTCATTCATTTAACAGGCATGATTCAAGTATATTAGATTTCCGTCAGTTTTCAGAAATGGTCAGTTTTCATGAACATCATTATTACTAATTATTTCATTATAATATAATTACTATCATTATTATTGATTTTTAATACATTATTGCTATGAATGATGAAGGTATTTGAAACTTAAATGGATAACTGTTTTGCACAGATGATACAGGGAAGTGCCAGGATTATTGTATTTTTTTTTTCGCATCGGATGTGTAGTGATTACCACACTTAAAGAGAACAATGATAATATTGAATAATAATGATAGTAGAATCGCCATTGTTGCGAGGGCTTTGTTTTGGTTTAGATTTTAAATTGTCTGACTATTAATGGTGTCAATAAACTAAAAAATAGATGTGAGATTTGTATTCAAAGAGAAGTCTTTAATTATAGGCAGGTATGCGCGTAAAGAGTTCTAATTTAGAATATTCGTTGTTATTTGAGTATGATACATCTATCACATTTTGTGCTTGTCAAATACTTATTTTTGCATGTGTTTATTAGTTTATTTTCTAACAGAATTCAGAATTTTTCATAATAACAGGTCATTGTTAATCTTTGGCTATACATTTATCAGATGCGTGCGTACATTTATACACAATATTCAAGTGAAAATTCAAACTACCGGTATACTTTAATAGAATGAGATGTGATATGCCTTGTGAGTGTATATTGTATCTATATCTGATATCTGATATTATTGTCCCAGGCAAGTGAATGTTATCTAAGTTTGAAAATGTCCTAAATTTCCAGTCTTATAGAAATGGATTTGTAATTTTTTTTAAGCTGTAAGGTGATGGTCGTGCAATAAGATTCTGTTTGATGGTGGAGGAATAGATCGAAAGTGTACTTGTGTATTCTAATGCCTCGTACGGTAATTTTTACATTGTGATTGAAAATGGAAGGTTGAATCCCAGACCAGACGGGAGGATGGTGGATTACAACATGATTTAAAAGGTCCCTGTTATTACGTTGTTACTGTAAACATTTTATGATTAGCAGGAGCAGATCTACGGGGTGGTTTCTGGGATCTGGACTGCTGCCTTCCCACCGAGGTTGCCCTTTTCGTCAAGATCGGTGAAACCTGCAAATGTAATGCTCAACCTCTCGTAATTTGCATCTTTTAGGATCTATTTCTTAGAAGATATCTTAACACTGGGAGTTGTGGTGGCATTTGACATGGCTGCTTAATCCGGGAAATACCTTTTCTTTTCTTCTGGACCCTGGCCTTCCAATTTTCCTAGATCTGCCCCTGATTAGACCATGGTGAATAGGAATATTGCAGGGCTGAGACATCTTTTGTGGCAGTATGATTGTCATCAGGTTTGAATCCCTGTTAGGGAGGCAGGGTGATGCTGAAGAGGTTTAGGTATTATATGAACATGTAAACTGTTTGTGCTCCCTCTGCAATATTTTTTAGGGAAGGGTAATGGTCTGATTTTAAGCCGTTTTAAAATGTGTTCTAAACTCGGGATAGGCAATAATAATTTGTATATATATGAACATTACTACAGACATATCACAGTTTCTAACAGTAGTTGGAAAAAATGTTTCGACTCTGTCCTACTAGGCAGTGTTCTTTCCCTTTCATTTGCAAGCTTTGGATATGATTTACGTGGGTCCATCTATGTATGTAAAATGGCACCTTCAATCCGGACTTCTCATTGATCTGTGTTAAGTGGGGTTCAGTTATACATGTTTGAATAAAGCGAAATGAAAAGTACAGTTCACCTGGGTTTTGTAAAACAGTCGTAAATCACATATTAATACCCCTAAATTATATCGAAATGAGTTAACGATGTAATGTAGATATGAATGTTTTTGTTCACTGGCCTATCGTTCTTGAGTTTTCGGTTTTTTGAATCTGCGTTGTATGCGTATATATATATATATTGTATAATATGTAATCATGGACTCTAAAACGTTTTAGAGTCCATGAATACATGTTAAATGCTCTATAATATGAATGTTTAAAGGTCATTGGCACATTAAAAACATTAAATCTAGAATTCAAGATTAGTTCCTATCTAATATATGCTTGAAATTGGTTTAATTAAAGAATTACAAGGAAGGCTTACTGTAATGGGATTCAAGATATATGCTAGTTCTAGTCACCAGCGTCGCCAGTTCTTCCTAGTATGCGGGGCTTAACACAGCTTAACGTGGCCCTGCTGGTATCTGGGTCTTCAGCCGTGATTCGCGACGTCAACTGGGTACATTGGAGATTAACTGATTGATTTAAACTCTATCATCTCTTACTGATCATTTTGAAACTGGCATCATCGACTAGAGATTCAAACTGGGTAGAACCTTCTGTGAATATTGATGATTATGTACTGATATACGAGCCATTTGAACAGCACCAACAGAATGAACTGAAAAGAATGGGTTTCGATTCACGTGCGCGGTCTTTGCTGCGGACTCCTCGGGTATAGATCCGTCGAAGGCAAAAGTTTATTATGTATATTTTGTATAGTGCAAGCTTTTAGCCAGCTATTTTGGCGGTGTTTGATTTTCACAAAAGAACTTTTTAAAGGCGCATAGGAGTCCTGGGAGTTCTTGCTCTGAAAATCTTTGAAAATTTTCTGTACACGCAAAGACGAGCAATTTCGCAACTTCTGGCATACGTTTGAGGTGAAATGAATAAAAGTCTTCTTTTTCCTGCATTTTGGTCTCAAATCAAGTAAGAAGTTTGAAACCATGCGCATTTGTTGAACGAGAACTAATGAAGAAATGTCCCCAATGAGTGAAATTTTTACAATTAACAATTCAGTATAAGTGTATACTGTATATATAGTTGCCCTATAAGCAACTTCAAAAAACTAAATCAGCTGTTGAAACTACATGTAATACCTTTTGCTATAATTATGATGAGAAATGCTTCGGTATCAGGATTATTATATTGTAAAATAGAAATTAATCTGCCAATGACCTTTGATCATACGAATAGTGGCGGATCCAGAGGGCGATTTATAGCTGATCGGATAATTTGTACCGGTACAATACTCCCAGTATGCTGTGCGGAGCAAAAACTGATTGCAGTATTTAAGCAACGTATTCACAATCGTACAACCATCTCACAATCTCACGAAGTAAATTTTGGATTTTAAACTAATAAGTGTGTGTGAGTGTGTGTGCAATTTCCAATGGCTAGTTAGGAAATATACTCATGGTATCATCACGCATCAGATGGCGCCGAGGTAAAAAAGTTAAGTCACGCGGTGCCATTACCAGACATGAGGTCAGAGACCTGTCAGACATGAACAAATCCATCTAATCGCGAGTGCCCTTTTTAATCTTGTCAACGAAGAAGATTGGTGCATATCAGTGCAGAAGTGCTCCTTATATTCGAAAATTTCCCTTTTGGGATGTTTCCTCAAAACCGTTCCCCTCATTACGGGAATATACATAATATTGCCTTTTTTGGACATCCAAGTGCTCTTTTGGGACTTGGGCAAGTTCTACAAAACTAGCCTCTCGGTGCTGGAGTGTGCTTAATATTGATGTCTTGGACATCCAAGTGCCCTTTTGGTATGTGACAAGTCCTTCAAAATTGGCCTATGTATTTGCCCCTAGAGATGACACTGACCTACAATTGTCTTGGAACCCAAAACCTTCACGATCTTCAAACTGTCAAATCACTTGTCATTAGACATCAGGCGATTATATAGAAAACTGTCAAGACCGAGATTGTTCGATTTCACAGCAAACGCAAACAAAGGATGCGGATGATACCGGTAGTTGCCGTTTTAAAAGCGCTTCGATATTAGGCACCATAGGTGTATGATGATGGGATAACTTGATATATTAGCTCAGCGCCACTTGGCGTGTATGTGATGACGACATGAATAAGTTTTATTTACCCCATAAATTCGTAAGAAGTATTATATGCAGTTTGCTACTTTTTGTCAGTGAGTCTGGAAGCACTGCCTGAATAACATGGTTTCACTAAGGATTCGATCCCACAACCTCTCGGTCATTAGTCCAACGCCTTATCCACCAAGCACTAAGAAGAGGTACCTCAATGCCATCTGGTGCGTGATACCGGCATAGCCATAAAATTAAATTTCAAAACTAGCTGTTGAAAAAAGCATGCTGATAACAGAATTTAAAATAAGCTTCGTTCATTTGATGGTTGTGCATACCACTTACATATTTTGCTAGGATGGCGTTTCATGCACCTAATATTCAAACTTCCCCCTTTCAAAACATCTGGATCCGTCCCCTGTGGTTAAGATGGCGATGGTACTGTAAAGGATTGTAAGCACAAAATGTGATATGGCATGTTTCAGACAAGTATTTTGCGAAAAAAATGGCAGGGTATGATGATGATGATGACGACGATTGAAAATTATAATACATGATCGTTTACAGTGGTGTGCACACCTTATTATTTCTACGCTACTGCTGTAGGTGTAGACAGATAATGTATCCATATATAATAATGTCTATACGGAGGACAGTATGATGATCACACAAGATGAATATTATATTAGTTCAAATAAAAAGCCAACTTTCTCTATACATATGAAACCGACTTAAGTGTTCGTTTATTTCGTAGTAGCTTTTTATTTTCTTCTGGAGAATGGTGTTTTTTAAACACGTAAACCTCTAACCCCTGACCCTACAGACTGGACATCTAAACCTAACCCTCTTAAACCCTAACCCCTCGAAAACACTTAAACATGTTAACTCTGACCCTGTCCCAACAGGCTTCTATACATCCATATATACCCTAAGCTACAGACTAAGCATTTATCCTCATTGTATCTGGCGGAATTTGCCTTTGACCAGCATTTCTATAGTGCTTAGCTTGTATAGGCTACATGTATTTCAAGTCTCTCCCTGCCGCTTCCTGACGAACCAATTATCTTCAATTTCTTTCATGTTCTTCCATTTTTTACAATAAATCATTCGTTACATGTTCGTTACATGTTTGATTTGAATTCACGTCTTTTTAGTATTCATTTCGTACTCTGTAATTACAGGCCTCAAATCAGAAATTCCCTCTATCTCCCGCTATTTTAGGTTATACAAAAGCTGATTTTTTATTTGAAATCCACGTCGTTCTATTTAGTATAGTTGATTCCCAAAATGACATTTTGTGATTCGTCAAACAGGAAACCCTATTTTGTGACAAATTTAATATTTGCGATTAAAATGAGTTAACAACAAGCAACGATGTCAAGGGATGATCTACCAGAAAAATCCTGCTGAACTCCAGAACTGGAACGGGGGTGCATGCGCGACCTTCGCACCCCCCCTCCCCCCAACGCTACGTAGTACCAATTGTGACCGTGCCATGAGTATCATGTCAAAACCTTTCAAATTTAAGTTGTTTCAAACACTAACCAAACCTTCGCATGGCAGATGACCGGACAGACGATCTAGAAACGAAATTGGTAGAATTTTGGCGTCAGCGGTCCTATATGATGTCGCTAGCATATTTTATTGAAAATAGAATCACACGTTAAAGATCTTAAAGGAAAAGCTTTTCAACTGGAAATATATTTCGCAATAAGTCAAAATAATTTAAATTTATTCTATGCATATTACGTAAACATCTATCGGCGCATCTTTATCTACGAACATAAAATTACTGACCACCCCTTCCCGGTGGATCAGTAGGAGAGTCCAGCGGGCATTTCTACAGACGACACATGAAGCTTCCTTAAAATGCCCCCAAGTTTTGTGTTATATACTAGAAGAATTTTAAGAGATTCTATTTTAAGAGAGCTCCTGAAATAGGGCCTACTTTGGTAAAAGTGTCGGCCATTTCGGTTATGGTCTGATATCCTCACAATCTATAATGTTTATCCATTATAATTGAGTTGAGTCTTGAGTCGTATTCAAGGTTGGATTTAGAAGATCATCATAATACTACGCACGGCGAACGATCAGCAGGCTGTTGCGCGTAGCGTTGCAGTGTTCATCTTATATCCGGTACGTATCGGAAAATTATCTCAGCCCATCCCTCTGAATACTGAATGCAGAGCATATAGATACTCGGTATTGCGTATTACACTTTGGTAGTTTCTAGATTTCACGAGTAAAGTGCAGTATATCAATATTCTTTCGATTCAAATGGGAAGGGTTCAAATCGACTGGTCATCATATATATTGTATATCAGATAGTAGCCTAATAACAAACCAGCGCACACAATTTAGAACCAAAGAATACACGTAATTACACGTGTTATCTAAGAACAAAGCATTGAGAATCAAAAACAAAGCAAAAACGGCATTGAAAATCCTGGCTACTATACTATAAATACCCCTATTCATTGCCTCAATCGGCATTCATAATTTGTCTTCCTATTCGCTATTTGACAAATGACCACTCCAGGTGTAACACGCGAATGATAACGGTGAATGGCCATGGAAGTGGTTGTGTCTTGGTATGGATCGAAAGAACATGCATTTATCTTCAGATTTCAGGAATTCTGTTTGACATACGAATGTTTTCATAGATTTTTGGGAAAATTCTCCCATCATTTTTGACGGAATTCTAACGGTCGTTTCTTCATCAGGGCGCGAGCGGCATATGTAATTGTAGTCCATCTCCCTTTTGCCTCAAAAATTTAAGTCATGTATCGTTAGAAAGGTGACAATTTCTATTTTCTGATGGTGTTTATTTTATTTTTATCGGCTGCAACAATCGGATGCAGTTACAGTTTTAAAAATATACGTCACTTTAAGGAAGGCGCCTCAAAAAGATTGGTAATTTTGTGTTATTGACTGTGACTTTTTCATGTTTTGAGATACAATGTAGAATTTTTCATTGAAGATAGAGTTTTATCTGAGGATTTTGTTGATACTACATTGGCCGAAATATCTTCATAGAAACGCGCGTGGCCACCGGTTGAGTTAAGCGCAAAGCGTGCGCGAGTGGTTGACCGTCGAGTTTCTGCATGCGCGTATTACGCTATTTTCATGGCAATTTTCTAGAAATTGTCACCTTTCTAACAATACATGACTTAAATTTTTGAAGTCAAAGAGTGATGGACTACAATGAATCGCGCTAAAGGTTTTAATTTAAAAAATGTGAAAATCTGTCCAACAATGCGGGGACCTGTGGGACCGCCTCAAAATGGCGCCAGGAAACTGGAAACTTCCCTATTGTATACATTTCATCATGCATAAATAGGAAGATAGGAATTCAACGCATTTCAGAATCTGAATAACAGCAAATTTTTTAGATAGATTTCTATTGTAACGATTGGCTTACAATTTTCACAACCGTATCCAGGATTTTGAAAGGGGATTTTCATCTGAAAAGGGTCGAAATCCTCAGCAAAAAGTGCACTTCAAAAAGTGATATCCTTTTTTTCACGCACAATGCATAATGCATATCAAGATTTTGTCTAATTGGTGCATTCAGGTGGATTTCCGGGCTCTAAAGCGGCCAATAACCCCCGTCCCCATTATACAATTTTACAAATATTACAAGAATTAAAAAGATAGGAACCATTGGTCAGGCCCTTTCAACTTAAATGCGCCCTTCTTTTTGTCTTTGAATGTGCCCTTTCATAGTAAAATTACATCTAAAAAGTACCTTATGTGTAGGATTGTATTGTATTTTCTATGGTTGCTTGGATTGGCAGACGTGTTGTTTGGATCTGAATAAAGTATGGACATTATATTGAAATTATCGTAATAATAAAAACATATATTACCCGAATCTGGTATCTCTAATGCATGTTGGATGAGAAAGTGGGTCAGTCACGTGATTATGTAAGTGCTTCTAGGGATGCCTTAAAGTTTAAAACATTATTTTTACAAATGCGTATGTGTTCATCACCCAAGAAGTATGCTTTTCTTTGACGAGTTAATTGTCATGTATCATTGATTAGTCAAAGGAAATAAAATTGTCCGTAGTTTTTGTAACCACAAAACCATTTCGTAAAACAATTTGTATTTTTTTCAACTGGTCCAATCTCTGCCGTCAAATTTCATCACGTGACTGTCCCGACTTACTCGCTGGCACAAATGCGATGGGTCCCTTATGATCGTATTACTCAAGTAGTGAGACGCGATTGGTGATATATGTATATGAAAAATGAAACTAAGGTAGCACCCGTGGTGAATTCCGACGCAACAACCTACTTCTATTTTCATTTCCTGGTTCCAACAACGTAAGGAAGTAAATCCAAGTTTTCAGTCTAATGCCATTTAGTAGATAATCTTCAAAAAGAAATTGCGTTGGTGGTGATTTGAACGATTGTTGCTATGCGTTTTTACGGAAGCCCCTAGGTGACATACGAGAACATTTTTTCACAATTTCGACTTATTAAGTCGAATTTCGAAAAGTTAACTTTTTGAAGGCAACTTACATGACCGCTTTTTCCGATTGTAGGAATGCCGATAAAAATAATAAAGCTGTCTTGGAATTGTTCGAGATATTTATAATTGCGTGATTACATTGAAGAAGTTGTTCATAAAGTTGATGGATAAAACATTTGGGAATACAAACGCGTCACATCCTCCACACAAGCATGCGCAGCAGTATCTTTTATAATGCGTCATTCTATTGGCCGAGCTTCCAAATATGATTTCACAACCCAGTATCTCGGATACGGAGTTGAGCCAAATTCGAAGATCATATATATGTATACACAGTTAACCTTGCGTAAGTCAGATCTTACGAAACAGGCGAGTTTCTGACTTAAAACCCCAACTTTGGAATATGAATTTCTTAAAAAAAGAGAAGGTCCTTTTTCGCACCTTTTTAAGGTCACCGAAGTTATTTCAGACATTTGTCATTAACTCCAATGCTTCACCGTATTTACAGAGCCACCGTCACTATGCAGGCCGTACCCAGGGCTCTCCAAGGGGTGGGGGGGGAGGGTGCGTGCGTTATTAACTACCAGTGGACCTAAACCACGTCAGAAAAGACAAGCGGCGATGGCTCAGTTTTGAAGTTTCGATGCGAGGTCAGCTCTCATTCGGTTTCAATATCTGGTAGTCTGATTGCAGAAAACATCAAAACACTGAATATGAAATTGGCATAAGTAAATAGGAATTAGTTGTTCTGTACCAAAGGTCGAACGGTCGAGCTCGTAAAAAATAAAAATAAATTCTCGCACGCTCGAATTTATTTTTATTTTTTACTCACTCGACCCCTCAACCTTTGATATAGAACAACTAATTCCTATTTACTCTTAAAATATTCATATGTAAAAAGTGTGAGTAAAGTGTTAGCATAATAATCTAGATAAGTAAGATCAAATATAGATTTCGAATAATAAAAAATCAATTTTAAACATAAAAAGTGTGAGTAAAGTGTGAGTAAAGCGCAAACATAAAATGTGTGATAAAAAGTAACGAGTAATTAACGAGTTGTTAGAATTAAAATCAATTTCAAACATAACAAGTGTGAGCAAAGTGTGATTGAAATAATTCATATTTAAATCATTGAATATTTATATTTGAATGAGTTTTAATAAAAGTTTTGTTATTAAAATGAAGAAAGAAGAAGAACCCAACTTCAAAATCGAAATAAAAGAAACCAATAAATTATTTTCACAGTTTAACATTAGAAATTATATTTCAGCAACAAATTTAGTGTCCGCAAGACATTATAAAATCGATAACATTACTATGATTAATCTTGTGTCTTTATTGTCTTTAGTACTTTTAGTACATAAAGAATATATCTTTATTTTATTAGTACTTAAAAAAATAAATATATAAATAATTTTTATATATGATAAATAAATATTATTATTGAAACAGTAATATTTAAAATCCATCAGATGAATAAATATGATTATTGAAACAGTAATATATATATTTATGTCTTTATCTCTTTAGTAGTTTAGTAGTTCTATTTTACTTTTGAAACTACTTATAATATAAAGATTTATTCTTTATGTACTAAAAGTACTAAAGACAATAAAGACATAAGGGGTATTATATTCATATTTTGAATTACTTTTCTGATTCTAATTCTAAAAACAATTTGTGCTGTAACCGGCTGGTTGTTGTATCGGCAGGCTGGCTGGGGGAACTAGCATTTACACCAGCGGTACAGGATTCCATCCATCAGGAACAACAAGGCAGTTAAACCTTATATGTACAATCTTTATTGCATCCCGGAATGAGAATGATTATCATAGCTTTACATAGTCTTTATATACAGAATCATGAGTATAATGCGAGAACTAGGGGTCAGACAAGTTGTAGACATCAGGACTCACAAACAAACACCTAGTGAAATGTTTGAGAGACATTAATTAATTATCGATGAGCACTGACTATAGCTAATTAAGTAATGTCACATGTTGATTACGACCTTAAAGCACATATTGACACTATAGTCATAAGTTATATCATATTATTATTATTATTATTATTATTATTATTATTATTATTATTATCATTAATATGTAGTAGAGCTATGAAATATTATGAACTGTTCGATATGACATTGTAGATCTATATGATTATGAAATTATATCAGGGTGACAGTGCCATGCATCTTTTAATTCTTGTGATTTTCTATTACCTTCAACTTCACCTAATAGTTTTGTATGATAACCATCAACAGAATTCAAATTCTTAGCATACAATTCATAAGTTAAATAAATATATTGGTTTAAGTTGTCTTCACTTATATTTCTATATTTATTTTTTGTATCCTTTCTTATTTCATTTATTACATCCTGTGAAAAATCTTCATAACTGTAATATTGAATTATTTCATCAAAGTTATCACTTTTATCATCATAATTATCATTAGCAGCAACTTTTTTCAATTCTGTAAAAAATCTGTATTCTTAAATTTTATGAAATAATGCATACCTGAATAATCACCCGGATATGTTTTTATACGTGTCGAACTTTAATTAATCTTGAGCACATTTATATATCAAATTTTTATTAAAATAGGTTAAAATTCAAAAAGAGTTAGAGTTCGCTGAAACCTTACGCTTTAAAATATTTTTTACCCTTATTGGATACATTAATACGTATTTAATACATTAATACGTATTTAATACGTATTTAATACATTGATACCTCAACCCCCTTTTTTGATTAACTAATATTTTTACAATATTTCATACATTTCAGCTAATTTAACAGTCTTATTCTCAATTTGAATTAGACAGTTTATCATTCAATTCATGAATATATTTATGAGTTTTTAAACTCTTTGAATTTTTATATCTTTTATTACATACTTCACAACACTTAATATTATTTATTCGATCTGAAATATAATTTATATTTTCTTTTAATTCTGTATATCTAATTTTACAGCTATCAAAGAATTCTGACAACTGCTTAATACTATAAATCGAAAAAGAAAATAAACCTGTAAGCATAATAATTGATTTAATATTCTGTTGATTTCTATATATTAGATGTAATAAGTTTAATATATTTTCACTAATTTATGTATTTAATTAATTCACTAATCTGATTCAATAACTTTTTTATGATTATTTTTATTTCCATTCAATTTTTTCAATTTATTGCTCAGTTTAATATTTTCATTCATCAAATCTTTACTAATATTCTCATAGTAAAAGTATAATGCAGCTAATATTAACTCTCCTGCTACAAGATAATGTTTCAAATCACTTTTCCCAGTTGCGATGAAACCATCCATTTATTTAAGAGAAAAATTAAACAGCTTATAAAATATCTTATTTTGAATATGAATATTTAGAGTTAAATTATTATTTTTGAGTTATGATATTTGAAACATACAGCTTAATCTTATTTCAATATAGAATTATTATTCTTTTCATAATTGATATGTTTAATTGTCTGATAATGCTTTGATTTATGTGATTTTAAATATTTGCCACCACAATAACAATACACTTTTTCATTAGGATTGAATTTTCTAAATTCATCATCTAAGTTACATTGAACTGCAATATCTTTATAAGAATTATTATTAACTGATTCACATTGAATTCCAATATTTGATGAATTTTCATTATAGATAAATTGTTTATTATCAAAATTGAAATAATATAATTTTCTTTTTTCAATTCTGAAGTTAATCAAATCATTATAATCTTTTGAAAGTATTATATCACTTTTTCTTTCATTGAAAGGAATTTTAAGAATATTTATTATGTTTTCATCTAAAGTTCCTTTTAATTTTAAAACTGTTTTAAATATCTTAGGATTTTTTATTCCATTATCAAAAGTATCTACTAGTTCAGTAATTAAATATGTTTCATTTGATATTTGATTAATCATAGTAATGTTATCGATTTTATAATGTCTTGCGGACACTAAATTTGTTGCTGAAATATAATTTCTAATGTTAAACTGTGAAAATAATTTATTGGTTTCTTTTATTTCGATTTTGAAGTTGGGTTCTTCTTCTTTCTTCATTTTAATAACAAAACACTTATCAAAACTCATTCAAATATAAATATTCAATGATTTAAATATGAATTATTTCACACTTTGCTCACAATTTTTATGTTTGAAATTGATTTTAATTCTAACAACTTGTTAATTACTCGTTACTTTTTCTCACACATTTTATGTTTGCACTTTACTCACACTTTTTATGTTTAAAATTGATTTTTTATTATTCAAAATCTATATTTGATCTTATTTATCTAGATTATTATGCTAACACTTTACTCACACTTTTTAAATATGAATATTTTAAGAGTAGATAGGAATTAGTTGTTCTATATCAAAGGTTGAGGGGTCGAGTGAGTAAAAAATAAAAATAAATTCGAGCGTGCGAGAATTTATTTTTATTTTTTACGAGCTCGACCGTTCGACCTTTGGTACAGAACAACTAATTCCTATTTACTGGCATATTATCATTTTACAATAAGACATTTTGATGGCGCATTTCGTCGATTGCCAAGTCGTTTTTCCGTCATCGAAGCTCGTATAAAAGTGAGTAATCTCCTCATTGATTAGTAAAATTGCGGACCTTTTCCTTCGGGGGCGGGGGGGTGGTTGTTGGTGCTGCCACAACCCCTGGCTGCTGTTACTGACAGAGATTTTTATGTAGAAGTTATCTATTTACAGATTTTAAATTAAAAAAGCACTCCCTGAGAATGAAACTTACGCTCTTACACTCTTCCTTTAGGTGTTTTTAACAATTCCAATTCAAATAACAGATTTACAGAATTTATACGTTCCATGGCGATTTGATAGGTCTACATGGTTGACACCAAAATCCAGTTAAACGTTCATATGCTAGCTGTTAAACCTGGAACCAACTATTACGTAGTCACGCCATCTGGTTTTCTGAGGTTGTTATAGTGCAGTTCTAAGGGCAAAACAGTGTGGAGCGATAACCAAAAATTCGAAATATTTTGGTTATGCCACTTAAACCTCAAAAGCCTCCACAGTTACACAGTTTCGAGTTTATATCAAACACTGCTGGAATGTACGCACGAGTCAAGAATCTATCTTAAACAATAGGTGTGGAATTCGCTGCGATATCACCATACATTCTCTGGAATGACCAATAAAAAAAGAATGAAACGCTACTTTTGATTGAAACAATAAAGTTTTATATTTGATTTACAATTTACGAATAATGCGAAATCGTTAACTGATTGGTGATGGATGAATTCGTGGATAATAAGCAATGTGATATATAGTTTGAATGTTACAATGACTAGAAAATGTAAGAATGCAGTTAACCCTTTCATAATAATCCGCGAAAAGTCAACTTTATAGCTGCTCTGACAGTCGTCACACATGTATATTATTTGGATAGCGAAATTAATCAAAAAGGTTTTAAAAACCTTTCAACTTACGCTGGGATTGGAAAACAAAAGGAAGAAAACAACAAAAGCAGACACAAACAAAAAATATCTTCTGCAGATGAATGGACACACAATAACCTAGCAGTGAGATCCAAAAACTGTAGACCCTGCCTCATTCGGATTATTATCAATCATTATCTATTATCTAGATTCTGATTATTCGGGACCAATGAAAAAGTAAAAAGTATCCAGAATAGATAAGAATAAAGATTTACTAATCTGAAATTAGGCAGACTCTACTGAAATGAATTTTGAACACATCACATATTAACAAGACTTAATGAAATCGATAAAAGATTAACAATGCATACCGGTATATACCTGAGGATGACAATAATGTTCTCTTTTGCCTCAAACTATCTAATTCATGTGCCATTCTTCACAACACATTCAGGCACAAAAGGCATACAAAAATGGGAAATAGGATTAACAGGGAATTTCTACTGAAATCCCTATTCTTTATTTTCATCTGCTACGAAAGAATATTGGATTATCAACCTGCCCTACAACAGACATCAAATAATGTCCGTCGGTTGAGATATTATCTTTGCTTTTGATACACTTATTCTAAAGGTTATGGCTGCCACCATTTTGTCTCGTCACATGATCCGGTCAGTGGCGCTGTCGCTACTACTACTACGCTGGGGCTTGTGAAACATGATATATAGATAACGTGATAAAACTACACAATGAATCGCGAGAGACGAATAAAATATAAGTCCCACAATCACAGGGTTGAAAAAGATTTTAAAATGCTTTATTATCTTTTCGATCCTGTGATTGTGGGACTTATATTTTATAATATACAGATATATAGATATTGAATCCAATTCACTTAAGCGATCATGACTATTATTGCGTAAAATAAAATATCCATTTTATGAATAAGAATGTCCTTTAATTTGAGAGCACAGAACAAATGATATATCAAAGAAAACTTGGCGAAAAGTAATGAACAAGAAAAAATTGGACACAAAGGTAACTTTTCTAGCTTTCTAACTTTCTTATTACATGGTTTAGTGATTGAGATTGACATAAACCAAACATTTAATCTAAATGGCAAATTCTGAGTGCGCAAGTAAACCAAAGGTTCAAGGACAAAGGACACCATGCCCATTTCACTTGGCAGAGAGCAAGGTATATGACAACTGGATAACCATTCAAGGCTGATGAACATATCGGGATCATTAAGCTCTTAGTTAGTTAGTACTACGAGCAATTAGATAATTGCTCGTAGTTTAGTAGTAGTTTCATGTCCCAACAGAGTAACGGTGTAACCGTAGTGGGCCAAGTCCTTTTTATAGGTTACTATAGCCCTCAACTTGACAACCAAAACTAGAAGTGGTTTCGAACCAGGGACCGCTTGGTTCCCAGTCCTCCACTCAACCAACTGAGCTAACCGCACAAGACGGCTTACTTAAGTAAACTGTTAAATGCCAATCATTTTGACCAATGACACCCATGTGGTTTACGAGAATCTGGACTAAACGTCATGATCAACACTTATGTATAGGTGGACTGTAAATAAAATCTCGATTGCAGGACCAAAATCCGAATTAAACTTCCAGATCAGACAGGGACTACTGCATAATCCACAAAACTTTCACCAAGAATGTGTGCCAAAAACTGCACGGCCATTGATGTTTAAACAGTAATGAAAAAGAAACCAGCTGTACGTTAAATAGAGCGTGTGCCATCACTAGTTCTGATTATGTATAGGGACATTTTCTAAAATACACGGTACATACATGTACATCTTATTCAATACCAAAGTGGACATGTTTACAGGCGATTTGTAATCAAGTTGACAAACATCATCATAGTGTAGTACAAGTAAACTCTGCCTAAGTCGGATCCGACCAACTCGTATAACCGCTCAACTCGATGCAATATAAAAAAATTTTCAGTTTCCTTTATTAAGTAATGCTTTCCTATTCACCTAAGCCGTAGCCGGTCAAGTCGGATAATCGCCTATCTGGTAGCAATGTCTCAGTCGCTTTTGTTACTTACTGCGCCTAAGTCGTATATTCTGAACGTCCATTGGTCTAACCAGTATTATTTAACCCCCAGTGAATTCTGACAATTTATGACCGGACCAATAATGGCTCGTAGGGCTGGCGCTGACGGTTCCGAACAGTAAATGAATTCCGCGGGTGGGTTCGAATCCCAGATAAATGGCGCTGACAGCAGAACGACTGCTGGCATGCGAGGTCGCACCCGGCATGTGAATGCTGATGAGGGGATTCCCAGGCTACAGATTTAGATAGGGCCAATCGATCGTACATCAGACAGATGATACAAGCCGCAAACAACCAAAAACTGAGGTTACTTATTCAAATAGTACACATTTGATTATTAGGGTTTTCTGTTATTTCACAGAAAACCCTATTGATATCCGCGTGATTATTATTATTATTATTTTCTTCCACACTATTTTTACCAAAAGAACATAGGCTTTGTTACCTTACCGCTGTTTCATATACAATCCATATAATATCGTTCAGCTCACTGAGATCTACAAATAGCCTGCGTGTTTTTTCACGAATCATCGTTACAAAAGCGCTGTCGGGCCGTAAACATCGAAAATTTAGCCCCATTCAATGGGGTGACATGTTTTTCGAGTCGTCATCCCAAAATCAACCCGCAGGCCGACTGTCACTTCGATTATCAATTCAAGTATAAATGAACTAATTTATTGCCGCAGACTTCACATTCAGTCGCGGTCTTCAAACAGTGATTTTAACAATAGCCCATTTTCCTCATCAAATCATATTACCTATACACTGGAAATTTACTACTTTAGATTTTAAAAGCACTGTCGAGCCGTAAAAATCGACGAATCGACGTGTGTTACTACATCGTCGTTCCGGGGATCAGCTGCGAGTTTCTCCTCATCATGAGAATCAAATCGAGTACAAATTAATTTATTATTACCAGTGATTTGGCTGCGGGTATCAAGGAGTTAGTTTAACAATACCTATTTTTCTTTACCGAATTAACCGTGTATTTACTAAGTTAAATCTTTAGTGTACCGGGGAATCGTAGGCCTAAACTAAACACGCCGAAGAGATATAGCGGAGAAAAGCTGTTACGTCGACGAGGTATCAAAATAAAAAAATATATTACTTTATTCGGCCGCGGGCTTCAACCTCTATATCAATACCATCAATACTCTATATTTCCTACAGTACATGCCGATCATTGTCAAATGCACAAGGTATTTACTAAATACAAGTATATAACACACTCCTTTCCGTATGCTGGACTCACACTTGACATTCGGAGTAAGCGTTCGCTGTGGGGGAAAGGAGATCGTTTGCTGTGTCGCTTGAAGTGTTTATCGAGTTTTACGCGGCTTTAGGCCTACCGGTACTGAGCTTTACTAAACAAACACAGTATAATTGTTGCGTTTATTAACCCTTTCAGTGCGTCTACACCGCAGTGCGGTGTACAAATCAGTGATGGATTTTGCTAGTACACCGCACTGCAGTGTATTGATTTAATTAGTAATTACTAATTATCTCTATTGAAAGATGGCAGCACCAGTCAAACATAGTGAAATATCAGTAACTAACGATACACCGCACCGCGGTGTAGACGCACTATAGTGGTATTCCCGTTATTCAACACACTAGGGTGGAATTTTTCAAAATTTTCAAATTATCTTCAGCACTATAGGGTATTAATTAGTCAGCACTGAAAGGGTTAACGGACTCATTGGATTGAACTTCAAAACAAAATTTACGATATTTAGGTGGGTTGTAATTCAATAGGCCTACGACCAATCTGTCCAGATTTTAGGCCTACGCATATACATAGGCCTACATAGGCTAGTAGCCTCTACTAGGTTAAAGCTAAGTTCACTGTAAAGGAGGAATCAAGATTTATTAAAATGCATAGTGATTAACTGGCTGTGACTTGCAACGATCAATCACAATTATCAATTTTATTGCCAAAAATGAAGGTTTTTTTGAAAATTTCGTCTGAGCAGACAGCTTTATAAGCCAGACTTTTCATTTGAGTTTTTTCATCATAAATGAAACTGGTATTTCATTAATTTCTTATGATTTAAGCAGGGCGTAGGTCGGCCTTGCGACGGCTTGTGATTCACTGCGACGCCTATCACTGCGACCGCCAGCGACGATTGTGTCGCAACGACTCATCGACCTACGCTCCCTTGCGACGGGTTGCGACTTTCAGCAACGCCAGTCACAAGGAGTTGCACGTGTTCTACTTTCTGCGACGAGACACGACTGTCACAACCAACCGACGCGCTCTTGCGACTGGCAGAAACTAGTCGCACACAGTCGCTGACAATCGTATCGCAACCGACTTGCACCGAAACTTGCGATGCAACGCGAGGATCGCATCGCGTCGCAAGGCTGACCTACGTCCGGCTTTAAGTTACTGCGGAGCCCCAGAAATATCTTTTTTTTCGTTCAAAAGACCTTTCGATTGAACAGAATCGTTTGAATTTGATCAGAATTTTCTTTTCAGAACATTAAGTTTTTCGTTCGAACAAGTATATTGTAAAAAGTTTTTTTCTCCGAACCAAAAGTATTAAGTATTTCGTTCAACCGAACAGAATTGTTTTCATTCAAACATTCGTTCGAAAAAATTGTTTTCGCTCAACCAAATTTTTTTGCCGGGACAAAAAGTTTTTCATTTCAACAATAACATAGCTTTCAGATGAAGATAAGTTTTGGTTCAAACAAAAAGCGTACAAGATTTTCTTGTCGGATCATTATGTTTTTTGGTCGAACAGCGTGTTAAGGTCGTTTTGGAAATTTACTCGGTCTGGTATATTTTGGATTCTTTGTATGTCATTTGTCAGGACATTAAACAGAAGACGACTTAGGATACTACCTTGCGTGACTCGACTAGTTAGACCGACTTAATCCAAGATGAAGCGTTCCGTTGATTTCGGCTACAAGTTTTCGTTCAGAGATAATGCTGAGCCATTTCGGCAACCTATCATTGATACTGTTTCCTAATAGCCTTGTTTAGTAATGGCTGATGTTGTACCTTATTAAATGCTTTGTCAAAATCATAAAGAGTAATTATCGCCTAACAGTCGATTTTCCAGAGTCAAATAGGACATCTGGTTCAGTTGTCCATGGTTTCAAGAAGGTCTAATTGACTGTTTGTCGAGCTTCCTCTTATAAAACTGTATTAACCATTGAACAGGATTCAAAGACTGTGCAGAAAACCCGTTATCGCTGCTTTGCAGCTATATTTTGTTTATGTTTTTTTCTGCATGTAACAGTTTTTACAGTGAATAAAGCTTATATTAGCAACCATAGTCCTTGATAAATGAGTTCCAAAATATTGCAAAATATTGGTCTTCTAAGTCGGATTCCGGCTATGTCGAAATTATCGGGTACAAATTTATCCGACTTAGGCGGAGTTAACTGTATACCCGGCAACTAATAATCATATTGAACAAATATTTTGGCAAGTGTTAAACCTTGCATCCGATGCAGCGTAATATGCACAATATTTTTTAAGCATTGATACCATATTAACACATTTATCAGGTGTATTGGATATAATATTCAACTTTCAAATAACATTTCAGCGACATACCTACCTACTAACTGCCACAGTCGATGGATGAGATTACAGATGATCCGAAAAGGGCATGAGAAACCGCACTCATATTCATACCTCCCTCCCAAAGAATTTATTTCTGCATATCATTTATCAGTGAAGTAAGGGCGAATAAAAGTCAATAAATTTTGGGAAAAAAACAACAAACTAGTCTAGAAAATTTTGATATTACGGCCTGATTTCATCAATCAAAAACAATATTAATGATCAGAACATCCATTTTGTCGTACCAAATTAATATTTTTGTACAATGAAGCAACAAATTTTATTTGATTCGATTCAGCAGATTTGAACAATGATCACTGTGATTCCACGGACTCATGTTCGAAAAGCCTAATATTTGTTTACAGCTGAAAAGACCGGATACCGTGGAATAATAGGAAATCACGGATCCCTGTAGTCCCATTTCAGCAACGAATGCTCACCGCAATTCATTTCAAATCCAATAAAAAAATCCTAGGTTATGTTGATGAACAAGAAATGGATTTAAGCATAATGGCCTGCAGTTGAGGGGTATGGTATGTATTTCAAGAGCTATAGTCACTTAGCACTTAAAGGGTTTGGAACATTTTAATGCATTTGAGTTTCCAAGAAATGAAAAATTCAAATAGATAAATGGATCAACGTTATCTAATAGTAGATTCTAATCTGTGCGCACACATTTCTTCTTTAATCACAAATCAAATGAAGAAAGTCTAAGTTAAATGCAGACTGATTTTTCATACTCGAATTTTCAACAAAAGAAAAGATCAACCAGAGGCGATAGTCACGCTATCACGAACGAAATTTACGTTACATGTACGATACCGTTGAGAGACAGGCTTTAACTGAAGAATATGATTTCTGGAATTTGACCATCTTCGACTGATGTTCCGTTGTTATTTCCCGCTGCATACGTGAATTGAAACGTAACTTTTCCACTTAGCATAGACTCATGTGTCACCTTTCGCAGACCTTTCGTTCCGTAGTACGAATCGGGACCCTAAAAATATGAATTCAATTATATCCATATAAATGTGTAGCAACATTTCATCAAATTCACTAATAAAGCTGACCCTGCTTAATCAGGACCAATAAAATGAAATGAAATGACATGAACCAATGAAATAAATCTGGTTCATGAAAAATCCAGATAAGACATCAAATTTTACACACTAGCCTATCCTGTCTATGGCAAAAATATTATTAGGATCAGATCAAAATCGAGATTTACTGATCCAAAATCCAAGTTGTAATGTATTGCTGGTCACTCGGAGGGGTTTACGTACCCAACTAATCATAATCAGTGAATGACATTAATGAAATATTAAGATAAGTAATTGTCATTCATAGATTGGGCAGTAATCATCTCGCTTAATTTCAAAATTGCATGCGAATGTTACGGATACTGGTGCAGAGGTAGCAGCAGTTTCTGAGGGGTTTGATCATAAAGGCACTCATACTCATAGTAATATGTACGCATTGTACATATCAGTCTGTACTGAAGAAATGTACATGTTGCAGACTCACTGTTGATAAAATACATATTCCACATAATTGCTCTGAGAAATGATTGTTTGTTTCAATGACTAGATAACTAGATGAGGCGGCAGTGGCAATACGCCTCTAATGCCCCTGCTCATGAGTGTGAACATCTTTTGAGAGGAAATTCATGGGATAACAAGGCTTGTATAGCTTAATGCAGCTAGAAAATGTAAATCTAACCACAAACTAAGACAATCTAAGACAAACTGATGAACTATTGTTGATATGGCACAGTGGCAGAATTAGAAATAAGGTACTAGCGCGCATTTCACAGATCTACATGATAAGTATTATTAACTCTTTGCCTGCCAGGCCTATTTTTAAGGGAAATGCTGCGCTTTGCCAGGATTTCCGTGTTTTCCAGAAATTCATAACACAAGAACCAAAAGAGATATCATAATCAAATTTGTGGTTTTATTTTGTTCATCTGGTCTTGCTTTTTCATGTAAAATACGCAGCATTTCTTCTATGAGTGATAAAATCTGCAGCAATCACCAGTGCAGAGGGGGTATTTTGCATAAAAATTTCAATAGATGACTCCACTAACACACTGCATAGAACGACTGATGAGTTTGTTTTAGTAGTAAAAGGCATTAAACTAACTGGTGTTGTGCGATGAATTCGCCATCTATAAGTCAACCGGTTTTGGTAGGCAAATGATGGGGGAGATATTGAATTTCATGTTATGCAAACCCTTATGTTAGGTTAACTAATCATAAAAAAGAATGTGGCAATGCCACGCATGTCTCCCCCTGGTGAGCAAGTCGTAAAGGGTAAAGGGACAAGAAACTGAACACATCGTTGTAGAAAACAGCTCAATTAAGATAGTTTTTCATGAAGTCTAGTCTCTGAAAAATTGTGCTGCCTGAAGTTTGATTATGACTGGCCAACAGTGGCGCAACTTAAGTTCGCCACATACTAGCGAAAAGTACACTACAACTAACGCGCTACAGCAATTTATCGGGGACTAAAACACCAAAAACTATTTCTCGCATACTAGCTACAACGTCACAACTTCCCTACTGCACCTGTCACTATTGTACGTATGTCATGTGACTTGACTTGATAGTAGTTGCGAGTCAAACTTCCAACCCACGTTTTCTAGAGTATCATGTTTGCATATTTATATCAAGAAATTTGACAATTCAACCGGTCCTACTTTGTTAAAATCAAAATTTTCAGTAACTATGGAAACAAGGGCACCTAGTTATTTGAAAAAATGGTAAATAGAGATATATTTCTAGTAACACAGGGACAGACTACGGGTTTGGAGGGTCGGTAGTCCGGACCCCTGCTCCTTCCCATTAAGGTTACCATCTTTGTCAAGACAGTGATCGCATAAAACCTACAAATCTAACACTCATCCTCTTGCAAATTAAATTGTTTTGGATGTATTTGTTTCAATACCGAGGAGCACCCTACTCGCAGCCTTAATATACGGAAAATGTCCTTATTTTTGGACCCCTCTCCCAATCATCTAAGATAGTCACAAAAGTCGAAATAAGTCTTCTAGTGTCAGGCATTTAAGTTTCATTGATCTCCCATCAATATTATATTGTTTCACAGTATATTGCATCAATGAAATATGGCCGTTGGCAGTTGCTCAAAAGTTAACCATCAGAAATACCATGGTGTAATGGCGAGCACTCGCTCCTCGGTTAAATACCGGTACCCGATTTACATTTTTGAATTTTCAGCAGCAGCTCCATGCAAATGAAGGCAGCCATGGCTGTGTCAAACTTGACGCTTGCAAACCGTTGGATCGGGTTTGCTTTTTTGAGAATGTTCGATGTTCGATCTTTATTACTGATCGTGACACGAGCTGGAAGGTGTTTCAAATTGAATTTGAATATATTAGGCTTAGTCGATTGTGTTGGAAAGATTGGAACTTTGGAATATATTAGTATATAATGAGGAACATAACATTCGTTTACTTTCTGTCAAAATTGATCTCGTGCGTTTGATAGTTGTTTTGAGATTTGGAACATTCTCAAGGTCTGTATTCAACAGAGATGCTAGGGCCAAAGTACCAAAATTCCGGAATTTAGAACGGGCGTTTTTGCATCGCCAGAGATGCAGTATCACGATCGGCATCTTTCATCTGAAAATACGACGGCAGGCATTCGTTGTGCTTCACATCCCTCGCTGCCTTCTTATGCCGCGCGCTATCCGGGTGACGAAGAATATCTTTTTTCCCGCCACTACCGTATTTGACCTGGTCTTTACAAACGACGCAGTACCCCACGCCAGCTAAGTCTATCTTACGAATGTAGTTCGATAAGTAGTCCCCGTTACTGTCCTTACACTCTAGCCATTGCCAGTTAAATTTATTTTTTATACCGCTGTCAATTGCCTTTATATCGGCCGACTCCCGACTGACAATCTTTCCGTGCGTGCTCATTTTGCAGACCGTCCCGCAAAAAGAAAGTTACAAAGCTGCGTGCCTAAGGACATAGCACGCGCGTGGTAATAATTAAGATGATATTTATTAAATATTATCTCAATCATTACCACGTGCATCTTCACATTGTTGGCCGTCAGCGGGACGATGTACAACGGCGCGTAAAGATAATTGACTTTTAATTGGAAATGGCGTCACAACAGTGGCACTCCGCCTACGCACGCACAGATACCACAACAAGCACACATATATACATTGTAGCAGAACGTCCTCGGACAGAGACCAAGATAAAATAACACAGAAGCGACGACGAGTACATACAAACGAACGCTTTTACGGTCCGTGCCATTACTGGTCGCCGCGAGGAATTCTCACCAAATTTCCGGAATTGACATCGGCGATCCTAAATTTCCGGATATTTCCGGAAAACTAGCATCTCTGATTCAAGGTCTGTATTAGCCCACTTCAAGTAAGTAGCCATGTAAAATTGCGACGGCAATACGACGCAGCATTGAGACTGTGGTTCTCATACATGTGCCACATAATGTCTGACTTTCACATTTGCAATCGTATACCCGTACTTGCAGTTTTGGAATCGAATGAAACACTGGACAAAATGATAATTTCTGTTGTGAACCTAGATAGCTGGTTAAAGCAACACCTGGGTTATTTCGTTTATTTTGACAAATCCTAAAGAATATATATCTTTAATTACGATTTTTCAAAAACCTAGGAGCCCTTATTTCCCTGGTTACTTAAAAAATTGATTTTCAACAAAGTAGGGACCGGTGAAATTGTGAAATTTCCTGATATATAGATGCACGCAGGGGACCGGGGAAAACTTGTTTTGGAAGTTTGGCTCGCAACTACTTAAAAACTAATACGGATAATTGAAAACGGTAAAAGGTATATAGGACCACATATAGATGGCTATTGATCCTGAAAACTTCAAAAATGTAGATTAAAATTTGTAAGAATTACGAACTTTTGAATGAGATGAGCAATAATTCAAGTTGAATTATCGGGAAGACGATATCAATGTTTATAACTTCACCAGTGCGCATTGTTGCATTAACTTAACAAATGAGTGATATCATAAAAAATTTTATTATCAGCCGAGTTCATCGATATTTTCACCTTGTTTCTATCTTTGTCCAATCCAGAGATATGAAGGAAATAGAAATATTAAACGGGGAAAAAATAGGGACAAAAAATTCAACAATGCGGACCCGGCGGGTACCCAAAAAAATGGCGCCTGGAAACTGTAAAAAGGCTTATTATCCTCACCAGACGCCATTTTTGATTCAACATAGATGGCAGTAGATGACAGAACTTCATAATTGCGTGTCACAAAGCAGTCAGTGCTCCGCCAAAGATCGTTGAAAATTTATTCTGGCGTGATTTACCGAAAAAGCAGGTAAATGAACAATATGACGACTATTATTCGTGTAATAAAAGATATCTACATAAATGCTATGGAAAAAAATATCCTGGATTTTGAATCTATATGAAATACGTAACATTTCTGGAAAAACGTAACACCGTAATTTCACTTTCATTTACGTAACCATTCCGGGAAAAACAGAATGTTTTGGCAGGTTTGCTTAACAGGTGAAGTACATTTTGCTTGAGGAAAGAATTTGTAATGAGATACATATTCTATTCTTTGAGAGGGGTGTGCAGCATCATGCTCATTTGTACATATTTTATGAATACTTATCATATATCTATACACATTTACCTTTAAAGTAGCACATGCCAAATAGCTCCTATTCGGTTGTATTTCCATTGGTTCCTTAAAGCATACTCGAAATGTTGAATTAGAGCCATCACATTGGAATGTGACGTCATTCTGGCCACAATCCTTCCCTGTGTCAAAATCTATAATCTGTAATAATGAAAAAAGAGAACCAGTGAAAATGAAGCTGTTTTCGAAGTGTGGACACAATCTATTCGCTGTAGCATATTGTAGTATGTTACACTTAACAGCATGGGGGAAATTTGTAGGTTAATTAATAGGTCAAAGTTTTGATCACTTTTGACTCCTATTTTAACATAAAAAGCTATAAAAAATGAAGATATATAAGCAGTAGTAGTTGCATTGTTTGAGGAAAACGGAGATAGCACGAAAACACCATCGTGTAAACACTCCCCACATCGACATGACTGAACCCGGTTTACTAGTGCTGAATCGCATGTAAGCGCAGCATTCTGAAAAATTTGGCACCACACACGTATGGTTCTTACTGAATCAAGATCTCATGTGAATGTCACTTATGAAGAAGGGCAGGGTCTTAAAGGGGTCATGAAGAGGTTTTGAAAAAATCTTTAAATCTAATTTTTTTGTATAAAACCTTCACTGTATGCATCTATAGTAGTCTCGTGAAAATTTTTTTAAATATCTTTATCCAAACTCGAGAAAAGCCCGTAGCAAAGGCCCTAGCAACAGGACGCTTGCGTTTGCGCGTTGATGTTGATGACGTCATTCTGAGAACACATCGCCTGCAGCACACTCAGAAGCGTTATCATACAATGCTCATTTTCGTTGAATATCGCGCTAATTTTACCGTCTTTGGATTGAACTGATCCCATAAAGGCAGCGACAAATTTTGGTGGCCAAAACCAAAGATTTGGCCCTAAGATGATGGACCGTAAGAGCAAAAACACCCTGCCTAAGTGTAAACTAGCTTCACACTTTAGAGAAGGATTCTCGCAAATATACAGCACACATAAACTTGGATACACAAAACTTATGTTTTTATTATCTGAGTGCCTTCTTTTCTGCCAAGAGATGCTATTTTTGCGAATTAAATATGTAGTAAGAGATACGCGCTTTCCACTGCATGTAGTACTGGTTTTCCCCAGTGACCCACATCACTGTAGTGTGTACAACATACTGACTGTATATATGCAGCACACATTACCATTTACACGGCCGGGATGGCGCAGGCTGGGCTGGGATTCACAAACAAGTTTACGGTTTCAGGACGCTTTTATGGTCCAGTACTGGATAAAAATATCTACCCACAGAAATATCTGCGATGCCTATATCAGTCATCCCCTCTGCATGGTTTTTTACAAAGAGGGAATGACTTAAATGATGATGAATGCTCGCTGCTCAGAATGACGTCACACTTCCGGGTTGGGAAGGAATCAGGGCGGCCGATCAAAAGTCTTGTTTTTACACTAATTGAAGAGTTAAAAATTAATTTCTTGACCACTAAATCAATAAATAGGTTATAATTGATGATAAAAGATACTTTTTGCCATATCTTAATTAAAAACCTCTTCATGACCCCTTTAAGGAAAAGATAGTACTGAGGTTATTAGCAAGCATGTTCAATTTTGATGATGTACATAGTAATGGGTTTTTTTGGGTAATGGGTAGAGAACAATTCTTGATAATAATGTCACTGGGAAAGCCCTTCTAGAGGGATTTCCAAGTGATGACCTTGTCAAGGGCTTTCTCTATGATGTCATGAAACTAGGTCAAGCATCGATAAGTAGAATGGGGGAAAATTTCATTGAAATTTTGCACATTTTCTCCCAGCACATCTAAATGGCTTAGAGCTGATGGACGAAACTTGCCATATTCAATTCCACCACCTATTTCCCTCCATATGACAAAATATCAGCTGTTTATATCCAGTGGTTACAATTTGTGCCACCAAGAGCTAACAGAAAGTTACTCTCAGAACCATTCTATAAGGATCAACACAGTTGATCCTAAAAATGTGTAACACGTGCTGATTTTGGTGAACAACAAAGGCTGCCTGTCAGCCATATTGATTCTGATTGGATCGGTTTTTGGTTAGATGTATTTACAGTAGATACGTGTATAAACCATAGATCAAGACAATCCATAGAAGCATCTTCAAAACTTCCCAAAATAACTGGATTCCGTCTACGGACGAACAAACGAACAGACAGAAAGCGAACACACTTAGCCAGCTGGGACTTAAGCCACAAGTGGGCTAAAAATGTGACAAAAAGTGACCCCCTGATATCATCACAATTTCCTTCAACAGCAACCTATGGGACCATGCCCTGAACTAGTATATACTTATAAATAATTCAAAATCATAACCCTGTTTAAGTGTTTTTTGGTATTTCCAAAAATCATTATTATTTTGAAATTGGCGGACTGACAAAAATTGAGAGTTGCCAACAAGATAATCTTGTGTGTCCCCGGCTATAGTGAGTAAGTACAACAAAGAGCTCAGGGCAACCCGTACATTCTGATGCAAATAAATGTTGGGAAGAGGTTTCCCCCTTCATAACCGAGAAACCATTATTATTAATAATTTCTGTAGTTTAATCCAATGGATTGCAAGTATACATATATATATATAAATATATATCCCGTACACCAGGGCTAACTAATGCCTGTTTTGAAGAAAACACCTTCCTGGTATAGAATTTCTATTCTAGACAGGTTAGGGTCAGGTAACTGACACATAAATATCAGGCAAGATTGCAAGGGAGGCAAACAAAAATAAACATAGGTAGCCCTTGAGTTTCTGAAATAGAACTCAGGTTGTGGGTGCAGGTTAAATTTAACATCAAATGTGTATTTCCAAGTAACTGATCAAGACACAAGCACAGCTGCTGCAAGCGCTGTTGAACTCCCCATGTGCCTGAAATTTTCAATCAGCTGGAAACGTTTTGGCTAGACGAATAAAACTATGCAAAAAATACTTAAGTAGAAAAAAGTAGATCTTCATTTGCTTTGTGTTATCTTGGTTATTATGGTGGGCTGCCATCATTGCCGTCAAACTATTATGTTATTTGTGGCAGTGCCTAGTATCTAAACAAGAGGCCGGCAGGCATTGAAGCATTATCAATCGCTTAATAGAAGTGAATCGTATTTTCAGAGATTATTTTCAGAGAGGAATCGATGAATAATTTGTTTTAGCATCGTCAAAGAGCAGTAACAAAATGTTTCCGTCTAGGACCCGAGTGACTGACAAAACTAAACCAGTCCAGTTTAGACAAAGGTAAAGCCGCAACAGCTGTTACAGGACTGAATCGCAAGTTTGAATAGTTTCACGATAGGATATTTTCCCAAAGCCACAGGCCTATCTGACTATAATCAGGCTTAACACAATTATTAAGTGCCTAATGACACATTCACCTGACCTTTTGACTTGACTAAGTTTGTCAATGACTGTGAATATTGATGATTTGCTGAGCGACGTACTTTGTGGCACTTTTGTGTCATTAGTATCTCGTCAAAAACTTTCAAATTCGTATCTTAAAATCCAAATTTCAAACTAAATTTGAATTGTACTGATAAAATTTATTCAAAAGTAATTTCAAAGCCAAGGTAAAGCGAGGAAGGTAGATGAGCGAGTGCGCCCTACGACCATACGCAATAGTTCTGACAAGAGTAAACTGGCCTAGAGCCACGAACACAACACGGTGGTACTATAGCCACGAGAACTCTTTAATCATGGCTAGGTTTCATTATGAAGCAAAGAAAAAACCATCCGGTCTACGGCAGATCCATATAATTTTTGCTCAGTGCTAGACAGAAAACAGAACGAATATCGAAACGAGATAATATGTAGAACCTCCAAGATATAACAACAATAGTAAATTGCTGTAATTCTAGAAGCACACACTGAAGATAAGTTTATTTTTAATATGTATCTACAGCAATGGGATAAGTTTATTATCTCTTAATCGAATTTATCAGAAATGTTGTATTATCACCTTCTCTTGGTGCCTTCTCTCTTTTTACTTATAAATTAGCCAATTAGGCTAGGAAATAAAAAATCTGTGATGTGAATATTCATATAACTCTAAGATATACGTTTATCACTACAGGCTCCATATAACAGTATAACTTCAGAATAATCTGTTAACTAGAAAAATTGTACAATATGTACTTCAGCAAATGAAATCGACAAATGCGTATATTTTAAGCCGATGACATACTCGCTTAGTGCGTCCAACTGGCGCGATTATGATCATCGAGTCCAAAATTGCTGGGGCCAGTTCCATAGTGAGGGCTTAGACTTAAGACCATTCTAAGACCAACTTAGTTCTATAGCCAATCTAATAACTTAAGACCAGTCTCAAGATTTAAGACCACTTTTGGTCTTAAGTCTTGACTATGGAACCGG
The DNA here is from genome assembly GCF_964204645.1 of Tubulanus polymorphus. Taxonomy (NCBI): domain Eukaryota; kingdom Metazoa; phylum Nemertea; class Palaeonemertea; order Tubulaniformes; family Tubulanidae; genus Tubulanus; species Tubulanus polymorphus. The sequence goes on along the minus strand of NC_134029.1, from coordinate 10,152,657 downwards.
CCACTGATATATAGCATGTTTTGATATTTTCCTAGTCCAATCCGGAGTGTCCGCTCCAGCAACAAAATCACACCATGATCAACCTATTAGCCAATTGAATTGGATCTCTTAATCATGCGCTCAAACAAAAATGGCAGCACCCATGAGGCGTGCTATAACGAAGTAATAGGAAAGACCAACTATCATTGTCTATCCAAGTTAACTCTTTCAGTGCCCAGTCAACTTTCATCGACAGATTACTTCAGGTCATACAGTGCCCTGTCGACTTTCATCGACATTTCTTATAGCAGTTTTATTTTTAGTTTTTTGTATAGAATTCAGCAGAGAAACCTGCCACTAGATGGCTTGATTAAATGGTAGCGCCCATTAGTTCGTTATATTGCTGCGTTTTTGTAGTGGTGCAGTTCAAAATATTTGAGTTTTTTGCATTTGAAAGTAGCGGGTACCTATCCGGAGGTCACGTGATCTAATTATAATCTCATTTTCTAATTATAATTACCCATATGATTTATAATTCTGACAGTAGACATATAATATTCCATTGTCAGCTGTTAGCTGAGGCTTGATACCCGATTTGTTCATTTTCAAACCTGAAATTTAGGGGATATCATAAATAGGTCACCGACAATTCATGCAAATTAGCTCATTTCCATTAGACGTCACTTTCAGTAAGAAAAATTATCACCACAATTTTCCCTACAAATTTTTCAATTACCATAAAGCTCTATCTCTCAGTTTTCACCAAAGCTCCAAAGTTACTTCTGATTTTCCTACTTTTTAGTTAACAATGATGGGCACTCTGAGGGTTTTTCTCAAATTACACATGGGCACTGAAAGAGTTAATACAATGTTTAGGCTTCAATAAATGATGATGTAATGCCCTGTGCTGTTGACAAGACGTTTTTTGAATCGGTCACATCACATCACTAATGTATGGTTGTAGAAACCTCGGTAAAAAGATAATTGCTTGCAGATGCTATAGATCGGTATCCTTTGCCAGGTCGAAGGTGCCATTTGTACAACCTGGGTGCAACATTTTTTACCCGCTGGATCGCCTCTAATTGAGTAAAAGGAAGCAGTAATCCTCTGCTTCCCGGCCCCGGGAGCGGTGCATTTCATTGACTGGTTATGAAGAATAAGGCATAATGGGAGCCGAAATGCATTGCTTCTCATCGGCTGCGATTCAACATCAATGAATCTACTCGAGTGGTTTCACCGCAAAAACGCAGCTAACCCTTTTTAAATGTATTATATCTTTCATTAAACCTACCTTTTTGAAAATGGCATCATTAGCTAGACTGACTGGGAAGAAAAAATTCAGTGGATATTGATGACTGTTTATGTGCTGCTGTATCAAATTGAGCCCATTAAAAACAACAGCAATGGAATGAATTTGAATAGAACCTGTCTCAAGTTGTATTTTAGCGGCACTTTTTTCTAAATCTGGAAAACTGCTTGAGTTAATGACCAAAATGAATAATTTCAGAATCCAAAGTCGGGCATCATGGATAACATCGTGACCTAGTTTGGTCATGTGATAGGTCATGCCAGTTGACACATGAAATATCTATCTTTATCTAGAAAATCTTTTTGACTTAATGACCAAAACGTATAATGTCAGAATGAATACCACAAATATCGAACTCGCCAGCAATTTTTTGGTCATTTACAATATAACCGAATTTGAAGACAAATTGGTCAAAAATTGTAGCCTGTAGAGAGTTCACAAGAAACACGATGCACGAACGCCAGACCACCACTAAAACCGAGGGGTACAGTATAAGCCCGAATGGCCTTTGGCCAAGTGGGCTAAAATCAATTCAACTAATTTGGTATTTGAACATCAAACAACTTGAGACGTCTCATGCTTGAAACCGCACTTTATTGTGCCCTAATTTTTCCATACAGCGGGAAATATGTGTTTAGACGGATTGGTGCACTTTTGTCAATGTTAATTGACCTTCAAGCTCACCATTATCATACGCACTGCAACTGATTTATAAGCTACCATTTTGCAACTTATAATGGTTAAGAAATATGCATAGGTGCAGTACGCTATCAATATAAATGAACACAAACCTTGGTAACCTCAATTCTATGTGAAGAGATGTGTCCAATGACAATCCTAACAATCATTAACTGTCAGGGCTACAGGACTATGCCATAAAAACCTGTTGATATTTTCCTAAAAAAAAACCTGTCTCCATCCAAGAACGGACCAGAAAAACGGGCCGACCAAAAGTGAATGCAATAGCCCGCTGGGTTGTAAATTTTAAGGCTGGGTTGTGAGTTCTAATAGCTTATCCTATATGCATAACAAACAGACAGTCGAGATAGGACAGCGGGTGACATATGACTTCACGTTCATATAGGGCGTACAGAAATCAAAGCAACCTGGTCCTCACAAGGTTTAAATGAAACTGTGTATTTGACCACAGAAAGTCGCTACTAAATGTATCAACGGTTTCTTTCTAACCAGTTTAAAGCCGACCTACCTGGATGTTTACTGAGTATTCTGAAGGGCCGTGTATACTGCCATATAAACCAAAACCAACGACAAAAATCCGTCGATTGACCATAAACCTAAAACATTAATCATTCATGATAAACTCAGCACAATTTGATGTCTCTTCGATATTCAGTTTGAGTTCTGATGTGAACACAGAAATTGTCATTATTAACTCTTTGCAATATGAGCTTTATGAATTCAGAATACACAAAGGCATAGTGAAAGAAATTACTAATTGACTTGTCTATATTGTCTTAATAATATCCCAGAAATGTTCCAAAGTAAGCACATATAGTAAGCACATATAATAAAATACCATAGGCCTAATGGATTCCTATAGCTCAAAGTTGACTCTCAACCAACGGTTGTCATTTGACTCTTTCAAGTGTTGGTTTCAAATTTTCCCCTATTGACCTAGACCCACTGTCTTCAACTAGCATTTAAACCGACAAGGACCAAGGACCATTACTGTGGGAGTTTATGATTTGACTCTGAAGTGAATAACTCATTTCTAACTGGATTGATTCAACTCACATTTAAAGACAACTCAACTCTTTGAGTTGAGAGATGAATGTGAGCAAAGGTATAGGCCTATTACTCAGGAAAAGATCTACTTTTGACAGAAATGTAATTGAAATCTTCCATTGCTCGCAGTACTAGTAAAGGCTGGATAGAACTTATTTGTCTAATTGTTACTGTGTAGTTTGTATGCTTATCTTTACGTTATATCATCTTACTTAAAGATACATAACCTTATGAAATCTAAGCAAAACATAGGCCTACATACAATACGGCATCAAACGTTTCATGTCAAAAGAAAATTTCCCCCAATTCTACATAAACACGTGAAAAGCATGAATTTATACAAGTGTGCTGCAGTCAGAATATCACTGTTACATCGTACATACTGTTGAAGTTTTCTAAATTCGCTCCTGAACTGAGTTTGTGTAAAATGAACGAGCTAGAGCTGCCCATGGCATCAAAAAATTGTAACTATACTAAAATGAATAAAGGTGTAGGCCTAACTTAGAGGAATTAACAAACAAACAGGACTGTAAGTTAAACAATTGATCATAATTTGATTTTGAAATCGGAATTCAAATTCGAGGGTTGCCATCCAATAAACTTTTAAAATAACTAATAAAATTTTTTTGTTCAGAATTTCGCGTAAAGCCCCCCAGTAAATTTAAACAAGCCCTTTATATCAAAATTCAGCTTCCTAGATATTGGAGAATGCCCAGTGAAGAAGTCTTTTATCTGGAAACCGTAGCATTTAAATTCACTTTCTCTGTGGTTATAGCAATAGGCTCAGCCTATGGCTGGCCTGAAAATTGTAAATAAAACAATACATGAATCCAACTCCCAGGGGAGAAGAAAAAACTGGTTACCACAATTCCAAGTATGGAGATGGGTCCTATGCCAATGCTAACATTTAACAAATATTAAGACAATACCTCAGTTAAAACCAGTTGGACTGATAAAAAAACCCATCTGATATTTCATAGATCTAAACTATACCAATCAAGAAAATCCATCAAGAAAATTCCCAAAATAACTGGATTTTGTCTATGAACAGATGGCAAGAACGTAATAGCCCGGTAGGACTTGAGTCTAAGTGGGCTAAAAATGTGCAAAATACTGATTTTGGCAAATATCAATAGCTGCCAGTTGTCTATCTTGATTCTGATGGGGCTAGTTTTTGCTCTGATGGTGCATCTCGGGTAGATACATGTACAAACCAAACATCAAAGGAATCACTTGAAACGTCTTCAAAACTTGCGAAAATAACTGAATTCGATCTACGGACAAACTAATGATTGAATGATGGACCAAAAGTGAACGCAATAGCCCGCTGGGACCGAAGTCCCGAGTGGTCTAAAAAGCAACTTATGGCTGCATGAGTATCAATGATGAACTTACCGGATGCGATCACTAGTACCACTATAACCCCAGCGACTTTCAATCTGACAGAACCGAGAAACAACTTGCTCTTTACCCGTTAAGCAACATCGTGGCACATCGAGAAAATTCACAGGCGGCTTCGGATTCACCGTGAAATACAAGAAAAGTTCAACGACTTCGCGATCACGCAGGATTTCGGACTGTGCCGGACCAACAGCGAACTCTTCAACGCTCATTAAAGGAAAGCGTATCAGATTCAATGCGTCACCGAGAACTAAACGCTGATTTCCAGCGTCTACCGACAGATTCTGTCTCTGGCATTCAGCTTCCGACCATCTCACAACCGCACTGAACAATTTAGACTCTCGGATACCTAGTGTGTCACGCTCTAACACAGCGCACAGTGTATTCAAGTCAATTTCAGTGAAACCCTCGGCGTGCAAAGCTTCCATCGTACTCTTGTCTATTGTTTCTAAACATAACGCAGCTAATTGCGGTTCATCAAAAAGTCTTGCCTGTGTCAACAACATAAATGCATTATCTGGGCTGAGATTGCTTTTGAGGAAGTCCACGCACGCTCGCTCAAGCGCCGGCACTGCATATTTCTTTGCCGTGTACAATGTCGTCATCACAGTCTCGGGCCCGATGTGAACTTCATCGGAATAGAGAAATTTCAACAACGCTAAAAAGGCCGATGGCTCGATATCAGTCAATTCGATTTCGTGAGACACAGTCGCCATACCGCCGTTGAACATAGCGTCAAAAACAGCACTTCCGACCGACAGAACAAATTTATGCGCTGGGATTCGTCTAGCGTTCGGTTCCTTGCCCACGATAAAGTGGACGTCGCTTCGTATTTCGTTATTAAACATGAATGCGAGTCGTTCTTTGACAGTTGTTTTTGTAGCCTGCCAGTTATACGGAATCTCGTTCGCTTCTTCACCCAGTTGCACTAACGGTATTGCTAGGTCTTCATGAACTACAACTAGACTGGCATTAGCACCGGCTGGATTGACAAAATTTGACGGTGATACAGGATTAGGATCGCTGCTGTTTGAGTTGTCTGACTCCGCACCGATAAGGGCTTCAGGCTCGAGCAGTTCGAAAGGCGGTTCGGGGAGTTCTTGTTGGAGACCGTTAGCCGCTACCGGGGGGTAGTTTTCCTCAACTCCTTCATGTAGAGAATGCTCCATGAGATCAGTCTTCTCTTGGGCTTAATGCCGTCAGGACATCAGGATAGGTCCGCTGAAAAACAACCATATAATCAGTTATTCTAGGCCTTGGGTCATAGGTAATTAATAAAAACGTCTCCAATAATTTCCTTGAAAGTTTCAAAAATGTATAAAAAATGCAACGTAATTTCGGTGAATAACAATGGCCACCAGTCAGCCATCTTGATTCTGACCGGGCCAGTCTTTGGGCTGCAGATGTATTTAGAGTAGATACTGACAATCGTCATTGAAGTGTCTTCAAAACTTCACAAAATAACTGAATTCCGCCGACGGACAAACGGATATAGATGAGAGACAGAAGTGAATGCAATAGCCAGAAGTACTTGAGAAATCTCTGGGTGAGGTAAACATCCTAGTTCAGGCAAAGCCAAGGGTTCAAAGGGATTTAAAAGCTGCTCTTAAAAGGATCTCTATTCCTAATCATATTACACTATAGATATTTTAGACTATAAATTTGTTCAATCAAATCATGATTCACTTACCTGTCCTATTCTAATGACCAGAAACAACAAGCACAAGCTAGTAAACACTAATCTCTAATGCAACACCAAATGCCAGAATTGAGAATGTCCCTCTTGAAGCAAATAGCACGTGAATCGAACTTCAAGATTAAACAACACAGAAATGCTGAATCAACTGCTACGATGTGAAGTGACCACAGCGCACGAGCCTGACTAAATGATAGCGGACACAGGCTGCTACTACCAGCCTATAGTATTTGTAGTAGTAAAGAGGAGTGAGAGACAGAAGAGGCATTAATGATGATGCACTGCTATTACTCACACCAGTACTGAGAAAATCTACTCATTTCTACAAGTCACACCGATAAACAGCACACATACAAACATGCACAACACGTCCGCCAAGTGAAGAAACAGTTGCCCCCTCTGTAAAAATGGCCTGTGTGCAACACAATGTTCTGTTTTTTCTTGCTAAATCAATCAATTTAGTTTGCTATTGACCTAATAGCAATCAATTACTTGCATATAGATGTGTATTTCTGAGTTTTGCACCACAGTTCTGAATTTTTCTTCACGTAATTAGATTTTATTATGCCTTATTTTATAGTTGTTTATTTTCTAACTTGATTTTTCTGTAAATGTGTCAGTTGCAAACAAAGTTTTTCATGCTGAATTAGGCTAAGTTTGAATTTGAAATTTCTACATAGGCTAGAGGGCCTACAGCATGGCTATCAGTTTTATCCCAGCTTATCAAACAAACGACGGGCAATTATCATGGCCAAAATACACTACTCGTCAAGACTGCTCAGATCAGAGACTCTCTGGGAGTCCTACAGGGGAACTTCGTTGTAACGAACAAATTTCGTCCCAAGTAAGACAATTTGATTAATTTCATACTAGATATAACGAACTATCAGTTATAACAAACATTCTGGTCCCGTGATGATCGCTGTAACGAAAATCCACTGTAGTACCTTTTTACTGCACGTGTTTACTATATAGGCCACTATATTTAGATTAGGCTGGAGCTCCAGGGTAGAGACTGACAACGCCTGTTTGTGGTGTATTCTATCAATTTTTGACGCCTTATAAAATGTTACCATTATGAAACCTAAACAATGTTAACCATTCAGCGTCATTTTACAAATGACAACCGTAAATCGATATGCAAAACGTCACAGGTCTATGTGTACACATACAAGCTATTTGGCAAAGTATTATTGACAAAGATGTAGAATGTCTTCCTGTGATTATATAATGAGCTCTATTTGAACGTCGAAACGTTATATTGCATTGAATATCATTAGAAGACGTATTGTAATAGTAAAGGATGTATGATTATATCAGGAGCGGCAGGCGTAAATAGAAATGATAAGTAAATCGGATTATTCGGTCAAAATGGCTGATGTATACACGATTTGGAAGTCTGATATAAAAGTAATACCCTGACATGGGGATGCTGGTGAAATGACGAAGCTATCTACGATCTGTGTAGGGCCGGCGTGAATTTCATCGGCGGCTACGAGCGGTCAATATAAAAATGTGTAAACATATGATTTCAATATTCAAATGTTTTAGAAAATATGTTCGATATTAGGGGCATGCAGGTTTCATGAGATTAGCAATTTATAATAGCATAGCTGTCATATACGGCTCCGCGTCCTGTGACGGCATGTGTATAAGGTGACAATTCAAATCAATTCTTTATTGATCCTTATTTCATATAAAATTCCTAAATTCAATAAAGTTACAAATTTTAAAATAAGAAAGTACAATATACAAGACACACGCGTAATTCATACAGAATAACATAAACAAGCTATTCTAAATGACAGTGTCTACTTCAACCCAGAATCAAGAGGATATCGAGTGACAGCCAAACCGGACCAGCTGGCTAGGCCACACGATATGCTCCAAAGTCATGATGAAGCAGACATCAGAAGAGTTCTTCCCTCAACCATAGAGGCAATGAAGTTGCAGACCAGCTTAGAGATAAAAGTGAATGAAATCGGTCGCAAGTGATCAATTATTGACAATTTTCAATAACAAAATTAAATCACTACTACATTCGAATACCTCGTATGCCTTTCACCTACCCAATCGCCAAATCTCATAATTCCCCAAAATTCTTAAAACTTCCATTTCAAATTTGCAATTCCACATTTGCTTATCCCAAAAATTCTACATTTTTTTCACAGGCGTCAAATGATTTATTAAGATTAATTTTCTTGTTCTGTTCACTATCTATTAAACCAGTACGTGCCAAAGCCCAAGGGCCATCTAACCAAGATGGTGTTTTATAGATTGACACCAGGTGCCTGCAGGACGTCCCCTTCATAAACAAGTAGGCCTACAGGCCTATGTGGATAGGCCTAGCCTACTAGAAAGTCTTTTTAACTGACTAGCTGACAAGGTCGGAAAAACTGATGTCACTTTTGATGTCCGGAAGAACTGCATTACGTTACGTTCAAGAGAAAAATGGCAGCATTTGGTCAAATTCACTACTGCGACTGGGGCGGGTGAATCTTGAATTTATTGATTCTAGGATTTATTGAATTTGTTGATAGTAGTCGATCTAGATTGAGTCGTTGAATGTTGAATAATCTTACAATGAACTGCATTGATTAAATGATTTGAAAATTCCCTACGCAACAGGATTGGATTGAAATTGCGCTGGTTCAACACCGCGCTGGTTCAGCACCGCACTGGTTCGAGTCCCGGAGAATTACAAGGCGCATTCGAATTCATTTCTGAATTATCCGTGTCCAGGCCTATGGCTTTTTGCAGCTGTTACACTTCTTCAATCTGATGAGCCCCCCTTGTGAAAGTGCCCTTTTTCAAATTGTTCCTCAAAAATTTCATCTCCTAAGTAGAAAGGCACATGTAGCGTCCCGTCAAAGAAAAAGGGCACAGTCAGATGCCCATCAATACCGAATAAAGAAAACAAGAATGGGCAAGGGCACTTTTAGTCATTTTTATCAATCCCAAAAGTAGGCAAGTGCATATTTTAAGAAGACGAGGCAGATAATTTTCAACAAAAAGGTTCACCATTCTTCAGGAGTTCATCTTCATTGCCTTAAAAATAAGGTACATCTTAATGCAGTTCATTTCCTAGAAAGCACACAATTTGCATCAGGACTTCATTTATTGCTAGGAAATTGCACCAGAAAAGTTAATCGTTTTTCGTGGATAGCCTAATGATATTTTTGTCCCTGCCCCCCCCCCATGTTTATGGTCCAGATTGCAGGAAATCGATCTAAAAACAGGTAAAGTATCAAAATTTTCTCACCCTCTGCGCTGCGGCGATCATAGGCCTACAGCCCGCCCAACCGCCACCACCGTCACGCTTTTTGGGTGACATTGCCCTAAGTTCTCTGCCCCAAGTAAACCCCCTAAAAAATCCAGTGTACGGGCCTGCACCGGCGCAGGCACTCATCATTGTGCTTGGGATACAGTTCATGGGGTTATTTGTACGGGAATGTATCAGTGTACCAGGTGTGCGGATCTGCACTTTCACCAGATTATTCTGAGAGTGTTACTGTTTGTTTTTGTTTTCGAAATTCTACTAAAATACGATTCTCTAAATTTGCCATGCAAAATTAAATCAAGTTGTGACGTGGCATTCGTAACTTAGATTTCATCCATTTGATAAAACGATATAATACACAATCGTATTTTGTCTTACCTCTCAGTAATATGAGTAAGAACGCAAAAAATACATTTTCTCTGATCTGTAGTTTAACTGGGCGCCGCCATTTTGTCTGGCGATGTATTGAAAATGTGATGCAGGTTCGAATCCTAAAATTCGTTCATATTGTCATACGGAATTTGCTCCCGTTTTACTAGTATTGTTGGGGTATTGTTGGTGCTAGTTTTTGGTTAAATCCGTTGATTAGGACATCACATCGGAAAAACCTTCTAAGTTTTACAACTTGTCATTGTTTTCGGAATTAATCACTAGATGATAGGCCTAATCAACGGGCAAGACAATATTATAATGAACAATATTATAATGAACGAGAATAATTATACTTCAAGTTGAAGTATAATTATTCTCGTTCATTATATATATTGTCTCTGCCAAAATCAGTATTTTCTTCGCAAGGGCCTAAATTTTCATAAAGCATCAGTCCTGTATGATTAGCCTACTATTAGGCCACCGGTAGTCCAAAGCCAAGTTAGATTAAAATAAAATTTCTTTGTTTATCAGAAAATATTCTTTATATCAGAAAATTTTATTACGAAGTATTTTCTTCTCTTAAATTAATTTGCTCACGTATCGGAGTATTTTCCTTTTAGCGGCATTTCGTTTATGCGGCTTTAAAATTATTTTACGGGTTATGCGTTTAATGTGGACAAGGGAGGAGATAAGTTCTCGTTTGGGAGACCCGTCCTCACGGGTAGAGGTTCTGCTTCTAGCGCCGCATGGCCTCCTTGGGCATAGGAGATCAGCCCCACGTGACGATGGCCAATGAATCATCGACGCTGGGGCTATAACGTCACGCAACGCAATCACTAGTATCTATATTAGACCTGTTTCTGATTTCCGTTTTCCACCGAATGCAATTTATAGTCTCCATTATACAGTACGATCGGCATTCGTCTTCAAAATAATCACATAGAAAAGTTAGACCCAAGGCCAAGAGAACAAAAACGAAAAGCAGTTGCAATAGTTTCCTTTAGGCTGACACGAGCTATATATTTGCAAACCCACCTGCTCTGCGAAAATATTGTTTATCAGTGTTTACCTTCGGGGAAATGTTATGTTTGGTGTTTGGCGCATCGTTGACGTAATTGACGAGTCTTTATGAGCTTGGATAATTAAGCGAACAATTATCAAGGTAGCTGAGTGCACCAGGAAGTAGGTTGTATTCCGAGTATCGTAATATTTTCAACATTCGTTGACAACACACAATAGTGGTAGAAATTACGAAGAGAAGATTCACCAAGATGAACCTTCTTGTGAGTAACCACCCGAAAATTTGATAGAGATAATGTCATTTGTGAAAATGACTGAACGAAGGAAAGATACAGCTGTTCATCTATGTTTCAATATATCTTTATTTCTAAGAATGAAAACATTAACATCTTAATCATTCTGTAGCAACATTTAATATTTAATAAGTAATTGTACAAATAAATAGAATTTGATAAATACCGATGGCGACAAAGCTCGACTGCGGTGCCGATTAAGATTAAGAGAACCTTGGGACCTTGTTTCTCATGACCGGCCGTGGTTAATTAAAAATCAACGGAAAAGAGGTCAAATCACTGTAAAAGCAAAAATTCATAAATGAATTTTTTGGTAAAAGGTGAAGATAAAATCCAGCCGGCCACGTCAGTTCTACTTTCATTTATTTTTCATAGAAAATAAACTATATGTACTGAGTGGAAATTGTCAATTAAACGTCGTTTATTTTTGGCATATTGTAGTAGAAAGAGATGGAACAGGGACCGATTGCAAATTCAATTGAGAACTGGAAAGAATGATAAGTCAACAATATCGCCATTGTTGGGTGTCGAATGAGAAGTTTCTCATCAACTCAATTTACAATTGGCGATTAGTGGTTTGAACACTGTATTCAGTGATCCGTTCTGCTCCGCAAATAACGGTAGCCACCTTAATAAAACGAAGCAGTACTTCCCGGAAAGAAAACAAAATCATGTTAATACGCATTTCTATGTAAGTGGTTATGAAGATGACGAATTCTGTTTTTCTTTTTGTATGATAGCTTTTCCGGGCGTTTCTTTTTTAGACTAAAAAGTTAAGCCTACGTCATAATATTTACTACCTCGTCTTACGCGTTAATTCAAAAACTGTTAAGTCTATATACAGGCAAATATTAATTTACCATTTCAAAAAGCTCGGTTAAAGTGTTTGGTGAACGGAACAATCGTGTAGATACACAGCACGAATTTCTATGTGGATAGATTAATCATAATGAAATATCTGGTTTTCGACAAAAACTCGGTAGTATTCCGTTCCGGAAAATACAGTTCTACTGTTGGGGGACACTTATAAAAACTTCTCGCGATATAATTAACTTCCCATACTTTTAAGTTATCATTTGAATAATGATACGGCTCCCATGTTCCGTTCCTTTTCGTCATTTTATTCCATTCCATTCCATTCCATTCAGATAATCAAAGTAAGCCTTTCTTTTTTATATCGGACAATTTTACGATGTCTGCACCGTATATGCTCCTGTACGCTGGTCTGACTGCTATTGTTGAGACAACGCCTACGTGATGGCACCAGTGCCTTTTTACAAGTATTCGGTAGATAAATGGGGAAACAAATAATAGGCTTTAGTCCGGGGTCAACAATTTTACATTTCTTTTCAAAAAAAGGAAGGATTTGTGGGTCGTCGACTTTGGACTTCGGAGTTATGAAAAAAAGATATCTTGTTAACCTGTAACAGGCTTGTAACGTTTATTCATCTATGTAACATGAAGCCAGCAGTATGTTGGTTATCCAACCAATCTCCAGTTAAATTCGCATCACCAGACCAATAAATTCTGAAGGATAAACACAAAACGGGTTTTTAGACTGATTTATAGTTGTGTATAGGAGTTCAGAGATTGACAGAAGTAGTAACGTTAAGTGCGAAATCCCTTTTGAAATCCAAGATACGTATTCGCTGCGAAAGGCAAACGGGTAGTCCATGAAACACAGAAACACAGAAATCTTGATACAGAGAAACCTCGTTACGACGAACTTCACGGGACGTTCGTTATAACCGATTGTTCGTTAATATGAAAATAATTAGATTGTCTTATTGGTGGGACGAGATTCTCCATTTGCTATATCCGACGAATATTGTTGTATACGTGTTCGTTATAACGAGGTTCCACTGTAGAATGCGTTATTTATATTCGAGCTTACGTACCTTCATAACTTATCTGACCTTCTTTGTCAATGGTAAGCTCTTTTAACAGCTCGTCGGCTTCTGATTCCGTCAACGTGTCCCCCATGGTTACCATCATCTCCCGAAATTGTGCTGCATTTAGAAATCCTCGACCCATTTTGTCCATCACTTGGAATGCGTCGAGCAGATCTTTTTCATTGTCGTTATAGTCTTTGCTGTAACGTTGCATGATCGACACGAAATCCTCGAAGTCTATCGACCCGACATCTGCGGACGGAGAGAATACTCATGAAAAACTGGTTGATTTTTGTTTTTGTTTAGTCAATCCTATAATACGTGAAAATAAGGATTTGCAAACACATAAGGATTTGCGACAAGTATCATCTCAGTGGAATCTAAAAGAACATTTATTATATTCCGACTCATGGAATGAATGAATCATATCTTATCAATCGTGTTTCATTTTACTAGTTTACGTATGTCAGATAAGGAACTTGTTAAAATGAAGGCCTATGAAACGTACTTTCCGTGTCCATTTCTAGGAACATTTCTTTTAATTGTTGTTCAGTTGGCGATTGCTGCATTGTTCTCATTGCGGTGGCCATCTCCTCCAACTCAATTCGGCCATCTTTGTCTCCATCGTTAGCTTCAAATACTTTCTTTATCTCTACAAAACCCACACAGATTACCATAATTACATTCACCAAAGATGGCACAACAACCGAATATTTTTAATATTATATACGTTTCTCAAGATTTTTGACAGACTAGGCGAATTTCTTCGGCGAATGATTGGCCGAATAATTCGCTTGTGATTGAATTCGGTAAAGCTCGCAAAAGGGGAATTCTACGCGAGGACTGGTTCTTGGCATCCATACAAGAACGGCAAATATCAATTCGTCTAGATGAAATTCGCCTAATCCGCCACGGGCTCTAAAGAACCTTCTAAACAAATCTGTGAGAAGGTGAAATAATTCCCTTCCGGAACCGGTCGCAATATTCGCACGCAATGATTTGAACTGTGCTAAAATCTGATTCAGGCGTGGTCCGACGTTTTTGCCAAATTTGGCCCGGGCCAAAAAATGCTCGTTTGGTCGCGGCTTAAAACGTCCACAATCTTATCAATGATCAGCGAATGAAAGCTTTCATCGTGGGCAGTTCGGCTTTATCTAAATCATTATAACTCCCAAAGGCCGAGGTTTATATATTTCTTTAATGAACTGAAATACAAAGAATATTTATTGCGGTAAGGTAAGAAAAAATAGAACAGATTTTCCTGATGCGAGGACTGTTTTGATGTTTGGTACTTCACAGTGTATCTATATTCAACTAAAAGATAAGCCGCGTCGATATCAACGTACCTGCTATTTTTTCTTTAGATAATTCAACATCCTCTTGCGGTTCATCTTCCGCTTGTTGTTCTTCATCGGGGTTCGGCTCAGCCTATTTAACAAAAATACATCGACAAGTATAAAATACAAGGCCTAAAAACTCACAGGAGAGCCCTTAATTTCAAAAACCATTCGTCGCGCGAAAACAGAAGACCCAATAGTGCTCGCTCAAGTTGGAGCAACCATTCAACAGTTACGCCAGTGTTAAAAAAAACATGCCTACATTTAATTTGTCGATGTCGTCATGCCCATAATTATTTATTTCACCGTCCTCATCGCTGTTACAAAACTCCTCGTCAACGTCATCCCAATCATAATATCGTGTTCGGTCGGACCATTTAGACGAAGATGATGACATGTTTTCCGTATTTTTTACTATATACAGTCATTGATTACAAATCAAGTTTTTATAGTCCAAACTTTGATACTTTGATTTTATTGTTGTCTACGTAGATGCTTGTATCCGTGGGAAATAACTGACACCGTGGCCTGTCACGTCGGACACCCTAAAGCCAACCAGACGAATTAATGATATCTCATCCTGTAGATTCACGATTGTGCAACCACCTCCAGATTCTAACTCGATCAGCTATGATATTAGCACAAAATTCGTACGACAGTTTTCTCGGATTGCGTTTCGGTGCTCTATGAGAGGTCTTAAATATTTAATAGTCGGAGCGGGTTTATGTTCTATAAATACCATCCCGGACAATCAGTGTTGCTCGTTGATTAACTTTCGACACGCAGAATCGTCATGAAATCGATCAATTATCAATTATCGGATTATTGATACATTTGATCAATTTCGATCGAGCTCGGTATAAAAGTTGATTGGCACCAGTCTGGGTAATTGAGGTATCACCCTTCTTCATTCGCGGAGTGCGTAAAAATGTCAACGTTCAAGCGTTTCACTGTTCATCTAGTGGATGATTCGGGGTCAAATCGACAAAATTATGTGCCTTTTAACGCCACGTCAAAGCGGTTCATCTGCTTAAACCCAGCATTATAGCTGATGAGACGTTCGTTAAAAACAATGAACTTTTTTTACGTGAAAAAAAACCAGTTGAAACCGTTTTTACATGACGTTAAGTCTCGTGAGATTATTTCAAATCTATTTTCATTACACTGGATCGGTCTCGATTTACATAGCTACGTATATACGGTAAAACCTTCCTTCTACCCGGACGAAATTTGACTTAGACTGAAGTCAAAGCAACTGTGGAACTGGGTCATAACATCGCACTATCTTTCAGAAATCATGTGTATGATCAATGGATTTTTGATTATTTGGTTCATTCATTTCTTAGAACTTCAAATCTCGGCGCCAAAAATCACTGTAAGATTTAACCTCAACCCATGCGCCATCTTTCGGACATGGTTTTATTCTAAACTTTCCCCAGTCGTCATTGACATTTTCTTTTAACTGAATCCATTAAAAGAATGTTCTAGTCAGACAAAGACAGCAGCATCATTGAACCTAAGCTTTTTTCAACCAAACTTGAGAAGAACTAGAGTCAACCCACGTTAGAGTGGCAAACTGACTACACCGCTAAGCCAAATAAGGTATATATTTTGTTAGTGCATCTATATCAATAAATCATGATTATTTGCCATGAAACAGTCAGGTGAGCTCTTGTCACCCCTGGAGACGTGTCCGAACAATCGATAATGTCGCTGAATAAAAGAATATTGATGATCCCATGGTAGCCTAGCACGGTAGACTATCTATATGACAAATGCAATCCGATGTACTAATTGTAATCATATGTTCACATTTTGACACTTTGATTCACGTTTTTTATTCATGTTTGAAAGTATGAAAAAACAATTACGATAGAGCCTTTGAAAAAGATACGTTAGCATTTGTATATACTTGAATGTAACTATAACAACAACTTCTTTGGTCTAGGTATAGAAAGGATAGGCATGTGTACACGTCAAAAGACTTACTGATATTAACTGTCGATATATTGTATAAAATATATTTTGCATTAGTCTAAAGATCAATGTTTGATAAATATCATAAATATATGAGTAATTTTATTCGTCTAAACCCGATACTTACCATAACTGTTGCGAAGAAGTTCTCTCGATTCGAGCTTTTATACCAGTACTGCGATATAGCTGTCGTCAGGAGGCCTACGTACGCACTTCGTCCACAATTAGGTATTATTTTATTCGCTGTTTGTCAATGTACACCGTAACTGTTCGAGCATTATACGTAAATATATGTGTATTCGCCTGAGATCATATGTCTAATAGGTAGGCTTTGTAGTTAAGCTCGGTGAGCGATTATTCCCGCAGTTCGTCTTCCAAGTTTGTACGTGATTCGACGGAGTACCACACGCCTAATCAGGCTTTTAACCGATTGGAACGGCCGTTTCAAATTACACTTTCCGTGTTTAAACGTGAAACGTGCGAGCATCTTTCCTTCCGTACAAAAAAACTACTTTTTTCAATAATGTTTATATATATAAACATTATTGAAAAATATATATTAATATATATTTGATGGCCGTTGTCAGCAAGAATGATTTTTTCAATTAGGGAAACACCTATATAAAATCCCATATTTCGATACACGAAAAACAAATAGAAGAAAAATAAAAGCTGAGAACATCGATGTTATCTTTGTTTTCGTCGTTTTATTCCAATCGGATCTTTTGATAAATTTGCAAGTTTAAAGCTACACGCTGTATAGCTTTTACACACTCATATATATATGTACAATATTTACTTAAACATGTATTTTTCATTGATGTTTGATTTAAGATTCTTAACGCGAATACTTTCCGGGAATATATACGTACATGGTGAAATAACTCGGGCCGTTTTCTATTATTAGTTGGATTAGGGATTTTATGGACTAGAAATAGAGGGCGGGAAAAATGTTCTAAAAAATAATTTTTTGCTTAAAACATTGAATTCATCACTTATTAAGTGACCGGTGAGGGGAATAAAAAAGAACTTTAAAATTGCTTTAATTTGGAGGTCGTTTTGGATAATGATACCCGAATGTTGTGTATTTACTGCCCACACTCAAAACTGACGCCGCCATTTTTGCAAATCACGCTATTTACTGAATGAATCCAACAAACAAATCCATTAGAACAACATTAACCACCGCGACATTTTATGTGCGATGTCGAAAGATTATGCGGCAGTGGAAAAATGTTCATTTTCATATCTATGCTCAAAAATGAGAGGACGGTGGGGAATTATGAAAAAAGATGTATTTTTTATACCATCGGAAAAGTTCGTCCACTGAGCCATAATCCAACTTATAAAAATAAAAAAATGGCTTTAACTGAATTGGTCCAAATGCAACATCGATACCGTATACTATTGAAATAACAGTACTCATGAAATATAAATACATTTTTGCACGTTATAAAAATATAATTTTATGTACACTTAGTGCCATGGCGCTGGGGTTATTTATTTTGGCCAAATTGAAGAATAAATCTGCATGGACCTCAATTTTTGCATACACGAAAATCGATTTTCTTAAATTTTGCGCATGCAAAATATTCATCCAACCCGTTTATTGACCATGGCTTTTGGTTATTAATTTCAATCATTTGTAGAGGGCCGATCGGATAAAAGTCAACATTGATGATTGAAATTTAGATTCATCCCTATGGGAGCAACATAGTAACACAATTTAGCATTTACAAATACTTCAGCTTAATATACACAAATTGCTGTCCATCACTGTCATACGATATGATATATGAAATTTTAGTGGGTTATTGAACGCGGTTGAAATGAGTTAACAGTTTGTACTGGGGGTATAGGAATGCCTTGCCCACTTGGTAAAATGCTTGGCAATCTGACAATACTATAATTATTCAAGGCCCTCTGTTGAACAAATACAGTGATCTTGAAAATCACCATAATCATAGACTCTATGACATTAGAATTTTGCAATTGATTGCAGTAACAAAATATACATAGGTACCGATACATATAGAAGTACGGTAGAAATACGGTTATGTTTCTATTATAAAATATCTGGATTCCGTCACGGACGAACGGACGGGAGACGGACCAAAAGTGAATGCAACAGCCTGCTGGGGCACAAGTCCCAAGTGGGGTAAAAACCATTTAAGGTACACAATATATCGTCAAACAGAAAAACCTTGGTGAACGACCACATCAGCTTTTCAAATTGTATTTATTGTTCATTTCAACAATGTGATTGACCTGCAATTGATTCAGAAACCAGCAACATGTACTTCTATAGATATTTTGTCAAAATCTGAGCACAAACAAACCCATCGTTAAATCCCATTAAAATTATTGTCACATTTACAACGATAATGTATCGAATTATCGCATATTTTCGATTCAGTTATATTCGCTAGCCCCATGGAGGTTTCGATGTACTACGACTCCTGTCCGAGACTTTTTTCGATATCGCAAAATGCACTGTTTCGATTTTCGGGGCCCCATATTGCGGTGGTTTCGTCGGTTTTGGAAACGGGATTTTTGGGGCATCGTTCTGAAAGTAATCGTTATTTTCGGTATCGTCGTCCATAAATGGCAGTTCAGTGAGCGAGTTCCCGCTGAAATCTGCGACCTTGTCCTTCATTTGGGAATTCGACGGGCATTTCCCGATTCTGATGCTTTCCATGTCGAATTCACCATATTCGCACACAGGTAAATGACATTCTTCCACTTTGATACACCTACAAAATTAAAGGTTCGTAAACCTATTCATAGTACGGTACGGAGGGATTCCGTCAGATGGAGCATGAGTTTAAAGGCGCATTAGAAATTCAACTTATTCTACACTGTTCCAGACATAGTTGGCTAAACGATTGCTATATGGCAGCCTTTTGATTAAGTGAAAGGGCAATACCTGCTTCCAGCGTACATTCGGTTTCAGGACAAAACTAACCCGATCAGGGTAACCGCACTGCGGTTAGTTCAATTTCCACTGTCGGGTGACAACGATCATAACAGGGATGGTCAGTCAATCAACTGGGGGTCATATACTTACACCAACGCATCCTCGGTGAATGTAGACTGGCCTAATTTCACACGGCGACAATGGGTGTCGTCACGATGGCAGTCGCAGTCACAGAATGGGGCTCCCTTCGTCAATACGTACGGAAACGGACATTTTACACATCTATGAAGATAAATAAAACAATTCAGATATACTACGTACTATAAGTGCACGGCCGTGCCTAGCATTTGATTTGATTTTTTGGGGGCGGGGGGGGGGGGGGCAGACAAACCCGAGGGAGGCAATCATATTGGATATAGCCGTAATATTTGCAATATGGGCAATTTTACAAGATATCTGTGGGGCTTAACTCCTTCAGCACTGTACGGCCCTTGGTAGTGCCCACTCTCTTCATATAAAGATGAGTTGATATATCGTATTAACACTAAAAGTGCCGAAAGCCGACCAGGGATATTGATAGTGCACAGAGGTGTCGACCCAATGAGTACACGAATCTCGGTAAACACCATTTCAAATTCCGTGGCATTTTAGTTATCAAATTTCGTCGACCATGGTGTGAATTGAATGACGAATACTTAAGTTGTCCCGATTGAATTCAAATTATTTCATTTGCTAAGTCGATGAGGTTTTGTCGTCATGTTTGACTACATATCGGCTATTGTCGTTCCAAGTCTTCGTAATTCATTTAATGACGGCTTAAGATTTTCGATCAGCAGTTCGCGCGCTGCGTAAATAGTTTAAGTCAATAATGGTTCAAACTTTAAAGAATCATTAGTATAGTGTTGAAGGGTGCCGGTTTGATGCAACAAACAATGTCAAATTACTGACTTAGGGCAACAATTTTGATCAGTATGCCTAAAGGGCATATATATCTCAGATATTCTGAAAAAGAAACTAAGAACTTTGATTCTTAGGAGATATTTTTAAGCAAGGTGTGTGTCAAAACGAAATTTATAAATTAGAATCCGTTATCTATGGTGGCTGATTCGGGACATAATAAAACAATTTTCTGTACGGCTAGAGCAACGATAAACAAATTTTCACAGTGGCCCTTTTTTGGTTTTCTCGCGCGAGAATTCGAAACTTTTGGTTTTCTCGCGCGAGAATTCAAAAAGTTTGGTTTTCTCGCGCGAGATTTCAAAACTTTTGGTTCTCGCGCGAGAAAACCAAAAGTTTTGAATTCTCGCGCAAGAAAACCAAACTTTTTGAATTCTCGCGTGAGAAAACCAGAATTTTTTGAATTCTCGCGCGAGAAAACCAAAAGTTTTGAATTCTCGCGCGAGAAAACCAAAAAACGGGCCAATGTGAAAAATTTTTATCGCTGCTTTAGCCGTACAGAAAATTTTTTTAGTATGGCCCGAATCAGCCACCATGGTTATCAGATATAGCTCCTGAAATTATTACCGAAATATTTTGCGGCTGCAACTTGTGCACGCGCAGGGATTTATATTCTAATAATGATTTATTGATAATCTATTTTCTTATAGAGCGCACGCACTCCAAGTGTAATCAGTGCGCTTTAACAACATACCTGCCTATTTCAGCGTCTTTCAGCGCTTGGCATCCACATTCAGTGTGGTTTTCGAATGTAAACGTTTCAATGAAATCTTCTGGTGGGAGCACAGTATTCGAACCACGGCCCTTTGCCACGTAGTTTAAAGCCTAAAACGAAATAATGAAAAATAGACAGAAATTAATGATATTGAATGAAAGAAACTTAAGTAGAAGAGGGGAAGTGAGAGTTTATTTTGTACGAACGTTTACATGAGACATCATAATTTTGTCACTAAATTCATTGTTCATTCCCTATATTTTCATCACATCTTGCATTTTTACTATCTATTCTCGAGTTCACGACTTCGTTCTGTTGTAGCGAATTGTTTTGTTAACCGATATTTGACCATTACATCAAGTTAATTCTAAAGCCAATCTGTCGACCTGAAATCGGTCATAATGATCTAAGACCATATTTGGAGTAAAAATGCTTCTGACCCCTGGGCTTTGACACAAATCTACCATGGAAGACGATTCCTCGAAAGAAATTTTCCCACAGAAATGGGCCAAAGTCTGATACGGCATTAGTGCATATGAAGAACTACTTTTTGAGCTATTGAATGAGATGTACGCAATGATTTCAGTAATTGAATTATCGAGAATACAGTATCGGTATTTATATCTTTATTTATATCAATTTTTCTTAATGTTGATGAGCCTTGGGGATACAAACATGTATAAAAGCTCAAGATAATTGATTGAAGCGTCTTCAAACTTTCTCTTGAAAACTTCAAAAATGTTTCTTAAGTCCCAAGTGGGTAGCAATATAGCAATATAGCCTATGTTGGCCCTAATAAGGGGCGGCACTCTTGATTTAGTGCGTCCACGGCATGATAACTATATCGACTATATAGTTAATTCAGTGAATGCAAAATCATTGCAAAAATTACCAATTAAACCTTTGGATCCGACTGATGAAAATAAAACCTCTGCAGGTATCCAATTGTAAAATGGAAGATTGCGAATTTCAAAATATTTAACACGAGTTAAAATATCTAACCTTAAGGGTTAAATGGCAACGATGGGTATTTTCTTATGAAATTGGCCCTTGTATCGAATCTACATGGCCATGTCAAGTATACAAGCACTCTCTCAAATGGTGGCTCTTGTGATTTCAGTAACCAGTTGAATATCTATAAACAGGTATGTAATGCCTAGATATACTTTATACTTAATCTTATGAAATTAGTAACACACTCTCTTATGTTATTACAAGAACTTGAACGAGAATTCAATCAATTTTTCTTTTCCCTTCAAGATTTGCATGTCAGCACCGTAAGTTTTCTATTCTTAGTTGGTTTCAGAAAAACATTCGCCTCGGATTATATAGAAATACTAGCAATGAATGGAGGAATGATTTTCTATTTTCGCAAATTGGAATGAACTCATCTTCGTAGGCC
This sequence comes from Tubulanus polymorphus, assembly GCF_964204645.1. Lineage (NCBI taxonomy): Eukaryota > Metazoa > Nemertea > Palaeonemertea > Tubulaniformes > Tubulanidae > Tubulanus > Tubulanus polymorphus. Next base: position 10,130,364 of record NC_134029.1, on the reverse strand, counting down.
CTTCAGTATAAGCCGCGATCACACCTTATTGGCCAGGGCCAAATTTGGCCCTACCAAAAACGTCGGACCAGGCCTGAGCCAAATCTTTGCACGGGACTGATTGCGTTTGAATAGCAACTGGTTCCAGAAATCACTTCGCTTTGTTTGAGCATCGCTTAGTATCGAGTGAGTGTGGTTTGCTTTCTAATTGGGCTTGAACCAAATTTCAATCCTGGTAGTGGTTGTTTCCACAGCTATCGCCCTATGATCCCATGCAAAAAACTGTGGTCGGACATTAAGATTCTTGGTGAAAATTTTGTTCGAGTCTGATCCGTGCCAATTTGCCCCGGGCCAAATCACCTCCGTGTAATCGCGGCTGTAAAAAACGTCCTGAGTGGTTTGATTCAATTCGCTTTGAAAACAAAAAATGTAATTAGCCGTGGTAATTGATGTCATACGGGATCTTAAAAAGCCGTGTTTACAGGGACGATCTTGGTGACCAATATATACATTAGTTTGATATCGCCTTCGCGCAGGTGTCGTTTTTTCATTCTTTTGTATCGAAAGCGAACCGATGGCACTATAAATGGCACTATATTGATTCCTGGCACGAACGGTTGACTGGAATAATTATGGTTAATCGTCGTATGGTCCGTGACTGGAGTATTGAAGAACTTACTGTGAGTTATAGCAATTCGACGAAATTGCAAAAATCAGCATTAATCGTTTAGCGCGGTACAGCTCACCAGAGCAATGACGAATCGAAAATAACTGCGTATTATGACTGGATGGCGCTGTGTTGTTGTGTAAGAAATATTTGTCAACAATTCTCAGTGTTTTGGAGTCACCGTGAAAAAAAAGTCAAATGATTAATATATCAATAATAAGGCTTGTGAGGCTTCGTAACGCGTGTTAAAACCCTCTTTTATCGCATACAGCTATCGTTACCCAACTTAGAAAAAAGTTGTATCGGTATATCTGAGAATGGATCTTTGCTTACCCCCCTTGGTCTCCACGTCAGTTGCGTTGAGGTAGGCTTGTCAGCGCTCAATAGGAAAAAGAACGTTACCAATGTAACGATATCGACACGTATTCAAACTCTGAGACTGAACCGGTTCTCGAACCCTACCGGTTCTGGAGCCCTAATTGAGATTGCAGTTTCTGCAGTTGACAACCAGCCCAACCGTTACAAATATACTTACAAAGAAATGGCGTGTGATCTGTTCTATTTTGACTGGACCGCACTTAAATCCCTCTGGGCAGCAGCCCGTTGTGTCGGAACACCGGTATACCATCGTACATTTAGGCATATAATATACACTTGATGTCTGGGCGATATTTTGAATTTGGATGCATTCTGGCTGCGGTATGTGACACTGCGACTGAATCATCATTTCTTGTAAATGCTTGAAAGCTGCATCTGAGGAAAGAGAATCGGTCGACTTTAGAATGTGCTCTTTCTAAAAGTATCACGGTGAATATTGAATTCCAGAGTTTAAAGATATATAGAAAGTATAGGAATAAGAATATGAATATTTGTATATATAGCATGGGAATATCGCGGGGTGGATCTTAGCTTTTCTGAAAAGGGGGTGCACACTACTTACCTGGGTGCTACTTATGAGGCGGGGCCTGGGTATGCTCCACCAGAAAATTTTGAAAGATTAGATGCATTCTGAGCGTAATGAAATATGTTCACAATTTAACCATTTTCTAAACAAAGTCTTTGGTAGAAAATTCCAAGGTCACTCCGCCGAAAATAGGGAGTGCGCCACTCACGGCAGACACACGCACATACAAACTCGCACGCACATGTAGCGTAGTCTTTCTTTATGGACCCAATAACAATGTACATTGAAATATGATATAAATACCTGGATTCATAGGAGCCTGAATATCGTTTGACAATTCAAAATTTCCGTAGCTCGGAAACAGAGACTGGTACGATCTGGCAGCAATTAGTTCGTCGATGATGTGATCAGGTATATTCTGATCTAAGAGAAACAATCGGAATATATCGCGGTAATTATCACTTGTTCTGATTTTCTCCTGAATCATCGATACTGGAATGGCTTTCAAGTGAACCTGGAAAAAGAGATTGAAATAACTGTAGCATCGATGGGTGTTATTGTCATTATCGATGCTACAACCTTCTCAATGGCACTAGTGACCTTTACCTAAAAGAACATAAATGATATTGGCGTTTCTACGAATTGCCACCACCATGCAGAAATCTTTTTCATCTGTTTTATGGATACGTGGGGTTTCTTGAAGAGCTTAAATGGGATTATGAGACTTAACCGTAGGCAGCTGGTGCCACCAAAAACTGATCTAAATTTGTGGAATTATAGTCGATAGAGTAGAACCCGCTTATTTCGTTAGAAATGATAGATAACTTAAGACCAGTGGACGTAATCCGGTTATAAAAAGTCTGTATCAAATATATATCACATTGTATATACATTTTATAGGTGGACCTTGAATAGTATCCAGATTAGATCGAAATCCGGATTCAACTGATAACAGTTAAGCGAGTCTGACCGTTAGCCAATCTGGCGTGTAAAACAGATAATACACTAGATAATACAGATAATACGCTATGTACAGAATTTAAAAGATCACAAACTAATTCATTTCTCACCATCTCATCTGGCCATATACTTAGATTTCTTTATGGGTAGAGCTAACGTGGAAGAAGTATCCAACGCCACTTTCTTCCTCTTAACTAATTATATTATACATTTGCATTAGTATTTACAAGTGAAAACACCTAGGTGAATTATTTTCCTTATTTAAAGTCCAGCAACGATCGCAATGTGTAATGGGAAATAGAAATCTCCCCGAGCAACTAGAAACAAATAATTGTTGAGCTGAAGATAACACACTACAAATGAATGTGCGTTGTTTAAATGGGGAGTAGAGTCCCATCTGAAATCGGGTAGTGTAGCGTAAAGTGCGAAGACCTACTTTTTATAAACCACTAATCCCAAAACAACGGGAGTGGGAAGTGTGTTCAATCTCAAACCGCTGAATTATATAATTGTATCCTTAACCGAACGTTCACAAAAGCCACGATATAGTGGTGGTAATTTTGTAAGCTTTGCGCCGTAGAAAACTAGAGAGAAAAAACCGAGAATGTAGAGAGCTACTTATTTTCGACTTACGTTTTTACGAACTTACTGCTTTTATCAAGCCGCGCATTCTGGGCAACACGATTTTATTCAAGAGCAAACAAAAAATGAAAATAGCATCATAGCAGAGGGCGCAACGAACATATACAAACTACTTTTTGAAAGTGAAATATCCCGGTGTGCTGAGTATTTCCACTTTCTTCTTCAAATCTGTGGCTACAAATAAGGCTTAAGGTGTTTACAGTGAATGAAAGAAATAATTGTCGTTTCATAAACTGGCCATTACATTTTTCTAGCAAAAAATCTCGTCGATGAGAACTTTCTCATCGACGAGATTGTGTACCTTGAATTTGAATGGTTCAATATCCATCAACACAGTAATAAAGTCATCTTTTACATTCGGGAACCAGCGATTGAAGAGGGAAGACATCGTAAAAATGAAAAATTGGAAAACCTCGGAATCCGAAGATTCAATCAACAGCATATTACTGGATTTTTACCGAATTGTTTAGTCTGCTTTCATTGCCAGTAATTTTGTTGGGATCACGGATATTGTTATTGGCCAATTAGTTTTCGTTGTTGAGTGGTTTGTTATGTAATTCGGCTCCGATAATTGTAAATAGTAAAAGTATCATATCTGTACAGAATGTTTGATACGAACCATCGTGCGCGATGATTTTTTACACGGATTGTCTCGCAACAATTACTTTGCGGTGTTGACTTGTTTACAAACCGTAATTACGATACGTCGAAAAGATAACATACACACGACTATGCGGTAGAAAATCTCGGCCTCCCGGAAATGTGAAAAACGTCGTTTTTAAACAAACTTTCATCGCGTTTATTTAAACGAGTGTACAATACACTCCGGGAATCTCGGCCGAAGTCGAAACTACCGAGGCTTTTTGACTAAACATCGCGTGTATACGGTAGCTAAAAATGACACTCTCCGTTACGGAACGTCGATGAATGCATCGAAGCGTGTCGCGGCTGAGAGTTATGGCCTGAGCAGGCGCTTCTCCCTACCGCATTTAAAATTCCATTCTTCCGCCAACCAGTCCCCGTGCACGTATATACGAATATTTTCTATATCATATCCCGTCGAAAGTATTTCTCAGTTACAGGTGAAGAAATGAATGACTTCAAGAGGAAGATAATAATATATGATTGCTCTGAATATCTCCACTTAAGAACAGTATTAGTAGTAGTTAGATGCATGGGCCAATTTAGCCAATTCACCAGTACATCGAACTTCAAACTAGAAATCATAAAGTGGAAACAGCGAGATGGACGAACCCCCCATACCAAAGAATGAAAGATTGATTCTGCGAAAACCATAACTTGCTAGAAATTGAAGATGAATTTCATCATATAATGATCTGTTCTTTTTTCAGCTCTATTAGGAGGAGACATATACGTACCGAGATTTTACTGGAAAAGGCCTAGTGTTTTTTAAATTTATTGCATTAAGAACTTTTAAACTCCAGGATTGTATGAAATCATTTTTAAATAGATCCTTCCGATATGTCTGAAAAAGCTAATAATACCTGCATTGTACTGTCTGATATTATGTTTGATATCGGTGTTTTACGTGTATATTATATTCCTTTGTACGTGGATATATCCACCATAAAAGTTTGTATGACTTTGGTAATGAATAAATGATAATAATATATATACATTTGTTTCAGTGAAATCATTGCTCAGCTTTTTATGCGGCGAAATGATGATCGTTCGATCTCTAAGTAATGATTTTACACGCATTCATTAATACCGACCGTTCGTGATACTGCATTTTGTGACTCCTGTCGTTTTGCACCGGGGTTATGTATATTCTCTAAGCTTGACGCCATCTCGCCACACCGCTGGGAGCAGACGAAATGGGTTTTTTATCTGCATCTGTAAATCGTTGACTTATATAAGGCTTATTAATTCGCCATCTGGAACCATCCTCGTATACACCTTGTCCGCTTACTGTTTCAACGTTCAGCGAATACCTCCCAAGTGTTAATATTCATGCGCATATTTCGGTTTAATTCGGGCATGTTCTAATACCTGATTAAATGCTATAGCTATCATCATAAAGAGCATTGATTGATTTGCTTAAAAAGGTTTGCCTATTAATGATTAAAAAGAAAGTAAACTCCGACAGAAGGTATGTCGATAGTTAAAAGGTTTTTTCACGATATTAGAAATTAGTTAGCAATATCATCAGCAATATTTACAAAAAAATGAATTACGAAATGACGTTAAATTAGTAGAGATTGAGTGTCAAACGTATTTTTTTTCAAATGGGCCGAAGATCAGCCACTATACCATGGATTTACAGCTTTATAGCTTTGGATTAGAATTTGTGAGGTGAGTGACAATGAAATGATTTCATTGAAATAGAAAGACCAACAACGGAGGAGCTGTCGTTTGTCTTAAATCCTAAAACACCTATCAACAGTGATCGAAGAATATGGGAGCAGACTTATATCTAAATGTAAAAATTATCATTTCTTATCGTATCCTTTCAACAAAGATTCCTTATCTATGAATCTTAATGACGATGAATTTCATGGTCTATTTTCACGGAATGGTTGATACAAATCAGAGTATCTGACAGAAGGCTACACGACACATTTCTATTGCCATAGCTATAGTCTTTTTGACTTGACTATAAGAAAATGCACATAGTCGGTTGGATTGGAATCCTTAAGTATTCACTTTTTATCGAGTTATCACAACAGAAGGACCGCACCGCCTGTACAACTAATAAACACAGGTCATAAAACCTACATCATAACTCGATTATAATACGGTAACAACACCGCACATTGCTTCTTTTCGATAAAAGGACAATTAAAGCGAAATCATTCGGCGATTTCCGTAAGTCCGATTGTATGTCTAGTTCTCGTTTATAACGGGGGGCACTTGAGTGGAATTATAGGGCTGATATAGGCTTTTGTTTTCTTAGTTAGTAAATATTCAGTTTTAATGTGATTTCTGTCGTCTTGTTCAAGTCAATCTGACGGCGCAAACAGCGTTGGCTACCGATATTAATTGCAGTTCACCTTCTCAGAAGGACCCACACGTACCACCCTGCACGCACTCGATCACCCCGGAGTAATCTCGGACGGTTCGAGATAAAATCTGGCAGTGCGTACGCCGATAATCTGGGGATTAATTTCGTTACATCCTGAATATGCCCCCCATCCATTTTTGTGCCACACGTAAATTCAGAGTTCAGCGTCCAAACAATATGAAGTTCAAACTTGAATCTATAGTTGATTTCAAGATTTAATCAAACGAATACGCGGGAGACTATATCCCCTAACTTCAAGACCGGACAGATTCAATATCAAACTGAAGTTTACCCTGGCAAGCACACCTCTTAAACACCTGCGAGGCGTAAATAAAATAAGAAATATATAAGAGTTCGAAGACAATCGGTCTTTATAGACGTTCGAGACGCAACACGTGTGTTATACGGTGCTGTTTTTCTTCACGCGGAAAAGCTGTGATTATCGTCTAAACTTGAAAATCTACGGTCTTGTTTACCTGGTAGAGGTGCTTCGTTGGACAGGTTCTGATAGAATTTTCGATGGAGAATGCCACCTGATTTACTGATGATGTCGATACGTTCAATCGACATAACAATCTACCGACTGAGAGAAAGCGAAAAAACAGTCTTTCGTCGATGTACGTACTCTGACAGATAGGCTTCTCGTATTGCATAACATTGCGTAATGAAAAAAATGAAAAACACGTGAAATGATAATCTGTGGAATATAACCCGATGAAAAATCTAAAATGAACATATGGATATATTTACACTTTCGATCAAACCCTTTGATAGTCCATTATAACAAAAATACGACTGTCAAACATAACTTGAAGCCGAGACATTTTTACAGCTTCATTTAACCAGCCTCCTAGCTTTGAACCGGATCTTCACTACTAAATACAGTAGTGGGCTGTATAGAGATTTGATTTACGGACTATTTTCTACAATTAGCCGCTATTCTAGGCTAAATGAGCTAAGTATGAGCTAGACTGGCAAATCGTTTTTCTGGCCTGTTTAGAACATTGCCGTTTCTGTGCGAAGAGGCCCAAGTCTCCATGTAGAGCGGTATATACCAAAGGGTACAAGAATATACGTGATGGGGGAATGTTGTGTTATTGAAAATTGGCCTACTTGATCCCATAATTGAGGAACTCTTATAACCTCTTACCGTCCAGACTTGTCTTCATGAAAAGAAAGGAAAGTGTAACAAGAATTGCTCTCATAAACACATGGATCTATAGAAAGAATCTTTGGCTGTGTTTATAGGTCTCGGCATGTACCTGTCGTCATTATTTCCTCGGAATGTTGATTATTCCTAGCTTGACCAGGATGAGGTCTTATTTTAATAATTTGATGATTTAGGAGCCGATTAAAAGTGTTATGATTTACATGCGAGCGGTTTATATGTCAAATTCTTCTTGGGTTACGTTACAAAATGAATTGAGAAAGAAATCATCAATTTGCGATACCGCTGTTAGTCGATGCAAGTATCAGGCCACTTGACGCTGGACTCAGAGCAACAAGTCTCAGCTTGTCTCAAGCAGTTCCCTGACCGTGCCTATATTTCCGAATGCATTGATCGAAAATTAGATGTGGAATTCAAGATTATCATTTTCCGTTAAACTTTTGTTTTTTTGTTTAACTATAGGCCTACGTAAAGCGTAATTAAGAGAAGTTGAATATCACTCGACTTTTCAAGTACCTAGTCGAGGTGAGCCTCAAAACCGTGTGTCAGATCTAAAGACAATTCGATTTTGGAGCGAGCTTAATGAAAACGTCACTTTCGGTTAATTAACGTGTTTATTACGGAGCCAGGCAGTGGCCGGTATTTTTGTCTCACCTCGTGTATTGGTTTCCCATGGTATGTGATACTGTTCATATCCGTTATTGTCCTTTCTTTAATCACGAAGCCGAGACTAACACACGTGAAAAACAGGGCCGTCGCCGAGCACGTGTACAAAAACGTCAGGTATCCGGGTATGCGACGGCTGGACGGAACCAGAATAAAATTCGTAAACAATATGAACGTCCGATCGTCGAGGAACATCTTATCCAGTAAATCGTCGGTAAATCGGACACGTATGAATAGTCGTCCTGCATAAATCACAATTATCGATTCGAAATGTACGTTTGACAAAATTATAACACCTGCCGAATCTGATAGTTTTATATCTTATTAAGTGTATGAACACACAAGTCAATTTCATTTACATCTTTTACCGAAGTTATTAACATCGATCAATGAATGACTGAATGAACGAGGACCACTGTTTCGTATACGAACTCGCGTGTGCCTTCCGCGAGAGCCGCGATTAGACCGAATGATGGGTCGCACTTGCAGCAAGGTTGTTATATATATATATATACATATATATATATATATTATATATATATATATATATATATATATATATATATATTATATATATATATATATATATATATATATATATATATTATTATATATATTATATATATATAATATATATATATATATATATATATATATATATATATATATATATATATATAATATATATATATATATATATATATATATTATATATATATATATATATATATATATATTATATAATATATATATATATTATATATATATATAATATATATATTATATATATATAATATATATATATATATATATATATATATATATATATATATATATATATATATATATATATATATATATATACGTATTGTGTGCCGCCACTTCTGTAGCTCCCTGAATATTTCTTGCGGTCGATGGTACAAAAAGCTCGGTAAACACGCTAATTATTTAAGTTACATTTTGTCGCGACAACGCATAAAACTTGATACCACCGAAAAAGCTCTTTCGAGTTAATTACACTTTGATCTATTCATGTCAGATTTGTTTAGCTTTACTAGGCTTCGAGGAAATTGTTGTATTATCATCACCGCCATCAGAAGGACGAGTAGTAAATTCACGTTGACGAAATTCAGGACGCCAGCGTGAGACAAATAACATACGTTTAATTATACCGGAGTAAACTGAATGTCTGCCGCTTACACGAATCGCGTAGACAAGAAATCTGTAAAAAGGCTTTTTATGAAGAAGCGAACGGATTGGAATTTCGAAAAGATCGATTGTGAGTTGGAATGACGCCAAATATCATTATAATCAATGTAATCAATATTCTAGGATTGACTGTATGTGGGCCCCAGATCTCATGAGGTCGGCCAATGATACATTTCTTAGTATATAACCTTAAATATAAAGTCAGCTAAAGATGGACATTTTTAAACAAGTTATTAGGCTAGTAGCTAACGACTGTAGTATCATTTTGATTTTCGGCACTCCGAATTGGTAATTTACTCGGTATAATCTAGCCTTCTCCATATTTTCGAGGTTTCTTCTTAGAATGCGGGAAATTAAGGAGCAGCCTCGGCATGTGGCAGCCAAAATTTGTACATTCAATATATAGACTGCGGCGCTGAATTTCGCGAACAAATCGAAATATCGCATTTCAGATAAAATCTCTGCTCTAATCGAATTTCTTCGAATTGTGAAATGGTATTCCATGTTTTAAGCTTATTTTATACGAATAAAACTATTAGGTTATTAAAGGAAGATAACAAGATTTTGAATTTTATTTTTTGGTCCGACTCCAATGGAACATTTTTTCTACATTTAGTCTTTCTAATCACAAGTAAATTAACCAATCCAAAATAATTACGATTAGGTTTCAGATATAATTCTCGTCGTCGTTCTGTATCACTGATTCAAGTACGCCGAATATAACCAAGGCCTAGATCGAAAGAGACGACTGTCAAACAACAAAATGGCACTCGTTCGAGAAGTACCAGTACAGAAAAACTCCCAGAATATTGAGGAGACAGGTCTCTCAGGTATTCGAGATTAAAATGTTTCGAAGTGTTTTTGCAGAAACATTTTTTCAAAGTCTATTCATTATATGGGTTGGAGTTATATATTGCGAAGAGAGGTTTCGGTTAGAGGGTAGACAGACTGGGAAAGCCGTCTTAAACTTCTAAGATCATTAGATCAAAGGTCTTAAACTTCTGACAAAAATAGGAAATACAGCTTAAACAGATAGGCCTACTTTGATATTTCAAAATTAATTAAATCACTTTTTTACGTACGGTTAGAACATGTGGTCCATGGTTTCACATCGTCACCTCGCTTGAATTGTTGTGTTAAAACGGTGTATGAATCAAATTCATCGAGCAAATGAATGCTTAAACTTACTTTTCAAAAAGCGTGACAATTTTTGCACCAATGGGGATCTCCATGGACCGCTACAATATGGCACCTAAAAACTGGAAACGTCTTCATTTCATAATTAGGTGGTGTACCAATTCAATTTCATTCTGAAATCACAAATTATTGTAACTACCGAATGAAAACTATTTGAATCCTTTTTCGTATCCGATATAAAATCAGTGCTGTAAATGTAAATCTTTTTATATAAACACACCGAGAAAACACGAGTTCCCAATTCTCAAGCGCTACGAAACATGAAATACTCAGAAGACGCTATAACATGCATTACACAACCATTGGTCCTCGAAATAAGTTCGTTTTGACCATTCAGTAGATTAAACCTAGAAGTTGCTGAAGCCATTGCCTATGGTGGCTGATAAGGGCCAAATGCAATTATTTTTTACACGACCTCGATTATAGAAAAACTTATAGAGCAAAAAACAAATATTTTCGTTTTTGCGCTATTATATTTCGTTTTTGCGAGTTAAAATACGTATTTTGCGGGGTAGGTTTCGTTTTGCGTTTTACAATAATCGAGGTCGTGTAATGATTAATAGATTTGGCACTTATCAGCCACCATAATTGCCGCTATTGTCAACTCTATACAATCATATAGGGCTATATTAGTACTGATTAGTTTGAATTATTTTTTCGCTCTAGATAACAATGTTGCCGTTATATATATATTTATATATATATATATATATTTATATATATATATATATATATATATATATATATATATATATATTCATATATATATATATATTCATATATATATATATATATATATATATATATATATATATATATATATATATATATATATATATATATATATATATGAATATATATATATATATATATATATATATATATATATATATATATATATATATATATATATATATATATATATATATATATATATATATATATATATATATATATATATATATATATATATATATATATATATACTTATAAACTTTACTTATTCCAAAATTGGGGGCTTAGAAACTTTAATGAATGCTTTTTAACTGTGTCTGGAAATATGGAACGTCAAGGTCATTGCGGTTTCTGGTTAAACAGCTGTGAAGTTGATTTCTTAGAGGAAAATGATTTTCAAAACTCCGTTGAATATCATTATGGGAGTAGTTATGCATAAAACAACTAGTTTGGAATGTATTGATAATATTACCGTTACAACACCGGTGTTCTTCGATTCGGCGTTGTGACAGTTGCTTGAATTAAACTCCTGGCTAATTTGCAGTTGCCAGTTAATGATAATATCAATGAAATTGTCGACTCAGAGAAAATGAATGTCTTCATTCGGTAAAGGGCGCTCTTTGAATATTAACTATGGAACTTGGAAATTTGAAAAATTAAAATGATCGTTCGACTAATGTCTCAGTAAGTATAAATTTTTTTTTTTGTCACAGTACGTAATCCAACAACAGAATAACTGTGACAACCTGCCGACTTGAACACAACCAGGGAATAGGATTTTTACCTAGAGGGATTTTAAGCATTGTTTACCTTTCACATGTCTATTACTGTTGAAGCATGGCTAATCTTGCGCGAACGGCTGGTTACGTGAGCTTAACTGAAAACTACACTACGTGCCTGCCTATCGCTCCGAGCGTCACAAATATTCAAATATCGGTTATGGCTAAAGAAAACGTGTCAACAGAAGAGCATTCGCTGAATGATGAAGGCAACACGGATGAAACGCTACCGATGTTCGACGACTTATTCAAAATTATCGGCGAGGTTGGGCTGTTTCAGGTATTTATGTACGTTATGTACGTGCTTATAGAAGCCAACGGCGCGACTATCATCTTGTATTTCGTATTGGACATAGCTAATCCAGGTTGGTTCTGTCCGGGTTCTGGTGTGAACGTTTCGTCCTCTACAGATCTGGTGAAAGGCTATTGTGATGTGTCTGGGCTTCCGTGTCAAAACTTCTCCTACAGCCAGGAATATACAAGCACCATAACTGAAGTAAGTTAAATCATCCATCGATACGTAGGAAAAGAAGTTACTCACCCATTTCAAACATCCATATCCTCTTCAATATATTTCTTGTAGTGGGATTTGATATGTGACAGAAAATTCATAGGATCGACTATGACGAGCATCTTCTTCGTTGGCAATTTAATCGGAGCTACAGTTTTTAGTTCCCTTAGTGACTTATTCGGCCGTAAGAAAGCTTTAATGGCATCATGGGCTGTATCAATGACCCTACAGTTGGCATCGTCTTGGGCCTCGGTATGGGTTGCGTATATGATTCTCAGATTCTTCACGGGCGTCGCTGCTGGTATGTATAAAGGAGCATGCCTCCGGTATATCCAGGGTCACATGTGCATTGATTCTAGTGTGAGCATCTTTAATTGGCAGGTGGATTAATCTCAGTATCAACCGTTGTAATATCCGAATTCCTGGGACCAAAATGGCGTTCATTGGCCGCCTATCGGATCGGATGGCATTTCGGTCCAGCAATTATGATAACGTCGGCATATCTTCTGAGGGAGTGGCGCTATGTTAGCATAGTTATAAGTGTTTGGACGATGCCTGCTTTTATCGTCGCTGTATTGTACGTATTGTATGTTATTTGGTTATGTCTGGATTGCCATCATCCTATCTGATCATTTTCATCGATTTATTTCATAACAGTTTTCTTCCGGAGAGCGCTCGTTGGCTAATTCAAAAGAAACGCTATGATCAAGCCGAATTTTGGATAAAACGAATGGCGACAATGAACAGGCGATCGGTTCCCCATCTAAGCAATTTCGTAAGGTTAAGGGGAAACGAAAAGACACCATGTAGATATACATGTCTCGATCTATTTAGATCTAGACGCATTGCGGTCATGAGTCTATGTGTAATGTATGCTTGGTAAGTTAAAAGATTCATACGAGTCGATTTCCTACGAAGGATATAGAGTGTTCTTTTTTAACTCCGAGGAACTCCCCGGCACTTTTCTAACATTCATGCACGATTGTTGAGCGCATACTAGGCCATGCAAAGAAATCATTTCTCGTCAGCCCTTTTTGGAAAATTGACGAGTGCGGCGGTAGGCGTTCATTTTTTCCTCACTTTAAAAAAAGACAGAAATAAAAGGCCTTATTCCAAGTGACGAGGGCGGTTTCGGAAATCGCGGCGTTAACGACTTTGAATCAGGATGGGAAGCACTTCGTTACCGAAATACTTACCTGTCATAGTAACAATTGGGTAGCGACCGTGAAGAAAAACATAGAAAAGTGTGTTCAGGGATGTGGGAGTGTTTTACTTTGTTTAAAAAAGAAACGAAAACAGGTTTCTGCATCCGGAATGCGTATTTATTTCTATTTTTACTGAAAACGTTTTTTTTTTTGATGCGCGTGGAAAATTAAACTGATGAAAAACAAGCAATCTTTATGCGTGGCACTACAATGAAGTTTATCATCACTCATCACTTATCATAATTTTAGGTTTTCTTGTGCGTTTATATCGTACGGTATAGCGGGTCAGATGAGTACATTGACTGGAAATATCTACCTTAATCTAGGAATAAGTATGTGCGCTACCGTGTTCATCCAATGGATCATCTGCATCTATGTCCCAAACTGGTATTTATATTTATAAGCCGCATTCCCTCTATGAAGTTACGAACATAAATATACATCTTGGTTACGCTTTTTGGATTCATGACAAATCAGTGGCACCAAACCCACTGTGGCACTACATATTTTAAGTTACCCCCATATCTTGATTCATATCTAGGATCGGGCGACGAAAAACCTATCCATTATTCATGGGAATCACTGGTTTGTGCATGGCGACAGTACTCATCCTTGATATACTCAAAGTGGCAGAGAATAGAATACCACAAACAGTTCTGGCGATAACATCTTCAATCATCATGTCTGGTGCATGGGCTGCGTCGTTGCTGTTTGCCACGGAACTGTACCCAACCGTGATCCGGTAATCATAAAAAACTAATTCAATCCACATCCTGAATAAAATATGGGTCTAAGGTTTTTCATTTGTGATGCAATAACAATTCATTAATGATATGAGGTATCGTTTGTAGAAATATATCAACCGGGGCAGGAAACGTGGCCGCCAGAATTGCAGGAATCATTGCACCTCAGGCAGCTTTATTGGTGAGTTTATAAATTAGAACAGATTTAGGCCCAATTCTATGGTGCTGATCCATTAAAATGATTACTATTATTGTTATGTATTATTGATGTATTATTGATAATCTACAGAATTACAATATGGTTTAAAAAAAACCTAAATATAGCAGCAAAGCAACGATAACGGGCTTTCTGCCTTGCTGCTAAGTACTAGGGTACGTTCCAAGTTAAGTCATAATAGCTTTGATCATAACGAAGAAACGGTGCTTCCACAGTCCCCTGCTGGTAGTTGTATGGACTAATCAAGCCGGTTATACATATGCGTATGCGGTTATACATTACGGCACATATGCATATATATGTGTGATTCTATACCAGCTTTTGTGATTTCTATTATAAAAGGGCTGAATCACACTAAAAAACCGATGCTGAAATGAGTTTTTCAAGGTTTTTCCCACTCTGAATTTCTGTAACGAAATGAAAATTATTTTTCTATTAAGTACTGAGTGACTGTCCCGTTTATTAGGCAACATACGTAACTAGTGTTTGATATTTACACACATGTCGCAAATAAACATTTTTTATCAGTTTATCATTATTTTTTTATCATATCCGTGTTATGAGCTGACCCCTAGGTGGCGCTCCATAAAAAACGTTACGAAATGGTTTCGGTGAAATTTTTGTACGCACCCCTGTACGCCATTCTATCCAGCAAGGCAGATACCCGTTATTGCTGCTTTGCAGTTATATTTCTTTTTTCCCTTTTCCACACTATTTTCGTCGAAAGTACGTAGGCTTTTTTACCTTATCGCTGTTTCCGATACAATCCGTATAATATCTTTTAGCTCACTTCGATCTACTAATACTCCGTCGGTATTTTGATGAATCGACGTTATAAAACACTGTCGGGCTGTAAACATCGAAAATTGGGCCCCACTCAATGAGGCGACATGTTTTTCTGAGTCGCCATCCCGAAATCCACTGGAGGCTGCTCGTCACTTCGATTATCAATTCAAGTATAAATAAACAAATTCATTACCGCAAGACTTCACATTCAGCTGCTGTCTTCAAACAGTGATTTTAACAATTACCCATTTTCTTCATCAGTACACTTTACCGATCCATAGGATATTAACTACTCTAAATATTTTTAATATTTAGCGCTGTTTAGCTTTAAAGATCGATGGATCAACGTGTGTGTTGACATCGTCGTTCCGCGGATCCGCTGCGAGTTTCTCCTCACCACCAGAATCAAATCAAGTATAAATGAATGTATTACTCCCAGCGATTTTGCCGCGGACTTCAAACAGTTAGTTTAACAATATTCTATTTTCTTTTACCAAATGTACCGGATATTTACTATGATAAATTATTAAAGTACCGGCGAGTCGTAGACCTAAACTAAACACGCCGAACAGATCCAGCGGAGAAAAGCTGTAATGTTGACGAGTAATGTATCAAAATAAATGAATTTATTACTACCAGTGATTCGGCCGCGGGCTTCAACCATTAATCAATATTCTATTTTTCCTACAGTACATACCGATCTTTACCAAATCCACAGAATATCGACAAAATACCTGTATATAACACATTCTTATCCGTAAGCTGGACTCACTCTTGATATTCGGAGTAAGTGTTTTCGATGCCGCTGGTGATAGGAGATCGTTTCTAGGCCACTTTAAGTGTTTATTGGGTTGTACGCGTTTAGGCCTACTGTGCTTTACTCTTTCAAACAAACACAGTATAATTAATGTGATTATTTACGGACACATGGATTGAACCTCATACAAGATTTGGAATAAAAAATCCGGCATCAAAAGATTTATGGGTTATGAAGAAACAATAAACCATTTTACAGTTGCTAGCCGCCATTTTGTAAGGGTACTTTTGTCCCGTATTGTTGGGTCATTTTTTTCTCTTTTTCAAAAACTTTCCGTGATGTGTGTTGTATCACATTTCATCTGTCCATGGATAGATTTTGACAGTTTCAGCAACATTCAAACCGTGTGAATCTCTAGTTTTCAGTTATGTGAAAATCATTTCTCAAATTTGCAACAATGTGACATGAGAGCGATATAAAAATCGGTGGCCAGTTTTTGCCATGCGCTTAGTTTCTTCATTATCCGAAAAATAAAATTGATTTTACGAATTGTATACGAGACCTACCCCTGTTGAATAAGGTGTAGGAGGGTTGAATAGCAATAGGCCTAAGGGCCTTGTGTCAGGCCTATGCGCATAGGCCTACATATGAAGATTTTTTTAAAGCTGTTATAGCATCCTCTGAGCAGGTAACTTTATAAACCAGAGTTTTCATTTGAGTTTTTTCATCATTAATGAAACTGATATCTTATTAATTCCTGATGATTTTAGTTACTACGGAGCCCAAGATGAAAAAGGTCCTTTCTTCGTTTGAACATCTTTTCGTTCGAACAAATGTTTTTGTCAGATCAAAATGTTTTTCGTTCGAACCAAAAATATTTTGCTCGATCAAACAAAATTGATTCCATTCGTACAAAACTTTTTTTTTTAATTGGTTGGAACGAAATTTGTTTTCGCTCAAAACGTTTTTGTCGGGAAAAAGTTCTTTCGTACGACAAGTATATTGCTCAATCGAACAGAATTGTTTTCATTTGAACAAAATATTCTTTTCGGGACATAAGATTTTCGTTCGAATCGAGTGTTCATTCCAAAGAAAAAATCTTTTCGTGGAACTAAATTTTCGTTCTGTAGTTAGTAAGGAGTAATCTTCATTCGAAAAAAATACTCTTTTTCACGCGAAGGTAAAATAATATGAACCTCGGTTTTCTTCGTATATCCATATTATGCCTTGTTTCTGACCATTAACGGAACACAGCTTGTTTCCTTTTTGGATTATTCTGTATATCATTTGGCAGTGAAGAGAAGGAGACTTAGGATACTCCCTTGCGTTACTCCACTGGTTAGATCTTATTTCCAAGATGACACAGTTCCGTTGATTTCGGTCACCTTTTTTGTTCGTAGAAAAATGCTGAGCCATTTAAGCGACCCATCATCATTGCTACTATTTCCTAATAGCTTGTTTAGTAATCGCCAATCGTCCAATCATCCATGGTTTCAAGTTAGCCCTATTGACTGTTTGTAGATCTTCCTTTTATAAAAGCGTGTTGACCGTTGAACAGGATTCTAAATTCCCTTCAATTTCATAGCATAGTGGGGCTACGTCAGTAAACACGCATTCGTTGGTCGACACATTATCCAGACAAGATCAAGAATACGAACGAGGCTGTGCAGAAAAAAACAGTGAAAAAACACATGTACCTGGATGTGAAATACAACAAACCCCTCACATTAATAGTTCCTATTCTAACCACTAGGGGCGTAAATTTTGAAAACTCATTCGATCATCCGTTTTTCGAGTGTACTTCAGCCATTTTATTATAGATTTCACAAAACCTCGTGTGAGTACATAACATAAAGTATGCTCTAAATTAGTTCCTACAACTGCCACTATGGAATGGTAAAAACACCGAATCTTCGTTATTCTCAAATTATTTTCCCTAAACATGGTACATTAGTACTTTGCACATAGTAGCCAAGTGGGTCAACGATATGATATGTGCTGACCCCTAGGTGGTGCTCCTTAAAAAAGCGGTACTTTATGAATTAATTTCAGTGAATTTTTTTAAGCTTCCTAGCACGACATTTAACCCAGCAAGGCAGCAAGGCAGAAACCCGTTATCGCTGCTTTGCCGCTATATTTTATACTTCACTACGAAAATTTAGCCGAAATTTGCCCTTAAATATAATCATTTTGATATAGGGAGCGTCCAGAAATTACGTACCTCAAAATCTCCCGTTTTTCTGACCCCTCCCCCTTGTACCACCTTTGTACCAAATTCACTGGCTGAAAAATTTTTTATTATTTTTATCTATTATTACTATCACTATCACTATCACTATCACTATCACTACTATTATTATTATTATAACTATTACTATTACAACTATTATTATTATTATTATTATTATAACTATTATTATTATAACTATTATTATAACTATTATTATTATTATAACTATTATTATTATTATTATTATTATTATTATTATTATTATAACTACTATTTTCATTACCATTAATCTTCTATTTTTCTCTCTAGGAGGCTTGAACGTCCTAGTGATTGTACAGCCTTTAAGGCTCTGTTCAGGTCCCTCATCATCAATCGACTTATTTGTTATAAATTCTATTTGTAATTGTAATAGATAGTCACTTGAACAAGTCACTAAAAGCCGATAAAACACCAGTATTGGCTATTTTCATTTGAGTTTGGGTCCATAAAGTACGTACCAAGATTGATGAATACCCCCTCCCTCAAAGTACGTACCTTTTTTGCTGACCCCCTCCCCCACCTACCACTTTGTACCAAAATTCAGTAACCCCCCTACCCCAATTAGAGGTACGTAATTTTTGGACGCTCCCATAGAATTTTTTATTTTTGGCTTCATTATTGTGGGATTTCTCTCGTTATCATCATACACGGATATTGTGTATCTTCTCGTCTCATTTTCCAATCTATTCAGATATCTATTCAGATATTTTACTATATTTCACAAGCAACAAGGAATTCTTGTATAGCATTTATCTATATTTAATCTGTTACACTTATATTTTACACAATAACAAACTTTCACAAAATCAGAGTAAATTGTGTTAGATTTTCTTAGAATTGATTTTCCATTCACTGTTAACAATTTATCTTAATTTTCCAATACACGAGGAGACACGGTCAGGTCCAGTACACTTTCACACAGTCACTACCACTCAGATAGTCGGTGCACACTTATACAGTCACTACACTCATACAGTCAGTGCACTCTTATACAGTCGCTTCACTCCCAGTTAGTCAGTTCGCTCATGAATCATGAATTCTACTCAGATTCAAATCGGTCGAACTTACAACAGTTACATCATTATCATGTCTGTAGTGAACAAGTCTGGAATCTACCGTATCGTGTCACTGGTCGTTCTGCCAATCTGGTTTCTGTTTGGAGTCTTCGGGAATTTAGCTACTTTCCTTATTATGATAAGTCGCAGATTCCGCAGTTTATCTTACGCTAGCTATCTTATCATTTTGTCTCTCAGTGATTCCATGTACTATATCAATTTTACGCTGATGCCTGTTTTACAGTTTCTTCTCTTTTATGTTAAAGATGGTCCAATATTCATCATGAATTCACTAATCAGTTGTCAAATCTATGAATTTTCAATGACATTAGCAGCCTTCAATAGTTCGTGGTTAATAGTAGCCATATCTCTAGAGCGTGCGGCAGTTGTGTTCTTCCCATTAACATCTCGTTTGATATGTACACCGAGATTCGCTAGATTTGCTACATTGATAATTGCTGCAGTCAATTTACTGGTTCTATATCTTCTACCAACTTTGTCGATACATTTTACCGACCAGTATTTTGGATGTTATCATGAATTATCTGACCAAAGAAAATTTTTCTCCATCATTGTGATCCACATTTATCTTTTACCACTAATTTTTATCATTTTATCAAATTCTATAATAATAATTCAGTTATTCAGAAGGTCAAAACTGGTTTCATCTGATCAGAAAACTACAAAATCAAGACGTACAACAATAATGCTTCTAACAGTTTCATTCGCATTTGCAGTATTTACACTTCCATCCACTATTACTGCATTTTTACCAGTCTCGCCGAAACAAAGAGATTTTCTTTATGACATATTTGCACAGTTTGAAATGTGTAACTATGCGGTAAATTTTTACATATATCTTTTACTGGGACGAGAATTTCGTGAATATTTCTGCATGAAAATCTGCTGTAGGAATTCAATCAAATAACCATTGATTTCAAATTTGGATTCATGTTGGAGTCATGTAGTCGTCGCAATATAATTCAAACACACGTGCCTCGTTGGAAAATTGTTTATGCATGAAAAATGATAGAAAATAATAGTCATAACTGATTTGAAGATTGAAGGGGTAAAAGGGTTAGGTGGACGGGCCTTTAAAACACCAGTTACTACAATCCACTTCGAACGAATGTTACCAATGAGTGGATCTTTTGATCCTCAAATTTTCCTAAGTCCGGCGTCTGGACGGGACTTCGTCAATGATGGTTCGAAGGATAATATGCGCTTTGTTATTTAAGTGCCGATGCGAGATTTACGGGTGAACTTACGTGCGAACTTACGGGTAGTTTCGTGAATACCACGAAGACAATCCGTAAGTTCGCCCGTAAGTTCACCCGTAAATCTTACCTGACACGTAACTTACGGGTGCTTTGTGAATACGGTCCCTGGGTCGGAGCGAGGCCCATTGGCAGGATCATATATGTATGTTGGCTGATTCGGGTCATAACTTAGAATTCGTGTATGCAAATGAGGGTGCCAGAACGCCAAAACGAATAAAACCTCGAATTTCCTCTAAAAATCCGTTTTGACTATGTGAGAAAGGCCAGACGTAACTTGATAAGTACTTTATATAAACGACAAGAAGTAATATGGTGATAGCACGCCATCATGTTTAAAACTCTATCCATAGTATGGTGATTGTATTTGTTGTCATTCTAAGACTTGGTGTATATCATTTTCAGGAGATGTATCATATATCTGCCCCGTACGCCGTGTACGGGTTTCTAGCTATCACCAGTTCTGTGGCCGTGTATGCCCTGCTACCGGAAACCTACGGGCTGCCGTTACCCGAGCATTTGGACGATGTAGTTAAACGAGCCAAAGTCAAAGTCATTAATTCATCGGCTTCAATTCCGTTACCCGAATCGGCAAATCTCTGCAATTCATCCATAGAAAGCGAAGAAAACTTTGTTATCGAGGTCTAAAAGATAATTTATATAAAATACAATGTATATAAAGTATTCCTTTTGTGTTTATTCCTTGCATTTATATATGTATCTTTAGGGCATAATACACGTCCCCCTGACATGAATTTGGGTTTCTGACGAATATCCTTAAGTTTATAATTTGAAACGTATTTCATCGCCAGGAAGGAGAGAGGGAGGGGAGATTCTTGGTGGTAGGGCGAAAGATGTGGTAGGGGGTACTTTTTATTACCAGTCATTGTCGAAAGGTAAGGTGCGAGGTTGGGTGCAATAGACCTGGGAAATGCCCTGTAAACCTCATCGAAACCAATCGTTGACTTGCTTATAGATTTAATGGATAATGTGGTTGATTTAAGGGATCACGCCGACTCCGTGACCTCACAATACATTTGCCTTTGCGATCTTTGAAATTAATCAGCGCCCTCACTGTTAGCGAAAAACAATAGATTCTCATGTAATATTGTCGATTATATTTGCTGAAAGACCTGTTGAGTCAAATAGGAGCGTCGGTGCTTTTTTAATTGTAATTGTACCCACCCAAGACAATGGCGGTGTAGAGATGTGTTGGGTCAGGAGGGCGATGTCATTTCTTGGATGTGGATGACGGTGCAATACAATTCAAGATCAACTCCGTTGATTTGACAGGGGGTAGTAGGCCTACCAGCCTCGTCTTAGTCCGGGGTAATCAGTGCTTGGCCAATTCCGGTCTCACCATGTAATTCCACGACCCGGCGTCCATTATCCAAAAATGCGCTGATTTACAATAACGGATCTGCTGACGAAAACATATCCAATACCGCTTCAATTTCTATTCAGTTTATAGCCCTGAATGCGCATACTGGTCTATGAAAATGAAATGAAATTCCACACTGAGAATAAAAAATGCAAACATTTTCCTTGAACTAATACAGCACAGACATCATCTTGTATTTCGTATTTGATACTGTTCGTTTCGTCCTCTATAGATCACGTGTGCCCGTGACGTTATTTTGTGCAAAAACTTGTTCCTTGCCAAAGGCTGGATATGGATAGCCCAAGTGTTACGAAATGGCATGAATGAAAGCCCCGGTATCGAAAACCGATGTATGGCAATGTAGAAAACACATGTTTAAAGTTTCCCAAAATCTGAAACATGTATCGAGTAGGCTAAAATTCGAAAGTTTGTGTTATGTGGGCTTGAAAGGCTGCAAAACCTATTCGAATCAGGTAGAACATGTTGATAGACAATATAACTGCGATTACACCAGCGTCTTGGCTCCGGAACAAATTTTGGCACTAGTATTAAGAGACGACTGTCAACAAAACGCCAAGGAAAATGCAATTAAATGAAATAATTCAGATCACACAAGCTATATCTATACGTTATCCATAATACGTAATCGTTACGTGATGAGAGTTAAAGCCCGTGGGCCAAATTAATCGATCAATGAATGTACAAACGACGGAATTACATTTAGAAATACAGGTAACATCCCGATTACCGGTATATCAACTATGCATATCTAAACGGGATTTTAACTAGCGACCATCCACCGAATGTGGCATCGAAATATTTTATCTGATACGTAAGTGAATTGATTTATATGGTAGATATAAGCTTTTGTGAACTAAATTTTTTTTGACGACACGGAACTTCATTCGGTTTTATCATAAAAAACGCTTTTTATTAATGAAAAGTTGTACAAATCCTTATCATCGGCTATACAATATTTTCTAGAACAATTGCACGACCAACGGTTCATAACTCATTGAAAGATCGATAAGTTTTCGGCAGCGAATGGACTAAAGAGTTTAAATCAAACATATTAAAACGTGCAATTCCGAGTGCTTGATCGACCTTTAGCAATTATGTATCCAATGGGCAATAACCTAACATTCTAATCCTGAATAGTATTATTATCGTGTTTTGTATCTTAAAGCAAGCAATCAAACGACTAATTAATACACATAAGTGAAAGACGTTTCAAAAATTCACTTGATTAAGTATCGGACGTGTAAACTATCTAGTTTATACGTCCATGATTAGATACAAGACGCGACACGTTTGGATTCATGTCGCAATAATGGACGATTTATCAGTTGATACTCACACATTTTAAAGCTAAAATTATATAATGTCTCAATCATGATCGTTGGAATGAAAAGCCATTTCATAGTAAAAATCACAATTCATTATTTTCGTAAGACTTTTAAACAATTACTTTAACTTAGAATTCATATTCTTTAACAGAAAATAATGCTCGATATAGTTGGGTACGAATAAGTCGGATGTTCTTAACGCGGATTTAAAAACTGGTTTATGTTTACTCCATAAGCCGTGGTATGCCCAGGATATTCACTGAAATAACCCAATTTTTAAAATTTTCTGGGGTAGGAGTCCCAGACTTGCAGTGCGCACATAGCACCGACTATGCCATATGGTTGCTATGTTCTTGATATTGTACCAGGTCCACCCCTACGTAGATAACGTCAGAACCAGTTTGGCGAGGACTCTACAGGACGATTGGCAGCCAAGAGCCTAGTAGATATAGATACTTAATTTGGTGACGACTAAACCTAACCCCAACTCATACCATTTAGTAAAAATTAAGTATAAATCTACTCTGTCTTGCGAGATGGTGTAAACGTATATATCTATTTGTCTATTCTTTCGTTTCGAGGACATCATTACGAAACTGATTATTATGCCGGCTGCTTTTTTAGTTCATGCTTGAATCAGTCATCTTACTGACGAATTGGGTCATGATATTTTGTTTGTATACGTTCGCTAAATCAAGCATGAAATCGCAGTAAAACCTTAAAGCGGTCGTGGAAAAATGCAGCGGTAAATGTATATTTCAATGTCATACATTAGCGCAGACTTGCATTTACATCATGCATCTTTTGGATATAAATGTGCGTGAAGCAATGAAACTTATGAACAAAATTAATACAAATGGCAACAAAACGCAGAAGAAATCGACATATCGAAATGACATATTCTCGTCGTCTACTCTAGTTGTCGGTTTACGGCTCTCAATGGTCACATCATGTTAACACTGACGCAGTGACACGCACTAAATGGACTTGCGCCCAAATGATTAATCAACTAATATCACTCAATCATTTCAAGTCGGGAATATCATTTTTTTCATTACATTTAGAGTGCATTTAGTCGGCGTGTATATACCATGTTTTACTGACTACGAAAAGTACTAAAATCAGATACGTATTATTCGAATTAAACGTATTTTTTAATTCGTCGAACGGAAATTAGGGTTCAAAGTTATCTGGTTTATGTACTCAACTGTAATCGACCATTTTCATCGCAGCTGCTTTTTTAGGTTTATCCAATCCAAAAAATTGGGGATTAAGCGAAAGAAACCTCTTTGGCCATCGGTACTTCTTCTGGGTTGTCACTTTTCTTCGAATTCGTGTCACGACATAAGCAGGAGTTTATCAGACCCTTGACTGTAGGGAGATCCCATTTTTCCATTTCTTCTACGGTCTGTGGTAGTGGATAATACAATGTTTCCGGTAGCAGTAGCGATGCTAATCCCACTGCGATAGAGATCAAGGCAAAGCCCAGAAATGGCACCCACGGCATCATTTTAACCTAAAAATACGAATTATTCGTTAACACGGCCGTGTAAAAACTTTGGCTATTTGAATACATTGGTTTCGAACTTGTGTTTCGAACTTATCATCTATTGTTCACATAACTTACTAAAGGAATAGTAAATGGCGCAACCATGCCTGAAAATCGTCCAGTCATTGATGAAAGCCCCAGACCAGTGTTTCTGAAATAAGCAAGTTAATAAACGATGCAAACATTTTCTTGACGAAGTACTGTAGGAATGTTTAAAAATGTCGTAGATAATGAAAAGAAGAACTGATGTTGTTGTTGCTAAGATACAAATGCATGGCTAATAAGCCTTTTTACAGTTTCCAGGTGCCATGTTTTTGTTTCCAAGCACATTGTTGCTTTTTTGTCCCTATTTTTCCTCTGTTTAGTTTTTTATTCGTTCATATCATCTCTGGATTGGATTAAGATGGAAACGAAGTAAAAATATCGACGAACTCGGCTGATAATGAACTTGTTTATGATATGACTCATTAATAAAGTTACTGCAACAATGTGCGCTGGTGAACTTATATATAAACATTGATATCGTCCCCCCGATAGTTCAGCTTGAATTATTGCTAATCTCATTCAAAAGTTCGTAATTCTAACAAATTTAGATCTACATTTTTGAAATTTGCTCGTGCATTTCAGCTGACAAATCAGCTTAAGTAAAACAAACTTAAATAGGACTATCTCATCAGTCTAGAAGCAACCATTCACCCTTTTCGTTTTATATTTATTTAAATGGCAATTAAATCGAATCGGCCCTCCCTTTTTTATCTTTACTTGAACTCCGTCCTTACAACCTATTCGCCCGAATGTTGGAAACGGGGGCATCATTTTGTCTTTACAATAATACGATTTAGATATGAAATATAATTGCTATAGATATATTATTGAAAACTATTTCGTACAACATACCTCTGATTAGTAGGGTATACCTCCATCGTAAACTGGATCAATACGTTGAATGAACCAGTGATAGCAAATTTTGCGATGAAGGTTAAAGTCAAAATAAGCCACGTTAAGCTAGTGCCATCAGCTGAAAATATTTTTATGAATTGAAATCATTTCGACATCAATTAACTGAGAAAATATCATGTAATTAAAGGGCATAAGAGAGAAAAGTGGCAGTGGATATTCTTATCAGATTGAAAAATAAGGCAAAAATACATATTTCGACTATGATGAAAACATATGACGAAAAATGGTAATTATTGATGATATTCTCATAGGACATCGTATATAAACCACCGACTCGGGATGTAACATGGACAGTCTACTAACTGCCTACTAAAGTACTTTGGTAGAAATTAAAGAAAACGATCATTAACTATGCAGTCATGCACTTTACAGTTCTTACCGGTATGTGGTAATAATGTCAGAGGTAAATATACAACGGGTGTAAAAATGCAAGAAGGAAATATGCACTATATATTCATTTTCCAAATCATAACAACAAGCATATAATTTCACGTTCAATCTAATGCTTTCAACGAAACTTTTGATTTGATCTATCATCACAAACTTGTGTGTTAAATCTTCATGAAATATTCTCGTTCGTTTAATTTGTTGATTTGATATAATGAATTACAACAGGAAATTCATTAATTTGAAAAAGGCTAGATTTATAATATATCTAGAGATATTTTGTATCTAAATTGTGCATTCAATATGTAAAATCTAATTCAAATAACAATGTCATGTCCAATGTAAATAAATTCTCATGTTTGCCTTATCATCTGCATATTTCCTTCTTGCATTTTCAACTATGGTATAAATTTTCCCCTGGCATTTTACCCAAAGGTATTATTTTACCTATGGCATTTTTGCCTCTAATTATTACTGGATTTGCTCATACTACCTTCTTGAAAATAAGTATTCTTATAAATATTTACAAACATATGATTTAACTCGTAAATGTGTATCAAGCCTCTGATTTCAACGCTAGACGTGTCGACCCCACTCCGCGCGGTTGCGCCACCGCGCGGGATTTACGCGAAGCAGGAGAACACAAACACGGCCACTCTCTTAATTTTCGTGTGTGCATTTCAATTATTTCGGCTGTTAGGGTTTTAAGGCACAATATAAGTTGATGATGTGATATGGCGATGTTAATTAATGATAATTACGCAGTGAAGCTAGTCACGAACGGTGCCGATTGAGTGTACAGCTGCCAAAAACACTGAAATGTGCGTAGTTGCGTAACTATTTGCAGTAAATTGCAGACGAAACATGAAGCCTTAACGGCCGTTTAAAAAAAAGTTATACCAATCGCAATTGTAAAATAAAAATGAGATAGAACCTAAGTTGAAATTCTGGCCATTTCTAAAATGTTATTAATTATTATTACTAATTTTTAGTCAGTGCGGAACGTTTAGTTTTCCAACAATAATGAGGGGTGGTAGGTAGTCATGCAATTCAAGTCATCATTTATTACACGTTACTTCCGTGTTGTTGAAAATCTCGCGAGTCCTGGACTAAACCCCAATGAACAATGTGATCTGTGTGCTGGCCACAAATGCACACAGATCACACTACACTACCCATTACACACTCCAGTACCCACAGCTTTCATATATCCATCCAAATATTTAGTGGCTTTCTTCCTGGATTTGATATGATAAATACGGTGAAACCGACAGGTTTCCATTATAAAGCGTATCACGGTCTGTATGGTAAAAGTTTTAGGACACTTGATCCTGCATGAATAGACCTATTCTGGTAAAATCTACCGCATTCTTCATAATAGTCATTTGAATGTTTCACGAAGTAAATGGATCCCTCGTATCAAGTCAATCTTACAGAATTGTGATCTTGGTAGTAAATGGTTGGAACAAACATTTTACGAATATAGTTTCTTGGAAAATCGTTAAAGTGAGATTAGAAGTTCAACTCAAACAGCCCTAGCATGGAAGGTATCAATCTCTAAACTAAGTTCGTACAGAATACTTAAACTGATTGGGAACACGTACAAGTATCTAACATCCTTATTGCGAAGCAAACGAATCTCACTCTGTAGATTTCGATGTTCCAACCATAAATTACCGATAGAGACTGTGGTAGATATGATCGACGGTACGAACGACTTTGTATCAATTGCAACCTGAATACTATATGGTCAACGAATACCATTTTATACTGGCGTGTGAATTCTCAACGACATTTAGAATTGGTATATTACTTAACAGATGTAAAATTGGTGCAAATCATTTTAAATTCAATCAATTCTCAACAATGAAGCTTACATTACAGTTGACAAATTTTAAATACCCGGCTGTTATGGGTAGGGCTAGTATTATGTTCAAATTGCCAGTTTCTATATCTATATTGATATTATTCTATTTTGCTCGCAAAAATTGTACATCTGTTTTTCAGCAATAAAACAATGAAATTTGTAAAACCAAATAATGTAGAATGCGAACGGATATTCGATGTGTACAAAGCGTGCCACACTTCACGCATTGCTACGTAAATCAAACGTAATTTGCGACGATCAATTCTCTCGACTTTTAAGTACGAGTATTCATGAATCCTTACCAGTTTTATTTGGAACAAATATGAGTACGATAAGTGCGCCTCCAGCTAAACAGTGGAAGAAACACAGGGGTTTACGCCTGCCGAATCTGAAATACAGATAAAAGCAATTGAACATGTATTAAGGGCTAAATATTTCAATCATTCGGCGCGTCATTTTAATAGAACCAGAGTTAGAGAAGATTAATCTGTATACTGGTACGGTGTATATGTTCTTCAACATGCGGGGAGTGTATGGCATACGTGGTACGCGTAATCTGTTGCAGATTATAAGCTTTATACGGATATAATGCAAAAACCCTGACAATATTGCGCACTAGCGCACGTGGTGAACTTAGCAATGTGTCAGACTCCAGACAGCTTTAACACTGAACAAACATCATACAAAACGCTTTTGAATTAATTTGCGCCTTGCGCTTGCAGTTATTAAAACAATTCTCTATCAAAGGAAGTGAAAAAACACCACTGATATTTGTAAAGCCAAATTGTGATCAGAATATACCTTTTAGGGTAAAAAGGAGACATATTCCGGGCCCAGTGATAGATGTATCGAATTCAAAAGCACGTAATGTGAACGCACATTCTGAATTTGGCCCGTTCTAAAATGAACGCTTGGTCCATATTAAATTGGAACACATTTTAGACCGTTCTACATAACGTCGTGTGGACGCGTCTCATGTACCGCCATCCCAATAAAGCCATCGAATTATCACCAGCGAAAAATTGTAAATACACAATGTCAGCGAATAGGAAACATATGTCTCAAAGACCTATGAAGGCTTGCGACGGTTAAATTTCTCCCCTCTTCCTCCCCCCTCCCTCCCTCCCTGCCCTACCCTCTCTCTCCATCTTTCTTCCCCCCTTACCTTTCTAATGTAAGTATGCACGTAACGCAGGCGGGTAATTCAGCCAGCGCACTAAGGAAGAAGTTCAAATATTTGCTGTCCGTCAAACTGGGCGACATGAATGTGATGCCATAGTAAACGATGTTGTTCACGAACCTGTAAAAAGTAATAGTAATTGCCTCGTTTAAAGGTGTCTTTTTACGGGAGAAATTTAACTTAGGATATTTAGTGACTACGCCTACCAAAGACACAACATAATGATGAATATTCTCCTCAGTAATGGATGTGAAATCAGCGTAAAACAGTTTTTCGCATCGTCTCTTGCAGTTTTGCAACACGATTCCTCAAATCGAGCTTTTCGCTGCAATGAAGAAATGAAAAAAAGCTATGTTGAAAACTGCAATTAATGGTTTCCTCAATATCTAGTCAGATTGTTATTTCAAAAGGAACTTTTTTCGCGTAATATTTTCAGATGCCATCAGATTTTTGTAGCCAAACAATTTTATGTTATTCGCAATAATCAACTGGAAAACAAGTAACATGATGTAAGTTATAGATGAGATGATTTTGACGTGCACGGTCACGTGTCTTATTTAATCACAACGACTTTCGTTAAACAGCATATTAAACTGTATAAAATCAAATTAGAATAGTACCGATTGTACCGGTTGACCTCGCCCACAAAAGAAATTTGAAATTTTGCCAACTATGCATAATGAATCACTGCAGAATGTCGAACATACACATTTGTCGAACAAACGTATGGAAATGACACTTCGAGTGACTTTATCGATGATTCCCAGAAAATTCTAATTTGTTGTTCTTCTAAAATCGAATTTTGATATTGATGTCAGAGAGTATCATAAAAACAAACATATATTGAGACATAATATATATTCATTTCATGTAAAAACCTTTAGTCACCGCTTTTTGCAGTCCGGTTTATACGCAGACGATGGACCCACGACAGGTCCATTGTATTGATGCTTTTGCGACCTATAGAAGAATGAAACATGGAAATAACATGACGGGTCAAATGATTAGTGAATAAAAGTTACGATTAAAATGATTCAATGTTAGGTTTCCCATTATTCAGCAATTCGAAAAACGCTCATTACGCCACAAGTTTGCGTTATCGGTAAAAACGCTCCAATATCGAAGCAACAGCTTCTCGAGCGTACTAGAAACACCGAGAATATTTTAAGTCCACCAGTCCACCATTTTGGTAACACAAAAAGATTTTCACTACTGTCACGTAGGTACTTAGGTAGATATAAAAAATCTCAGACAACACTCGCCGTGAAATCACACTGGATAAAAAAGCCAGACACCCAAAAGTTAAGACAGGAAAACAATTTTAAACCTCTCTACGCAGTAGCGTTGGTTGGGGCTGTAAATATTTCACTGATTAGGCCGGGGTATACCAGAAGATGAAAATCAGGGAGATGGAAAGTTTTGCTAAGTAGATTTTCTTTTGTAGAATTCATCACTGTTGAAGTGATAAGGTTCTCTTGTAGATAAAAGGGAAAAGAATTATCTAGGATTGTCATATATCGGATGTTGTTGCTACCAATAGTTAGTTTTATAGTTAGTTTTCCCTCAAGTAAATTCCAGATTTCCAGTCGTTCTAATGTTCCGAGGTTTTAGACAACAGTGGTTCCCTTCAAAACATGAATGCAGCTAAATGTGAAGATCCATGATTTAGACCGACTTCAGGACTCATCCAGGAGAGCAATACAAATATACCAAAGCCATCTTATCAGTCATCAGTTTATGTTTGAAATATAGTAAACATGCTCGATCAAACCATGATGCATGATTCTCAAACTGTGCTCAATGATACAGAACCCATGCCTGTACAATGCACTTTTGATGTTGATACTGATTATATTATATATGTTGAGTTATCCCTCAATAATTCAATTAGATGAATATTTTTTGAATTAGGGGATATCAATAAACCACCTGCATTACATACCTCTTCATTTTCTGAGTCCGACTCCTTATCGTCGATCACTGACTGATGAAATGGATGTTCGGATAATTCGACTTTGTTCAGTTTAGCAGCTTGTTTGACAATCTTTTCCGCCTCATCTATTTGTCCATTTGCTAGCAGCCAAGGCACCGATTCCGGACACAGCCTGCGTCAGATAAAAATGTCTCCTATTTAGCCGGATGCACACATCAAATTCGGACCACACGTTCCCAAAGAAACTATGTGTTTGTTTGTTTGGCTTTATGTCGTTCAGATCTTGGTTTCCCAAGACTAAACCTATTGGATTTTTCATTTCACCCCACGGCGGGTTTGTCCCGCAACAGAAAACAGATTTTTGATTCGTGTTTTCGTACCTATTCATGTGTTCGGTTTAAGCCTACCTACAGTTGCTTGGAGATTTCTCCAAACAAATGCAAGATTAATCATACTGACTGAAATCTACGATATTTAACTAATGAATAATGCTGCTGCTCACTTGAAACAAGAGCAAGATTGGAAGCAAATACAGGAACGCTCGTTTTTGAGAAATTATCACCAAACTCGTGGTCAACACGTTTGAAAATAATCAAACCATCTTAACAAATAAATACCTAAGATGACTTGAAAATTGGAAAATTGCTGTGCGTTCCAACAGTCTAAACTTTCTTGGGTTTAAATTTTTGACAAGATTTTCTGGCCACTTTCCAGAATTTAATCTGCAATTAAGTGAAACACAAATGCACACAGAGAAACCCGCTTTGCAATAATCAAATGAACAGGTTTTCATTATCTTTTTTTCAAATGAAAGCTGCGAATAATTTTGAATCGAATCGGTGCCGGAGACCTTACAAGTAACTTTCATGATGTAAAAACTACATATACGCACTAATGATTCTTGACGACAATTAACAAACGTGCCAGGTCAATACTATAAGTCATGTACAATTCGCAAAAATGGGAACTTTAAATCTTAAGTGTTTGGAATGCTCCTAAAACATTCGTCATGAACCCTATTCGGAGAAATTCAAACGACTTTCGATTACTTTCAAGCGCATTTGAACATTGAATCAGTGAAATTGGCACTGTATAAATAGTATTTTGTCATCATCATCAATCACCATCATATTGTTAAAGTCCTAAAATCGTTACTATAACGTTGATACGCGATGTATGGATTTTCGAACCCAATCGCACCCGATCCTATTATGCTTGGAACCGGTTCGGATATAAACTGACTGGTTTCATTTAACTACCAATCTAGGTACCATATACAGTGAAAGCATTCATGAAATTGTAAACTGTATTTGAACATTCGTACCAGAAGCCGATCATCGATGTGAACGGAATGAGACCAAGAGCCAATTGTAGGTGGCGCCAGTCTCTAATGAAATAAGCTAGTAGATCCATAAACATCATAGCACCAGCCCACCAGACGAAGAACAGCTGACCGGCTAAGGTTCGCATTTCCATCGGGAACATTTCTATCGCAGCCACAATCGCGGTCAGGACAACTCCCTAAAAAAACAACAATGCACTTGCTTCGATTCTAGTATTCAATAGTCTTATTTTTCGAACTACCAATAGGCTACGGATAAAATATAGTGGTTCGAGCCACAATATTTCCACTTCATGAGAAAAAAGTATCTTCTTAAAAAGTAGTTTTTTGGGGGCATGAATACAATTGACAGTTTCGTGGCCCGAAACAGCCACCATAATGACATGATTCAATCAAACAGAATCTCAACTCTTACCGACAAAAACATTCCATTCAGAACTCGCAGCAGAACGAACATGATGTAGTTGACCGAGAATGACAGTACCACTGTACAGGCCGCAAGGAAAAATTGACAAATCAAATGAACTCTTTTCCTGCCAAATACATCGGCTAAGGGCGTGATCAATAAGGAGCCAATAAATTCACCCATAACGTACAGAGTCTGTGACAACTCCGATAAGTAGCTGTCGTCACACACTAGGTCGAACTGAAAGAATAAAATCCGAGTTTCATACTAATAGTGTCAATAGCGACTTCAAAAGAGTTTATGTATATGTATATGTATATGTATATGTATATGTATATGTATATGTATATGTATATGTATATGTATATGTATATGTATATGTATATGTATATGTATATGTTTATTTATATGCATATGCATATGTATATGTATATGTAATGTGAGATGATTTTTCCGTCGCCCGCTAGGATACTACGCGCAGTAGCGTATCATTTGGGCTTACCTCAGTGACAATCGTGGAACCGAATTCTTCCGAATTCGCATAAGACCAACCGTTCTGACAGCTAACCGTTGAATTATCTAAACTAAAGTTTCGATACATTGAACACATCGATGGCTTTCCATGACTGTCTAACGGTAAAGATTGGTTTTCCCCGATGGTGCAGTGGTAAAACTTCGGTCTCGGCCCTGAGTATCAGATATATAAATAAAATTGCAAATCCATCGATGCAATCCATACAATAACGTTCTTATGGGAAAAAATACGAGATGAATATTGAAAATAACTTACCTATAAAAACTAGAGAAAGGGCGTTAAAAACGTACGGGATATTGAAGGCAAACGCCCACATGACGTAAACTCCGATCTGCCAAATTCCATATTTGCCCAGTTTTCTCAAAACGCTTTCGATCTCCATAGAATCCTCGATTATACCCTGTTCACATATACGGGAGAGCGCTCGTTATAAATCGACTCGAATTCTCATGTTTTTATACAGGCTAATGCATGCACATATTGCGCAAAAATGAAACACCGAAACTAAAATTATGAAAATCGTGCCAACAAAGCGCTTGACTATAGTGTTATTTTAGCCGAATAAACTGCACAGTTGATGATATGAAATATAATGCCGCACATGATATAGATATATTTTCATATCGAATCCCATCGTGTGGCATTATGCTATAACTATAAAACAGGTTAATGAGAAAGCGCATGCATAGAGGCCGAGGGAGATTTCTTTCAGGCCTATATGCTGATCTTATTTTCGGCAGTCAACAGCGAAGGCCAAACAGACGATCGTGACACCCTGATTTACATCTATCAATGATCTATACTTAGAGAATGAAATTTCAATTAATATGTCCATTATCAAAAGTATTCGTTAGATTATATCATATAGATTTAAGGGCATTTTCGAAAAAAACAATATTTAGAAAATACGTACCAGTAATATGTAAAACTTTGTAATCGGCTAAACGGCAATCTTTTCAGGATTAATGTTTCCTGACAACGTCAACGTAGGGAAAGAAGTGAACTATATGCGTGGTGCTCTCCGTTTGAGTTAAGAATAGATCCTTTTAATTACATTTTCGAAATGTATGCATTCATGTACGAGAATAATAAAACCAGCCCTAGTCTTTCAGGTAGACAATAGTACAAAAACCACCACTGTGAGGTTTGTTCAAAGTGCCTCAACGTCTGCTCTTCGGGATTATTCAGCCGTTTTCATGATGTGCTTTGACCTAATTGTGAAGCCGTCACGTTGAAAGCATTGATTTTTCAACGAGCGAAAAATAATCTGTAGAATAATACCAAATTGGCTAATTGCAGCAGGATGAATAGTGCACAGAGGAAATTTCGTTCGCTGGAACTGTGTTTTTTTTCCTAATGATTGAAATCATAACACAAAAACCTTGTTTATCTGCATGAGGCAGTGAAACACATGCACATTCAAGCGTGTATATATACGAATACGAACTATTTGAAATGTTTAGTATTCTAAGAAATGAATTAATTAACTCTACTTATGCCACGTCCTTTCATGATATGGCCCAAATCAGTTTCCGAATCATAAAACATTCCTGCGATAGAATTAAATGTATTCCTCATCAGGCCAGAATAATACTTCAAGTGCAATCGTTTTTTTGGTTGGTGTTTTTTATGGTTTAGGAGCGAAAGAAAATCTAGAGGAGGACAGTGCCATTTCAAAAATGACCCAGTTGCTTAGGAAAACCTCGGGTCGGGACTCATTAGTCCCGACAAGCAGAAAAATTCAAGCTTCTCAAAGAATTAAGTGTCTCATTTAAATAGAAATATCCTCAAAAATCATTTTCTAATAAATCTATTACATTCAAGTGTGAACATTCGAATGCCTGTTATCGCGGAGAGGTATCCCTGAAAAGCATATTTAAGATGATTAAACTCTATCAAATGGAATTTCAGTGCTGAATATTGAACATGAATTCATTCCTAAGTGTTTTGCAATTAACAAACTCGAAAATGTGCAGATTTAGCAGCAAATTATAGCCTTGCGGAAGTCTGGAATACCAATTGGACAATGACCCCTTAATTTCGTTTATGAAATCAAATCACGGTGAGTTACCCAACTATACGAAAATTACAACTTTCGTTAATCATTGATAACTTGTCTATTTTATGTGATTAATATGTACATGTAAAAAATCAGCAAAACAATAAAGTTTTTGAGATTAGAAAACCCCTTCACATAACACTGATACTGATAAGATATATCCCAAGGCAGATCCCACCAGCTATATGGCTATTGTAAAAAAGTTCGTCATTACGACCGAAAAGGGCAATAGATCGTTTCTCTTGAATAATTATGTATGAAAATATATTGAGTGGGATATAGTGATTATATTCCGAGTTCAAGCTTGTTTTCGAACAACTGGTCAATTTGCGGTTAATGACTCTAAGTATGGGGTCTAGAAAATGTACCGCCTTTGTGCTTAGTTTGATTTAGGTCTTTCTTTATCTGGAAATGTTTCAAAAGGCACAATTTCTAGCGATTTAATTAGGACCTACCGTTAAGTACATGCGACTTTCGTAACTACCGTTGCTAACACATTTGTTAAGAAGTCACAGTCAAGTGAGAACAGGGTGTGTGAAAAGAAAAAACTAAGGGGAATCGGTCATTCTCATATATAGATAATATTGGTATTGAGGATTTTTTAATGCTCAGTCTTCAAAGCGGCATGTTTTTAACACCCGCGTCCCTTCCATTGCAATCATTGTTCGGGAGATTTTTTTGACGCCGTAAAAACCATTACGAAAATGTTTTTATACATTGCTAATTACTATGCATTATTTAAGGGTAACGAGTGAGTCGATGTGCACCACGTCATCAATCATTCAATGAATTTCATTGAAATATATATATATATATATATATATATATATATATATATATATATATATATATATATATATATATATATATATATATATATATATATATATATATATATATATTTTTTTTTCCACCGAATGTGTTGCACCATGCACTGCGTACCCGGTTGATTCGTGCACTGCGGACCCACTGCATACGTGATATTTTTACGATATTTTGCTTCTTTGCAGAAAACCTTGTTACCTTTCTTAGGATTCAAATCATGATCGTTTTCATATCTTAAGAATGATAATGAACATACCGCTATTCCATATAGAAATTGTCCATTAATATTCAGGCATTGTAGTTATCTAACGATACTGCGCATGCATTTTCATGAATCCATCTGGTGTTAGAAATCGTAAATTTTGCACCTCTTAGTGATTTGCTAGTATCTCGTCGTGTCTATCGAAATACTCCTTTTTATGATAGCTAGGACGGTTTGATATCAGTGTCTGCTCAGAACCGATTGGCAAGCTGTCACATTGACTCAATTGCTATGCATGAAGACTATCAAAAGGATAGCGGATCGAATCATCGATTATCTTTTCAGGGAATTGCTTTCTATATTTCCCATAATTCCTTATCGTTGTAGTTAACTGCGTGCATCCAATGAGTTTAACTGCATTATCCATCGAGTCAAACGATCTATATACTATGAAGAGGCTTTTTGGGAACCAATTCCTGCCCTCCCGTAGGACAAGGGAATCATATAAATCCACATCCGACTCTTAAACGTTGGTAGAATTGTATCGAAGTGAACGAATCAAAACAGCGGGCAAAATAAAATGTTCCAAAATGATTGCCTGTTATTTTAAGCGTCATACTACAGCTGAAAGAAAACCAATCGTGTGAATTGCGTCATAGGCTTTGCGTAGTAATTAATGGCTCAATTGATCCATATCAGGGTCATTATAGACACGAGCTGGCGGCCGTTTCTTCGAGATGCCGTATCGTCAATTTCTCAATGATAAAATCTCTATCATGGTTGATGTTCACCTTATTTTCATCAAAGAATACTTAGCTGTGTGATAATTGTTTTTACAGAAAAAGTGGTTTTAAAACTCGCTGTTGAATCTTGCTGAAATTATCATGGGCTGGTATCAAAATGACAATCGAGGTCAGTGCTATTATTGTTTTTGTTTACAGACCTACATATAAACAGCTACTGCATAAATATTTTGTTTCGATTGAAAATGAGCATTGTTCTTGGATGAGCAATCTCCTGAAAACTGTTCAATTATCTTTATTGCCCTATTTATGCCGTTCATACTCGTGGGACAAGGACTAAATTGTCGTTTTTATACAATCTTATACAATAAAACCGACGCATAGAATCAGATGCTCCCCACGGAGATGGGGAGCAACAATATATAGACGGATTTAGTGATGAGTCATTGGGTGCTGACTCTAACCCTAAACCTTAATCCTGATATCGATTTAAGGAATACACCCTATTTAAGGGGGAATAATGGGAGGCATTTCATTCTATGACACTGGTCTGAAATTAGATATATTTTCCAGATATAATTCTGGACTAGTGAACTAAAGGGATCCAGCATTATGTTGTTCTTCGGTAAGATGTATATATTCAGTTTGATCGATCGCTTGAACCGAGAATTTCCGAAGGGTAGTTTTTAAAGTATGACCAGTTTCGGTGATTTTAATTGAATATTCGAAAAAATCAACTTCTGGTGTTTTCCCTTATAACTGACAACTCTAATTGCATTGTATTATTCATTTTTTTGTGAATGGACGTAATACGAAATCTAGGCCTAATACCCCAAAGATCTTTCAGAATGTCTTAAAATGCCCAATGAACGAACGAAAGGATCTCGGCGCATTCGTTTGCCACATGTTGCATCAGTTTTTCAGATGCCTCGAATATCTTTTTGTAGTTTTCTCGTTGCACGCTGATAGCGCATCAGCTCCTAAGGTTATTATGTTAGTTGAAACAATAACGTGACAAAATTTCCAATTATATACGTACTTCGATTTGAGAAAATCCTTGAAATTTGACCGCCCATCTAGCTATCTGTACTTCGAATTCTGATTAAACAATCAAACTTCTCTGATGTGGCGAGGTAAGGCGGCATGAAAAAAACGCCAAATGAAAAATTCCGAAACAGAAAACGCCTTACTAGAAAATTCAGTAAATCGGCTTAAGTTCTAAAAAAACTCGTGAAACATATTGTTCGCGTAGGTTTTGCAATTTCAAAGGATTTGAGGTACGGATCATGGTTGAGGATAAGTCTAAAAAGTCTTCAGCAACGCTAAAAACCAAGTTTTGTTAAAGTCTCTCATTCGTTGTTCAGCTAATGAATGAAATTGGATGAAATTTAATTGAATTGTGAGAGTCGCTGAATACTACATTGACTGGATTATCAATTTTCTAGGAATTAGGCGAAATACGTTTTCCGATTCGGCGTGATTCATCAGGCGTTTTTCGAATACCACTTGTAAGGGACATCAAATTTAATCTGATAATCAAACGAATAGGAAGGACAATCCATAATTTACGATAGAAAAATACTCTTGAAGCAGAATGATCAACTCAAATTCAATCATAAAACCCGTCCTTTGGACGGGTTCTTTCGTGACCATACAATTGCGAGGAAACAGTGTCAAGGCAATTTCTGTAGAACAATAAAGACTGTTCCACAAACGATCAGGTTATATTGCGCGTTCCAGTTTTTATCGGTGTCAAGGTCGTTCTGATAGTTGTCGCCGTGATGGTAGAACGGTCGAATGAGAGTTCCCAGTTCTGAATATTGTTATCTTTAGGTTTGGTTGATTGATATTGAATTCATTTAATTTGCAAGTCCCAATAGCGCAGTTGGTAGGGCATGCGTCTTGGCACCGTGTAGAAACGGAAAAATTTCAAGATCATTTTATGAAAATTTTCTGGTATTTTATGTAGACAACTCAGAGGACAGTTTGCACGATACAGCAGCTTATCTCTAAACAAATAGAATATTTTTCTTGGTGGCAACACCTTAGATATACAATCCATGTATCTTTTAAAACTATAAATTAGTTAATATGAACTACACACATTCAGCCATTTCCACAACTTGGTACCTTAAGTTAAGTTAAATCGAAATCAATTCCGGCTGATTCGAGGCGAAATAGTAAAACGTCTGTTCTTGTTAAACTTGAAGATATCTTTTTAAAAGTTGATATATACTTAAGTGCCATGAAGTGTCCAATACAAATTTCAAATTAGTACACGATTCTCCTTCTACAGGTACGTAGCTGTATAACAAAGTTCATATTCTTTCCACCAGGGGCACTACAGTAAATTGCCTTGAATATACTTTACTTATAAGTTGGTATCTAGATTGTTCATACCCTGTATGTAACCTACGATGTTTAGATTATAAGAAAATATCACATACACTAGGGGGCGTTACCATTAAATGTATTCATCTCGATGTCTACGAAACTTGAGTTCATAGGCCTACACATGAATGCAATGAATATTCGATAGCTAGTTCGCATGAACTGGATATACCAATTACTAATGGTGAGGTTCTCAAGGCCATGAAGTGTTTTAAATGTTGCAAATCCCCCGCATTAGACAATATCTTACTCGAAATTCTGATTACAGCAGCCGATATTTTAGCCCCTACTCTGACTATATATGCCACTATAAATGCCACCTTTCTTATAAAACTTGTCGAGCAAAGACTCAGAGACCAATTTATCTCACTCTATTGAAACCAGCAGCAAATGTTATATTTATATGCAATTAAAATCATCAATTACCTACGAGAGATACCTTGCTATCAATGACCCTCGTTTAATAACTGCTTTCAGTAAATTCCGCTGTGGAAGCCACGACCTTATGATAGAAAGTGGTAGATGGACCAGGCCACATGACCATGAGCATGTGCCAAATGACTATGAGCTTACTTAGGCATTTTGAATGGTGAGTGTGATATGAACTGGTCCCGCCGATGGTTGTTCAGCATTGTATCGTTCGTAGCACATAACTTTTTTTCGTTTTCATGAAAACTGTGTGCATTCAAATCGACATGATTATATTTATACCGTGTCAAGGACTCCGTTTAAAGGCCTACTGTATATACTTAAGTAATTACGCAACACCCATATCACCATGAAATAGAACCCTATCAGTGATTAAGATTTTATAGCCATGGAAATTGGCTACACACGTCCGTTTGGTCATCGGAACATGTCGTGTTCTCAATTTCCGATAGACCTTCAGTGCAATGGTAGCATGAGTTTGCCAGACCCCTGGCAGTATGCACGTCCCATTTTTCCGTTTCTTCTACGGTCTGTAGTAGTAAGAACAGGCACCCATGGCATCATCTTAACCTGAAAACAGATACCAAATTTCAATTAACTCAATATATGCATGTGTTCTTTTTTCACAAAATAACTTCATCGGTTCGATCATAGTTAGATTCCTCAAGCACTAAAATCATCGAAGGTAATATGAATTTAAGTTACCAATGGAATTGTGAATGGTGCAACCATGCCCGAAAATCGTCCCAAACTAGTGTTCCTAAACGACATGTACATGTAATCATAATCATCAATATAAGAAAAAACATATTTCCAAAATCAATTATCGAAAATAATATTACGTCGCCTTGCTAGCGTAATATGAACACTCGATAGAATCGTTATGCTTGAAGATGTTTTTTTAATGAATTTGTGTTCCTGTGATTAGTACCGGAAGAGCAATGCGGCCAACAACATTTAATTTTCAGTTTAAAAAGTCGACTTTTTGACTTTAAAAAGTCATATTTTCGCTCGTCCGTACGCCCGCCGGCAGTGATAGTTGTTCGACCCAATATATTGACATAGCTGACCTAATTTCAATTAAGGGACGAGCACTTAAGGCCCATAGTAAAACGGGGGGGGGGGGGGTACAGGCAGAAATCTCAAGGAGTATATGGCCCCTAAAGCCCTGTGATGTGCCAACCATCTGAAAAATTAAATTGAATATGTAACCATTTGTATTTGAGATGAAGGGCTGAAGAATTACACTAGTTTGAAATTGGATGTAGGAATAAGGGAGAACACCCTTAATGCCCTTAGACCCCCTGTATCTTGTAATTCGATGAGGTATCTCTCAGTGTTTGAGGGCTAGATTTAGTGAAACTGTTCAAGTATTCTATGAACAAGAATTAGGTCAGCTATCTCAATATATCGATATAAATAAGTATACTTTATCAATTTAACAATGTCGTGATATTTATGTCGACTTTTTGCGATATTGTCTCAATAAATTGACATACATTTTTAGGTTAACTCGTGGTAATAATGTCGAAGGTACGGTAATGTCGAGATAAAGTTTATCGACAAAAGTTTAAGTCATGATCCGTATCACGATTTACCGTGATAAGTTTTCGCGATACCACGACATTAACGCGATGTATCGACTTAATTGTGTCGATAAATCGCTATATAGCGACGGTTTTGTACGAGTCCCAAAAAGTCGACTTTTTAAAGTCGAAAAGCCAACTTTATAACTCGAAAAGTCGACTTTTTAAACTGGAAAAGTATTTAACTCAATTACCTCCTAGGGACAGGTTAACTTAATGTAGATTTAGATGCTTAGCTCACAGGCTACCGGTGGAAGTTGGGTGGTGGCGTGGAATTGCCCGACGTGTCAATAGGCTGTGCCAAAAGTGGGATTGAGAGGCGATGGAGGACGAATATCACTTTTTACTCGTCTGCCCGCACTTCCAGGGATACAGAGCTAAAGATACATCCCGGAGCGCTATTGGAGATTCCCCAATAGCGTTAAGTTGTACAAATTGTTCAACTCAAAATGCCAAACCCTTAAAAAACTAGCATTGGATATACGCAACTGTTTAATTCATTTCTAATGTTAAATGTTGCAATGTATATTGTAAATTAATTTTGTGCTCTGTGCAATTGTATAATTGTGGAGTAAATTAACTAATTGGAATCGTAATTGTAAATTGTAATTGCAAACATGACGAAATTTACATTCAATTTCAGATATAACGCAAAATTTCTCTAAGTGCCTTTGAAATGAGTAAGGCAACCTTTTTTCATTTCAGCTGATGGTACAAGCCTCACGTGGCTATCACTTTGACTTTCATTACTAAATTTGCTATCACTGGTTCTTTCAACGCACTCCTCCAGTTTACAATGGAAGTATACCCTACTAATCTACGGAAGAGCAATGCGGCCAACAACATTTTATTTTCATTTGGAAACTGTTTTTGATTGTTAAATACGTAACGGCCACAGTAGAATCAGTAAGTTTTGCATGCCAGACTTGCATTAACTGAACATGCTATATCTGTTTAAGTATCAGACTCAAGTAATTCACGTTTGCGACATTTTGATTTTCCCAGATAAAACCTAGCCCATTTCGGAGCAAAATATCTAATGTTGCAATTTATTTCAGAAATTCGTTCGAACGTGCGCACGAGTTTTGACATTCTTATTCGTGATTGATTTCTAACGTACCAGGCCATACTTTCTTTTCCTTTCTCGTAGAACCTACAAGGCTAAGAAAGCTGACAACTACAATCGATTCCTTACCGTTCTCATGGGGCACGAACACGAGTATGAATAAAGTACCCCTTGCTAAACTGTGAAAGAAACACAACGGCTTTCTTATCCTGAATCTGAAACATATAGATAACTCCTTTCGTGATTTCAAACTACTGAATTGATTTTAAGTATTATTCATGACAAGTGGAAAAATTGACCCATGATCCTATAACGGTTTTAATGCGGTTATATATACGTCATGAAAATAATAACGAAACGAAATAGATGGAATGTGGCGAACAAAACTAACTTTCTGCGTTATGGACTGATTGAAAAGAACTCGGCTAATTGCAACTTTTTCTAAAGTGCGCTCAGAGTTTGTTATTTTAAGTACTGAGCGAGGTGCTGCGCTTCCACTGCTCTACATGTCTCCAACGCATCAAACGCTGAGAGCCAGTGGCAATATGATGCCAGGTTCAATTTCCTTGTTTTCAAATCCTCTATAATTGCAGCCATAGCATTTTCCCACTCTTTTCTGGAAACAATAATTTTGGCAGCTTAAATTGTCTTTTTCTTGCGTCTAACATTTAGATTTTCCACC
The DNA here is from genome assembly GCF_964204645.1 of Tubulanus polymorphus. Classification (NCBI taxonomy): domain Eukaryota; kingdom Metazoa; phylum Nemertea; class Palaeonemertea; order Tubulaniformes; family Tubulanidae; genus Tubulanus; species Tubulanus polymorphus. The sequence goes on along the minus strand of NC_134029.1, from coordinate 10,086,744 downwards.
GTGAAAAGTAAAATCGCGACACCGCGTATCATACCTTCCACTGACTCGTCATAAGCACTTTCAATCATATAAGTTCCGAATAAGTTTGTGAGTAAAATAATCCACAGAATAGTAATGGTCTTGTTGCGAGAAAAATATACAAATTACGACAAGGTTGAATAGAATGGCTACCTTTGTTTAGTCTAATCGTATCTATTGGTAGTATTTATTAGAATAGGGATGTCAATAGTTTCAATGATCAATTATCTATATTTTCTCCCGTCCGATTTTAATCATAAGAAGTAGATTTGCAGCGTTGAAAGAAATTTTCTAGCATCCGACGTTATATAAGACCCAGTCATTGATCATTGCAGGTTCTGCGGTTATAGAAAATCCAAAAACAAAACTTTCTAGTGTTAATATGCACGTGGCGCAAGCAGGCAATTCGGCGAGAGCGCTGAGGAAAACGTTCAAGTATTTGCTGTCCGTCAAACTAGGCGACATGAACGTGATGTCGTAGTAGATAATGTTGTTCATGAACCTAAAATGTATTTATTCAATGTCGCCGAATAATACAATCATGAACTAGTAGATGATCGTTAAAACATCTTAGGCATCTAAATGCTGACCACAAAGACAAAATGATGAGAAATATTTTCTGGAGTAATGGATGCGAAATAAGGGTAAAATAATTATTATAATTTTCTTAGTAGCGGATTTACAACACACACCGCTTTGTCATCGCAATCTTTTGGCTGTTAAGAAATGAAGAACTTGATGGAAGGAAAGATAAAATCTCCATTGCGTTACATCAGTTACTAGAAAACGTAAGTAGTAACTTTCGAATCTTCATTAATATTTTTTCTCAAGAAAATCAATGGCGCATAGAATATGACTCATCTTGTTGACCTTATATCTGATTTCGAAAAAGTTCATGCTATTCAAGAAAATGAATTCGTCAATGGTACTTATCAATACAAGACTGCAAACGTATGCGTATTGTTGCGTCTATGAGCGATTATACGACGCCTTACTTTTAGTAGAGGTTAGTTAGACTTCCGCGTGGGAATAATATTTTAACTGATTAATAAACAGATTTGGTTAACTATCTTAGATTCTGTTACCTGCAGCCTCCACTGCTGTAGCTGGGTAATTTTGATACATTATCAAATGGTCCTATTAAATTCACGGGCAATTCAGTACCGCATATTCGAATATATGTATACATTAAAAATAATCTTACTTAATCTGCGGGCAATTTAACTTCTCTACATTTCGTTTTCTATCTGTTAACTGTGACATCCACGGGTTCAGCTCTTCAGTATAGCATTATATAATATTCATACATTTTTAAATGATCCTACTTAATTCACGGGCAATAAAACTAAATTACATATTCGTTTCCTGTCTGGAGTTATGTTACCTATGGTCTCCGTGGGCACAAGACATCTTTAGCAGGTCATCAAAGGACCCAGTGAAAGAGAAATACTCTACCTTCACTCCGCACTTTGATTCGTTCTCATTTTCATTCATTACCAAGGATTGATGGAATGGATGTTCAGGCAGTTCGACTTTTTTATTCCGGCGGCCTGCTTGACAATATTTTCTGTCTCCTCTAATTTGCCGTTGGCCAAAAGCCATGGCACTGGTTCTGTACACAACCTGCCATGATAGACAATGCCGTGTGGAAAAATCTGGAAAAATATCCCTCAGGCAGAGGGGACGTTTTCAGATTTTTCTAAAATCAAACGTTTGCCAACCGGGTTGAGTGGTAGAAATCTACCTGAAAGGCGTGCTTGTTTCGACCGTTGGCCAGGCGAACGAAAGATTTAATATAACTTCAAGGCGGCTATTATGTATTTTTGCCTTAAACTTCTTGACTTATTGTGCTCTTGCACAAAAGGGAATTGTTGAAATGAAAACAGATTGTTTATTGTCAGGATTCGAACCTGATATGATCACTGGGACAACTACAATGATCCTCATATTACCTTCAAAATCACAGGGTTCAAGCAGGCACTTTACTCGATAGAATTTAACTCGAAATCGAAATCGATAGGCCAATGTATGTATAGATTCAAGCCCTAAACGGCGGTTTCTAATTTTGTCATCTAATCGGTGGAATCTAAGCATTTTTCAAGCGCTTAGATTTTATTGGGGACACAACGCAAAACGAAATGAATTGGAAATTTGTTGTTATCAAATTAACGTACTGATTTACAACGTTGATTTGAATAAGTTTATGAATTCTTTGTTAATCAGTTAATTCTCGGTCGTTTTTCACATGATTCAGAGGATTACTCTAAGCTTCGACATTGTAGACTGAATTCTTACAAACTTTATTATACACACCGGCTTTATTCAATCATGTTTGACTAATAATGTTGACCATTGCATTGATACCCATCGAATCCGAAGAACTTCAGTAGGGTTTTCTGCAAGAGCAACAGAAAACCCTAATTAGGGCTCGATACTTAAAACATATGCCTCTTAATAGACAGTGATTGAATCTTTAATTTTTTTGACGCCGTGAAAAGCGGTCAAAATGTATTGGTTATTTAAGGAGCCGGTGCACACGACATCAATATTTGTGTTTCGAAATAACAATTAGAATTGCGAACCTGGACGTTCATTTTGTAATCAATCTGATTCCATGACAATATTGGGGCTGGACTGGTCGTCGGTCAATTCAATTATCGATATATTCATCTTAAAAAAAAGAAACGTTATCGATCATCAATATTCAATCATCTATATTGTACTATTCATATACCAATGCATAAACGAATAGTTTCTACACTTACCAGAAGCTGATCATTGAAATTGAATGGAATAAAACCCAAAGCCAAACTGTAAGTGGTGCCAGTCTTTAATGAAGTAAGCCAGTAGATCCATAAACATCATAGGACCAGCCCACCAGACGAAAAATATAAGAAGCTGACCAAGGTTCGCATTTCCATCGGGAACATTTCTATCGCAGCCACAATCGCGGTAATACGACTCCCTGTAGAATAGAAATCCAATACAATGATTAAATGAAACGCGTGTTTTCGAGATTGTTTGGTAATAATCTAGAATTAGTCGAATCATATACTTCGAATCCAAGGTAACTTTACCATACATATCGTCAAATACGGTGCATATTAATCGACGGAGTAGTTTTTCCTCTGGTGACCATACGATTATAGCGTTATTATCGCATTTCGAAATGATTATTCATTTAGTACAACTACTGAGGGTATCCCTATAAAACATTTTAAAAGCTGTCTTATGATGGTTTAACGAAGTTTTAAAGCTCGCTGTCTTATGATGGAATGAACAAAGGTTTATTAAGTTGCCATATGTCCCTGTTATCCCCCTAGGTAGAAATCCTAATATAAGTTGAATTCCATAACAAAAATTATCAAATGATGTAGTTGAATGAGAATGACAGTATACCACTGTACAGGCCGCATGGAAAAATTGACAAATTAAATGGATTCGTTTATGGCCAAAGACATCGGCTAGGTGTGATCAATATTGCCCCGAAGGTTTCACCCATAACATACATAGTTTGTATCAGCCCTTTAAGTAACTTTTTCCACATACCAGGTCGAACCGAATTGAAAATGTACCAATATTAATCATGAATTTGATTTTCATTTAAGAATAATTTCTTTTTGCGACCATCTAATGTACCAGAGGAAAATGATCGCATTTAATCATACAGTAGAAAAATACATTGTTCATTCTGATGTCGATAAAAAAGGGTATCCTATATATCGTATATATTTGAATATAGATTAAAAGGTAAGATTTTGAGGAGAACACATCCCGAGGTTCTCGGGAACACATTTGAGCACGGGATTTAAGGGTCAACGACTACAATGATAAGACTTTCTTTCGGGACTTGTAGGGGACACTATTTTCATCTTTTCTGCATTCAAACCGCGCTGTCTGAGATATGGCACAAATATCCCAAATTGATCCCAAATAAAATGTAAAAAAAATGTACGGAAATGTCTATATGGTGTAAGGAGTCCAGATTCTATAAACAACTCTCTATGATCGACCCGCTGGTATACACTAAACAAATGTCGCCTTAATTCTGTTTGCCACAAAAAAATCATAAAATCAAATGAATATCGAAACCCCTCAACCAATTGGTCGATTCTCTGCTAATGATAAACTACCCATCATTGAGACCCTCTGGTTAAAGATGAATGGATGAATGATGTAAAATGAAGTCCACTTGGCAATGCAGTGAATTAGCCTAAATAGAAATCATTTCCATAGGAGCCTACTGGTGAAAGCACTGTCATAAACCTGACATTGTTGATGCGACGGAAATAAAACGTGACTATGTAAGGTGGAATATGATCTAGATGGTTTGAAATGATTTGGTGAAAAATTCTCTCTGTTAGATTATTGGGTATAGGTGAATGTGTTTGCTGACCTCCATTTTTTAGGATTAGTGAATAAGACTACATACATACGCTACAAACAGCTGACGTGATGTAACAGCCGTTATCGACCTACTGCCATTCCCTTCAGAAAATCATATCGGTCGATATAGTCCTTGAGCAATTCACCCGAGTGGGAAATAAACGTTAGAGCTTGGCACCAAACATATTTGAACTCGGGACACCTTCATGTATCGGATAATTTTTGGTGCCAAATTTTCAATTGTTGTCCGGTTGCCATGAATGGCCTGCAAATTTAAACTAAAGGGACAAAATATTAATTCTAAAAATTGTATAACTAATGCGTTACTAATTTTTGTCCTTCAGGCATAAACCGACTGGACGTATCGGCCCCACTCGGCACGGTTGCGCCACCGCGCGGGATTTACGCGATGCAGCAGAACACAAACATGGCCACTCTCTCAATTTTCAATGATAGAAATCGTGTGTGCATTTCAATTATTTCGGCTGTTAGGGTTTTAAGGCACAATATAAGTTGATTTGATATAGCGATGTTAATTAATGATAATTCCGCAGTGAAGCTAGTCACGAACGGTGCCGATTGAGTGTACAGCTGCCAAAAACACTGAAATGTGCGTAGTTGCGTAACTATTTGCAGTGAATTGGAGACGAAACATGAAGCCTTAACGGCCGTTTAAAAAAAAATTATACCAATCGCAATTGTAAAATAAAATTGAGATAGAACCTAAGTTAAAATTCTGGCCATTTCTAAAATGTTATTAATTATTATTACTAATTTTTAGTGAGGGGTGGTAGGTAGTCATGCAATTCAAGTCATCATTTATTACACGTTACTTCCGTGTTGTTGAAAATCTCGCGAGTCCTGGATCAAACCCCAATGAACAATGTGATCTGTGTGCTGGCCACCAAAATGCGAACAGATCACACTACACTACCCATTACACACTCCAGTACCCACAGCTTTCATATATCCATCCAAATATTTAGTGTCTTTCTTCCTGGATCTAGGGCTTATCTAGGGAGGTATTTTGGACACATATGAGGGTATTCTGGAATGGGGGGAGGAGGGATTCTGGGTGTGGGATATTTGGGTGGAGGTATTTTGGGCGGAGGTATAATGACCACAATTCTTATCATAAATACCCTCTCCAACATCTCCCCACCATTACCACTTTTTTAAAACCCTCAACCCGCTAAGCGCCACACAGGACATTATAAGCGGGTTCTATGTTTCTTTTTCCCAATATCTTTTACTTTTTGAAATATGGTTCGCAGTTTCCAGCCATCAACCGACAACAAAGATCCTGTGTAAATAAACTTACCTATAAAAACAAGAGCGAGGGCGTTAAAAACATACGGGACATGGAAAGCGAATACCCACATCACGTATACTCCTATTCGCCAAGTTTCCTCAAGACCTTTACGATCTCCATGTCCCGGCTTTTTTATCGCCATTCGTTTTTAACATGCATGTATCGTCGGATTACAAATTTCAATACAAAAAATGAGCGCCTAATATATGTGTCACATAAAGAAGGGTGCTCGAACGCAATCGAAAAACATACGAAATGCGAACATATGAATATTTTAAATGTATATCGAAGTTCTAATTCAGCCGCTGCCACATCACAGCCGGCTAGACATGTACGTACGCTATCTAGGCGTAATACATTGAACAGGAATTTGACCGATCAGCAACCTTAATGATACAATGTGGAATAACTTGCAGAAAAAATACACGGGCAGCCTTCGATTGTATTTAGACATCAGAGTTTTAAATCTCAAGCATTAGAATCGTTGATTGCATAGAGCCTCGAAGGTAAACCCAATGTAGTGTATGAAATGAAAAAACACCCACATCATTTCAGAGAAAAACTAATTCTTTTTTCATAACCAAACATATGTTCAAATTTATTATCTATTTACATATATAGTGCATTGTTTGATATGACAAACACGTCACGCACACACGCACTTGCACCCACACTTACAAAGTAACAAGTGTACAAAAATCCATCAAATTTGCCTGACACTTTCGAAGGATTGTTTGTTGAATAAATACCATTTCATAAATAGCGTTTTTTTTCTCAGGAACCATACAAGCGTATGCATCAAAGCGCAGTGTTTACGGAAATAAGGTGTATACCTGTATAAAGCGTATGTTTAAAGAGTTAAAACTCGTAATTTCAATAAGCATTATACACTGCACATGTATGTATGTAAACCCAAGTTAATCTGTATTCATTGATACAATTTTAAAATGATAACATGATATTACATCATTCCTTTCGATGTCAGTTAACACACACGACAACAGCGAATACAAAAAAAAAACGATTCATGATTATGATTATGTTCTAAGATTTTGTACAAAGTCGAGGTTCATCATCGTGGAGTTTAATCTATACCCCACGTAAGAGTATCTATGATTACAAATGCATGTATTGCGTTCGTACGCAATTTATCAGTGCCATCATCAGTGGCTGAATTGTGGGTGGAAGGTACCGAAATAGTCAAAGGAATCCGTACACCATAAACCCATAATTGGACGAGATTACACGAAAGCAGCGCTATAAACGTCCTTCAGGACATGGTCCCTTGTCACAACGAGGAACCACAAAACCAGCTATCTTGCCAGACGGCGTGATCGGCACTGAAGTCATTCGTTGTTTAGATAAGTTCATTTTCAATCAACTTTGAACTGGACATTAAGGCTCCCGAATAGATATATTTCTCAAATAATTCTTAAATCCATTTCTTTAGTAATCACTGATTGGTATTGTTCTCTAAAAAATATTATTCAAGAGAAAGGTTCACTCGGATTTAACTAATATGTAGAAGGAATTGATCGCGGTAGAACCAAGTAACTTCTAGCGAGCCTGGTGGATCCCAGCTTGCTATAGGTGCATTGCCTCAGTAGTGATGGAGGCTCCCACTGAAAACTCTGGTTAAAACTACACTTTGTTTGCAAATTCCACTCTCGTCGTTTTTTTTTCAGGTTCACGCGCCATTTCGTTGGGAATAAGGGTTATGAATTTTGCTAATAACATTGTAGAACTTTGTTCTAAGAACCAATTTTCGATGCACTCAGGCGTCTTGTTTTCGATGTGTCGCGCCAATCGACAAATATAAGTCTGTTTTGTTGTGTTACCATGGAAACTACTTGGGAAACTGTCTGCTTCTCCATGGTTACTTAATTTCCCTAACCAGAATTAAACGTAAGACACATCTTTTGTCATCGGCATTTGTTCTGGATTGTTCTTTTTGTGTGTTTTTTTGTCACGGCATAAACATGAGTTTATCAAACCATTGACAGTAGGTACATCCCAGGTTTCCATTTCTTCTACAGTCTGTGGTAGAGGGTAATATAAAGTTTCCGGTAACAGCATTGCAGCTATTCCTACCGTGATGGACATCACAGCAAAAAGAAAAAATGGCACCCATGGCATCATTTTTACCTGAAAATATTATATGTTATATATCAGTCAGAACAATTACATATTGCTCGATGAAAGAATATCAAATGCAGTGTTCAAAGAATAAACCTTTACTTACCAATGGAATAGTGAATGGTGCGATCATGCCTGACATTCTTCCAGTCATTGATGATAGTCCGAGACCAGTGTTTCTAAAATGATAAACAAACACATAGGTGTCTTTGATAGTTATCCGCATAGAGATAACAAATTATAATTGATTCACACATGGACTTGAGTATGGTACAGGGCCGTAAAGGGGCTGAGGAGGCACTTTTCTGACACTTGAAGATAATATTTTTACATAGCCTGATGTTTACTCATGAGATGCCACAGTGTCAATTACCGTTATTGTCGTATTTCTGCATATCGTAAGTTAAATTTTGAGATTTTTCAACAGTTCAAGTGGGTTTTTATAAATTTTAACCTTCATGTTATACTATGAATATTCTTAGATTCCTTTAATGTGCTCTGTTTTAATCCTCATTATCTTTCTACGAATTACATGCCTAGAGTAGGTTTCCATAGGTAGCCAGTGGCAGGAATGGTGAATCTAATTTTTCAAAATTTTCTGGGGGAGGGCCACCAGATCCCCCTTCATGTGCTTCGCGGTTGCGGCGCTCACTGATGACAGCTGTGCTGTCATTACAGGCCACAAACGTATGAATTTATCTTAGATCTGCCGACCCCCACCCCCACCCCACATTACAATTTGCAAAACATGGCAAAGTTTACACGAGCTCTAGGCATATGCATGAGCATGAGCTATTAGCATTTAGCATATACATAAACTAGCAAGCATACCTCTGATTTGTAGGGTATACCTCCATCGTAAACTGAATAAGTGCGTTGAATGAACCAGTAATGGCAAACTTAGCGATGAAGGTCAAAGTCATGATAAGCCACATGAGGCTTGTGCCATCAGCTGAAAAATAAAATGAGTAAAATCTGGTACTCCCCTCAAATTAGAAAGGTCTATAAGCTTTTAAAATATTTGATACATTCTTGGTGAAAAATACTAATTGACCAATACCCTGATGATAAATGTTAACGCACATTATCTGTAAGGGTTATCTTACCAGTTTTATCTGGAACAAATATGAGTATGAGTAGGGCACCTCCAGCTAAACAATGAAAGAAACACAGCGGTTTTCGTCTTCCAAATCTACAATAGAAAAGTTCTTTCCATACATATCGAGGCTTTAACTGTGGATTGCTTAAGGAGCAACATATTGAGAGCCAATGAGAGTAGACTAAAGAAAGAAATTGGATAAACTAATATGTTTAGAAACCAACCTCTCTAAAGTAAGTATGCAAGTGAGACAGGCGGGTAACTCGGCGAGTGCGCTGAGGAAAAAGTTCAAGTATTTGCTGTCCGTCAAGCTGGGTGACATGAACGTGATTCCATAGTAAACAATGTTGTTCACGAACCTGGAAATAATTTGATGTAGGGTCTCGATGAATTCACGTAATTAATTGTGATCCAAGAAACTGCACGATAAACAATTATCAAAAGGTATTCGGGAACTTCCCTACATCAGGTAACAGATGACTCAATGAAATGGATAACATACAGTTATTTATATACATACAAATCTTGATAATTACAACCCACTATAACTAACTGAATAAATATAGTACATGTACCACTAAACTAATAACACACTAGTTCGAAGACATTAAGAATAAAAGAGGAACCGTGATCAAAGACTTGTTTGTTGTAATCAAGATTTGTATGTACACATTATACATATACGTACGTCATCCATTTCCAGTCACGTGTGGTAATGAGGGGGTTCCCCAAAACGTTTGTATCAAATGAATTTGCTTACGCATTTGAAAAATTAGATTTGTGTTTTCGCTGTTATGGTTGTTTGAATATCAATATCCCTGGTGAAACACGAGTCTTCATATACTTACCACAGAGACAACATAATCAGAAATATTCTCCTCAGTAATGGATGCGAAATGAGCATGAAACAGTTTCTAGCATCTTCACTTGCCAAAGCGCACGGCTTCACTTTCTGAATCTTCGGCTGTAAACAACGAAATCCGTGATAAAAGAAAACATAATTTGCACACCTCTAGGGTGTTAGAATCATGATGTATTAATGCTTATTCATAAATCTTTTTTTAAAATATTTTTTTCTGTTTTGTTTACATTCATGACATGATCTAGATGAGACATGATAAGGAATTATCTTCAGATAAGATATAGATCTTTTTTGTTAATACGAATATTATTTTCATTTATCATTATTATCAATAGTTTACTGGAAAATAAATAATGAAAGCATGGTGAGATATCTTGCATGTCATGATAACATTACACATGAATGGATTTGTCCAATGGTAAAATAGCAATCGTAATTCGTGACATCTAAACTACTACAACTGGATCAGATGAAGCGGGACACGTTTGGTGTTTGCCAAAAAATTGGATGAGCCAGAAATAATTGATAATCAACCCGACTGACCCCAGCATCTGGAACATGCGACTGAAGCCTCTCTGAAGCCTTGCAAGAGAGAGCTAGCTCAAATCGGTTTTGAGAATTCCACGTTCGTATGTGATTAAAACTTCTTGTTCGGAGAAAATTTTGTCGATAACATTCCGTTAAATAAAACATCCTTAAATTTGAAGTACGTTTTATAAAAAAAAACACCCCGTCGAAATTTCGAAATAAAAAAACCGCCCCCAATTTAACGGTAAGGATATTTATTAACCCGAAGAATTTTGATCGAATCCCCCAAACCCCCAAAAACATAAAATATATTCTGACAAAAACAATATCGCTCGTTCAAAGTTATTCAAACGATTTTCTATATTGCTGTCAGAGTATATCATATAAATACGAGATTGAGACATAATATTTATTTCATGTAAAAACCTTTAATCACCGCTTTTTGCAGTCCGGTTTATACGCAGACGATGGACCCACGACAGGTCCATTGTATTGATGCTTTTGCGACCTATAGAAGAATGAAACATGGAAATAACATGACGGGTCAAATGATTAGTGAAAACAGGTATAAAAATTATTCAACATTAGTGTAAAAATTCTCATTATATTGTTGAGTGCTGCCCGTAGCCAAGAGGAATTACGCTGCATGGCCTTGGGACACGACGTGAAAATCGACACGGAGTAACAAAATTCCATGTTTGACAACAATTCTCCAGACTGTGATTTGTAACTGATCAAATTTTTTTCTATGCATACATATTCACATTCCTAATGGGAGTGAACATAATTACTTGAATAAAGTTGCGAAGAAACGGCCCTATTCACATGACAGCTCCAATCCAACCCCGAATAAGATCTGGTGATTAAAACCAGAATCGCAACGGGGTGGATATCACCTCCAATGGCTACGGGTGCATATATCATCACATCATTATGAAATTTGTATCAGGATTCTTACTATTCCGTACTAGAAAGCTGTTTTCCAGTTGATTTTATTTTTAATATTTTCCACCCCAATATAGGGCAATTCGATCGTAATCTGCAACGCTTATGAATACACAAATATTCTGCCTTATTATGTTATATTTTTATTACACCACCAGAGTATACGGGGTACATATTGTCATCATAGACAAATTCGAAGACTTCGCGCGTTAGTTAGATGCTAAACGCTTCAGTTAGACACTAAAAATGTTGTTGTCTCGTCATGAGTCAAGTCGTATGTCTAAAATCCGAAAATGGTTCGGAGATTTGAAATTACATATCACGATATTAGTCATCCGAATAAAATAGAATACATAGGTTCGATTGGTTATCATGTTTTTCAAGTTATCAGCAAAGTTGTCACAACGGGATCATGGGCAAAATATTAACGCGCTTGCTAACCTCTCACGTGAATTTACAACACCTGCTACTATACGGGTGTGAATCGTGTGGACGAATAGAATTAAAATGGAGTTGAAATTATAGGGGTTATTCAAGTTCAATCAATGATGAAGTTTCATATATGTGTGCATATATATAAAACTGTACATGTTAATACACGTATGGTCAAGTGCAGGTCACTTACTAGAAAATATGACCAGACCAGTTATACATATGCACCAGAAATGCTAAATCCTTTATTAAGTGAGGTTTTAATTGCCTGGCGTCCATGCATATGTATCATGATATATATTATTCCGAGACGTTGCTGGTTTCGCTGACCAACAACAGATCATAGGACATTAATAAATGAATAATGCGTAGATTGAGTAAAAGCTGAGGGTCACTCAAACCACGATTCAAGATTTGAGTAAAGTGTGATCAATTTCTAATTCGATGATTGAATAATCGTATAGGAATTATCATCCACTCATTCTTATTTGTATCATACTAATTTGCAAAAGATGTTAAATCTATTACCTCATTATCTTTGGGTTCGGGTTCGGGCTCTGGTTCAGGTTCCTTTTCTTCTGTCACTATAGACTGGTGGAACGGATGTTCGGGTAACTCAACTCTGTTCAGTTTTGCAGCTTGTTTGACGATCTTTTCCGCCTTTTCCACTTTTCCATTAGCTAGAAGCCATGGAACTGATTCTGGACATAACCTAAGTAGATGAAATTGCGCTTGATGAAATCTAAGCATATACGTCTTTCAGATAAAAAGTACATTTCAATGTCTATTAATATGTATAAAGCTGTATGGGTTGTAGAATTATACATCGCAAGTTAGAGTATGCACATAAATGGCAGATAAATTATCATCGCTTCATATATCTTCATGACAGAACCAGGCAACCAAATTCCCATTTTTTATCTATGTATCTAAAATATCGGAAGCAATAGGCCTATACAGGCAGTGCTGTATGTTGATTACCGTTTACCGCATGAGTTCTTCTGGATTCCCAGATCGGAAATGCAATGCTGGTAACTAACTATAAAATAACGGCATCAAAGGTCTTTTTTAAAAGGATGATCGATTTGCTTCGAAAAGAACGAAAGAGAAAACAGGCAATGGATGTTGTATATACGGCTGTACAATTTGCATATGGTTTCAAAAACAATATTCACTTATAGTAATTCTAGTATCCGCTTTTCTCGTAACGTCGAGATTTTCCTAGTTTACTGCATAAGCTTAAAAGGTATTTTTTCCGGGGCATTGGCCATATCAACCGCTCATTTTATGGAGGTCACGTACCAAAAACCGATCATTGACGTGAACGGAATGAGACCCAGAGCCAATTGTAGGTGGCGCCAGTCTCTAATGAAGTAAGCCAGTAGATCCATAAACATCATAGCACCAGCCCACCAGACGAAGAACAGCTGACCGGCTAAGGTTCGCATTTCCATCGGGAACATTTCTATCGCAGCCACAATCGCGGTCAAGACAACTCCCTATAAAATATGTAGAAATAAAATATAATAAGTAGAAACTGTGAAAGCGTCCTGGGGAAAATATTTATATTTTTTTTTATTCCGTGCTAGTAACAAAACAGAGACAAAAACATGATCACGAATCGAAATATCCTTACCGATAAAAACATTCCGTTCGCAACCCGCAGCAGAACGAACATGATATAATTGACTGAGAAGGACTGAATTACTGTGCAGGCAGCAAGGAAAAACTGACAAATCAAATGAACCCTTTTCCGGCCGTATACGTCAGCTAAAGGTGTGATCAATATAGAACCGATAGTTTCACCCATAACGTACAGAGTCTGTGACAACTCCGATAAGTAGCTTTTGTCGCACACCAAATCGAACTGGAATGAAATAATACGTGCAATATATTACGACCAATAAAGTACAATATTGCCACCCGAATGCAATGGTGACGAATTCATCGTTCCCTACTAACGCAATGGCGAAGGGTCAATATACGATATTCGGTGAATTGTGAGATTCGGGAGCAAAATACTATTCATATTCATAACATTTTCTAATAACCATGCATATTCGAACTGTAGCTTTTGAGCTGTTCGGATGTTACTTCTCTCCAGGGAGAGATGACTGACATGTAAGAGTATCAAATGGCTGGGGTAATAATACCAAAAATGTAAAGCGCTCTGAGCAGCTTCGCTGGATTTAGCGCTATATAAACCACAATATTATTATTTTATTATTCTGTATGATTTTCATGTTACTTTCATTTTTTACCTGTCTGGCTTTTACTCGAATGTTGTTATTGTAAAATTTCAGACTTAAAAATAATGAAGTTCTATTGTATTGTATTGGCAGCAATATAGATAAATCATGTATAATCAGTTATTACAGACTGCTCATAGGATTTCGTGAAAAACGATGTAAACATGTTTTCATAAACAGCTGTGACAGTAATAGGCGCGTGGGCCTATACAAAAATGCATTCCAATCGGGGTTTATTGCGATGGCGGTTGAACTTTATTGCAAGTTCGTCGAAGACGTGAGGCCAGATTTTCTCAGCCGAAATACTGTACCTCGGTGACAATTGTGGAACCGAACTCCTCGTGATTCGCGTATGTCCAACCGTTCTGACAACTGACAGTTGTGTTGTCGAAACTGGAGTTTCGATACATTGAACACATCGATGGCTTTCCATTTCCCTCTAAGAGAAAAGTTTCATTTTCGCCAACAGTACAGTGATATGAGATCGGTCGAGACCCTGAAATTTCAGAATAATGCTCAAAGTATTTTGCACATAGTTGCGTCAAGTAATCTCAACCCAGTGACCAAAATAAAATCTCATAAATTGGGCGCTTAGCCAAAATCTCAATCTCATCGAACTTGAACAACAAATACCAGCGGAACTGAAGTCTGACATATGAAATAACATTTTTATCATAGTACATATCAACAACGGACCTCGAGTTGTATGATAGTTGATAATCATCGGGCTAAAATGCAAAATCTTATGAATAAACGGCAAATTCTTATCAGACAGCAGAAACATTTATCATTTTATTATAAATATTAAGAGAAGTAAACAGTTATCACTTTGTTAACGCCGACTTAAACACCTTTTATTGTCTTAACTTCCAATTATTTTCAAAAATATCAAAACAAAACCTTATCTCTCTATAATTGTGAGTGGCCAGTTGGAATACGCCACTGCAAACTACCGAACTCGTCTCAATACGACGATAACTGCGCGATCCATTCCTGGGCATATCATTCTAGTATTTGTTAAGACAACGATATATATTTTTGTAAAAAGAAATACTTACCAATAAAAACTAGCGCGAGAGCGTTGAACACATAGGGGATATTGAAGGCAAACGCCCACATGACGTAAACTCCGATCTGCCAAATCCCATATTTACCCAGTTTTCTCAAAACGTTTTCGAGATCCATGTCGATCTGTGAAGTATCTTGTTATTTTCTAAACGAGAAAAGAACTACACTCAGACATATGGTGTGTATTACGACGTGCGCACATGAAATAATGGAGAAATCTTGACTCGATTCCAGCAAGCATTTCAAGTCTCGCGATTACAGAACGTGAATGGGCTTATATTCCCCGATATAGTTCAAAAGGTAAACGAGCCAGCACCGTTTCGTTTGAGAAGTCTTTTCTAAATAAAACTTAATCAATTTGAATGATAAACACATATCTACTGCGTAAAAGAAAGATGGAAACTGGTGTACATTAGCCTTAATGAACAGCCTTTTGTGAGGGTACATAAACAATTCCAAAAACACGCAAGATATCAGCGCCACTCTTAAGTAAACACTTCTGAAATGCGAATGCGAGATGCATAAAACACACCGCATATCATACACTAACAGGTAAACTAACCGTTTCGAAATTTCGATATCAAATCTGAAGCTCAAAAGAATGCTCGATTCTCACTTTCTTTGAAGCAGAGCTTTCCGAGTAACAAACGTACCACGAATGGCAAGGCCACCCGATCTAATTCCGGTGCATTAGTGAAAATACATGTAGCTTAAATATGAACTCCATGAACCGTCGGCATTATCTCGCAGTTCTTAAAAGTGTATTGTAAGTACGCATACGTAGCATTTAAAAAGCGATCACTTTCCTTATTTTAGTAATTTAGGGCCCATCATTGATCACCGTTGTGATTATTGCATTTATAATACCAGTAGGATCGGACTTACTAAACGAATGAAATGTATACGGTATTTCAAATCAAATGTATGAACAATCAAAAATTTCGCAAACGAAATTCACCTGTTAACTTCTATTTAACATACGTCTATATACGTTTCAATGGCGACATTTATTATGAAAACTCATTTCATGATCCGCTTTTCGATCTTCCAATCCTCAAATTTTACAGAAAGGCAATTTTCTCACATTGCTGACAAGTCATTATTCATTTACCGACGAGATATTTCCACATAAAGACCCACGAAATTTTTTCAAGCCTGGCGATTAATTGGATAACATTTCCCCAAGTCGGTAAGAATCCGATGACGCAGGGTTTAAATAGACGAATAATATCTCCATTGGTCGTAATGCCGATCGCTATCCCGAGCCGATTCTCAAAATCAACATACATATCGATTCTAAAGTAAATGATATTTCGAATGAGATACAAAAAATTATAGTCCGTATGCTTGTCGTAGCATTTAGAACAAATAACAAAACCAAAGAATAACGGATATTTACCCAAGTCTCACTGTCTGCGTATACGCATAAATCCAAAGCCGGTAGGGACTCGAAAACACGAACAATCCTATGGCGCGATCAGGAATGAGTGAATCACGAGGCGACGTGGAATAAACTCGTCGAGAGCATTATCGAAACGGTTTTGTGGCATAACAATAAATACATATCGGTACCCAAGCGGTAACACCGGGATCCATAGAGACCATGCGCCGTGTATAGAAATTTAGTTACTTTCACGTCTCGGCGTGCATGTAATTTTACACATGAAGTGACAAGATTTTACGCATATACACACGAATAGGCCCTACTCACCCTGACTATTTTGGTTTGGCGGATTCTACCTTATCACATACATATGTGATACTAAATGTGAACATATTCCGTGTTTTAGGCATAAGCCGTATAGATTAAGTAATATATGATAATGAGCGGAATACGTGATGGCTTCCGCTCAGACAAAGCTTAAATCGTTAGTTTTAATTATACATATTCATGTTTTGTTTATTCTAAATAGCAACAGTTATGTATAACATTTTGAGATAGGCACCAATAAGCCACCACCAGGCCTTCTTCATGATTCTGATGATTTTTTTTATTTTTTATTTTTTATGATGATAGGGATTTTCGATGAATAATAGTGTTTCTCTAATTTACCGCTGCATACGTTACATTCTAGAGAACGAACATGTGATATTTCAGGCGAAGTTGTTTAATTATCTGACAGTCAGAGTCTTGACCGTTTAGAAAGTTATTGGTTGAACTATGGAATTTAGAGTCCATGGTTGAACGAGGCGAATTCTTAGAAGTCTAGAATGTATAAATAGAAACAAATGATGTTGTAATGGCGGGATTTTGAGAATCCAAAGAAGTCTACCGTATGTAGAGAAAATTTTTCTCGCATTGCGGGTTGCGAATCCTCCGTGAGTCTGCCGCATGCCACCACTAAGCCACATGCCTATCGCTTGCTTATTAATATAGTCATTATTGCAGCAGATTGTATGTGGTTGTATTCGGTGCTAATTTGGGGACACGTAATCATTTTCCGCTAACGAAATTGACGTTGCACCAGTTCCCGGAGATAGCTCGGATAAACATGAGTGCGGAAATTCCCGATGCTTCGTGAGCCAAAGACCACCAAAGCGGTCTCCATTAAATTGAGGGCGAAATTGATAATGATATAATAACTACCAAGTTAAATCGTCTTGCTATTGCTTTTGATAAACATGATAATACCGATAATAATAATGATTGATTGGGTATAGCTGCAAAGCAGCGATTACGGATTTTCTGCACAATGCACACTCAATGAAGGGGTTTATTGAAAATGTTGTGGTCGGTTATTCGAATCTGATGTGCTGAATGGCACCACTACGTCAACGTGGTTATGCTTAAGATGCTTACGGACGGAGCACCCTCATTGTGGAAAGTGTACTTAGCTATCGTTGGTGGCGCCATATACGGAGAAACCCTTAGTCGAACTGTATAAATCCAGCTTATAACTGAATAGTTATCTATCTGCGCTGATGCAGAGAACAGGTAAATAAAGTAATGATTCAATATTTTAGAAATGTAGGTCTAAATAAATAGGATAACTAAAATTATAAGTAACTTTCAACTTCAATGACTATGCCATCTTCGTGCCACAGGTTTAATTATAAAAATGGGTCTCGGGACGCCATTGTTTTGATGTGATTTTACAAGATTATTGTGACCATTTAATTTAGTTGCACGCCAAAGGGTGTTGAGAAACCACACCCAACGCCGGGTACCATCTTAAGACGCCATTAACAGTGATTAACCCCCGGTAAGTGATAATGAACAAATTTTACGGATAGAGGACAACTTGCACACAATTATAGTCAGAATCATCCGAAAACATTGGTCTACGAACAACACCTCATTTAAATGCGCTTTCCCCCAACGCTTTTGGCCGTTTCATTTTCTCACCGAATAATCGTTTCTATGATTTGACCTTGTCCAAGCGAACTTCATTTACCTTCACATATAAATTCAATGACGATTCATTGTTGCTTACATGAATGAATCGGCAATACGCGTCAATAAACTGGTACGTGTACCATTTAACAGCCGTAAATAGGAGGAACAAACAAGTTAGTACCCATACAAAAATTGAACATTTAACGCATTCACGGGGTTGACATGCTTCCAAGAGGCGTTTTTACGTTGAGCCGTCGGTGCCGGGATATTTAAGCGACCTATCTATTAATTAGTCGCTTTCATTTTAAGCAATATAATGTTTAATTATCATATGAAATGACCTCCAATTACAGTGAGTTCCAAGAAAGCAGAATTTCCGTATGAAGAAGAAATTGATGTATCCTTGAACAAGTAAACTGTTAGTCTACACTACGCCATCGAGATAAATACTGTATCAACATACAGTACGGTTCAGACATTTTATGCCGGTTTAAGGGTGCGCTATGCGTTTAAGCAAAAATTAATACCGATTTATTTACTTGGGTTTAGGGAATTTAAAATAGCGCTTTCAGATTACTACATTTTTCACAAATTTGACAAAGCGTGTATTTGGTAGAATTTGAAAGAAGTTGCATTATTGGTGAAGGAATCGGCTGGAAAAGAGTAAATAAATACATTTTAGCAGCGAAACAGCGAGGGTGGGTTTTCTGCACGGATAGCGTATACAGGAAGGGGGTTACAGAAAATCTAAATAAGGTATTGCAATGTTTGGATTCTAACCTGTAATGACAGGTACCGCTACAGTGATCCTCGACATGGTAGAAAGAGGTTGTCGGAAATGCCAACGTACGGAGCGCTCCTATTTCAGAACGTGAACTATCTTGTTGGTGCCATCTTGAATGTGTGGAATTACCGGCTTAACTCCCGGTACGCCGAACACTAAATACATGTAATTGTAAATTCTATCTAAGTCTATATATTTTTATAGTGCTATTGAAAATTTTACATTTGAATAAGCAGGAATTATTTGTGGAGATCTATTTCGCTATTACAGATTAGAATGATATTAACGACTATTTGCAGTAGTTTAAACGTCCATGCTATATACAATCTACGATCTATTATCTGAACCAGATAATTGCTCGTAGATGCAACGCACTCCGTTACTAACGGATCAAAAAGTAGCCTTCCAGCTTACGCTATGGCTTCCTATAGTGGGATTATCTTATTTCGCCGCTACCTGCCCACCCCTTTAGTCTGTCGTTAGGAACGCTATAGCGTTCACGATCTTCATGCTAACACCCCTCCAATTTACTCAATATACAAACCATCCATCCATTCTCTTGTGTCACCATGACTATTTTCTGGGACCCCTTTTGTTAAGTCGCTTTCAATAGTTTCACATTCAATTTCCCACATAATACTATATCTCTCGTGCACTTTAACCGAGCCTATACACGCATTCAACACCAATATGTATATACATAAATATTTCAAACTTCTCGTCTAATTGTTTAAAATGTAAACGAGCCCTCATACCAATTTGAAGTTGATAATATCAATTTATTGACACGTGTATCTAATCATAGGGAGCGACGTTAAATAGATATCGCAGTTAAAGTATTTTTATCCATTTATAGGGAGCGACAACATCATATAGGTTTTCCTTTTCATGCATTTCGAAAAGCTGCTACACAGCTTCACTATCTAGGTTATACACAGCACACGCTACGATCACGATATAGGATTTTAGCACGAGGTCGTTCATAACTCAAACTAGTTTTTCAGGGCAAGGCCATTCAACTATTTCAAGAAAGATCCGAGGAACAAACAGTTCAGTAGAACTTATCTACGTCAATGTTCGAATGTAGGTAGCAATCCCAACTCTAGGCGATTTATCGATAACATTTTAAAGCAACATATTTCTCAAATTTTATTCATCTGCAATAAAACTACAATAATGGAATATATTGCAATTTGTATATGACTGCGCAATGAAATCTTTGGTTGCGACAAATTATTGAATACACCCTTAAAATCAGTAGAATTAATGAACTTTTTTATTTGTGATTCGAACTGGATTATTTTTGAACTGTGAAATCTTTGTAACTTGTGGTATATCACTGTGCGATACGTTAAATGATTAAAAATATTGAACTTTTAATTTAAAGAAATATTCTTAATTCAAGCTAATGTAATACAATATTTGAACTGTGCGATTAACTCTTTTTAACTTGCGCTATGAAAATGTATTTGAGATGTGCAACTTTTAGGTTAATTAGGTATCAATGAGCTGTTAATCTGTAGTATCTTTTAATTCAAATTGTACCATAATTTGTGTGCACATCATTATGTTATACAGCATTGTACAATATGAATGAATTGAATATATAGATATGAATAAATCTAATTCAACTTTGTATCTACATGTACTTGCATTCCTTTGAAAAGGTGGGTATCTTTTTTTCACCTTATTTGAAGAATTTTGTGGACTTACATCCAAGTTACATCTCTGCATTGTAATGAATGCCGACTTACAGCCATTGTGGACAATGTAATCATGGGTTTCGCTTATCATTACGTAGGCCTACCTCGGCGAACTACATGCGTGAAGAATTCAGGTATATTGGCATCATGTAGTCGTTATTTTTGATAAGTAAAGTATATTGGACTGTATGGGTCTCCTGAAATTCCGATTATCATTTTCGGCTCTCTTTCATATGGGTGACAAGGGGATTTGTAAAACGATTATATGGCCACGCAAAAAATACCCTCGTTTCTCATCAGGCCTTTTTAGGAAAGGTGACGAGAGAGGCAGGTTCTTCTATCTTACCTATTTTAAAAAATGAGTAATGAAAAGCCTTATTCCAAAAATAAGTCACGAGGGTAACTATTTTCATCTTTTAAATGGTGCAACGGCCGTGAATCAGGATGGAAAACACTTCGTACCGAAATGAGAGAAAAACAGAAGAAAGTGTGATCACGTTGTGTTTCGGGATGTGTGCGGGATAAATGCTTTTGATGCAGTTGAAATATTCATTGGCGATAAGACAAAACGGATTTCTATCAATATAACTGAACGAGTTTCAATAAAAATGTACATTTTAGATCGTTTTAATCATCGGTGGGATCATTCAATTAGCACGTAAACACGATAACATTTAATTACTGCCGTTCACCGGAGGTAACGTAAAAACAACTCCCCGTGTACCCTGTGTGTATACCTGTGTTGTGATCCTATAAATAAAATCTCATCATCCTTCCAGTTTCATTAACACGTACGAAGCGCTTTATACTCAAAACTAAATAACGGCGGTACCTGGAGGTGAAACGACGTTTATTATATAAATAACATCAAATCAAAAAAAGAAAACAACAAGAAAGTATTGTTGTTGCTGCCGTTGTCGATTTACTTCGTGTGCCACCTCCCTATGCAGACCGGCTTCTTGTTCTTTTACAGCTGTAACATAAAAGTCAGAACAGGGTGCGTAAAAACAGCATCCCTCCCTCCCGATTACTCTAGCACGACCGCATACCTCAACACAGATCAGGCCCTCCATCATACCCCAAGGGTATCACATGGGTTATCATACCATATGAAAATCTATGATTTGATTTTCCCCATGATGCCCAAATATTGCATAAAAAATAGTTCGCACGCACCTCTTTCCACCGACCCCGTAATTTAATAGTGTATTGAACGAATTAATTGAATGATCCTGTATGATAAAATCCTCTAAAATACGGTTTTTATAGTAACTTTTTAAAACGATCAATTATCATTTAATCTAAAGCGGATTTTTTTCTAAATCGAGGTATAGTGCCACACATTGTGGTATTTGGAAATCTATATCTAGGCCCTTTTATACTTAAGTAGGCCTACATTAAAAACATCGAGCATTCATCATCAAATGGGCATCAGGTCAGAAAGATTTACATCGTAAGCTTACATGTGCACGTAATTTATATGAAAACTAAACTTCTTAAGAATATTATAATTCATTCCTTTCAGACCCTATTATATTCCAGTGAGTAGGCGAAGCTTAAACCACACAATCGACGGCCCATCCTTCTTAGTTTCCAGGAAAATTTAGTCTGACAGACACTAGTCTACATGAGTATGTTTCATTCAAACTTCGCCCATATTCCCTGTCAATTTGTTGTATTTTACTACGACATTTTAAGAGGTCAATTGGTTTGAATCGAGGAAATCTGCCCCAAATTATCAGAATTTTTGCTAGGAAAAAATTAATTTTTTTGTCAAAAGTAATTTATTTTTACTCTACAGACCTCCCTGATTAATAATATACAGAAATAAAAAATTTTGGGAGGGGGTACGAAAGTGCAATAGCGCCTAAAGTAGGCCTAGTACTAGTAGATTCTAGGAGCATGGTTTATCTAATCTAAACCTCGCCTGTTGTAGGCCTATACTGTAGTACATTTAACTTAATTCATTAAATCTAACTTCATGTATATACGACATTTTAGGATGGCAATTCTGAGCCAGTGTTTTTTGGTAAAATTCACGAATTACACACTTACGTCCTGAGCGAACAAACAGCGAAAATGTACTAATCCTCCCTACCGTCCAGCGTTGCACACTGTATAGCGTATTATATTAATGTAAAGCCGATAGAGTTGATGTATGGGTCGATACAAGCGCGTGAATCATCGCGTTAGCTCCCCGTTGCTATCGCATTCATCCTGGAAACACGTGGTCGTAGACAGGCTCTAGAGCACTCCTAAGCGAGGTCGAAAAGGCTACGCGTACTCATTTGTGGCGCGCGATGAAACGACCGTGCGACAAACGGGTGTTATCATTTATGGCCGTGCGAAGGATGTTCAAAATCTTGATTCATTCTTTGGCAGAATTTACGGAAGAAAAGTTACGAGAATGTTATAAAATCGTTTGGTAAAAGTGTTTTTAACCCACCAATTCCTGGTGGTGACTAATATGATATGATGTCCACTTCTTCTGTATTGTGGATATAATGTACAGTAGATAGACTCCTCTCTACTCGAAATCAAGGGACGATAAAAATCAACGAGTTTTTTGCGGACTTTAAGTTGGGGTTTTAACGAAATTGGCCAAAGATTATTAAGAAATTAACCTCAATAAACATCTGTACCGTATCGATCCTACATGGCTTTTTGTCAATTAGGCCTAACATGCTAAACAAATAAATTCCGTTGAAATAAAGCTTGTTTTGTCTGCTGATCTGCCTGACTGACTAAACCTTAAGGCCAACTGTTAGCTTTACCTTTGGGCCTAGCTAGTCTGACGATTGACCAAGTGGAACAGAAAAACAATATTCACCAGCGGAAGAACGCCAGTTCTTGAGTGGTACGCAAGATTGATTAGGTGCGCATAAACTGCGGCTTATTCTGTTATCGCAACTTATTTTTTGGCGCGGGGCGAAACACAAGTTCACCGCTGACATTCAAAGATTATGGTGGCTGATAAGGGCCATAGCGTAAAATTCCTGGTATGTAAATGAGGGCGCCAGAACGCCAGAACGCCAAAACGAAAAAAAACGTCCAATTTTCTCTAAAAGTTCGTTTTGGCGCGCCAAAACAACGAAAAACGTCGAAATTTCTCTAAAAGTTCGTTTTGGCGCGCCAAAACAACGAATATTCCGTTTTGGCGCCCCCGCCAAAACGAACTTTCATTTTGGCGCCCCCACCAAAACGACGATAAACGTCGAAATTTCTCTAAAAGTTCGTTTTGGCGAGGTTATTTCCGTTTTGGCGCCCCCACCAAAACAAGCATTCAACCACAGTAAAATTATTTTTCAATTTGGCGCGTTGATCTTGTGTGTAATTTGCATAAATTTGCATGTATGAAAATATTGAAAATATTTTTTCGTTGTTTTGGCAGGGGCGCCAAAATGAAAGTTCGTTTTGGCGGGGGCGCCAAAAAGGAATTTTCTTTGTTTTGGCGCGCCAAAACGAACTTTTAGAGAAAATTGGACGATTTTTTTCGTTTTGGCGTTCTGGCGTTCTGGCGCCCTTATTTACATACCAGGAATTTTACGCTATGGCCTTATCAGCCACCATAAAAGATAGAAAAAAGAGAAAAAGGGCTGTAATATAGGATATTACAATAATATTCGCAATTAGTGAATAAGAACAATCATCCCTATCCTATGGTGGCTGATAAGGGCCATAGCGTAAAATTCCTGGTATGTAAATGAGGGCACCAGAACGCCAGAACGCCAAAACGAAAAAAACGTCCAATTTTCTCTAAAAGTTCGTTTTGGCGAGGTTATTTCCGTTTTGGCGCCCCCACCAAAACAAGCATTCAACCACAGTAAAATTATTTTTCAATTTGGCGCGTTGATCTTGTGTGTAATTTGCATAAATTTGCATGTATGAAAATATTGAAAATATTTTTTCGTTGTTTTGGCAGGGGCGCCAAAATGAAAGTTCGTATTGGCGGGGGCGCCAAAAAGGAATTTTCTTTGTTTTGGCGCGCCAAAACGAACTTTTAGAGAAAATTGGACGATTTTTTTCGTTTTGGCGTTCTGGCGTTCTGGCGCCCTTATTTATATACCAGGAATTTTACGCTATGGCCTTATCAGCCACCATAAAAGATAGAAAAAAGAGAAAAAGGGCTGTAATATAGGATATTACAATAATATTCGCAATTAGTGAATAAGAACAATCATCCCTATCCTATGGTGGCTGATAAGGGCCATAGCGTAAAATTCCTGGTATGTAAATGAGGGCGCCAGAACGCCAGAACGCCAAAACGAAAAAAACGTCCAATTTTCTCTAAAAGTTCGTTTTGGCGCGCCAAAACAAAGAAAATTCCGTTTTGGCGCCCCCGCCAAAACGAACTTTCATTTTGGCACCCCCGCCAAAACAACGAAAAACGTCCAATTTTCTCTGAAAGTTCGTTTTGGCGCGCCAAAACGGAAGCGTGCCAAAACGGATAATATTCCGTTTTGGCGCCCCCGCCAAAACGAACTTTCGTTTTGGCGCCCCCGCCAAAACAACGAAAAACGTCGAAATTTCTCTAAAAGTTCGTTCTGGCGCGCCAAAACGGAGAATATTCCGTTTTGGCGCCCCCGCCAAAACGAACTTTCATTTTGGCGCCCCCGCCAAAACAACGAAAAACGTCGAAATTTCTCTGAAAGTTCGTTTTGGCGCGCCAAAACAAAGAAAAGTTCGTTTTGGCGCGGTTATTTCCGTTTTGGCGCCCCCGCCAAAACAAGCATTCAACCACAGTAAAATTATTTTTCAATTTGGCGCGTTGATCTTGTGTGTAATTTGCATAAATTTGCATATATGAAAATATTTTTCGTATATATAGAATTATTTTACGTGGTTTAAAGTTCGTTTTGGCGGGGGCGCCAAAATGAAAGTTCGTTTTGGCGGGGGCGCCAAAACGGAATATTATCCGTTTTGGCGCGCCAAAACGAACTTTCAGAGAAAATTGGACGTTTTTCGTTGTTTTGGCGGGGGCGCCAAAACGAAAGTTCGTTTTGGCGGGGGCGCCAAAACGGAATTTTCTTTGTTTTGGCGCGCCAAAACGAACTTTTAGAGAAAATTGGACGTTTTTTTGTTTTGGCGTTCTGGCGTTCTGGCGCCCTCATTTACATACCAGGAATTTTACGCTATGGCCCTTATCAGCTACCATACTATCCCTCAATATGTTGAGATTGAATTATTTCTGATTGATTGATTCAATCTAATGTACCAAATGTCATAGAACTATTATATTTTCAATGTTAAATGTTTTTTCATGTAATTTGTAGGTATGAATGGGTAATGAATGTGCGTGAATGTGAGTGTGTGACTGGGCCCTTCGTTTATTTATAACCTCAAAATACCCGTCTCCGGGCGGTGGTTTAGATACGCTCTAAAGCTAACAATTACCAGAGTACCCGGTACCTCACAGGAGATTTGCTAAGATATTGTCAGCGACGGGTTCAGGGTTTTGGATAGGGGTGCACAAAGCTAGTGTTTGGTCTAGGAGTTCTCCCCATAATTCTTTTGAATAGGATGCGCGTGACACGCATCTATGGCACAGTTGGAGTTTTTCAACACTTCTACCCACGGAAACCAAAAGGGATTGTGTCGTAGAAATTATATTTTCTCTTGTCAGTGATAATCCCGGGGCTACCTGACGGTGGATGCACTGTATTAAGAGCATGGTCCAGAAATATATCTAAACTTTATCCTATTGCCATGAAATAGATTCTAAAAATATCAAAACCTGTCAAAGCCTACCCGTATGAAAGTGGAAGGAAGGAAAATAAATTCAAAAGAAAGAATACGTGTGTCACTGAGACAGGTTATTTATAGTATTACTGTTTCAGACCCCTCGCCGTTACGTATCTCCTGAGGTGAAATATAACCCAGTTCACACATTCGGACACTGTACCAAATACCACAGAAATGTAAACAGTTACACTTTTATGCATAGATCGAGATCATCTTCAGGCATCTCTGCCATTCCACTGAGCCGTGGCGCCTCCTGAAGTCCGTTCACAAAAATAATTCTATAATCAGATTTAAACCCCCGATTTCACTATTCAGGGGACAGTACTACCTTCATAATGTGGCTACGAACCGTTTCTTCATCCCCATCTTCAAATGGGTGTCTCATCTTACCCATATGTAACTACTACCAATTCTAAACCTATACGTAGCTTGCAAAGAATATGTCCCAGCCTCTTAGATTATTTTGCGAATATTCTTGCTACTTTGTTTGTATTCTAAATTGCAAATAAAACATTATTATTGTAATCATTATATCAAGATAAACAAAAACATAACCGAAAGCTCTAGGGCCTACGTATAAGAAAAATATTATGTACACACATTCTCTCTAGCTTTTATCATTTATTGATTTGATGATGAAGATATCAAGAAAATGATTATTTTCCACCGAAATAATTATATATCATCATAAATCTCTTAAGGTTCGAGTGAATTTGATGAATCCATAACCAGTGTTTTAGGGATCAAATGAAAGTTTACCGCCTAGTCTACCTAGCCAGGGACAGGCGCGGGAAAATGACAAGGTTATGCAAACGATTGCTTGTTTCTCATCAGTTTAATTTTCCGCACACGTCGAAATTGGTGGTCAGTAAAAAATGAAAATGAAAATACGCATCCTTCATGTAGAATCTGTTTTCGTTTCTTTAAAAAAAAGTAAAACACTCCCGACACGCATCCCGATAACCAACCTGAAAAACGAAACTTATTATGTTTTTCTTCACGGTCGTTACCAAATTGTTGCTGTGGCAAGTGGAGTATTTCGGTAACGAAGTGCTATCCATCCTGATTCATCGCCAAAATAGCCCAATCTAAAAGATAAACATTTTCGCCCATCTAAAAGGTAAAAACAGATGCGGGAATGAAGCTTTTATTACTGCTTTTTTAAGGGATGTGACAATAAAAACCAGCCTCCCTCGTCACTTTTCCAAAAAGGGCTGAATATGTGAAACAAGGGTAATTCTTTGCGTGGCCTTATTGCTAACCATGTTTGTTAATTGTGGTTAAGCACATACGGATCATCAAAGTAAAATCGATACTTATTGTGAAATACGGTCGGTCTTTAGCTGCTCAAGATTCAGGGGAAACATTTAAACACTAGTGAAAAGCCCGCGGAAACCACGGGTGATTTTTAAACGTAGAATTTCCTACTTATTAGTTCATTACATACGAATTGAGTAGGAGCATTTTAAAGTGGCCTATCATGTGGTGGGATTTCGGGACCGACTTGACCTTTGCCCGAGGTTACTGGGGCCCCTAATCACATACTGAACATTTCTTCTTCCCATGGAGGCCCAAGGTAATAGAACTATAGATAGAAACAGATAGGCCAATGTAAAGTACCCATATGATCATTTCATAATGTATGAATTGTACGCAGTACTGAAGATTTGAACCCACCCGAAACTGGACTATAGATTTTTAAAAATATGTTAAGTACCGGTATGATCATTTCATAATGTATGAAAAGCCCGTGGAAACCACGGGTGATTTTTAAACATACTACTTCCGACTTTTTTGTGAATTGTGTAGGAGTATTTTGTGATCACCCATGCCCGTTGAGACCATGGGATCTCGGACCGACTTGACCTGTAGCCGAGGATACTCGGTCCCTTAATCACTTACTGAAAATTTCATCTTCCCATGGAAGCCCGTAACAGAACTATAGAAAGCAAAGAAATATGTGAAGTACCAATATGATCATTTCATAATGTATGAATTGTACACGGTACTGAAGATCTGAACCCGTGGGTACAGCAGGTAACAGATAAACAACAGAAATGGTCAGTCACACACGCTAACGCCACACCTAATACAATCACTCTGCTGACTTGAGGATTGAGTTTGTTGGTTTGAACCGACAGCAGTGCCTCGTAGGTTATACTAAGTGGGTTAATTGCTTTTTTATCATCGTAACGGAATAAGGGGTCATTAAGTTTATGTTTTTATACGGACAGTTAAGAATGGGCCCTGGGGACATATCCATAAAAATGAATTTCGAAATCTATTTCGAGTTAACGCCCTCAGGACGCTTCTTTAGTAATGTTTCTATTATTCATCATTTTATTTCTAGACAATTCACTATAAAAAACCACGTAGGTCGGAAAGTGTATAGAAGGGCTGTTACGACGCCACCTATTGTCAAAGTAAATTAAACTCTTTGAGAAGGGAATCAATGTATTACTACGGGAGATGTTGTTCTTCAAACGTATGCAATGAATATACACCTGGTGGTTAGTTTGTTTTTTGATATATTGATACATTGAACAACCATTTGCTAATAACAAACTGAAGCCCAGTTCCACATTTGTGATGTAAAGTTGACGCTTAGCCAGAATCGGTTAATTTTCTAATAATGAACCCTTAAATTAAACCTAGAACTGTGGAACTGAGTTCTGAACTGTGGAAACTTAGACCTGTTTTTTTTTCAAATTTGCAGAAGACAAGTTACGAAAATGTTATCAGTGTTGGGGACAGAATAACTGCAACAAAGCCGCAGAACCAAAGCTCTGTCCGTCTGGTGACTATTGCCATGTAAGTGTTCCTTATGGTACAGTTGAAATCAGGCAGAAATAAAAATAAGGACAGTCTTTCTATTGATGGATATTTTTTCAGACATATTCGTACAATTTATCAGGCGGAGACAAAACAACTGTCAGTGGTTGTTCGCGAACGGCATCCACGTGTCAGTCGAAATTGAACAATTACCGTGGCAAATCTGGCTATTCTGGAAAATGCTGTTCTACAGATGGTTGCAACCGGCCATATGGGTCAGGCAACTCGTTAAAGTCATCGGTCATCATAATCAGCTTGCTTCTCTTCAGTTCTATGTTTTTGTATAAATAGTATCATCGATACTATATCACGAATGTCATGATATAATTGAGAATGCATAATGAATTTGTAACCAGTTGTACAGGTCGTGTTCGAAATTCGACCATGAAAAGTTGTAACTGTAAAAGAGTAACCATTGGAAATAATATCGATTCTTGGGTCAGACGTAAAAACTGAGTACGATGGAAATGGGTGCTGGATCCTGCTTAATAGTCAGATTGAGTATAAATTCAACCATCCAACTATAATCGTCTGCATACCAACATTTGTATGAAAACCAATTTTTATTTATATACTATAGGATAGAATAGAACATAATATACATGTACACGTCACTGACCTCAAGGCTTCTTATTGCGTGAATAAATTAAATTACTTCCATACACTTAAGCAACGTTTTCTCTCTGTGTACGTATAACGGATACACTAGTCTTGTCGTTTCGCAGTATTTTCCACTATGAAGAGCTTACTTTGTCTTTGCACTCAGATATACCTATTCTACATTGTTAATGCCTCTCGTTTGCATTCGAAATTGACGCGATATCGTTTGTCTTAGACGGGGTTCGTAAACCCTCTACACAGAGACAGATTCAAATCACCGCTTTAGGTAGAAAGTCAAAGTCAAAGTTATAGTTTATTTTGCATAATTCAGAATCCAAATGGTAGGATTCGCAGATCCATGTTAACCTGGTATTGAATCAGAAGATATCGCTTATAAAATCAATTATTCGATCTATTTCTATGATTTTGTATCATATTGTAGCACATGACTTCATATATGTTATATGCATTTTTTATATAACTTCTATGTAGGACTTAATGTATCAAGTAATTTTGATGACTTTTAAAGTCTCAGATCGTGTGTATAATGAGGGTTTTTGTCATATTTTTTTTATTTCAATAAACACATCATTTGATTATTCATTCGAATCAATTTTGCCATTTTCAAAATCTCTTTTGCGTAGAACCGAGAACGTTGGACAAATGTGCTCGTCTATCTTAGGAGGAGTAAATGGATCAAAATCGCTGACCCTAGACCATATCAGGATATTCCAAAAAACAGTTTGATCAGTGATCGCCGCCCCGAGCTAAGTTTAACAAGAAGACTAACTCGTAAGTTTATTGACGCCTTGAAAAATAACCATGGCTAAATATTGTTGATAATGAATAGTATGATGTAAATCATACAATATTAATGATCAATAAAGTTGTTCTGTATTAGATAATATCGACTATTGAATGGAATTTACCGGCAACCAGTCTTTCCCCTATGTACTGATGACGTTGTGCACATCCTCTCAAAAATGATCATCAAAATCTATTGAATATGAAAGAAGAGTTATAACATGTATTGAATTACAAATCTAACGCCGAGAACAAACACCGTTTTCTTTCATATTTGGTACTGGCATAAATTTATAGCCAGCGTCAAATCCCCAGGGGCCGGTTGCACAGTCATGGCTTAGACATAAGACCAGTCTAAGACAAACTTAGTTCTATAGCCAATCTAGCAACTTAAGACCAGCCTAAAGATTTAAGACCCCTTTTGGACTTAAGTTGCGACTCTGCAACTGGCCCCAGGGCTTTTTATTTCTAAGGTATATGTGCTATACCATTGATCTGCTTGTATGAGACAAATGTCATTCTGCTCTCATTCGCCATCTGGTGGTAAAATAGGAACTCCCGGAACTAAGGGAAAACACTACAAACATATTTGCGTGCTTTGTTCATGCAGATTTGTTCAAAAAACCGACGAATTTGCAGGAATATTGTTTGGATTTTGTGAGGATTTAAGTGAGTAGGGTTTTTTGAAGTTGCGGGAAGATTTGCGGCGAAAATTGCGTTGCGGGGCTTGAGGTTTTGTACTTGTATTCATGTTTTTCTCATCAAAACTGGTCTGGTGGGAAACATAATTTTATAAACATTCTACCAGATCAGACTACAAAGACAAATAGTAAATAGTAGGGATAAATAGTACGGAAAAAAATTTGAAAGTCACCTGGTTCGATGGTTAGTGAATAAAGTCTCTGGCGCAAATACAGCTTTTTGGGGCATTACGCGTTACTTTTACTGCGACGATCTGGAGAAAGGGGATGAGCGACAAAAAATCGAACTACTGGTTCTCGGGCTTCCGTGAGACCCTTATTCACGTACTGTCTATCTACCTATACCTATCTCTGTTTGTGTGTCTGTCTTTCAGCTACACCACTTGGTTAATAGAGGTCGATCTTGGTGAAACTTGGTTGCAATGTTAGCATGGGAGTTGTGCCGTACACAGAATTGGTCCATTGTGCCAACTAGCGGCAGAACTAGGAACCGGTACTAAAATCCCTGTTTTACAGCGACATGGTCTTGAAGATGACCTTCTAATCGAGGAACGGAGTCGGAATTCAAAAAGTTGTCTTGACTAAATTTAGCCATTGGTCTTAGATAAAAGATATCCAAAGTGCA
Organism: Tubulanus polymorphus; assembly: GCF_964204645.1. Classification (NCBI taxonomy): domain Eukaryota; kingdom Metazoa; phylum Nemertea; class Palaeonemertea; order Tubulaniformes; family Tubulanidae; genus Tubulanus; species Tubulanus polymorphus. The sequence continues at coordinate 10,054,581 of NC_134029.1, read as the reverse complement.
ACTACGGGGATTAATGCATTGGAGTTTCGGAGTCCGAGAACCGCTGTCGCCTACGGCTTGTTTTTCGTTAAAACGGTTTTGCTGGAAAAATGATTGCGATGAGACTTTTTCTTATACATGGTTCGGAAGAATTCGGAAATATTTCATTTTCAATCAACTTTAAACATATAGTGGCCGTACCGGTCCATTCAACGCAAGTAGCACCCAATACATACTACTAGCGCATACGAATCATTAGTCTGGTTGTAATTAATCCATATAGATAAATGAATACATAGAAATGAGGCCACTAATACCTAAGACATACTTTTGAAAAACATTTTCCACCGATTACCTAAAAACTGTTTCTGAAAGTGAGTTCAAGAATATTTTCAAAAACTAGATGTACCTTTCGGTGTTGGGCTATAAGTCACAGCAAAAATACATATAGAGGTTATATATTTTTGGTCAGTAATTAGTGTTAACGTTTTTCTTATGGTTTCGAATATTCTCATCCTGACCAAATTTTTGAGAAAACATTGATAGTCCGGTCTCTCAATGTCCGAGTGTCACTTGTTGTTAGCGCTCTGGCACCAATGATTTTTGAAAACCATCATGTCAGATTGCCTCCTGCTTCTCAAACCTCCTGTTCTTTTGAATCATTACTTGATTGAGTACATCTTTGACAGTATACAAAAACAAGGAATTTGTTAAATCGTGGTCTGAATATTAGGGTAGTAATTTGTTTGAGTTTACTACATTCGTTTCTACGCATATATTTACTTATTTGTGTTCAACTTTTTCTAGTTCATCAAGGACGAAGGCATCATTCATAGCGATTTCGATCGAACTTCTTCACCAAGTTTATACATTCGGCGATATATTTTGCAATTTGTGACTCTGTACATGTCATCACCATGCAATTCGCTTTACCAGAAATACTTCTCAATACTTGGCGTGGTCGTCTCACATACCCTGCAATACGGAATATTTATATTGCGGTACTTGGTACCGTTGCCCCGTGTTTGCAAATGTACTTTCCACTAAAATTAAGGGTTTTCTTAATTAAACTACGCCGAAGTTACCGAAGTCCTCATTGAAAATTCAGCCAAGACAACTCTCATTTGCAATAATCATTTGTGCAAATGCATACATAATTCAGCTTGCGACAACCAATTAGCTGGGACGCGCAAAAAGCAAATCAGCTTTCAGTCTCGTTTGTCCCGATGGTTGCTTCCAATTTCCTTATTCCTAGACAATACCACTTCGTAAATCAATAGTCAGACTTACATTAGGTGAAAATGTCTTGATTCATGAGGGTATGTTTTATGATAGAAAACTCTCTTCTCGGGGGGAGTCGGAGTAACCTATAATTAAATGGAAGACTCCATATTCACTATCCAACGACGATCAAGTGTAAGCGTCACGGGAGTCATCGCAGTTTCGCTGTACTATTTATGTTTCCGCAATCCAATATTCTTCAGTGCCGCGCGGAGCTGTCGATGCAAAACATTTCTCGGTTGCTCTCTAACGCATGCGCATCATGCATCTCGAATTACCGCGCATGCGTACAACAGGCAGACGACTTGTGATAATATCGTCGTCGAACATTTCACGGCTGAGATGCGATATTTAGATACTTCACCTCGGATACAAAATGTGGATACTCTCACATGGTTCACCAGTTCCCATCGCTCCGGCCGCTGCAACTGTTGTCGTTTTAAAGATGATCACAACCCGTGATTAATTCATGCGATGTTTATCCGTGCTTGTAAAACATCAAACGTGAGGATTTTACCTGAACAATTCAACCGAATCGACCCAACTGAAACTCTACTGCAAATAAACCGAATTCACCGAGATCGCCGGTCATGGAAAAATATTGGAAAGCTGTCTTGTGGATGACACTTTCATTGTTCGCCAACAATGCACAGCTGTGCAGTTTTAACGAGGCAAAGTTTCCAAGAATGTTTCCAATTGGTAAGATCTCTTATTGGTATAGTTTAGCTATTTGAAGACGCAGATTAATCCACGGCTTAGAAATCTCGGGGTGGTAGGACTATAAAATCAATGCAGCCGGCTGGAAAGTAAAATAAAGATTCGCTTTATAAGTGCATCACAAAATTATAATTGAAAAAGAAATATCTTGTACTTAGATAATCTATCTAACAGTGACTTTTCAGCCCAATTGAATATTAATCATGATTTTCATTTGATTTGTGTTATATACATTGTATATAAATGTTACTCTACACGTATTTTGTTTTATGTCGGGCCTTACTGAAGTATAAGGGTTTGTGTTCGTTAGACTACAATGCCAATCGCTTCACGAATATTTTCTTCATCCGTTTTTCGGTCGTTTATCTCTAAATTCATGCGAAATTGGTTCCTGTATTAAAAAAAGTATTTCAAAAATTCCCCTACGATCCATATCTTCGCGCGGTGGCGAAAAACGACTATCTTTTTATTATTAGCATTAGGTAACGCACCAGCAAAGTTGGAATGCAAATTCTAGCGAATGCGTCATTTGCCGCTTTATGGCGAATGAAGTGGCATAAACCTACCTCGTGGGTGTGATGAACATATGTTTTTTCGCTGCCAATGTAGAGTCTAATTCGGCACCTGAAGACCATAAGATAAATGCCGGCTCCTCCTAAACCCTGTTTCGCTGACTCAAATGAAACATATACGTCGACGGTAGCATATATATATCGTTTTAAACGACTGGTAGCTAATATCCATACGTAGCTTTTTCAAGCTAGAGTACGTATACGGTCGAGTGAGGCTTTAATTTCTTTCGGAAAATGATTTGATATACGGTTAAATACTAATCAACCGAACATCAAGATCCACTGCTTTTAAAAAAATGCTAAATATACAATTCGCATTGTATAATGTTTGGGGTATATCTCATTCAATTTTTAATGGCGTTTTCTACACGTCTCGTCTGGCATAATTACGAATGTATCATCGTATCAAGTATAGAGATCCGTAGCGTCCGGCGTTCAAAATTATCAAGCTGAATTGCACTTAACCTTCGGCACGTAAATGGGAATCGTTCAGAGGCTATAGGGCCCGCGACCCCCGTTCAGTTCCGACCAAATCGAAATCGAACCCCTCCGCATATTCTTTACGCTACGGGTCTGGCCTAAGGAAAGCATTATAGCTACATGATGCTGGCACGTCATACACGAAAAAAAAACCGGATAGCATGAGTGATGATACGATTTTTACAAAAAGAACACAATGATATTGAACTCTATCTAGATAACGGTTGAAACAAGTGGGAATATTACATTTATATATCCGATCAAATTTTTGATGGCTCAATTCACGATACGGCTTGGCTGGTTATCTTCTTTTACAAAAATTCAATATAGAAAAACGAAATAACGTATAGATTCGAAACCGATTCACAACTGGAGACCCCACTGGCGAATGTATGTTATCTAACATTGCACCTACTTATCGTGAAAACAGCCTTAATCTAGTGAATCGTTAATCCGCGCTACACTTAATGGCTTTAATAAATTACTGTCAGATGTCTTGGCTTTCAATGAGACAAGAAACATATCGTCGCACTGTCGACTTGTTGTAATGATATATGTCACCGTACTCAGTGTGATAATAGACATTCGCATACGAGCAGCCACTGTAAAATTTCTACGCTTTGAATCCGTAACATAAAAACATTAGACTTGTCAGGGACGGATTTAGCATTTTGGAAAAGGGGGGCAAAATTAAAGCAATTGGATGGCGAAGCCGTTCCAGCGCGAGCATTTGGGGGGTCTGGGGCGCACCCCCTGGAAATTTGGGAAACATGTTTAAATTGTTTAATTATGCTTAATGGAAATAAAAGAATAAAAAATATAGCTGCAAAGCAGCGATAACGGGTTTTCTGGATGCATGTGATCGAAAGGAAAAATTAATTACCGGGTATCCGATGGAAAAATAAAATGAGATGATTTGGATATTATCGGAGCAATCCTCTTTTTGGTTGAATGGTCTAACCCCAGTATAGTCCCCGTGATTTGGAAATTCTCGGAGACCTTCTTTATTTACTTACTAAATGACGTCACAAACTGTTATTTCGCCGGTGCTTGTTGTCTAACAATTCAATTCAATTCTTTATTTACAGTAACCTAATAAGTAATTTTAAGTTTCATTTAGGATGGTAAGTACATTCAGACAAGCTGTTGGTTCAGAGAGACCGTTATTACAGTATCAATTTATACATTTCGTTTCGAAGCTGTCAGTTGCCGAATCTGAATGAAAATGAATTTTATTTGACGAAATCGGCGGAATATATATATTAATAATAATAATCAACAGAATTTCAAGAGGGTTTTCGACGAAAGTCAGAAAACCCTAATAAGAAATATTTAAATTATTTTGGAAAAAATAAAAATAATTTTTTATATACAAGGTAATGATGATAGAAAGTGTGTTCGAGCATAAGTGAAAGGGAAAAAAATATTAATGAATATAGAAATAAACAAACTATAAAAAATTATTTAATTTGTGAAAAATAGATTAATTGAGATATTCGTCATTGTACACAATCACAGATTTAACACAAACAATCGAATGAAGATGTAGCATCAAGATTACTGAATAAAACGATTTCTGCGGTTTTTCATTTTATCTTTAAGGCATGCGCAACATTTTCTTTTACAGTAGACTCTACATTGATAGAAATGTGAACTGATCGAATTATATGTTTGATAGAATTGCAAAACTGAGTAATTGATTAGTTAATTATCAATTTAAGTGGATGTGCACTGCATATATTGGAATCTGACACACATTTCCAGTTCAGGTATAATCCAAGAAATTTAGAAAGCGTTAGCTGTTGACTCATTTTACAATTTCTTTTGGTATTTGTATCTTCTTCAACGCCTATTGATGGCGATGTTTTGGATGGACGAGACACATTTACTTTGCGTTGTTTGTCTGAAAATCGAAATGAAAACGCGTCGATTCATTTTTCCGATCATTTTCATCGGCTCCTAGATCTGTTCATTTCACATATTCGCATTTTGGTCACCCTGATAATTACCATGAAAACCGACAAACAATATGTTCCTCACGTAATGAATGTTCTTATATTTCGGAAAGCCAAGTCACATAAATGATTTCCTCCTGAAATGATAGTTGTTTGTCGTTTCAAAGGCAATGCTTGATTTGCTTTGCTTTCGACAATTATCTTTCACCATCAATGTGTCTCGCAAGCAGAGAACAGATTATATTCAATTCATCCCCCTAAAAGAAATAATGAATATTTTCCCTTTGTTGGCCTCACATGACATTATATGTAAAGAGGGCACTGAGAACCATCTAGGATTTCTGCGGGGAGATTTGGTTTGACGTATACGCAATTATTCGAGCGTCGTATGTTGTGAGTCCACAATTATGGATATTGGAGCGGATCCGAAGGGATTTTTACGGAGTATTATCGCCTTGTAAAACGTACACCAAACACGTATAATGTCTTTATATATATATATATATATATATATATATATATATATATATATATATATATATATATATATATATATACATTGCATTTTCGATATGCATTTTCGTTCTTAATGCAAACGTATAAGGCCGTCGTATACGAAACTGTTAAGCCTGTCAGAATATATGACAATGTAGCATTAATGCATCACTCTGGAATAGCTTTCGAATCTACATTTGATCTGATATTATTGGGGAAAAATAGGCCCGAGATCTTTAATATACATACTCTCATGGTGTCGGATACCAAAGCATCTTTAGTGAAAACCTTTGCACAAACGAGCCTTGCATAAATGATATTACGCGTTAGTCACGAGCTGGGGATAAGATCGCTGATCGCTAGAGATAGAAACATCCGAAGAGTTGATAGTTAATATCAAGTAAATACGATCGAGTATTGTACGTCCATAAGTCTTTATATAAACTGGAGTTGGGCCGGTACATGCCCATAAAACAGGGTCCTCTATGAGCTATAAATGAATGCTCGACGCTATACGCATGGTAAACACTTGTGACGTCCATGATTCAGCTTCTAGCTATAGGTCCGTAGTGGGACCGATACAAGTTTACAGCATGAAATCAAGTATGTGCTACGACCGAGACACGCCAACGGGGGTTTGCAAGTGCTGATGATTCCATCACCGTATACCGGGTAGTAAAATGTCGAACGATATCATCTTTAATGACGAATTTTACTCGCCAACAGTTACCACAAGGTCACACGTTTGATATAATCATTGAATTAAAAAAGGAACTTAACATTTGCCAAGGCGGCGGTATTTAATACTCGAATGAACGATCGGGTAATCGGCTCACGTGCAAGCACATCAGTATGCGCTTACTTCCTCGCTTGCCTGGGATTTAAATTGAGCAGTTGAGTCATTTTATAGAATTGCCTCAAAATTCGCCTTCGGTTTAACATACGTTCCTTGCCACGAACAGCAATTCCATTATCAAGTCGGATCCGAATGGTCTTACGGAGCATTAGTTCGTTGATTCTATAAACCACGAAGTACAAGCTAAATATCCACTGTTAAATCATCAAACACTTGATGCAGCAACGTATTATGTCTGAACCTACGATCGACGAACATTTTATGACCCATTAGGTGTGAGCCATCGCGTATTCAAATTAGATATCTGTCTCGTGACGTCACTTAGATGATATCTTACTATTCAAACATTGACCCATCCTAATTTCAGCCCATAAACGGTCAGAACCATCAGCTGGTCTTGCATCAAAATATTTAGTTGTTGTATATTGCGCAGACGGCGGCGCCATTAGAATGATTTTCCCTCGAAGTTGATTCAGGATTCTTAATGAAAAACGGAGCGTTATAAGTTTTATAAAACGGTATACATCCGCAATCACCAACCCCCACCAACCATGATGATGATGATGGTGATGGTTAAAGATGATGTTTGATTGAAACGGTCTAGCCAACGTTCTTCAAATCTTGTTTTTCTGATCGAAGGACTCGATGGCAGCGCCTATCACCATCCGGCAATTATATCCACCCGCTAGTTAATGTGAGTGTTGTGTCACGGTTATTTCCCACCGGCCGCCTCATCGTGAACTTGTCAGAAAGTAATAATTTACCGGAAATCGACAGTCGTAACATATCGACTGAATGGCTAACTAATTGCGTATGTAATTTTCGTTGTCATTGCGATATTTACTTGTATGCAGTGACCAGCAGTCGTTTGTCACGCAATTTCACGCTTTTGACTCTATTGCCTTCACTTGAAGTTATCGCAAATACTAATACAGTGTTGGGTTTCGAGCATTCGTAAATAAATGCTTCGATCTACAACGACGCCAGATTTGTACAAACAGTATTGTCACAGTGACATGTTCCATCTTGTTATTATTGACACGTTCTGTCCGGATCCAGACATCTATATATTTTTATATCAGGGAAAAATGAAAGTGCGAGACAACTCTTGAAATAAGCTATTTCCGTATATATATACCGCAAATGATACGATTTCATGTTATATGCTGGATGTTTAGTGTATCGTCATATTCTTCGAATCTATTTAAGACAATGTCTCGAATTGCTAGAGTTTTTATGAGATTGGGACCGGGTTAAAATCGCCTTATGTATTATTCAGCCCGTTTAGCCTTGTCAAGATCTCCCTTGGCGGATGCGTAAAAAACAACGAGTATTGGCAGTAATCTCATTGCGTTGAGTATTATATACATATTGAAATTTGATCTGGGAATGCAGCTTCTTTTATTGGGATCATGCATTATACTCCGACAAAGTGTTTATTATGGCGTAGGCGACAAACTCCGAAATATTGGGAGTTGTCTGCTTTACGCTCCTTAACGGATTTCTACCAAATTTCCTAGGATTATCACTGAACCACAATACCATCAGATTTCAAGTTTCTTGATTTTGATTGACCCCTCAGTTCGTCCCCCAGGGGGTGTAAAGTAATGCATAGGTTTGTTAAGACTTTGTAGAGCATGTAGGTCGGCACTCTTATCAAATCATAAATCAAACCGATAGTTGTCATCGTGACCTAGTTAATTGCCTAATCGTTGGTGGTAAGCTTTTTATAATCGGATGGGCTTATACCATACTTATGTGGTTTGTGAAAATATCCGATCGTGAAACTAAACCACAGTTAGGTTACTGACTAATCGTGACCTAGCTTCGCGGAAACGTCTCCCTGTCAGATCGGATACCAGAATTAGCCAATTCCACGAAATACTGCGCGTCAACGTTTCCATCAGTGTCTAACGTATCTATTTCTAAAATCAAATAAAAAAAATCTTATGGTTGATTATTTTCTTCGTTTCATTATGTTACTCAGTACTCTTGCACGGCCATATTGGAAATAGTGGAAATGTTTTTATGTCCAACGGTGCCAGTCATCATTGGGTTCGAATTCCATTGAAATTGATCTTGGTTTCCACTGTAATAAATTCGAAACCACCATTTTGGGTTTGAATCCGATACTCGTCAATTCAAGTTGACCTGCGTTGAATAAACAGCCATTCTATATCTGAATCTAGGCTAAAATACAATATTGCCAAAAACTTAATTACTTCATATTGCATCAGCCTGTCGAAATCTTTTCAATAAACTAACTTTAACTTTAACAATAAACTAACCCTTTGATAACATCAACACGACTTTTGAGTTCGTGATACTCAACCTATGTAATACGAAGGTCCCAGTTCTGCTGACACCAAAATAAGAATTTCCCCGTTTTTCAAATGTAGCCATATGCCGGAGGCTATAGCCGAATTATCGGCCAGAAACTTACGCCACTCGAATATGATCCCGGACTTTGCAGAGGCGAAACCGATGACTTCAATCCCCATCGGCCAATGCACGTCTTCAAACGTCAAACACTATACCGCGTTATATCGCAAGCGGATCTTGTTTCAGTTGTACGTGATGCTTTGTCAGATTAGACTAATTCGATTTCTGAAGATTTATGAGATTGCCGCCATAGTTTTCCGACAGTCGAATACATCTTGTCTCCGTTTTCACTAGAAAATGTTATACTCGATGTATATTCGTATAAGCTGTATACACTCAACGGCGCATCATTGGAATACTGACGTCACGAACTAAACTACGACGAAACACCGACGTAGATTTTATCATGGACGTACGTCCCTGATTACATGATCATATGATGTTCAATATGATTATATGATTATATGATGTTCATTATACCGGTACATTATACATTATTCATTATACATTATTTAGACCGGTTTGGTACGGACCAGGCGTTCACACTTCAAGTCAATTCGTTAGATTTGTCCGTTCCATTTTTGACCGGTCCAATTTAGACTAACCAAAATGACCGATCCAGGAACGTTCCGAATTTTCTACGTTGTTATCACTTTAAATTTCGGGTTAAAATACTCATGGCGACATCTTGCGGAATAAGTCATAACTATCTCTAGCCAATTAAGCAACGCGTGTGTGAACGCACATTATGATTTGGTATGTTCCAAATTTGACCCGTTCCAGGTACGGGCCCATACGGTCTAACTAGTGATATTGTGAACGTGGCTTTAACGTGGAAATACGTAGGTAGGAAGGTAATGTAAGACATTATCAAAACCAACTATCTAATTTAGACAAAATCGAAGGAAGATTTGGTGACGAAACACTATAACTGAAGTAATGTCATTTTTGGTATCACATGAGATTCAGTGAGTGCTTACCGAGATCTCCACAGCGAGTCAATGAGTATAACAACATTTACATTTGAATGAAGAAAAATTGGAACTTGGTGCCAGCGTCAAATAAATCTATTCCCCAATTCGCGGAGATTCTTTTATTGATATTTCGATATATCCGCGTAACTACTGGGTTAGAATTTCACCAAAAAAAATTCAAGCCTGCCTGTAGCGCGGTGACTGTATGCTGACGTCAGTGTTTCACATTCAATCTATTATAGCCGGGTATGAGTTAATGTTTTTGATGGATGAATATAATTCGATCAGCGGCCAACTAACTAGCCGGGGAATCTACGATGTTACATGTAAACGATACCTCATATTGTCAGCCGCAGTCATCGATCTGGCAATTTCTGCTGCGGCATCATGAAAAATAACCGATTCAATACATTCATATTTGTCCGACCAAGAAACATTTTTTTTTCATGAAAACCTTGCATCTAAAACTGCGACGACCGCATTGTTCTAATTCAAAATGATGGCCACCGATCGATCTTTTCGAGTTTCACTATTTTTTCTTAGCTCGTTCTCTAGTTTTTTTAACTATTGCCAAACTGTTTACTTTCATTATATGTTACTTCAACAGTGAATTCTTCTCAGAAACGTGACGGTAGAATTTTTATATTTAGGTCAATACTCGAAGCAACAATCAGAAGATGGAAATTTCTACTCGCCTTTTTAAAACATATGGTGGGCTTTATAAATCATATTGCCTTGAAATTTCTAACGTTTTAAAATGCATTTATCATTCCTGATCTATTGTGGCAGTGATGTTGAAATTTAGTTTCCACCAGGTTAGTAGTTAGTTAATCTAACTTGCCTTTGTTTTAAATCGAAATATGTTGAACCAATATATAACATAATACAAACCAATGATAAAGCATTATCAAACGTATTTGTATTCGGTAACCATATAGTACGACAATGAGTGTTGATTGAAAACTGCGTATAACCGATTGAAAACTGCGTATGACCGATTATGATATACGCCACCTGTTCGAAATGTTACCCACCGAGTAATCAAATAGACGGACCAAGTGCAGTGACTGTATCGACTATTGGTGGTCCAACTGGCAATTGCAATGTGACGAGCCTTTTTGTCAAATTCGAAGAGATCAAGGCCACATAGCGAGAATAGTTTCCATCCATTTTTCTCAAATTGAAAGCTTCGTTATCAATTGCGTTATGACCTATTCCCACTTGGAGGTCGCAATTGATGATTACAGAAGTAGGTATGGAAAGGGGACTTGTCGATCATTTCATATACAGAGTACTCGCAAGTCGATGAAAAATATCTTTCCGCGTTTATAGAATACGTAATCATAAGCGCCAAGGACCATAGCTAAATGACATATCGGTTTGTTATAACGAGCAGGTTTTATAGCGAGTCCCTACTTATCTGTACAATCAAAGTCTTGGTAAATGACTCAAACATTCCCGGTGAAGGTGCGGGGAGGATTAAACGATGAAATCCCTTCGAGTGAGTTATCATTGCTCAAATCTACTGAGACACAACCATATTTAGAGACATACATGATGAAATGTTCTGATTTTCTTCAGTTTCATATCCCGGTTTCATATGCAGGACCCCCTCCCTGTTCAGTACTATATTCAATTGCTTGTCGATACAGTCACAGCAACGACGTAAATGAGGAGAGAAGGATGGTTTAAATCCCATTTCAAGTACCGAGCGAGCTCGTCATACGCGCGATATCCCATTTTGCAAATAGTTCTAACAACTGCTTCAGTAGGTGTTTTATCGCACCATTGGTCAACCACTGGCTACACTCATGATCGGCTCGTCAAAAAGATCAAGATGAGATTTGACATATCGAGCAAATGTACCCGACTTCTTTCATCAAACGACATTATCAAACGACGCGTCTGTATCATTTTTACTTGAGCGCGTCACTTTGAGATGAATCCACTCGAAAGCTTTCCCACGAACTCGTATTACAGGCAGCGATCTGGCATCAAGTTCACTCCAATCACTTCACCTCTGGCGAGTCCTTGTGTTTTTTCTTATTTCGTTCCTTTATGCAGACAGACCCTTTGATTTGAATATTTACGCCGTACCGTAACACGAACCTACGACATTGTGCGGCAATTGATTTCCAGCAAGAGTCTTTATATAGAGCTTGTATATCGTTAATCATTGTTGAACCAAGTATAATTTTTGAACAAAATATGTAGGGCCCACGTGCATAATTTGCCACTTAAATATTCCTCGGCTTAACATTTAGCGTGAGACACACTCACGCAAAAATTTTCTAGAGGCCCTGTGCAATAGACTTAGGGTAAACGACATAAGACGAGTAAGGCTCTTTTCCATTACTCTTCCGGAAGACGGAAAATTTTTCTCAGATAAAGAGTTCTGTCCTTGCAGAAAGGGAAGAACTGGTAAAAACCTCCAACTGCGTAAATCGAAAGAAAAAGTTGATAATTCCTCTTCCGGAAGAGCACAATCGAAAGGACCAAAGAGGCTAGTTACTAAAGAAGTCTAACTAGTTAAACTGCTAACATATACAGAACAAATGGTAGATGGACCCCGCTAGTAATTTCCGCTCGAAGAACTAAACATCTGGCTAAACATTTATTTTAGGACCGAACGGCTTTTATATAAAAGAAGGAAAAATACGACGCCATATCTGAAATCTGATTAAACAATCGAAACCCATTACAGATTCTAGTACATCGAAGCTTTGATAAGTATAAGGTCTTTAACGAAGGATGATACATTACATACATGCTTTACATGTATCATGTATCTATACGGCTCAATAAAGTTCATTTTCTCCTTTGGGAATTCGATCTCGTTTTCTATGATTGATATGTTTTATCCCCCCTTGAGTTGATCGCCTGGTGATTTGAATAATCCATTGACGTGCAAACGAGTATCCCGCAAAAAAACCGTAGCTCGAGTTCCTTCCTGAACAAACAAACCGGCGAAAAAACCAACGAAACGAAACGTCGACATATTTACTGAAACGATGACTGGGCTGCTTAAATGTTTAATGTTTGCTCGGGCACGCAAAACCAGAATGAAGAAAAGCTATTTGTGTATATTGACTCAATATTACTGTCAAAATTAATTCGGAAAGATTATAGTGGTTATCTGAGCAGAAATGCGACTGCGATTTTCATGTAATTCTACCTTATGGTTGAGCAATCAGATCTATTGGCTCGGGTCACATACGACTCACCGTGCACTATTTTTACACATCGCTATTTCTACAACTAGTCACGAAGAATGATGCGAATCGTCGCGCAAACTACTTCATCGAAGCGGCAGCGGCAGAAAATCTAACATCAATACCGATTTGATATCATTTTCGCTGTTTTGAATGACAAAAAAATCTATATATCGCCCTCAAAATGCGAAATGAAATTTAATTTTTTCTAATTCTGGAAAATTGAAGAAATACACCTTCCGTACTACCGTTTTTGTGGTAGTTAAGCGCCAGGTCTTGTAGTGACCCATCACATCGAAATATTTGCATGACTCCAATGTATGGTGGCTGATAAGGGCCATAGCGTAAAATTCCTGGTATGTAAATGAGGGCGCCAGAACGCCAGAACGCCAAAACAAAAAAACGTCAAATTTTCTCTGAAAGTTCGTTTTGGCGCGCAAAAACAAAGAAAATTCCGTTTTGGCGCCCCAGCCAAAACAACGAAAAACGTCGATATTTCTCTAAAAGTTCGTTTTGGCGCGCCAAAACGTAGAATATTCCGTTTTGGCGCCCCCGCCAAAACGAACTTTCGACCACGTAAAATAATTCTATATATGCAAATTTATGCAAATTACACACAAGATCAACGCGCCAAATTGAAAAATAATTTTACTGTGGTTGAATGCTTGTTTTGGCGGGGGCGCCAAAACGGAAATAACCGCGACAAAACGGAATTTTCTTCGTTTTGGCGCGCCAAAATATGGTGGCTGATAAGGGCCATAGCGTAAAATTCCTGGTATGTAAATGAGGGCGCCAGAACGCCAGAACGCCAAAACGAAAAAAAACGTCCAATTTTCTCTAAAAGTTCGTTTTGGCGCGCCAAAACAACGAACTTTCGTTTTGGCGCCCCCGCCAAAACAACGAAAAACGTCGAAATTTCTCTTAAAGTTCGTTTTGGCGCGCCAAAACGGAGAAAAATCCGTTTTGGCGCCCCCGCCAAAACAACGATAAAACGTCGAAATTTCTCTGAAAGTTCGTTTTGGCGCGCCAAAACAAAGAAAATTTCGTTTTGGCGCGGTTATTTCCGTTTTGGCGCCCCCGCCAAAACAAGCATTCAACCACAGTAAAATTATTTTTCGATTTGGCGCGTTGATCTTGTGTGTAATTTGCATAAATTTGCATATATGAGAATATTTTACGTATTAATAGAATTATTTTACGTGGTTTAAAGTTCGTTAAAAGTTCGTTAAAAGTTCGTTTTGGCGGGGGTGCCAAAACGGAATTTTCTCCGTTTTGGCGCGCCAAAACGAACTTTTAGAGAAATTTCGACGTTTTTCGGTGTTTTATGGTGGCTGATAAGGGCCATAGTGTAAAATTCCTGGTATGTAAATGAGGGCGCCAGAACGCCAGAACGCCAAAACGAAAAAAAACGTCCAATTTTCTCTAAAAGTTCGTTTTGGCGCGCCAAAACAAAGAAAATTCCGTTTTGGCGCCCCCGCCAAAACGAACTTTCATTTTGGCGCCCCCGCCAAAACGAACTTTCGTTTTGGCGCCCCCGCCAAAACAACGAAAAACGTCGAAATTTCTCTGAAAGTTCGTTTTGGCGCGCCAAAACGGAGAATATTCCGTTTTGGCGCCCCCGCCAAAACGAACTTTCGTTTTGGCGCCCCCGCCAATACGAACTTTAAACCACGTAAAATAATTCTATATATACGTAAAATATTTTCATTTATGCAAATTTATGCAAATTACACACAAGATCAACGCGCCAATTTGAAAAATAATTTTACTGTGGTTGAATGCTTGTTTTGGCGGGGGCGCCAAAACGGAAATAACCGCGCCAAAACGAACTTTTCTTTGTTTTGGCGCGCCAAAACGAACTTTCAGAGAAATTTCGACGTTTTTCGTTGTTTTGGCGGGGGCGCCAAAACGAAAGTTCGTTTTGGCGGGGGCGCCAAAATGAAAGTTCGTTTTGGCGGGGGCGCCAAAACGGAATATTCTCCGTTTTGGCGCGCCAAAACGAACTTTTAGAGAAATTTCGACGTTTTTCGTTGTTTTGGCGGGGGCGCCAAAACGAAAGTTCGTTTTGGCGGGGGCGCCAAAATGAAAGTTCGTTTTGGCGGGGGCGCCAAAACGGAATATTCTCCGTTTTGGCGCGCCAAAACGAACTTTTAGAGAAATTTCGACGTTTTTCGTTGTTTTGGCGGGGGCGCCAAAACGAAAGTTCGTTTTGGCGGGGGCGCCAAAACGGAATTTTCTTTGTTTTGGCGCGCCAAAACGAACTTTTAGAGAAAATTGGACGTTTTTTTTCGTTTTGGCGTTCTGGCGTTCTGGCGCCCTCATTTACATACCAGGAATTTTACACTATGGCCCTTATCAGCCACCATAAAACACCGAAAAACGTCGAAATTTCTCTGAAAGTTCGTTTTGGCGCGCCAAAACAAAGAAAAGTTCGTTTTGGCGCGGTTATTTCCGTTTTGGCGCCCCCGCCAAAACAAGCATTCAACCACAGTAAAATTATTTTTCAAATTGGCGCGTTGATCTTGTGTGTAATTTGCATAAATTTGCATAAATGAAAATATTTTACGTATATATAGAATTATTTTACGTGGTTTAAAGTTCGTATTGGCGGGGGCGCCAAAACAGAATATTCGTTGTTTTGGCGCGCCAAAACGAACTTTCAGAGAAATTTCGACGTTTTTCGTTGTTTTGGCGGGGGCGCCAAAACCAAAGTTCGTTTTGGTGGGGGCGCCAAAATGAAAGTTCGTTTTGGCGGGGGCGCCAAAACGGAATTTTCTCCGTTTTGGCGCGCCAAAACGAACTTTCAGAGAAATTTCGACGTTTTTCGTTGTTTTGGCGGGGGCGCCAAAACCAAAGTTCGTTTTGGCGGGGGCGCCAAAATGAAAGTTCGTTTTGGCGGGGGCGCCAAAACGGAATTTTCTTTGTTTTGGCGCGCCAAAACGAACTTTTAGAGAAAATTGGACGTTTTTCGTTGTTTTGGCGGGGGCGCCAAAACGAAAGTTCGTTTTGGCGGGGGCGCCAAAATGAAAGTTCGTTTTGGCGGGGGCGCCAAAACGGAATTTTCTTTGTTTTGGCGCGCCAAAACGAACTTTTAGAGAAAATTGGACGTTTTTTCTCGTTTTGGCGTTCTGGCGTTCTGGCGCCCTCATTTACATACCAGGAATTTTACGCTATGGCCCTTATCAGCCACCATAGATAAGGGCCATAGCGTAAAATTCCTGGTATGTAAATGAGGGCGCCAGAACGCCAGAACGCCAAAACGAAAAAAAACGTCCAATTTTCTCTAAAAGTTCGTTTTGGCGCGCCAAAACGGAGAATATTCCGTTTTGGCGCCCCCGCCAAAACGAACTTTCATTTTGGCGCCCCCGCCAAAACGAACTTTGGTTTTGGCGCCCCCGCCAAAACAACGAAAAACGTCGAAATTTCTCTGAAAGTTCGTTTTGGCGCGCCAAAACGGAGAAAATTCCGTTTTGGCGCCCCCGCCAAAACAACGAAAAACGTCCAATTTTCTCTAAAAGTTCGTTTTGGCGCGCCAAAACAAAGAAAATTCCGTTTTGGCGCCCCCGCCAAAACGAACTTTCATTTTGGCGCCCCCGCCAAAACGAACTTTGGTTTTGGCGCCCCCACCAAAACAACGAAAAACGTCGAAATTTCTCTGAAAGTTCGTTTTGGCGCGCCAAAACGGAGAAAATTCCGTTTTGGCGCCCCCGCCAAAACGAACTTTCATTTTGGCGCCCCCGCCAAAACAACGAAAAACGTCCAATTTTCTCTGAAAGTTCGTTTTGGCGCGCCAAAACAACGAATATTCCGTTTTGGCGCCAAAAACGAACTTTCGTTTTGGCGCCCCCGCCGTTCGTTTTGGCGGGGGCGCCAAAACGGAATATTCGTTGTTTTGGCTCGCCAAAACGAACTTTCAGAGAAAATTGGACGTTTTTCGTTGTTTTGGCGGGGGCGCCAAAACGAAAGTTCGTTTTGGCGGGGGCACCAAAATGAAAGTTCGTTTTGGCGGGGGCGCCAAAACGGAATATTCGTTGTTTTGGCGCGCCAAAACGAACTTTTAGAGAAAATTGGACGTTTTTTTTCGTTTTGGCGTTCTGGCGTTCTGGCGCCCTCATTTACATACCAGGAATTTTACGCTATGGCCCTTATCAGCCACCATACCAATGGGTTGATTGGCTCGTCTATTAATACGAGTGGCAATCCAAGTATTAACATCCTCCCTCAGAAATGGGATTCGAACGCGATGGCATCGAGTCTGCCACGGCATACCAGAGAAACCTCGCCCAAATATTCCCAGTGAGTTTATAGTCGCGCATCATTGCCGTGCTGTTATTATCAGCCAATCGGAAATCAAGCGTTTCATTTTAGCTCAGGATATTCGATTCATTTCTGTCCATAAATTTGGCAATAAGGCAGATCAATTGTAATTGAATCGGATGAAAAAGTTAAACAGTGCAGTTTAATCGAACGTGCCGAAATTAATGATTGTAGCATGGCAGGAAAATTGCATTGGTGCTGACATTTTTGGTGGCTAAACTGCTGAATTATATGCGCACTGTATTCGGAAACGTTCAAGTGCTGCGATAGAGCCCTAGGCCATCAGGACCGTGTCGAGAAAGGGGCAGTAACCATGCCAGATGACAGTCATTGTGTCTAGCCTAAAGAATAAAAATCGTAATCTTAGGGTAATTTTCATGATGAACCAAATGTAAAAGAATGATTTAAGCTGTATTTTGGTTCTATAACCGTTACAACTTAAGTCCATCGGACCCTTTTTTACCTGTTTACCATGGGTGAATTAAAATGTGCGCTCGACCCTGGTGTCGACACGAAATGTGATATTCCACTTTTATAGAATCTAGAACAATTGAAATCCATACAAAGTTTGAGTACATAAAACTAAGCGATGTATATTCACTGTGCAAAATCGGTTATTATCCCATACTAAGGCGCATTTGTATTTAATGCAATTGATAGGATGCAGTTGACTCAACCGGTGAGCGAATCTAATTTGTCCAAATTCAGTACTAATCTTCCAAACGATTGGTCGAAGTCCCAGTTACCTTAACGCAATGCTGCATCAATAAGATATTTGAAATAGTTCGAAGGTTTTCCGGATTCGTCCTTCAGGCTAGAAACGTTACCGAATATACCGCCCGTAATGGCAGCGTAAAATGATCTAGATACAATCGGAAACGAAGGCTATCGTCGATCCCACGAGAGCGGAATTGATTCTGAAAAGCACCGAAGAATCAGATTTAAAATTGTAGCATCGTGCGTAACCGAGTCGAGGGAATGCATTAGTTACTGACAATTGTGTTCGGGGCTTATCACCCAATGTCTGGAGGGCGGATTGGTAGAGAGGACAATCACTCAAATGAGTTCGATTCACAGTAGCACAACTATTACATACGATCCAATCCCGAATAGTTTAAGAAGTGAGTGCTCAAAGAATTATGCATCTTTTTCTTTTACAGCATTCTTCTGAAATGGTCAATCAAGATATATAAATATGTAGGATGTTAGATTTTCTCCAGTCCTATGATTTGGCAACCTAAAATGCTTTACTTGTTTGGCTGGGATTTATTTCTTCGAAAAAGCATCGAATGTTAATTCTGCCATGGTTCGGCACGTTCTTTTTTCGTGTCTCACTAATTGTTGTCACAACTAGCGTGATATAACTCTGTCGCGATTCATTTGTGTATCGTTCATTTCGACCATTAATATGACAATGAAGAAAACATATCTTGTAAGACAAGACTGCACGTAATTTTTTGTTTGTATATTGTATAGTGGGTTGATCTTGGCCATAACTCCGAATACAGGCGAAACAACGGATCCCAAGAATTCGGCTTAAACATGCTGAAACAAACCAGATTTTTGATAAAATTCAAGGTTTTCCGTGTTTTGGTAATTGGCATTTTTGAACCCTCAGTTGCATGCAAGGGATTTTACGTAATCACTCGAATTATTCATCATATAAAATTAAAATGCTGAATACGTTTATCTATATCAATATCAGAAAATGATGATTATTGGTCAGTGGAACGGGACTCATCAATCTTCGGATACGCATATACACAGGTCTTACTGCTTACCCGTTTTAATTAAAATGAATGTACGGGCTGCCTAACAATGTCGATTGCCTGGGAATTAAGTGATCACCGGGTTCCTCTAAGCTGGGGCGAGTGTTACGTTATTACGAAAACAGAGAACCTAATACATTAATACGGCATCATGTCAGCCAAAAATCCCAATGGAGAGATGAAAACCCCGGAGCATCCCGGTCCCCGGTTTACCAGGAGCTACTCCCGTTTCGTCCACTAATTCTGATGGTGTCTAAATTGCTGTATACTTTGGCTACCCGCAAGCGAACCATCGTTAGAATAACATAAATGCCTCTCAAAAGATATTGACCAGATACCAAACCTTTGATAATATAAATGGATGATTATCACTAAGAAAAAAGCACTAAGACTCATCGAAAACTCAGCTCATAACGCCCCAACAGGTCCTATTTTCAAAAAATATAAAATACTTAAATTCCATGATCTGATTCAACTGGAAATTATCAAATTACTCATAACTCCCTCCCAACTCCACTGCTAAATTTATTTCATCATAATTTTAACTTCCACTCCCACAATAACAGACAGTTTAACTATGCGAGAGCTGCTTTCCATAAATCCAAATTATACAGTAAATCCTTCTTAGCTCAGATGCCTAGTATTTGGCGAAATACTCCGAATGTTATCCGTTCATCCACCAGCATAAATTCACTATCATTCCAATTTAAAAAACAAATATTACTGAAATACGCGTAATTATTCATCTCCCGTTGAGGAAAAACTTGGTATGTGTTTAGTCTTAACTAAACTTGACTAGACTGCTATACTAGACTATCTATCTTTGTAATCATTATTATCTGTGGCATTTGCTTTCTCCATATTTGTAATCAATCATTATTATTATTATAATAATTATTATTATTATTATTAATCAATCATTATTATTATTATTATTACTATTATTATTATTATTATTATTATTATTATTATTATTATTATTATTATTATTATTATTATTATTATTATTATTATTATTGTTAGCATTATTATTATTATTATTATTATTATTGATTAGCATAATTATTATTGTTAGCATTAAGATTATTAATAGCATTATTTATAAGTATCACTGCACATTCCCCTGCACTCTGCACACGGTTCCAGCGCCTTAATTTTATGTACAGCCCGTTGGCTTGCACTGGATACCTCGTAACCGGTTTACGAAAATAGATTATTATTATCCATTTTGAGAGAGCCAGGTATACAGTTTGTGTAGGATTCGTTAATAGATGTAATATAGACCGGACAGGTGAAGGGTAGAAATGACAACAATTTATGCCTATGTCGATACTTACTTACGAGATTGTCCATAATCCACGTTTGCCAATTATCGAGGGATTACCCTGTTCAGCTGTCTGTGCAAGCTGTTTATCGATATGTACTTTTGAATGATTGTCTTCGAGAATTCTTAGAATCTAATAATCTACTTTCGAAACCTATATAGGATTCATAAAACACCATGGGATCTTGGATCCACTTACAAGTTCACTATTGGTTTGCAAGTAGAACAACCTGTATTATCATAGATTTCAACAAGTGTTTGGATACCATATTGAGTAAATGCTCTTTGACATGAGATTATTCAAATGGGAGTTACCGGAAATTTCTCTAGTTGTTATTCAATGTATACAGAAATGCGATATCTTGTTTATGTTATTATTGGTGAGTCATCTAGTTTTTTCCGCAGGTTTAAGGCAAGGCGAGAATCTTTCAAATGGCCTATTTTTCCATTTTTGATTAGATATGGAGACTCACTTCAATAACTAATGTACCAGTATAAACTCAAATAAATTAAGCACAGAGAACATTTGATAAAGAGAAAAAAATTTAGTGCGAGAAAACAGATTATTTAGTTTTCTCTTATGTTTTGGCGGGGTCAATAAAATAACAAAGAAAATTTTTATCGCGAGAAAACAAAATGAATTGTTTTCTTGCATCAATATTTGTTTTGTCGCTATCAAATTTGTTTTCATGGTCGAAAGATTTCAATGCGGCCCGAATCAGCCACAATAGAATAGATAGTTCTTCTCACTCGCGTACGCCATATATCCATACGTAAAACCTTATAGCTGAATCAGACCAAATAATCGATCATTTTGTCAAATTTTGAATTCTATCGCAGGAACTTGCTCAAACTGAATACTATATATTAGCACATATATTAGCACATTATATATATGTTTGAAATATTTTCAGATCTCTGTCATTGCTATCTCTGCCATTTTCAAAATCGACCGTTGTATCAGCGTTTAACAAAAGCGATACGACGACTGGAGTAAACAACTCCGTTATGAAAACCAAATAAGTGTTCGTATCGGTGATCACCATCGAGTCGGCGAATTCGGCTCGTGAAGCGATGTCAGGTTTATATTAGTTATGACTCACACTACTGAAAATCTTTGAACTAGGAGCCAGCTTCGGTTATTCATGTAAAGAGAGGGGTACCTCTATTATTGAATACATTTTGCCTTAGGAATGCCCGTCACAACATAGACCGGATAGTTTAGCCGGGGGAAGGGGACAAAAACTGGCTACCAAATGTTTGGTTATTCGTGTTTTTCGAAGAAATAGATCGAAACTGCATGGTACCATTTGCAGAACTCCATCTTTGACAGACACCCAAGTTATGAACACTGTCAAATGTGAAGATATGTTCCGACGGATACCCAGATTTAGAGGAATGGCCTCTATTCATATGAATAACTGTAACGTACTCTGCCGATTGCGTAACAGATATAAATTAATCAAACCTTGCACTCGCAGCGTTGACACACTTCATACGTCCGACTAGTAAGCATCGTAGGAATTTCTTGGGCAATTCATTTCAAAATCTCTCTCATTTTACACCTGCTGGTTTTCCACTATTAGAATACGTCACAAAATTTATCACGTTATTTGACAGAGCGATACATACTTCAATTACGTCGACCGACTTTACTGGTATTCGAGCCGCAGACTTAAACTCTTCTACTTAATGGCCTATCAGTCGGACAAAGCGAAGTACCTAGTTGAGCAATTATTTTCATTATTACATCTCTGCGTCGATTACTTATCCAATTTTATCCCTTAGTCCGAATCATCAAATCACCTTAAAATGACGAGGAAGCGATTAATATACGCCGTATTCAATGTCGTAAATGTGACGCATTGGTGTTTTTAGTAACGCTCATTAGAACTGGATTATGATATGCAGATGATATTCCACTCAACGCCCCCTGAGATCGGATTCAACCTGATGGTATATGCAGTATGCTGATTGAAAACATTTTCACGTTTTTGTGATTATGCCGTCGGCCTGTAATGTATCGCTTGGGAGTCGATGAATTTGTTTTTTCATGTAAAATCGACAGATGATGTGCAATGTAAATTTTCCAGGTGACTATACGTGCGACGCCTAGCGGCAGTTAAGAATAGAATAATTTGGATTTCAAGATGTTTTGGTTTTGAAATGATTAGAGTGGCATTCGATCAATTAGATTGAATAAAAAGCATATGATGCCTTGACACAGGGTTAAGTTTGGTTCAGAAAAAACGGATACAAAAATGTGTGTAATGCTCGCAGTTCCTTCACCCGAAATCGCGCGAAATAACCTCGCCAATACATAAAAAGAGTGCACTGATCATCCGTATGATGATTTCTTGCGTGTGATTTCAAAAGATACAGTTAGGATATTTCACTTTTTTGTCATTTGGTTTTTGCTCTTTGTGCTGTCTGTCGTGTAAAAAAATACCAGTAAAAGCGAGTCACGTCGCCGGTCGGTAGATCATGATATGCGAGCATTAATACACGCCATCAAATTTCCGCGAATTCGACCACAATCATCGGCGATATTCATCATGATTCTGTATGCGATATCGCGTACATGGAGTCTACCTACATGGTCGTGTGCTAATAGTCACAAAATTGTCCGTTTCGATTAACCAATCATTTTATGATAGCAGATAATTCGATTATGTCAGCCGATCCTAAGTCACCATTGTTTATTTCATTTATTATGAAACGAGAGAAAGCGGTTTCTATCATTAGCGAAACATTTTGTACGTTACCGCCGGGCCAAATTACAGCTATTATTCTATTGGCTGATAAATTATAGATAAGATGGACGGCGACGGCGGTGATTCGGTTTCACGTTGGGGAACTGGGAACGTTTAGTAATTATGCCCGACTGCCGTATGCCACCGCAACCTTTAACTGAACCGAATCTCGGTGGAATACGCAAATATCATGTTAGAGCTATTTATGGTGTGAGAATGTCGCTTGGAAAACGAAGTTAGTCCGTGAAATATACGTTTCTGTCTATTTCACCTATACATCTAAAATTTACAATTAAACTTATTAGGGTTTTCCGACCACCATAAGGAAACCCTAAGGTGAGTATTATTTCTTTTCCCATTTTAACCAGAAAAGTTTCTCTGAAATTCGACTACTAATCGGTAATAATTGCTCTAATCAAAACTTGGTACATCAGTACTTTGTACGTAGTAGCCTATATTGATCCACATATTTCAAATGATTATTGACCACTAGGTGGCGCCCCATCAAAATACACGTATGACCTGATGAGACTAATTTCGAAGAAATCGCGTTACGCTTCCCAGTACGACTTTAAACTTGCAGGGCAGAAAACCCGCTATCGCTGCTTTGCAGCTATACTTATCATTTTCATTTGTTCCGATTATCGATGGCCGAATAACTGCTTCACACGAAGTACCCAAAACAGGAGGGCTTTTCTTATTTTTGGAAAATTTCGTGAAGCTAATCGTCGATTCCGCATTCTCAAATATCACTCATTAATCTACCGGAAAGAGGGCGCTCGTTGTGTCAAAACGACGGATACATGAGCGTTTTGGTAGAGATTAAAAAATACATTCTTTACATTGCCATACGGGGATCACGGGGAAACCCCTGATCACAGTCTACAGCTACAAAGCCTACGTGAACAGATTTTTAGTTAGTAAATTGTATTTCACTAAGTTTTCATACAACATGTATATTTTGTTTTTACTTAACATGGTAACTAAGTACAACGTCCATTTCAGCGCTTGTGTCATTGGTTTTTATGGCTGAATACTGAATAAATTGTCGTGCGAAGGTTTATATATGACGGGTTTACGACATGAATGGACTACTCGTAAGATACTCTATATAATTTCTAGATTCACTCTTGACCTGTGCCGGAGACAAATCTTAAGAAAATGAACATACGACGTTGTAATGTGACCACAATTCGGGTTTATAAAGTTATTTTTCAATTTTTCATTACGTAGATACATCATTCAATGGGTTCAGCAATTTGATACATATCGCTCTATGTAAATGTTCTACCCGAAGAGCGCTCATATTTGTATATTTGTCTATTTTTGTATGAATTTTTTACTGGATAGAAGCTTACTTTTGTTCTTGACTGACATGATTTAGTGAATTAGAGAGCCGCATGTACATCCCGCTAATGCAAATAGTAGTTCTTAGTATCGAAATTTTCCGCAACAAGCACGAGTTACATGTCACCGTAAAACCTCTGCGAATATATAAACCTGGGTAACTAATCCGTGATAACCGCGCTGTTATCGGACAGTGGCGATCGTAAGCTTCGGCAGAATTACTTTTTTGTAATCTGGCTGACGGGTTAGGCCTACCCGATGTCAGACTGCCAATGGATATCCAAGTACGGGTGTAATAAGAGTCAGTCTTTGTATTTCTATTGCCAGATAAAACATACGTAAGACATGGTGTCTATGAGAGAGGAGAGAGGGGAGGGAAAGGGAGAGTGAACGTGGATCACTGTGGAGTATATATATATGCATAAAATAATGTCAACATGCTTTCTCGTACTTGATATTTCGTGACCGGCATGGCAAGCAAAAATGGCAATTAAAGGAATGAGGTGGACATGTATACATAGCCTTCCGCGACCATTACATTTGCAAATGTATTAGTAAGCTACATAACGCTTGGAATAATCGGCCTTTCGCCATAATTAATTGTATTATTTTTGTTAATATCATTAAAAAAATTCGATGCGCGGAATCGATCGGAAATTTTTACTTGTTTTCATTTTTAAAGAACCGTGGACGTTTCGGAAGAAGCGAGGTTTTGATCTCTTTTGTTAGTCGAGTCTTCAACCAATACATAGTCGAGTCTTCAACCAAAACAACGTAATGCGGTTCGACGTTTCACAACGTTCTATTGTCAGCGATGCTACATATCAAAAAGCCTATATAGTCGTCTGCGTATCTATAGCGGAGACACGTATTGAATATGAATCGAACAGATCCGCTTTCTACGCATCCGGTTTACGCTTAAACCGTAGGCAATGAAGAGGTCTTTAGGAGGCCATTTTTCCATTAGGATATTTTGCACAATTATATTTCTAAGGGAATTAAACAGGTGGTGCCAACTACAATATTTAAAAACACATTTATTTGTTAGTATCTACTATACAGTAAAAACCTAGTGAACTTCCTAAGAAGTCTTAATCAACGACCTTTAAAATTAGTACATCTTTTTCCAACTAAGTGGTACATACGAATAGACAAATTATGATGAAACTTGGAACACAGGTAATCTTTCTAATTAAGACTTTGATCGCTCGGTGCCCTGCATGAATGGTTCATATTCCTTCCACTAGGGGACACTCAAAACTAAGGGGCACTCCCATTTACCTTGGTACCTTGGGACGTTTCTCAGTTGCACTTGAACGTATCAATACTTAAGTTGGTATCTAGATCAATCATTTCGACAAGCCTATAATTATAAGAAAATTGGAGCATATGATAACTTAAACCAATTTGCAGAAACTCTTTATCGCTGCTTTGCAGCTATATTTGACAAAATAAACTTATATATCTCTCGACGACTAATTCAATTTGTTTATACAACATCAGGTTGTACAGTTAATTGGCAACCTAATATTCGGGTGTACGCTTTCGATGTCGGGTGCAATTAAACAAAACCCAACCAGTCAGGTAACTGTGCTATCAAATATAGCTGTGAAACGCAATGTATGGACTACTCAATTCTTTCCCTACAAGTCACCTATGCCCGTTGTAACCATCATTCAAAAATTAAATCTGAAATCTACCACAATTTTGAAAACATATGTCAGCACTTCCTTGGTAAGAAATTTGAATCAATGATGCAGATGAAGAGTGGCGACTTATTTTCATTAAGCGCGCGCCAAAATTAAATCTCTGTAGTAGGATTTCATTTTGGCATTAATTTGCATACCGAACAAATTTCACGCAGGCCCGAATCAGCCACCATACGAAGCAGTCATCATAAGAATTGCTATGCATTTTCATTGGATTCTAACATACTGTGTTTATACTATTTGTCCCTTGGTGTTTAAAGCTGCGGCGTGATGGTCGTCTACAGTGAATGGATGTGTAGAATAACTAAATCTCCAATTATGCCACTACCAAAAAGATACACATCTCATTTTTCCCTAAAATTCTCATGGGAAAAACTCGCTACGCTTTGGAAGACGATAGTAAGGTAGTAAGAATCTACATAGTTATCTACTAAATAGATGTTTATTTGTATCCATTTCAAATGCTCGGCGGCCAAAAATGGCAATCCGTATTTGAATGAGCAGAATCCTGCGATGAATCAACCTTTATACAGTGCAACAAGGCCATGGCTCAAAAATCCAAAATTCGGTAAATCATTCCCTGAGGTGAAATTTTCAACACGAGACCGTGACCATTCTGGAATGTCACCTTACGAGATGTGCATCAGGCATGGAGGCATTATAATGAACTATTGAGTTCCCCACGAACTGGAACCATACTCATCGGCGGAAGCGGTTCGAGTCGGAATAATTAACTTGTCCAATCAAATTATATTTGACGTGCGATACTGAATCTATTAAGATGCTGCACGGGATTAGCTGGACGTATCTTACACTAGTGATTGATGTTATCACGTCAACAGGAAATTGGCGTATACCGGGGGTCAGTACTTAAACAGTTTTTTCATGTAAGCACGATGCAGTAATGCGAATGAAATCCTGTGAAAGCGCAAATAACGAGGCTATTTTGCGCCCAGTCAAACCAGTACCAAGATAGCGCTCTGCCTCCCCTCCCTACCCCCTATGAATGAATGAATTTGTTTACATTTGTTATGAATTGTGCGAGTGGATGTGCACTGTCATCAATATTGGGGCTATACTGGTTGCTGGTCAAACTAAATCAATCGAATTGTCGATATATCCAAATTCAAATTAATCAAATAACTAATGGTCCTCAATATCCATCATATTCAATACATAACATTATTCATTTTCGTTGACAATATAAAGCAACATTATAAATATCATGTTTCAATGTGCCAATAAAGTTATATTTTTCTTGATATGGTTGGTTAAAACATGGACTCTAAAACAATGGTTTTAGAGTCCATGGTTAAAAGCAGAGTTTACAGCTGCTCACCAACCACGGGATGTTGATCTTAAGTGGTCGATGTAAGTGAAAAAATCTTTCATCCTTTCCAGATAATGCGCTCTACGTAACATTTCAATAAACCTACGTAAGTTAAAGATGGTAATGGGGTATCATTTATCATTTTCACGGATAACGCGTGATATCATGTTGATTCTGATTCATTATTCAATGTGTTTATACCGCTGATGATTGGCATCTGTGTTTAACATCAGGACCAACAGCAAAGTGATATATTTTAGTCTGCTACTTCGATGTTTGCATTATATTTGAAAGAGAAAAAGAGACCAAGGTATTCGGAGGCGTATATACACCAATTTGCAGTTCCGGGTTTATCAATTCTTTTTCCAATTATAACCGGCCATCGCAACGCCAATCTCAAATGTTATGTTCCTCGTTGCCATAACCGGCCACCATTACGTCAGTTCACTTCATCAAATACCACTCAACTGGTATAAGTTATGAATGATCTAATTTGTGATTACGCCGTTTCACCACGCATCGTGTTTTATATCACCCTCTCTTTCCATCTCTCTTGCCGAAACGCATTTATATTTATAACCAATCCGGCAAATAGCCAAAGACATAACCGAATTACGGTCTAAACATATTTGCTCCAGTGGGACATTCGTAATTTCATACACTCTACGATTAATCTCAATTTTGTCGCACGCAGAACTATCTATTCTTTCATATTTATGCTTGCATGGACTGCACCTCTTCGTGCAAATAAAACGTATGCTTTATTTCACAGAGATCAGCCGAATGGTTTTTTCTCAATTTGTATAACGAAAGTGTACAGAGGCATTTCGATGCCATTTCCAAAAACATCCATCAGAGTGCACATTTATGACAAAAATTATGAAGTAACAACAGCATTGAGAGTAATAGATACGTCGACTTTCCAGCATTTAGCTCAATTATCCTGCCTCTAGGGACCGTTGCATCAAAGCAATGTATTATCATAAGAGAGTATTAGATAATCCGCACGAACTTCCTTTGCAAAGGTCGCAACACAATTTCCGTTCAATATTTCCGATTAACTCGGATCGCTTCTTCTTGTACGAGATGTGATCATTTTCATTGTGACACCGCGATCAGATGGATACGAAGTAAAAGAATTGTCATCCCTTAACCAAACCACATTCTATTTCATAATCAAAATAATTTTGTATGTCTTTTTAGAAAACGATTAATAAGCAACTTTTCATCTTAAGTTTTTCTTTGGATCGAACACTTGATTTATTAGAAAGATTTGATTTTCAATTGTAATAAGGATCTAGAGCTTAGCTAAGTAAATAGCATTGCACACAGTCACTCAGATTATTATTTCGTATCTAATTATTTTTGTTATCTTAAAGATAAGGGCAATACAATCGGTAATTTAGCTTCCCGGTAATGTAGCTACACGAAGTTATGGGTCCAAATCAAAGCCTGAAATTTCGAATTTCTCAAATCGGGTAATATCTGGTTGATAGCTGGCAATAAACTCATGCGGTTAATTAAGCCTGATGCGGCAGAGCTTACACGCGTTCACTGACCGGGACGTAATGAACCTAAGCC
Source organism: Tubulanus polymorphus (assembly GCF_964204645.1). NCBI lineage: Eukaryota > Metazoa > Nemertea > Palaeonemertea > Tubulaniformes > Tubulanidae > Tubulanus > Tubulanus polymorphus. The sequence goes on along the minus strand of NC_134029.1, from coordinate 10,025,548 downwards.
TAATACCATTTCGATATGATCAGATGAATATGAAATAGCCATATTTCTTCGTCAACGACGAGTTATAAATCTGTCGCATCAAATCATTTTCTCGTTCAATTCATGCGCCATCGCTGCATCGCGGCGAACGAAATTTCAATATCGTTAAAAGTCAATTGCCGAGAAGCGTGTTCGTTTTAGGGAAATTGAATTTTGACAAGGGAATTACGAAGTTGTGCGGCGGTATTCGTGTTAGTGATGAGGCTATAATCATTAGAACAAACCATCAAAAGTCCACTGAACTGATTGCTTTCATGTCCAGGGATTGGATGACATATGCAAAGTTGTAATGTAACTGTGTGTTGCTATTTAGAGAGATCGAAATGAGTCGGTGAGGGAAAGATAGAGATAGATAGAGATTCTGGAAGATCCCACTACATAAGAAGATGAGTCCAAAAGATTTCGTAGGCCTAGTAGGCCTAGTTTATTCAAACGGTTTGATTTTATCCTAATAGTCTTAAGAAATACTGATAGAATTCTGAAATATATATACCGTACAGAACGAAGAGGAAAAACGATAGAAAAGTAATACGACAAAAATTAGTTACAAACTAAACAAGTTTTGAAGCCAACTTGGTGTCATCAATAAAAACCAAATATCACAGAAGAGCAAACTCGGGTGGATATCATAGAATAATACATGACATGATATGATATGGTGTGATATGATGTGATACGTGATATATGATACGAGATACGTGGCACGATATAACTATGATGGCGTGTTGTGGTATGGTGTGGTGTGGTGTGATGTGGTGTGGTGTGGTGTGGTGTGGTGTGGTGTGGTGTGGTGTGGTGTGGTGTGGTGTGGTGTGGTGTGGTGTGGTGTGGTGTGGTGTGGTGTGGTGTGGCGTGGTGCAGTTTGGCAAGTTGCGGCGCGACGCGACACGACATACGATGCGATATACGATACGATAAGCGCCCGACGAAATCGTCGGTAAAATCGCCTGTGTGTCTGGTTCGGCGCTTGAAGATCGCCTTCGACGATTCAGCCGGCCAACGGAATCGCTACAGCGATCGTTCGCCTCGAGTACTATATTAATCGGCCAATTACTGTTCGCAGACGGTTCTCGTGATTGCAAAATGACACCTGGATTTTTCAAAGAGTGGCGCTGTGAGGGTCCCGTTATTTCGCAAAAATGGTGCACTCAGTCACCCGATAGCGTCGCCTAGTGTGTCTGCTACTCTCGGCGATCAGATCGGTGAGAGATTCGCCGACGAATCGGGCGATTGAGGTGGCCGACTGAATCGCCTAGTGTATCTGAGGCTTTACGATACGATACGATACGATATTAGTTAATTAAACAATACATGTACATTGAAAACGTAATGATATCAAATGAAGGACTGCATTGCAGCAACAGTTGAATTTGATGACCATGCCATATTACAATAATTTAGGTGTGTATCGATAAGAGTGAAATTGGTAAGGATACTGTGGCAGAATATGTTTTGGTCGATTGAGTATACCTACACTGCGTGTTCCTTCCACGATAATTCTTCATCAATACACACCTTAGGAAAGTAGTTTTTACGCGTTTGAAATTTTTCATTTGGGGGTGAGTTAGATAGTCATGAAAATCAACACCTGGATTCGATGTTTTTGCTAGGTTTTGCCCCACATTAACAAAATAATTATCGAACTTGTCGGAAATGTGATAATCGATTTTACGATGATTACCAATCATAATCTTGCCATCAGGTAAATTTATTTTCATTTCTGGGTTACCAAAATTATGTCATTTATGACATTCCAAATATTTTCTTAGAATTTTTAGCCGGAAGCTCATAGTTTATTAGAGTAATAATCTTTTTCTGAGCGCCAGCATTTCAAAAACGTTTTGCCAAGTCGATTTTATGCTTTATTGAATTTCTGGCAATAATGACCAGTACAATAATAATGATAATAATAATAATAATAATAATAATAATAATAATAATAATAATAATGGTAATAATAGCCGTAAGTTACGTGTCACGTAAGATTTACGGGTGAACTTACGGACGAACTTATGTGACATGTAGGCTTACGGGTGCTCCGTGAATACGGCCCCGGGGTATTGAATGCGATTTTCGTGTGTTATTTTGCTTCGATTTTGTGTAGGAAATGCTCTGTCATATAGGGTCCAACATGTGTCTATAAAGAGTTTATACGCGTCGCTTGCATTTATTTACAGAATTATCTATCTCAAACCAGTCAACTGAATCGGGTGTCTATTGAAATAGTTAACATTTCGATCAAAAATTGGTCCTAGACGTATATGCCCGATTACGATTACGATTACGATTTATTTACACTCCAACCATTTCCATGGTATATGGAGGAAAACTATTACACATGTATATACAAATATTTACAAAACAACACTGAAGTGAATAAAATTTAGAGAATGAAAACGTAACGAAATATATATATATATATATACATCAACTATTTACAATACTATATATACTATTATATACATCAACTATTTACAATACTATATATACTATTGGAGGGATCTATATACATCTAAGCCGGTCGTAATGAATTTAGCTAAGTTGACCGTTGGGTTTTTCAGAATATCAAGGGTATTTAAGGTATTCAAATTCAAAAAGTTTTTGCGTTGTTCGTTAAGTAAGGTACAGTCAAACAGAAAATGGGATTCGTCACCTAAAGTATTACAAGTGGGGCATATTCTATCGGCTCTGTCTAAATGAAGGTTTGAAAATTTGTTCACAGGTAAAATATAGGACCCCACCCTAAATTCAAATAAACTAGTTCCTAAGTCATCACCAAGTTCTATTATATACTTCTCTAACCTAATATCATTTTTATATTGCCTAAAGTTAGTGTATATCGGATTAGTATTTATGGCAGATACAGTTTCTTGAAGGTGCTGGTCACGGAGTATCTGTTTTATTCGTTTTGAAAAAGATTTACTGTTAGTCATGAATTGCTGCGTCCAAATGCAGGACAAACCACAGTCATCAAACGTTTTCTTTCTATATGATAACCAAGGGCTCTTAAATTTAGGCCCCACTCCGCGCGGTTGCGCCACTGCGCGGGATTTACGCGAAGCAGCAAACACAAACATGGCCACTCTCTCAATTTTCAATGATAGAAATCGTGTGTGCATTTCAATTATTTCGGCTGTTAGGGTTCTAAGGCACAATATAAGTTGATGATGTGATATGGCGATGTTAATTAATGATAATTCCGCAGTGAAGCTAGTCACAAACGATGCCGATTGAGTGTACAGCTGCCAAAAACATTGAAATGTGCGTAGTTGCGTAACTATTTGCAGTGAATTGCAGACGAAACATGAAGCCTTAACGGCCGTTTAAAAAAAATCATACCAATCGCAATTGTAAAATAAAAATGAGATAGAACCTAAGTTAAAATTCTGGCCATTTCTAAAATGTTATTACTAATTTTTAGTCAGTGCCGAACGTTTAGTTTTCCAACAATAATAATGAGGGGTGGTAGGTAGTCATGCAATTCAAGTCATTGTTTATTACACGTTACTTCCACACGTTACTTGTTGTTGAAAATCTGGCGAGTCCTGGACCAAACCCCCATTGAACAATATGATCTGTGTGCTGGCCACAAATGCACACAGATCACACTACACTACCCATTACACACTCCAGTACCCACAGCTTTCATATACCCATCCAAATATTTAGAGTGTCTTTCTTCCTGGATTTGCGCGAGTTAAAAGCAAAAATCGTGAAGTAGTATGTAATATCGGTTACTAAAATACCTTTGTCGGCTTGTCAGTAAGAGGGTACATGTAGTTAGAATTTGTGGCGCTAATCCAGTATACGACATTATAGTGCATGTGTCGAGTTACACTGCGCAAACACCTGATCAAATTCACTTTGAAATATTTTCATACTAAGACCAGGAGTGTGACAAATGACGCCCACAATTTTGGTTAGGCCAAAAAAATGATACCTTGTTTCTCATTCCCAGGCCGGGTCAGTAGAAATAGTACAAATAAATATGGGGTCAATATAAGTCGTATATGGCAACGATTTTCTTGTTTAAAATCAGATGCCGGATAGCGTGAGGCCGGGACCCGAACCTACTACAACACTCCTTGTCTAGTATCTAGCCATTGTTCCGCAACGACTCCATACACATCAATTCGACTGAGGCGGAATTATTTCTGTTAGCAAAGGGGCCCAAACGAACAAATATAACTTGAACTCTTGTAATTTGTATTTTGTTTATGTTGATGATAATGATTCTTGTCATGGATTTCGAGAATTATATTTTCATTTACTTTTAGATTCTTAATTCATAGCACTTAATTAGTATTTTCACGTAACTGAACCATAACTTCCCAATTTAATGGCGTTTCTTTGCTATTTACTAAAGCGTATTCTATAGAGCGCTTTGTAGCCACGGAAGAAAAAGCCACGGTCGTTAGGAATGATCCATGGTCTGGCAGCTTAACTAGGCTGAGTCTCTAACTTATTGTTTCCATTCTGGCTAATTAGAAAAATAGTTGAATAGTTGACGTACCCTCGAAAATTGGGAAAAATAGGAAGGTACTGATCTGACATCTGGCAATCAAACTAGACCTACAAACCTACTAGAATGGTATTTGACAAATAGTAAGAACTTCTGAAAACCATATCCTGCACTTTTTTTATTTTTTTCATTTTAAAACATTTCAGTTGAAACTTTTTTTAAATATGAATAAAAAAGGCCGCCCTGATGGAATTATGTCAAATTTCATACATTTTTATGGAAAAAATAAAAATAAAATGCTGCCTGCAGGGTCACTTTTGGGCATAAAGTTTTCCTTCATGAATTAGAAACAAGGTATTATTTTTGTTTGCCATATCCCAACAAATATACATTCGTAAATATCAAATCACCACATTGATCAATGGCAGATTCAGTTCAAACTACTTTTGACATTCAAACCAACACCACCATCAATAAAATTTGTCCTAATGTTGAATAAGGAAATATGACCAATTAGAATATAAGGGATAGCATGATTGTAATTCTCAATAGCCCAAGTTTCGGAGATCTCTATGATAGATAACATCAAGGTAGTAACAAAGGAGTAAATATTTTGTTTACTCTATACGAATGAATGATATTCTAAAGACGCTCAAGTAAATCTTGGTTATGTCCAAGGTGTCCAGGGGAAATGGAACCAAGCATAGGAGATAACTATTAAGATTGAGATTTAGACAGCCGGTAGCGATTGGAATGAGGGGGAGCGAGATACGGAGGAGAAAGACATGAGAGTTATGGGATGTGAGACGAATCAAGACGAGGAATTTAGAAAAAATGAATTTTCATTTAGACTGCGGAGAAGCTAAATGGAAATCATTCGGCGAAACCACGTTTTTTCCTCAGCGTAATAAATCAATGGCGAGAACAATGCCGTTTTACTATCAAACTATGAAATGCTATTTTGCGAGTCGATGCACGTTTGGATCACTTACAAAAACCCGTCAGTAAAATGGCTGATAGGATCTTAACTGCCTGCGTTCGCCGCCTTGTTGGCGTGTTGCTGTTTCTTCAATCTCTCGCCAAAGGCATCTTCATCCCCGTTAACTGTGACTGATTAAAACTCTGGCGATGACGGCGTCAAGATTGTTTCTCTGCATTTTCGACTTACATCATGTTTCCTATCGGGTTGCAATCGGGTTGGTACATCATGGAATTTTTCAAAACTTTATTCTGCCAATACATAGACTATTAATTACACCTTGTAAAGATATACGTGGAAAAGGCTTAATTTAGGATTTTCAAAACAATTAGAAAAAACAGGACAGATTCTGACTATAATTCTCTATGACTATTATAATTCTCCTTTCTTCGTTTTCAGGTGCAATATTTGACAAAAGCTACAATAAGTTGCGACTCGCATTTATACACAATATCCGCGAAATCATCAACGCAAATGTCAGTGGCGGTCAGTTTTACCTGGATGTCTCACGCTCGGATATCGACATCGAAAACAGCTATGAGATCAGTACAGCATGTAAGTCACCGATTCAGTAAATCCAACGCTGGAACCGGCTATTCAGGGTACTGAATAGAAAAAAAAACATATTTCTATCTCCCTAATCAGAGACGTCTCGTGGGAAGATGTTTGTAGGAAAAACAATTTCGAGGTTATTCCTTGTCAGCTAACTCGGAATACACCGTGTAAACCACTATCAACTTCGAAAATCAGTTCACACCGAGCTTTTGTTTACAAAAACATGACGTTTCCATGCGATTTGATATTTCATTCATCAATTCAGATCAGAGGCGAAACTGGGCTATAACAAAAATTAACAAAAAATGTGTCCATTTTATGCGCACTGTTCTATTTGAACCATGTATAAAGGATCAATACCTACTATAGAAGTGTCTGCATAGCCTTTTAGAAATCCTTTTTTTCTAAGTATCCCTAATAGAGCTGAAAAATTGACAGGTTATTTTTTTCATTTCCCCGTTCCAAGCAGATTATCCCTAAAAGTCGGTAAAAGCCTAAGGCTCCTAAACAACTTAACGGATTCCTACCCAATTTTCTAGGGTTTTACTTAAACCCCAATACCAACAGATTTCAAGTGTCCAGATTTTGATTGAGCACTCGGTTCGTCCCCCGAGGTTCTGATATAATTTGTATAAGTTTGTTTAAGGCTATGGATTATACATATTGGAGCTTGAATAGGGATTATAGCCTGGATGAACTTCGGTTATCGGAGTTAGTCGACTATAGTCGAACTTAGTGAAACCAAATGTCAGTTAGTCGGTACTATAGTCGGGAAATGGTCGACCACGCGACCTAGTTCGGACCTAATTCCAAGATGGACGGCACTTTGAAATACGTTACGACCGGTTACACGTTACGTTACTTTCGGTTATTAGTTCCGACCACTAGTCGATTGTTCGTCAGATTGTTCTTATCCAATTATAAAGCAATGATGGTTTCACCGTAACATGGCTTCGTGGGAAGGTCTCCGAATGTCAGATTTTGGATCGACGGATCATAGACGATACCGGTGTGTTCGAAATATTTTTCTTCGTATTAGCCATTCCACGACGTACTGTACGGCAACTTTGTTATCAATGTCTAGAGCAACAAAGTAGTTAACGTATCTATTTGTTTCTAAAATCAAATAAAGGATTAAATAGTTATTTATTTTCTTCGTATTACTTTAAGCCAGTTAAATGTTACTCAATACTATATTGCGGGCTATTTGATTGCATACGGATAGGAATAGCAGTTATTACCCCTCTTAAGTGTGATCTACTGTATCGCCAAAGGGAGCCCTGGAGAACTAGGAACTTGGATTATCTCTGTGAGTTTAAGTAAAAGATTTACAACTACTACATATATTTTATTTCGAATATGAAAATGTTTTAAATATTTCCGCCAGTGCATGTCATTATTGGGTTCGAATTCCGTTAAAAGAGTACTAGTTTCCACTTCAACAAATTCGAAATCGCCGCTTTCGTTTTGAACCCGATATACGTCAACTTGGTTTTTATTGAATAGTCTCATAGTGCTTGTTCGAACTCTGTCGTATAATAATTATAATTATAATAATAATGATAATTCTTTTATCTATAAAGCGAATTTCTATAAAACATTATCGTACCGAAAGTGATTTTTAAGGCCTAACTGTGATATATTTTATTGACGTAGTTGTACCGTACCAGTCATATCACGTTCAAATCCCGACAATAAACAGTTCTTTTCATTTCTATATATTTATGATTTCCAAATGGTTTGCATATTAATGATGCTGCTGGGCAGAAAACCCGTTATCGCTCTATTTTGTGATTATTTTCTTTATAAAGTTCAGTTATCAACGGCATGAGAAGAAACAAACACATACGAACCAGGTCTTGAAATGTTTCGAAAAGATTCCTAAGCTTTTCGAAATAATTTGATTTTTTATTTACTGTCAAGCACAAATTAACACGCCAGAACGAAATCTACTTATCAATATCAAATTTTCTTAGAAGCACTTCTTAACTATAGGTCTCAGATATGAATGGTGCCACCGTTTTTGCTCTACCCATGTGCTAAAAACGTGACGATCTTATTTTCTCATTACTGAAAGCTGAAAATAATGTCACGTGTCGAATAATAACAATAATCGCATTCCCAGTGTAAAGAGTGCATTTGCAACAATTAGGCGTTTTTATATAGAAGAGCAGTTATTTTCTTAGAAATGCGTAACTACAAACCATTAGCTGCCAGTTCATTCGCTGACAAATTTTCATACTCAAATCGTATTTGCAGTTATAAAAAAGAGTACCTGGGAACTAAACGTTTTGAAATTTTCGATTCTTTTTTTTACAGGGTGCAACAGCACGGAGAAAGGAGTTTTCTCGTTTATTGGCTATCATTCCGTCTCAACACAAAATATCGTTCAAACGTTTAGTCGCACGTATCAAATGCCGTTCATATCACCGGGCCCAATTACTGAGAAAGTGCCTTATAACAACGACTTCATTATTCATATGTTTCCTCCATATGCCACAGCTATCGCCGATCTCATCGCCGGGTACCGATGGAAACGGGCGTATTATTTATACGAAAATACAGAAGGTAATCTAGCCGCCGCACTCGCTCCGATTTGCAGAATTTGCAATCCTTTCGTTGATCTCGCTAAACCGAGAAAGTGACGATTTTCCTTTATTCATTCTTTGTAGCTTTAGTGCGTTTAGAAAAAATCCTCAAATCGTTGCACGAGCGCGATAAAGATGCTGAGATTGATGCACTATACGTCCACGATGTACACAATGCCTATAGCCACCTGAGGCGGGTCGACGAGCACTCGTTATTCTCGGAGGATGAACGTGTTCAACTCGCCAGGGTTAATACGGCTAGGATCAGCGGGGAAAAGGCGATAATCATTGATGTAGAAAGCTACGACTCGATACATGTCCTTCTTAAACAGGTTGGTATACCAATCGCGGCAAATTAAGGTTATGCAAAAGGCATATAAAATTTGTTTTAACCGTTTTTAAACTCGAAATCTTCAGAATCAGCCACTATACTACTCCGAGAGAGTTCCAAGAAAAAAATTGTTTTCCGTGTGTAAATCACGAACTTACGCAGTAGCAATAAATCACACGATTACGATTCCAAATGTGGAAAAGTTACTAAATGAATTTTTAGAGACGTGATCATTTATTGATTTATTTGTGAATGAGTGTTACACTGCTTAAGTAGCAATATGTCCAGGCAAATTTGCAGTTGCCACAACAGCATGATGCCTTGCTTCTTTAATGTATTTTGGACGAATCGGTTCTATGGAAAAGTCTAATCTTACTAAAACAAAATATTTTCATTTGGCCTAGGCTAACATTCTTATTGCAATTTTACCGAGATTGCCTCAACTTTCACGTCATTTACAGGAGGCATATTTTGAATGGAACCGCGTGGGTACCAATTGGCACAGGTGGCTACCGGCCTATTTAATTGCACCACAAAAAGCCCTCATAAGAGGGCTTTTCGTTAATGGGAAACTGAGATAACGGTTCATTTTGCCGCATACGTCAAAATGCGCTCCATCAGCGTTACTGCGAGCAGACGACGATCATCGCTGATACTATCTATAAAAGGACAGCGAAACGTGATTAACTTGTATAAAACACTAAACATTACAGCCGGAAACAGACTCATTTTACGGTAGCTACGAACATCCCATTTGTCATCGACGACATTTAAGTGAAAATGTGGAGTCATTAGGCCGTTTTCTATAAAACGGCTCCCGACTTGTTTGCCGGAGATAGCTCAGTCGACTTGCATCGTTCGATCACTTCTTTCCCCAGCGAGAGATACAGACACATGTAAACAATAAGATAATATGTTGACTCGGACACATATAAACGCCTTTCATGCGCATCTATCAATTTTTGCATTGGTAGCGAATATATCCATTCTGTGACGTTTGAAGTGCGTTCGGTCAAAATTATTGCTCATTTTGAAGGATCTGCTGACGTCGCTGCTGACACGTCTATCATCATTTTGCTTCGTAGATCTTTGTTGACTAGTGTATTTTTTACTAATGAGACTGAAATTATTAACTATAAGCTGAACTTATTTCTAATCATTTCTTTCGTTCTATATTCTCGATACATTCCCGTATGTTCTATTGTATTTTTGTGAAAGATGTGTGTAGCGTCCACTAGTTTCATACTAAGACGCTGTATCCTCGGTCGCATAGAATAACATTATTTACATTTGACTCGCTACCACATCTAAAGCCTTGTCAAGGTTTTGAAACTGGGCCCAGATTCCCTTTATCTTTACAGGCTGATACTGATAGATATGTAATTCGGGGTTGGATTCGAATTCGTTTTACCTTAAGCCGTGGCATGTTGACGAATATTTATATTCTTGAATAAAACCTCTGTTTGAAAGCTTAACGGGTCGAATGTAACTGTCGAATGATTGTTGAAATCGAAAAATGGCCCCGCGTTCGATCATCCTCAGCATTAACCAATTCATTATTGTTGATTGAAATGCGTATATTCTTTTTTTCAGATTCAACAAGTAGGCATGAACCGCGTACAGTATCACTATATAATCGCTGGATTGGTGAGTAGCTATCGGTATCTGAGTTCTATATAAAACAGTCACAGCAGAATGAATCACAATTTTCTGATTTTGAATTTGGCAGATGACATTTGATTAATTTGATTGAAATTCTATTCTGCGATTCCTGACGGACGTAAATCCATAATGATTTATCTACTATTGTTTGTATCATACAAATCAATCGAAGTCCCTGATTTGATGATGAAAATAATTTCACGCCACAGAATTGTCATAATAAATTATCATCGTGTGATTCTGTGAATTAGAAACAGAATAAAATGGAAGGAAAAGCAAAAATAAACCAAATAGATATAACTGGTTGAATGATTAGATTAAAGTATCCGTATGTTTCACATGTTATTGGATAAGTAAATAGTTTTTATAATTAAAGATGAAATTATTAAAATCCATAAATAAATACACGGTTTATGGTAAGGATGTTGTAACCGTTTTGAGAAATCTAATGATGGTACTGGTAGTTTCTAATCAAATACCTAGTCGTTGCTATGCAATTCAATAAAAAATGTTTGCATTTTGTTGTTTCATCATTCCTTTACTGACGAAGAGAAAGAAATCATTTTGATTTACACATCAAAATGCTAAGCTAAGCTGTTAAAAATCACGATAGCACGATCGTGATTTTTAACAGCATTTCGTAATAACGTGACCAAAAGGAATGTAATCAATATGGAAAAATCTATGAAAATTTCATTTAAGCACTTTTCGGTTTCGAATAAAATGAAATCTACATCAACGTCTAGCTGTGTTATTGGAATTTTCGTTTTTCTTATATCAGGATATCGACAGCGTGGATATAGATGGTTTGAGATACAGCGGCGTGAACGTCACAGGCTTTCGTCTCGTAAATCCAGAAAGTTTCGAAGTTGTCGAATTTTTGAAAGATTGGTCTCGCACATCTTGGGGAGCTGGAACGCGAAAACTTGACGTAAGTATGCATACTCGCATAATATATCTCAATTTTTACGCGTTATCGAAATATATGTTTGGTGCACGAAAGAAATATGAAAATAACCAGGTTCACGTATGAAATAAACAGTAATAAACCAAAATCAAATCATGCGTACGTATAATTTGAATAATGCAGTTAACTCGTGCGTGTGTGGATGGATTAAAACGTTGACATCTAAATCTAAATTCTATATTCAAACGTAAATCAAATTTAGATTCCGGTTACAAAATGAGTTATGTAGGGACATAAGCGTAAAATCATTATCTGCCAAATACCCGTATAAACGACACACATGCAACAATTCTTTCTAAACATTTTTTCGGTCGATTTGACGCACACTTCAAAACGAACATTTTAACTCAAAGCGCGTTAGAACGACTTTTCTCATGTGTTAGAACAGGTTTTTGACACTGAAACGGATCCAAGAATTTAGATTAAGGGGAATTACGTTGTATGCACATTAAGCTGCACGAAGGACGAGCGCCGTAGGCCCTCGCCTATGAAAATCTGCAGTTATGGATCATTTTCTGAGCATCTAAAACAGAAATAACCATGCAATAACGTTATCTTGGCGAGAGACTTGGCCGAAAAACCACAAATCTGTCCTAGTCTTCCCTGTGCTTCAGACGACCTGTACGTGTACGAGAACAACTTTGTCACAAAATGGTGTGTTACGATACCCGTCTCTGTCGTAGACTTTTGCTGTGCAATTTGTACCATTTAGAACACTACCAACCAAAGATGAAACGTGATCCGCGAACTTGAAAAGTTCTGTATTTGCGCACAACGATTTTGATGCGCCAACAATAGTTTTAGATTGCAAATATGCCCCCCCCCCCCCCCGTTATCAATGTGCCCCCCCCCATATTTCTATCTGATTCGAGTGGACTGAGTAAGTGATCGTGATGATGTTATTCATTTAGTCAATAATTGGTGTTGATGAACCAAGATACGGACGAAGTAAAACAAAAACAAACGATCGTACTGACAAAATCACCCGATAAGTGGTTCCTAGCGAAATAAAGAGTCCATCAAAAACTAAGCAGATTTTTGATCACCTGTATTGGCTTTTGGTGATGACGTGTTAAGTTTGCGTGGTAATCGAGCGCGATATCCCGTGTTAGTGAACCATTGTTTGGAATGTCGCAAGAATATAACATCCCCCGGGTAGATGTTACACAAAATGTGGATTAACGATTTGAGTCTATTCTAATCGTACACGATATCATAAACTTCATAAAGCCACAACATTTGAAAAAATATATCTGTTAATCGATCAATTTTATTGGCACTTTTTACAAATTCCAATTTAATTCAATTTTGTTTAACGAAAATGAAATTCGTTTTCTTTTCAAATAATCTTTATTCGGAAATTACAAAAATGATCGGTAGTGACTGAAGGAAAAATCTGAAGTATTCGCACCAGGCAACTGTCTGTGTAAAAAAAGAAAACATTTTAATGATTATATGGGAATATGGTTCTGTCACGGTTTAGACCGTCCAAAACAATATTATTAATATTTTCAATGATGTGTTTGATGAACAAAACAACAAGTCTTGGACTTTTTAAGTCTCGGGGCATAATTTTCAGTTCTAACTTAACATTTAAGCAGAAATATGTGACGTGTATATTTGTCATATTTAGAGTTCAAAAAAGATGACTATACTTGATAACTTTATAGCTACTACACCTGCCCCCTCGCGCCGGCGGAGATTTTGTTCATTTTCCCAAGCCGTCTGGAACTTCCGAATTTTTCGACGAAATGTACGCGTCAAGGTTCATGGAACACTTGTTCAGGTTTTTCTGGAATTGCATTGCTATATATACGAATTAGCCAACATAACGAAACGTTTTTGAAGAAATGTGTCTTTATCATTCATTCACCCACGTCTGCTATATTCGGCTGGCGGATCATGCATTGTAATTCTAGTCACGGAGTGAGAAGGGATCATCGTCTGCTATCCAATCAGCAATAGTATGGCGGTAAATATTTGGCCGGTAGTTATTTGCGCGTTTACGTGATGCATTATATTCTCCAGCATGAAATCATAGCGCGATAACGTGTCAATATTACATATCCCTCCGTGGCTGCCTGTCCACGCTTTTTCCCGGCGCTCTATGTTATATTCGCTTTCATCGCTACTTCTCTAACAAGAACACACTCCGATTTAATACTCGTCACCACAAAAGCGAGTGAGAAAGTTGCGCTGCTGAAGATCCGATGCGGCTTGGTAGGAAGTAAATGTTCCGGTATCTTCGTAGCTACGTACGCGTAAAAATGTGCGTGGCGAGTTCTATTCAAAAGATTTTGAACCGACAGAAGAATCTCATTCCTGTGCCCATGCTCATTCTGTAAGATATCTACTAAAGCGCTTCTTACCACTCGGTATGTCATGGCCACTCAGAGAAAATAGACTTTGCTATCCTGCCGTTGTAAGAACCAATGTTGACGAGTAAACAGCTCTACCCAGAGAACTGACAAAGAAATTTCATGACATCGATCACATATACTTGCACCTTTTGCATTTCGTTATGATATTAGCTTAAGCAGTTGTTGTTCAGTTGTAATGTTCCGATCGGTAAAAAAAGCCATTAGTGGCTTCCTGTATAGCGCACAACCTTTTTAAATTTTGTCATGAGCGAATTCATCTTTTCTTCCAAAAACCTGTATCATATTATTGGGGATGATGACGCAGACTTTTTGCAAAGTGTATAAATAGCCCGGATCGCTACATGAAGAGTATTAACTGTCGTGTTTAGTGCGCTAGAACCCACGCCGCCTAAACGTATCAAATCATAAGTGATAAAGCTTGCCATTAGCTTATCCCCTGCTGGTTTATCGAGTGTGATAAGCGCGTGATAAAACGGCATCCCTGTAGAGATAAACGTCGTCGCAGAATTTATACATGTCACGCTGATAGACTTATGTCACCGAGGCTTCGCAAAATTACCATCGACCCATCCATCGACGCCGTCAAATCGCACCGAAGATTTGGAGTGTTGAGTTTTGTAGAAATTTCATATTTCTGCAGAGCAAATTTTCAATAACAAAGAGCTGAATGCTTCAAAGATTAAGCTACCGTGTACATCAACATAATCATTAATTGCGATGAGAAGATGAGATATGCTCATTCTATTCCGAGGTGTAGCGAAAAGAAACGGGGTTACTTTCAATTTTCAAATTATATTATGTACGTAGCTTGATGGACGAAAGAAACTTGAAACGTCGAGAAAGCATACTATACGTATAAAATGGAAAACCTTTCTTTAATAAATCGTTTAATATTTTCTAGAAAGCTATATATATCTAGAGAGACAACCGACACTATTTGTCACCTGTATTGTCACAGAGGTTTTAAGTCTCCCGAGATTCATCATCTAAGGGTTCAACATTCAGGAGTACATTGTACTTCTATCCTTGATGAAAACAGCTGACTTTCTGTTCATTATATAAACACTGATGAATAGAACAGTTCTCAACTTGAAATAGACTCTAAAAAGTGATTTTTGAATGAGAATGACAAATTAATACTTTATCGCCTTATTATTAGCAGATTGAATCAAATTGAATTTATGAACCTTTTGCAATGAGACGTGGTTTAATTTGCTTGAATCAAGAAATATTTGAACTAAATAACTATAATTTAAACGAAGGTAGCGATATTTACGCGCCTACGCTTTCTCATTCTCATTAATGTATAGTTCAGATTCGTTTTCTTTCTTATAGCCAGATATCGCCTTGTTGTTGGATTCAGTAAGCGTCTTCCAGAAAGCTTTATTGATGATCAAGAACAGCCCCACACTCCGGAACTCTTTTGATAAGACTTTCCGTCGTGGGAAGGTATACAGTAACGACACCCAGGGGGTACCATGCGGTGAACGTCCCGTCAGTCCGTGGCAACATGGCGCAATGCTGATTAAGGAATTCAAACGGGTAAGACAATGAGATTGTGGTAGGATAGACACTGTCGCGATAGTTAATCAGAGCGGGCAATAATATACATGTATGTGTTTTTGAGCTATAGGTTTAGGAAACACATTGTTGAATACTGGAGCAGATTTCAACTGTTTCATATACAGAGTCTGACGCATTATGAGTCAAACTCAAACTACCCACAAAAAGCCAATTAGTGTAGGAGATAATCAATTATCTGAGAAAGAATTTCTCCCTCTCTGTCGCTACTTTTAACTTCAATTTCAGCTGTGGCTTCTTTTAAGATTTAAGTTGCGTCGCGAAAGTGCCAAATAAGACCAAATTTTGTCTGAAAGTGTCCATTTATTGCTCTCGTGATCTTCTCGGAGACATTTGCAAATCCCAGAAAATAAGACAAACCTTTTTGTGTGGAATATACTGAATAGATATTATGTGACTTTATATTCAGATGAATTCTTCTTATTGATAGAATGGGGAAAATGCTTAATAAACGTACCATCAACAATGTTGCGGCTATTCATTTATACATCATTGCTTAAGGAACTACCATTTTGGTTCGAAGAATAAGAACCTAAGCTATCGTCAAGTTGCAGTCATGAAGTCACATGACAGGATCGGAAGATTTTTTTTCAGATTGAGTGATACACTTCAATGAAATAGGTCCACATATGTAATTCGCTTGTCTTAAGAATATTATAATCATCATGATAGATATATTTAAATACTCTGAATAATATCATTTTCTAAAATCATGCGTAATGAACCCCGATTTAGCGGTTGGTTAAAACAAATCATTACATCTACTCGCGCATAAATACACCATCACTGCTGAGCCTGTTAAAACACCGCCGATCACACATCTATATCTGTACTTCGATTTCCGATTTCAAAATCAAACCCCCTGTTTCGCTCCCGGCAGGTGTGGTGGGTATGTAAGGGACACTCAATCGAAAAATCAAACAAAATTTACCAGCCAAATAAATAAATAATGGGGACAATCCCTATTTTAAGATCAAAGAAAAAAAAACGCCAGTAGTACCCGTACGTACAGCCAGCCGCACACACGTTGATGCTTCCACTTCAAAAGTTAAGAACCAATTATTAGATATTTGTGATCCGATTTGCACCAAATAAACCTTTAAAGTAAGGTATTTAGCATCGGAAATTGTGCCGAAAATTCTAGATTGATACACTATACATAGCTTTTCAAGTAAGCGTATTTTTAGTGTAAACCAATTATGTTGATTGACAAGCAAGCTCAGCCTCATTTTATCGATGAAGATGTAAACAATTCAAATTCAAAATTCACATTCAAAATAACTTTATTACACCTTAATATAATTACAAAGCATATCATTTACCACGTGCGCAATGCAAACGGAAAACAAATTGAATTTTTTTAAACAAACTTCTCTAATGGAATATCAATTTCTTTTCATAATTTGCCTTTCTTTTATGTAATTTATAATTTGTGCATCAGACTTTCTTTCCTATTTCGCAGGTAAAATTTTCTGGACTCAGTGGTTTAGTGGCCTTTGATAAGCATGGCTTTCGAAAGCAATATACTCTCGACGTCATGTCTCTAAAAGGACCTGAAGGAATGAAAAAGGTTTGCCCAAATTTGGCGATTACGTTATTGATATTGAAATAAGAAGCTCACGCATACGTTAACAAACTTTGAAAACACTATGAACTATTTTGAAATTTTACATTGATGAAATATTTTAATCTTTACATTAATATTGTAAGAGATCAGCGAATTTAAAATCAATATGACCGTGCTATTTTGGCAAAATTTTTGTTTTCTGTAATATTTGTTAGCTATCTCTTTTTGTTGCTGGGTAGATTGGAGTGTGGACGCCAGAGACGGGTCTAAATATTACTGAGGTCGGACTGAAAAATCTGATTAGTCGTGGTTTGATGGAGCGAGAACTACTCTACGTGACCAGCTTGATCGTAAGTTGAATAAATAATGCAAATAACCACTCATCATTCGCCATTTCCTCATTGCATTTACATCGAAATCATTTCAATTTGACTTATTATAATAATCTCTAATCAACCTTTTTCTACTACTATCTTTCCACCAATAGAGCATTGGCCTTCTTGATAACTATTTGCAAGGAGAGCAGTGACTTTTTTTAACATTCAAACCGATCTTAATTGTGTATAAACCTAGTCCCATCTAAACTTAAAGTTGAATATATGATCATTCTTAAACTCCGAACCGAAACGAATAATTCTTTTTATCAGGAGGAGCCATTCTTGATGGAGCGTCCCCTGGTCAAAAACTCAGATGGGGAGAATATAACACTGAAAGGTAACGATCGTTACGAAGGCTACTGCAAGGATCTTCTTGATGAGCTTTCCAAATTATTGAATTTCGATTATGAAATACGACTCGTCGAAGATAAAAGCTACGGTACTTTACGGAATGGAACGTGGGACGGAATGATCGGGCAACTACTAAACAAAGTACGTATAGGCTACGTACGCTAAATCCAATCTCAGGAAAACGGAAACTACGTGTTTCCTCGATTAGCATGATTCCTAGTTAATTTCCTAAGAAGTCATTCAATAGTCTTTCATCTTAATCCCCATGATGCTGAAAAGTTACACTGAAATCTGTTAAGTTCGTACTAATTCGTGGTATTAAACGGGTAGCGTTATCAATATTGTGTTGACGCTGTTGCGACTGAGAATTATCGGGTTATCAGAATATTCAAAAGAAAGAAATATTTTGACATTTTAATGTGGCCCAAGATAAATATGGTCAGTGGCTTGATTATTACTGGATATACAAGTTCCAAATCCGCAGACACGTCTGTGAAGGGATAGGGGTTATATCCAGATAGTATAAATCAGAGGAAAACTTTAAGCTCACACGGCAGATCTTCTGCATCCATTCAAAATCGGCCATAATTGTGGAACTGGATCCAGGGTCAATAAGACACTACCTGTGGAAGTGAAGACCTTCGAATGAAAAATGCATATAAACCTTGGAACTGAGTTATAAGCATTTATAGCTACCGTCATGACTAAAAAAGTCGGCTATAAATGTTGAAAAGTCAACTTAGAATAGTATATTTAGTAGAAAGTTAGGGATATAGGTAGATTAGAATAATGTGTCTTAGGTCTTTATGAAAGAATACTATAAGTCCTAGTCAT
Source organism: Tubulanus polymorphus (assembly GCF_964204645.1). Taxonomy (NCBI): domain Eukaryota; kingdom Metazoa; phylum Nemertea; class Palaeonemertea; order Tubulaniformes; family Tubulanidae; genus Tubulanus; species Tubulanus polymorphus. The sequence continues at coordinate 10,006,874 of NC_134029.1, read as the reverse complement.
ACGATTATTGGATATCTGTGTACCTCGCCGATTTCTACATCTCATGAACAACGTTGGTGTGTGTGATCGTTAGTAAGTCTTAACGGCCTAACCAGATGAGTTTTCATTCACTCGGCCAATCTAGTGTACTTGTAACCGACAGTTACGAGTATCCATCAGCGATACCTGCTGAGAATAGCGATGCGTGAGTATGGCCACAACCTAATGAAACCATTACAAATGAACATAAACACGAATTGTGTCGTTTATCACGGTTTTCCATTAGCCTTGCCTGACATAAGAGCCCTCTTTTCTACCGGAGGCTTTTGCCTTTTTGATATGATTTCAAATGAAAATGTCGACATGGAAAAGTCGTTAATCAAAAATGAATTTCATCGTTATCGTCTGTGTAAAAGACAAAAGAACAAACAACATGAATCATTAACCAGTTGTAATCTTTAAAGCTATTGATGTTACGTTGTATGATCATTACAACCAATGGAAACATCCCGGAAAATAGTCAAAAAACTGAATTTGAGAACTGGTATGTTAAGTTGACAACAATTCTTGAAATGATGATATGATTAATCAATATGAAATTGTAAAAAGCTAAATATGTGAATGGCAACAACGGTACGGTAACAATGAAAATAATTTTGGGCACCGGTCATTTTCGTGTTCAGAGAGGTCTACTGAACAACCTCACATACGATGCCAAGCATGACAATTTACATAAGCTCCTATACTAGAAGAAGTGTGTACACTCAGATAAATTCTATGATTCCCTGTTGGTCAAGTTGACACAATGTACATGAAAATGCAATAAGTTGATATAGTTTCCCAAAGATGGCAAAGCATTTTCAAATTATCGAATGGTTTTGATTTCAGCGAATTTGAAATTTTAGTGTGTAAACATTTCACCCCTATGTCCATTTTCACAGTCCGAAAATTCTATACATCACACATTTTAGATCGGCTTATAAAGAACTATAAGAACACGATTGGGTTTTCAATTAGCGGGTTGACTGATATTTGCAAAAATGGTTTTTGATGTTTTACAATTACGTAACTGCTACGAAACAAATACCACATTTTGCCTGATTCGAAGTTTCATTTCCGATCAGTTAACCCCCTAAAGCCAAATACTACGATGAGAGTGGAAACTGGTTCTTGTCATTTAATCTGTCTCTAATACAATGTATCTGCTTTGTAGACAGCCGATATGGCCGTGGCTCCTCTGACGATAAACGCAGTTCGCGAGAGAGTCGTCGAATTTACGAAGCCCTTCATGAACCTCGGTATAAGCATTATGATAAAGAAACCAGAAAAACAGAAACCGGGCGTATTCTCATTTATGAATCCATTCTCATCGATGGTTTGGATGTATATATGTGCTGTGTGCTTAGTGGTCGGTCTGTTTTTGTTTCTTATCGGTCGTATAAGTCCGTATCAGTGGACCTTGAAGGACGAAGGTGGTGGATTCGTCGCCAGCACGGAATTTTCGTTAACTAACTGCGTATGGTTTTCTCTCGGCTCACTCATGCAACAAGGCGGGGACATTACATTAAGGTAATCAGCAACGGAGTGGTGAACTATACCACCTACACAGAGCCCCTTGCATTCAAATTTTGGGGGCAGATGATCCTGTCAAACATTTTTGAAAATTTCTGCCGCACTAAACCAGTGATCTTGAACCAAAATGAGTCAATCTCCAAGTGTGTCCGATATCAATCTGATGTATATACATCTAAATAATCATTTCGAGCTAAACTGTACAGGGACCTACATGATTATACACTGCGTTTGTTGTGAAATCTAAGATCAGGCTTTCCATTACGCATGTCAACGTCTCGTCGAAAACGAAAGCTGATTTAAGTGATCAAAGCAAAGCTCTTTGGAGCAAAGATAAAGGATTCATGATGTTTTTGATGTGTATATATATTTTGCAGGTGCGTTTCTTCCCGAACTCTGGCCAGCGTTTGGTCCTTGTTTACGTTGATACTTGTATCGACGTACACGGCTAATTTGGCGGCATTTTTAACTGTTGAGAAATTACTAACTCCTATACGAGACGTCGAGGAGTTAGCTTATCACAATACCATTTTATACGGCACTCGCGGAGGAGGCTCAACCGAAGATTTTTTTAAGGTAATTCCGAGAAGAATGTATTAATCGGTATCCTGACGACGTTATATTCATCGAAGTCTCGTCGATGAATACGGTGAAATATCGAACAACGTATTTCGGTGAATTATACTTCCCCGATGAATATCGCCACAAGTTTTATTTTTGCTTTTACAACGTTTATTGAAAAAGGTCAATAGAGATCTGATGAATATACGTCCGTCTCGGCGAGTGTCATCGATAAACACGCAGCATGATAAAAAATTGTATATCGGAAAATCACAAATAAAAATCATAGCTGTAAATCAGCGATAGCAGGTTTACTCTACGTCTTGATACTGATCGTGAATAAAATATAACATGTATTACAATGTTACAATACAGATAAACGCATACATATTTAACGCCAGCTATTATAAATACCGACATAGAACCGATCAGTGCTGTCGTATTTTCGTAAACAATGTAATGAAAATGTTTCACTTTCCTTTTCAGTATTCAAATATTCCTGTATATAAATATATGTGGCAGAAGATGTCAGCTAATAGGAAATCAGTAATAACAAAGTCCACTTTAGAGGGTGTCGGCAAGGTGCGAAACTCTAAATCAAAATATGCATTTTTACTTGAGTCGACAATGAACTCTTATATCAGTCAACGAAAACCATGCAATACGATGATGGTTGGAGAGCAGCTTGATGCAAAAGGATATGGAATAGCCACTCCGTTTAGCTCGAGGTGGAAGTAGGTATTCCAATAGAATAATGTGAGATAGTAGTGAAACTGGGCCGCATACACCCTATACTTGGGTAAATGAGCTTAGTTTTTGGCGCCGTACATAAATGAGAACCATAAAAACTTTTGATAAGCCACTACGAATGAGAGATGTTAAACAGTCACACAAAACGTCATCTAAACATGTGCATTGTAGTTTACAACCAGCAGTTAGAAGCAATTAACCCACTCCAATACTGTAACCTACGAGGCACTGCTCGTGCTGGTTCAAAGAAATATGGTGCTGCAAACAGCTGTTTCTTTCCTATCATTCCTAAAGGCAGCAAATTTGATAATGACAAATTATTGCAAATAATATATAACCCATTGACACCTAGTGAAAAGTTATAACATTTACTTAATGACAGCTGACGTATTGTGGGTAATCTAACTTTAATATACACCAGTCTTATAATCATATGCACTAGATTGGTCAAATTGGCAAAAGGATACATGGTCGGGGTAAAGAAAATAGTTTGATACTCACAGCATTGCAAGAATGTAAATCTTACTCATCGGTATGGTACAGCTCCCTCTCAACACTAAGCAGGTCAACTAACAATCTCAATATCCTTGAATCCTCCTGTTCCAAAAACCCTAACAAAATGCGTCATACCTTGCAAGAACGGTTCCAAATCTGTTGGCTCCATTCGATCTCCAACTCTTCAAAACTCCAGTGTTTTGAACTATTGAAAAATTATTTTTCAATGTCTCCCTACCTGCAGGATACTACATTACCACCCAAATACAAATCCAACATATGTAAGCTACGCACTAGTAGTCATAAACTACATATTGAGAGAGGAAGGTATCACCCCTAGAGAACAAAGACTGTGCCACCAATGTCAGAAAGTTGAAGACGAATTCCATTTTGTCATTGCGGCAACCAATCCTGGACAAACTGCTACTATTCCATCCACAATCAAAGTCCCTCAAGAATCAAGAAAAATTTGTAATCCTTTTAACAGATTGTGACCTACAAAAATTTTCGTTGGAAAATTTATCTCTGGAGGCTTTGATAATTTGTAATCGTGCACGTATTTGACTTAAGTCTATGTAACAACTTTTTCTTAAATCTGTTTATACCATTGTATAATCAATCATTCAGGTATTTGTAGTAAGTGTACATAAAAGCTTATTGTATTTTTGTTTTTTTTTCTCTACCCAAATTTATCTATTACTATTGTTAACCTATCAATTATACTTTATTTTTATACTCTGTATGCCTCAATCCGTAAGGATCTTGAATACAATAAAGAGTCATTTTGAATTTGAATTTATCCAAAGTGACCATGGCGACGAGATTTTGCTAGAAGAATCATACGTGCGATCGACTGAAAATCAACAATCTTTAATATTTCCGGCCTAGACATTTCATACCGGGAAATTTGCTCATCTAGTGCCCGTCTCTGGCATAGGCCCATTCTCTCGAGTTTCGATTTATGTTAACAAATGCCGTCCCATTGATCTCTATACGCTTAGCCCACAGAAAATTTCACAGAAATGAAAAGCCGCGTAATGAATATATAATAGATAGAAGCCGCATTATATGTAAGCCCTATACGAAATATTGCACGAAGAAACGACCGGTAATCACTGTGTAAAAATATCCTGGACCACAAGATGTTGTGAATGAACATGATACATGATTTTTACTGACTTCGGCTTTTGCCCTTGGACCACTTCTACGGTGGGGCAGAGTTTCACAAAACAGGACCAACTCCTGAATCAATCATACTTAAATACGCAAATTGATATTGAATCAACGTATACCTTGTCATCTAACTGCGCCCAGAATCAAATCCTAAATGGACCAGTTCGGGTATAAAACTTTATCTGCAACAAGTTCTGTATATTTTTCTTCGTACAGTTTAAATGATCTTCTTACGTCAATCGTTGGAATTGTTTTGTGTAGGTTATGACGAAGAAACGAAATTTGAAAAATAGCACTTGCTTGAACATTCTATGTACAATGCTATATTTCAGTCGGAAGTTGAATTGGGCAGTTTTGAAACTAAGGGAAAGCGCGTATCTGGCGGCGTTGCAAAAGAAATGGTGGTACGATAAAAGTGAATGTTTCCATAACAAGGTACAATAGCAAATCAACTATAGACAACTAACAAATGAAAACATGTTTTTCAAAATTATTTTGATATTGAAAGAAAAACAGGGAAACCATTAAATGAATCGATCTGGGTATACACATGCACATTGTGTTTATTTTGCCAGTCATTTGAGCTAGAAAATCGTTTAAGTCCGTCAAATTGATGATCACGTGCACGCTGATTCGACTGACCTCAAAATTGTCCATCTAAATACAGTGGAACCTAGTTTTCATGACCTTGGAGATACCGATTAATTACGAACCTAGAGTTTCCTCCCAAATAGGATAATATCAATTACTTTCACACTAGATATTTCTGGCACAAGATTTTTCTTCACTTTCGATCAATCAGGATCTAGATAGAAATCTAGATCCCGAGAAATAATCAAATAATGCGTCAACCCATGCGTACTAATTCGTGTACATTTCTATTTCGTTTTATTTTGAAATATCATTTAACGATGACATGAGTTGCCTATGATTGAAACACGATGTTCTAGACCAAAGACATAGTCTGGGCCGCCGATTGTTGGCTATAATCATGTTAAGAATAGCTCTTAAGTCAAATTAATCACCGGTTTCTTCGCACGTATTAACCAGAAAACATCGTTTTGTTTGGCAGGAATCTAAACAGAATCCATTAGCGCTTAGTAACGTGGCTGGTATATTTTACGTCCTTATTGGTGGCTTCTTCATTGCCATGATTGTGTCGTTAGCCGAATTCTTGTATAAAGCTCACAAAGACGCCAGGCAAAAGAAGGTTTGTATATACAAATCTTTTCTCATCCTCATTTCCTTTTACCAGCTATAGACAATGAAACACTGATATCTAGGTGCTGGGTCCAAGTTTGACCAACACCGTGTCGTAAATTTCAAAATATATCTATATTGAATCTATACTACGATTCTTGATTTGATGTTGTTGTCGCATGATGTAATAGTCTTTATCTTCGAATTAGCCGCCTCTGATTCCTTGCCTTCCCTAACGTAGAGAACCGACAACCCATCCAAACTATAGAAATTGTGATAATCACAAAAGCTCGCTTTTGAACTGCATCATATTTCTGACATCTTGTATCGATAACCTATTACATTTAATATCCTGTAATTCCTGCTTATTAGAAAAAGGTAACCCACCGAAACTACGAACTTTCTCCGTTAATCTAACCGTAAGTAAAACCTATATAGATATATTTATCTTACATATCCGTAACACTAAGCCTGATTTCTTTCTTCCTCCCGTTGTCATTTTCTGTCTTGAAATCCTGTAGATGATTAGAACGTTGTTGGTCAGCATGCAAAGCACCTAGATACCTGCGTATTAGTTGAAATATATGCTATTGCGTATATTGTGATCCCCATCCACAGGGGAGACTAGACCCTGACGGGAGCGGTTAAAACAACAACGCCAGTTGCCCTTGATGCGCAATCTCCTGTTCATAAGATCAAACGTTTTTGTTTAGTTATGCATGTTTCAAACCACGTCCAATGAATCCAAACATTTTACAAAATTGATATCAAATTTCATATTTTATTTGTAAGACAAGATAATAGATATAAATATTTTCAAGACTGGAATCTTGTCGCAGAGCGTGAAAAAGAACACCGAATTTCAAAACTCGGCAATGAATTAAACAATCGAAGGATCTGTTCAAAAGTCCTTCTATAGCGATAAAATCGATAACGGCCGACGAGTCAAGCAAGAAAGGAAGGAAGCGCTGATCTTAGACTGATTAAATGTGATGGGCAGAATTTAACATGTTGTTTTTTTCTTCAAATTGTTGGAATTGCAGATGTTCAGTAAATGGCACTGTGTTCTGGATTTATGGGACAAGGTAGAATTATGATTACTAACTGTTTGTGTATAGACATTTCTCGTATAACCTCATCATTATACATATATAATTTTCGTTCCATTCGCGTGAGACCCTTTTCTTGCATTTAAGTTCGATGAAGTGCAAAACATTCAAATTCAGTGCTGAATAACGAGAGAACATATGCATATATATTTCGTATTTTGGCATCTTGTTGTGTATACGTAATGCTACGACCGAGATTGTCTCTGTGAGCAATGTATGCTGCTTCGTCCAATCTTGCTTGGCTTGCATCAATCATAACTCGCTCTGCCTCATTTTTAAAAACTTCTTTCTTCCTCCGACCCCAAAATAAATAAGCGGAACGCCATTATTCAACTAACGTGTCGTTTCATACATAAGCGAATGGCTTAAACGAAGAATACATAGATCCCACTAACAGATTAATTTTAGAGCCTCTGCGTATATTTGGCAATTGATAATTTCTTGTAAAAATCATCTTTATCTTCTCGTTACAGTTGAGCCTGGGGCAGGCGCTACGCTTCAAAGCGGAAATGACGATACGAGGCAGTCCGGCCGAACAGCCTATCCTTTTAAAACAGAACGGATTGCAGAGAATACCATCTGTACCAGTCAGTCGGCCCGGTACTGTCAGTTTAGTTTGATTCCCCTTGTCTGCACATGCCGACTCAAAGCAGTATAAAAGATACCCTCCATCAGAAGAAGAGAGGGTTTATCGGTATCAGAGCGATATGGAGTCCGAACATTATGTCATTCTAAGTTGAAGCCAATACCTGTAGAAGTATCTCGCGGATACATATAAATGAACCTATCACGTAATTCAACAGCTGAATATTCACGCGTTTTGTACTATGTCTATCACCGCAAAGATATGAAGAAATCCACACTAATATGCACACTTTTATTTTATTTTCTGTAACTCAATGGATCTCAAGGACTATTAAATCTGGACGTTTTAGGTGAATTCAAAGTCCAACAAATGGCCCGATTTAAGTGACAAACAGATTATGATAGGCCTACGGTTAGCTATACTCGACGTCTGGCGCGAACGTGGCATAAGGGAGGATGCTGTTTCGCAGGCTTAACTGTAGTTCAACGTTTTATGTCAAATTAAAATTCGCCCAGAACTATAGTTTGACCATATAGGCTATACACAACGCGGCCATAGCGAATCAGAAGATATATGCATGTACAGTCAAGTCCACTTAATCCCATTCTACAGCGATCGCCACCTCGTAAATGGTGGATGGCACCTCGTACATTTATCATCGATCTTATCAATACGGATTGACTGAACATACGACGTGTTGATGCTGTATGGAACGAAATGCTTTACATGAATGTGATTTAATGTGATCATTCTTTCAAAAAGATTTTGACGGGTCTTATATAAAATATCAGAATAAAAAAGTCGGGTACGAATTAAAGTGGACTCGACTGAAAATGAATTGTGATTTAGGCTTTACGACGGTCAACAGAACAACAAAACACGAAGTCGGTAACATTTATTTAGTTGTTAGTAGTACACGCTAGTAGTCTACTATAAACCAATCCTGGGTGAAATAATGATTTTTATCTGCACTGTAGTTTTAATGTATATTTTATTTTATCGTTAAGCGAATGATTATAATTATAATCACCTAATGAGTGTGTAAAGTTCTTTAAATATCTACGCTATCTTCTATAAATAAAAGCTATTTTCTATAATCCAAACAATTTTTATTTGTTGAATTTCGTTCTCACATAGAATAAAACCTTGATTAATTGCAGTGGGCCGACCCGTGACAATTTGTTTAAAGCAAACCGACTGGGTGTAGTGAACAATATACTTGCTGAGACCAGGCATTTTTATGAGCTTTGCGTGGATTTAGATTACTGGTTGGGATGGCCGAGTACATACCCGGGTAGCAAGTTCCCATGAATGCTCCTAAATATCGGTGTATCAAAATTAATGGCTCATTGAACAAGAACAAAAGCTGTTACGATAAAAGTAAATATTTTGATAATTCAAGTATTTTCTATGAATGGGGGGAAACTGAAAAAAATCGCTAAATTGAAATGTCAGTTGAGTTGGCTTTATTCAGTTTATTGGTGGAAGATTTTCGGAAGCGATTTTGAACGAATTGTGATACTTTGAGATTTTCCGAGTCTATTTCCTCAAACGTCACTATCGTCCCGGGGTTCCGCGCCGCTAACAGGTGACCTTACTCGGCATGTCCGGGTATGATACACAGGCACAAAATCGGTGCTCATAAAAACGATCGCATAATCAGGCGTGGATCCATTCCTAGATTTTTTTCAAGTTCATAAAAAATCTCTAATGATAGGGGCCTATGTGTACGCATTTGTCTTTAGTACATTCCTTCAAGAAAACGATTAAAAATGTTTTTGGTAGCTTTGGATCCGCAGGTGTGCTCATAAAAACGCCGCAGTTTGTCAACTGTAGTTACTCAAACCGACACATTTGTTTTGTGGAACATACATCTGGATGTATATACATGAGCATGAAGTAATCTCACTAGTAAACGTTCTATTGACTATCTGTGTGTAAAATCCATCAACATCATTCACGCAGGGCCCAGCTGAGATGGGCAGTCAACGGCTCCCACATGTCTAACGACCGCATCCAGAAATGGCTCCTCTACGGAGAACTTTTCTAAGGCAAATGCGCAGTCGGAGGTCTTCGAGGACAGTCTGAAGGTCTCCTTGAAAGACTTGAAGTGATGAGATATCTAGCCTTTTAAGTGAGTTTGTATTGTATCCAACGCATCGTGAGGAATTTGTCGATATCCCGCATAAATTTTCCATAGCGGCTTTCTACTGTGATGCAACGTTCAAAAGTCATCTCTCCCCGGAGAGAAGTATCTTCTGAGCAGCTACTGGAGCCATCTAGTAGGCTAGGTACCTTCTAAACTGTTGGGTGGAGAAAGGCAATGAGAAGTGTATTCTTGCCCAGAGACACTACGGTAATGAACGGGGCATCATGACCTTGCTTCACAGACTCGAACTACCACTCGTCCAACCTGCTCTACAATTTGATGCTCATGATTCCAGAACTCCTCTCACATGTGAAACCTCAACGAAAAACTTGGTATAGCCAACAACCGGCTAATCCGGATTCTAATCAACGAAGTTATTATGTATTGTATGGATTTGTAAATCAACCAATTAAACAATCAATCAATCTATTGATTTGAATTCACTGTGAATTGAGGTGATAAGTGGGCAACTCCTTGACGAATTAAAAGAGGATCAATTGGACAGGAACACTGATACACAAAGTATTTTCTTATAATACCATTTTATTAACAAATTTACAAATATTAACCAATCTTTTGATGTACATTACAAAAAATTATGATGTCAGATATTATCATGATATGCACATTTTACCATCAACATAGTAACAAGTGTATTAACTTGTCTTGAAAGATTTATGCATACAACATGCAAAATTCTGCAAATTCAATGCCGAGGTATAGATTCATCGATGATAAATGCCAGAAAGGTCAAGTCGAAGGAACACAGCCCTACTCAACCACAGCATTCACATAATTGAAATTCTGAATGCCAACAAGTTTAAAAATCAGCATCGCTTTGAATAAGATAACCTGAATATTTCTTTTCAATGATGAGCATATCGCAAATGACCTGGGATAATCCACATGAACCCGCATTGCTAAGATTTTAAGTCCAGTATAAGCCCATCATTTTATACTAATAGTCTATCCAACAATGTAAGACATGCCTTGAAGATACAAAACAACTTTTGAACTTAATGTTAACGGCAGTAGGCCTACAACCAAGGTCCTGGAAGTCGAGGTTTGTTTCCAAATCTTACGAACGAAGCGAATGCTATTTCTTGTTATTATCGCGATTCTGTTCAAGCGCTAGTTTAATGTCTTTTCTCATGACGTTACTCTTATCACCACGACAGTTAGGACAGTACCATTTACCCTTAGGCTTATTCACGAGTGCCACGCAGAGGAAATGAAACCATTCGATTTCGCAGTTATCGTTGTCGCAGCCGATCATTTCACCAAACGATACCTGCAAAATAAACACCTTCATACAGTCTTAGATTCCCCATTTGATGTACCAGGCAATTTGGTAAACCTACTCAAATTTAGATGCATTTAGAAGAACTTCCTATTTTTCTGTTAAGATTTATATAGAATCACATCAACCGGTATAGGATCATTCATTTATTACGTATGCATAAAATTTGAATTTTTCAACCCCCTCCCCCTCTGTACGCAAAATCAGCAATTTTTTCATATACATTAAGCATTACAGTACGCATGCACTGACCCCTCACCTCCCCTCCCCTAATGCGTACGTAATAAATGAATGACCCCTACAGGCATTTACAGGGACAATGCACAAATAAACTCAAGCGCATTAAACTCCACCATACTTGATGTAATTGGGACTGTGATTTACATTTACTGTAAATAATTTAATTGGGACGTTTACTTAATGTGTCATCGAGTAGACCAGAGGTATTGTTACGAGCAGTCGATTATGCTAATCCGATTGGCCATTTGTTTTTGTCTTTTTGAAGAAAGATTTGATTATCAAATTTGTCGAATGGTTACATTTACAAACTTGATTGAGTAAATAGATTAGCCTAATCTAAATCGCGTATGGAGCGATTCGATCGATATTTTACACCATATGGTTGCCTACTACAGAAATGAGAATCTATGGATTTTGTTCCACGTTTGTCGGCTACGTTTTACTTCTAGAATAAAACTGGTAGAAAACTTAATACTAGAATTACTTTTGACAAAAGAAATGTGGAACTTGGTATTGCAGGCTGCACATTTACCCCCCCGTACTCTATAACAATCTCAATAAACTGAGAAATCCTAATCGATTTTACTTGCCTGTAAAAATGCCCCAGATGTCAAAACCTGGGGCGCCCCAGATCCTGGATTAGGACTTTCAATCCAAATTGTTTGTAATTAAAAATTTTCTAAGGTCGCAAGCACCATTTGACCACAAGCCACAGTCACTGGCATATGCATGAGGCAACTCCCACGCATTAGTTCGCATTGCATTTTGGAAATGTCGTACCTAGGGCCATTAGCTAATAAGGCAACTTTTAGAATTTCAACTCTGTTCCTAAGTAATCAGGTCAACTTCAAGGTTATCTCGCTAAAACGTTTTCAATACCTAGTTCTGCTGCTATGTGGCACACTGGGCACATTCTTTGCACTGCAAAAGTCACACCTTACGATGATCTCTAGGGTGAGATCGAAACATGTCTTTTAATGTATTTTTGATTTAATTCAATCTTCTACAAAACTCACCTGTTGACAAATGCAGTATAGGGGTTCATCTGGATCAATTGGAAGATCAATCGTTGGTGACTTATCACCACCTGTATTCTTGTTATTTGTATTCTTTGCCTTCCGTTTCTTCTTTTTCTTTGGTTTTTCTTTCTCTTCCTATGGAGTTAACAAAGATATTCCACCATCATTGCACCACAATAACATTTGAAAATGATACTTGACCAGATTGATTGCCTTTGGAATTATGGAACAGTGTGTACACTGTAAAATTATGCTACATAACATGTACCGGTAATGTTCATTACTGACAATGCCAAGAAACAATTGAAGCATCATACAACTTCATAAATAATCACGTGACGTGTAACATAACGTTTACCCCACCATATACAGCTGTCCCTGGTACAATCTAATTGAATTTTGATTAGGTTATTAACTGAGAAAACTGTTTGGAACTAACCTCCCAGGGGCTGATCCAGGGTCCAATTTTGAATGCCTTGCCCTGAAAAAAAGGCACTTAAGGCCCATCTTGTGTAGATAGTGTAGATTGAAAATAAAGGATTTTTCCTCTCGTGTAGATGGCCCTTTAAAAGAGGCACATTAGGAATCAACTCCAATGCACAGTTGAAGTCATTTTCAACCATTTTTGTTTTTTTTGTAAGAGACCGGACTACAGCGATGCCATTTACATTTTACTTTTTTCGTCTTATGTGCCTATTTCCACATGCCTGTAGCCAGGATTTTAGCAGGAAACACACAAAATTTCAGAAAGAGTTAAAATCAGATGTCCTTAATTTGCCCATTTCCAGATTAAAGATTCTATTTTTCCTTTTTTTGAAGGCAAATTTCCTTATTCCAATTTGAGAATCTACCTACTGGGGCATAATTTTTGAAGCGGCAAGGCAAATGGAAATTTCTAAGGGTCCTTGAAATATTTATACTTGATATTCTTCGATTCTGATGCCTTTAATTTTCAACATGTTTTTTCAGTACACGCAATGCCCTTTTGTCACTTTCAGGCTGCCCTCCCTTTCTGGAAAATACTCATCCCGTACGATTGAAAATTCGAAACATGATTCAGGATCCAAAGAAAACAATTATTAGATGCACACCTTCAAGGCAATTTTGCGTTTGAAAAGTAGAATTTTTGCTGCTATTCCAAGAAGGGCATTTCAGATTTTTGAGTGCTTCATGTGAGGCATATGAGGTACCCTAAATCCACCGCTGCCTTCGAGGAAAATGTGATTTTTTAAAAATTGGCGGAATTGACAAAATAAAATGGGCCTATAGTAGCAGTTAGAGAATGGCAATGCAACTTCATTATTCGACAGGAACAAAGACATACAAATTTAACAGATAAAGGCATGCAGCAGACATCTCTACATCCCGAAACACTGTATATTTAATAGATTGAATAATGAAATCTTGAGCTTGGGCTGTTAGCCCTAAAAGATACTAGTACTTTTCGATATCCAATCAGGAGTCATCCATTAATTATGAACTTACATGGAATGTTATTTTACACCCATGGACAAGCGTCCCTTAGCATCCTTATAAACACGGAAGTGATTTATTCAAGACTTCATAACAAATGATGATCCCTAGCAAAAAAAACCTTTCAAAATTAAACAAAAGTGTTAGTTTGTTAACAATATTATTAAATCCTTGTGCAAACTTTTTTCAAAATAGGCCTACATGTAACTAAGAAATTTTAGGAACATTTTGTCAGTTCACTATAGTTTAAGGGGATAATGGTATACAATAGAAGTTTTAGCTTAAGGCAGCCATGAAAATTCTACACCCGAAGGAGTTAACACATTCGATGTGCTGTCGTACTATGTTTAGGTTCCAGGTGGGGTACTTGTCTCATCAACAAATCTCCGAACAAAACATGCAAAAACTGTGCCATTTTGAAATTTAGCTAACCAATATTTCCAGAATTCAACCCCCAAGGAATGATGACTAAGGTTGCATGAAACCTGAGCAAGTTTCAGGATGCTGGTGTCTCAATTAGAAGCTATTGAGTCCGTTATGAATTTCTCATCGAGACTACAGTATCTACGGGACCAACCGAAAAATGAGATGCTTTTCAGGTGGTACATAGTTCTATAGCTGTGCATTTCTAAATACTTTAGAGCCGACACAAAATTAAGGTAAAAGGGTTAAAACTCCTAAGGGCACACCAAAAGATCCTGTTTTCCCGGACGGGACAATCACCAAAATGGGTAGGTAGGTAGAGATTTTTTTTTTACAGAAAAAAAATCTGACAGTGGGATGGTTGCCGTAAATTATCTTTTACATGACCAAATTTCCAGTTAAAAATATGATTAGCAGCTAGAAAAATGAATGGAAGTTGAGGTTTTTGTACAATAAACTAAAAAAAAAAACAACAACTATATTTTGAACATATTTCACACTTGGAGACTGTTTATGAAAAGAAAAACATGGAAATCTTGAATGCTTATATTTTATACGGAATTCCTGGAACTTTACAATTCAATGTCTGATAAGCAAAGTTGTCTGAGCACAGTTGTACCATTTCCAGAATCAAATTGTTAAATCCGATGTAATGTTTTTATGATGACAGTGCCAACATCACGATTTGATATGAAAGAAAAAAATATTTCATTTACAAGAATGAAGAGCTTTGTAGTTGGTCGGCTATTTTTGAAAGAAGTTATTTCATCTGAAGTTTTGAAATAGGGTCGGTGGGCAATTTTACTATATTTTGAAAATAATCATTTGAAATGATGCAATATCGGGTCAGTTGGGCCCGGGAAACAAGATTTTCTTTTGGTGTGGCCTAAAGATTCCTTGAACTGATTTTAGTATTCCAGGAAACTCGTAGAAATATTAGTTTACCGGTAAGAAAAGACCGAAAACCAGGTTAAGAGAAAATCCTACAAGAAAAAACTGCAACACACAAGAACTGAACCAACAATGGAATGAATATTCTTAACAAGGTTTGTAACCTGATCGGAGAGTGTTTTTGGGCGATGCAACCACAGCTGGCTACGTCGCTTGCGTCGCCGTGGCAACAGAAGTATTGAATCTTCAGGTTCTGTGTCCTAAAATACAATGCAAAGCAACCAAATATGTTACAGCAACAAGGAACAAAGCCATGCGAAGCAAAACCTACTGACATTCTGCAAAAAAATGCTTTACCCTCTAACAAGCCAGTATTTTTCAGCCTGTGACTGATTTTGAACCATGCAAGGGGAAACCTACATTCCCCTTAGAAGAACCTGGATTTGCCTTTGCTACCTCCGCCATTAAGGACTAAAGAGCTTCAATATGTTACAGCCAAATTGCACTAACCCTCACTGCATGTACACCACTATGTGCTACATAACTGCCCTAATTTAATCTACCCAACTGTGTACCCTTAAAGGTTTAATTGTTAGATAGTTAAAATCTCAATTAAAAGATGACAGCACCTTTCAAACCTTGTGAAACTCAAGAGCTTCAATATGTTACTGCCAAATTGCACTAACCCTCACTGCATGTACACCGCTATGTGCTACATAACTGCCCTAATTTAATCTACCCAACTGTGTACCCTTAAAGGTTTAATTGTTAGATAGTTAAAATCTCTATTAAAAGATGACAGCACCTTTCAAACCTTGTGAAACCGTAGTAACAAACAATACTTCACGGAAGATGCAACAGCGGTACACCTCCTAATCAATCATTTCAGAATACACTCCTCTATTAGGCTACTAGGTAGGCGAACCATTTAAACCTGATCAATTTAATCCTAATTTCGATGTACCTAATTCTGACATTTTCAATGCTGATGCACTAAAAAATGGTATAACATAAGATTTGGTACGAAGCCCAACTGAAAGTGAAATATTTACCTTTTGATCTTCCTCTTTTGACACACTGTCATGATGTGTTCGTTGGCGGCGATGTCGTTTATGGCCGGGCATTATTTTCTCCGGAACTTCCTTCTCCTCGACTATTTTTGGCGGTTTGACAACAACGACAGGAGATTCAACTTTTTCTTTTTCGACGACAGGTTTAATGACAATCGGGGAATCTACTATTTAAAAAGGAAAGCCATTTTAAGTAAGTCAAACTCTAGACTACGGTGTCCAGTGGCAGTACTAGAGCTATGGGCGACTACAACGAACATCAGTTCTGCTTTTATAGAGCAGTTTTTACCGAAATTTGGGGTTTGGTGTTAACTAGATTGCTAATGTGAATGAGATATGCAAACAATATAAAACATTATCAATTCTATGCAGGAATACTTTAATTGCTTTTACTGGAAAATTCCATCTTTTCTAAAGTATGTTTCATGTTAAATTCTTTAAATAATGTAAATACCTTTAGTCTCGACCTTAGCAGTAAAACCTACAAAAGGATGAATTCTCATAATTAAGGCGAATA
Organism: Tubulanus polymorphus; assembly: GCF_964204645.1. Classification (NCBI taxonomy): domain Eukaryota; kingdom Metazoa; phylum Nemertea; class Palaeonemertea; order Tubulaniformes; family Tubulanidae; genus Tubulanus; species Tubulanus polymorphus. The sequence goes on along the minus strand of NC_134029.1, from coordinate 9,990,367 downwards.
TGTTAATACAGGGCAGCTCAGAATCCGACAATATTAATCATGAATATGCTTCAACAATCTTACAAAGGAGCCCATCATGCAGTTTTTGCAGGCCCGTGTAGGAGGGGGGAACCTCTTCCCCACTCATTGAGGAAGTCCTGCCCAGATACCGACCTCAAGAAAATTTGAGCATCGATTTCAAAACATTCACTTGACATTCATTGCTAACACTTTCTCATTCGTTCTACTTCAAAACATGCACATGCTTCCAAACTTAGATGATATTTGAGGCCAAAATGTAGGGAAAAGAAGCTAAATTTTCACCCCAAATATGCTAGAAGTTGTGAAATTGCTTCTCTTTGCATCTCATATTAAAAATTAAAAAATGTTCTGCGCGAGTACTCCCAGGACCCGACATTATCCTGGTACCTTACAAAAAGTTCCACGAAAGTCGAACCCCCTCAAAGACATGACTGGCTACGGGCATGCTTTGCTTGGCACCAAGGAAAATTCATCAATAGCGTATACTATGGATTTAGGTCAGGATAGTGATTATGGGCTCAGAAACATTCAAAGACCAAGACTTAAAGATTTCAAGGCCTTGAATAGACCCCATATAAACACATTATTGAGAAGCACTTACCAAGATTTTCAAGGTCTTGATCTAACTGCCTCGATCTATTTTCAATGTGTTCAATTATTTCAGCAACAATTTGTAGTTTTTCATCACCTAGTTCTTGACATTTGATTAAAGCTCGTTGTACTTGTAGCACAGCACGTTTTTTCATCGAACCCTCAGTTTCCTTCAGATAGTTCTCACGGTAATAATCAATATCTTTCAACAGATCTGGAACATAAAGCTTCACATTGAATAACATTATCTAGGCCTAAAGCCAGACAATCAGGTTTCATAACATGTGTTGATTAAAATTCCGATCTAATAAAATCAAAAATAGCAAATTTTCACACGAGAAGTAACAAATAGCGATTCATAGAAAAGTAGGGAATTTATCTGGCGTTCTGAGAAAAGAGCAGTAAAACCAATAAAATCAAAATTAGCGATTTTTACAATAATAACCAATTTTTTTGAGAGACGGAAAGTCAAGAAAAAAGACAATTTTTAGAAAATAGCAAATTTTCCTGACATACAACTTTTAAACCGGCAATTTCAGCATGTGCTCTCTGTTATTGTTTATGTAAGCCGGTGCGTGTTTCTGATGTCATCTCTGACAAATGGTCGCGGCTTCCAGTCATTTCACTAGACATTTCATGCGATATTTTATCGTTTTGGGAGTGATTTGAATTAATAAACCCTTACCATCGTATACAGTTGCTACCGTTGTATATGACATGATAATGGTAAATGAGTAGCGCTGTAGGTCTTTGAATACGGTGAACAAAAGATCTCTTTTTTATCGATTTTACGTAGGTTTCGCATACTAGCGCGCACACGTGCTTGTGTTGATTGTCATAGATAACATCATAAATAGCACCAATGCGGGTTGTATGTGAACTATACGCACAAAGTGAAGGATAAATAAATTACTAATTCACGGCTAATTGGTGATACTTTTTTGAGTCAGATCTCAGGTCGTTTTATAATACTTAAGTTTCTTCTGGTTAAGAAATCGTGGAAACTTCAATTTTGACAGCATTTGCCCTTTAAAATTGTTAAAACTTTTGGGTAGAATAGACCCAGTGGTAAAATGCTGCACTTGCAAACACTAGGCCTACAACACGCAGCAGTTGGTGGGTTCAAGCCCGAATTAACGTCATCTTGTAGGAAGTGAATATTTTGGAGTATTCTTGGTTTGGACTTCGATAGGGTTTGGGTCTGGAGGGTTAGGATTACGGTCCCTAGAGAAGGGGTTAGGGGTTTTGTGTGGTACACCGGGTCTAGGGTGGCAGGGGTTTGTGCCGAGGCTGGGTGAAGTGATGACATCAATCAGGTCCGAATGCCTCTGCCGAGCGCGGGAGGATGCTACCCAGTTTACGCTCTAGCTTACTTATTCCTACGTACTCTAATGCTTGACCTTGATTATTATACCAAATCAAGTTTTATCTGTAGAAGTAGTTGGGAGTACGCCCTGATAAGGCACCTGGCAACGGGGAGGGGATTTTTAGTCAAAGTGCAGGCCAATCATACGCTGGAATTGATCAGCGGTTTTTGCCTGGATCGTCTGTTCATCCAGTTGATTCCAGTGGAGGACGGATTTGACGAAGATTGAGTTTCGGTATTGAGCTATGTTTGGCCTCGGGACAACGAAGGGTTTGCCGTTGTTTGACGTTTAACTTTGAACAACGTTGTCCGTGTTTAAGTCTTTGTAGGTTTTAGCTCATATGGCCCTTTTTCAGGGATGAAAACGGCCCATATTGAAAAAGTTGGAAAATATTTTTTTTAAAAAAGAATTTTTTTGGGGAACAAAAATCAGTAACTTTTAGCTAAAAAACTTATTTCCTTTTGGTAAAAATGTTAATAGTTTGGGCCTGAATTAGAGCCGCTTTTTGAATGAGATGCCATATTGGTTTCTCCGATTTTGGTAAAGCGATTGAGGTGATTTACACTGTTCCCAGGAATAAAGAAAATGTTAGAAAAGGTCGGAAATCCGTCTATGGACGGAAGATTTTCATCCCTGCTTTTTCCTGATTTTGGAGCCTGCAGAAATTGATCAGGGGGCATAGCCGGGACCAACCCATTTGTCACTTTGTACAAAAAGCTCAGTCGGAGATTCGTCCGTCTGGTTGGTAGGCTTGTAGTCAGTAACCTGTCTGTGGTTTAGTTTCACGATCGGATATTTTCACAAACCACAGTCAGGAATGGGAAGGTCATTTTTGTATGAAATCTTCGTCAGCCAATTTGACTGACGAGTAATTTGCCTGGCATTTCATTGTCTCTTAAGATATCTGTCTAATTTTTGTTGTAATCGACGCACAACAGATTCGTAGTTTGTCTGATACCTATAACACCTCACCTGACGATCTTAATCCATGTGCAAATCGGCCGTAAAGTGAGAGTAAATTTCCGTCCAGTCAACAGCTGCCATTTTGAAAATTACTGGAGGTGCTGGCACCTGTGGACTGAGGCCAGGACAACAGCACAAACTAACGAAGCGAAACGACGAAATTAAAAAAAATTAAGAAATCAACACTTATTCCCATTTTTCTTTTACCAGAAATTTACTATTTCATTATTTGTTATGGAAAACACGAAGATTTGAAATAAAAGTTGGAAAACCATCAAAAATGAAAATTGTCGTTTCGTCTTGGAAGTTTTATATAAATCCTTGTAGGTCCCCTTGTCTTATCATGCCACATATGCAATACAGAGAAATGGCGGCCAATGGCGAAATTTGTGGAGAAATTAATTAATTTCTCAAAATAATGTTGATTAATCACTCGAAACATACATAAAATTGGATTATTTCGAAAGGTACCTGTGTTAGTTTGTGAATTAAGCCATTAATTGTGGACTGAAGTGAATAGAAAGTATATTTTTGAAGTGTTACTTTTTTCAACCGCGTTTTGGTCCTTGTCATCCCTAACGTTGGTATAAGCCCATCCGATTATAAAAAGCTTACCACCAACGATTAGGTAACTAACTAGTAGGCTTGGTAACTCAAGCGGTTTTGGTCAGCGGTCTGGTACGGATCCCTGAATACAGTACTATATTCGACAACAGATTGGACGAGTGAAATATATGCAGTCCTCTTACTCTGCATAGGACACTTCCGTAAGTTATGGCGAAGGAACCCTAATGTACAGTTAGCTCTTTTAGCGATAGGCCTACTTGATATGTGGAGGTTCCACTTGAGGTCCTCTCTCTGAGATTGTAATTCCGAGGTAGGCCTATGGGCGTGACTTCGTCTTTACTCGACGGAGCAAGTCAGTAGAAATATGTCAATTTGTTTCGAATTGATAGGATAGGGTTTTATTCAGTTTCTTTCACCTCCTCACCGTTAAATTGAAGATCGAGCTCTCGCAGTTGAGTCATGTTGCGCTGCAAATCATCGGGAAGCGACTCTAAACAGTCGAGATAATGTTCCAGATACGTTGCCGAACACAACGCTTCGACTGCCGCTTGGTTCAACAGATTTGCCATCGCGTTCTACTATCTCTCCGTTTCCTCCGCAGCAAGAAATTTTTTGTTGATTCTAAACAGCTTTCTGTAGTTAACAACAAGGCCTAACAACAACAAGATATTTTTCAATATTTTCAATTCATTCATTTCCTGGTTAATTTATGAAGACACCGCGATAGAAGCGCTTAGGACTATAGACGCCGTATATAGCATTTTATCAGCGTTTGAGAAGCAAGTTTTTGATGACAACCCCATAGAAATATACAGCCATCATATTCAGCTTTGCAGTAGTGCAAGCAATGAATATAAACCGGTTACGATATATATTTGATTGTGATTATTCGTTTAAAATATAGGAATATATTGAATTGAATTATGCTTGTGGAGGCGTCAAAACCTTACGCTGACTGATTACAATCAAATTCAAATTCTGTTGATTTTGTGCGGAGACCTAGGCCTATCAACAGAGCCGACCAAATGATCAGCGTGTGAAAGGGTATCCAGATAAACGTAGCGCCAAACGTAGTGATCGTCGTAGTGGTGATTGTGGTCATTTGAAATACACGGTACAAATAGGAGGCCTAACTATGTAAGTAAAAAACAATCGAATTTTTTATCTTTGTATTCAAATATACTAACAAATGAAGTGAATATGTGTAATGCACAGAAATGTTTAGTAATGTAAATCTAGGACAGTAAATTATGCACAGTTATATGGTGATTGTAAGAATGTGTAAATGATAAATATTAGAAGTAGTAGGCCTATAGGGTACAAACCCTGATAAAAAAATGATTTCTGAGGGCTCCTACTAAAAGCCGACCACAGCGCCGTCCAAGCGCCTACCAGATATGAGAAGCTCACTAAAACGGATAAAAAATTCTTAAATTTAAAGTAATAGGCCTAACTTTTATTTTTCATCTATTTGAACACGATTGATAGTTTTGATCGTTAGAACTTTAGTGTCATCAAAAACGAGTAGGGCCTACGGTAGAGCTACACATTTGCAAAGTAAATACTTATTTAACGTTTTTCATTGAATTTTTAATTACAAATATATACTTATATACAAATTTACAGTGGCCTATTTCACTATATTTCTTAGATCTGAAATTTACAACGGTTGATAGTTTGATAGTTTGAACTTTGTCATCAAAAACATAGGCCTATAGGCCAACGTAGAGCTACAATACATTTGCAAAGAAATACTTTAACATTTTTCAGTGAATTAATTAATTACAAAAATATATACAAATTTACAAGTTTACAAATGACATTAGGAACATTTCACTGTTTCTCAGATCCGAAATTTACAACGAAATTATACAAACGTTAACATGTACATCACTGATATATATATATATATGTCTATTAACCTCAATTTCCGGCTTCGAATTTTTCAATTTGCTGTTCTTTCACTTTTTACGCGCTTCTTCTGACCTGGTTTTTTGGCAATATTTCCGGTTTTAGGAATAGTCAGCAGACCATCTGTTGACGTCATTGTAGCCTATTCATTGGTTTTGTTGGCCTTATTGTGGCTTTCATAAACTTCTCAAATAGTTTGTTTTTATCGTCTTCGGTTTTTTGAGTCCAAATGACATGGCTGACAGTATTGCTTTTTAACTTTGATACAATTTCGAAGTTTCCTTGATTGTATAGCTCCATGAATTTCGATATAGGCCTATTGTAGTTTCACCATTTTATGCAATTCCCAATTTAATCCGGAATCTTTAATATCTTCCATTTGGTCGAAAGTTTTATAATGCTGTAAATTGTCTCGCAATTAATGTTGGTCCAACCGATTGAATGTACCCTTTTCTTGACTGACGGAATGAACACATAGGCTACTGCTTTAGTCGCGGTTCCAGTTTATTGAAATAAGCTATAAACTCTGGTGCTGATTCCATTATGTCTGCTTTTATTTCAATCATTTTTTGTTCGTAGTTGAATTCGTCATGCTGATGCAGCGCTCCACTTTTACCAAATATCGCATCGACTATCTTATCTTTAACTTTATTGTTGACACCAGTTTTGTGCAACAAATGTCTTTTTACATTCTCAATAAGGTGCCGGTGACATAATATTTGATTAGCGGAGGGGAATGCCTCTTTCACCGCCTTAAGTAGCGCTTTTTCTTCATCCGAACCGAAAGTCAGAGATTCACTGTAGCCGATTTCAGTTGATGTTATTGCTGAGTCAAGCTTCCCTTTGATGTGTGAGAAGAAATGCTGATAGGTTTCGGTTTCCCCGTCCCAATGTAGAAACAGAGGGCCGATAAATATATGTCCAGTATTATTTTTCGTTTTTTCGCGAGGATGAACATTTTGAACCTGCTTCAAGTTTCTTGGAAAATGCAACAAACTGTTCAATCAAACATAGTTTATTATGTACATCGCGCGTTGGCTGAGTAACACTTTTTTCAGCTATTTTTTCCATAACAGAGTCAGTTGTCCTTACATAATCAATCCCCGCCCCCTTTTTTGTATTTCATGCGTTTCACTGAACGGAGGTGCTTCGCCTAGATATTCAATGATCGCTATATTTCTAACGTGAGTATCGAACGTGGAAGGACACGCGCTTCTTGTAATCCGTTTCCGTTTTAGGGTAGAATAGAATCGACGCAAAATTAAAATGGAATCTCACCATCCGAAATAATTGCTGCGATTTTCTCAACAATAATTGACTCGTTCAATTCTGGTGGTGATGGCGGTGAAATGCCTTTAAAATAACAAAGTTTTTTATTATCATATAGCCATTCATCTATTCTCATGATAAACCGTTGTATAAAGTAGCCTAGGCCTAGACACTAACCTGTGCTGTTGCAAGGCATTGCAAAATCATTGTCGGATTCAGCAAGAAAATCTGAAATTTCTGATAAGAAAAGAACGATATCATTTGGCGTTGTTATTATATATGCTGTAGAATTAAGATGAAGAATTTATGAAACGCTTACCTTTGGTATAGTTCGGCTTGGTCTTCGTTGATGAATTGTCCTCCGAGAGGTTTTGTTCGTCTGGCGTATTGTCTTTCAATTTTTGGTCTTCATTAGGAGGTTCCAGCAGTCCTGTAAAAATGATCGAATATTGATAATAAACGTTTAAAAAAACGTAGTTTTTCCATTGATAAAAAAAATAGCAATCAGTTTGATAATATCACTTACCATTAACTGAAAGAAGGTTATCCGAGGAACAGTTATCCGATGAATTGTCCTCCGAGAGGTTTTGTTCGTCTGGCGTATTGTCTTTCAACTTTTGGTCTTCATTAGGAGGTTCCGGCAGTCCTGAAAAATGATCGAATATTGATAATAAACGTAAAAAATGTATATATTGATAATATCACAACCATTAACTGAAAGAAGGTTATCCGAGGAACAGTTACTGCAAACATTGCTTTCATCCCGAGAAACATTATGTTCAAAATCTGAAACATGCAATATATATATATATATATATATATAATGTATATATAGCCTATATATGTTCATCGGATTATTTGTTACATTTTGTAAAAATCTAAGGTATTTTGTAAAATGGAAATATAATGAATAGAGACCTAACAGCTTACCTTCGGTGTTTAGATTGTGGATCTTGGCAATTGATTCAAGATCATGTTGACTAAATCTATACCCGCTCGCGCATCACCTCTGAGTCTCTTGTCTAACGTCATCAACTTTTGAACAATATCCTCAAGCCTGCCTCCAACTTTCGCCACAAGTTACATGTGCACTCGTGATGCTTCATTGGTTTTTTCACATTTAGTGTTGTATCTTAGTAGTTCTTTGCCCAGCTCCCTTTTTTCCCTAGCAGTTTCGACCAACCTATTTAGGAGGCCTTTCTTGGATAGTTGCTCTAATAGATAATCTAAAACAAACCAATGTAAATGAAATTAAGGCAAATGGATGAAACAATTAGATTTTTAAGGATATTGGTAATCCGATATACTCACTATATAAAGAGATCGGCTGTGCTTCCTGTCCTGAAGTGTGGAGTTTGTTATCTCTGACTCAAAAATGCATTGAAAGTTATTGAAAATCATGATTGCATTGAAAATCATGATTGACTTAAGTTTCATTCAATTATAATCATGCGATAAAAACACAAGATCGAATGTAACTTACAATTTAGAAATCTCTCCGCTGGTAAAAGTGGTACAAAATAGTCCGGAATCCACGTTCGTTGGGAGTCTCCTCGGTTTCTGACTTTCGTCCACATCACCGTGATCGCGCATCCGTCGTTCGCTGTGGATTCACGTGGCCAAATATTTGAATTTAATATCGGTATGCTATTGTCAACAATACCATTCATTGCCGGATACACTGTTTTGATGACTCGCCAAATCACAGATGATAGGCCCATTACATCGACAAATATGCTCCAGGGCGAGCACAATCTAGAATAGCATCCTCCAAATCAGGCGATACCAATCGGAATTGATTATATAGATGATGATTCCTGTAGTGTTTGTAGTTAATCATCAACTCCACTGCTGTTCGTAAACGAAGTTGATTGCTCATGGATTCGTCCCCCACGAGTGCTACAGACACAGAGTTAAATAAACAGTCACCGTTCGCAGAAACATCAATTGGTTTCATGGTCTCGCTTGATAATAAACTTTCGGAGTATTCGTGTATTCGTAATGGAACCTGATGCTCCGAGTACAATAAATTCGCATCCATCAGAACTTTCTCCAAAATGACAGCGGTACTCATAGCTTTAAAGCCGCGCCAAGCAGCGGACGCTAATCTGTCAAGGCCTTGGTGATAATCAAAAACGTTTTCTGCGCATTGATTGCATCCACGGCAAACGGCACTCTATCGCATCTTCGTCATGCTCTCGAAGACAAACTGGAATTGATAAGATAGATAGTCTGTAAATATGAGTGATATATGTATAGAATGAATAATATATGAAATACATACCGTAATCAATGAAAAAACTCCTCAATGCAAAATTCTTTCAAAAACAATTACCAACCAAAATCTATAGAATCCATATTCTTTGTTAATACTATATATTGTGAGCCAAAAAATTGTCAACATAATTGATAATCAAAGAACGTTTGAAAATGGAATTTGATGATTTTGTTCTCATTCAATGAAAGGAGGATATTGCGGAATTTGAAAGGAGGATATTGCAAATTGATGATGTCGATTGAAGAAACATTTTGATTAACTAAACACAAAATTTATCGGATACGCGCATTTGTTTTCTGGCTTGTATTCCACGTGAATATCAAACTTCTGCAGACGCAGTCGCATACGCTGTAGTCGCTTCGGAGCTTTTAGAATAGATTTCTTAAAAATTGTCATTAATGGCTTATGATCTGAGTATACAGTAATATCAGCCTTCCCTAGTATATATTGTTCGAAGTGTTCTGCCGCAAATACTATCGCCAGGCATTCTTTCTCTATTTGAGCATAGTTTTGCTCCGTTTGGGATAGTGCTCGCGATCCATATGCGGTTGTGTGGCCATCTTGAAACAGCCCTGCCCCCAATCCTACCTGTGAGCTATCGCACTCAATACTGAATTTTTTAGCGCATCATAATAGGACAAGACCAGTGCCTGGGTTAACAACTCTTTCACGTTACTGAATGCCTTTTCGTGCTTATCCTGCCATTCACATATCGCATTTTTGTCGGTCAGTCGTCTTAAGAAATTTAGAAAGATATGTGATCATACCCAATAATCGCTGAAGGCTTGAACTGACTCCGGAAGCAGCATCTCCGTGATTGCGCTTATTTTTTCAGGGTCGGGCTTTAACCCTTCATCGCTTATGATGTTCCCGCAATATACAGCACTCGTTTTCTTACAGCGGAGTTTCGGTTAGTTTAATGTAATACCTCGTTCTCTACACCTGATGATTAGAGCTTCGAACGCATGATCATGAGACTCGTTTAGCTCTTCGGGGTTCTTACCCGAGCCCCACACTAAGATATCATCTGCGATTTTAGCCGTATTTTCTAAACCTTCTAACGCCATGCCTAAACGTCGCTGAAATTCCTCCGGTGCAGACGCTAAACCAAATGGCATTCGGAGCCATCAATAACGACCAGACGGTGTCCAGAACGTAGTCAATTTCGAAGATTCCTCATCGAGTTCAATATGCCAGAAACCCTCTCTCACGTCAAGAATCGAGAATAGCTTCACATCCAATCGGAAGGTTCGTCAACCTTAGTCAAAATTTCACGAGTGCACAGTTCTGATAACTTTTCTTCTAACCAATCCTTTACGGGAATCGGTACCCGACGTGGACTATTTTGTACCAGTTTCGCATCTGGAACAAGCTCTATGTGATATTTGCCTTCCATCCTACTAAGACCTTGGAATACATCCTGATATTCCTCGAGAATTTGTTCCTTACTTTTCACCGCACTGACTTTATTTACAGGTAGCGGTTTATTGAACGATATTAATTTGTGCGCTTTGCAGGTGTTACCCGATAACAATGTAATATCGACATTATCAACCACCTCGACATGTATTTTCTTTTAACTCCATTTTTCGCTTCACAATACAAACTCACGCAACCGACTGGTTTCAACGGAGCGGAGTTGTACATACGCAGGGTCGTTGTAGTAGCGCGCATAATTGGGTCTGCTGTACCCATAATTCTGCGTAAATCGGCAAGCCGCATCGTACTACAACTAGCACCTGAATCAATCTGCGCCCTAATCGACACTTTTTTTCCATCCGGGTTTTCCACACCAATAAGTACATTATACGTATTACGATTTCCGTCGAAATCTTATAAATCGACTCCTCGCTGTCATATTCGTACTTGACTTGACGTACCGGTTTCTCACGAGATTTATCAATATATTTCGCTGGAGCCCTTGTACTATGTGCTGCTTTGTTCGATTTCTGCTGACAAACAGATGCAAAATGGTTTAATTTCGAACAGTTATTACACTTTTTTCCATACGCTGGGCATTTGCCTTTCTGATGTGCTGAACCGCAATATTTACATACTGGTGGCTTACTGAAACGTTTTGGCTTACTTGAAGTAAAACGTTTGACATCCTCGCAGGCTCCTAATCTATCGACCTGCTCTGTAACAGTTTCAGACGCCTTCGCTATCTCAATTGCCTTATTTAGTGATAAGTTCCGTTCACATAACAGTTTCTTTTGTAGGCTTTTACTCGACACACCAATGACTAACCTGTCTCTGATCTGCTCATCGGTTCTATCGCCGTAGTTGCAAGTAGATGCCAACTTACGAGGTCGAATAACATACGCATCGATTGAGTCATTTCCTTGTGTGTAATTTCCAAAAACAAAACGTTCGTAGATTTCATTGCACAGGGGAACAAAATAGCTTTCCAATTCTTGAATTATTTTATCATAATCCTTTCTCTCAGTCGCTGTTAACATTTTTTCCAGTACAGTAGTACAGTACAGTTGCAAATTCAATACTGCCACGTACACACGTCTCTTCACTTCCGGTTCGGAGAGCTTCGCTTCAAACCACTTGATTCAGTGTTGTTTCAACGACTACCTACTTGCCTCGGTATTCGTAGTGATGTAAGGATATCATCTCCTCTATCTCCGCATCCTTTAACCAGCTTGAAAGTTCCCTAATAACTTCTGACACCATGTTTGTGATGTGAGAATTCCAAGTAATGACAAGCAGAGACGCCATTAAACTAACGAATACAGTTTATTGCTATATACCAAAGGTTAGATCCCATACGTTAAAGACCTATGGTTAGATTCCATACTTCATATTAACACAATACTCGTAACAAAGTTTACACACAGTTATGTCGGTTGAGTTGAACGGGTCTACAGTAGAGCAGTTAATAATGCATTGAGGAGATCCATCAACTGCACGCGACCTCGGTTATTGGTCGAGTGGTTACCAGAAAATCTGCCAGGTTTGTTGAATCTGTCATTCGGGACGGAACGAGAGTTGGATGAACGAGAGTTGATATTATATCGAATATTTCCACGGAACTGAGTGCGATTGTTGGTCGGCCTATGTTCGGTAGGTCTGGTATAATTGGTCGGATTAAGTCCAAGAAGAGGGTTCAAAACAGTTTTGAGGCCTCTCACAAAAGCAGCGACGCCAGGTCCAGAGAGGTGAATTCCATCCTCAGCAAGTAACTTACGATCCAAATGGTGTTCAATGGTATGAATCCCGTCCAATTTCTTTACAGAGGTAGAATAATCAGCACAGGTCTTATTGTAGCTTGCACAGTTTCTCGACAGAGGCAACGAGATACAGATTTTCGCATCTGGGAAGGTTTCCCTGCAGACATTAACTAGTTTCTCCGTTTCTGTAAAACAGAGGTCAGCACTCCCATTGGCTAGATCGTTATCCGCGACGTGTAAAACAATTATGTTCACTCGTTGACGACTCGACGTTACGTAGTTCGTTGCACCCCTAATAGTTTTATCAGATAGTGTCGAGATGTCGCATTTTTTGTGTCTGAACATTTTTGATGCCACAAGACCTCGGGTATGGGAATTTCCAACGATAAGAACATCAGTGACTTTGGTGGTTTTCCGAACCGGTGATATCAGGGACTGACTCTTGGTTCGGTATTTGTATTCGATTGTTGACGTCGTTTATTATTCAGAACTGGCTTGAATGGCTCAGAGCTTGACTCGGCAGATAGTTGTATTTCTATGTTGGTCAGAGATAGTCTTTCTCGCTTTTTTAAGTTCTTGTTCCGAATCTTCCCGAATCTCGGACGCTTTTATTCGACAACGAAGATCATCGATCTCTTTTACATGATCTTTTAATAACCTGTTCGCTGTCGCAAGATCCAAGAACTGTTCATCTGAAGTTTGATTGTGCTCTCAACACAACCTCCCCTTTCAGGAGAATTTCTTCTCTGAGCTGACAAATCCCGGAAGTGTATTTCTCGACTATGCGGTTCAATTCATCAGATTTCTAAGTGACAGACCTCGCACCTTTTCAGCACATAACAATTGGAGCACGAGTTGGTTGCTCTTTTGGATTTTAATTTTGCAATATGGTTATTAAGTTCGCTAATCTCTTTATTTGCAAGCTCCAACTTCAATTTTTCATTCTCGAGACTAGCATTCGTGAGTCTTTGAAGCAGCTTTGCCTCAAACTCTCTGACAGTCGACTGTAGGATAGCGTTCGACGTTATCAGGGTCTCAGTTAGGCCATCAGTGATGATATCAGTTTGGGTTCCACAGTTGGAGGTTTTTAATCCGGTGATAGGCCTACACGGAAGTAGCGATATCTCATCAGTTTGAATGGCAACACATGTTGACGATAGTTCTTCAGTCTGTACAGCGAAATCAGCACATGGCTGTACAGCAACGTTTACCGGGAATGGCTGCTGGAGAAATTCGGAATCCGATGGAATATCGGTACAGTTCATACATTGGTACTTCCTATGAGTTGTGGCAAGGTTAAACAATTGATAACCAGGTAGACCAGTGCAGCTAAAGTGCACCCAAAGTTTACATATGTTACATTCGATCATGTCTTTGGAGTCCGAGGAAGTACAGCAATGGCTACGGACAATGTGCGACGCCATATTGGTTAAGTGAGCTCCTCGGCTTCTTCGTTCGGCGTTTCGAAATCTTCGATCACACGCTTTTAGTGTCGAGAGCAATAATAAGACACAAACCACGTATGTAGCAAATATATAGCTTACGATTATATCTGTCGAGTAACAATCGTATTTCTCTATCGCGTATCAGTGATATTTTTCCTTCGCTGAGCTTTACGTGCAGTCCGTACTTTCTGCCATGACACGCCATCATAAATATCAATAAGTATGCCTGTGAATTCTTTATCTTACCTTTATTAATTTTTATCAAAATGCTCTCCGCAAATGATGAGCATGGTATAAGTGAACGTCTTTTTGCCCTTATATCACCGTTATATCCCGCTAAAAAGTTATTATGAAATGATAGACAGTCATACATAATAGCATTCAATATACTTTATATATTGTTTATTCACACTTACTCGACATTTGAACGACAGCATTATTTTTGCAACAGAAACGACCCGAAGACATATTTGGATGAAAAGGCCAAGCGCCCTAGCTGCTTGACGTTTATTATATACAAAACATAAAAATTAGAAATGTCAAAAACGCCCTAGCTGTTTTTGACGTATACAAAAAAAAACCATTACAAACTTATTAACTAATATTTAGACAATGATATTATAAACATAAAATCATAAAATTATGGCCAAAACGCCCTAGCTGTTTTGACCTAGTTATGGAGATGAATAATACAGAGTTACGTAATATAAACGAAGTCAAACGCCCTAGCTATTTGACCTAATTAATTAATGAGTGAATACGTCAAAGTGGGCTCAGAAAATGCCACCAATTCGAAAGGTGCTAAGGAAGGAAATGGTGGGTGGTAAAACGTAACCTTTCATAACAAGAGAAATCCCACAATAAGTTCAGCCAAAACGAGAAACTTGAATAGAAGAGTTATATATATTTGCGCAACGTTTCGGCTAAAGACTATTAGCCATCATCAGGCGTACTGAGTACAGGAGAATATTACAAGATATTTATACAAGACCAAAACAATAGAAGCAGAGTGAGTGATTAAAATATTGAAAGGGGAATAGATTAAAGTAATGACATAACAACTAGAAAACAATGCTAAAGTAAGCAAGGCAAACTAGGGGCAATGTAGATTAAAGTAATTAATAAACAAAGACACAAGCTAAAGAGATTAAAACGGGAGGACAAGCTAAGGGGTAATCAAATAAAACAAAGAGAAGGAACATGAAAGGCGATAATCAGTGAGTGAGTGGAAACAAGCAAACTATGATAAAGGCAAAACAATGAGGGAATTAGTATAACGGGGGTACAAGAGAAGCGAGAAATTTGGAGATCAAAATGTTGTGGGGGGAAAAACCGTTATTCAAATTAACACAATTTTCCAAGTTTTCAATAATCAGGGCCGATTCCATAATGTGTCGTTTAATCTTTTCTGAACAGGGGAAAATTATGGAGGCTTTTTCAAAATCAAAATTGTGGCTGGTTTCGTATACGTGATTAGCAACACCGCTTTCAGGCTTAAAATTCTTTACATCATTCTTATGTTCACGAATGCGCTTGTGTAAATCGCGTCCGGTTTCGCCGATATATATTTTGTTACAAACTTTACAGGGAATTTTATATACACCAATGTTCAGGGGTTCAATTTTGGGGGAGTTATGAGTAAGATTACGACTAAGTTTGTTGTTATAAGTAAAAATGAGTTGTTTGTTTAAGAGATGGAGGGGAGTTTTAGATTTTTCCAGAAAAGGAACAAAAGGTACAATAATAGGCTGTTTACGCGCGCGGGTCCCTTGAGAGTGACTGAAATGTGAACGACGGGCTCTCAAGAGAGCTTTATTCAAAATGTCGTCGGGGTAAGCTAATTTGTTAATTTTTCTCGTTTTGGCTGAACTTATTGTGGGATTTCTCTTGTTATCTTCTTACACGGATATTGTGTATCTTCTCGTCTCATCGTAACCTTTCATGCTCGGGATGCGGAAGAGAAAGGAACTTGTACTCAACCGTGATGGGCTGAGAGAACAGAGATATTGGCGGCGCCACCAGCTGGAGGTGCCTGGCATGTATTATTTGGGGTAAATAAGGACAAAAATAAAACGTAACCTTTCACGCTCGGGATGCGGAAGAGAAAGGAACTTGTACTCAACAGTGATTGGCTGAGAGAACAAAGAGATATTGGCGGCGCCACCAGCTGGAGGCGCCTGGCAAAGCGCTCGGTTCGTTTCGGTCGCAAAAATGTTGATGAGCAAGGGAGGGGCCCTCTGAAACGTAAATAATCCGAGATAATGAGAGTCAAATCCATGTCTACGGGTAGCGACGAATATTCGGCCTGAATGACCTGCGGGCCAACGCGAGAGCTATGTTTGAATTTGCGTACGATAATCTGAAGACCAGAAGGGGTGACGGCGACATCTCGAAGCTGTATCACGTCCCCCGCTGAGGCAAGAGCCCTGGGTAATAACTCGCCGATGCGAAAATATCCACAAATGCCCATCTCTTGTTTCCTGCCACCACATTCTACTGTCATCCTCCTCAAAGCGGTTATATCTAAGCCCTCAATGGGAGGCATTTCAGTCAAATTGACCGCAAGGCATTCTTGGCCTCTAGATTTCACAAATCGTGTGTATCTGCGTATCTGTGAAAACAAAAACGAAGTATTCGAATTCAACTAACTCAATCAATCAACTCGATAAAATCAATAGCATATACGGTATATTAATTTGCCTTTTCTTTTTCTTTGATTAGCCTATGCGCATACAGTTGAATCGTTGACTAACTACCGGCGTACACATGTGCAAGTTTTTCCTTCCAGGAATCTTTAAGGAAAGTTTTCACTTCTTGAAATTCGATCGGTAGACGTTTACATAGCTAAAATAAGAAATTATAATGGTAGAAATTCCAACTAATAATATTATGCTGGTGTTAACGAAGAAAATCTTACCATTTTTGTTATAAATAACAAGATTGCGTAATTATTACTAACTCTTGTTTGTAATCCAAGTACTTCACGTGTAAGTTTAGTTAATTTTTGGATGACATTTTCTGCCCGATCACTAATTATTACGTCGTATAGGGCAATCATCAGATCCATTGCCCGCTCTGATCTTCTGATGACAGCCTGGATGGCAATTGGGTCAGACATCATTTTCTCACATCGAAAAAATGGGATGAAAATGGTTCTGATAGTCTGAAATGAAAAAAGGGAATTACTTAAGCTATACATGTATAACCAATAAACATATCACAGATATTAGTACATGTATGTACAACGAAATTCATACCTGGCACTACACACTGTCTCGAGATTTTTGTGGTTATGAGGACGCCTGCCTTTACGGATTGTTCCCCAGATGATTTCGTCCCCGCGTTCTTTCCATCAAAATATGCCACCGATACATTTTCTTGTATTTTAGCTGACGAGCAGTCATCATATCCAACGGCAATGTGGTATTAGCTGTCTTTTGCAAAATGTAGGCGGTGGAGGCGGCATTCGAAAAAATGTTGTGCATTGCGCCACTCATTGACAGTCCCGCTGTCATAGCTGTTGTTTTCCCTATAAAGAACATAGAATCATTGAACACAATCATAATCACCTATTCAATTTTGAAAACATATTTCATGCAGTACTCACCAGTCCCTGTTTCAGGATGAATGTGGGTTGTACACCATATTTCGAACGCAGTGTCGTTGAATGAAGAGCTGTAGCTGCTGCAGCCATAGTTAAGAGGTACGGCACTTTGTTTTTTCCATCAGGGGCCAACCCCCACACGGGTTCAAGAGCCTCCTGAATTACCAAGTTAGTAATGATAGACTAGGACATTTTTTCCCGGGACATTTTTACTGTATACCGATAATTTCCTATTGAATAAGAATAATTGATTTTCAAATGACCTAGGCTCTCTTCTCTAGAAGGAATAGCTGTTGTTTTTAAAGTAATTATATTCATATAATGTGCATATTTCATTCAAATTATTGTAAATATTCCAAAAAATCGCTGTTTCTTGACGTAAAACCATAACAATAATGTATATTTAGGTACTATACGTTACGGTATCTGGGTAAGCAAAGGAGTGGAAGGTGTCCACTTAATTCCACATACTCAAAAGGTTTTTAGATCTTCTAGAACGGGAAATTTACCGTTTTAAAAACAGTTAATTGCCAATAAAATTTTGACATTTTCTGATTTTAAACTAAATTTTGATCTATTTTCAGAAAATATTCAGTTCGGAATGTTTGAGCTTGAAATTTTTCAGAGACCTCAAAATAAAGCAATAAAGAAATTAGGCAATACCCTCCGACGGTAACGAATTTCACCTCCTTACGATTAATTTCATGGCGACAATTCAAACCCTGACGATTCCTATCACCGCGCTTCGGGCAATCACGACGTTTGTGCCCTAATTTGCAACGAAATCCACGAACGTTTCGGTGTGATTTTTCGTTTCCCTACGGAACTTCAGACGATTCGCAGTGGTGTCAATCGGTACCTGCATATATTGCATCCTATACCGTAGACCTTTCTATCGCCCTCACTCAACGAAAAGTATGCCTGCGGCGCCAGACCGGTCATATATGGTTCTAATACACTCGTTAAATCGCTCAAAGGAATTCCGTACCTCTTTGCTAAATTTTTAAAAATACGGAACCAGTGATGAATATCATCATTCTCGGACAGTTTAGTCATTTCATTAATTTTAGCAAGAGAATCTCGAGGTCGGCTCCGACTATCTGAAATCAGTTTCTGTACAGTGTCTAATAAAGCTTCGTTATCCTCCGGACGAGTAAAGGAAAAATGTTCCAGCAATCCTTTATAAATCTCTTCAGTGTGGAGAACAGATGATTATGGTGTAAATGGAGGGGTCAGCTCCCTCATCACGCTTAAGTCCGACAATGCATCAATCCTCTCTTCTTTCATTTTCAATACACCGAGATCTAAATGGTTCACCTCTCAAAGGTTTGTGAACGTGTAACGACGCAATCCTGAAGCGACTTCTTCCTTTCGTGACATCTTTAACGAAACCGATGTCACTGCTTAACAAACTGAAACCGACGATTGTAGGAGTATAACCGCAAAAAACAACGTTCAAACGCATCGACGATCATAAAAGTATAACTGCGAAAAAACAACGTTCAAACGCACCGCCAATTAAAAGGGTATACCGGTACCCGCAAAAAACAATAAGTCAAAGGCGTGGTCAGTTCACGTGTGACTGGGCGGGTCTTTCCGAAAATGCAAAAATAACTATGAGAAGAGTCTTCTCTTTTTCATAGTAACCTCAAATTGTATCTCCGTTCCCGTAAAACATTAGACACAGCTGAAAATGACTCAAAATAATATTTCGATTATTCCCTCCAAGATAGCGTCGCCAGATTTCTGTTTAATTGGCCCAAAAATGTATTCTATCGCATTATCGGTAAGTTATGTGATCAGGCAGGAACGCCTTTACTAAAGTTGAAACAATTTCATGATGACACAAAACATCAAACGGTAAACAGTACTACCCAACCATGATACCATATCACCAATAAAGATAGATGGTGTATTCAATTTTACCAGAGCGGTTTATTGGAGGAAAATATCATTGTTAAGTACGCCGAGAACAACCATGTTGTGTCATCAATCAGTTGACTGACATTTTATTGTAAAATTCCATCCCATCGATTCGGCTATATTCTAAGATAAGTTTTCATTTTAAGATGCTCTGCCCGCCTACTGCGCACTCACGAGGCGGTAGCAGCCCCTGACGCACTAGGCAGATAGATGTCATGCGTGCCGGGAAAATTAAATGTTATCTCTTCCATACGTTGAACACCACAACAGTTATTAAATTTACACGTCGTTTGTCGTAAATTGCAATATCACGATGTTTATTTGACGCTACTGTAGTCTTTTGGAATTGAATCGAGCAGACTCGGTAGCTCAGTGAGATAAGGCGCGATGCTTTTGCATCCACTATCAGTGCTGAGTCAAGCGGGTTCGAGTCCTGCTGACTGCTTACAGAGTTCCGGCAACACTTCAAAGGCCGTCCCGTCGTGAGGTTAAGTGAACAATCCAATAGGATTGAAAACCAAGGTCCAAACGATGTAACAAACAAAATGACAAACAAGCAATCCTCAGCCTGCCTCAGTGACACCAACGCCGGCATCGCTCTCTGTGCGAAGTTTTGATGCGTACGTTTGTCCGGTTGATCTACCGCATGATATGCACGATTATGCATCAGAGTATTTTGAGTTCTGAAAAATCGTTCTGTTTTTGTTTTCATTATTTAGCAATAGGGCCTAACAGTTCATGCAAGAAAAACCACAGTCAGTCGAGATTATCCTTACAGTTGTACGTTGAATCAAGCTGACATCAGATTTGATATTATATTTTCTGCCAGTTTCAGAATTATCCCAGTGGAAGACCCTTTGCCACAATGGCTGCTTCTTTGCTAGACCGTTTGCAATTTCAATGCCTCTTACGTGTGCATGACCAGGCATCCACAAGCATTCAACATAGAAACCCAGGAAGCTTAGAGCTTTCCAGGAATTCCTTATTCTATCGACAGTGTCTAGGTATAAAGAGTTTTTCCAATTGAGTGTAAGGATTCCAACAGTAGTCTGGCTATCACAGATTTTAATTTGACATATAACTGATGGGTTAGATTGAACCTCAATAACCATCTGCTCAAGTACTAATTGAATTGCCACAAGTTCAGCTAGAAGAATGGAGCCTCTGGCAGATACAGCTTTTTAGCCCATTTTAGCCGCAGCGGGCTATTGCGTTCACTTTTCGTCCTTCCGTTCGTCTTTAGAAGGAATCCAGTTAGTTTTGAAGACGCTTTAATGTAATGTCTTTATATTTGGTTTACATATGTATCTACCATAGACACATCTTCAGCCCAAAAACGGCCCCTGTCAGATTCAAAATGGCCGATTGGCAGCCATTGTTGCTCGCCAAAATCATCACTTTTTACATATATTTCAAGTTTTCGAGGGAAATTTTGAAGACCCTTTGATCAATTATCTTGTATTGTTGATCTTTCAGAGGTATTTGTATCCTCCAAGGGCCCATCAGCCCATAAGAAAAAGTGGGTTGATCGAACTCAAGATGGCCGTCCTGTGACCTTTTTTGTGCCGAATAATGTCAATTTTGGCCTGAATTCTGAGACCTGTATCTTCCTTACAACACTGCTGACTCAAAACAGAGAAATTTTGTCTCCATGAGTGGATCATCGGCTACTGGTACTGAGTATGTCGTAACCTCTTCATCATCATCTCCGTCATCTCTGTAAAAAATTATTAGAATTTAAAATGATTCATGATTTTAGTTTCACTTGTATGTATTAATTGAATATCATAAGTACTCCTTGAGAATTAAAACTAGTGTTCCGGCCTTACATTTCCAAATAAAGGGTTAGGTAAACATTTATATACTTACTTAAAATTATCAGGATTCCAGGTTGGATCCAAATATTCTTCCTCATCATCCTCACATACCATGTCCGATTCATCCGATTCATTATCGTCACATAAGAGCTCGCACTGGATAGCAGATGTTGTACTGTTAGGCCTACTCTCTGTTTGGGTATCAGCTTCAGCTCTAAAATAACTCGCATCATACTGTACTGCAGTATGACGACGTTCCTATAAAGATTATTTTTCATAAATTTTTAATGAAAGGAAAACTGAATTTCTACGACTGTTACGAAACAAAAGCTTGATAAAAACTTACAATTAATGTCTGTGTTCCAAAGGTACAGATTGGTAGGGCATAATCGTCAGGGTTGAAGATTGCTTTAGGTTTGGTGATAGCAGGTGGTGTAACAGGACTTGAGAACGGTATCAATATATCATCATCATCATCATCATCATCATCATCATCATCATCACGAGACCCGGTGTCCTGTTCCTCCATAGTTAACGTACTTGTGCTCTGCGTAGTTGGCAACAATTCTTTCATTATCTGTAATGAAAAGTTAAATCAATGAATCAAGATAGGATAGCAGACCCGACCGGTCACAGAAATGAACGGATTACAAATTTTATTGGAGATCACAAATATGACCCAGCCGCTAAAAAATTAAAAAATTCTTTTTTTGAGAAGAATCGTGCCGGCGAATATCCAATTGACAGGGCAACTGATGGCGGTATCACGAAACAATCTTTGGTAAAGTGAGCACCGCAAAAAGTTGAGTGCACTGTCGGTCGAAAATCTTTTCTCCTACACGCGTTTACCCATTGCTGGCACAGCGTTTTATTCCTTAACGGAAACTTATGAAAACTTAAACTATATGGTCCTAACGCCGTCCCGTTTGACGTCCCGTTACTGCAGTTAAAAACCGAGCGAACACCATTTTTTCTCAACTGATTTCCGCAACATACAACAGTGGAAAAATGACAATACACAAAGATGAATGGATGCAGTAGAACAACAGAGTAAAAATATAAAGCTCGTAAAACGTGGGAGAACCGACTAAAAACACTTCTGGGTAGAGGCGATTCATTCCCATCCGCAAAAGTTTGAATCAAGTTTGTCGGAACCTACGTCACAAAATTAAAGCGCCACACCGAGATTAGTAGCCAAAAATGAACTAGCTTTTATGGATATGTGCGAGTTAAGTATTTTAAGACCCAATTTTTCCGAATATGTTTGCGCAAACAAAAAAAATAGCGACACTGAGTAGTAAAGCGGTATCTACTTAGTTTATCGAAACCAAAAAAGGAGAAATTCCAAATCAGAGGTAATAGGACCTTTAATGTTAGATCCCAATACTTAATGTAAGATCCTTCAAACCAATATTCACTCCGTCGATGCAGATTTGAGAAATGGGATTTAGACTCTGCAAATTCCAACTGGCAGGCTAAGGGAGGCTCTCCATTTCCAGCACAAATTCTTAACGAGCTCAACATCTCCGGATATGGTTCAAATGAACAACGATAGGTCATTTCCAGAAAGCCACAGACTGCTGTCATCCATGAATTTAATTTGACATGTTTTATGATTGTGGTGAGTTTCAAGGTCATTGGTTTTTGTATATGGTCACCAGGGGTGTTGAATATTGAAATTTTTAGATTGTTGAGCATTTGAAGCCACTTCAGGTCCAGGGGTCTTTCTTTCACAGTGATATAACTGGAAAGAAGATAAAGATGTACACTATTCTGGATCTTCCATAGGCCTACAAATTCCAAAATCACTTTTGGCTAGCTGTGACGACTGGATCCGATGGACTTATTTGACTCTGGAGAATTGACTGTTAGGCCTTAACCCTTCCAGAGCGGGCCCGATTTCACCTGTTGAGGGAGCTCATTTTTTGCCTTATTTCAGCATAAGTGACAATTGATTTTCAAATGACAATAACACTAAAACTACAAAAGCAATGTACTTTATACTTAGCAGTTAGCTTTATATTAGAGTAAAGAAAATTTTACAATAATAAATTTCATTATTATAGGTCGTTGCCATGGTAACAAGGTCATCCAATATGGCCGCCGACTTCCCATGATATGAAAATTCTACTATATAATTGATTATAATTCATGACATGATAGGGCAGACATGTAATTAGCTATTATTTTACATTCAGACAGATGTTCTTCAACGATTCATGGCTACTCATAACAATCTGGTCTTTATTTTAGAGAATATTACCACCAACTGACTAGCTCTCGGTCGACAAAAAATTTACGAAATATCAAAATTTATCAAATAACTGTAATTCTCTGCTGCTAGAACATGTAAGAAATGTTAAAAATATATCTCTGAATATCTATCATATTAGACCTTGCTAAATAAAAGAAAATAATAATAATAATAATCTACTGACTATGCATTGTTACCATGGCAACCAGTGAAAATGTATTGTCTATGAAACACTATAAACTTTGATCAACTTTGTTTTATAGTGTCAATCCAAAATAAAGTCACTGATTTCCACCACTGAACACTTTTGTTTTTGATACTGGCTTTTGTTTAGGCTGCTTGATGTCTTTCAGGGTATGATATCTCTCGAAACATTCAGGGTGAAGTGGAGGATTGTCATGGCACTGTGTGCATGTGTTAGTTGTCTCATTACGATACAACTTCCCCAAACTCCTGTCACTACATACTCTACATTCATTACTTTTCTGGTTTTTTTTGGGAAGTGTGGGGTGTTATCTAATCTCTGCATAGGATTTGCAACCCTAGCTCTATGCGCTGTAGCTGGTAACACAGGAACAAGACTGTTGACCAATGAAATGCGGAAATATTTAGTCGACAAAATGGATTTCGGATCATTACCACGGAATAACATATCCTGTTTATAGAGAATGTATGCATTTACAATTCTAGTTTCCACAAGATAGAAGAAAATCTTTCTCCACCAGTTTACAGAAGATCTTTCAAAGTTGTAGTACACACTCAACTGATCGTTAAGATCCACACCCCCCATATGTTATAGTCAACCACACACTGTGGTTTACGCTTTGGCGGATCTCCAGCCTTCTTGGATGGGACAACAGCCCATTTTGTTGATGCATGACAACTAGTAATCATTGTAATGACTCTTTTGTCTCTCCACTGTACTACTAAAATATCATCCTTTCTGGCTGCTCGCAGATCACCTTTCTTCATATTTTTAGAATTTTTCATTTGCATCGGTAAGCCTTTGCGGTTAGGCATGATTGTCCCAATAATGTTAAAATCTCTTGAAATAAGTTTCTCTGCTAGAATAATACTCCAAATATCTATCACAAACTAATGTGTGACCTGAGTCTGTAATACAATCACAAAGTTATATGTTAAGTAACTGGTCGGGTACGGGTGAATGGGACATTCAACAGACTTTCTATCTAAGAACTAGCGGAAAAATATTAGTACTGATGCTGCATGTGTCTGCAACCGATTGATCAAATACATGCAAGTTTGTAAGTTCAAGTCGTAATAGATACAGTGTAAAGCAAAATGAACCGTAGTAGCTTGGAAAGAGCAATACATGACTATGTGTAACACAGCACAGAACGCTTTGACAGTTCGCTTGATTATCATTTGTACCAGACCAGGCTGTCATGCCCTCAACCCCCTACTTCTCATCTCTGATTAACATTCCTTATTCTTCTTGACAGACGATGCTTTTTCCAAGCACTTTCTTATTCCCTCATTTTATGTTGCCGATGCATCTCTCATTGACACTGGACATCCAGGTTGCCTTTACTGGCGGGTACTTAAACCTGATATTGAGTGTGCCATTTTTTGCTTTTCTATTGATGGACGTAGATTGCGATTGTGTTCGTTTCAATTCAACAATCTGTGTCGATAACAGAAGTTGATGAATAGACGTGTCGAGTGGACTCAAGCTTTTTCAGAGCCACTTACTTTTTGCTGTGACTATTTTGTTACTTCTGGTGCAAGTCTGCTGCTAAATATCTATTCATGACAGCCTGAATCTTTATGCAATCACAATCCCACTTCTGACACCATGTTTTAGAAAGAGACATGCACGAGCCACATCAACCCTTAGATGCCATATTGAGATAGCGACATCGATAATTAGATACCTTACATTTACATGTACTTCCATAACGATCTTCTCCTGATTCCTTTTCATTTAAACATGTTTTCTGAGATGTGATACTAAAAACTGAGGTCGACTTGTACTTGGGGAACATGAAAAATCTATGAATTCTTAGGCCAAAATCCTTGGTTGACTTTAACAAGTATTTGACACAATGATATACAGTATGTCATGATGTCATCAAAGCTGGCTGACAGCGACTTCACTTAGCACCTGACCAACCAGGCTTAGATGCATTTGCGTCTTGTTGATAAGATGGGGTCATGTACAAGAGGTGTGAACAGATCTGCACTATATCCGACATCGCAACTTCTATTCCAAAGAGGAAGGAAGTCAATTTTCGTCTTGGGTCGGAGCGATAATTGCTAATTTAATACAATAATTTGCCATGTAGGCTATGCTAATATGATATTGTACCATTCTTAATAATGCGTTTCTGCGTTAAACATTGTTTTTATCATTGCTTGATGTTTATATCTCATTATTCCTAATTTAGGGCAACTTACTGGAAATCTCAGCCGAAGAAATTTTGTGATTTCTGTAAATGTTGGATTGCAGACAACAAGCCTGTAAGTATTATGAAATACAAATGTAACCTTATGCTCTTCTTACCTGTGCAGCAAGTGATTTAGCAATAATCCTAGCCAGTTTATAATGGCAATTAATTAATTGACAAATATTTTGAAAGACACGTTTAAGCTATAAATCATTTGATTTCTTTGGCCTTTTTGATAAACACTGAGATGAGACTTTTTAAAAGATATTAATTGAGATTTTACCAATGATTCTTAGCCAATAAGGGTGAAATACTGAGCCCGAATGTTTACGACTCAGGTGATTGATGGCTGCGGTTGTAAACAAGATACTAATTATGACTGTGATCACTTTGCTAATGTCAGCTTGGTTTTTGTTGACCTGTGTTTAATGTTGTTTTGCTGCAACATAATAGAGACCGATTTGCTGTACATAAAATGTAAAGCAAATCGGTGTCTATTTTGTTGCAGCAATCAGTTATCATCCACAAATTGATTTGGCGTTGAAATCAAAATGTTCTTTCAACCAGCCTTAGATGATGGTTTTACCGATGTCACAGGTTTCTTCTGCTCAATCATTTGCTTTAGCTGTTTGGAGGCATTAAGTCACCAGCTGCATTGCAACAGATCATTATTGTGATGAGTGTGCCTCTCTCCCCAGAAGTTATTTGATTGCTCTTTTTTCGCTTTTTGAAACCAAACCACCAATTATTTGAAGCTTTCTGTCCCTGGAATTTATTTGTGACTCCATTTCTTGACATATATTGGAATGTGAGGTCCAACACATCCTTTTTAATCCTTATGAAAAACCATGTCCCTCAAAATCAAAAATTTACTTGATAAGTCCTTCTTGTTGCAGACACATAAGTGCACTTGTTCCCAGTTTTAAGCCAGTTTCTTTTTTAGCTCCGCTGTGACAGAAGGTCAGCGGAGCTGATGGGTTAGGGGTTTTATCCGTTGTCGTCTGTCCATCCGTCAACTTTTGCTTCAATTTGCTACTAGTCCTACAGTTTCAATCAGATCAATTCCAAATTTAGTATGAATGTTCTATGGACCAAGGCCTATAAAGTAAAAGAGACATTTTTTATTCGTCCCCCAGGGGCCGCCCTGGGGGTGGAGCTCTATTTTTCAAATCACTACTAGTCCTACAGTTTTAATCAGATCAATTCCAAATTTAGTATGAATGTTCAATGGACCAAGGCCTATAAAGGTAAAGAGCCATTTTTTGGATTCGTCCCTAGGGGGCGCCCCTGGGGGTGGAGTTTCTATTTCTTCAAATCGCTACTCGCCCCACAGTTTTAACCCTTTTTGGACCAAACCATGAATTTATAAAAGGAAAATTATTTCCATGCCCCCAGAAGTTCTATAGGTGTCAAATAGTGATTTCTTATGGAGAAAAAAAATTTCGGTCCATTTTGATGGAATCTGGGTGTTGTATCCATATGGACACATAGGCCGGAACTGGTTCACAATGGCTGATAACGCAATGTATTATAAAACTCTAAAAACAATTTTATTAAAAGAAACATTCAAAAAACTATTCATTAATTTCAACAAACATTATAAAAACAATTCATTTACCATAAATATGTAGGCTACATGAATCTAGTCCATGCTTTGATTTCGTTGTTTGTCGACTGTTTTTGAGTCTCTTACCCTTAGATGATGAAGTCAATGGGGCTAGATTAGGATCTGGTTCATCCTCCATCTCTGAATCTCTGGTCTCTGAGTCACCATCATCTGAATCACTGATTTCATCATCAACATCATAATCAGAATCATCCACCAAATCGTCAACATTATTGGTTATATCAAAATTATCATCATCACCATCACTGGCATCATTGTCATCAAATACGTTACCGGAGACAGGATACTGGCTTTGTCCACGTCTGCGACCATAGAACGACACTGCAGAAAACGCCATAACCAGGAACAATCTGAAAAAGTGAATAAATGTGTAAGTCTAGGAACATTCATAACAAAAATAGGTGCTTGTCTTATCCATTTGGTCAGTGTAGTAAGAACCACTGGGGAAAAACCCAGTATTTTGTAACTTGAACCAAGTCATCACCATGGCAACGGGTAAATACCCTTTCTCCATACCCTGACACTCTCCCAAAGTCATTCCTATGCTAAGAATGTTAATCCTATAGTTTATGACACTTTCAGTTCATTGTAACAGAACAAATTGTAGTATCAGAATATTTACACAACTGGGCAATGTGTCCATATGGATACAATGGACCAAGGCCTATAAAGAAACTGTGCCATTTTTTGGATTCGTCCACCAGGGAGCACCCCTGGAGATGGAGTTTCTATTTCTTCAAATTGCTATTAGTCCTACAGTTTTAATCAGATCAAGTCCAATTGGTATGAATGTTCTATGGACCAATACCTACAAAGTATCCTTTGTGGATTTGGCCACAAGGGGGCACCGCCTAGGTATGCAGCTTCTATTTCTTCAAATCACACAGTGGAGCTATATAAGCCGATAGGCTCCTTGTTTTAAAATTCACCCTCGACGTAACGTAACATGTAGTGTGGTACATCGTTTGCCATCTCCCTGTAGGAGTATCTTAAATGCAAACCTGTAGTGATAATCCCTTAGTAGGTTTGTCGAGAGAGGAACATCTTTTCCATCTCACTTCGAGTAAACCCTTGCCTTCCGTTAACATTATTTTGCCAGGTCTCAAGAAAGTAAAGAAATCCCTCAAAAAACTGTAAAGAAATGTAAAAATTTGGTTGAAGTTTCGACAGTGCACATTTATCTTGATTATATAGAAAATCATAATATATTAACCCGGAATCTTTGATCGTCTATTCTGTAATACGATGCCAAGTCTGGCTTCCTCTTGTGAATGTGTTCTTTAAACAAACGACCATTCAAACAGTCAAAAAATCTGTCGCACAACAAAATAAATTTGGACAGTTCAATGACTACTACTCCATGGTAATTCTGAAGTACGATTCCTACTGACCGACTGAGAACCTGTAAAAAGAAATTGAACACCGATCACCCAGAGCCTCTAGGTAATCCCCAGGTAATAAAATGGATTTGTTTTTATTACAAATAGTGAGAAAGGGTGAGAATTTATTTCTGATGGTTTTTATAAGGTGTGGTGGGTCAGATATAAAAAATATCGGTCGACTGACCTCCTCAGCATACGGGTTGATTGTCTGACTCACTACATCTTCATTGCCATGCATCCGATAAAGTTTTTGATTAGGTGATGCCTTATCAGATGTACTTGATATAACCTGAAATATATAAAAAAGTACTTATAATATTATTGGACGACAGGAGTACAACATTTTTTAGAGTTAGGTTTTATTAAGTTTATGTACCTTCAGACCATGTAACTCAACATAAGAGACTGCCTCCCAGAAAAGTGGGTATAATATGTCTGCTGTTGCGGTTCTGGTGGCGAAATATCCGAGCAACATCTTCACATTGTTATTGATGCCTACTATCATGAAGTCTAGTATATGAGACGCTACTGCTGTCCATTGCTGACCATTTCTGTAATAGGACAAGTATAATTTTTAATAGTACAATGCAAGCTATCATTTAGCAAATATGTACTTTGCTGTAAACAGTTTTTTAATCATCACCTTATCAAAACACCATGCTTGTGGATTAATGAAACTGATTATTTCACCGCCTCTTCGGTCATAAAGGAGATCTCCTCACCGACATTTCATCGTGCAACACTACATATTTCTTCTCTGAAGGTAGTTTCTCTGCAATACTCTTGAGTTCCTGTAAATATTTTGATAAATTGGTTCTGTGCAGACGAATTTGTTGATAATACACTAACGTTCTCATAAGACTATAAACATAAAACCTGAAAAACATGTACTTGGAATCCTTCTTTTGGCTGAAAGTAATTCGTATAGTCCCTCAGAGTTGACTTATTGGGTAGATGACTTATTCGGTAGATGAAAGACACCTGTGTTTCGCAGAGCCTCATGTACGCTCTTGGGTAATGGAGATAGATAGCAAATCTGAGATCAAGAAAACAAAGAGAGTTAGAGAAAATTGTGACTGAACTACTTGGAATCAGCTAATAACTGTAGTCATAACTGTAACTTTTCGCATATAGAGTTTACTACCGGTAAACTTACTGAATCATCATGGGATGCCATCTCATCTACGTAAATTACAGGAAGTAGCCTTTTTTTGCTCCTCCCCAAAAAGCTTGAAGAAAGGGCTCTCAATACTGGTCTCTTCCAATACTTGACTGAGGCCTGTTGTAATACATTAAGAAATTAATCAAAAGTGGTATAATACTCGAAATTTCAAAATGACGTTTTATTCTTATGTTTAAGATTTCAAAATGACGTTTAATTCTTAAGTTTAAGTTTTAAATTTGCACTTAGGCTACCTTGATATCTTCTGCAACTGTCACAGTTCCACTCTTCAATTTGTTTTGAATGAACAAAATCTCAGCCTCCTGTTCTTTAACTTTCTGTCGCATTATCCTCACTTCCTGCAACAATGCGGGTTTAGAGACAGTTGACAACGGGGTATATTTGCTAACAGGCCCCTTCTTTTGAGTACTCTGACTGAGCACTGTTTCGCAGAATTTGCAGATTCCTAGTGAAATATAGAAACTCACTGATCAATTAAATTTTAATGACGGCATGAGGTAATTGAATAAAGATATTCATTAAACATAATCATTGGAAAAGATCATACCTGGTAAATCAACTGCAACTGTACAATTTTTTGAACGAGGGTTGGATCCAGTACACCAGTTTTTCATTTGTATGATCCGTAGTAATTCTTTCAATTTGATCCGTTCAAGGTCAAACTTTTCGTGCAAGGTATATCCTATATCAAAATTTTGAATTTTGATAGTTTACAATCTTGGGAAATGTTTACGTCCTTCCCGTTTGCTTACACTTCTATGCTTCAACCGTCACAGAAGGCCTCAATACCTCCATTTCCGCCACGAGTGATCTCATTCGGAATTTCAGCGTGTTCAAATGCATGACATCATTTGCAGATGGAATTAAGTATTTAGCCTAATGTTTCATGTACATGTCATAAGAATTATTCTGCACATTCATATGATTTAACCCTCTGAAGACCAAGAACACTTCTAACTGGCTTAAAAATATATCCACCTGTATTTTAAGCCTATAGGGCATAAAGAACAACCTAGGACCATTAAATTTTAAAAGTAATTTACTTTCTTTGGTATGTTGCATAGCTTACTTTCTGTGGTATGTTGCATAGCAGTTTCTCTGTGGAAACAGGCACAAGTATACTTCACATTTGTTACACTTCCAATGGGAGAATCCCTTCGTGCACAATTTGCAACGATTGCGCTTATTTGCATCATGAATAGGTCAATGGTCAACACATTCATATCTGATGTCAGGAGTTGGAGTAGCCACACGATGCTTGTTAGCCGGTGGAGATTTGAGCTCTGCGAGTGATGGACGACCACGGCATGGCTTACCCTTCTTTACCAGAGCCTGGGCGAGGGTGGCTTGGAATACTTTCATGGGCATGGTCTTCTTTATGCCAAGTAAGTTACAATCTCGCCTGTACAAGAACCAAGAATTCACAACTGCCAAGGTGACAGTGTGGTAAAAGATATACAGATACCATCTTTTACTCTTCAACTGTCGCTTATACAGAGATGACATCATGTCAAGCAAATCTACTCCACCCATGCTCTGGTTGTAGAGTTTGATTATGGCAGGACGGTTTACCTGCACATGAGTTTTGCTGGACTTGTCATATCGCTGAACCTGCTCGACCGGGTCTTTTCCAGCATATGTGGAAATAAGCAGGGCTGCCAACCCTCCCGAATTATTCGGAATCCTCCCGATTTGCGTGAAGAAATTCCGACGATACGATCGGGTATACAAAATTCCGATTTTTTTTCCTTTTTCGGCGATGTCCAATTTTCCACCCGCCAGCGCGTTGTAACACAATATGATGACTTGGTAGAACAGAATTGAATAGGTGGGGAATATATATGCACGCGCGCGGCGGATGAGTGCGTCGCTATATATACTGTGTACGTGGGTCAGGCGATAAACAGCGCTGTGTGTGTGTGTGTGTGTGTGTGTGTGTGTATGAGAGTAACTGTGTTATTGATTTTATCTACGCATGGCGCACGATTATTTCATAGTAGGAGAGCAGCCTCTTAATTTGTTTCAAGAATCAAAATAAAGTTCATTCGTTTTAAAATACGTTGTTTTAAATCATTCTTGTGAAAATATTATGACATGTGGCAAAATGTGATTGTTATTGTCAAATTGCTCTGCATCGTTTCGGAGAAGAATTGGTTTACTGCGGTAATTAGCTTGTTTTCGCAACGCGATGAGCATTCGAAGATCCGGGTTAGATTTCAACGTGTGGACTCGTTATTTGTGGTTGAATTGTTTCGGTAAGCAATTGCTTTGTTAGTTTGAACCTTAATGTTGTCACTCTTGTATTAGTTTGATTTAAAAAGATAATTTAAGATGCTTTTGAGCAGTGCATCTCAAAGTAAACTTTTAGTTCGCATATTTGGCAGATGGCAGCACCATCGAGTTGCATGTAGATTTAGAGACTTTTTACTGTTTGTATCTTTCAGTTCTGTACGTGGAATTAATGCTGGAAATTAACAGAAATGGATTTATTTACTGTCACTGAAACAGGATCTGAAGTTGAAGACGAAGAACCTTTTCCCTCCGATGTTGGTGATGACACCAATGACGATCGTGAGCCTCCTCCGAAAAAAACCAAAGAAAATGAATCTAGTAAAACGAAGCAGAGGTTTAAGAACGAATATTCTCAGAAATATTCTTTTATTAAACCTAGTTCGCTAGGCCGTTATTACGCATACTGTGATAGATGTGGTTCGCATATCAACATATCGCATGGTGGCCTTAATGATATAGAAAAAAAACATTTTTCCACAACTAAACACAAGTCAGCAGCTAATGTGGAAAAAATCTCGAAGTTTTTTAGTACTTCGCAGGAGAAAGAAAGTTTGATCAAGGCTGAGACATTATTCACAGTCTTTGTGGTTATGAACAGTTTACCTCTCGCAGTTTCCGATAAGGCTGGGCAACTATTCAGAGATATGTTCCCTGGCCATCCGAATGCTACGAATTATAAATGCGGTCGCACCAAAACAACTCATATTGTGAATGCGGTTGCGACTGATATCGTGTCATCTTCTGTATCGAGATTGAAATCATCTCCCTTTGTTGAGGAGAGAATCCCACAATGATAATAAAAAGTCCGAAAATGAAACTTCGAGAT
The DNA here is from genome assembly GCF_964204645.1 of Tubulanus polymorphus. NCBI lineage: Eukaryota > Metazoa > Nemertea > Palaeonemertea > Tubulaniformes > Tubulanidae > Tubulanus > Tubulanus polymorphus. The sequence continues at coordinate 9,957,460 of NC_134029.1, read as the reverse complement.
AGTAGTTTATTCAACGTTTCGACTATATCCTAATAGTCATCTTCAGGAATGAAAGATGACTATTAGGATATAGTCGAAACGTTGAATAAACTACTATCTCGAAGTTTCATTTTCGGACTTTTTATTATCATTGTGGGATTCTCTCCTCATCGCGTCAACACGGATATTGTGTTTTACCTATCGTGATCTCCCTTTGTTCTTGGTGTAGATGGTTCTACGTACAAACAAGAGACATATTATCCAATCGTTGTGAGATATGTGGATGAACAGTTAGAAACAAAATTGGACCTGTTAGCTAACCCAATATGGAATCAGTCGCACACAGGAGAGGCAATATTTAATATAATCAAAGCAGAATTAGAAGTGAACGCTATACCATGGGAGAATCTACTTTCGCTTGTGTGTGATAACACAAATAGCAATGTTGGAAGACACAAGGGTGTAATAAAATATGTTAGAGATCACCAAAAAGAGGTACACCTCGCTGGATGCGTTAATCATTTGCTCCATTTAGCATTGAAGAAAGGCCTGAATACAGCCATTAAGGTAACTAAGATTTTACTTTTGATTTCATTTTCAATATGTAGTAATTTCACCATCTTCTAATTTTCATCAACTCAGATAGGATAGCCTTATTCGTTCAGCTTACACGTGCTGCCTTATGGTTTACACATAATCAAATGACATAAACTCAATAAAGTTAAAGTTCTAGAAACTTGTAGTTGCTATTCTGCTGTACCATTGTTATACTTTCATCGTTTGAAATCGGTGCGCATATCTTTTGTTTACAGCCTTTATTTGACTTTGATGATCTATTACGCCAGCTGCATTGGTATGTAACCAAAACGAGTAAAAGATCTGCAAGTTTTCAAACCATCCAGAAGGAATGCGGCCTGCCAGATCATACGATACTGAAGCATGTGGCTACACGCTGGCTCAGTATGGGCCCAGCCCTTAGCAGGATGCTGGAACAATGGGAAGCGCTGAGGAGATATTTTGCGAAAGAGATAGGCCATGATACTGATGGAGATGATGATCAAGAGTTTCTCGACGATTTTGATGATGGCCCTGTCACCGCAGGAGCGATAAAAACTAAATTACACAAGTTTTTCCAGAGACGCACATCAAAACTATACACTGCATTTCTGATTAAAGCGATCTCGGTAAGCATTATATCACCAAGTCATAACCCTAAATAATTAGGATTATAAACTTTTTTGTGTTTTATAGGGTCTTTCTTACTGATAAAAGATTTTATTTCACAAGCTCTTATGATTTCTTTTTTTACAGGTGTTTGAGAGCACAAATGGATACCTTGAAACTGAAAGTGCATTGGTTCACAAAGTGAAACGAATTTTGGAGCGACTTATGTACAGACTACTTCTCTGTATATGCAAGCCAGCAGCATTTAACCAGGGTTGTACACCTTACTCAATCGATTTCACCTCAAGGTATTTTTCATCCATCCAGTGTCATTGTAATTCCTTTGTAAGTGAATAAATTTTTTTCACTGGAGTAGATTCTTTTAGGCCTACATAAAGAAATGTAGTGAGTTTCATTTGCATTACACTACTTCTTCTGCTGTTAACTATTATTAATGCTGTCTGATGTAACTTTTATTCAGCTCCTTGCATATGTATTTATGATAATTTTCTTTACCCCTAGGTATAATATAAAAGACAAAAAAGACCTGTTCATAGGGGATGAGGCTCGGAAATTGGTGGAAACAGTCACTGACGAAACCAAGAAGAAATTCTATCAGGATGTTGTGAAGTTTTATTCAGCTGCCTGCACCTACCTGAAGGAGAAGGTGAATCCAAAAGACCAGCCTCTTTGGAGTCATGCTGAGGTAAAATATTCATTGAATTTGAGAACTCAAAAAAGTATTTATTCTTTCGTAATTGTATTGTTTCATAGACTTATCAACTTTTGTGTAACGATTGATAATAATAATTTTTGTAGGTAGCTGATCCACTGATGCGTAAGGTTAGATCATTCCAGTCAGTGATATACTTCATGGACAGATTCCCTGTAATTCTTGGAGATATTGTTTTTAGAGATGACTTGGAAATCGAATATGCTGACTTCCAAACTTTGCATGATGATGATTTTCCATCTGGTTTCCATAGTCCACCAGCAAGGGCCGATGAAAAATCAAAAGAAGTGACTGTTGAGACACAATGGAAAATCATACATAAGATGTTGGATGATGTTGGGTCGATACGTTTCAGATTGCTGCCAAGGGTGATGTGTCATATATTGCTTGTACCAGTCAGTAATGCTGGCTGCGAAAGAATTTTTAGTTTCGTAAGGAAGAACCGTACGGATTCAAGAGCAGCTTTGGGTCAGAAGACCTTGCAGTCACTGATGGTTATGAAAACATCCACACAATGCAAAGACTTTCAACCATCTTCAGATTTGCTTAAGAAAGTGAAAAGTGCGACATATAATGCTTTGAATAATATTGATACAAACTAGACAATCTGAATGGTGACTTATGTCTCTGGTCTATACTGACTGACTCTTGTCTCTGAAAAAAATGTGAAAATCTCAAATTAGTAGAGTTATCAGTATTCTGGAGTTAAATCTAAATTAGATTTCAATAATAATAGTTGATTTGAATATTTTTTTATTTTAGCAAGATGAAAACAGAGTTGAAATTTGACCCATGACTGTAGTTGTATTTAAGTTAGGCAATCTATGTACAGTATGCCAGGACAGTATTTCCATTTTAAGGGTTTATATTGCAATCTGTCACATGACAGCTGTATAGTGTTATGTAATTCGTTTGACAATTTATGCCAGTTTTATGTTCTTATTTTTAGTCTATTGTATATTTTTGATAAACACTGTTGATTTTTATCTTTCATAAAATAATAAAGAAAAAATACATTCTGTAGAATTTGCTGATTTTTTATTTTGCTAATAGATAATTTCATCTTTCATAAAATAATAAAGAAAAAATACATTCTGCAGAACTTGCTTATTGGTTTACCTTTGTTAGCGATATGAAGTTGGCATTGAGCCAATTCATGTAAAATCGCGGTACGTTTTTTTATGTGAGCATTTGTTTCATTGGTTCTCGGCTTAAACGATGTATAATCGATGCGATTGAAGACATGGCGAACCTCCTAATTGAAAGCAAAATATTCCTACTTGGAAAAGTCACAATTTCTTCGGTTTCGATATATTCCTATTGAAACCTTCAATATTCCTAATTAATCTGCCATTCATCCCTAATTGGAATTTTGAAAGGTTGGCAGCCCTGAATAAGCCTCATGACCTTGTTGTCTAACCAGCACACGAGAGACAGGTTTCTGGTCTTCTCTCCACGTCCCATTTCTTTCAAATCTTTCTCGGATTTTAGCGGCGCATTGTGTACACAGTGTGACTGAATTGTACCTGTGTACTGAAGACCCCGTCGAGCAAGTTCAGCTGCCATTTCAAAGTTGGAAAAATAATTTTCTGCAAAGACCTTGTATGGTATATTTGGTGGTAGTGATTGACACATCTGCAAAACAACATTACCGCCAAGGCCACAGTGTGGTAGATCATTGATAACAATGCCAGTGCCCTTGCCTTGGTATACAGCGAAATCGTGGAGGAAACCAGATGCACCACACACCCACAATTTAAAGCCCCATTTTTTGGGTTTTTTTTGGCATGTACTGCTTACAAATTGACCTTCCTTTGAAGGCGACCATATTCTCGTCTATGCTTTGGTTTTCATCATCATTACTGACCGAAAGAAAATTTTTCCGCAGTGATTCTAACCACGGACGGAGTTTCCATATCCGATCAGCTTTTTTATCATCTTCTGTGGCAAGATTGTTATCGACGAAATGAATCATCGACTGGATGCTATAAAAGCGATTACGGCTCATATTGTCCGCTACTGGAAAGTATCTAAGTTCGTTTTGCCTGTAGCAACTCACAGCTGGCATTTTCACAAGGCCCATATAGACCGAGGTACGTCTCAATTTCTTTTGCCGTGAACTGAAAATTTTGACCTTTTTTCTCGATGCCATACTTGTTGGACTCAGTTGCAACCAGTTCAATCATTTCGTCGGTCACAAATGACTTGAAGCATTCAAATAGTGTCTTCTCCGCTGGGTCTGGTCTAACAGGTTCCGGTGTGAAGTTTGGAACAGTTGGTGCCACAAACTGTCGTCGACTTTCAAACTCGTACTGTTCATCCGATCTAGCTGTCAGCTGATTGTTTGTGTTCAGCCTATTAGGATTGGCGATAGATGACAACGGTTCATCATCCGAATCGGATCGATCACTATCACTTTGATTACGGTCGTCAGGGATGTCGTCATCGCTGGTGGCTTGTCTATGTCTGGATCATAGTCATCCCAGCCATCATCATCATCATCAACCTGACCATTCGACAGCTGGTCACACTCACTGCCGTCATCTAGGACAGCATCCAGAATATCATTTATATCCGATATGTGTCTGCAAAATAAAGTTAATTTTTTTTATTTTAAATCTTCTGCACAAAATATTTGTAAAAATTTTGGCATTGGATAATGAGTCATACCACCGCGCTGGCTGACAATAGGTGGGGAACATGTAAAACATGTAAATGTTATGTGCAGTCCAGCAAAATAGCCTTTATGTGCAAAAAACAGCTAAAACAGCTAAAATATTTACTTCCAAAATATTTTCGAGTACTTTTTTACCAATGTAGCCAAGCAGCTACACAAAATTTTGGCGCCCGGTACACGAAGATTATAATTGACAAAACTGCAATCTATGCACTTAAGTATTCTCTAGTAATTATACAAGTGCCACAATAATTAATTTATGCAGCCATAGACTGAGGCAAAGACAGATATGTGGTGAAATGGCCAGGCGCCTGAGACATTTATTATTTTAGCAAAAAGGAATATTATGTCATAAGCGGAAGCATGTAGAAATCATACACACATGAAAACGAGTACACACGGGAACACCTTGGATGATCAGATGGAGAAAGTATACCGTTGCCATGGCAACCAGGTAAATGTCACGGGGAAAGGGGATCCATCTGACTTCATAAATAAGGGTCCAGGATCCTGTCCACGTACCCTCATATAAGATTGAAAGAGGTCCCGTAACTGAAGGGGGTCGCCCGTGTGTGGCAATAAATTTATGGTCTGGGGACCTTGCTTAGCGCCGTGTTTGAAACTCCGGATGGTTAGTTGTAATGTCTGGCCGCTTTGTACATTGTCACGCAGCTGAACCACTTTAGGTGCCCCTGTGACAGACGTGGGTAGGAGTTCACCCAGGCACAAGAACCCACAGAAAGCCAAGGCCATCATGCACCTGACCATCGCAGTAGTGTAGGGTGATTCGAGCACCAAAGGGGCATTCCGAATGAGCTGGTGTAAAATGTCACGTGTAATCGGTAATCTAAGGTCTGGTGCAGCGGACAGGTTCCTGGCGCCGGCGAGGAGTCTTTGGATGACGAAGCTGTCACATGGGCTCGAGTATCCCGCTTCCCTGTGGAAATAAGTGACCTCTGAGAGGGTCGAGGCGATGGACGCTGCGGAAGCCTCTGACTCGTGCATGAACGCGACAAAATAGGCAATCACCGAGCTGGGGACTGGAAGGAACACTCGGAGACCGGTAGTTACGCCAAAACTTTTGCCCATGCCCGGTTGTACGCAGCCCTTGTTGAGTTAGACAGTGCAGCTCTCATCAGGTTAGTTAGTATAAGCGGACTCAATCCAGTTGGATACCACTGGGCTGGGACTGTCGACGGTGCTTGGTCCATGTGGCCTGCTATCTGTTTGAACCGTTCAACCTGTAATCGTGAAAGGAGATTGGCCTGAGTGTTTTCCACACCTGGTACGTGTTTGGCCCTGAAAACAATGTTATGTTGAAGACAGAGTAATACCAGCTGCCGTAGCAGGGACATTAGTTGGGGGTGTCTGGCTGACTGCTTGTTGATTACATCCACCACTGCCTGGTTGTCCGACCTGAAACACACCGCTTTGTTCTCCCAAGAGTGCCCCCAGGTGGCGATTGCTGCTACTATGGGATACCGTTCTAAGACAGCTATGTCTAGAGGCGCCCATGACTCGGGCCACTCCCCGTAAAACCATCTGGACCCTGATACTGCACCGAAGCCTAGGGAACCTGCCGCGTCAGTGAACAGGTCCTAGAATTTGTCTGAGGCCCTTAGGTCCTTGATGAAGAACGATCTCCCATTAAAGTTTCGAAGAAATGTCTGCCAGACTCGCAAATCTGACTTGGTCGCCTTTGTTAAGCGTATATGATGGTGCGGGAAGATGATTCCGATGGTAAGGTCGATGAGCCTACGTAGAAAAGGGCAACCTGGCAACACCACCGAGCAAGCGAAATTCAGAAAATGAGGGACTGAAGTTCCCTGAGGGTGACCTTGGGCCTAGCCAGGAACTCCTCTAATAAGGCTCTGCCTTTGGCTAGCTTGTCCTCCGGCAAGCAGGCTTCAAACATTTGGCAGTCCAATGTTATCCCGATGAAGGGCAGGACTGGCACCGGGGAGAAAGTTTTTTCGGGCGGCGGGCACGCCGGCTAAGTGAAGAAAATGAAGGAAATTTGACAGGTCTATGCAGCATCTCTCATACCCCAAGGCAATGAACAAAAAGTCGTCAAGTATGTGCACGACGCAAAAGGCCCCAAGTTTTTTCATGGTAATCCATTTAAGAGCCGATGAAAACCTGTCGAAGATAGAGCATGAGCTCGAGGCCCCCATTGGCAAGCAGGCATCCATGAAGTACTGTCCCTCCCATTGGAAACCAAGCAGATGTTGATCTAGGCAGCTAACTGGTAAGATCCTAAAAGCTGACTGGATGTCAGTTTTGGCCTGGAAAACCCCATGACCCAGCTGCTTGATGCCCTTTATGGCGTCTTGGATGGTAGAGTACTGGACTGCACTCAGCTCAGGGGGATCGTGTCATTTACAGACTAGTCCCTGGGGTAGGAGAGACGGTGTATGACCCGCGGATTTCGGCACCGCGCCTAGGGGGGGATAGAAATAGGGGTTTTCCCCAAGGAGTGATTGGCTTTCTATAGGGGCCTTTTATATGCCCTAACTTAACCTCTAATCGGATCTTGGTGTCGACCGCCTCCCTGTTCGCCAGTGCCGAAGGGAGATTCCTAATGTTTGTTTTAAAAACCAGGGCGCCAGGGCTCCACTGTTAAAAGACCCTAGCCTTAAACCGCGACGAAGGCCGTTAACTAGGTAATCAAACGCAGGGCGGGGATAAACTTCTAGGTATGAAGAAAGAGTCTGTATATTAACTGGGGTGGAAGGTATAGGGAATTGATCTAAACTAGTTCGACTTGGCGTCAAATCTATGGGAGGCAGTGGTTTGGCCTGATTGATGGGCGCTGTGCATGAAAACATTTTGTTGCTGGGTGTTGGCCATCGCATCTACGGCATTTATGCACATACTGGCATGGGGTGTTCGCGCACTGTTTCCCCCCGTTAAATTGGAAACAATATCGTTTCTGTGTTCGCCCTCGAAAAAGCTGCCTCTCCCATTCTGCTGCTCCCCCTGGCCTTTGCGGTCATCCATAAGTCCCAACATACACTGCCCCAGGGCAGGTCGCCCTGCCTTGCAGCTCGTTGGGCCCAATAATTCTGTTCATAGAAAATCCAATCACCCCTTTGACTCGCTATCGACTTTATATTCCCCCTGTACCTAATTAGCTCAGGCACATGGCGCAGGTTAACCTCCTTGGCCAGGTAAACGGTGCAGAAAATTTCAAAAACGTCCACCCACTGACTGATGGACCTTATTGGCGCTGCTTTAGTGGGCACGATTCTCAGCGAAGGGGCACCTCTGTCGGCTACTGGGCTCACTGAAAATGCCAATTGGGTGTTTGGGCTTCTCACCAAGCTGGCGAGATCCACGTATTGCTCCTCCCAAATGGCCTGCTTCACCTTGATAGGTACTAGCGCATCGATGCTGACCGATGGGGGAACAAAGGGGTCAAAATCCCTACCTACGGGTGTCGCGTTTGTGACAATACTCAGCTCAGGCAATACTTGCGTGCATTCCGCAGCTTGCGACGCTGCCTGGAGCTTCTCTGCGGCTTGCTCGACCATTGCCTGCATGTTTTGCATCAGCGCATTCGCCTGCTGCATCTGATTTTGTAGCTGCTGCAGTGGCCCATTTAGCTGATCTTCTGCGAGAATCTGCGTTGGTGGCACCACCGTATTCGCTATCCCTTCGGCTGCTGGAGCCGACGTCTTCTTTGAGCGCTTGGCCCTTGCTTTGCGAGGTTGAGCTGTTGAACGTTTTCGTGTTGGGTTAGGCATGACTACTGGAAGGAGAAAAATTTGTGTACACTATGTGTGCTGCTTGGCAACCCTTTCCGAATGGTCAATCGGGTGGACTACCGACCCGTCCCGAAAAATAAATCGGATGGAATACCGACCCTTTCAAATGATATATTGGGTGGACTACCGACCCTTCTCGAATAATATATCGGGTGGACTACCGATCCGTCTCGAATAATATTTTGGGTGGACTACCGACCAGTCTCGAATAATATATCGGGTGGACTACCGACCCGTCTCGCATAATATTTTGCGTGGACTACCGACCCTTTTCAACTAAAATATCGGGTGGACTACCGACCCGTCTCAAATAAAACATTGAGTGGACTACAGACCCTTTTCGAATCAAGTAATATAGGCCTATCTAGGGTGGACTACCCATCCCTTTTCAAATCATCTATTGGGCTACAGCCCCTTTTAAGCTATCTAGTGGTGGACTACTGCCCTTTCTCAGCCTTGGGGAGGCTTTTAGCACCATAGATAATGGCACCTCTAATACTTCTAAAAAGCTTGAAATGGCCCAAACCGTAAAGATGGACCCCGTCCTTTGCATACAGATTTTGTTTTGACTGCCAGAGACCCTTGTGTTTCCAAAATATAAGCCTTGGTAGCCCCTGGCAAACGAACTGGAGGAAGAAAATCATCTCCTGAACCCTCTTATTGCCCTCACAGGCCGTGAAATTACGCCATTTCTGACGGTTTTAGACCTGGCAAATGATGATATTACAATTCGCTTGGGCTAGGAAAGCCTTTGCCAGGTCATAGACTCTGTAGCCTACCTCTGCAGGTTTAACCGCTGGGTTGTCCAAATCATTACCCCCTATCTTTAAAACCACCAGCGGCGGCTCTAGGGGCCTGACCTGTTCTTTAAAAAAGGTTGGGTGGCTTATAACCGTAACTGTACCCCCTCTTAACCCTATCATCAGGGGGTCATGAAAGTTATGTTCAGACATGTTCCAGCCTCTTGAAGCTGCTGGGAACAGATATGACTGGGTCCATAGGAATGTTTCCAGTCGCCGGATATAGCTATCTCCTAAAACAACCGCTGCCAAGGCCGGATCCATAATCGTTATGTATAGACTAACTGAATACGCTGCTTTGTAGTATTTGAACACGCGAGACTGTGGATTAGCGACCGTAGCGTGTTCTGTTCTTGGCCCACTAACTAAGTTACCGCTGTGTTCTATTAAATGTCTATCTAAAATGACCGGGGAAACCTAAGGAGGCCTATGCGGTTACTCGTATAGTTGACTGTTTACTTAGTCATTGAACAAAGCCTGCGATATAACAAAAGGTGCGAATACAAATGATTTCTACGGATCAAAGATCAAACACGTCTACCTCTTTAGATGGTTGTCTACAAAGAGAAAGAAAAGACAAAAGGGGAAGGGTCGGATTGGATTGCGTTACTTACAAGTTAGATGGCGCTACCGCACAGTCATCAGTCTCTCACCGCGCAAATACAATTGTCCCCCGTTCGATGAATCTGTTCGTAACTCAACGCAAGTTACAGTATCTTGGCAAGTAGCTCTGGATGAATAGTAGCATGTACCGGAGACGATCACATTCTGGCCTTAGCACTGTCCAGACGAGGTTGACGAACAGGCAGCAACTCTACAAAATCTTTGCAAGGTCGCAGTTATCGCCAGGAAAAAGACTCAAATGAATGTATAGATCAAAATATCAATGACCAGATAACAAACAGTGCAACTCAAATTCAGACGTAAAATATTCAGTCTTAGCGAAAAGTACCCCCAATTCGATCGTATAAATAACAAATATAAATCTAAACAAAACCTAATATACTACTAATGCATCCTATACTAAATCAAATTACTCCCAATGCTGTGTCTACAATTATAGTAATTAAAAGAACACAACAAGGACAAACAATGCACCCTCAGTTCCTAACACTTAACCCTTTGTTGCATGAAGCACTTTTAGTACTCATATTGGCTTGCCTTTGCATGAGTGGGGTTGTTAGGAGTCCTTTAGGCAATATATCACAATTTTTTTTTCCAAATTTGCCAAAATCTACTCTGTGGCCCATGGTTACTCTAGTAACCATCATGCATCAGTAACGTTTGGCAACTTGAGTAACCAATATAGGATACATGCATTCACAACAATTTTTCTCCTTTTTTCAGTTAGAATAGCTCCATAAAAGATATAAAGGAAATAAAACTAACTTTTTTCTAAATGAACTCAACAAATTCTTTTATTTCTTATTAGAAAATTCACGAAACAGTAATTTCACATTTTACAGGACATTCTGATGCTCACAAATTTACTCTCCATAACAGTGGTCCCTTGAACATTTTTATTTCACATGAAAATTATAGAAACAGTTAGTCAGTTTGTCAATGCATAAATAGATTCTACATTTCATGCACAGATACTTTGTACGTCTGTGGCAACCAGGAAATTTGCACCATTTTGGGATTGAAGCTTCCTGTTTGGGAAGGTGCATTCCGTGAAAGCGTACATAATCGGGGATATCAATAGCCCTAACAGAAGTGGTGTCTGCAGGATTATCAGGACCTTGATTTCCATTCTCCTCATTCAAATTACATGTACCTTCATCAGAAGTCATCAGGCAATTAGCTACATCTATTTTGAAGTACGCCAACTGCTTTACTTTTGGGACTTTAGCTTGAAGCAATGTCCAGGCATTACAAATACAGAGATCTACTAGATGGAATATAATCCTCTTATACCACTTTCTTGTTTTGAGTTTCGTCCTATACAATGACATGAGCTAATCACATCGATCAACCCCACCCATACATTTGTTGTAAGCTTTTATTATATAAGAACAGGGTATTTCAATATACTTCTTGTTCTTCTTATCCCATCTCTTAGAAAGTTTCATCGGCTCTACAGAATGTTTGTTTGAGCCAACTGTTACCACTTTATTATCAAACCACTTGCAAATTATAACTCCATCACTGCTTTTATAATCTACAGAGCCACGACCTAATTTTCGTAATTCTTTTTCAGATTTCAAAGGGCATTTCCCATCTCTACCTTTTCTGAGAGTACATGTACCATATGCGTTATGCGAACTCAACTCTAAAAGTAATTGCGGAGACGCAAAGTAGTTGTCAAAATAGAAATAGGTTTCTGCTGGTAACCCATTCACCAGATACAATACCACAGCTCCGCTTTTACCTGCACCAGGTTGTGTCTCTAATTCAGGTACCTGATTATCCCCATAAAAGTAGAACTTATGTATGAAACCGGATTGCCCGGCCAGGGCCCAAACTTTGTAAACCCATTTATTTGGTTTGTTTTTGTTGTATGTCTTCAATGAGCTTTGGCTCTTGAAGGGTACAATCTGCTCATCTATCGAATAATGTGCCTCAAATTTTGCATATCTAGCAAATGATTTTGAAGAAATGTCAAGTAATGGCCGCACTTTGTAAAGCCTATCGTAACCTCGCTCACCTTTTTGCTTCTGCAGCTCGTTGTCGCTGACATGTAAAAGATACATTATCAGGTCAAACCTGTTTACGGACATTGAATTTGAAACTACGGGTTGTTTGGTGTTTTTGGACCAATACATCCTCCTACGGGGGAGGTGAACCACGGACATATATAAAACTATTCCAAAAAATCTTTTCATTTCTATTGGTGTAATACTTTTGATTTTCTGTTTGTCTAACTGAAACTTCAGACGGTTTGCCTCCTGAGCCAACAGTTCAAATGTTTTATCACCGCCGACCATCACTAAGAACATTTCAATGGCCGTAAGTGTAGTTGCTGCTTCATTTCTCGGTTCTAATTTGTTCTCAGTTGACACGTGTACACTCAAGTCAGCGTGCACCCATTTCCATTCTTTTCTACCACTGAAATCCATAAAAAAAGACATTTAGTATTAGGTCAACCCCTTCAGTCTATGGGAGAAGCATCTACATAAGTTTCCAATACTTTTGTCAGCAGCAGTAATTCAAGGAACCACTCAAATCCTGAAACCTGTAATATCTTACTTTTTTTCGGAGTTTGTCTTTGCTTTTCCTTTCTTATCATTAGGGTGACTCTTTTTATTTTGTGGCGGCCCGTCTCCATGACTATCGGGATCAATTTCATCCTCCGAGTCAGTTTCAGGTGCATCCTCTGATTCTGTTCCATTACCACTAGCGGCGCCTGGTTCATACTCTGACTCATCATCACCGTCTGATGCTGAAAATCTATTATTGTCACTTCCAGAAGGATAGTTGTCATCTTCCATATCGTCACCAGAAACACTTTCAATCTCAGATAATTCATTATCATCCTCTAGCACCCTCTCCATCACCTCAGAAACATTTAGGAGTGTTCTTTTACTCCTGAAATAAAAATGACATTTCATCCGTGAATGCATGATGGTTACTCAAGTGACCAGACAAGATTTACCATTGATGCGCAATGTACACTACAGTAACCATGATACAAAATCATCATTTATTTTTTGAGTTCACTTTTCCATGAAAACTCTTTGATGTTAGCATGTTCTATGCAACATATATCATATATCTAACACTTAGTTTCATGAATGCAAGGCCTCACTGAGGTATACTGACTGTCTTTCTAAAAAAAATTGAAAACTCACCTTGCTGGCCTGGAGGCCGCCATCTTGGAACTATGAAACTCTCACGTAGAGCCACCTATCCAACATATATTGTACTAAGCTAGGTAAATAAAGTGTACATCTATGCATTGGTGGAAAATATTAAGCCATTGGTTATTAAGGCCAAATTTATCCTATAGTTACTTCAGTAACCAATATGCAACATAGGGTTTTAATCAATAAAGAAAAAACAATATACATGTATATGATGATAATAATAATAATAACACTAACCCAGAATACTATCGGAAGTCGGTAAGTAAAGACTACGAATGAACTTACTCGTAAATAGATGAGTGTATAAATAAATAATAAGTTAATATTTCTTATAGAAGAATTACATCATCTCAATGAGAAGGTCATGGCCTGTAGCTCGGCAAGGGAGGATAGATAGTATTTTCCCCCCTCAAAAGTGGAGTGAACCCATCACTCTTACTGCCCCGACCACTAGAATCAAGGACCAAAACAGCAGGATTATCTTTGGCCTTAGCAATGATAGGCATCAAGAGGTCATGATGCTTAAGGTACAGGCTTAAGCAAAACTTCGACTTCTTGATTTGGTCAACCTGTCTATACACAGATGGTGTGATGCGTACCTTATCAGACACTAGTATTTCAACATTACCGAAAACAAGCTTAAGATCTGAAATCCAATTAAGGTGAATGTCCAGCTTCAGATAACGCGAATAACAGATAACCCCACGGAGAGTCGGCAACCTAAAAGCTGTATCTCTCCGGGACACGCTGTAATGTCTAACAACGGCAATAAGATGCAAGATACCCCATCTGAAATTTCTGCTGTGACCTGAGAATGGCAGCGATTAACCCCGCATCTTGAACCGCGAATCAAATGAATAAGATGTCGGACATCATCATAGATATAATGGGCCAAACAATACAGTACGGCTACAAGCATAAAAGTATCCAGCATAAAAGTATATCATACTCTACATATCAAAGAGAATCTTGTACACCTTTAAAGGAGTCAACAAACGTGAGAGTCTTATTTGACTCCACCAGAGGAACATTTTGGGACTCAAGAAGTGCTGCGACCGGAAATAATGACGCTAGGTTAAACCGCGCAGTTAAGAACATATATAAAGAAATGGCTATAGCAATTATGCTGAGAATGGTAGGCACTGATAAGATACCAAGTGACGTCGGCGATGACAACAGGTAGCTATGGATGTTATCCAAGGCTAGGTCCTGCTTTAGGGCTTTAGCTTTCGAAGCAAACAGTTGAATGTTTTCTTTATGGGCTTTTGTCAACTTCTTAAGATCCGTGGAATATGCAGCTTCTTTACTTGCTAAGGAGTCCCAATCCCCCTTCGCTAATTTAAACTCTGGTAATTGAACTAAAGGAGCTGTAGCTAATTCATTCCCGCGGATTTTCCTCAGAGCGGCCTTGTCTGAAAACAATGAATGTAAGACAGGCAGGTTAATGACGTGAAGTGCTGTCTTGTCAACCTTTCCAAGCTGACAACCAGTCAATTTGTATGGAATCCTAAAAGTCGAAGCAATTATCGAGCAAAAATATGGTACAGTCATCACACATAGCCTACAGCCGGTGAAAGATTTAACCTGCCTGTCAGAGCAATGCATCATCCAGACCTGATCGTCCGAAGAAAGAAGGTAACGTCCATCAGCTAATTTGTAGCTGCCCTCAAATAGCAATGCCTCCTCATAGCGGATGTCACATCGCTTCATCACTTCGTCCGGCTGATCCCAGAAAAGGGCAGACGCTCATGACAATTTGTTTCTAGAATTAAGGGACCTAGTCGTCGAACAGAACTAAAGGTCCCGTCCTGTACATGACAATAACTATCACTATCAAACTCGGTATAATACTCGCTATCTTTAGTAATCGCTATATACTGAGGTAGCCCTACAATCTTCGTAGTATTTGCGCTGGTAGCATTAGACGGAACTGCTAGGGCATCGATGTGATATGCGTCCATGAACCCAGCTATACTGTGTATCGGAACCGCAATAGTATCGTATAGATATTGATCGGTTTGCGTAAAAGCGATGTCACGCATTTGATAGTAAAAACTAGGGTGATTATGGGTGACCTTAAAGCTCGGATAGTGATCACTCAAAAGATTCTCAACGTGGTTCACCACTGTTATAATCTTCTCCGGACCCACCATTGTTATGGGCAGGAACCCATCTAAAAGAAGTTGCGTTGCCTGTAACAGTTCATCGGAGTGTCGAACTACTATTCCAAATCGATATTGTTAATCTACCATATTGCCAATGAGAACAGACAAGAAAGAAACGGATATATTTAGCCTAGATAGTTTTTTGAGATTCACGAAAGATTGCTGTCTGTCGCTTATAAGTGTCAGCGAATTGTTGTAGTAACTTATAATTTTGTTCAATCCCATCCATAGCATTTTCAATTCGTTTGTTCGTTGTGTTCATGAATGAATTTAAAGTTTTCCCTTGCTGGACAATCTGATCCGTCATCCCCACTAAACCCGATTCCATCTTCCCTACATGCTGTTTCAAGGCTTGAACCTCATCGTCGGAAGCCAAGCCAAAAAGTGATTTTGCAATGCTGCCAAAAAATCCTAAAGCTCGTTTCCGTTTATTATTTGCCTTAACGGGTATCAGAGATTTTATGATAGCGATGTTCGCATTAAGTTCTTTTCGAGTTTCACCAATCTGTAGGTTCAACTTCCTTAAAACGAAGTTTAAAATATCGCAGCCATCATAGGGCGAGTTCCCAGGCTGACGAGGACAGGGTAATTCGGCAATATTATCTAAATCGAACTTGGGCCACGGAATACAAAACGCGTGCCTATACTAGGACACCCTTTCAAAATTGCAGTAAACTTATTAAAAACCACCCCCAATTAAGCATCACGACTGAATTAGAGGATGCGCCTGTCTGGTGCGTCATAACCGCCATCACCATACCAATGAGAAACATTTGAACCTTCATATCCGGTCTAAAAGAAGAAGGAAAACAAAACTCTGTACACCTCACTAATTTACCCCCAAATTTAACTTTACTTATTTTTTTGTTTTTTTTCTCAACTTAAAATAGTCCTCAATCAATTTAGGATTCAAGATATTTTCCTCAGGTTCAAATGTAGCTTCTTGTCTAGTATAGCGTTCCCACCATATTTTAAAGTGACGCTTCCCATCAATAATTTTATCGCCTAATAGTTCTTTGATGATATACACGTCATCTGGAATATCAACTAAATCGTCATCGGTAGTTGCGAGATCATAATCCAGGGTCGTCAGGCTGAGTGCCAATGGGTAGAATGTCACGGTGTATAAATGGCTTCAGACGATCCGCAGCTACTGGATTTTTCATGTATTTACCTGAATACATGAATCTTTTCTGTAATTTCCTAGTAACCTATAGTCAGGTGCAGAGGCCATTTTTCATACTGTCTCTTAAAATCGGATTGTGCATTCCCTAGTGCATCTCTAGCTACTTTATACATGTATTCTAATTTGTTCTGAGCTAAACGCACGTGTTCATTCAAATCATTAGGGTTTATAGTTGGCTCCAATAATGCATTATCCAACGGAGTGTTGGGATGTCTAAGGAACATTAGGTAAAAAACGGACTGAAATTCGCAATCGATTTCATTGGACTCGTATCATACCCTCTACAGACCCAAGGGTAAATTTTTTATGGATTTTGATCATTTTTGGTATACATGCTCATTTTAGAGCATAAACAATATCCTAGGAGAAATTTTGAAAATCTGGCCTGGTTTGGCCCCCAAAAATGGTACAGTACTCTGAACCTTGAGATTCAAGTCATTAAAAAACACCAAATATTATACAAATCATAACTCTTTATTTTTGCCTGAAAATGCTTAGATTAAGCATAATAGATTCACCAATTTAGATTCACCATAATAACAGTTTTGATGTGGAATCACTTTAAACAAAAAATTATTTCTTATGAAAGTCTTCGAAACAGTTACGGTCTGGATTACAACACAAGAAAACTCGACAGAAAATGCACATAATTCGTGTTCTCATCTTGCATGTTGGATTGCGGCACTTCGCATAATTTCTAATGTCAACACATCTTGGCAAGTGTCGTGCCTTAACATACCTTTGAGGCTCTGCGGGTAATGGATTGTAACGATTATGAATTTCATGATCATCATCGGAATCATCATCTTCATCGATAGCAAGTAGAAATCGACCAGCGCGATCTTGAATTTCAGATACTGTAATCTATGTTTCCTGCCCTCTCCATTTTGTATTTCTGCTGCTTTCCATTCAATCCATGTATTAACCGAAACTAAATCTAAGAAATGCATGATTGTGCGCAGAGTGCATTTCCTAGACTTAGCGGCAATACGATAAAATGATAACATCCTATCCTTCAAGTCTACCCCGCCCATGTTTTCATTGTATGCTTTTACAACGGCTGGGCGTGGAACAACTTTATACGCTTTGTCCTTTGTAACAATCAGAGTTGCCACTTCTCCGGATTTCTCCGGAATTCCGGATTTAAAAAAAATCCAATTTCATTTCTGGATTTTCGGGAGAAGTCAAATAACCAAAAAAGAAAACATCGCGAAAAAAATAAAATCAATTCAGGATTTGACCCTAAACATCATAACGTAACGGCTCCGTAGAGGGTTGGAAAAAGCCGTATTGTGCTGCCACGTAGTGGGAACAACCCCGCAGTACACGATTAAACATGATGACGTGACGATCGAAATCGACCGGCGTTTCGTTTGTTTTTGGCTCTGGTTTATATATGAGGTGTATTTGACGGAACCAATCGCTATTTGAAAAAATGATCTATACACATTGTTGTTATTGACATATCTTGGAGTGAGTGAGTGTATAACCTTTGAGAAAATGCTTACTGAAAGTTTGAAGCGACAGATTTTCATTGGATTGTAATTGACAGACGTGAAAATTGATACACACTCAGTGCTTCATCTAGCCAAAAATAGAGGAGCGGTCTGCCACGCCCCCGAAAATAGCCGCCCTTGTGCCCTTCAGATGTGTCCCATGCTCGCCCTTGTGCCCTCATCACTTCCACCTTCCTTCCCTTGTCAGTCACAAGTAATGAGTCAGGGCTTTCAAAATAAGCTGACGCATCCGACTGTTAGTAAGTATCCTGCGACGGCTATGAAATATCTTGTATGATATCAACGATAGTAGCTCATGTGATCAGTGGTTATATTTAAATGTACTGCAGTCAGTGTGCATCGTGTGAAAACGTGCCTCAGATGCGTGGCCTAGTTTAAGTTTCCAGGAAATTGGCTGACTTCCAAACTACTGCCAATCATTCTAGCGACTGCCGTTGTAAAGCTGGTAGTGTATATTCGATTCCTTTTGAACACATCGTGATGCTCTAGATCTTTTTATCTAGACTATTAGACAAATTTTATATATACAAGGTGAAAAACTTTGTTCGGTGAACTCACAGAGAGACTCGCAGAGACAATTAGTTTGAGTAGCCTAATATCAATAATGTGTTCTTAAGCTGGCTCATTACCAATTATCAACAGTTACTTGCCAATCACTAACACTATCAATTTAAATCAATTAATTTGATATTTCTAAGATAAAAAATATGCAATTTCATGTAGGCCTATACACTATTGCTGGCTCTTTTTCGCTGCATCATTTGGTTTTTGAGATTGCTTTTTTCTGCTATTTTTTTGTCTGCAACTGGTTTTGTTCATTGACAGGCATAGGTGTAAGGATGTACTGTGGTCAAGTGTGTCACTCATGGCAAAATCAGAGTTAAACATAGTTTCTAGTCCTCAATCGTAGTAGGGGGTACCTCGATTCTATGCAATAGGGAACATTGCAGTTTGCCCCTAAAACAGACGTGAGTGCATTATTATGTGCCCTTGCTCCAATGGAATCACGCACAAAAATGCCCTTATTTGAAATCAGCACCCTGCCCTTTTTTAATGCTAGATGAAGCACTGCACACTTCCGGTAATGAAAGTGAGGCCTATAACGCATATTGTGCCAGAACGCATCTCCTGACGTTCTAATTTAAAAAATTTTTCCCAGACCCCGACTTATTTTCCGGATTTTTAGCTTCACATAAGTGGCAACTCTGAACAATACCTTTGACAGTTATCATTTGGGATGCCACAATGACGTGTAGAGCCCATTATTACGGGTTTATTGTCCATCCACACTAGACAACTGATTTTTGCATCACGACGATTAGTAGCATAGTATGATCCACGTGGACCATCAACTTTGGTTGGTAATTTCACTATAAAAGGCCTATTTTTCTTCATCATGGTACCTGTAAATTCCACGCTCAAGTAGCTTTTCAAGAAGAATAGTACTTGTAAAATATCTCTGAAAATAGATTGAATTACCCACGGTCAAGCTTTCTGCAAGTCTTAATACAACTAATCCCCCTATTCCCAGTTTTCGCGGATGACGACAATCTGCTGCTGCACCTGGAAGGGTATTTTTGCCTGAAAAATTTCGAAATCCAGGACAAGACCACTTGGACTAGCCAGAGTAAAGTTCTTTAGACCAGTTGGGTTAGGCTTGTTCTTAACAAATTGTCGGACGGCACATTTACCGGTGAAAGGTATCATCTGTTTGTCAACACTACAATCACATGGTCTTGATGAAAAATAAAGTGAAAAATTACCTGGCTTTTTGCGTCCAGTAACATCCTGCATGGGAGTGGCCATTTTGAAAGAAGAATGTAGTGTCAACGACTGTAATGACTTTTACTACTACTGGTAGATGGCAGCAGGAGCTTATACAGAACGGTGTACCATAGGTTATTTCTCACTAAACGACAAAATTCAGGTAGATTTTTAAAAAAAACCAATGATACAGAGGGCTGTACTGGGGGTCCGTAGACGATACGCAAATATTGCGGCCCTTAGATATTTGGTCCAATCGGTATGTTTCTCAGAAATCATCATGGAAAGGAGCGTTTTTATAGTTTTGTTTGTCACTTCACACAGACCATTGCATTTTGGTTTAAATGACGCAGTTCTTTTATGTTTAATCTTTGCTCGCTTCAAAATTTCTTCGACCATTTCACTAAGAAAATTGCTTCCCCGGTCACTTAATAATTCACCCGGCGAGAAGCCATATCTGAGAAGAATTTGGTCATACATGACCCTGGCTATTGTAGGTGCTGTGGTATCCGGAACAGCGAATGCCTCACGGTATCGTGTGAAGTTACAAACGAAAACTGCAATTTGCGTCATACCATCTTCGTAATAGGTCCAACACAATCTACTGAAATTTTTACAAATGGTCCTTCAGGGATATCCTGAGGCTGGACTGGAGCACGTACAGGTTTACTAGGTTTCTTACGTTGGTTGCAAGCAACTGTAAACAAAGTGTTTTACATCTCTACACATATTCTTCCAATAATAATTTGGATATTCTTGAGTAAGTTTTAGGTATTCCGAAATTACCTGAAATACGCTCATTATGCATGAATTTCAGAATGTCTAATTTAAGTGACTCTGGGACGACAAGCTGTAGGAAGTAATCGCCATTCTGGTTCTTAGCGGGCCTTGGAATATGATACAATACCTCTTTATCATTCAGTGTATATTGATCGGCTGACAGTAGAACAGTTCTTGCGTCGTCCATGTTATCAATCGGTAATATACCGCTAGTCAAGTAGCTAATGATGTCAGCGAAATGTCTGTCTTCCATTTGTTCTTTGAGAACTGAATCCACGTCTACTTCAGATACGACGGCAAAATCATCTATAGGATCGTCAAACTTCATTCTACTAAAACCATCGGCATTTCCATGAATGCGACCAGATTTATATTTAATTTGAAAATCATATTTGGATAATTCATCAAGGATACGCAACAGTTGTGGAGTAGGATTCTTCATCCTCTGTAGAAACGATTAACTTATGTGGTCAGTTTGTATAATGAATTGTCGACCGTATAAGAATGGTCTAAAATGACGAACTCCATATAATATAGCAGCCAATTCTTTGCGTGTGGTGTTGCATTTCAATTCTGCTTTATTAAACTGTTTTGAGGCGCACTCGATTGGGTGTTCCTTTCCATCCTCAGCGACTTAACTCAATACCATACACATGCGAAATTACTTGCATCAGTTTGTAGAATAAATGGTTTTCAAGTCTGGGAACTTGAGAATGGGCGGAGTTTGAAGAGAAGCCTTAAGCGTTTCAAAAGCTGTTTGACACTCTTTTGACCACACAAATTTAATATCTTTCTGCAAAAGTGCAGTTAAAGGTTTAGATATAGTTCCATAATCCTTGATGAACGATCTGTAAAACCCTGAGGAAAACCTCGCAAATATCGTGTAACACATCCCTAAGAACATATGTAATATTTCTCCAAAAGGTGCCTGGTGCTCCTGCCAGACCTTGAGCCATTTTCAAATACTCCCACGTACCACTATTGCACATTGTTTTCTCTATTGAATCAGGGTGCATGGGTATTTGGAAGTACCCTGAATGTAGATCAAGAGTCGTAAATATTCGACCCTTCCTTTTTCCTATATTTGTAAATATCTGTGCTATAGTTGGTCCAGGAATCGTATCAATTTTAGTTGCCTTATTCAATTGGCGATAATCATGAACCAACCGATAAGACGGTGAGCCATCAGGATTTGTTTTGCCCCCCTTGCGTACTAATATACACAGAGATGCCCATTCAGACGTGGACTCCCTGACGATGCCTTGTTCAGCCAAATTTTTAACTAGTTTATCTTTATCTTCGACCTCCCTCAGTGCAACTGGAGGTCTATAAGGTCTAAGCCTGATAGGTGGTGTTACACCGGTATGGATCCGGTGTTGCCATGGCACATTAGCTCGTGTAAGCTCCCCACTATCTTTTGCAAAAATGTCTCAATATTCCTCGAGTAAAGCTTTCAATTTCTCTCTACCATTCAGACTCAGGTCGGAATTGGTCACGTCAATGTCTAAGTTATTATCTGCTAAGGGACTATTATCTTTGATATAAGATTGTTCATTTAATTGATGTATTTGGTCGAATAAATCTTGTGAAACCGCCGAATAGTCCAATGTTACAAAACCTATGGCTGTACCCTTCCTAATATTCAGAGGTATCTTGGTAGTATTGTATAATTTTAGTGGTACTTGTTTCTTATGAACTTCCACAATACATTTGTCACTGTTGATATTGTAGTGGGTTTTCAAATATACATCCGGTTCGAAGAGAACATAGTTATGATCTGCATGATACTCACTTAGTTTGCCGCTTATGTTACATTGTGATTGTGATATCGCTAATTGCCGTAACCTTGGCCTGATGACCGAGGCCAACCTGTTTTTGTAGCTGTATTGGATAACCATTATCTAAGGACATTGTCCCTGTTCAAAAATCTAACTGAATTCTTTTTTCGTTCCTAAAATCTAGGCCCAATATAAACTTTTGTTGTAGTGGAGTTGCTAAATAAACCATCTGTCTAAACTTTTCTTGACCTATCTGAATCGGAATTTCTACAGTTCCCTCTAATTAGGAGAACCGTTTGCAGAGTGAGCGACCCTAAGTTGTCCTTCTTTAATCAGAATAGTTTTCAATGATGGGGATTTATGATAAATTTGGCTATCCATAACGAAAATCATAGCTCCACTGTCTATCAGAACATTATAACAGCCATTAGTAATTTTTGCCGGAACAGTGCTGGCAACGGAAGCTAGTATGGTGGTGTTCTGTTCATTTGCTTGCTCCATACTTTTATCATTTTTACCCAATTTCACTAACCGTTCTAACAGTGTGTTTAGTTCCTTCAAAATATTTTGGTCAAAAGGGTCCGCACACTCAACAGTCGTCAGTTCCTTAATGAAAATTCTACATTTATTTTCAAAATCTAGGGTAGAATTGTCAATTAAATGTCCTGTATTAACCTTAGTCACGCAATCTAAAAAGTTAGCCAAATCATGAAGTATTTTCTCTCCAGACCTTTGGCATACAGGCGACCTCTTTTTTCTCACCCCAACAGTTTTCAATTATTTGGTTCTGACGTGCACATTTAATATATCTCAGTTTCTTTTAGCTGCCCATCTGCAGAGCCCTTGAATATCCTCCCCGGGGTCAAATTTAACAGGTTCCCTGTTCATTTTTAGGCAAGATCAGCCTCAGCATCATTTGTAGAAAATTTTCGAATACTATCATTATTGATGAAGGAATTTGTGTCTTTTTTGTACGAATCAATTATAGTTTTACTTTGTTCATCCTTAGTATACAACTCTTTACTGGAAGTACCCTCAGTGCTGAAGATTATTTTATTATCTGCTACCCTAAAATTCCTATTCAGATTCGAATCAGTTAACTCTGAATTATTGAAATGTATGACAAAATAGAGGGATTGCTGTAACCTGACAGAAACAGATGCGCTATAAATTGAGATATAGTATCTTCAGAAGTTGGAAAGTAGGGCTCCTGGTGGCCGACGTTCACCAAGAATTTCTGAAAATGCTCAACCGCGCGACGATATGCTGCCCTGGTGGAAGGAGCGACGGACCTGGTGAACAGGAATTGTACTATATTTTGTAGCTGGCTGGTGGTATAGTTGGCAGTCTGTTCAGCCATGGTGCATACTGCCTGGCATCCAGGATTGGGAGGATTCTCCACAGGTGTCGAGAAGAAGTTCTGTTTGACGTCGCCAGGATTGGAAGGATTCTCTACCTGTGTCGGGGGGGGAAGTGGCTCTGTGTGGCGTCGCGTGTAGGTAGCACATGACTATCGATGAGGCTTTGTATGAGGATATCCGCGACGGCATTTGCATCTGGTTGAATGTTGGTTGGTTAGTTGTTAGTTGGTTGGTCCCTGGGGTTGACGGGGGTGGCAACCGCTTCAACAGTAAGCAGAGCAAAACGAGGGCTTTTTGTCTATTGATGACTGCGCGCTTAGCTCTCGTGGCTCTCGGCATCTAAAAGATAAGCAAATAGAGAAAAAAACAGAAAATTGAACAGCATCTTGGCCGAAAGCGTATATCATGAAATAACGTCCTTTGAGAGAAAAACACGTTACATAGATGGAGTATGTATATTTATATGTAGTATGTATAGAATACATGCCACCCCCTGTATGTTGAGGTAAAAACCCCAAAACACGTGTATAGGTAAAGTACATGCCACCCCCTGAGAACAGAGGGTACGTTGAAGTAAAAAAATCCAAAACACATGTATAGAAAAATTGCATAAATGCATGTCAGATGTTTAAAAAGAAAAATTCATAATCAAATTGAAATAAATGTATAGACTTATTGATGACAAATAGACGATGTATCTTGCTTCAAACCAAGCTATTAGAAGTATTTCTTTGTGGCGTGGCCAATAGCTGCCTTCACGCTAAAAGCATATTTTTTCATGCCTTTTGCATTTAAATGTACACCATCTCTCAGAAGAAAAGGCCGGATATCAGCACAAAAGCCCCTGTGTTGCCAAAAAGTTATATTTGAGGATTCACACATTAAACGTTTTGCGGTTTTGTTGAATACTATTAGCTTCGCATGAGCAACTGACCAATTAAGAAGTGTGTGAGGCTGTACGTGCTGCACAGAAAATTGCTCAATGCAACCAAAGAAAAGGCCAAGCTTTTTGGGTCTGAACGGGCTAAATCGTTTCCGCCTAAGTGGAGGAATACTACGTCAAATTTTGAACCAAAAACTCGGCGGGCACCGTTGGATTGATTTTACATCCGGTAAAACTGTGGCGCCTCCAAAACCTAAAAAATGCAATTTTACCACACCTGGGTCTAGACCTAGATTGGAAAAGCGCTCCTGCTCGAAGGTCTTGAGACGATGCACAATGGAGAGACCCATAATAAGTACGTCAATCAGCATAATCGACTTCAAATTTATGCACTAACCTTGAATGATTGAAATAAAGGTAAACGAAATGAATTCAGTAAAACAAATTGCAGTCAATGAAAATAATGAATTGAAGTCAGTGAAAATAACGAAGTATCCTACACATGCCTCTACGCTCTCTAGGATCGCGACCGAATGCTAAACCACGTTGTCAAGAGGGGAGGAGGCAAGGAGTAACTGACAACTGATAAGTAACACGTGACTCCGCATGATCTCACAAAATATTTCATTCTCTACAAAAATAAAACTCATTTAATATTCCGCCAAAATGTAGCCGGTGCTCCTAACCCTTGTGGCATCATTAAATATTCCCATTTTTCACTATTGCAAACAAAAGCAGTCTTATCTATAGAATCTGAATGAATAGGAATCTGCAAATATACCGAATGTAAATCTAGACTTGTAAATATTTTGCCTTTTCTTTTTCCGATATTAGTAAATATTTCATTCAATGTAGGTCCAGGGAATAAGTCAATTTTTGTTACTTGATTGAGCTGACGGTAGTCATGAACCAAATGGTATGCTGGCGTATTATCAGCGTTCACTGAAGTTTTTCGTACTAGTATATAAGGAAAGCGAGATGTCCATTTGGGAAGTTGATTCCTGAATGATTCCTTAGTTGGCTTACTCTCTGATTAAATTATCTTCAACTTCTCTTAATGCAATAGCGGGTCTATATGGTTTCAATCTAACTGGGGAAGCTGAACCAGTGTGTATTGTATGTTCCCAGGGTACCTTTGCTCTTGTTATTCCTTCATTTCATCCGGTAAAGTTGTATAGTGTTAACGGTACTTATTGCCTACTTTGACTACTGACTCACCACTGTGAAGATCATACCGCGATCCAAGATAGCATTCTGGTACTAAAAGAACGTGACTACTATCAGATAGATAATTCTAGAGTTTACCTCTGATATCATACTGTGATTTTGGTGGTACTATTATTTCATTAACTGTTCTCACCCTTGCTTGATGACCTAAGCCAACTTAATTTTGTAGTCTTATTGGGTGACCATTATATATTGACATACTTCCTGAACCGAAATCTAATACAACCCTTTTCTCATTCATGAAATCAAATCCTAATATCAAAGTCTGTTGTATAGGGCTTGCCAAAATAACTGTTTATCTTAAAGGTATATCTACCGTACCTTCTAAAGATATAGGGCTTCCATTTGCTTCCATTCGCTGTCCATTACCCAGATCATGGTTCCGCTGTCAATCAAAACATAGTAGGGGGTGTTCTCTGTTTTCCCATTAACAGTACTGGCTACAGGTGCTGATATGATTGGATGGTTATCACTCCTTACTGGAATAAGTATGGATTGCAGCGTAGTTATAGGTAAATAACTGTTCCTGTAAAGATTTGGTAACCTTGCCTATTACGGCTTGAGAATCTTCACACTCGACTAGTTGATGGTCAGTAACAGCTGCCTAGCATTTATTTCGAAACTCTAACCTGGGATGGCTAGAAGCTAGGCAACAGTTCTGGCAGAAACATCAATCAAAAATTGAGAATTATCATTTAGGATTTCATTTCCAGACCTAAAGCTTTACATGTTTTTTCAATTCTCGCAGGTTTGATTTCACATTGCTTTCGTGTACATGCTCCTTTTAAATATTCATCAAACCCTTTAAACTATTCTCCTGGATTCCACAATTTTGGTTCATGAGTTATCTTAGAGGCGTTTTGGACCTTTGCATTTGTTTCGGACATTTTATCGAATCTTGCATTTTTTTCAATTTTCTTAGTTCCAAGTTCACATTCATTTCGTATAAACTTTTGTTCTAATTCCTTATTTGACTTTAGAATCTTAAGATTATTTCCTCTTCAGAGTATGAGCTTAAACTAGAAACACTTTCATTATGTATATCTCCATCACTTATGCAGACCTGCCAACCCTGAACTTTTTTTTCCAAGTAACACATATCTAAATTTTAAGTATTTTCAGAAATTTCTAAGGAACCAACCTTTTAACTGGTAATCTTCATGAAAAATTGGTAGTTTCCTTAACCCTTTCCGTGCTGACTAATTAATACCCTATAGTGCTTATGAAAATGTGAAAATTTGGGAAATTCCACCCTAGTGTGTTGAATAACGGGCGTACCACTATAGTGTGTCTACACCGCAGCGCAGTGTATCGTTAGTTACTAGTATTTCACTATGTTTGACAGTTGCTGCCATCTTTCAAGAGAGATAATTACTAATTACTAATTAAATCAATACACCACCGTGCGGTGTACTAGCAAAATCCATCACCGATTTATACACCACACTGCGGTGTAGACGCACTGAAAGGGTTAACAATACACAAACATCAAAATTTCATCTATCAAAATCAAATGTTTTTTTGGCGGGACCTCCTGTACGTTGTCTCAAGTTCAGAATGGTGCGTGTCACTAGGCTCAGATTGAGATGATGGATCTGAAGAAAACTCGGCATCAGACATCACAGAATTATCCACACCAGACGCCATTTTCGATTCTACATAGATGGCGTTAGCTGATAGAACTTCAAAATAGCAGGCCACAAAGCAGTCAGTGTTCCGCCAAAGATTGTTGAAAATTAATTCTGGCGTGATTTACCGAAAAAGCAAGTAAATGAACAATATGATGACTTTAATTCGTGTAAGAAATGATATTCATTTAAACGTTATGGAAAAACATTTCCCGGATTTTGAATTAAATGAAATACGTAAGATATCTGGAAAAAAGTAACACCGTAATTTTACTTTCATTTACATAACCATTGGCTTAAAATTCATATACACTGTTCATTGCGTGCGTTCTATTTCCTGGTGGGTGGTTCACGTATATTATTTTGATAGACTGAACACTCTCTGAAACGATCAAATCGATTATCAGCTGATGGCCTCATGCCCATTTTCTGTAATTTTAATAACTCAGTTAACTTTTCATTCAGACCCTTTACTTCCTGTTCTAGCGCTACCTGGTGTGAATAGTCTAAATCTAAAGATCTAATTGATGCCCGTGCCGGAGATATTTTTTCTATCTCCTGTTATAGTCTGGCGTAAGTGATCGCCTGATTAAAATCTATTGGGCATTTCCCAATTACGAAAGCCTTTGGGTAATACACCATGAAGAAATGGTTGTAACAGGTCCTCACCTGACTTCTTCAAGTTTACTTTTTCAAGTTTACCAGCCAAGTAAAGTAACCTCCGAATGTACGAGTCAAGTGACTCACCTTTGTTCATTTTCAACATATAGAATTGTTGCTGTGTAACAAATTGCATGTCCTTATTTTTGAATTTTCTTTAAAGGTTAGAAACTTCTTCCAAAGATCTTTCCATTACCTTATTTTCCGCATCAAGCAGAGGATTCGATCTTAGATCATTAAAGTACTCTCTGACACGCCCTTTTAAGTACATGGATAAAGCGGCCAGCACTTAACTCTCCCCCCCCCCCTCCCCCACAAATTAAACTCTTATCTTATCTGGAAATTTCATTTGTCTCCTGTATTACGGTCCTTACAGCTTTTTCTGTATTCAAAAACATGCGCCTATACACTTTCAAAAGGTTACCATTTTTGCCAGGAAGAAAAAGAGGAAGGGAACTGTTTTGCGTTCTATAGGGTGTTTGAAAGTTGTTGCTTCAATGTTGCGCTGGATCAATTGGCGCTGAGTTTTTAGAACGCCTCAGCTATAATATTCCAGGAAAATTTTTTCCCTTTGGTGGTCATTAAGATGACATTAAGAGTCTACCAGTTGGCATCTCTCTTAGCACCAGCGAGGCTGAAGTTTGTGGATGGACTTGATTTCTCTGTCTCATAATGTTTCTCCTGATTGCGGTTGTTTTTCACAATAAGGTGCCTGGCTTTGATCTGTTTCAAGTTTTCCTGACCAGCCAAATTTTCTCGCCTTTCCCTTGGAGTAACTCTTGGGTTGATCAATATCAATATCGAGCTCATCGGTGGCTGTTTCAGGATATATAAGCATGACCGTTTCAGAATCGGAGGCATCGTGATCTGTTTCGGTCGGTGTAGAATCCGATAGAACTATGATATCGGGGCTATTGTGGTTATTGATTCTGGAGGATAACAGATGGGGCATAGCAGAAAATGTTCATGTCACATCAGCCGCATACATTTCACACAAGCCGTAAATACATCTACTATATAGCTCTGTGCTTCACTTATTTGTTCCGGAAACACAATTATTCGATCTCCGATGTGAATCCCATCTAGGTCCATGGGTTGCACGGAATTAAGGTCATTGGGGATGTTGAAATGACCCTGGCCTGAAACCCTGAGTGTGGCATTCGTATTTTTATTGCTTCATAGATTACATCCTTCTTCAATTGGTTTAATGGCATGTCATCATCAGAATCATCTGAAATTTGCAATTCACTGTCGACGTTAGTACCGAAGTACCATGAATTTTCAGGTTAACACCACATTTTAATTCTTGCGCCCTTTTTGAAGCCATATTTCATGTCAGTAATTTGACAATCTTGATGCTGTGTTTATCGTTTCATCGTCCCACCTAACAAATATGTCAATGTCACCCTGTAAAACTAAAAACATCAACATCTAAGTAAATAGGCATCACCTACTAGATACTAGCCTAATAAATACATTTTGGACCAATAGTTTTTGATACTGCGACTTCTTTTCCATAACTGTATTTTTCCAACAAATCTATTTGATTTTGTAAATTTCATAGACAATATCGGGACATGAGGAAGTTTTAAATGGTTATATTTTGAAAAAAATTTTGGGACATCAGGATATTTGCGATGGAATTTGTTTTTTTCCTACCCAGTCGTCACGGTGAATTTTCACAGGTCGAATCGGAATGATGAAAGGGCCGCTTCATGTAATAATTACGGGTTTTGGCTTCCAACCAAAGCTCCCAGTTGGTGGCGTCCCACCTGACGGTGACATCTGAAGCTGAATGGAGTGCGCAAAAATTCTGCTCATAAAATTGCCAATCACGCAAGGTTTTGGACGCTCGACCGTACTTAATGAGACCTATGGCAGAATGGGGATGACGACGCAAGTGAACTGTAGAAAAGATTCCGAACGCATAGACTTTTTCGCCTATAATATCGAAATCATCCCCCCTCCCATCAATATTTAATGGAATGAACTTCTCGAAATCTACCTCAAGGTCTCGACAACAATGAGGGATACAATAGATTGATGCCCCTCTAGCATTTCGGCCTCCCAATCAATATCATCGTTCTTGCCGAGTTTCCAAGGCACCGCACCCTTTTCACGGCAGAATCCTTAAAGAAATCTGCAATGCCTTTGACTGGGATCGTCTTCCCATTGAACTGTAACCAGAAGAACTTGCAAAATTCCTCAGCTAGGCTCTGTTGAATGCAAATCCATCACCTTCTGGCCATCTACCGTAACCTTGCTGTACAATGAAAATGTAAGCAATAGCGAATAAAGACCATACAACCCCACTCTTTCCGGATCTGGCTACATAAGACAAGAGTTATCAATTTCTGTCGGATGATATGGACAATCGCCCAACAGTATCATAAGCGACTCGTTAAGATTACAATTTTCTAGATAAATGACACAATGTAAATCAGATCGGTAAACACTACTCCATGGCGAGCAGCATTTCAGAATAGTCAACCGAACGATATCCATGATCAAAACCGGTAAGACTAAAAAGGACCCCAAAACGAGTATGGCCTCCAAAATTGGAATGTCTGAAAGATCTGAAGGTTCTGTAACTATCTTAACCAAAACTGTTTCATTGGTACCCCTGTCGATAGAAACTAACGTACGTTCATAGGGTTTATTTCAAATGACAGTAAGCGCCTCCGCTAGAGGCAGCGATGTTGCCACCGCCATCATACGGAAAACCTTCCTAGTTTTGATAAAGATATAAAGAGACAAGAGTGTGCTATCCGAAGACAGAGCGATGGTCACGATATTCAAGACACCCGTCGTGTCAGGAAAGATACTTGTCTGATTTTGAGGCCAAAGCATCCGCCTTTGACGCATACATAGCAGCGTCGTTCTTGATGTAATTTATCATCCTGTTAAAATCCAATGAAAACTTTTTGTTCTAATCAACCAGGCCGGACCAGTTAACCATTTTCAACTTACAATTAGGAAGTTCCATTTTCATAGAATTTGTAACTGCAGTCCCCCAAAAATATCGTCCAGCTGTTCCTGGTTATAAATTTGTGATGCCACCGGATGATTCATGTTATAGTAATTAACAGGCGCCACATCATCCGCACAAGCCGTTATTCGTGGGCAAAGATCAAAAGTATAAGACGTTAATCGGCGCTAACAATAAACATAATAAGCCACTTTTAATTGCTTGTACCGGTTTCCGTGGACATATCCAATCCCATGTCCCTGGCTTTCCCGACATGAAATACAAACTTTCTTTAACCGGCACAGGGCCTTTGAACAATGCAGACGTCCTACCTGATATTGCACAATTGCGACTAACTATAAATTGCCAATGCCCAGCTAGAAATATTTTGCAATGTCATCTACATTGCAGTCGAGCAAGATTTTAGTTATCTTTTCCTGAACATGATAAATAGAATTTGGACAAAGTTCAGTGTAAAAACTTGCCATCGTCCATAATACCAAAATAATCGGGTAACCCTGTTTAAAAACGTACTGTGAGTTGACAAAGAATCGCAAGGAACAGGAAAAGCCATCATGTTGTATAAGCCGAAGAAGGCGTTGGTAGAGGATAATGGGATGAAAACTGTAATATAGAAATTGTTGTTTATCTTTGTAAACACGATA
Source organism: Tubulanus polymorphus (assembly GCF_964204645.1). Classification (NCBI taxonomy): domain Eukaryota; kingdom Metazoa; phylum Nemertea; class Palaeonemertea; order Tubulaniformes; family Tubulanidae; genus Tubulanus; species Tubulanus polymorphus. Next base: position 9,925,952 of record NC_134029.1, on the reverse strand, counting down.
TCTTGAACCTGATAGTTAAAGCCTAACTCATTATGATTGATGTTGAAACCAACAAACTTAGCCTGTTACTCTTACACGTGTTGGAAGACCCTCTTCAAATCTATTGGGGATACAAACTTCATGGGATAGCCCTCCAAAAGATTTTGAGTGGCTAAAAGCCATTGTTGCGTGGTACTTGTTAAGTCTATCATTGGTTGTTCCGGCGATGTCACCCGACACTACTGAGTTCCTCGATTATCAACGATTATAAAATGATCAAACAATAATGCATTCTTTCGGTTCAGAGCAGAGAACTGTAACGATTTTATTTTAGGTATAATCACGTGGTACCTGTAAGAGTCATACAGAGTTCAGTACTGATGCAACCCTGGGAGGAGAGTAGGGTGAGAAGAACGTGTGTACTTTTAGCCAGAACATTGACTGATGCTCAAATATTAGTTGTTTGACAACTAGTAGAATTCATCTATTATAATAACTTTGGTTTTGAAAATTAGTAGCAACATCTTTCGCCAACTGATCCATATTCCTAGAATTATTTGGCAGATTATTATGTTAGTTCGTCTGAAATTGTTTTCATTTGCTTCGTCTTTAGTTTAGCCACATTTTCCACATCAGTGACGCATTTTGAGAGCTTAGGGAGATTCTCATCAGTCGCTAGGCCAATGAAATTCTCCATGAACTTTCCCATGATGGACCTAAGGCTCTCTTCAGGCGCTTCGACTTGGCTATTTCTGCTTTGGTTATAGTAACTGGAATCAGATCTCTTATGGTATTAATATCCTTCACTATCTGGTCAACCAAGACATTATGGTGCGTCCTCATAGAGGCCATCAAGTCGCTACCGACTTTACAAAGTTCATCCCCGCCATTGTGATAATCACAGTCCGGATTAAAGCCTTATATTCGGGTACTTGTAAAAAGGGGACTACAAAAGTATGCTTCTACATGCTTGCACCATTCTCCACCACACCAATTTTGTGGAGTAACACGCCATATCCTGGCCGTATTACAGTGTCACTCGCCAATGATCCCTGTATAAGAATCATTATGACAAGTCTTGTCCCTGAAAATGTACAGGACACATAGTGAGTTAAAATTTCAAATGGAAAATCATGTTACACCCGACGTTTTGCTTCCTTCTGCTTCCGAAATATCTCCAAGGGCATTTTTACAATGGAAATATCTTTGAACTCCCATGCGCAATCTTTCATTCCATAACTCTTCCATTTGACTAAGAATTGTTCTTTCCCCCCCTTATTATAGCGCGCTTTCAAAATCTTTTCTACTGTATAAATATAATATTCATGTTCCAAATTATCATCGGAATGGGACTGATTCCTTTCATCCACTTTGGGGTCAGGTAACGATTTGTTCTTATCGTATGATAAATCGACGGGTCTGTCCCTTAGGTCAACATACAATTTCATTTGATTGTAATGAACTATTTTGGGAACATAATTACTCTTTCTCGTATGAACGACTTTATAATTCACTGGCTTGGTTTGCTGTAATATTTTATAGGGTCGTAAATAGTGGTGCACAAATTTCTTATGAGACCATTTCGGACAAAAAGATTGCAAGGCCAAACTAATTGACTTGAAAATCTGGTTCCTTACATCCCCGATCATAATCGCCTTTCATACGCGCTTGTGCTTTATTGATATTCTGCCTGGCTATCTCGTGGACGACCTTGGTTTTTCCCGATCTTCATCTTCATAATATTCTTTATAGGAACCTGTCAAATCAGATGTAGTAGAGAGCAAGGTTACATCAATCGGTAGAACCGCCTTCCTACCTTGAATCAATTCAAATGGCGAATAACCAGTAGATTCGCAAATACATCCGTATATTGAAACAGACTATTGCAAATATCTTTGTTCCCTCACTCAACTAGACCATCCGCTTGATTATATGCAGATGTCCTGACTTAAGTCGCATTGTATAATTTGCATTATTCAAGTATTAATTTTGCATTAAAATCTGCACCTTGATCTGTTAACAAAGTTTTATAACACGAATGTATTGAAACTATTTTATGAAATATGACTCGAGCGATAGTGATAGCATCAATTTCTTTTAAGGCCATATAAAATAGATTACTTGATTCTCATCAGAAGTTGTGAAAAAAAATCATTGAGGAGGGGGGTTTATATTTTATACAAAATATTCCCTGAGCTCTAATGATATATGAAGACTAGCTTGCTATGTTCATATATAATTGTAGCTTCAATAGGTAAAAAACATTGAAACTAAAAGAATATAGGATTAAAATCTGTCATATATTGTCTCGCACATGTCTGGAATACAAAATCTAAAATTCTTAACTAAATTCTGAACTCAAGGGTCACTGTAAAACTCAAACAAGTCTTAATTTTTCTGTCCATATACGGAGCATAGGCTACAATGCACAGGGGATCAATTTGGTGTGAATGCATGTGTACGTCTCTTCTCCAGAACATCCATCCCTGTGATGCCAAACCATGGTCTGGGTGTCTTGCTGCAACTTCTAATTTGGCAAACTATGAATGGCATCTTGATTTTAAATCTGCATTCATCTAAATAATGACTCCACATTTACCTGAGAATGACTCCACAATAGACCGGTTGTTTTACCGAACTGCTTGTCATTGTTTAACCGAACGAAAATGGGTCAACGTGTGTCGGAGCTAGCTTTCAATAATCAACAAAGTCATGACCTCATGTGTGAGTACTACGTGTCTGTATGTCTATAGGAATTGTTTAGGTAATTATTTCAAGTGTTTACATGTTTGGCAGCTGATAGATGACTTTTGTGTATATAGAATGTTGTAAGTGTGATTTGTTATCCAAGGTGGTAGTTTTATAGGCCAGCCGTAGGCTGAGCCTATTACTGTACAAATGGAGCGAATTTAAATGACATGGTTTCCAGAGCAAAGGCTCTTTTACTGTGCAAGTGAGCATATATTAAGCAGATTTCAGAAAATTCTATTCTATTCCGCATTAAAATCAATAAGACCAAGGGAAAAGATTTATCTGAGGTATTTGTTCCTGCCAGATCCAGTCGCTGTCTGTGCTACTTTTGTATTCTACAATTGTATTGTGTAAATTATTAGTTATTGACTCTAAGCTGGGAGTGTATTCTGACAAATTTAACCCACAGAATGCATCATCATTTGCCATTTTATGAAAAGCTGACAGGCCATAGTGCCCCTTGGGGCTCTTGTTCTAACTCTACATTAGCTTGTTGCAGCTGCGTTTGGTGAAAACTTGTGTACATAATGAATAAAAACTTTTCAGAAACCTGTGTACAGCATTACTTCCAATGCGAGTTTATAAGTATGGACCTTTGAGACATATGACGATTTACTTCTGCACAACACCAAGACAAACTTGATACATATAATTAAGAGAAAACTGACTAACCATTCCGAGTGACTAACATTTTAATTCCCTTTCTTTGAATATATGATTATCACCATCTTCATTGACATGGAAGTCTTCATCAGTTCATCAATGGATCATTTAATTCAGAGAATACAATTTTGCCATCAGCATACACACCTCGAGGACAGCCATCATAACCCTAATGCGGCTTAATTCCCTTCACGCATGCTTGAGCAGGTGCATCAAAAATGAATGAATGCAATTCCAGAGAAATCGTAAAATTTTGATAAGGAAAATCATCTTTGAATTCTTGTATTTTAGACATAACGCTGCCTTGGAAAGCAGTAATACAGGGTTTCTGGTGGCCATAAAGCGTTCCAATGATAAATGGATCACCATGAAATTGTTGCTACGAATTAAATATATGTAAACCATCAATATTGATTTAAAGGTATGAACTTATATTCCTTGTAAAACTAGGCACATTGAGTTGAGAAAACTTCATGGAAATACCTTTTTTAAGACAAAATATGATACTGTCCTCCAGATACTGGGTTATATCATATGCAACTGGAGTGGATAACAAAGTCCTAGGATACTTAGGGACTGCTGGGTGATAATGCCTTAACCCTATAAAAGCCAAGCTATCAAGACGTGGGTGAAAATCGATGAAAATTCAGATTCTAGATGTCTTTGGCCTCTAAAATGACCCCCAATACTTGTTTTTACACTTGGCCAAATTTATGGGTAAGTTTTGGCCCGGGTCACCGGTGTCCCAATGGTTATGAAATATCATCAGTCTCTGAAAAATTGATTTATCCCAATTTGAAAAAATCATAAGCTTCGTAATTGAAAATGATAGAAAATCAAAAAATAACTCATCTTTGAACTTATACAGGCAAAATGTTATATTTTCATTCATCGTTAAAATGTGTACAGAAAAGCCATTAGCCTCTATGTGTGCAAACTTTACACATGATATTCACGGAAACAGTTTTTTCCATCGGTAAAACAGAGAAATACATGACATATCAATATGTGTTTGTTTTATTTGTTTTGCAGTTCTTACTCGTCCTCTTTTGACATATTTTATGGGCCAATGACTGACACAATCTTTACGAACATCTAGTGCTGGATTTTCCTGAAGTCTTGCCCTTTTGATTGGTCTCTGATTATCAGTATTAGTGACATCTACTTTCATTAGACTGTTTGCCAATATGGCAAGAAACTTTCGTTCAATAAGTATTTCTTTCTTTGGAATTCGGAGTGATGCACAGTGCTGCCTGTACAAAAACCATGCATTTACTGGAGCAACCATGAGAGAATGCCAGAAAATGTACATATACCATCTACGAGCTTTTACAACATGCTTATACCTTTGGATACAACTGTCAATCAAATCAACACCCCCCATGTTAGAGTTGTACACCTGAATAATATTTGGGCGGTCGACTTCAATATATTCTTTTTTTTATTTGTCCCACCGGCGAGCTTTATCTAAGGGGAAACAACCATATTGATTTGATAAAAGATTTACCGCTCTATTATCGAACCAAGGCACTGCTACAACTTTACTATCATTTTCTAGTTGGGTCACACGACAATCGAAGGCCCCGGGCCCTTTCTTTTTCAGTATTTTTTCGGAATCAAGTGGACATTTTCCTATGCGGTTCTGTCGAACAGTTCCGATAAAAATGATTCCAACTTTATCTAGTTCTTCAACCAGTGAAACACCTGTGAAATAGTTATCTGCAAATATAGTGTAGTTTTTGTGTTTTTCTAGAGTTTTACACAGATTCAAAACAACTGAAGCCTCATGTCCAAGTGGATGCTTTTCTGACTGAGACCCCTGATAAAAATCAGTCATAAAGTAGACCACTTATTCCACACCGACACCAAATCTTGAATCCCCAAGGATGGGGTTTCCCTTTCACATACTGCTTTACTGTACTTTGGCTCCCTTTATAAGGAACCATCATTTCATCGCTAGAGTTACATGCTTCTGGAGTCACAGCTAAGCAATGTTCACAAAGTTTTTTCAGCCAAGGTCTTAGTTTCCACAGTCTGTCACCCTTCTTTTCTTCATCACCTATCGCTTCATTGTCAACAAAATGCATTGTGGCACGTAATTTCTGAAATCGATTTCTCGACATCACATCAGCCATCTTTGGATAATGAGTATCTAACTCCCAGTAAGGGCTAATACCTGACATCTTCACGAGCCCCATAGTAAAGAATATCCCTATAACTTGCTCAATATATTTGACAGTTGTTTCCAATGGACGGCCAAACTTTTGCATGTTGTAGAGACTTGTATTGAATGCAACATTGTGGAGCATATCTTCAGAAATATACCGTCGAAAGTACTCCAATGGCGTTCCCACATTATCAGGCACATCTGGCATTACACCGCTAAAGTTTTTTATTGGTGCACGAAAGTTTATTTTTTCCCACTTATAGGTTTTCTTCTGGCTCTTTCTCTTTTGTAAATATGAAGGACTAGCCAGGTTTACTAATGGTTCATCATCATCATCATCATCATCATCATCATCTTTTTCTTCATCTTCTGTCTGTTCATCACTACTGTCGCCAGAAGTCAAGTCATCAACACGGACCTCTGATTCATCATCGCTTTCAAAATCGCCATCTCCAAGGTCACTATCATTACCATCTACCATACTCAACACATTTGTTACAGTAAATCTCTCACGTCGTGCCATTTTGACCTACGTAGAAAAGAAGACATAAGCATCCTTTGATACAACATACATAGTCTATATTCTAAGTCAAAAATTGGGTAAAACTACATACTAGGCCCTGCTATGCAGGGACACTAGATGTCCTACATAGAACCAGGAATGCTGTTTGGGCGGAGTTCATTGACCTATCGTCACTTCTAAAAGCACTTCTTGGGTCTTTTTGCGACCAGATTTTTAGAGCGCTAAGAATTTCTGGCTCAGTACGGTGGGTGGATTGGAAAGTCATGTACAGGCTGTGGATGGATCCGAATGGTGGGTGAACTCTGTGGATGGCTCAAAATCGGAGGGTGAGGTCGAACAGACGACCTGTTCCTCACCTAAATGCACATTGGCTGCCTCCATGGATTGGTGAAGTGTTTCGATCAACTGCGGCGCTTTGGCATTTGCTGCATTGAGCTACGTTAGGGAGGTTGCCACTGAGGAACGCCCTCTGCCCCAAATGATGCCTGACCAGGTGGCTGGGCAGCTCGTTGGTGCGCTTGAGCTGCTGGAGATTCACAAACATTATAGAAGTTGGATGGATCGAAGTTATTTATATAAGAAGCATCCTATTCACAGTATTATGTAATTATAGGGATAATCAAACTATCGAACAGAATCAGAGCAGATTTTACATGATTCTGCACAGCAATTCTTTTTGATTTGAAAGGGGCTTTATGGGCATGCTCAACGAGTCTGTCACATGCCTTCTTAAAATTATCATTAAAACAAAAAATAATTCCCAAATAACTATATTCCTTTACAATATCAATAGATTCATTTTCAAAGAAAGAAAGCTACATTTGGCGAGAACCTTCCACTTCGGCGGAAAATAATAACTGGTTTTGAGCTCATTTACACTGAGACCTGATTTCTTACAGTAGACAGTTAAAGAATGAAGGACGTTTTGGAGATCAGTTTAAGATTTTGAAATAATAACAAGGTCATCAGCATATAGGAAACAGAGTTCATAAGTATCGTGAAGCTCAACTGGGTTGCAGTGACTGTCAGGGCCAGGGGGTCATGTATGAAAAGATTAAATAGTTAAGGGCTCAAAACATATCCCTGTTTCAAACCCAAGGTCAAATAAAATGGTTTGCTGAACCTTAAGTAATCTTTTGAAGAGAGAGTACATGAGCATACATATCTTGAAGTATACCTGAAAAGTTACCCGCAACATTAGATTGTAAAAGTTTATAGAACAGGGCCTTGAGGTTAGTCAAATGCTGATTTGAAGTCCACAAAACAGCAGAAAAGTTAAGCTTATTGATGAACTTCAATATACATATACATACACACATACACACACATCCATAAATAGACACATACATATACACAGATACATGCATATAAGCACATTTATTAAGCACATAATTCACTTGACATGAGGAATACTATCAAATATAGATGCTAAGTAATAATCTTAATAATTATACTGTCAAAAAATGCCGTAGTAACGATACTAGTATACACAAAATAACAAACCAATAGACTTATATGGAATATACTAATAAGATAATGATAGTAGCAAGTTTTAGAATGAATCTATAGATTGGTCAATAAAGTTTGGATAACACGTAATGTATTTGAAATCTCACTTCACTTAAGCAAAATGAATTGGATAATGGACACAGCACAGATATATATACGAAGATTCGCAATACAGACACATTCTATGGACACGATCATTTACTACCAAATAGATCTCAACATGTCTCCTAGCTGATAAAAGAAGATTTCCCTTTACTAAGCTTAGTATCAAATATAGGTATCTAACATCAGAAGGCAACCTGTAGGAAGCACTTTTACGATAATGACTCCGGTGATTATATCCCTGGTAGTGACGTTGATTCGCATGATACAGTGTTGTTCTCAGGCGCGATTGTTGTGCTACATTCAGTGCTCCAGATAAAGACTTTAGTCAAACAGTATTTGATAACAATTTTTTCCTTAATCAGTAAAGACTAAATGGAACAATGTCCCTATATGAGTTTCATCACCCAGTTTTCGAATAGAATATTGACCCTTCTAAATCTAAAACATTGAAGTTAATGTTAACGGAACCACAGTAATTGTTTATTTCTCCTAACACAAGCTGAATTCATACATTTGCACAACACTTAGTTTTTTTGCTTTCTTAGCCCTTGGCATATATGTTGATGCCAGCCTTCTCATTCTCCTCGCTTTTCATTTATGCCACAAAATAATAACAAGTTTTACATCAAAAGCGTCAAAAGCCGGTCCAATCATAGCAATCCTCATTAACACATCTAATTGTTGGGCCTTGAGTGATGCCCTGTATTTTGATTTTATTCTATTTTGTGTGCTTAAAGCACATTCACATACCACACTACACTGCAAAAACTGGGAACATATATCTGAACAAATTTTGGAACGTTTTCAAATGAAACATGATTTGGAACACTAAACACAATATTTTTTATATAAGCTTCATCCGATAAATGAATCACCAAAACTATTTACAAACTGATCACATTTACTGAATCAACACCAGGTAAACATCACCAGGTAAACATGGCTCCTCGGCATCTCTCCTAATTTACAAAATAATTTAATGAAATCTAAATAACCAATATTTCAAAAAGTAATCACATCCTCCACAAAATACAAAACACTTTTAATGTGCTTATTGCAAAATTCACTTGAGTTAGATGCTTTGATGGCAAGTACCCATCTCTTATTATTACATATGAAATGCAATATTAAGAGTTTTATTGCAGCATGTTTAAGATCTCCCCTATTTCAAACAGGTTTTGAGCAGTATGAATTAGATACTTCGACGGCAAGTTCCCATCTTCATAGTTCAATCTTTCAGATCGCCCTCTCTTTCAAACACGCTCTGTCTAGGGATAGGCAAACAGACGAATGAAAGGTGAATGCAATGGCTTGCTAGGATGCAATTCCCAAGTGGGTTGAAAACTAAAATTACAGAATGTTCTCACATACAGAACTGTGAAAAGGTTATCTTCAAAGTTTGAGATCATTGGCGATTTTTTCACTTATCTACTCGCAGGTCAACAGCTGCAGCAGTTTATAGGCTCTCCTTCCCAGTTCAATATTCTCTTGAAGAATTACACGTTGTAGAATTCCCAATAGCTGGAAATAACACTGCGGATAGTATATGTCACTTATGAAATACAACGCTATAAGTTTAATGACAGCATCTTTTAGATCTCCCTCCATTTCAAACAAGTTTTGAGCAGTCTGAATGAGATACTGCGAAGGCGAATTTCCATCTTCCATAGCTACTACAATCTTACAAACAGTGCACTGGACCATATATTTTCACCATACTTACATCTGAGATATGTTTGAAATCTTTCATCATCTATTCTACAGTTTCATCATCGTATGCGGCCACCTTTGACCTGCCAGTTCCACAGAATAGCCCATCAATTGGAATTCACACAGAACCTATTAAATATATACAGGGATGAAAATCTTCCGCGGATCCGCAGTTTTCGGCGGTTGGAGGTTTTTTTTATCATTCTTAAGATCGATGTAGATCCGTTGAGAAAATGATAGGGGGTTAGGGTCTTGGGGGAAAGTTGATGTTAGATCGTAAGCGTACTTAAAGAACAAACCGGAAAAGCGTCTCATAAAACCGGTGCTACGATCTCTGAAATCTTTTTTTACAACATCATTGCGAAACACCGCTGTTGTCTAGAACCACTGCAGATCGGTAATATATATACATGCAATAGCGCTGCGTGGGAAATCTATATATAAAATCTGTGGTCGCGGGCTTCAATTCATCCAAAAAAGCATAACCTACGTGCTCAATAAAAGTAGTCAATGATTTAATTCAGGCGCAATACGCTTAACTTGAGTGATAGATGGGAAAGTTATAGATAGGGGCTCCTCTTGAGACTGAACATGTTCTAGTGATTTGGATATCGTCGGAGCCATCCTTTCATGCCTTTAAACCTGAAAAGCGGAGTTGCTAGTCATGTATTTCAGACCTCACAGAATTTTGATTTCGCTAATGCTGAATTAATTTACCCTTGCAGCGATAAAACTAAAAGACATATTTTGGAATCTGCATTAATAATTGAGCATTGGAACAACGTTGTAAATCTTAACAATGGTTTTTCACACTTTAGTAAACCTATATCAAAATTCTCCTGTAAACTGGTTAAACTCAACACTTGATTTCCCCTTTGATCCTTTGTTATTTGTCACTCATCAATAATTTTAGTCTCTCATCTTGTATTCACCATTGTTTTAATTTAAGTGCCCCCTAGTTTGTCTCTTTACTACTGATTTTAAGTTTCAATTTATATTCATACTCACTATTGTTGTTTATAATTACCCTTTGGTTTGCTTCCCTTTAACCCTTTGAGACCCGGATTAATTATTACACATGCTATCCCAGTCCCAGATTAATTTAAGGTAATTGCAAGGCGAAAACGTCCTATATTCAAATGCTTGTAGCTCCCAGCCTATTAGAGATACAGCTTTGGTGTATGGGAAACGTTTGCACAGTTCTTTATAAGCTTTCTAATGATACCAAATTTGTCATATTTTGAAACATTTTTGGGATAAATTATGGAAAATTCATGAAAAACATACAAATTCTGACGAATATTGTCTTTTTTGTCTCAAAATCATTAGCTGTTCAAGAAATAAAGCATAAAAGTATATTAGAGACTGAAATAAACATGATTTGTCTCACTTTACTGATTATTCATGTGATTCTGCCTCCAATACAGCTTATAATCCACAAAACGATGATAAATCTCAAAGCATGGAACGTCACACAAAGGTACAGGAGGTACACATGTTTTACACTGCCTTTGTGTCTGATGCCGGCGAACATACTTTTTGTTCTCTCTAAGTGTGCACACACCACAATCAGGCCTGCCATTAGTTTTTTCCATAAAATGTGCTCCTCCATTCAAACGCTGTGGTGCATCGTTATGCCGAATCTGACGACCAGGTTGATGAGGTGCACGTTGGTAGTCAGCAATAAGTTCATGGCATAACTTCAAACGAAACTGTCTACTGGTCATTGCATCAGCAGCATTGGACACCTTGTGCATTATGTATGCATTTGTTACTGCTGTGATAAGCAGGTGTCAAAAAACCTTTTTCCACCATTTCACTGAACGATGTAGTATGCTGAAATAGGAGTTGTATTGATCATTCAAATCAACTCCACCCATATACGTGTTGTAGTCCTCAATTGCATTTGGTTTTTCGATTTGTCTGTAACCATCCTCTCCTTCAAGTGAACGAATACGCTTCACAGTGACACCTGCATTGCTAACAGTAGACAATACACAAACTGGGCGTTTGTCATACCAACCAATTGCTAACATGTCTGACGCGTTATGCCATAACATCAAAGGCGACATGTCCTGCAATTGTCGTTTGTTGGTGCGGGCCGTGAATTGCTTCAGTTTTAGTGGATTTCCTGCACGATTCGCCCTAACTGTGCCACAGGCACCAATGTTTCGATCTGTTAGGTCCACAAATAGTTTCACACTAGTGAAGAAATTGTCACATGTTATGACCTGGCCAGCCCGAACATTCTGCGATGCGTCCATAACAACTCGATACCCAAGGTCAACTTGACTACCGTCCGCTCCTTTGTACAGCGTCCAATTGTGGGCGTAACCAGTTTCGACCCAGCCAGTATCCATGCTTTCATGCCCCACTTGACAGGCTTACTCTTGATGTATTGCAACATAGAAGTTCGACCCTTGAAGGCTATCATGCCTTCATCCACGGACAGAAACTTTTCCATATGGAAGGCGTCATTCCATGCGCGAACTAGCTATTCAATCAAAGACTTGACCTTGAATGTCCTGTCATAACCAGGCTGCCCTCTTTGAATTTGTGTTTCGTTATTCACAGGGTGCAAGAATCGTAATAGCATCAAAAACCGATTGCAGCTCATTACGGCTCGGAATCCTGGTTTATCAGTCCGACGATCAGTAGACCAATGTGCACGAAAAGATCCCCGATCTTCATATCCCGTCAGTAACAACAATGCCAGGAATGCTTTCATTTCGTCACTAGTGACATTATACCAGGTTTCTAGAACACTATCAGTAGTATTTCCACTGTTTTGCTATTGTTGAAAATAACGATTTGTTTCAGTCACTAGCATGTCTATAATAGTGTCCGGAAAAGCTTTTATGAAAAAGTCAATTGGCGTGTAGTCCGTTGTATCGAACTTGGACTCACCTGGATTCAGACAGTTGTACTGCGGCAACCAGTTAGGAGGGGGGTGGTTTCTATCTTCAGCCCAATCAGGATCCTGATCAATGTTGGCACCTTGTGCACGTCCACCACGACCACGCACTGGGGCATGACCTCTCCCAGTTCCACGACCCTGCCTGCCTCTAAAAGCAGCAGTAGCTCGACCACGTCCACGTCCCCGACCACGGACGACAGGTACTGCTGGGGGTTGGGGTTGTCATTATCAGTACTGTCACTATCAGCAGACTGATTATCATCACTATCAGGAGTATTATCGTCACTTACAGGACTATTTTCACCATTATTGTCACTTACTTCCGCATCTAAATCACTTCCGGGTTCACTTTCGGTTTCATTTCCGGGTTCAAAATCGCTTTCTGAACCACTTTCAGCGTTTGAGTCATTAGAGTCACTGTCAGCAAATATCTCTCTTATTTCATGATCACTAAACCTGCGTGACATTTTATGAACGTTCCTTTCTCCAAAAACAGTGCCGGAAATGTCACATTTACTTCAAATTTAGCGATAAAATTCCAAAAACTGCAATTCGCTTCAACTTCAATTTTCGCAAAATTCTTGAGTAGCAACATACCGTTCCAATAGTTTCAATGGGATGCATTGAACCTTTACTTGCATACACAGGTGGTGGCAGCTAAAATCCGGCGCAGGTTACACTGAAACATCGGGGTAAAGTAGGCATGCCTGGTGCTCGCAATTATCTAACACAGACGGGTAGATTTTATTCATTGCCCTTGCCACATTTCTCATTCTAAGCCAGCCAGTAAAAGCAGTTTCCTCTAATTTCAAAGAAGGGTCATCCAAAACTGCCTGCATTTTATCAAGGTTGGCTGATCATACAGATAAGTTGTTAAAAATCTATAGAGACAATAAAAATTGGTCTGAAATGTTTCCAATACTTTCATTCCTTTAACCTTTTCAGTGTGTCTAGACCACTGTGTTGTATTGATAGAATTAGTAATTAGTTTTTATCTCTACTGAAAGATATTAGCACCTGTCAAACATAGTGAAATATTAGTAACTAACAACACACTGCGCAGTGGTGTAGATGCACTATAGTGGTATTTCCATTATTCAACACGCTAGGGTGGAATTTTTCAAAATTTTCAAATTATCTCTAGCACTATAGGGTATTGATTAGTCAGCAATGAAAGGGTTAAAAGAGTCTGCACAAGTTAAGGCTAGTCAGTGTGCAAGGCAATGGGTCTGTAAAGAAAATGGGCAGTACTTCGTTATCATCTCTACACCAACACATGTCTTACGGCCAACCATTGTAGATGCGCCATCTGTATCTTCCCCATGCACTCTGATAATTTTAGGCGGTCAAAGATCTCTTTTACGTTATTAACAATGTTGTATGTTTATCCATGTGCTCAAATACTTAGTCACTGGACTGCCTTTATTATCAACATATCTGATACACATGGCCAATTTCGTATTCACAGATATATCATCAGATTCATCTAACATCATAACGAATGCTGGAGATTTTTTGAAACACTTAACAAGGTCACCTTTTAAAGAATCAGAATGACAATTTTCAATATCGCTGATTGTGTGCAAAGAGATATTCTGATTGTCAATTTTCACTCAATTCAATTTTTGTAATTGAAGAGTTGGGTTAATCTTTTCGTTTGGCATCTGCTCCTTGGCAATCATATACACAGTTTGAAAAAGGAATAAATCATAATCAGAGATAGAACAAGCTAACATTTCACAATTGTCCTCGTCAATCAGTGTCACAATCAGTACCATTACTTCCGCCACTCTTCAGTAAAATAGCTCTTTCAGCAGCTTTATCTATCTCAGTACTCTCGTGATTCTTTGTGGTAGATATCTGTAAATTTGGTGAACCAGTAGTGGACATTGGAATGCATGATCGAATACATTTTATAAAGGTCATAAGAGGTTTCAGTTTGTAAGAGCATTTTGGACTTCAAGTATCCATAACCAGAAGTCACGTCCGTCAGGTAAAATTCGGAATTTAGGGATTAGAAATTAATTTTAGCCCATGCTTTCAGAACTCTATAATGATCACCGCATTGATTAGAGCGCTTATTACCGATTAGTAGTGGAATTTGAGAGAGGTTACATTTTATGAAATTTTTCTGGCCGGAAAGGGGAAAAGAAATAGTAAAGACAAGAGGCTTTTCTGGGGAAGGTCAGAAAACTCTATTAATACCCAGCATTAAAACTTCACCAATATATCCAATGATAATCACTTAAAGGGCAAATGCTGGCAAATGCAACTTTACGGGATTTCTTAACCAGAAGAAACTTGAGTATAAATATAATGACCTGAGATCTGACTTATCGAAAAAAGTTGCTCGAATTAGCCGTAAATTGTGTCATTTATTTATCTTTCACTCTGTGCATATAGTTCACGTACAACCTGCTGTGGCGCTATTTATGATCTTATTGTCAGAGATGACGTCAGAAATATGCACCTGCCTACATAAACAATAATAGTGAGCACGTCCTGAAATTGCCAATTTAACCCTTTCGTGACCGCACTATATGTTCTCTAATGGCCCGGAGGTATTTTGCCCATATTTGACCTGTATACATAATGATCCCAGGAAAAAGAAATGACTTACAGACAGCTAGTATGAACATACTATCTACATAGAAAACATATGGGGCTATCGTTTCCTGCAAAAAAATTAGTGACCTTGACCCCCCAGGTCAAGGTCACGTGATCCAATATGGCTGCGGAAGCAACATTTTTCGACTAAAATTATACGGAAACGACCACTTCACAACTAAAAAAAATTATAGCAACATAAAACAAACTTTATTTTGAACATCAACTGGTCTACTAGCAGCACTGTAACTATCAAACATGGGAAAAATCAACAATTTCAGTTTTTACTGAAAAGAAAATATTTTTCGCGCCCCCTTATTTCTGGGTCAAACCTGAAAATCACAATAAACATAGAACCCCACACAAAATTTAACAGCTTTTAATCTTAGAATAGTGAAATAACACTATAAATCCCCTAGAATTGAAGAAGAACCTTTGGTATGCCTTATAAATATCTCTTTATGTTTTCTTTTTATACCCTTATACCATAGGTAAGCTGATTTTCAAGTTTGACCGAAAAGCGCAATTTATCTGTAAAACTTATATACATACTTTGTTATCCTATTGAATGTGAAATAAAAGTTAGATCCTACCTTATCAGTTCTTTTTTCATGTTATTTAGTTGTATTCTTACACAATAATCCATTCAATAGTCTGTATTGTCCACGGGTTCTACTCCATAGTCCAGCACATTGTGATAGACATAGAAACAGTCGGACTCTACGTGTAATCCAGGATGATCTGGGCAGTTGACACAAATGAATACAGTTTCCTTTGGTTTTCCATTAGCCGTTCGAAATCCACGGGCATAGCAAACCCTACAAATCTTAGTTTTGCGCCTCGCACCTGATGGGATGTTGCCTCGAGCTCTCGGGAAGTGGCGTCCGGTTAAACGAGTTACGGTAGTATCCCGAAGTACATTGGCACTGAGACGCGGAGATGATGTCAACAGAATAGCTATAACATCTTTGAGAAATCCAAGAAACTCATTTCTCGGGTACGACATCTTACAAACTTTGTGAGCATTCAAGGCTGCTAGCATAAGTAAGTGAACGGCTAGTTTAGTGCTCCATTTGTACGTTTTCCAAACAGTATGAATTGAGTGGGGCTGTTGGTCGGTTTGATCTACACCTCCCATCTTATGATTGTAATCAATTACCGCTTTTGGCTTTATAATTTCTCTATTTTTGTGGTCAAACTTTACAAATTCTGTAACTGGCATGTGTTTTGTTGATAGCAAATGTACAATTTTGGGTTTACCACTAGCTTTATCGTTGATACCTCGAAACCTTATAGCTAAAACTTGACGCGTCTTCTCAACAGAGAATGCCGTTTTACCTTTGTCCACAGGCAACAGTTTCAAATCTGCTGGAAACATCTTACGATTGTTCCTACAAGTTCCGACAATGTAAGTTCCTTGATCTAACAACCATTTAGCCAAGTGCGGTGAGGTATAATAATTGTCCACAATAAGACAGCGACCCATATGGTGATGTGGTTCCATCAGAGTACCGACAATTTTCTCAGTTGCAGAAAGTTCCTCAAAACCTGATGTCTCATTTGGCTCTGGAGAGCCACAGTAAACCAAAAAGTCAATTGTGTAACCATTTGGTGTACATAACTTGTACAGTTTCATCCCAAAACGCGCTCGTTTTTTTTTAAATATAAACTTTGAAGTGTAAACGACCTTTATAGAGGAGCAAGGATTCATCGATACAAACATCTGGGCCGGGCTCAAGCATCGCACGAAATTTGCGTCGAAAGAAATCTATTAGAGAGCGAACTTTATATAGACGGTCGCGATTAGCATCTGCTTGGTCTGGCATCTGATCATTATCATTGAAATGCAAGAAACGTAGTACGAGTTCGAACCTGTTCCTCGTCATTGTTTGGCTAAAAATTGGTGTATGGAAAAGTTCATTTGCACTCCAATTCATCCGCATCGACGGAAAATTGTCTATTCCCATCAGCATTAGACCGATAAATGTTTGATTTCTGGCAAATCCACATCTTTCCATTCAAATGGCACTTCTTCACCGTTGGCCGCTATGTATTGACGCGCGTACCGGTTTGTTTCCCGTATAATCAGATATAAAAGTTCATCCGTAACGAAAAGATTGTAAAAATCGATGGGTTTAGGGTTATCATTTTCGTTAAAACGATGCCTTACACGTTCTACAGCTGTAACTGGAATATTTTTAGGTGCATATCCAGTCACAGTGTCAGTCCAGTTCCAAGGATTAGGCCTTACATGTTGCACAACGACATTTCCACCACTGCCACGTCCCTGACCACGGCCACGTCCACGTCCCATACCACGAGCCTAATTGGGCCTGCAGTTCTCTGTCTTGGACGCCCTCTCGCTATAGGCTGAGCAACAGAATCATTACTTTCATCAGATGAGTGTTCATGCGTAACCATGGCAACTGGATAGGCACTAAGTGAACTATCATCTAAAAGACTGTCATCATATAATTCATCTGAATCAGAATCGTACTCATCACTTGCATTTTCGTTCCTGCTGAACTCTAAATCATCGCCGACATCAATGTCCTGGTCATCAGAATCAGAGTCAGCTAAAATTCGATCTAAAACTTCATTTGCTGATAATTTTCTGTTACCGCTGCCTTTTTTACTGGGCGCAGCCATTTTTACTTTCGTTTTTGTGAAGTACGGTGTCTCATTGGTGCAACATCACTTTGCGAGTGGCAGCACCATACAGTAACCAAAATAGCGGGTGATTTGAACAGTATATCTCTATCCAGTATGTCATACCGGACTGGGCAGTTTCGTGTTTTCTGTATCCGGTATGTCATACCGGATAGGTCGTGAAAGGGTTAAAAGTCGTATTTCTCAGTAATGTCTGAACTTAAATTCAAACCAGTAGCATATTTGACATTTGTGAATACATCACATTTGAAAATGACTTTTACACAATATTCTATTTTAATGGCATTTGCTCTTTAATAGATGAAACATAAGTAACGAGACGAGTAGTACTATATAGGTGACTCATTCACCTGATGAAGCTTCTATACATTAGAAGCGAAAGCTCGTGCGTCAAATAAATAGTTAACCTATGTAGTACTACTCATCTCGTCACTTATTTTAAACCAGGTTAACACTACGAATATTCTCATAGATGAAACATATAATATAAAATAATAATGCAAGAGTTGTCCGAATCGAATGATACCTGATTCAAGTGAGTAGTTTGAACAACTACTTTTTATGTGATGGTGTAGAGCATTATAATCCTTAAACAATAAGTATATAGATTTTTCCTTGTAGAGTGTTGATTTCCATGAGAAGGGCAAAAGACATCAAGAAAATGTCAGTAAAAGAATTTCTGAGGTAAATGATTGATTTTGAAATGTCAAACAGCAGTCAGTTTAATATTCTTTTGAAATAGCGTGTCATTAATCAAATTACTGCACAACTTCATCATCAAATTTCATCTTTTCTCTCAGGTTCGAAAGAGAGGCGGGGAAACTGAGAAAAAGAAGCAACAAGAGTCTGATGATTTTAAAGCTATGGAAAAGGTTAGGGATTATGTGAAAATGTCTTATTACAGCGCCACTGTCGCTCACACATCTACGAGTGAAGCGTACTTATTTATAATCTGATGGGAACAACAATTGTTGTAATTGTTGTACAAGATGAGTTGACGTATATGTTTTAAGTTTTTATGAGATTTCATGAATTTTCTAGGCAGCTATGGCGGCCTTTAAGAGGGATGTCGTGAATGATCCATCAATGGCAGCTTTATATGGAGTGAAGATAAAAGATCCAGAAAATGCTGCAAAGTATCGTGATAAGTATAAAGGTATTGGAGGTTCCTTGCTTAGCGTTCATATGAAAAACAAATGAAAGTTCCCAGTGTTAAAGCAGGATATTTTTAGGAATAATTGAAAATAGACCACTTCAGTTTCGATTTCTTAATTGTTCTCATGTGATTGATTGTATTTTCAACAAATCGCTTGAGTTATCGGCTGTCAGGCAGTATCATATCTCATCGAATTTTATGGCTCAAATATCCCCCCTGATAGTGATAATTTGTTGTACTGTTAAGCCTATTGAGAGTGATCTGGCTATCAAACCAGAAAACGGTTTTCTCAATATTGGCATCGCAGGATACATGGAATTCTACCTTTTTCGGCTCACTTCACTGTAGTAGACCAATAATTATTTCATCACACTATTTTATTCAAATATTTTATTCCATGTAGATTTTCCTGTGGGAAATCACAAGTGGAACTGATTTTTCCATAGACCCAGAACAAATGATTTTGCTCTAATTGGTCAAACACTAATGACGCAGGGCTTTGAGCTCTTGGTGATTTTATCAGAACTAGAACAACTCCCAGATTTGACACTTTACAAGTTTACTGTCAATTGGTGTCTGGTGGCAAGCGATGTATCTATCAGACAGCAAAAATATGGCTGGTCGCCTTAGCATGACAGTCGAAGTGAGCTTTGAAACAATCCACAGTTGTTGAGGTTAGGACATCATCCGGGAGAATATTCGAGTAGTCCTGCATTTCAGTTTTACCAGCTTTAGGCTGTTGCCTCGCAGTTGCCTGTAATTGTTGTCTAAAGTAAGGAGGATAGAAACATCAATCTCTTGCAATATTTCTAGACATTGATCATGTCGCCTCCGACGGCAGTAGCTAAGTGTAGGGAGATTCAATATACGGATGTTTATAGGCCAGGTTTCTCATGCCAGGAAGCAGCTTAGTAAAATGGTGATGGACCCTCTTGAGATTATCTATATGTTTTTTCAGTCCGGGTTTCCAGATAACCGCACCATATTATATAAACTTCCAATTCAAATTTACTCATGGAATGAGTTTTAAGATTCAGTCCATGTATGCCCTATGACATCAAATACACTGCACAGTGTGCCTTTTACACTTTCACACTCTCTTTTATTCTTCATACCAAATCGGTCCTATTTTGAAAAGAAAATAATAAATCAGTAACATTTCCAGTTTTGAATTTTTTGATTTTTAATGATTTAGAACTTGCTGCGTTACTTCAACATTCTCTTTTATCAGGTTCAACATTATCAGTTAGCAGTACTTTAAACCACTGTGTCTGTGTCTTATTTTCAGCAAAAGCACCACTGACAGCTCCACCTAAAAAACCGCAAGCTCCACCAAAAAAACCGAAAAAACATGAATTATTTGGCCCCGCTCCAAAGCCACCGGAAGTTCAGGAAGAATGGTTTGAAGCTAAGACTGAAGAAGGCTATAGTTATTACTGGAATAGTGTCTCCGCAGGTTTGTAATAAATTACAACCAATCGCCATGAATTTCCAAATATTCGATCATTCAACCTTAGGTCTCTCATGCTACACACCAAAATTTTGGTAAATATGTGCCTTGCTCATATTAGAGGAAATTTACATTCTCACCTTTAATACGCATGGTTTTTGGCCTACTTGTGGCATATCCAGTGGGCTGTTGCTATAATCATTCAGGTTGATATCATCACATTCATAAAATTGCAGGAAAAGATTTGCATAACTAATTTGCATATATCACACCGTACAGGTGAATCGATATTGAATAGTTAATTTCAAGGTGCACTATACACCGACCTCACGATGTGTTAATTCCTTAATAAACACATGATCACGTGACTAACGTTATGGTGAATAGGGCTGAAACTTTTAAAATGGAAGGTAACACGCATGCTGTCCAAACATATCATGTTTGTTATATATATATAGCTGTAAATAAGGATCTTCCTTGGTTGCAACAGAAAACCGTAATAATCGTAATCTGCAGAATAACACTAGGGTTTCTGCAAAAGGAGCAGAAAGCCCTAATGAACTAAACACAGCGGATATAGCTTCCAATTTCCAGTTCTGAATAGTGCAGGGATGATAATTTTCAGCCGATCAGTGGATTTCCACCTTTTCAATCAGTTTTTATTAGCGGCAGCTCCGCTTGTACATTGCAATGGCTTTGCACAATAATAAAATGCTATCAGCGAAATTTCGCTAAGCTGCTGCTAAAACCACTGAAATTTAATTTCAAACACGCATTATCGTCATTAACTAGTTGTCCTTTAAATCTTTCGACAAAAGTTTTGCCCCAAGTCGATAAGCTCGATCAATGAGTCACGTTTATGCAATTCTAAAAATTAGCAAAAATTGCAGTTTTTTCACTGCAAGTGGTTTTTATCCTGTAACATGGTGGTTTTTATCCTGTAACATGTACATGTCAAACGTGTAAATGTAAATGTGATACATGTCGAAGCACCTGTGATCAAAGAACACGCATCTAACAGACACATCGGTAGCAAACATTGGTTGGGTAGGCCCGACCATGGTTATTGGAGGTAAAATTGCCCAGGTTTCACATGTGAAAGGGAAAAAAAATCGTCGATAGATGAAATATTGGGGCAGCCTATTTTCTCCGTGCGTGAACCTCTGTGAAGTGTGAAGCCACCAAGCGCGCCCGGGCTACATATTTTTAATGCGCACTGATTGGCTTGATGAACAAATATGTTGAAATCAAAAAGGGGCAATGAATCGTGATAATTGTTTAATTAATTATAATGAATCATCTAACAGATTTCATTTCAATTTCATACACAGTGTATGTAATAAATGAAATCGTTCAGCATCCTGGTGGCGTACATTGTACAGATTGAAGATGTCTATTAGAGTCATTGGGGAAATCCAACTACCACGTATATTCTTGATATTGATTATGATACTGCGTTGACCACGTATTGGTGACACAGGGAGTGGGTGCTTATTGTTCAGCGGTGCAACGGGGTGTGGCACAGGTAAGGTCGATCTCGTCGTTAGTACTCTGATTCCACTGGGTGGCAGTTCTAGGAAAGAACGAAAATTTGAATTGTCGGTATTCGTACTGAACGCTCTGAATTTGGTACTGTTTGAAGATCTACGCGCGTTTTGTGGTTTGAGGTTCTCCTCTACTGGTGCGTGACTGTTCAGAAACAATCTCAGTCTTAGATTCCTTCATCAGGATTCTAGGGATGATGAGTCGTGTGATTTTTACATCTAATTATAGAACTCATGAGTTCCATGATGTAATGTGCGTTGAGATTGTTTCATTTGACGGATTTTCGTAAAACTTTCCCGGAAAAAAATTTCTTGGTTTAAGTGGAGACAGGCTTTTAACTACATGTACTTGAAGCACAGATTCCCTCTGAAATTCCGCCAAAACACCACGTTGAAAAAAATCATTCATACATAATTTTGTAAAGAGCAATCTTTATCTTGATATTTCCATTTAATTCAAGGTTCGGCAAAAAAGTCTTGGAAATGATTTAAAAGCCTGTTCGTCGAGCATTTGAAGTATGAAATTATGATTGAAGCCCAGGTCTTTGAGATCTTTAATAATTTTTGAAGCTGCCGCGTCAAGCCCCATGGGGCTCTTGTCATTCCTCAGATCAATGGAAATCCGTTGAAAAAAGGGGGGTGAGGGTCTCCAAGGACATGAGTTTCTGTATATGTTCACCAGGGGGTAATGAAAAACAGTATAACATGGTATTTCCATATACGTATGTTGGTACCCAGGCATATCTTGTAACCACAATACATTTCAAAATTGCAGCCTATGACAAATTCATGATTGCAATGAGTTTCAAGGTTACTGATTACTGTACTTGTTCACCAGGGTGCGTTGAATATTGACTTTTTCACCGAGTGGGCATGATGTTCTTGCACCAATTGATAATTTTTAGATAATGATAACACCAATAGTTCATGCTCATCGTTAAGATTTCTTGTGAGCCTTCAACTGATAGCTTTAGGGTGCGGCAAGTTGAGAGATTTGTTTCATGAACAATCAATCTTCTTGAAAACTGTAATTGGTAATCAATTATATTTTATGATTTTGAATTGTCAACATGATTTAATAATCAATTAATTCTCATCAATTTTTTATTACCAATGGTTAATTTGAAAGCATTTAGAGCCACCCTTTTCTAGCAGGGACCTAAAATACAGTTGTTTGTGATTTTTACTGTTTTAGAGTCAACATGGGAGAGACCTACAAGTGGCATAGTTCATATGTTGGATTCGATAGCAGCCGAGACTGAAAGTCCAGGAATTGAAAATATAACAGCTACTGAAGACAATCCATCGTCAACAATTCAGGAGACAGACAGAGACAGTTCAATTGCTGAATTAGTAAGTATCGGGAATCTACTATCACAAATATAATGCTGCTTACTTAAACTTCTTGACAATTTGGAAAAATTGCTCCAAAAAATTTTAACCCCGGGCTATTGCCTTCACTCTTTGTTGTCTGTCCGTATATGAAATTCAGTTATCCTGAGAATTTTTGAAGAAACTTCAGTGGATTATCTTGATATTTGGATCATACATTTTTGCCCTTGAAACATCTACAGCCCAAAAACTGCTCCAATCAAGGTGGCCGACTTGATGATGTTCTGGATGCTAAAGTAGTTTCAAATTTCAATGAAGAACTTGTTCCAGAGGGCAAAAGAAATTCATTAGGCGACGTTCCTGTCTCAACCCCTCATGGGTTACCTCCTACTGCAGGAGCTCCCCTATACTTCTGTAAGCTACGACATTCTAATTCACCATCCCACTTGGTACTCACTGAGCCTGTAGGTAATATGTTGTTTACATCACTGATTGATGAGTTCTTTGTTATGCATGGGGCAACAAGTGCTAAGCCCTCTTCAGCTCATCTTATCATGCAACGCCATGTCATGTGGATCATAAGGTGGGTTCACACGACGAAATTTAGACCGGACCAAGCATTCACACGGGAAAAAATATTGTTCCAAATAAGATTCTAGTTTAGACGGTCTAATTTAGCACGGTCTAAAAGAGCGAACCAGGTCCTGTCAAAATTTTGGACTGGTCTAAATCTATGTGTGTGGACAGAAACTGGTACCAGGTCCAGTCTAAATCGTAATTCTGAATCTCAGCGGTCGATGTCGCGACTTCTGCGGTAGAGTGTGAGTCCAGTTTATTAAGTTTTAAATGGTTTTATGTAATTAATTAATTTTAAGTACTGTATTTTCCTCCTATACCACGGAAATGTTCGGAGCGTAACAAATATTCGTATTCGTATGTCGCAATCATCATCCGTTTTATTTCCGTGTTTTGAATCGTGTTTAAACGACACTGAGTTTTGGTGTGATAGAATAATATCGAATTGTCAAAAATGTCTTAACCCAACAGAGGAACGAATTGGTCAAATGAAGAATGCCTCGCTCTACTTGGAATCTGGAAGTAAGACTTTATCCAGGCCTAGTTAATATTTTAGCACATGGCGACATCTTGTGAGCCCGGTGACAAGTGATTTTATCAACAAGTGTTCTGGTCTGGTCTAAATTTGGACTGGACCAGGTACAGACCCATTTAGACCGGTCTAACTAGTTGTCGTTAGAAGGCGGCTATAGTCACAGTTGCCTGGATGCACAGAGTTCACACATATTTGCCCAGATACCGGATTAGGACAGTCTGCCTAAATCTGCTGTTGTTGCTGTGACATCTATCCTGGATAGTCTTACCAGGGTAGGTTCCCCCAACGCCACTGCTTCGGTCCAGGGGATTCATCTGTTTGTTTACCTGGACGACTGATTAGTAGTAGCAAACTCAGCTCAAGAATGTTGGGAGGCAAATGCCTCAGCTATGGACGTAGGGCCTAATTCACTACTTAGGGTTCCATGTAAGCTGAGTCTCAGTAAGTCTCAGCTGATGTGGGCACACTAATTCACTTACCTGGGTATGGGCTATGAGCTCTAGAACATCCATGGCTCGAGTAAGCAAGCTTCAGGAAGCTGTGGCTGGAGTTTCTGTAGACAGCTCATTGATGGTCCCAGCGTCTAGCCTCCATCAGCTCTGTTGATATGGTGGTGCCCTTATGTAGCCGTCAATGTCAACTCTGTACCCCCTCCACGTACACCGACACTTAGTCGAGGCTAGCTACTTATGTTGTGAACGCATATTTTATGCTTTTATTGAAACAATCTCAGTTGAGCTGTCTTTATAACTAATTCTTGACCTTGAGATAAGGATGTGTTTGATTGCTATAAAACCTCATATTCAAAAGCTACGGTAAACTGAATCATTGAAGTAATTCTACATGTCCATGAAGCCATGAATGATACTAACTCTGAGCATATTAATTGTTCTGATCCTTTTTCTAGGAAGACAATGGAGATGAAAAAGTTGAAGACACTGCTCCTACTGTGGATTTAAAAGAGCGAAGTGAAGAAAGTAGTGTTGCCAGCGCTACTGCAGCTATCATCGGTGTTGAGATATCAATAAAAGATATTCCGATTCCTGGAGAGATGCCAGCAGTCACACCCTCTCCTGCCGAAGTCACTCCCACACAAACTGCAGAACCAGTTCCGAAAAAAAGTCGGTCCAGTGCATATGGATCTTGGGTTACTGTTCAGAAACCGAAAGTGTAAGTAATTTGATGAAAATGTTTCATGAATACTGATACTCAAGGCGTATGATATAACGATTTATTGTGTGCGATGTGTTCAATGATTCATCTAGTTTTGAAATCACGTTCACAAGGTAACGTTGCATCAAGATATCTGACGAAATTCTGGTTTCAAATTGCGGAAATTTACTTCCGTGTTTGCCACACGGCTGATTCACTGATGATACTGATCAGCTGTTAGCATCAAATTTTTTAAGATGAGTCTGATATTTACACGACTGGAATAATTGTTTTATCATCATTGAAGTCATTTTATTGACGTTCGCATTGACGATCCGTTTTGGAGCCTGATTATTTGTATTAGTTTGTAAATCGTAGTACAGTGATGAGCGTTTGCGTTGAAAACAGTCGTGTACAGTCGCGTATACGATATCGCCTTATACTCTCTTGTTCACTGCGTGTATGTATCAGTCAATGCGCGCTACGGTGTATATCGCGCGTAACAATGATTTGTCTTGAGTGAAGATGTAAGCTTGCCTGCCTACTAAAAGCAATCCTATCGTGAAATTATTCTAAAAAATGGCAGTCAATAAACTTTATTTCGTTAGTAACTGGCACTGGCCTCAAATTTGCATAAACTTGGTCACTCATAGTTTTAGTTGTTGTCATTCCGGGGATGTATTACAATAAACATTAATTTGTTGAGACAAAATTCCCATAATCAATTTTTCGAAGATTTCATTCTCGTTAAAAAGTCAGTTATCACTGACCAAAATTCCTATTTGATTTATTTTTTCTTTTTTTTAAATTTTCAATGAAATGAATTTTTGCTTACTAGTAGCCTCCATGACAAATTTTTTATTTTACATTAGTTTAGCGAGCTACTGGACCATTGGCCTTTATTTTCTTTTTATTTTGTCTTTCGGGAGTGATGCAGGCGGCTTAGCGATATTATGAGAAATGAGATATCAAGGCCTTCACAAGTGAAAAATTGATTATGTAGGAACATAAACTGGATAACACGTTTCTAAGAAATAAAAAACCATGATCTAGATCAGTTAAATATTTGTTCAAAATTGGTTGGGAGAGCCATCTTTTATTAGTAAATGTGCGTCTGCCATCTCCTTGAGATCCCACAGGATACATTCACAATTCTTGATGGGTTTTCCTGAAATTTGGAGCGAGGATTGGAACAGGTGTGATGTCCATCCTAATTGAAAGTAGGGGTTATCAGCCATCTGGAATGGCTACCAGTGCAGCCACCTTGAATTTCTAGTTAGCACAATATGGCTTGCAATTTTTGATGGGATTTCCATAAAACGTTGCACAGGCATTTGAATATGGGCTTTGATAATGGAGAAGTGCTTAATAATTCTCCAACGATATGTTATCCCTACTTCAATCATCTGCCATGTTTCATAATGAATTTACTCATGATGCAACGGGCATCACTTGTCTATTCTATATTATAAAGAAAGCGATATTATGAGAAATGAGATATCAAGGCCTTCACAAGTGAAAAATTGATTATGTAGGAACATAAACTGGATAACACGTTTCTAAGAAATAAAAAACCATGATCTAGATCAGTTAAATATTTGTTCAAAATTGGTTGGGAGAGCCATCTTTTATTAGTAAATGTGCGTCTGCCATCTCCTTGAGATCCCACAGGATACATTCACAATTCTTGATGGGTTTTCCTGAAATTTGGAGCGAGGATTGGAACAGGTGTGATGTCCATCCTAATTGAAAGTGGGGGTTATCAGCCATCTGGAATGGCTACCAGTGCAGCCACCTTGAATTTCTAGTTAGCACAATATGGCTTGCAATTTTTGATGGGATTTCCATAAAACGTTGCACAGGCATTTGAATATGGGCTTTGATAATGGAGAAGTGCTTAATAATTCTCCAACGATATGTTATCCCTACTTCAATCATCTGCCATGTTTCATAATGAATTTACTCATGATGCAACGGGCTTCACTTGTCTATTCTATATTATAAAGAAAGGCGATAAACACACCTTTCTCCATACTTCTTAAATATACCCCGAAAATTCGGGACTACTGGCAATTTCTGAAATTGGTTCAGTATCAATCTTTATCCTGTAATGAGATGCACCGATAATTCCAATTCCAGAAGAATTTTGTCTCTTTGTATCCCGGGCTCTCGATGATTCAAACTTTTGCGACAAAAAATTCAAATATTTTGCGCCTGCAAACATTACAATTACTATGGGAAACAATGATCCTTTGTCATTTACCACAACAGCCAATGGGTGATAGTATGCTCAGAATACAAAGAGGCAAAATTTTTTCAGGTGCCAATTTACAAGAAGTGCCAACCTTAACTCTTTTAAGTTCATGCTTGACCCTAGGTGCGCTGTTAAAAGTGTAAATTATTGTCGTTTCACCTACAGGTTTTCATCATAGCACATCATTAGTCGGTAGATGGCGTTTCTGTCTATTATTCGCCGTAAAAATTTCTGATGGTTGCAATTCATTGTTTTTGAGTCAAAATTTGTCATTTTTTCGAAATAAGTAAGGTAAAATCATGAATATAGATCAAGTTTTATTATAAATCATTGCTTATGATGAGTTTGGAGACGATGATTTAGAACTAATAGACAGTGAATCCAATGACTTTATAAAAAAGTGCAGATGATATTTATGATATAGACAACGAAAATCAAACACTTCTCAAGGCCAAGTCCTGGCCCCGCCTCTGATGAATCTGGCAAATACTGACCAATGCTATGTAACTAAAATACTCAAACCTGGTATCATATGAAAGGTCATAATATTGTCTACAATTGTTTATGTCACTGCTAAGCCATAGGACTGATTGTTTTTTAACTTAATGGCTTCAAATATGAGTTGTCGAAAAGCGCAACAATGACCGAAAATAATTGAATTTCTAGGGTAGTCGCAGTGTAAAAAACTTGAGCTTAAAAGGGTTAACCAGGGCAACATTTCTATCTCCGGTTCCACTTGTTAAAAACTTGATCTGGAAACTGCCACGTGATTTTTGGGCCAAAAAGTTCTTAGTTTTCTTGTTTTCTTCTTATATGGTTTTACTTATTTACACATTCAAAAATACCTGAATGCATCTGAGAGCACTTGAGCTGGACATCAAACATGCAGTTTATTTATTCGGTATGCAGCAGTAAATGACCATGTGGTTTAGATTTGTATTCCCATAAATAAACTAGAATAAACTAGATGATTCAAAGCTTAAATTTCAAATGAATCTACATGTATGTCGGAATTTGTCAAGTATCACTGCTTGTGACTTACAGTTACTACTGTGAGCAAACCATACTCACTGAACATTATAAAAAAATTATTTTTTGTTGCTAGTGGGATGGCCCAGTGCTTGCCCAATTTGTCTACTGCTCATACCAGTCCAATGTCAAATATATACAGTAGACTCCTAACTTGAATCAATTGGAAACAGTGATTTTCATTTGAGTAAGGTGAATTCCAATTTAAGTTGGACAATAGAACTTAGTTCACATTGCTAAAGTGATGATTTGTTCTGAAAGCATTTGAGATAAGAAAGTCTGCTGTCTATGAAATAGAATTTCTAAAAGCATAACATTAGTTGTTTGATTTCTTGTAGGAAATTACCAGATTTACAGCTACCAAAATCGAATTATGAAGTAAATGCCCCACCTCAACAGTCGGCTTCACCTCCAGATATTCCAAAATTCAAATTTAAAGAGAAAATAGTAACTTTATCAAAAAATGCTAAAGCTATCACAGAGCCGGTTAGTTTTAAAAAACGCAAAATGGCCGGTTCTCGGAATATACGCAGACGTGATGAGGAAGATTGATAGGAAATTGTTAAATTACATCGGGATTATCTACGAGAATGAGAACTGTACCAAAGTGGTCCTCGGAAAAGTAGCGAATCAACTTCACAGCTGATCTGGTATGAGAGATGCGTTGTTTCATATCGCTTCTGATGTCTCAGAGATAGTGCATGAAGAATATAAAGACAGAATAAATTTTATTATGTTGAAACTTGTAAAAGTTCTTTTTTTTGTCATCCATTGGGAATTCGAGTTCAAGTTAGTTGAAATTATCTGACTGTCTTTATGTAGTGGTAGGCATCCATCAATCACATGCTACCCGGAACGATTCCCTATGATGTTCAATACTTAATATCAATATTCTTCCGATTTTCTTATCTATTCGGGTTCACAATTTCACGTATTGCATTTTAATTTATAAATCACTAGGAAATGAACTAGGGATTCGATATTAGAAAATTTGTCTACAAATGCCAGGCTGTAGATGTTCTATCACCACGACACTTGGTGAAAATCACCCGCTTACGATAATTTGGGTCAGTTAGGACTGATTCAATTTATATTTTATGAGAAATCTGGTTTGAAGATCATATTTTACATACATATTTTTCATGTATCAATGGGCTGTAAATAATATCCGAATGAAAATCCAGATATAAATGATCTGAATTAGGCGGATCTGACTGCAGTGTCATAAATCTTGGATATGATTGTAAGTATGTATGTATATTGTACTTGGTCGTGATCCAGGGCCATAGGAAATGATTTGGATTGGAGCAGCCGTATATCTAGTAGGGAACAATTGTGAGTTCTCTTGCACTGAGGAAAATTTACAACTTTTACATATTTAAGATCAATTTTTTCATGTACGTTTTTAAGACGTTCAAATCGTGAAATCAGTGTGTTTAATGAGGCACTTTTCCAAAAATGAATATTTGCCACTGTTCCTATGTCTGTACTCCACTATTCCATCCATCTGAAATGATTGTCTACAGTTATCAAGCGAAATCTGATATATTTCAGTCCTGGGATTATTATATCCCGAAGGCATTCTTGTATTTATAAAAGTAATTTTTCTGTACAATTATCAACTTTCTACGTACAATGATCATGTAATAGTAACAATAAACCTTTTTAATAATATTTTAATTAGTATCCCTACTACTTACTATATTTCCGTGCATGGAAGGAATTGACGGATTATTGCCAAAGATTTACATCATAACTCAAAAGCTGTCTACACTCTACAGGGGTTGCCCTGTTTCAGGTTTCAGGTTTAGTTATGGACATTGGACTACGCTTGCCTCGGTTGTAACCAGTGGCGGATTTAGGGTACCTCACATGCCTCACGTGAGGCTCTCAAAAATCCGCAATGCCCATCTTGGATCAAGGGAGAAAACATTCGAGATGAATTTGAAAACTTTTCAAATGTCTTTTCAGGCACATGGTCCTGAGGGTGTGCCTCAAACAATTGTTTCTTTAGGGTCCTGAATGGTGTTTCGACTATTCAATCGCACGTATTGAGTATTTTCTGGAAAGAGCAGCCTAAATGTGTGAAAAGGGCATATAAGAATAGAATATATTGGTACTGAATATGATGTGTTGAAAATTGAAGGCATCAAAATTGAAGAAAAGTAAGAACATCTCAAGAACCTTTAGAATTTTCCTGCCTTGAAGCACATTCATTCAGAGAGTATGCCGAAAAAGGTAGCTTTCAAATAAAAAGGCAATTCGCTGTCAGAAAAGAATTTGCTGTCTGAATCTTACTTTTACTGTAAGTGGGCAAAATAGAGCATCTGTTTTCTGCTTTAATTTTTTGCGCAGGAATGTGCCCTTTTCTGGCAAAGTTTGTGCCTGTCATGTGAAACTCGTAGCTACGGGCGCGTTGAAAAAGTCACAGAAAAAAAAGTGAAATGCAAATGGCATCATGTTACAGTCCGGTCGTTTACAAAAAAAAAATCGTTTAAAATGACTGCTACTGGTCGTTGGGGTTATTCCTATAATGTGCCCTTTTTCTTAGGGCAGCCATAATTGGACCCTGGATCCGCCCCTGGTAACGGCGCACATTGATTTCGTCTGAGGCAAGTGAAGTCAATGGGGGCAATCGTAGTAATGATTAGTTGTCATCACATGAATATCATTAGAAAGAATTGAGTTTTTATCCGGCGAAAATTAACCCTTGTTGGTAATATATAAATCCCACAATCACGAGATCGAAAAAGCTTTTGAAATATCGAAACTATTCAAATTTATTGAGAACCCGAATTTTCGGTTTTACATTAAAAACCTTTTCCAAGGAATAACTGCAAGTATGACAATATCAACCAGAACGACACACACTATTGCATATAAAACTAAAAGTGACCAGAGAGGCAATAGTGGGTCGTTCTTGTTGATAGATATAATATAGGGCCCGAAAATTCGGGTCCTAAATAAATTTTAATACGATATTTTAAAAACTTTTTCGATCTCGTAATTGTGGGATTTATGTTTTACTCGTCTCTCGCGATTCATTGCGTAGTTTAACCGCGTGATCCTTGTTGGTCTTTGCCAATATATCAAATGTTTCAGTTATTTTCAATCACAGACTTCTCTAGTGATTTTTTATGATCCTGTATATTCCGGCGCAATAAGGAGGTTAAGGCGGTACTCTATCAACAAATTTGCTTCTACAAAAAAACTATGTCTCTGTAAAGCATGTGTCATCGAACAATTGCATGGGTTCGCTTGCCGCCTCAAACCACCTGAAGACAATGTTGTTACTTGAGTACCTTATCTTCTTAAATTGACAGCTGGTGCGCAATTGTCATAAGTAACTATTTGAGTTTAAACCTAGTTATAAACAACTGGTCAGCCCAAGTATTTAATACAAGTTGCTGGGAAGCGAGGATCAGACGAGCAGTAACGGATAGGTCAACTGATTTCCTAAGTCCCACGCGTAAATGCGATTTTCTCTGTACGAATAGGACACCATGTTGTTTTTGCCAAATGGATTTGAGAACGGAACGTCGACAGTTATTTCTTCGTTCTTATACAAATCATATGCGTAGCTGATTTGAGTGTCCTGCGTTTCCGTGTCTCTGATCAAATACAGGATGCCGCAGACTACAAAACCGTTACCGTAGCGACGGTGATCCAGCCGCAGTTTCCAAGTGGCCAGTATTTGAAGGGTGTCCGGATCAAGCTGTACCACCTTCATCGTCTTTTCTTTCCTTTTGCTGCCGTAGATGACGAATAAACCGTTATCGTCAATTGCAAAATCGAAATAGTTGTATTCCATTTTGTACAAGAACTTTTGATTGCGATAGGCGGCATCCGGTATTACGACTTCGCTGGTCGTTTCGCTGGTCAAGTTGAATTTGATCACGACGTTCGCGCCGAAACTTTGATAATAAAATGAACCGCGGTGCACTACGTGGCCGGTACCGAGGTAACGATGCCGCAGTGAAAATGTTTTACTAGCTTCATCTTCGATGAAGTCATTCATATTTTTGTATTCATGCAAAAATCGCCCGTGAAAGTGTTTGGTCAGCCATACTTTACTGGCCGCGGCCACATTTGGCGGAGATGCGTCTTTCATCCAGGCTCCCCAGTAAATTCCCGTGTATCGTTGAAAAACGGGCTTTCCTACTAGTTGTATTCTACATTCTGAAAATATCGATCATGCGTACATGTATATACGTATCGATCATTTAGGCATGTACGATTGAAATGAGATATCGTAGATTTGTTACCTCTCTTTCTTGGAGCAAGTGTCGGTGGTATGGTCGTTGTCAATGGAACTGCAAAGAATATGAAAATATCGAATATTCACTCCTCATTAACAGTAACTAAGTGACTTGTGCCCTGTCTAGTTTTTCAGTTTTTATGGAAACGCTGGAATTTATTTTCGCTTACCGCTTGTGGTTGTGTAAGGGGCTACTGTCGATCCACCTGAAAATAATTTTGGAATGTTAGGTCATCTCACATCAAACGGACAATCCTTGGGACATATTGATATAATAATTTCTTGTGTAATTTTTTATTGAAAATTTTTTCTAACCATTTTCTGGTATAGTTACAGACAGAAAAATATTTTAGGGAAGAAGAATTGATACCTTGATTCTCATTTCTGCTTGGCTTGAAAATTCACCCGGCCGGCCGCCCATCTACCCTGTACATTAATGTTTTTTAATGATCGATTTTACCATAACATACCGGGCAGCTTTAGAAATGAACTGATCACAAATTTTGTTGCATTTTACAAGATGACCCGGCCGATTAGGAGAAATAAGGTATCATTTTTGTTGGCTTAGGTTTCAATTTTCAACCGACATATACATCTACGACAATCTGCCAATAATAACCAAACTATTAAAAAGATTATATAAAAAGTTTTTAAATCAAACATTATTCATCTAAGTTTAATGGTCAACACTAAAAAATAATTGATGCATTATAGTGATATTTTTGTATGTTTCTGCACGATAGAATCACAGAAGAGTCCAAAGATTAACGTGTGACCCACGTTTTTGTTGCCTTTTTGGTAAGTCATACAAAAGCTCGTTTTTACGAGCTGAAAGTTGAGTTATCGTCGTATTGGCCGTAGAAAAATGCAGTCTTATAGGCCTACACGTATAGCTGGACGGAGAAGTACAGGACTCGTAGACTGATGTATCGTGAAATCCTTATACATAAATTACATGTAGTTTCCAATTTTAACTCAGTTTTTTTCTTACGATTGAACATTAACCCTTTCAGTACTGGCCATATACCCGCTCACCGTACTGAGCCAGAAGTCAGAAGAAATTGTTGGTGAATTTTCTAAAACCCCTGGTATAAAGATACCATAAGAGTTATGAAAAGGTTACTGAACCCAGAGAGGGCAACGAAGTGGCCAAACATTTTGGTGTTCAAAAATTAATTGTCACGCTAATTATGTCCGTCACGTGACCTAATTAGCATAATTTATATGGTTTTTCATTTTAAAGAAATCTCATAAAATACAGAAATCCTAACAAAGCCTGCTTTTCAATTCTGCAGTATGTTCTGATGATTATCTGAGAATTTGATGGTAAAATTCCCATGGATAAAAGAAATTATGGATTTAGGTAGCAATTAGGTAGCCCGCACAATTAGAGAACAATTAATACTGACCCACAAAATATATTTCGAAACAACTTAGTACAAAGTAGCGTAAATACTAAGAAGGTTGTGCGATAGATGGCGCATGGATATTATGAAAATTCTCTGGAAATGCTAGTCACCGGTGACCGTGTACCAATAAACGATTAGCATTTTTCAGTTAAAAAACCCAATCCACCTGTACAAAATCGTACCATAACGCCGAAAACGAACATTTGAAAAAATTAAAACATATGACGAACGTAAAATATAACGTGCTAAATTAAGAAGGGGAGTATCGAAATCGGATGAGAAGTCGCAAAGTCTTCGTAGCAGTCACGAAAACATTAAACATGTTAAGTACAAACGTGGTCATATAAAATCCAGAAAAGGTGGTACACCCGAGTCGAATTATAACTTGCTTAAAATTTTCATATACAATCAACCCCTGATAGAGAATGAATTTGCTTGAACTTGGTCATTTATTGCTCATTTAGGCAATATCACATTTATCTCCTCTACGTATTGTGGGGTAAAAACACACATACTGAACCAAAAATTAGACCTACGACACTTAACGTTGAAAATTGAAACTGGTTTTGAAAGATGGCAATTAACATACACACACTTTTATACGTATTTTACCTGCATTTATGACCATACCAAACATAAAAACATTAAATAAATGTGCAGATACGGCGATGTCCTATTTGCTGATCCATTCATTTTTAGCGGGATTCGAACCGCTGCCGCGTGAACAGGAAAAACATTTCTTAGAAATATATGTATATTAATAACTCTGAATCTAGAATGCTACCGAACAGAAACGTTGATGACCGTGTATCCTACTTACAGTCGAGGCCTCTGTCGCCCTTCTCACCCTTGTGACCACGTGGCCCTCGCGTTCCTGGCAAACCATGCGTCACTGGCCCTATATGAATATTAATAACAATGTTCTCTGTTTTATTCAGTCCTAGTTAAGGGACTTTCCAACTTGTAATGCCAAGATGCTGTGAGATTATCATCTAAATGTTTACGTACCTGGAGGTCCAGGTGGGCCTGGGGGACCTGTAAAAGTAACGATAGTTGAACAAAATTGATAATATGAAATAGATACATAGAAAATAGATAATAATATGATAAATGGATATGCAAAATAGATACAATGGACAACATTAGATGAATTAACTGTTTCTTTAAACTACGCACAACGTATAACAAAATTTACTTTTGTTTTGGTTGAAGTGTGCAACACACATTTTTAGCAATGACTTGTTATAGAGTAGACTCTAGAACCATTTATCTGTATCATCCGAGGATTTTGTTGGCAACATGCGATGATTCGAGTCCGTTACAACTAGATGTATCACGTTTATAGTCTGAACAATCAAAGCTGTATCATTTTGGTTTTTTGAGCACGCACACTCCCTTCTACAGGTTTCTCTCAACGTTCTACGAACTATAAAAATACTGTAGACCCTGTTATAACGAACTCGTATTTGTTTCCTACGATCAGTTTTCTAGACCGGCTTTAATTTTATTCCTATAGGGTTAACTCAATGAACTTATAGTTATATCAGTGAACCCTATAAAAGTCCATAAACCGGGGTACGTTCACAGCTTTTGTCAGTCATGGTCAGATTTGAATTTAATTTCTAATACATATTTGTTCACATCGATTAATGCAGGGGAAATATGGTGACAACATCGAAAGCTTTTATCTTAAGCAAAAACCTTCTTTTCCGGGATATCCCCGAAATCCTATGAGTCCACGTTGCCCTTTTTCGCCTTTTTTACCTGATAGATATGTTTAGAAAATAATATTGGTAACAAATTTCTAACAATTTCATTGTTGCTGTTGTTTTTTTCAAGCACGCTAACTTACATGTACAGTTCGGCATATCAGCAAAGTACCCAGACGAACTTGCCGAGGTTCCTGGGTCACCTTTAAGTCCTCTAGGCCCTGGTTTACCGGTCATCCCTTTCGGGCCCAATGGTCCTGGGGGTCCAATTTGTCCTGGCTCGCCGACGTCACCCATTCGACCGACCGGACCAGGCAGGCCGTCGGTGCCGTTGAATCCTGAATGAACATTAGATTCGATGGATGTAGGCTAACTTGATTTTAATCTCTTTAAGTTCCTTTATTTTTAGTGTTAGTAACCCTTGCACATTTTGTAATTGCACATGGTCACTTTCACGGAATCATTAACTATGTAACTGTTAAATCTGCCTGATGGGGACGAAAATTTTGCAGTGCGGTTTATGAATACTTGAATTAATATCGCAGTAGAATATTCAAAATTGCAAGGTATTGTATGTTTATACTGGTGCCTGCATATTTTGTAATGACATCAATTACGCTCAGGGCTCAGTTCCAAAATTGTCAAAAAGTTTGAGCGTTAACCCGAACGTTAAGCAAGAACTATGGAATCGGGTCCTGGTTACAGCCAAGAAGTTTAAAAAAATACGTTCTACATAAGTTTCCACAGCGCATAATGACTCCACGCGATTGAGAAACTTCGATATAACCTAATAACTCGAACCGAACCAGAATTATATGACCCCTCGTCCGATTGGAAACGTGACCATTCAATTTCAATTCTTTCACATATTGAGTTATTAATATCGGCATTAAATCAGAAATGTTCTTGTTTAACTCAAAATCCGATTTTTTATTTAGATTCACTGCTGTCTAGGGTACATCATTTACGAAAAATAAAAAGGTTTCATTTATTATCAAGTTATTATCTCGACATAATTTCATTCATGATTGATAAACAGTTTTGCAGATTTTGCGTTAAGATATATCTCAACACAAAATTATTTATGATTCATCAAAACTGTTCCGGATTTTGTGTTGAGTTATTATATCGATATACAATAATTTACGAAAAATAGAAAATAAAAATTCGAGATAATAACGACATAAAATCAGCAAAACTTTATTCATCGTTAATGAATTTAATGTCGTGATGATAACTCGAAACAATATCGGCAAAATTTGTTATCAAACGTAAATTAATTAATGTTGAGATAATGAATCGACATAAAATGGGGGAAACTATCAAAATATATTTATTTCAGATGATGTGATGTATCGTGACGAAAAATTAAAATTTTATTTTTCCTAAATTATGACCCAGGACGCTTCCGTAGTTAAAATCTTTCCAATATTTCAGGACCATTGATGACCATAGTGCGGTGCTGATTCGATTTCAGTTCCTAGATGGCAAACCAGTAAAATCCAGCAAATCCAGAATGATACTCAACCCAAGCATGTATAACGGCAACGTTGACTATAAGCTCTACAACCATATGCATATGGGCCGTCAAAATCCCTTAGTGAAACGTCAAATCCTGTAATGATGGCTATTTTATACAATACCGTTCGACTGCCACATTTTTTCATGACGGTTTTGATGCGGTTTGTCATATATTTGGACTCAGCAATTAATAGTTTACACTATATGACATTCTCAAAGAAATGAAAATGTATACTCCGTGACCAGCACGTACTAGCGACAGATTTTTTAAGTTGAATAATTATTGGCTATACATTAATTTTAGGCAATATAAGAAGAATATTAAAATTGAAAAATATATTAATCAGCTTGTTGACGATTTAGTGACCAGTTTATTCCAATTAAGGATTGGATCTTATCTTCTACCTGTAAATAGATTATCAAACCTTCATTTGCCCAGAACCGATGGACTATGCCCCGCCTGAAACGTTTTAGGAGACGAACTACCTTTTATTTTCGATTGTAATTTGCTTACCGAATTCCATGGAAACTACTTTCATATAAATACATTACGGAACTTAGATCTATTAAAATCCAACTTTGAATTTGGCTTAATTTATCAAACAAGGTCTAGATGTATATAAATCCCTCAGGTAGTATATTTGTTGTAATATGTATTGAAAATAGTTTATTATGTATATAAGTATGAGCCCAGTTTATCAAGTTTTAAAAGCTTTTACTACCGTTTATGTCATTAATTCTAAATTATGTTTTTTCCTCCATTATACCATGGAAATGGTTGGAGCGCAATAAATATTAGTATTCGTATTCTTCACATTTTTCCTGCTTCGCAATATTTTCAAGCTCGTTACGTAGAAAATAAAATACATTAGTCTTACGTCATTTTCCTTGCAAAATGTATATTCTTCCATTTGGGCTTTAAGATGTACAATCTTTGAGGTAATAGAAATACAGTAATTTTTACGAACTTTCTTCTGCAGTTATAAAAAATGTAACAAGCAATAAAATGCACTATGACCATCAGTTTGACTTCTTTCAACTATGTATCAGGCTATCAGCGTATTTCAGATTTCAGGGCCAGACATTTTTCATTATGATTTAGATATGAGAGGTAGAGATTCTACTAAATTCATCCCTAAAAGATATTGAGATCTACGTACCTGGTGGTCCTCTCGGACCTCGTTTTCCCTGTGGCCCCATCAAACCCATATGTCCCACTGGACCAAGTGGACCTGGTTTACCATCAGTTCCTAGAATATTACAGGCAAATATAGTCAATTGAATTTGAAAAGAAATGAATGACCTTTGATATGAAGAACATTTTGAAATGTATTCGAAAAGTTGTAATTTGAACTAAATTTTGAGAATCTTTAAAACCATCCAATATCAAATTAAATTACGTTTTTTTATCTATTTGATTAAATGCGTGCATCTTAATACATAGCTAATTCTAACATGCCACACCTCTTGGTCCTTCGAAACCTATTAAGCCTCTCATTCCGCGATGCCCTTTTTCGCCTTTCCGCCCTTGCGAACCTGCATTAGTATTGAAAACAGTAAATTTCATGCTTTTTAGTTTTCAAAATTCTCAAAAATGCTCCATGCTGAGAAGAAGATTCACATCATCTATGCTAGATAAAATCATCGAACGTCTCGGGCCATGCCTTAATGATAAATACTGTTTAAAGGCATAGCCAAAAATCTTCAAAGCTGAAAATCTCACGCTTATTTGGAACAGTCTATATACACACCTCGTTTGCCTTGCCGTCCGGTTGCGCCTCGCTCGCCTTTCGGTCCGACTGGTCCTGGTAATCCATCGATACCATTCGCACCCATCGGTCCTTGTACTCCGTCGTCGCCTGATTAATTTAAGGTAGAAGAAAATGACTTTTCCTGAGACCGGTTCGAAGTAACGTAGCTAGTCGTTAGAATTACTAGCTATGGTACCAACGGCTATATCGTGATAGATTGGGTATGACTTACTGTTGAGAATCCACATTGTGCTCGGCAGCAAATCCGTGCGCATTTTATTCTCATACCGGCACAATGTCAGAGAAAGCGAATACTATACTGGACTACGATCTCATTAGGCCTAATTTCGTTTATATGATATAATATAATGCAATTAGTGGTTGCTAAAAAGGACGTAAGTCAGGACCGATTATCGCATTTACACGCGTCTATTGCACGTACCCTTTATGCCAGGAGCACCTGGTGGACCCGGAGGGCCAGGTGGTCCAGGTGGCCCCAAATTTCCGTCAGTAGGCTTTGCAGCAGCTCTTGGTTCATCCGCTATAGATATATGAGATTTAAAGGATTGGTATAAAATAATGCAAATTCAGAAAAGAATATTTTAAAGGGATAAAATTGATTCGGGAGTTTTAAGACATTTATTAGAATAGCTGACATAATACATATTCGATAGTGGGGTCGGTCCAGATATATTTGTATAAAATGCCGGTGTCTAATTCCTACATATACCGGTTACTTGATAAAACGTTTGTTCATCTCCTTAGTTTACCTTTCGATAACCTGTTCGAATAAGGAATTTGTCGACGAAAATAACCCTGCAACAATTAAAACCCACGTGTATTCTATGGTGTTTTCTTCATTAACTTCGGAATGTCTAAGAGTGCAGTTTTAACGGTGTTTTAATTGGTTTCTGCGTAATCGGCATGGAACACACTTGCACCGACATCAATCACTCAAATCGTCCAGAAAAACGAAACCTTTGTAGTGTACTCATCGGTTTTGTTATTGATGGCATTTCCTTCCGATACCGTGAAAATTCCTTTTAACTCGACGAGCAAAAATTACAGGTGCCATTAAGAACAAGCTCAGTATAACCTACTTCGTTGGTAGGTCTTTGGTCTATCCAAGGCAGTCTTTGTCGGATTTGGGGATTTTTACCATCATTCAGATTCGGTGTTCACGCCGCGGTCGGAAGCGCACAGGTCGGCTTAAATCCACGCCAAAGACCGAACTTAATAAATACGTTTAATTTAAGTTCGATACTAAAATCTTGAAATTTTTAGAAGCTTTAGAACAAAGACTGGACACTGCAGTAGGTTACACCGAGTCTTTTCTAAGGAATGTAGGGAAAAAAGTAAGAAAAAGTTAAATTTCACAACAAAATTTGTCAGTATTCTCGTGTTGATCATGAAAGAATTCGATTTCACAATTCTAATGCTACTTCCTTATGCCAGTGATCACCAAAAGCATAAGAAGGAATACATACTCTAGCGACAACATTTTAATTCCCAGGGATACGAGTTGGATGATTGAATTTGATGATTCAAAGTCAGTGTGTAGAATCAAACTACTATCTAATTAAGGGCAATCACTTGAAAATGGAATATCTTATTCAAGTGGAATCCTGATTTAGTGACATAAAGATATAGATTATGACGAGGTGCATCTTTTATTCAAAATCCCGATTTAGACTTGACGTGTAAAGAGAAATTCTTGAAGAAGATTTCACACGTTTATAACTTTTTGAGTTATTTTGCCAACACGGATAAGATTTTGCTTACAGATGAACGAGGG
The DNA here is from genome assembly GCF_964204645.1 of Tubulanus polymorphus. Lineage (NCBI taxonomy): Eukaryota > Metazoa > Nemertea > Palaeonemertea > Tubulaniformes > Tubulanidae > Tubulanus > Tubulanus polymorphus. Next base: position 9,884,880 of record NC_134029.1, on the reverse strand, counting down.
CAAAACATAACCTCATAAGCGGATGAAGTAATCATCAGTCCATTCAAGTATGTACAACCAATAACTCCATTCTAATTAAAAAACTGAATTGGGGGGGGGATTTTACCGGTTACCACTGAATCTAACTTATCGTGCGTACACTCTTAGTAGACACGATCGGTTTTGTCCCGCAATTTATAGTTATTTGCACGCCTTCATTCTCAGATCCTTTGAAGTGGCGACAATTTAGACAATTTCACAAGAAACCATTTTAAACGCAATTGAGGCTTCTTTTGGGTAATGTCGAAGTCTCGATGCAGATATGATAGATCTTTTTGTCTGCAATATTGCTGTATTCTACAGCGGGTTGTTATCGTTGTGTGTGGATATATGATAAAGCGATCACAAAAAATCGTTAATACCTTCAGGCTACTTATTTTACCCCTTTCGCTTGGATATGGAGATCATTACCTGATTATTAAGATTTCCGAGATTCGACTTGAAGGTGGTTTAGCTTAACTTCATGCTCAAATAAATGATTCATGAAAAGACCTGAGGGCCTGAGTGAGGTTCGCTATTTAAAAGGCGCCTATACATACGCATCGCATTTTTCTCTTTCAAAATTGATTTTAGCTGTATGGATTATCATTTTAGTGAGTTCATGATTTTTGCGGTAGATTCATACCCGTATTGTAAATGAGGCCATGAATTGGCAAGTCTTTTAAATATTCAAGATGGACTGGCCGCTTGTTTTAAAACTTATAAGATATCACTGTTTTCGTTTCTGGATGACCAGTCAGTGATATACTGTTGCCGTATATGGCTTTCATTGCGTTTTTTTCATTACATTTGCGTATTACGCGACTGCAATCTACGGTCGGATGATGCAATGAAATATGATTTCATATGCTTTATTCTCCTATTGATCACTGATATGCAGCCCGTTTGTTGTTGTTGTTGTAAAACTGTTATAGATTTCACAATGAACTCTTAATTTTAGCTGATTAATGCATCAAGACCCACTGTGAATTAGTTAACATGTTACAATTCACATTTTAGAACTTTCAGTGACAAACCAAAATCACTTAACGTTATTTCAACGTCGAAGTATAATTTGTTTTTTCCCGTCGTAGGAAATGAGGAACTCCTCTCAATATCCAACTCTTGCCCTCACCCCCTCTCTCATTCTCTATCTCCGGAAAGTGAATATCCTTGGTTTTTGGCCACTTAAAGTTCGTAATCGAGTGTGCAGATCGAATTGGATCAATTTACTTCGATAAGAAACTCCACTTTAAGTGACTCACTAATAGCTTTACCTGATGTTCGTCTGGCCGAAGCTCTGATTGTACTTCTTCCGCCAACACCTGAAAAAATATTATTTTCACTCAATTCATTCATTAGTTGTGTAACTATCGTTGTGTAAATACACAACAATTCCCATTATATACAATCGCATACAATATTTCTGAAACATATTTGAGTAGATATTCATTCACATGGCGATTTTTATTACTTTACAGGCCTTTCTTCACTGGCTGTATCGTACCCAAGCATTGTTAATGTCGGGACCCATTAATGAGAATCATTCTTAAGTTTTGTAGGAATTCCCGTTTGGTTTCGTTTTTGTCATTTAAACTGCAAAACTGAGATTAATGAGTAGAATATTAATGCAATTCTACTTTTTACTGTAGTTATACGTAGTTATTGCACTTTCAAATATTTCTGTCCGATCAGTGAAACTCGAACACGTGAATGCCGCCGAGTACGTCTTGCTTGCTTTATGTGGGCTTCAATTTACCTGAACCACCCCCTCCCCTTATTCATATGAGACATTTACTATTCGTGATCACTATTTCACAATGCGGAGATGATTTGACTGGTGTCAGGTGTTTTTAGTTCATTCGATTAATCTTTTTTTCAATCAATAATTGGGTAAGATAATGAATGTGAAGCCTGTATAATCAAAATTGGGAGAATGGCGATATATCGAATATGTGGGCTATAGATTGATAACACACAGATTGGTATATTTCTCTTTCATAAAAATAAACAACTTTGCAAATGAGTATCCAACGTCAGAGCTTACTGGCTCGTTTTATCGTTAGTATTACGAGAAATGTGATGTATATAAACTTAAAAACCTGCTGCTGTATGCCCAGAATTGCAGTACTCTCTTGCTGCTCTACAATAACCTTCCAGCGCGGCAACCTGCAACGAAACGAGATTATTGTAAAAAATTAAACACGTGAAATCGAATAGATTTCTACGCAAATTGAAGGGATTAACTCGATTGGGTAAACGATTTGCGCCTTACCAAGTGGATTTAGGGGATTTGAAGAAATTGACGTTACTTGCATATAGAGTTTAAAGCACGTAGTTGATTGATTACAGTTGAGGAGGACTATAGTCGTATTTTGCTTTCGACGGCGTTGGGTCCTTGCCGTCTCACTTTTGTTGATCATCGATCATCGATTTTAATCTTTATAACGATTTGGTTCTAATGTTTACCGTGGTATTGACGCCCTTATTTACTACGGAGTTTTTTTATCAGCGATCCGCGTTTGGGCCAGTTCGGACTGACACTTTGGTCATAATTGTGACTACAACATGCGTATAAAATTCCCCTATACATAAAGTCTGACTACCTCGGTTTCCACTGTCACTTAAGTCCAATTGATGAAAAAATTCAAATTTATGACGAAAACCGAGAGAATAGCGACGTTTAAACTCGGTAAGCCAGTTTCGTATTGAAAAAGGCTAAAAATTTGTTCATAACGTCAATACTCTCTTAGTTTTAATGGTGGATTTCTTTTTTAACCTAACTGCCTTGTACCTGGTGGAGCTTATCTGCCATAAATATAAAGGCAGATAGCCTCATGTAGCCATCGCTGTGTAATTAACTACGTAGCTATTTGATGCGAAATATAAAATCTGCAGTATAAAATTACGCACATATAACTGTAAACTTGTACATTTCTGTATCCTGTGCTCGTATGAATTATAAACGTTTCTGGAGCAATAGATGTGAATATAAATCTAATTCTAATCTAGGAATGATTAATATCTGAACCTAAAGACGTAAGTGAATAAGAATGATAATTGCGCCGAATATCATTCAATCCCAATAATGAATATAATTAACTATCTTCGGATTTGTTATTTCCTTTTATTTGTTGACAATTTGAAAACTAGCTTGCCAGTTCGGACCCGGATGTTCCCGGAACGTTCAGTTCCCGGATGTCGATGGTTAAATTTGGTCTGATTTTCGGCCTCAAGACGAGTAAAAACCACAGCACAGATGAATTTTAACCGGAGGCCGCGTGCAAAGACTCTCGATCCGTCTGGCCTTATCGGAAGCGACATTCCGGACATGGTGCGTTGCAATCGCTCAAATTCACGGACGCCGCTTTATTAATTGTTCCAGTGAGGCAGGTAGATAGCTTAATTCAACATAGATTTATTGGTGATTGACTGGTCGCAGATGATTGATCCAACCGTTTGCATAATCACATTTACTAGCAGCCCGACTGCGGCTATAAATTCCCGCGAATGTCGTATCTTCGATACAAAAGCGATATATCAACGAGGACAAAAACGTTCAAAACGTCGTCAATATATGCTCAATTTGCTTTGGCAATCACATACACACATACACACACACACAAATGCACACACAGGCAGACTCGGACTATTCCTACTACGTCAATCTACTTCGATTGCATGGCAATATACAAATGTAAATGTAAACCTGGGCGCACACCCCCACGTCTCGGTGATAATGCTATAGGCAATAACGCCATAGATAGAAATGTCAGAGGTAAATTCCAGAGGAAGAAAGTGTGCGAGAGGTAAAAATGCCTGTAGGTTATATACACATAAATGATAGATATGTATTTCGACGGTGATCTATGTAAGATTTAACAATTAAATATTATTTCATTACAATCAATACATAATTTTGATTTAATGCTTTTTCAACGAAACGTTTGATTTGATCAATTTCAGTGCACTCGTTTGGCAGATTTTCTTATAAACTATGCATTTGATTGTAAATTGTATATTGTAAATTACGACACACTAGCTTTTCAAATTTCACTTAAGTACAATCCCACCAAAACCTTTTTAATTTGACCGATCATTAAAAATAAGCAATGACTCTGCTGCAGTATATATATATCACTTTGCATTCACTTTGTAATTTTCATAAATCTAGAAGTATGTCATATCTGTATTGTGCATTCAATTTGATAATCGAATTGTCAACCAGTGTAAATAAGAATGTATGACCATTGTAAATAGAAGATCATGCTCACTTTAATTGTTGCATATTTCCTTCTGACATTTTACCTATGGTGAATTTTTACCTTTGGAATTTTTACCTGTGGCATTGTTACCTCGGTTCATTGTCGTAGAGCACTGACACCCGGGGGGTATTTCGTCGCATTAACGCTTGAAGTCGGCTAGTGTTTGAGATGAATCTATCATTAGCAATTTTATCTTATGTGACTGTATATAAAATGAAATCATAAAAATCTGCTGGTGATCGCAGATGGGTTTGGGCTCGTTGAGAATTTCAACTGGGGCCCTGTCAGGGACGCCATGCCGACACGGTGAAATGCTTGAAAATCTGTCAATTCAATAATCAACGCCCCCTGGTGAACAAATTAAAAATAACGAAAATATCAACGAATTTCAACGAAAAATATACCATAAGCTCTTTGGGTACTTAAAATGTTAAATCGACCCAATTTTTCTATGGTGACGGATCCCAGGATTACATATATCCATATGAAATATCAAAGCAACAGGTGAATCGTCTTCAAAATTTCCCTTGAAACGTGTGAAAATGTGTCAAAAAGTGCTGACTTTAGCGGTCATGTATGGCTACCAGTCGGCAATCCAGATTCTGATCGGGCCAGGTTATTGGGCTGCAGAAGTGTCTAAGGTAGATACGTCATGTATAGACCAAATATCAAGACAACCCATCGAAGCGTCTTTAAAACTACTGAATCCAAAATATCTGGATTCCGTCTACGGACAATCGAACGGATGGTGGACGACGGGCGAAAAGTGAATGCAATAGTCTGCTTGGACTTTAGTCCCAAAGAGGGCTAAACGTTATGCGTAGAATTTGTTAAGGACATGCGTGCGTCAGACATAAGTTTCTTTTTTCGCTTTACAAGAATTTCATGACATGTACCTTGTTTTTGAACAAGCCTAAAACGGCCTGATAATTTACTTAGTTTTTCTGTGTTCTATTATTCGATCTTTAGCACAATATGAATCACCGGGTTCACTTCTAAATCTTCAGTTATGTAAGATTATATTGTGTAAGTATTATAAGTAATCATAAGTATAACAAGCGTATTTATGCCATCAAATTTTGAACCGAAAATGATCAGACATTTCACGATATGTTTTCGTTTATAGGAAGTTGTCTTCGAATATTCTCTAATTGCAGAATGTGGCTTGCGGCCAACTTATGATCCCAGTTTTGTGGATTCGTTGACCTTTTCTTGCGTTGGAGTGCAAAGAGTAACAAAGAATATATAAAAGGGAAAAGTTGAAGAAGGAAATTCGAAACGAATGGCTAGAAAATCGATTGGACAACGCTGTGCTTTGTAGCAAAAAGCTTTCAATGCTTCTTTACAGTTGTTGAAATGCCAAGACTTCTCGCACCGTAGGCGATGCTAATTTTAAAAAAGAAACGCAAGCATATCCTTAATTCAATTAGGCGGCCGTGCATATAAGCTGTGTTTGTTTTTGACTGATAACTTTCGAGACTGATATTTAGCATCAGACACTAATCGGATGTCGATTTTTACTCCAGTAAACAAACTCTTGTTTCTTGTTAGCGCGCCGATGATCAGTTGAACATGTTTTTTCTTCGACCTAGTTCGTACAATTGTACCAAGGTAACTCGTAAAATTTGTACCTCCGTTTGTCAGTTGACGATTTAAAGCCGCTGTCGTCGTGTCGCATCTCAGTGTTGTGATTTTTTTTTCTATATTGCCTTACTCATTTAATTTATCAGTGTCAGGACGTTTGATTCATTACATTTACCTTTAAAAGCTGATATTTTTGACGTTAAGACATTGCACTTCAGTCACAACAAGTGCAACACTGAATAACATGTGCAGTCAATATTCCACCCAAGATCTGTCGACCTTGTTGCTTGTGGCGACAAAATGGTCGACATGAAAACAATAAGTAGACGCCAAGTGTCCTATAGGTTTTTCAGACCTGGGGTACCCGATCTGACGTATGTTTAAAAAGCTTTAGAGAATATCAATTAAGTGTCTCATTAAAATTTACGAAGATTGTCGATATATTTACAGTACAGATATACCACTGGAGAAATTACGGACAGAAATTGCATTAATAAGGTTCTCTGTCTAAGGTTTTCTGTTATGTATTCAAACACCTTTGCCAAAGTTGTCGAAAATAAAGTAGGCCTACTCCATCTGAACGCATGAACCAGAGTCCACGTACGAACTGACATTCTTACGAATTTGTGGAAGATGACTGTAACGCCGATCCGAACAAATACTTTTTATGATCGTACCTGGTGCGAATAGTTTTCATAAAATACGTTTCCTGGAGGGAAATTGACTATTGATAGCTACCATGGACCGATAAACTACTTTATACGTCGATGAAATGACCCAACAAGACGAGGGAAAGAATAATAACTATAAACGACTTGCATCAATAAATCTCAATATGAAGTTGGCAATTTTCAAGTATCTTTTAGATCCGCCTAGAAAGACTCAGAAAGATCTATTCCATTTTTAGTAATTGCTTGGCAATTTGTCATTAAGGACATGTGACGCTTAATGAATAATGGCTTCACCAACCGAGACCTATTTCAAGACCGCTTCCATTTTCAAATGAGGTAGGTTAAGTGAAAAAAAAAAAATTGGGGCTAAGGGTTAATGACCATTCCAAAGAAATGGTACCGATAAACTAAATCTTTAAAAAACAAGTCTGATAAGTCAACCGTTATTCATTTTGTTCGCAACAGGCCTTCAGGGCTCAAGCGTTAAAAATGCCATTGGTATAGACTGGAAGCAATACTTCAATTCAATTCAATATATTTATTTGCATAGAATACAATATGTAAACATTATATACAATCCACACAGACCTAGCAAAGCCAGAAAGGCCGCTTAACGTCAGCGCCCATACAACAAGAGCCCGAAGGGGCACTATGGCCAGCCTGTCAGATTTTCATAAAATGGCAAATGATGCATTCTGTGGGTTATATTTGTCAAAATCCACTCCCAGCTCATACCATTACATTTACACAATACAATCTTGTTTTCATGTGTAGCACAGACAGCGACTGGAGCTGGCAAGAACAAATACCTCAGATAAATCTTGTCCCTTGGTCTTATTGATTTGAATGCGGAATACAATTAAATTTTCTGAAATTTGCTCAATAAAACAAAATGGAACTGGATTTGATGTTTTATTTGTTCAATAAAGCAAAATTGAATTGGCTTTAATATTCTTTTGCAGTATAAAATATGATTGAATTTGCAGTTTGAGCACATGGCTAATTAGTATATCAAGGTCATCCATACGATTTGAGAAAAAGCTATTTTCCCCGGACTTAGCATAATTGTCAATATTTTCTGTAGTGCAAATAAAAAATATTCCTCCCAAAAACCGAATCAACTAAAGATTTCACAGAAATCGATCTTGAAATACAATTTTAGATGTTAAAATAAAACGCGGAAGTAAAACGGTAGACCATACCGCGGGTTCACGTGAACACCGGCTGATCTCTGCGGCTATGCCGATCATAGCGGGGTATTTGCTTTCTGATTGGCTTTTTAAAACAGATATCTTTTAGTTCAGATTTTCGCGGAAAAGCTCATATAAATTTTAACGAGGCAGTCTTTCAAAATTCAGCTTCATAGGGGTTTGAGAATGGATAATGCTCTAATGAATGATTTGTATGAATATATGCTCAGTTGCACAGTCAAAGAACCAAAACCAAAACAAAGTACCGTAACAAAAATATTAGCTTACAGTGCGATCATATGCAGATATTTGTCCTATACCCACATACCATGATTCCGAATTCGAAAAGGAAGCAACTTTTAAAAGATAGATCCTAATTGATATCTGTTCAGTTGAATGTTAACAATCTCTCTGCTAAAGTACTTAAAAACGTGTATATGATTTCATCCCGATAATAAGTAGTTGATGCAAAATTCAACTCTTGTAATGAGTATTGTAATGAGTAATGAATAGATACAAATATCTGTACAGTGGAGACAATTCTAAGAACCTGCCACAGCGATATTTATTGAAATTACATGTAGGATATACGAAACCCACTCACGTCAAAGCTTTGAGCGCAAGACCACGATTTAACTGGATCAATAACTACTATACAAATATGATATTACCACTAGCGGCGCCTAATCTATATCAATATAAACATGAATAAAAAATTGTCCATAAATATCTTAGTCGATCATATGACGTTCAGGCGCGAAGAAAGTTCAGAAGAAAAACAAATCATCGCTCAACAATAAACTATTGTGTTTCATTGACAAAACGGAATCAGGCGTTTCGTTACGTGCGGTGACATTTTACTTTTCGTAAAAAAACGAATTACAATCGCCGGTCTAATTCTGAAATCGTTGAAAACATTCACGCTCAATTGATGACTGACGACGCCTTGTACATCAAAACTATCCCACAAACACCACACCCAAAATATTCCGGTAAACGTTGCCGAGGGAGGTTAGCGTATTTTATAACCAGTCCATCCTAATGAGCTACGTGTAAATTTTGATTATTCATTACCCCGAGGTAACGTAATGCCTTTCGCGTGGTAATATTCATATCTATGTGCGATCTATATGAGATCTTTATAAATGGAGCAAAACACTGCAATTACCTTACGCAGCACTATGTGAGTTACCATGACTTACTTAAAAATGTGAGGGAGGTCGCTGACCCAGGGCCGGGACTTGATATAACAAGGCGCCAATAAAGTTTCAAGTTACTTGTTTCGTATTCAATTTATTTTCTAATCATAACGTGGTGTCTGTGGGTATTCATGCATCGAGGGCTTCCTGTGGCCCACAGTGATGTACCTCGGCCCGTAACCATACTCAAGCCTAGAAGGGTCCATGGCCTCATGTCACGTCATCGTCATAAAATATATGAGGTGCCTTTTTCTGGTGTGAGCATCGGCGTATTAACTCTCGTTAATACGTCCTATCTGGCGTGAGTTGGTGGCATTACACACATGTAAGCTTTTAATGCGGGTTATTTCCCGTAGGAAAAGCAACTAAATATAGTTAATTCAGTTACAGATATTCGTGTCGTCTATTGTGCTTGGAATCCTGTCATTCGAAGGAAGTAGTTTTATGTGCCAAGAGGAACTTATTAACTAAAAGGCATAACTGTGTAAAAAAAGTAAGCAGTGTTATACCAACTTAATACATGTAACACCCTTTTTAAGAATTAATGAAAATACGCGATGCACTACATGACCGTGACCCGCCTGTAATTATGACCCGCTATAATTCTAAGCACATTTTCTTTCGTAATTGATTTGAAATTGTGTGATCGGAGTTAGCCACAATAATACCATCTATCATGTCGATTCTGCTTGGGAGGTGTCTTGGTGTCTTTCGGGATATTGTTTGATGTAATTGGGCATCGCCATCATCGAATCGAAATCTAATTGATTGCCATGGTTCTTTGTATTGGCGATGATAATGATTTCCCGAATCGATAGGTTTCAATCAAAAGCTTAACTTGTTTTTGATTTGTCGATGCAATTATGTATATAACGTTCGTCTTTAATCATGATTATTGGTGAATAGATTATCTACTAAAGGTCAATTAGAGGTAAATATATCCGCAACATTTTTCAATCATCTCCCCTATGAAATATTCTTGAAAATACGTCACTCAATACGTTTCACTAATTGTAATTTGTAAGAACGTTGATTATCGAACATTTGAACCCTATCATATTTGTCAAGTAACACGATGCCACGATACCAATACAAAAAGTTCATGAACGCATTTATACGCTTTCTCTGGACACCTATTCAGATTTGTGGGTACTAGATATTTCCGGTCCTGGCGCAGGAAGTCGATGCCATACCGTCAACAGTGAATGGCTAACATGCGAAGAAGAAAACCTGCGAAACACGTGCCTGCGACGCTTGTATCAATCAGAGGAGAAAACATATCTATGTTGTTTGCGTTCCAAAATCATTCGTGACACGGTGAAAAGCGAGCGCGCAGCCTATAGACGATTTGAAAAGACTCTTTCAAAGAAAAATCGCCTGAACTATCACATCGTCTGATTAATGAAAATATCAATAACTGCGTAGTCACACAATCGATATTTGCGCTCACGACAATTGTATCCAAGAAATACCGCTTACAGGTATTTATTATAGTTACCAATGTTTACTTGATTGTATATAATTCATAAAATGTTGATCATAGTATGGTGGTATTGGGTTCTGATTCCCTGCGTTATTGAAGCGCCGATACTGCCTGCTTTGTTTGTCGTTATATTGTATGATAGTATTTATCCGTCGCTAATGATAGCCGCAGCTACAGCAATGTACCAGGCATCGGCGTATAGATTAGACATTTGAGTATATTGTGATTAGTCAGTGATTAGATTAAGTAAAAACTTGTATTGTATTCATGCGAACAATCTATACGTTTGGAAACATCAAAATAGTGTTATACATAAGGAGGCCCTAATGAGCAAATAAACAAAAGCATTTCTGTTTGATTTTGATTTGTGGCGGGGATTAGGCCCAGGTACAAATTTTGCTTTGCGGAAACCATAAGTAATGGTTCAGTTTACCTTTCTCCTTAATCTAATTGTAAGAGTTCCCCAGATGTTTGCATTTAATATTGTTGGATCCCTCAGTGGTAAAAAAACGTTTTAGCATAAATTCAATGTAACATTGATGCAAGCTAAGTATATATTCCAATCATTAGGCATCGTTACCCATGGTGGTGAACGGAAAAAATGGCCACGGAAAAAGGCCTTCGCCAGTCACTATGGGTCGATCCGTTATTGTGTTATCGGTTATTATTAGCTATTCTTACATAGCACGCAACAATTGAAATATAAACAGTTTCTATCCTGAAACAATATGTTAGTTTCTGGATTTACGTTTAAGTAAACAATGTTTCTTGTTTCGAAACAAGCGGGGAAACGGTCGATGAAGAGGAGTTACGCCGTGCAAGAGACGCAATCAACAATAAGCTGAAGGTCCCTATGAAATCATTAGACAATTCATTTAGCCCAGGGAAGTGTGATGATCTCATCACACTTCCCTGTTTAGCCTAAGCTCATCGTTGGCGGAATAAATAATCACAGACCTGGATGCTCTCTGTGTTTATTAAGGAGGACTCGGGAATTTCGACACCAATTAATATTTGTGGTGGTCCGTTTTCATTACAAGATCTCTTGTGGAACACTTGCTCCCTTATCTTGCGAATTTTTCCTTATTCAACAACATTTATCAATTCATCATTGTTGGTGCGTTTTCCTCCGTATCGCCGCTGAAATGTATGTTTCTACTTTTTGCATTGTCACTCGGCATTCAGTACGATTTGCAAACGCGAGTGCGTCTTTGCGCCACACCTTATATTGAAAAAACGTTATACTCATATCTTTGCGTCACGTAAGATTCGCCGGTCAAGTAATTAATTATGGTCGTGAATTCACCGAGTGAGCCTAGAACGTAGTGTGGGCCTATGTCTATTCATAGGAGATATTAATTGTAGGAAAATGATTGCCTTGCATCAGTAATTAATCCTGAAAGGACAACCTTTGAATATGTGTAGGCCATATACATAATAACAGATTATATTCTTTTCACACGGGGTGTTCGAACTTCACTGAATCGATGGATCACTGAACTACTGAATCGATTGATTTCGAAGAATCATAGATTTATTTTGTAAAATACGCTGAATCCATGTGAATTTTACATATAGCCTAAAGAAATCTTTCAAATTTGTGATCGCAATAAGAAATTTCGTATGATAATAGAGAAAATTCCAGTTGGACAACGGTCACGGCCTTCGGCGTTCGGGTCAAGTTACAAGTTGCAAGTTAGTTTATTCATCATAATCAAATGTCATGATCGTCAATGAACAATGAATCACTAGAAAAACAGAACAATATATACAATACATATTCAATACCAGAATTGCAAAATATTTACTGGACAAAAATATTTACATGTGCATGAGACAAAAACCGTACTGTACAAATATAACTTCAAGCATCAAATCATATATAATCAAATATTCCCATCAATCAAATATTCAAATCTTGATTGGATATACTTCCCCAAATTTACCAATTCCGATTGACGACCTATATCATTAAAGATTCTATTTATGAATTTGCCAAACTATGTTTCAGTAACCATAAACATAGAATCGAAACTGATATTTACAACTGTTTACTTCGTTGTGGAAAAGATTCTCTGTATACCGTATCGGCGTCGGTACTTTTATTGGTCCTAGTCCGCATTGATCCGCTTCCAAATTCAAATTCAATGTTAACGTTAATCATGCTCTAACTGAGCTTAATTCGTCAAATGGTGCCTCTGATATAAAAGTATGTTGTTTTTTAAAGATATTTTTACAAAATGAGTTAAATTGGAAAATCCTGATCATCATCTTGAAATTCTGCGATTCAGTTATCTAGTGGTTCATCGATTCAGCTAAGTTCGAACAGCGTTACACGCGTGGTTTTCTTTTTTTTACGTTTCGTGCGTATTATCCCGATCGTTGATGTACAGACAGATGGGATTGCATACGCACTGATAGCTTCAATATGATACGCGGTGCTTATTTGATTCTATGAAATTATAAAGCTTTTACCTTTGTATCGGGTCTAAACATTTTTTCACTCGACGAAATGAGGACATTGGTTGTTTTGAAATTATTTGAAAGTTCTTTGCTTCGTATTAACGATCATTGAACACGTGCGTGCGAGAACGCGTTTGCAGTTTTACACGCGGATGTTTGTTTTGCAACTGTTTATGGCTGGATGCCAATTACGAGCGTTTCAATCATCTTAAATGTTTTCTCGAACCTTTCGTTCCGTCCACTTAGTTTAAAAAAAACAGATAGCTTTCAAGCAAACGATGAAAACCGAGGAAAGTTGAAATCCGCCATGCGCAATCAATGAAAGATGATACGTATAAAATGGATTTCAACTATATATGTTCACACTCAGACATCAGACATATGGCACTGACCAGGGCTGAGTGTGAACATTTATCATAACCCCATCTAATATTTGAGCATGAATTTGTGAATTCTATCTGGTACGTGTATAGTTGCGATTATCACAAACGTCTAGAACATATTTTGATCTAAACGTAACTGATAATGTTCTAGTAATAATATTGGGCTGGGTACTATATCTATATGTTCTATTCATATTCATACACGATGCACATGTCACTATAATAAATGGATAAATAAATAAAAATAAAGTCGGTGTGCAGTGACACTAGAAGTCCCGAGAGCGTAGATCACGGAGAAAACAGTGCGATAGTTTAGTTTGCTTTTCAACGGGGTATAACTTCAAGTGAATACATGTACTTCAATTCGATTTAGCTTCGCTTTCTTAAGCGCCATTGCACCCGTTTTTAGAAGCCCTTGATCTAATTGCGCTACCGATTTCTAGAATTTACTCCGTTTCTCGGCGAGATGTTATTGACAAACTTTTAAGTCCGCACTATCGCGATTAGTATCAACCACCGTTAGACAAATTTCCAAACAAAATCAATAGATTCTGTCTTTCGTATGTAACGAATAATTGTCTCGGTAAACAAACACACCCTTTTGCAAAATTAAAATCCATTTCCCTCGCAACTGTAATCTGTTATTTATCAATTATTCTGAGGGTTTTTCAAACAAAAGTCAGCTTTAAAAGTTTGAGATATATTCAAAAGTATCTATCGTACTTAAAGGTCTTGCCTGATTTTCAACTTACCGGTATTCGTGAATATGAACTCATCCACATCCAATCGTTGTCCGCAGGCGTTTTTTCTGAGAATCGTGAGTTCGAATCCCGATTTGACCGTCGTTTTACACGTCGATTTGCTTTATGCTCGTCTGTGTGACTGTTGTCTTCATTGTTATCGGTAGATTTCGTCCCCCCTCGATACGGATGCAAAATCCTCTGCTCTGGCGGTACCGTAGTATTAAACGTTACGTAGTTATCGTCTTGCGCGTACTTAGCCATGATGTGGTCGACATCGTTACGTAAACGCTGCAATTCCGTGAACGTTATCCAAAAACCGCACGATACAAAAATCAACAATAAGATAGCCGTTCCGTAAAGTATTTTGATGTGTAGAATCGCATTAAATTTGCTTTTATTCTTCATGTTAGTTTCCGCCGCAACTCGAGAAGTTATAGAACCAGTGCGGTGCGACTGCTGCGTTGCGATCTCCCATGAGAGAATATTGTTATTACGCGCAGTTGTGCGGGCGGACGGGTTAAGATACTCGCACAGCGCCACTCGGCTTCGTACAAATTTGCTGGAAAGTGCGTAGCCTTTTGATATTGCGAAGCACTATCGCATCATGGTGTACATTATTCTTTGATATATCTTTTAATTTTTCTTTCTTGATATTTCTTAGCGAGGCGTTTTAGAAATGTGTGCGTTGTCATCTTTCGAAAGTTGATTTGATAATGATACATTTTTTCGAGCTATACGACAGATATGAAATGAACTACATCATTCAGCATTTATGTTCTTTATTCATCTATCTAAATATATTTAACTAGTTGGACGCCACAATTGGACGGGATGAATATATGATTAAGAGCCCACTATACAGAAGTTTAAGATTAAAAAATAAAAATTAAGAAACAATAACCTTTAAAATCCATAATGAATTGAACCTTTTAATCAATTTGTACATCGGCTTTTTAAAATCTAACATTTAACAACCCACACGATTTCAAGAACAAATACACAAATTGTATCGACATTTTAAAATCACGTTCGTTTGATATCGTTACAAGCAGTGTCAATTTGAATTCGTAATCTTACGCTAACTAATAATGAATATGATACACTTGAAAAATAGGTTGACAATTTACTTTCATTTTAACTGGTTCTAATTTCGGGGAAATTTTTCGTCTAATCTGTAAATCAGCTCTGAGTTTGTACAATGTTCAGCGAAGTCCATATAGACGGTTAAACGTGGAACCCATTGTGTGTAGAATCATTTGCCAATTAATAGCTTCAACAAGAACGATTGGATTTTCATTCATTTGTTTGATAACCGTCCACAACCTGTTTTTCTCTTCTTTCAACGCAGACGAACAAACTATTATTTCAGAAAGTATAACCGATAAGCGGTAAACTTTCATCGAACTCATATAAGCACAACGTATGAATATCCAATGCAAACATATAATCACAAAGACAATCGGAAGCGAACCATGGAAATTGGCTACGCAAAATAATGGAAGCACTCTTCCTCGCTCTCGAGGGCTCTT
Source organism: Tubulanus polymorphus (assembly GCF_964204645.1). NCBI lineage: Eukaryota > Metazoa > Nemertea > Palaeonemertea > Tubulaniformes > Tubulanidae > Tubulanus > Tubulanus polymorphus. The sequence continues at coordinate 9,869,352 of NC_134029.1, read as the reverse complement.
CGCCACCACGAATGAAATCTAGAATTTCAATTTCTTATATATATGTATATAAGAATATACAATGCATACAGTTGTGCAACGGCATAGATTTCAAAATGAACAACTATTGAACCCTATTCATTATTATGTATATGTGTTTCTTTGATCTCTCGATTTCATACACCGGAAAAAAGCTGACTGGTTGAATGCCGTATCTAAATATTACATAGCGTGTCGATGCCGGAGAGGTCGACGATGTTTCTTTCAATCCGATTGTACTTTGTTTTCTTTGTCTAAATCGCCAAGTACGTTTCCGATCGCGTTTCGTCTCGTACTGTATCGACTGCACTGAGACGCCACTTCCCACTCCCATTCAAACGATAGGTCCGGCGTTGCGCTTCGCCGGTTCACCAACCTCGACAGGAGCGGTGAGCTCGGTTTGTCCATCACCTCATCAGCTGGTTGCACCATATTGCGGCGCCAAGCTTTGGCCAGATTTGCTAAATTCGAGCGGTTTTTCTGACCTGTGTTGTCGGTAGCAGTTTTGTACAGCATTTCGGCTGCTGTTCGTCCAATGTCAGTGTATATATTTGCCAATCCATTCCTACGCGACATAGCCGATTGAGGCCGAGAGGAAACTGGTCGATTGAGCATGTCGATTAAATTTCTATTTTGGTCTAAATTCGCGGCTAAAAAATAGAACTCAAACGTATTAGTATCTATCACTATACTAGAATCAATTATAGCGAACAAGTTGGGTCCTCCTTATTACCGAGATGACGTAACAAGTGAACTCATGAACCTATAATTTGAGAAAACTAAGATTTTCATTTCAAGTAAGCGACAAGTAACCTACACGAAGTCGAGCAATTGATGTGTATTTGTTTATTTTGAAATTGAACCACCGGGTAAAGCAAAAACTAAAACACTCAGGAACGCCACCCAGTTCCGCTGTTCGGGTTGACTCCAAATTGCTTTTAGGTGAAAAATTTTCGTTGGAATTACTGTCCAGGAACTAGTTCCAAATTCTGAGCTGTGCCTGGAATTGTGTTCAATTTTTCCTAATTCATATTCCATCAATTATCCGTTGGTGATATCGGACAGACGTAAAAAGGAAATGATTTTAAAAAACACGTTTACAAAACTAGCGAAATCAATACTTACATTCAACCATGATTACTTGATTACTTAAAATCAATCTAAAACAGACTTCTAGCAGTGTTATGTCCAGACAGCGCTTTACTCCGACTATAGTATGGATATACGCGTTTGTTGTTATTATTATTAATGACAATGTGTCTATGCATGCCGTGTATAGTTTGTCACACACAATGACCACGTTCCTGTACTGTTTTTATTATGACGTAGGCTAACTCAATACAATGCGCTATTTTGTATGTTTTAAATGGATTGATTACAAACAGAGCGGGGATTAGGGTGCAATGAGGGTTATGGAAGGTCAAGCGCTACTAACTTATGTTTGCCAGCATGCCAAGGGCCAAAAGGGCACCGGCAACTCATGCGCAACAGTGTGAAGCTCCATTTTGCGTCAGTCTCGTCAATAATCCATTTTACAGTTGAAATTTATATTTCATAGCCCCCCTTTTATCAATGATTCATTTTTTTGATCGTTTTTTTGTTCTCTCTTTTTTTATAAATCATTTATGCGGCGTGTTCTGTTCTTTACTAATGAAAATTTGTAAACTAGCAGAAGCAGTTCCACAGTTATAACTTAAAATTTAACTCTTATTATAGAGTTAACTAATTGAAAATGAACTAATTTGACACAGTTATAGAGTCGAAAGTTAAATCAAGAACTGTTTAACGTTCTACGCGGCAAAAGATGTCAGTCAGTTGACCAACGGACGACGAACGCGTTATAGACAATAATACCTCTACTTTCACATATCACTTTACATGTTTCACAAGTAATAATTATGATAATGGTAATACTTATAATGATGATAATAATAATGATTTATTTACTAATATAGCGTAGAACGCGCGTTACATCACATTAGAAAATAAAAGGCATAGAACAAACCACGCAATCGGCATGGATAGTTTAAAAATAAGCCAATTTAAAAAGATAGGTTTTAAGCTCGGAGTTGGAACAATGAACTGATGGACAATCCCTTGGTGTATAAAACACAAAAGCCCTATGCACTGTTGAAAATAATTGCTCTATAGAGCCACAAACGTTTAGGAACATGAACAGCAAGTCTAATGTTGAGCTGATCGAAGTGATCTATGAGTGTAAGATGATATTAGTTATGGAGGTAAAATGAAACTTTGCTTATCGTAAGTGAATACTTGGACCAAACTCTGTGTATTTCCTCCATGAGAATGCACACATGTCTTGACTTTCTAGGGCTGAGTCGTCGAATCTGACGTTCAAACCACTAAACGGCCTAATGATATAGAAAGTTTGAAATGTAAAAATTTAACAAATCTTTCAACGAAGTATTTCTATTGAATTGCTTTGCTCCAGGAGACATCTTCTTTCTGGCTTCAGAAATTTAGGTATTATCTAACAACCACAATTATTCATCATCAAACCTATAATTACATATGGTTCATCAAAACATGTAAAAAAGGAGCTAATCGTACGACAAAAAACAATATCGGAGATATCTTCAAACTTGATCCAATGCAAAAAAATAGTTAAACGATTCTTTCGTCCTATGCTTGGACCCCATATTTGACAGATCACATATACTACCTCTCCTTGGAGATCTCGTCCAATTTCCAATACTTATTGAAATAATTTCATCTTCTGTTGAATATAGGTTAAATTGCATGAAAAATGTTTTAAAAAAACTCGATGCCTTATCTTTTTTGTTATATTTTCATGAATCATCGGCCGGACACTCTTGCTTTGATTATGTGTCTTGTATCTAAAAACTACTATCCGCCTGAAATCTTAATCGTGTATGAGACACTATCCAAATATAACCAGAACAACTAGAATTGTGTGTAGATTTATGAAGGAGGATTTTCCTTGTATTCAGAATTTCAGGGACCAATGATGTTAGATGACCAACTCACAGCCGTTATAACTTCAACAGAAATGTTAAATCAAAATTTTAGCTAGAACCATATTGGTTATAATTAAAAGACATTCGTTGTAATTGTCAATAGCGACTCCGTGTGTGTGTGCATGCGTGCGTGCGTGCGTGCGTGTGTGTGAAAAATAGTGTCCTGTCATCATCTTTCCATTGAAAAAGGAAGGAGACTTGGCATTGCTCATTCAATCCGTAACTGCCATCGCTGTAAAGTTATTGTCGACGAAACCCATTTTCTTTTATACTGTAAACTTCAAGAATATTGAAAAATTTATATATCATGGACTTGTAAATATCACTTAAAGAATATTGTATGTAACGAAATTAGGAAGAATTAGGAATTAAGAATTTAGGTCATATATAGCCATTTGATTAAATTTATTCCATGTTTTTTTTCCAGGGTAGTGAAATCTTTTATAGAAATTGACAAAAAATAAAATGATCATTAGATGTATCCTTATTTGTTGAATTTTGCCGGACATTTTCCAAATACTGCGGCGTGTATCAATCTCCATACCCTGCATTAAGTTATGCTGGTTAAAGCAGGTCTATTTGTGAGGGAGCATCATACGGATCTGACCAATTCCTATGTTTATGAACGGTAAATAGGAAGCATCCAAGGTACAGCTTAACCAAAAGCTTTAACTCATGTATATCGTTTAAATGTCTTCTTCAATGATTCAATACGTATCTTAAATCGATTCAGGAGTTAATTCTTTTAGTGAAACTGGGCCCTAAGGAAATAGGGTTACGTCCGACAGCCATTTTCACAACATGAAAACAATTTTTATTTAAGGTATCATTCTTATACACCCAATTTCACATTTAGATAATATCTCAACGATCGTATAAATACCTTATTCAAAAGTGAATTCAAATTGAGACAAACATTTACAGACAATACCTTAATTACCTTGATTTACCAGACAAATGAAAAATTGTAATTGATAGATACATCTCCCGATAGGCGGTGAATTTAGAATTTGGAATCAAAACGATCAATTTTGGATTCATTTTGATATAATAACTCAACAGAAGCTGCGGAAAAAAAATTCAACTCAAAATTATTTACTGATATTGAGATGATGATAAAACATCGAATAAAAAATATCTAATCTAATTGAAAAATGAATTTGATGTTGTTATAACAACCCGACGTAAAATACTTTCTTCTACGGTACATTTTTTAGTTTTAGGAGCATTTGGTAGGCATAGTACATAGAACCACAGATGATGAAGTGTCCGGCACCGGCAATGAAACGTGTTATATCACTGGACGCGTCGTTGATATCTCAGCATATCTTGTGTTCTACAGCTTGGAATTGGTTCAGAGTTTTTGTTATTGACATAAAACTACAGCCACTAATCACATGGCAATACTTGATATTTTTCACGGTGGACGTATTTTCACTTTGATTATACAATTGTTAGATTATTTCACATGTCCATTTTATGCGCGTTGTCGATAAGGTAACTTACTTGCTCGCAACGCTTTGTTGCAAAACTATCGAATTAACGTAACATTGCTGACTCAAAGCTTAAGTTGTAAGATTAGAAACATTCCTACTTCAAGGAAATATTGACCGAATTATACAATATTGATAGTGTTTACTTTTCGTAAACTTGAAACCTTCTAATGTCTGTCTGTTCCAGAACTTATTTTGTAAGTTCATATAAAGAATCAATAAGTCTCATTCACGCAATCATTGAATGCTTTGAAAATATATAAACCCTTTTTATTTTTGAAAGAGTCGAAAGAGCAAAGTTTAGAATTATGATACCAATCGACCGACTGATCTTCCATGCGGTTGGCTCATGGTTTGAAAAGAAATATTATCGCTTTCGCCTAGTTTGCAGTTGCACCCTTTAGCACCGTTAAAATACCACATTCTTTGGTATCTTTGTTTTCATTTGAAAAAGGTCGTTAGTCCACTTTCCTTTTAAACTTTGTTTTCTGGGAAAATCCCCAACAAAGAATGAATAAATCTCCCTCGCTTAGATCTCTTATCTCCCTTGCGCGATCTAGAACCGTTGGAACGCACAAGGGGTGTTATAAGTAGATGGAAAGTCAACGTCCACTGTAAACCTTATATGATTATAATGGGAGGTTGATTGTCAGTAAAACGTTGACGACTGTGTGAAAATGTATACTGGAGTCAATTTAATTTTTTTCAAAGCTTAGTCTAGATGCACATCGTATAGTTAAGTTATGTAAAAAGAAAGGAAATTGTAAAGCACAGGCATATACAGTCTATTTTCAAGAGAACTTACAACAGATGGTCATGCATAACATTTCATATATATATATATAGGTAAAGAGTGGAAAAGATGTGATGATATCTAATGAAGCCCAATAGAAGATGGTGTTAAAGTTATGACGGCCTGTTTGATATATAGAGATTCATGAAACCAGGATGCATTTTAGATTTGTCGTGTCATTATTGTATCATAATATGAAGATCCAATGGAAGTTTAAGTTTTTGATCGGCTCTTTTAAAATCAAGTTAAAAGAGTATGTGCAAGTATGAAAATGGGTTTTAAAGAATGGGTTTAAAAATATTGGTTTCATGATGATTCTAATGTCGTTCTGCGAATCAGTTAATTATCAGAAGAGTGCTTTGAAAACACGTCTGATATCAATGCTAACCCTGCCAATATAAACGTGAGATAACCTACTAATTGTAGACAACGGCATATATATACATGTATGTTTATATATTGAATTTACAGATTTCGATGAAATGAAACAAAGTTCAATGAAGGATTACTAAGCATTTAACAACCGTCGGTGCTGCGAGAAACAAGCAGGGCAAAATGGCCCCAAAAGCAAAGCACGATGCAACGAACGTTACGGGAACCACAGCGGAGGTAAAAATGAAACGGAATTTAACACTATTGCACGGAGTAGCGATAATAACTGGAATCATAATAGGCAGTGGAATATTTGTCACCCCGGTTGGCGTGCTACAAAGATCCAGATCCGTTGGATTATCGCTCATAATCTGGATGATATCTGGCTTGATTAGCATTCTCAGCGCATTGTGTTTTGCCGAACTCGGAACGACTATCACCCGGTCCGGTGGCGAATATATATACATAATGAAAGGTTTAGGGCGCATCCCGGCCTTTATGTGTTTGATATTAAATCTAATAATAATCGCACCGACTCCGGTGTCGGTATCTGCCTTGGCGTTGGGCACCTATATCCTCCGTCCGTTGTACGATACCTGCGACCCTCCCGACATGGCCATTCGACTACTCGGGGCGACCGTATTTCGTAAGTAGAACATAGAAAGAAACATGTATCAAATTAGTATAATTTCGTTACGGGTAGGCCTACACGTAAATAACAACATGTGTACGGTGTATATCATGATGCCATTAGCCAGTTGAAACGCATTATCTATTAGCAAAACTAATTCTTGAAATACGAGAAGATTTAATCCGTTGTCGCTGGAAGTAAATAATAGAGGACAATTTCTGATCATGGAATGAGGACGATCTTCAGTGATAGAACTCTTAGCGAAAGTTCGAAAATATTTATTGGTTTTTAACTCACGATGGCGAGTTTATGCCATCGTTCAATTGATGACGTCATCGGCCATAAGCATTAGATCCGAAAGTAGCTCAACTTGTCTCCAGATTTAAACACGATTGACGAATATAGCGAGATTTTGTTAAATAGATGAGCAGTTTGTAATTTTATCATGCGGGGGTTAATTTTTTTGCCATTTTTATGATGCCAGATATTCTTGTTTGTTAAAGTATTACATATTATCTTCCGCATCGTTAAAGTTCATTAAAATCGGTTGGCTAGATCTGGAACTGGAGAGCTTCGAAGTTTCTATTTGTCAGTTCGTGTGACGTCGAAATGAGCTACAAAATAACATAGCAAGCAAGCAAGCACTGAATACTTACCAGGCGAATGGTTCGGTGCGTTGTCCAATGACCGGGATTGTATTGCAAATCCCGTTACTATTGCCTATTCATTAACCCTAATCAGTTAACATAACTAAGTGAAAATCAAGTCATTGGATCATTCTACAAATATCATCATCCATATGTCGATGGACGAACACTTTCCCTATCTTTTGCGAGATTTGTTCATGTCTTAGTTTCGTATTTGAATGTGACTGATCTCTGTTTATTTTAGTGTTGCTGACGGCTGTGAACTGCCTCAACGTAAAATGGGCGGCGAAGGTACAAGTAGTGTTTACCGCATGTAAACTGATAGCCCTGTTCGGTATAATCATCATAGGTTTAGTCTGGATTGGAAAAGGTGAGCGTATAAATTTTTGGCTTCGATGCTGAGTCAATTAGTAAAAAGGTAAAGAAAAATGCAAGCAAAAAGGAATTAACTTAAACACAGAATACGTGGGGCTACGGTGAAGGAATTAAGAATTAAATCTTGGATATGTCAGCATTGAAACATTGTTCCTGGTTTTACTCTTTTCACTCCATGTCTATGATATTACTTTAGAACGGGGCTGATTGATCAATCTAAATGAAGCTAAAACCCTTTTTTGATTTATTTCAGGTCGTACACACAATCTTGAACAGCCATTCGAAGGTAGTGATCTGAGCGCCGGATCGTTGGCTATGGCTTTTTATTCTGGATATTGGGCATTTGGGGGATGGTAGGTAGCGTACCATGCATTTATCTATATAGGTCGAATCCAGGACGACAATGTTTTATGTTATGAAATTTATTTCTACGGTTTGATTAATCGATTTTCATACGAGTTGTAGCTTGAACTTTCCGGACAGATTTGTATCTCATGTTCCCAAGAACTCTTCCCTACTATTGTGACTATTTCCCGAAATCCATAGCAATTATTCATACATACACCTAGCGTTTCAAACTGACCAAAATACTTCCTTTAACTGTGTCACTTTTCAAGGCTTTTGACATCATTCACCAACTATTCGTTTTTGAAGTGACCTACGATGTTACATTCATCGGGGCACCCGTATCGGCATTTGCCTTTCTTGAAAACTACATTCAGAATAAATGACGATATTTACCTCCATAATCATCAATATGTTTCAGTTGTGTTATTTACCATGTTTTTCATATTGTAGGAATTATCTAAATTTTCTAGTGGATGAATTGAAAGATCCAGAAAGGCAAGCTGAGTTTCATGTTACGAAGATTATCACCCCGCCTAATGCGACAAAATCATCCGTAAAAATTTCATCGCTTATTTATTGCAGGAATTTACCGCGAGCTATAATCATATCGATATCGCTAGTGACTGTCGTCTACATTATGGCTAATGTGGCGTATATGACAGTTTTATCTACAGATGAGATTTTACAATCACCTGCAGTTGCCGTGGTAAATAAAATTCATTCCCGTTACTTTTATGAGTATATTTACGTTAAGTATGTTATTTATTTATGATATGTTAGTATCCAAAATATGTATCTATACAATAGTCATAGATAAGAGATTATCACGCAAAACATAACTAGTTCTTAAGTTTAAACTATGCAGTAGTGACCCAGATAATGTACGTAGTCTACGGAATTTCAATCATACGTGAAATGTCAATAAAAATGGAATCAGAGTCCTCGCAGGGCGGATCTAGGGGGCGTTCGGGAGGATCCAACCACCCGTCAGTTCATAAACCACTTTTTTCAAAAAACGTAACTTTTTCTGAGACAAATTTGCCCATTTCAGGCGCCATATCCTGAGTTCCACAACATTTTGTCTGAGTACATTTTCTGACGATATTTTCCCATCATCGATTGTCCCGCACAGTCTGGTGTTTGATTTTGGATTTTTGTTACTTTTAAACTAATTGGTCGGGAAATAATCTAAACTCCGTGGAAAATATCCGTGGGGGCATTCCTCCCAATCCTCTCTTCTGGGATGTCAGACGCATTTGTAACGTAGATACCAATTATGGGGTCCACGCATATCAGACTCTGGAACGATGAAGGCCCAACCCTTCTTTGAAACTGACCCCAATGTGGTAAGTGATAACATAAAGAAGTGATTCTTATCCACCTCTGCCAGTTTGACAAATATTTTGTGTTAAAAATTGCCAGTACTAGCTTACATAACAGCCATGCCTTAGCTCAAAAGTGTCTTGTCTCTTGTAGAGTTTTGCCGAACGGACGCTTGGACCAGTGTCTTGGATAATGCCCCTCTTTGTGGCTTCATCCATCGTTGGGGCGATGAACGGCGGAACCCTAGCTATATCAAGGTACGCTCCATGAGAATGCAAATGATAACCCACTTAGAGCAACTGCGTCAACTTGTATGTCGCCTCGTTTATTAGTTTATCGACCGAATCGGGTTTTTGGGAATAACTTGATAGTGCATGCATGATTCTGTACTAGGCATATCTCCTGCTTAAGAATAAGGCCAATCAAAATCAAGATAGCCGACCGGCAGCCACCTGTACCGTAGCCAATCGGCGCTTTTGGGTATTTTCGAAACGGTCATGGAATCGAAGACACTTGAAGTTCGACCAGTTTCCTTGAATTTTGGTATTGTTTGTATATATGTTTGTGTATAATGGACATCTGCAAGAAAAAAGTTGCTGGGTCGATAGATGACGAACTGGTGCCCTTGCGGACAAATGAATATCATTTCTGACCTTACACTGAGATTTAAAGGTGACGAACTATCAGATCGTTAATTAGGACTGTGTTCATTCATTTAAGAGTATTTTTCATCGGTGGCGAGGAGGGTCAGTTACCAGAGCTTCTGTCAATGATACACGTAACCCGATACACACCCGTACCTTCACTAGTTATAATGGTCAAGTATATTCAACATTTACGTTACAAAACGACCGTAAGACAACTTCTCACCAACGCTTCATTATTTCGTTTAGGCGATCCTGACCGTGATCATGTTAACTATTGGAGATATATTCTACCTACTGGAATTGATGGGATTCGGATTCTCGGCGATATTTGCGATGACCCTGGCATCTTTGCTGTACCTTAGATGGAAACATCCAGAAATGCCACGAGCGATTAGAGTAAATATATCCAAATGAGAACGTCATCAAGATAGAATTTTTAAATGCTAAGCACATAAAAATGGATTGTAGGAAATAATGCCACCGGAAAAAAATGTCGCCAATGATAGTTTTCACAAAATTTGAAATGAAAAAATGGCGATAATAAAATTCTACAGTTTACTTTAATTCCAGTAACCCTTCAACGGATTCCTGTTTATTCAAGTGTATTTAGTCCTACTCGCCAATTAACTGAATATGTATTTTGTAGATGCCCATACTTTTACCGATAGCCTTGTTTCTGTGGAGTATCGCTATAATGATATTGACCGTTTACCAAAAACCAGTCGACAGTGGAATTTGTCTGGCTTTCATGGCTTCGATGATTCCTTTACATTGGATTTTTGTTTCTTGGCAAAAGAAGCCAGCTTCATTCACAAATACCACACGTAAGTATCACGCCCGAACAAGAAAGCCTGATGTGAACCTCTTTTCCCATTTGGAATTTGATCTCGGTCCCATAACAGAACTAACAGCAACTGGTGCGAATAACCCGTTCGGGTTTTGCGCGATCCCAGGAAGATTAGGCGAAACCCTGACATACTGGATCCAGGAGCGTATCAGAACATCGAAATAAGCCAAACACAATATTTTTTACGGTTTCGAAGCAATAAACATGTACATACACAATGTAGAATAGAATACCAGTCTTCGTTTTTGTTTGGCAAAATTGTTGTACAGGTTCGAATTTCTGTAATATATACTCGTACATGTACGCAGGCTGCTAACTACAAATGAATAGCTGATTCAATGGCTCGCTTTTATGTACTTTCAGGTGAGGTGACACGTTTTCTACAAAAGTTTATGATGGTCGTCCCTCAAGATAAAACCGACTGATGGTGAAGGTTGCACAGGTGTCAATTACAACCTTCACGTAGCAGACGTTCAATTGGCAGTGTTGTACAAAGATGCGACTGTGCCGAGCTATCGAATCGATTACACGCATCTGTAGTTGAGACAAACTGTTGTTCACGCGTCATTTGTGTGTCCCGTGTTCGTATAAGAATAAAAGCTTACATTTGAAAATTCGTGACATTTTACTTGTGTAGATACACATTTTCTGCCGTAGAGCCAGACGTCTATGTCAAATAATGAATTATAGCTTTCGGTGAACATTATTCTTGCATCGTTGATCAAAATGGCACTCAGCCTTACTTATTGTAGATAATAAATGAACCGTAAATACTTGACCACAGTTATACATACGCAGTAAAAAATCAAGGATATCGGAATTTTTCAAAAAAGGCCCCTCTTCAAAATTCACCGAGTTGGTGGTACCTGTAAAGCCCGAAGCATTCCGCAAGGAATTGGCTGGGGTACGCTTCATCTAGTCCTGGAAGTGGTTGTTTCCACATGCAGTGATCTCCTGTGTACCCACTGTGGATCTTGATGTAGGATTCACTAGTTCCTCGTCGTGCGCAGGATCGCTTAAGTTCGGGCGTTTTTACTGTAGGTTGTGAGTCGATGAAAATCCCCAATTCTTCTAAGAGGTAAAACTCCCAGGCGATTTCTAAAGAACACTTCGAAGCAAGATATTTCTCCAAATTATCATTTTCGTGTGTCTGTGGCTTTTTGCTAACATGAATTCAAAAGAACGAATGAACTTCTAATTTTAGATATTTTCAAAATTCAAGTTGTAATATAATTATTTGAACTGTGCGTAAAACCTTTTACAGTCTTGTGATATATTAAACCGTGCGATATTTATAAATTAACATTTAATTTGTAGTTCTTTTTAATTCAAATTGTACAATAACTTTTATGCTCTTGATATTCATGAAAAAGCGCACAGTAAGATATAAATAAATTGAATATACGTACCGTTAAAAAAACTGACCTTAAGATTGTATCTATTTGCACTCCATTCAAAGGTGGGGAATTTCTACCCACTATCCCATTCATCCATCATCTCCAAAGCTTCGAATTATTATGAGAGCAAATTCTTTTATATCACTGACTTTTTATCCGTAAAAATAGGAATAATGTAAAATATAAGGTAATTTTTCAGTTACAAACTCACTTTGTCACAACCATACTTCATCGCGTGTGTGGTCTTCTTTATTCGACGACATTTTGACGTATGCAGCATTACTGCGACCGTGGCAATGTCACATTGCTTTTACAACGGATAAAAAAAGAAGACGTTTTCTACAAAAACGCATATTGCTGAGTGGCCTATCCTTTTCTGAAAAAAAGCAAAATAAACAGAAACGGTATGATGCAAGACAAGGATAATTCGTCATATATTGTTATTATGAGTTCTATACGTCGTGGCTTTGTATATAGTGTGTATTCCTTTACAGATGTGGCGTGATAAATTTACTCGTACGAACATTAGGGTCCATGCAGTCAGTTCTTAATGGCTATAGTTGTGCATGTTTTCTTGACGTATTGCATTTATTTTGTACACGACGGGAGAACGTGCCAGTCCATTTCATCAGCCCTCAACTTAGATCAGAAAGCCGCTTTATAGACTTACTGTTACACTACCGGAATCAACAACACGGTCGCGTAATCCCCTTCAGATATGACGTGAGTAAAGTATTTTCGGTCGCAGGAAATTTTGGATGAATACTACATATTATGTTTGACCTTTGCATACTTGATTTCAAAATTTATCTTCTTCTTGATTTATAGTTAGTCCATAATAAAGCCTCGTTCGGCAAACAAAAGACATACGTGTAATATTCATTTAGAATTAATGGTTCTTTACACTGTTTAATATGCTCGATGGATTTAATCATAGTATTTCCTGAATACCACCGTGATAGGTGATATTTTCTTCCATTGAATTTTATACTGGGCGATCGTTGTAATACTAATAATCATGCGTATCAAAATGTTTGAACGTTTTAACTAGCCTACGCTATAACCTCTGCATTTGAATTTCAACAGATCTCAGATTTATTCTATAAGAAATATCTATTGTATAATCAGCATGATTAAAATGCAACGACGCGAAGGAACCAAAATACAAGCTGAAACAGTCAACCAAGATTTACTCCGTCGTGCTTGATCCCTATAAACAATATCAAATATCGAGTTCCTGAATATTCATGTTACACAAATTTGTTCATATTGATTTTCCATTTTAGTCTTATTGTAAGTTGTTTTTAGATTTTTAGATAAAACACATACCCCAAAATTACCAACTAAAGAGAATAACGGCCACAATTTAAGCGTTAACATGGTTCCTACACCCGATGAAAGTAGTACGAATGCAAATGATGAACAAGAGGACAATAAGAAAACCTCAACTGAGGTGAAAATGCAGCGAAATCTGACTCTATTACACGGAGTAGCCATTATAACTGGAATTATCATAGGTAGTGGAATATTTGTAACCCCAGTCGGGGTTCTACAACGATCCGGATCCGTCGGATTATCACTAATCATTTGGACTCTTTCTGGAGTAGCTAGCATACTGAGCGCTCTGTGCTTCGCTGAGTTGGGCACAACTATTTCCCGCTCTGGAGGCGAGTATGTTTACATCATGGAAGGGTTAGGCCGCATTCCTGCATTTACATCTCTGTTACTGAATCTGATAATCATATCTCCGACGCCTGTGTCGGTGTCTTCGCTGACGCTCGGCACCTATATCCTCCGTCCATTGTATGATACCTGTGACCCGCCGAATTTAGCAATCAAACTTCTTGGAGCGTCCGTATTCTGTAAGTAGAATTGAAGATTTCACTGAGGAAATGAAATGAAACAAAAATTTGTCGGTTGAGGTCGAACATGGCACGTCATCTTTTCTATATGGTATTTTGGAGTGCATCTAACTAAGCATGGTATTTGAACATCACAACAACAAAAAGTCTCAGTAGTTTTGGGTTCATTTGATACGACTTAAAATCCAGGCAGCAAAGGCTTAATTGAAAGATTAACAGGATCCAGTTTCACGGCTCTGAGTTAATGTTTGATTCAGGGTTAGCTCAGTGAAAGTAAACTTTATCTCGGGGTCCACTCTAACCAGCAAATGTGCAACTGGATCTGACTAAAAACTGGCTTTAAACAACTGGGTATGTTTAAACTGGAGAGTGTTAAAAGAGGAAGATGTGAGGGCTGTGTTAAAAGAGTTAAAATTAGATTCTCATTCTGTCAAGACCAAATAGATGCAATCTTAAACTAAAATTGGGTGAAATCCCGCCAAATCCCTTTCATTCTGCATCTATTGAATAATGTTTTGTCCATCACTTAAATTTTTAAGTTAACCTCAATCGTTTGATATCCCCTAATTAGTCCTCAACGACATACGGCGGTTTGCATCAGGGCATACTGTCGCCATCTGGTATATTTTGTTCTATGAAATTATTTTGTCTCTTAGAATCAACGTCAGAGGCATTTAATAATGTAACTCGTTCTGATATCATGGGGTATACAGAGATTTATGAAAACAATTGAAATAGCATCCATTTGATTAGAAAAAAATGTTAAGCAGGGATATTTTCTCTGCATGTCACATTGCATACTTCAGTTTGTTTTTCTATCAGTACTGTTGACAGCTGTGAATTGTCGAAATGTAAAATGGGCGGCGCAGGTACAAGTAGTGTTTACCGCATGTAAACTGATAGCCCTGTTCGGTATAATCATCATAGGTTTAGTCTGGATCGGACTAGGTGAGTGTCCCTCGTGTCGTGATTGAGAGACGTTCGTGGTTCGAAGGATATAACACGTAATTGTAGTTCATCTAATTCCAGGAAAAACACATAATCTAAAACAACCGTTCGAAGGCAGCGATTATAGGGCTGGTTCGCTGGCAATGGCTTTTTATTCGGGATATTGGGCATTCGGCGGATGGTAATTTGAAGCTCTTCCTAGTGAAACGTTAATTAATCCACCCCATTGATCCGATAGATTAACCGATTAACGAATACCTTTTAATGCAGGCATTATCTGAACTTCTTGGTAGATGAGCTGAAAGATCCTCAGAAGTAAGTTTTTTTCTAACTGCCGCTCACTTTTCAACAAGATTGATTCAGCCGAATGGGTCTTGATGCTAAAAGTCAGTCATTTGAGTAGACTCAAAAGAGGAAATCGTTACTGAATGGCGGGAGAAAACTCAAAGAGGGCACCGACCTAGCGCCAGTTGCAAAAACTAGTGTAAAAGATATTGAGTCACCACTCATTGATTGCTTCTAATGACGATAGAAATGTTTTTGTGCTTGGCAGGAATTTACCGCGAGCTATAATCATATCGATATCGCTAGTGACTGTCGTCTACATTATGGCTAATGTGGCGTATATGACAGTTTTATCTACAGATGAGATGTTACAATCACCTGCAGTTGCCGTGGTAAGAATAACAAAATAAAACACTCAACTCGACCGTTTCTTTTGTTAATTCCATCAAAATCATTCATCTATATAAAAATGATTCGATCACCGTCGGGAATACTATCTATGTTCTCTTGTCCGCTGACCATAAATAAACGAGGACTGAAAAATTCCCAAACCATTTATCAGTCATTTGCATGGATTATGGCAATATGACAGCATGAATATATAGGTAACAGTACGCATAAAGGCGATCTTTATGTATCGTTACTGCATTAAAATGTTCATAAAATGTTCTAACAGTTGCTCTCTCATTTCGGATATAATTTGAAATTATGTCGTTATACTCACCGATAAACATTTTTGTAACGTATAAACGGAAGTAAAATTATTAAGTAAAATATCCATTCTAGAGTTTTGCTGAACACACACTGGGACCGATGTCATGGGTAATGCCATTATTTGTCGCTGCATCAATTATCGGAGCAATGAATGGCGGTACCCTGGCCTTTTCGAGGTAGTTTACTGCTTAGTTACCGCCCCTCCCCGAAAATTAGTACTCCGTATTATGTTCATTTTTCATAGCGAAAACGTCAACATATCCGTAAAATTTCACGAATCATCTAATGAACACGTTAAGTCTTCCAACTAGTCATGCATGGTACGTTTCATAATTTCATTCAGCATATTCAATTTTTTTTTATACCTTTAGAGTCTTCTTTATTGGCGGCGAAGAAGGTCAGTTGCCCGAGCTTCTGTCAATGATACACGTGACTCGATACACACCCGTACCTTCACTGGTTACTATGGTAAGTCTTTCGTGCTGTATCACACTTGATTTCGAGTTTGCAGAAAACCATGTGCCGACAAAATTGTATACTAGCGCATAGAGGATCAATATTGCAATAAAAGAAGAATCAGTGCCATTTTTCAGTTAGCCCTGTATGGACTGGCCACTGTATTACCTTGTATTTCTTATTGTTGTAATAGGTTCTATTTATCTACGGAAACGTACATCATTTTAGAAAAAATGGTTTCAAGTTATTTTCTCGCATGAATTCATTTTTGAATTAGTACGACTTTTTGCTCGGTGGTCATTAAAAACTATTTTAAGAAATATGTTCGAATGTGGCGTGAAAACGGGAATGACGAGATATCAAAACGAAAAAAGTTTTGACGTTGCGTTAAAACGAAAGATTTGTTCCAACTTTTGAAAAAATGTTTACCCTAATTCAAACATACATGCATTTGAATTGAGATGATATATAGATATGAAATGATAAAAAGACAAAATTAAAAAGCTATTATTAATGAATACGTCCCCTGAAAAGCAGTGAATATAGCGTTAAATGAGATGAAAAACATTGGATTTTATGTTGACATAATAAGTCGTACAATAACTCAATTCAAAATATGAAAAGGCATTCATCTTGAGAAAAACTCGGCATAAGTTATTCATTTATTTATCTCTAAAACATTATCCACAGAAGGCTTTCGAATTGATCCAAAAATAATTGATTCTGTGAATATTCAATGAGCATAGTCCGGTTTTGTGATGACCGACCGATTTTATCTATAGTGTTCTCTTTTTGTCTTTTCCGGATTCATAGAAAAATGTGTCTATTTATCCTTCACTATGTAGCCGTCAGTGCTTGCCAATAAAAAATATTCGCCTTCGGTCTAAAGCCGTGTAAATTATGTTTAGGCAATACTTTCAATTATAGGCAATACTCACGATGATAATGTTAGCTGTAGGGGATATATTCTACTTGCTGGAACTTATGGGATTTGGATTTGCTGCCATCGTAGCCTTGTGCCTCGCTTCGCAATTGTACCTAAGATGGAAACGGCCAATGATGCCACGGCCGATTAAAGTTTGTATATATAAGCAATAGGTGGCTGGATCGTTTCGAATCCAGAAACCGTGAGACAATTTGGTTGCAAGAAAACAAATTTCATAGTAAGAAAACAAACGTTCGTTTTCGTGACCTCACAGAAAAAACCTTAGGGCGAGAAAAAGATCATTAGCGCGAGAAAACAAATTATTCATTTTTCTTTATCGACATTTGTTTTCTCACGCTAAATATTTGTTTTCTCGACCCTGCCAAAATATCAATGAGGGAAAAAAATATCTAGGGTGAGAAAACAAATTATCTATTTCTTGTGGTGATAATTGTTTTTCTCACTATGAAATTTGCTTTCATAGCTTTTGTACTCGAACTCGAAAAAATTCGGGATGACTCGAATCAGCACCGTATTTCATAGTTATCGTTACCGGTAAACCATTAGCTAATAGACGATCAATTCCATCGCGACAACGATAAAAAACCATTGAGAAATTGAGTGGCCTACATTTGCGGTGTAGGTGTTCCCCGAGATTAAGTGCATAAGAGGGGAAGATGCGTAGGTGTGGGATCGCGTGTGAAGTTTTCGCTGATAATTTCAAAGGCGATTCGATCAATGATCTTGTATTACCCCCATAGCATACGTCATCTAACGTTTTACGAAAAAATAGGTCAAATGGGAAACGGGTCCTATCAGACACGTTGCTACTTGTTACCTTTTTCATTTCAACTTTATTTCCAGATGCCCATTATTTTACCGATAATTCTGTTTCTGTGGAGTATCGCTATAATGATATTGACCGTTTATCAAAAACCAGTCGACAGTGGAATTTGTCTGGCTTTCATGGCTTCAACAATTCCATTACATTGGATTTTCGTTTCCTGGAAAAATAAACCTACTTCATTAATGAAAACATCAAGTAAGTATGAAAGAACATCGCGATCAGTGAAATGCATTTTTGCCAATCGAAGTCAACTCATTAAGTTAACGTTTCGACTTTATAAGTCTATTAATATCAACTATTTCTACCCTTTGTTTCCTCCGTACAACCCTTTTAGTTCGAAAACGTCCCCCGCCCTATCAGGCTAAACCTAGATTCCAGTCATATTCTAAACTTATCATTAGTGAGTTTAGGGGTCTCTCTTGCTTTCCACTTTATCATCACTCCTATACCAATTTGGCAATGCATTTCCCCTATCATATTCATATAACACCTCTACCAAATAGATGTTTGAAAATTTAATTCGTTTATGTAGCAACCTTGATTTTGTTAGTAATAACCGAAAGTGTTATAACCAGATATTCAATATGATATGTTTTCATCGGACATGCCCAGTCACCTGAGGTATGTAAAGGCACTGCGTAACTATGAACATTTAACGCTTCATGTCAATAATTTTAGGAATAATTGACTCGCCAATGCAATCTATTGGCTCCAGCGAGGTATCCAAAGTCGTTACAAATATATTTGATTTGCTGTTCAAAATTTCATAATAATTTCGGAAAACGAACGGAACAAATTGTCTCGTTCTGGCAATGCCGCAATTCAAAGTTTGTTGCTCCATCTCAACAAACGGTTGAATTTATTTCCCATCATGTCTCCAGTAGAATAACAAAACAGTAACATTTTCAAGTATCAATTGTTAGTGTAGAACCCCGCAAACATTCAATTCATTAAATCCACATTAAACCAACTAGTTAATAATTATAATCGACTTAAAGTATCGAAACGGCTTAATGAATGTGGTTGACTGCAATACTCTTATCTCAGTTGGCGTCGTTTAGAAGTATAGCTCAACTCTTTCTTTCGTCATTAAGAAAAATGATGATGAAAAAATGATCAATGTGCCAATATTTTACATTCACAATGATTTACTAATGAATAGCGAAACCATCATTTTCAGGTCAAGTAACACGTTTTCTACAAAAGTTTTTGATGGTTGTTCCTCAAGATAAAACCGTTTGACGAATCTGACGATCAAATAGCTACGAGGGATGAAAAGGGCCATATGATTAATTAGACCCAACACCGAACCCCTCATAGCCTTCAGAAAACGATATTCGTTTTAGCGCAAACAAATTAATCGTATGGTTCTTATCAGCCACCGAAGATACCTTCAAAAAAACTATTTTGAAAATCATTTTTCGTTAGAAATAAACACGATTATCTTCTGAATTTTCGAACAGAACTTTGTGAGACTTTGCATCTGATAGTTATTCAAGGACATTTTCACTGTCTGTCACTGTATCATCTTATCTCAAAGCTATTTCAGCTCCTCAATGAAAATCGAATGCCAGAATATTGTTACACCGCCATTTTCTATCCCAAATAGTTAGTTCGTTTGGTTCGTGTTAGTTGTAATTTTGATGTTCGAAAATAGACGACCTGTCATTTCGCAACACGGTCCGTAAAACACTTCCAATAGCTTCTTATACAATTGTTTTAAGCAGAACAGGTTGAGATCGTACGCCTTCAAACACGGTTGGTAACACCACGTCGTACAGAACGCCACGCAAGCGAAATATATTCCCCACAAAATCACCAGAGGGAGCACAAAAATGCACGTCGTTATCCTGTAACACCATAATTTTGAACATGTGAATAACTTGATGCTCAATGACCAAACACTGTCGAAACTATACGTGCTCAGTCTCGACTCTGCGAAAATCTCTTCAAATTCGATTTTTAAATGTGAATTGATATCGTTCGGATCTCGATTGTGTATATCGACGACGACGTCTCCGATGTCGACTCCGTCAACTGGCTTTCCGTCAACCGTGAAACTCGGGGTGTGCGGTCTCTTCTCTACGTCACTTACATTTTGCCGGTTCTCCGTCGTGGTGACGACGGTATCATCGCCGGGATCAAATCCTTCATTCATCATTGTAAGCAACAACGATTGCAGGAAACTCGAAACATAAAAACGGTGTGCGATATGGTAAAGCTATGACGATATGATTGTTCATATGCTCACACAGTAATTGTGACGAGTTCCGATGCTTGGGGCAAAGTCCACACGGCGGTCCTACAGATGATAAGACATAACATGCGAGGGAATATGGTTATTTACCTACACATACAGAACCGTAATTCCAGTTGACATAAACTATTTTAGTCCGTCAGTCTCATTCCTTATCTCTGTCATTGTATATATCTAAATGGCAGAGGTAAACCTATCGCACAGCAGTTACTAGATAAAAGAAAGGTCGATACATTTCGATATCTACAGCATTATTTGGTCCGATGAGTGTAGAATCTAGGAAAATGGGAAGATGAGGATTTACAAGAAATGAAAGGCATTCGTCGGATGAGCCACTACGGAGGCTGTAAGCAGGTTCCGACGACGGTATATTGATTATTTGAAAAACTAAATACGAAAAAAATCTAAGAGGCTGACTGTCATATTAGCAGGTTTTGACGATCACTGACTTGACAAAAAAGGCCACCGAGAAAGAAGGGGCCCCAGTTAGCAGAATTGAAATATGCACAACTGCACTGAAAGATTGACCAGAAAAAGAAAATAAATACAATTCCTAATGTACTAAAAATGTTGATATGTAACGGTGATGCCAGAATGGTTAAATTGGAGTTCCGTGGGTTATTTCAACAGATAAAGTTCAAGTAAACTGATTACATGAAGGTTTACTCAAATTAGATTGGGAAAAAAAACTAAAGAATAAGCACAATGCCACTACATTGACCAATGAACGTGAGGACAGTGGAACCAAAGCAATGAAGATATCATCTCGAAATCTCAACTTGGTTCAAAACACACCCGACAACGTTCAATAGTGCGTTGCGTTTAATGGTCATGGATCGAGGGCGATCGGGAGGCACAGTTCGAAAAAAGGAAGGGCAAACCTCGGATGAACTACCAAAGGCCACGTGCGAGAGATCTCACGTTGTGAGGATATATAAACTTAAATCACTCAGAGGATACGATAAAATACAGACTGACAGACTGACAATCACCTCTTGACAGAAAAGGTAACCAAGATGGGAAGGCAAGGGCCACACTCAGATACTCATCATTCGAATGTAAAACATAACCTGAACATAACAAAATTTAGTTATACCACCACAAACAACAGAAAGAATATCAGTTTACAGTAGGAACATGGTCTCGTTATTCCTTTTATCGAGAATTGCAGTAAAGATCTATGCACTATAGGAGGAATGTATATATAAGAAATTTATCGATTGGATATACGTAATGAATCAATTGGACGCAAACAGTTACCTATTCACAGAGTTTTTCGGAACGATTTAGATATTTGGGTCAAAACTTATAATCCGAAGAATATCTTTAGAAATTTCAAGTGAATAGTAATGTATGGCTCATTCACCCGTAGGCCTATTTTAGAATTCCTGATTTCAAAATGAGAGCGACTAAACGCTAAAGTAGTACTAATAACCACGTCAAACTTTGTCAAACTGTCGAAATTGATTTTTCATTTTTGGCGACCGCACCAAAACAAGCAAGGAAAAATTGATTTTTGAAATTCATTTTCATAAAAATGTTACATTAAAAGATAGGAAAACGTCTTACTTTCGCTTAAAAAAGCGAGGGGTATACGCAGATACAGGGAAGAACAAGTTGATAGACTGAGTAAATCTTTGAGTTAGTTGAGTGAGTAATTAGTGCTTTGCGAGGCAGGCAGGCGAAGGAAGACAATTAAGACTCGAGGAGAGAAAACGTTGCTTAACTTAATGCTAATTAGCGGAGTGGCGAATAAGATCAGATTCTTGGCCCTGGCGTTTTGCGTTGTACTAAACGCCAGGGTAAGTTGTAGGTTGTGTTACTAAATACTATTGTGACACATATCACATATTTTGTCCGTTGAACGGTTGACATGAACTGATGCATTCGCAATGGGGAACTTTCCAGATAGCAAAAATGACCAATGCACCCGGCGCACGAGGTAATCTTAGGACATTGTCCTGGACCCAGTTTTACGAAAAAGTTTAAGCCTAAAACGGTTGAGTTTGAATTGTTGTCCTCATTGAAAACATGTAAGTAACCAATGGCAATTTTACCAAAAATTTGAGTTTAACATTTTTGTGAAACTGGTCCCTGGAATTGATATTCTTCATATTTCAACTAGACTTTACATATTCTTTATTCGGTAGGGCTTGGCAATAAAGTCTGGAATCATGACTCTATTGAGCCGCATCTAAAAATGGAATTCCTTTTGGTCTAGTCCATGGATTATTTAGACGAACGCGTGGCTTTAATTTGTTTCGCCTTTATTATACGTCTCGACCATCGCTCTGACAAAGCGATTCGTTCGCGTTTTATCGTTACAAACTGAGAGGGTGGCGATAAGCGCCCATGTATAACATCTAA
Source organism: Tubulanus polymorphus (assembly GCF_964204645.1). Lineage (NCBI taxonomy): Eukaryota > Metazoa > Nemertea > Palaeonemertea > Tubulaniformes > Tubulanidae > Tubulanus > Tubulanus polymorphus. The sequence continues at coordinate 9,846,801 of NC_134029.1, read as the reverse complement.
AAAATGTAAGTCAGCAAGTGACTGGAAGACTGATGTTAATCTATGTGTTTTGATTTGACAAGCAAAAACCCACAATTGATATTTAAGCCAAAATGATTTTGGTTTCTCTGAAGACGGAGTTTAGATAAACTCCGAAACTGCCAGACAATAAACGCTTTAATATCAACTGCGGGTTTTTACTCTTGAGTTAACAGTCCCTGGGGAAATGAGACGTTTACATTGATGCAAACGTTGGAAATCATTCAGATTTCAGGTCCCTTTTCAAACGCGATGGTATCACGAGACAAGAAAAAAAACAAAATACGATTTCTCACTGAAATACGTGTTCCCTTTTCGGTTTTTCTCTCTCCTACGTTGAGTTATGTTACCATAAATTCACTGGTATCCGGACATAGGATTACACATTATCAATACAGGGCTCTTTCCCAAGAATGCTGAATCTTTCTATACGAATACACCGTACAACGTTGAATGATAATGCGGCCTACCGTAAACTTTTCATCTTGACAGACTCGGAAAGAGATCTGGTTAGAATACCTAATGGAGGTTCCCCGTGTATTGGGAAGATGACACACGTCGGATGTATTCAAAACGTGATAATGATCTCGTTGTAGGCGAAGAAAACGTTTTTGATTGTCACCGCATCCGTTGAAAGGACAGAGACGTTGAAAATAGATTACACATCAAATCAATAACCTAGCGTGAAACCCAAACAGAAATCTCACACGTAAATAAGGCAATCAAACAACGATTAATTAGTTTCCACAAGTGATTCGATCCGTCGATGATTCGATCCGTCATTAATTATTGAAGATTCTTTTCACGCTTTACAAATCGATGATGTAGCCAGTTCGGTCCGTTAAGTCATACAGAGACATCAAGTTCAATACAGCAGTACCCTCCCTTCTCCGTATCGCATTGTTTATCGGTACAACAGTTCATTGCATGTCCAGCCAAAGTCATTAACCGAATCTTGTTTGATTCATTTTCAATCAGCTTGTTTATAATTAGGCGTGATTCAAGTGTGAACCGTGAACGGAAATACGTACTACTCTGGTATAACCATCAACGCTTTCATCTGTAGTTTTCACCAGATCCGTTTCCCGTTGGTTTTTTGTGCTTAGCGTGCTTTTCATACAGTCATATGAAAGTCGTGCATTAAACCGGGTGTAATAACATCTATTCAATCAGTTGGTCTCTATGGCTTAATGAATTGAATTGAACCCGTGCTGCCGAGTACGTGGACTCCGTATATTCGATGAAATCGACCCGAGGACACAAACTACACCTCGCAATAAGTCCGCGCACATTCAAAATGAATACTCATGAATTTACATTGATACATACACGATTTTTATCATTTTGCTCGTCTGATTATTGCCGATTGCTTTTGTGAGAGACATTTTCTAGGGAATCTGCTGCATAGAAATATTATGGCATCACCATTGATTGATGGAAGCGTGTTTGTTTGTCTAGCTTCTCACAACACGCTCAAATCCATTAAGATATATTCAAGCGATTCTGCAAGCCCGTCGCTTATCGCGTAACGCTAGGTAGATAGTTTGAGGTCGTGATTATTCTCTTGCGTTGGTTCGGTTTTTTGTCTACGTAATAAAGTGGAAGAAAATGGATTCTGGAGAGCCGCATATCATATACGCTCCCTCGTCAGGTGATCCACTACACGAGACGTTGTGAAGCCAAACGACACGTTGCAGGTTATCGAACTACAAAGGGTGCAGTGTTCTCGGAAAAACTATCGCTGGTCAACGAAATTGATAAACGCGCATGTCCACAGACGACGTTCCTCGTTCCAACAGAACGAGGTTTGCCTTTCACGACAATGTCAACAGTCTGAATGAAACCGAGCCATTATTAATTTCCGTGACGTTGGTTCCTCTGAAGCGATACCGCGAGCGATAAGTCTTTGACATGGCTGCTCGAAGTAGATTTGTTCTCGTGTTTTGTTTATTGTACGCGTTACTGGTTAAGGAAACAAGGTCTTACACTTTCGCGGGTGTCGGCGACCAGTCTCGTCGACGGAAGAGGGCAGTCGTCGAGGATCAGATGGACGAAACAGAAGGTATTCGAGTATCGACGCATAATGTTACCCATGACGACGCCACTTGGATCCTCACTAGCGCTTTTATCATCTTCACAATGCAATCAGGTAAGATTACAGTGTTCATCGATATACGTTCATTTTCCGACGAGACTTAGTGATTTTTATCAGATCTTGCTTCGCATTTTTTTCTAATGCTAGTACTTGAATATTCTACTATGACTATTGAAATGCACATTAATTCGTACTTTCTCGTGAAACGTCTTGCATCTTAGTTACCCCATCGGGACTTTCTGTAGTCAATACGAGTCGTATTCCGTTGTTAGCTCGGCATCGATGCATGCGGACTCCGAGAATATAACGAAAGTTCATATCGTTCGAATTACCTTTGAATTATCGTGTATCGTTCGTTTGAAGCTGAGAAGCGATTCAGAGCCACCGGATAGTGAGTCGTATTCATTCTGATTATTTGTTGATCGTATATTCACGCCTAGGTGTATTTGAAAACAAAATGTCATCGTTGCGAATATGTGCGTATTAAGAGAAAAACTAATTAGCTAATTGGGCTCAGGAAGATGTACCTTCTTTGACTATTTTCTGTCACATTTCATGAAAGGAGCGAATTTAAAGGGGACACTTTATTATAGCATCGATCCCGCTGATATTCATGGCTCAAAAGGTTATTTTTCATTAGCAGGCCTACGTGATGTTTCTTCGGTGCCTTTTTATGCGCTATCAAGGTCATGCGCTGTAAAAATTGGTTACTACGAAGACACATTTTGGCGCTCGGACCTAAGGGGCTGTCATTCCGTTATGCAATTATTGACGCTTGTTTCGGGATTTTACGATTTGTACTTTCAATCGCCTATCATAAAAGAAAACAAACCGTATTTGCTTTTTCGAATGTGCAACTCCAATAAGAATAGCCTTTAGCTTTCCATCTGTTGGAATCTAATCGCGATATACGTGCATTCAGATCTGGATTTATTCACAGTGCACACTTTGAGAAAGAAACACGAAACATGAAACATATTTTCCAGCTTGCTTGCGCTTGTATGCGGTTCTCCGATACAAAAAAGCATCGCTTGGCCAAAAGCCGTTTCGTAGGTTAGTTTCGATATCACAAGAAGCGTGTTTTTCAATAGCTTTGCGCGAGTGTGCGATAGCCGTGTAGCTAAAAATGAAACGCTCTCATACAGTAACTAATCATCGACAACGAACGGATCAAATCAAAACCGCCGACATGTTGATGCCATTCAAGTTTGTTTCTTGTTTCTATGTGCAGGGCGATGCAGACGAACTAAGCATAGAAAATTAATACAAAGTCCGTATTTTGCTTTTTTTGTTTCGTGTATTTCTTGCTGTACGCCTCAATCTCAATAATGATCATTACCATACGCATCACGCACGAAAATCCTAAAATCTTCTTAACACGATCTAAGGGAAACAGCGGCTGCTAGCCACACCTTCGTTAATAGTGTAACGTCATCGTAAAGGTCATAAACTAATAAATGGTAAATGGCAGGCTTGACGACATCAAAGTAAATCCGGACCGTTAGCTTCCCGCATTTGTATGGCAGAGAGCATTGTAGCCACATAGTGTTTGTTCAGTTTTTATTTTTTGTATAACCAGTGGAATTTTCGACACCACACATTCATTTTACGTCAAATACGCCTTCCTCCATGCGGAAACCTGGAGAGAAATGTTACGATAGCTATGATAGCGTTTTTCATAATTGATTGATATTTGAAAGATTCTAAAATCAATTACTGTATTCGTGCGATGCGAAGAAAGGAGTATAAGATTTGCTTATTTAGTCCGAAGATCTTAAATTATCGGATATTCTTAACATCCTGTTGGATCAATTTCAAATCACCGTTGCTAGGTAACATCATAAAAAAAACTATTGAAATGCATCAAAAACTTCAGCACCCCTATAGGTGGAAATATATCAGGGATCGGTTGCATAGTCATGGCTTAGACCTAAGACCAGTCTAAGACCAACTTAGTTCTATAGCCAATCTAACAACTTAAGACCAGTCTTAAGATTTGAGACCACTTTTGGACTTAAGTCACGACTGTGCAACGGGGCCCAGGAGCCCAGAGTAGCAACCGGTATTCCTATAAACCATGGGATCTGATTTATAGATCGATGTATGTTGCCCACCATTAACAAAAACGGTCGTTGGCACATTGTGTTTGCCTCAGTCTAGTTCCTTGCTTTTGATGATTTTTACAGGCAGTCTTGGTTATACATAACGGTGCCAATTTTAATGGCTCTGCTTGCTCCTCTATGAAGCATAGGTAAAGATAACGATTTTCTACGTGAATCATTTGTTTGATTAAGTGGTTATAGTATATCGGTCCAAATTTTAATGAACCCAGGACATTTTCAATCTGCGCATTTTCCCTCCGAACATTTTCCCTTGTGGCCAAAATATATCTGAATATTGAAAACTCTTTAGACCACAAGACGTGATCGCCAGTCTGTATTTTATCTCATCCTCTGATTAAGTGGTTCTATCTTCTATAAGTCTTAGGTCGGAAGTCAGAATATGATGAACGGAAACAAAGAAAAACTTCGGCCGCTGAAAAGGCTGTTTTAGGGTTTCGCACTGATTATATTAGATTTAATTGATGGTTTCTTTTGCGTATTTTAGGGTACTTTCCATTTAAAACCTTTCTATCGTTTAGTTGAGCAATCTGCTTTTTGAGAGAGAGAGAATATATCGATTGTATTAAAATAGCAAAACCTTGCGAAGCTTCCAAGGAGACTATCCATCAACCAACATCAACCAGTTAGGTATCTTAGTTTACCATACTAATTTGTTCTTAGATGTTCATATACGTACACCATGATTCGTCATGCGAAATTGAAACACGTTTTAAGATACGTATGGTTTCAGAAGACGAAACCGTTGCTCACCCGAGCGTCACAGTGAAACACATTGCCCTTGAAGTTGCATATGCATTTGCATCTACATAACTTTGCTAATTAGACATTCTTTAAAAGCTAAGATTTAAGTGTATTTTCTGAGAACCTGCGCCCTTTTGTACCCTAGGAGTTGATCCTATTGACTACAAGACAAAACTACTTTTCTGCACCTACAAGATTCTTTTATGATGATATTCATCTGCGTGCTTATAAGTCTTGATAATTACGACGTATTTCAAAGATAAGATATTGAAAGCATCGACGGCGCGTGGAATTTAACGTCGAGGGATGACACCTGATGTATCAATCCAACACGTCGGATTCACCAATACTGGTAAGGCACGATTATAGCGGCCTGACTGGTCGAATGATATAAATCTTAGTATTTCAGAATTGATAAGCAAAACCCACAGGTAGTAATTGATGATGTAACAGTTTATTCGTACAGTTTCCAGTTTTGACTAAACTTCATTAGAGAAATGAAAATGACATGTCATGTTCGTTTCTATGAAATTAAGTCAAAACTTCGAAACCGTTACATCATCAACTACGATGGGTTTTGCTCATTAATTACAGCGGTCTTCGCTCAGCCTTCTCGGTGCACGGATGGTGGCATTTTCACCTCATAACAATGGACGCGTGCAGCAGAGGAACAAACATAGCATCCACGTCGATATTCCACGCATCGGAAATCGACTGCAAACCTATAATGATGCGCACTGACGTTTTGTTTGAAATCGGATATGAACGGTGTCACGGATTAAATGTTCTGAACGATTAGTTCAGTGTTGACCTTTGGGCGTCCACGGTAATCTTCTTAATAATCAGCATCGTTTTGACGGCGCGAGTGCGCGTTATCGACGACCAAAAGTCGCATTCTATCCCCATGAATATTTCGATATTTTTGAAGATGGCGATTTTTCTTTGGAACCTAAACCACGGACAATAACGTTTCTAATGCGCTAATTAAGTTAATTATGTGATTTCATCCAGTCTTCGTCAATCGAATGTTTCATATGATGCAATAAGATTGTTAAGAGCTGCATGAAACCTGTTCTACACACGATTTTTTGATTCTCGGAATTTCAGGATGTACAAGGTGAAGCACGGGTCATCGGATTAGATAAACACTATATATAAAGCGGCCGTTATGAATAATACATTCGATTTCACCGGCTAATCATGTTTGTCAAAGATCGAAAGGTACGCGGCTGAAGTTTGGACGAATTGTAAGGCGATATTGTGCCACTAATGGCCGGTCGATAGATATTCAAATCTATCGGATGGGTATTAATCGCAAACGAGTTTCACTGGCTATTATGCCGTGCCGTAAACCGAAGGCACTTCATTCGTTGAGTAATCATCATCGCCAGTGTAATAACCGATACACACGACGAGCTAATATGCCAAAATGTCCAACAACACAACAACAACTATGTCAACATTAACTACGACCAAAATAATGGAATTCATTTCACGTAGTTCCGCATCTACGATTTCCGAGGAGAATCGTCTCAATGACCCGCCAGCCGATGCAATATGGATTTTATCCAGTACGTTTATCATATTTACAATGCAGTCCGGTAAGTTGTCTTTTTACGCTGACGTCATCGATGGTATTAATAATAGTACAATGGATAACACTAACGCACCGCTACGAAACTAACCACCAATCTCTCCTGTATCGCAAGTTTGTAGAAAGATAAAAGCCGGTCTTGGCTCGCTACTGATCTTCAAGTAAGGTTACGTGATAATTATTATTGCAAACTATAAAATTACTTAAAAAGTTTGTTTTTGTTAGTAATACGCAGCAAATGAAATCGCCCAATTTCCGAGAAAAATCAGTTCACTTTTAACTGATGTATTCTAAACCGATCGGATTCGAAGCGTTTTTTTTGTCGTGATAGGGTCGGATTTCAAACGTATTTTTAGTGGCGGATTATTATTTTTTGCTCTTAGACTTAAAGAAAAAGGTTGAAGATTCTAACTCCAGCGCACGAACGTGGTTAGCTAGAATATTTACTAATTGATCGATTCATCATATCTCTATACGATGAAATATAGACGATTTGATATTTTGCACGGAGCTTTATCCGAGGTGAAATCATTGCTAAATCAATGATTTTTTTTGGAAATCGAGAACACCGACCTCTATGATTATTATTGTGGTTTTCAATCGCGTATTCAAAATCTTGTTGCACACGAAACAGTTGCGCCATGGTTCATTTAAGCGATACGAAAACTTTTAGAAACTAGATATTAGAGTGATCGCTCTCGTGTGTATTAGTTACGTAAGTTCAATTGTATGTTCTGGATTTAGAATGATTGTATTTCGACAGCAGAACTAAATTTAGACTAGAACTAATCAACATGGTCTGTGATACTAATTTTTCCTTTATATGTGATAGGCGTTTCTTTGTTTAAACTTTGATTTTTCTAAAGTGAAATTCCAATAGGTCAATCGAGTGTCAGTACTTATGTGTTTGGAGAACAACGAAAATGAAAAGGAATCTCGGAAGTGATACCGATGAAACTGGATTTATGAATCTAGGTGGAAGGTGGACAGAATACACGTACTGGGAGAGTGAAAATCTTTGAAATGTATTCAGTTAACTTAGAATTGGTTCTCCTATATTTCTAGGTATTGTAAAAGCGCCATGGTTCGTCTTATTATCGATGGCTTTTAAGAAAATCGTTTTCATCTTTTCTTGGGTGCGATCACCATATTCTCGCTCTTCAACCTAACCTCGCTCTTCAAAATTTTAAAAACTTTTTCACATTTGCGGGTGAATCCACTATTTGACTGATGATATATTAAGTGATTAAGAAATTAACTTATTTCGGCTGTTGGATTCAGGCACAATATGGAATCAAAATGTGTAAAGGTTTGTGGTAGGGGACAAAAAAAATTAATATTGAATGAAACAAAATGTAAGATGGCAAATTGCATTTTCTTGCCCTAAGTCGATGTATCTGATGTGATTCACTGGAATTATTTATCGCTATCGATAGAGTTCTGTTTCGTGATAAAAAATGATCATATTCATTTTAAACCGCCATTGCAATCAAGCAATTTGATATTCCGATGCGTAACCATAGCGACAGCAAACAAAACTCCTTGATATGGATTACGGAAAGCTTATTGAACCGAGTTTTCCTTGGATGTTGTTTTTTTGGTTATATTTAGAAGCGCGATATGGTTTATTGATATTAATGCGGTTGTCTGTAAATATCCGCACAACAATCCTTTTACAACTTCTCGCAGACGGAGCCGTATTTTCCGTTAAATTTACGGTAGTATGCTAAATCACTTGTTTAAATCAAATCGAACCAATCGCTTTCATTACTTTCGTTGGTTCACCTATTATTAATTTTCCTTCATATGATGAAATATCTTCAAATTTTGTTATATTGACGTTGGTTTACCTATCACTAATTTGCGTGAGATACTGTCAATTTTCTTTCGTATGATATAACGTCTTCAACCTTGCCTTGGCAGTTCAAAACAAACAACGAAGATCACGCTAACCTCACTGTTTCCATGTAAAACGCCGGTCATGTTTCCTGACTTGTTCGTTGATGTTGCCGATTTTGTGGCCATTACATGCACTTGTGTCCTCTCAGCCCAAGGCAGGTAATTTCTTCCAGATTCCCAATTGGTTTATAATATCGTTTATAAGACCATAACGCACGGAAAGACAGTCATAATATCAGGGCGAGGCTAATCTCGCTAATAATATGTAAACGAACAAAAAGTTATGAAGAATAACCAAAACGAAAATCGTACATAAATCCGCACTCTTGCCATTTTGTAATAGTCAGTAATCGTATTTTCATTGAATGATGAATTATTGATTGTTAGTAATTATCTAAGTTTGAGCATAGACAAGTCATGCGCGTTGAGATATTTGTGACTTGAGATTCATTTTCTGGGCGTTCGATCGGTAAAATACGGAAGAGCAATGCGGCCAACAACATTTTATTTTCACTTTGAAAAGTCGACTTTTCGACCTAGTAAGTCGACTTTTCGAGTTAAAAAGCCGACTTTTCGACTTTAAAAAGTCGACTTTTCGAGTTATTAAGTCGACTTTTCGAGTTAGTAAGTCGACCCTTCAAAAAGTCGACTTTTCGGCTTAATAAGTCGACTTTTCGAGTTTAAAAAGTCGACTTTTCGACTTTAAAAAGTCGACTTTTCGAGTTTAAAAAGTCGACTTTTCGAGTTAATAAGTCGACTTTTCGAGTTAGTAAGTCGACTTTTCGACTTAGTTAGTCGACTTTTCGAGTTATTAAGTCGACTTTTCGACTTTAAAAAGTCGACTTTTCGAGTTAATAAGTCGACTTTTCGACTTTAAAAAGTCGACTTTTCGACTTAGTAAGTCGACTTTCCGAGTTATTAAGTCGACTTTTCGACTTTTAAAAAGTCGACTTTTCGACTTTAAAAAGTCGACTTTTCGAGTTAATAAGTCGACTTTTCGACTTAGTTAGTCGACTTTTCGAGTTATTAAGTCGACTTTTCGACTTTAAAAAGTCGACTTTTCGAGTTAATAAGTCGACTTTTCGACTTTAAAAAGTCGACTTTTCGACTTAGTAGGTCGACTTTTCGAGTTATTAAGTCGACTTTTCGACTTTTAAAAAGTCGACTTTTCGAGTTAATAAGTCGACTTTTCGACTTTAAAAAGTCGACTTTTCGACTTAGTAAGTCGACTTTTCGAGTTAATAAGTCGACTTTTCGAGTTAGTAAGTCGACTTTTCGACTTAGTTAGTCGACTTTTCGAGTTATTAAGTCGACTTTTCGACTTTAAAAAGTCGACTTTTCGAGTTAATAAGTCGACTTTTCGACTTTAAAAAGTCGACTTTTCGACTGTCACTTTTTGGGACGCGTACAAAACCGTGGCGAGGCTTTATCACGACGAAATTATGTCGAAAAAACGAGATATATAGCGATTTATCGACATGATTAAGTCGATACATCGCGTTAATGTTGTCTTATCGCGAAAACTTATCACGGTAAATCGTGATACGGATCACGACTTTAACTTATGTCGATATACTGTATCTCGACATTACCGTTCCATCGACATAATTATCACGAGTTAACCTTAAAATGCATGTCAATTTATTGAGACAATATCGCTAAAAGTCGACATCAATATCACGACATTGTAAAATTGATGAAGTATACTTATTCATATTGATATATTGAGATCGCTGACCTAATTCTGGTTCATAGAACACTGAGGGATACCTCATCGAATTACAAGATACAGGGGGTCTAAGGGCATTAAGGGTGTTCTCCCTTATTCCTACATTCAATTTCAAGCTAGTGTAATTTTTCAGCCCTTCATAGGCAAATACAAATAGTTACATATTCAATTTAATTTTCCAGATGGTTGGAAAATCACAGGGCTTTAGGGGCCATATACTCCTTGAGATTTCTGCCTGAACCCCCTCCCCTCCCGTTTTACTATGGGGCCTTAAGTATGCGACTCTTTATTGAAATTAGGTCAGCTATAGGTCAGCAATATATTGGGTCGAACAACTATCACATCACTGCCGGCGGACGTACGAAAAGTCGACTTTTTAAACTCGAAAAGTCGACTTTTTAAAGTCGAAAAGTCGACTTTTTAAACTCGAAAAGTCGACTTATTAAGCCGAAAAGTCGACTTTTTGAAGGGTCGACTTACTAACTCGAAAAGTCGACTTAATAACTCGAAAAGTCGACTTTTTAAAGTCGAAAAGTCGGCTTTATAACTCGAAAAGTCGACTTACTAGGTCGAAAAGTCGACTTTTCAAAGTGAAAATAAAATGTTGTTGGCCGCATTGCTCTTCCGTAGTAAAATAAGTATTCTTTCCTTGAAAATAAAAACTGCAGTTATTTTGTAATTTGTTGAGATACTTTTTTTAATGCGCTGCCCTCCGAGAATTCCGAGGGCACTGCCTATATTTTTTGCTTCTTCAATGAACATCGTAACGAATGATTTTAATCATCAATTATTAATATTTATGTTAAGCTCATCAGTCATAGAGGTATTTGCTTTATTCGTTTCTTAATTTGACTAGGCTTCATAACGTCTGCATTTTACCGTAGCTAGCTACTGCTACGTCATAAGGAAGGACTCCCGGATTTCCTGATCTCTAAAGAGGTATTGCATGTAATGTCATAGTTTGTTTGAGACCTTCCATACATAACAACAAAGGATAATCAGGGGAATCGCAAACTTTGAGGGTCTGTCATGTAAATCAATTGTTGTGTTTGCCAACCAATACGGCGTAGTCACTTCGAAAAAGCGCATAGCTGCAACCTAGCAGACCTCTGCGAGATTCTGCAAGACCTCTATGTACATACATTGTATATGTATTATGTTGAAGTTAGGTTTAAACCATGATGACATTCATATATTTGTAATTGCAATTTGATGTGCACTAACGATATAACGATGATGTAGCAAAATGGAAATTTGCCTGGGTTAGTGGCCACAGACCGAGATCGCCGGAGCTTCTCCGTCCCCTCTCCCAGAATCTGAAAAGTTGGATGAGAACTTCGTTGAGCAGCTATGGTGGCTGTTTTGTAAATGCAAATCAAGGACGGATCTGCCATTTTCTCTTAAGACCCGTGAACGCGAATAGACCATACACTAAAGAAAAGACTTCTCTTATATACGATCGTGGAGTCTTGTCCCCAATCAGCCACCTTACTCCTCGGGAGCAGGATGGATAATTCATTTAAAATTTAGCTCTAGGCGAACGAGTCATCACAATTACGTAGAATTTGAGGAAGTATCTGATCTCTGTTGCGTTCTTTTTCTTTTTTTTAATCGCATTCGGACCCATTGGAATCTCTCCAGGACGTGTGGTCTCACGTCGTTTATCGTAGTTTATATTCACAGATTGCTGTTATCTCTCGTAACAACGATTACCGTACATCGCAGACGACATTTCATCGTAACGATTTGACAATGTCGACGACAAATGAAGTCTTTTCAACATCTTAATATTCGATTCCATTCTATTTTTGACTTAAAACGTATTTATTGCCTGTTAGAATTGTTAAAGGCCAATTATAAAGTAAACCTGAATCATCGCCATTGGCTGCAATACTTAGGAGGACAAATATTGTTTATACGGATAAAAGATAGTTAGTTGCCTGCGCTATTTGAAATATTTCAATTTCGATACTAACATATCCCCATCAAACTGCTTTCACTTCATAAGGTGCGATGTTTCGATTTATGCGCTGATCGATTCGAGTTAGTATCAGTTATATTCAATTTACCCAATATTTCCCTTTGAATTATTCACATAGAAAATATTGTCATTCTCCACGCTGTGAAGCCAATTAAAAATGCCGCCGTTATTAGGCATTTTATTATCGCGTGTTGATGATTGTCAACCCGAGGGAACTGTACTGAATGAAATGAGCGTTAATCTTGAAAATCATATACTTGACCCGTTTTAAAAAATCACAAAAAGCTATGTAGTGTTCTAAAATGCATGTATGTAAGAAATGAACCTTAGAATGATACAATGCAGAGCATTATTGTGAGAAAAGTATGATGTTTGCGCAAGAAGAGGAATTCTCATAAAATGTTACTCCTTGCTGACGGCTTATCTAAATCCTAGACAAATTCCAGACCCCGAAAGAACCCTAAGATCCACCCCTGAAATATGTGATATATCTACATTAAATATGCAAACTTGCTTCCATAACTGTGAACCTTGATAATGCGGGATGTACGAAGCATTTATGAAGCGTTGGTAGTCAACAATGATAACATGCGACGGGAATGCTGAAAGGAGCGATAACAGCTTTCTGTAGCCGTATGAGTCAAATTTAACCCGCAACTTTTATCCCGAGACCTGAAATGTTCAACGTCATTTCGTACTCGTTTCGAAGAGCCCAACTGATCTTCACCATGGTTACAGTATCAACTCTCAGTTTAATTGGAATCACATTTGTCCACTTGCACCTCAGCGATAATTTCATCTAGCCCGTTTATGATTTTATTTCATAATGATATGATACAGGTTATTGTCGCAACCAGTGTAGCCGGCCTATCCTCGTCTAATGAATTTCCGTTTGCGGCATCCGGCCGTTAGAATATACACCACAATTTCATATTAATTAATATTTAACGCAACGAACTCGACGAATTATATGGACAATTCAGCAAGGTAATCACTAAGCTGTAGACCACCCAGCCATTTTGCATCTATTTGTATCTTCAATTACTGAGTCGCTCGTGGTACGAGCACATTTTTATTTCAGGCTGCAACAAGGCCCCTGCTAAGATTAGGTGCAAATGCCGGCCAATTAAAAGTTTTGACTCTAGCTTCACTGTAAATCACAATGCCACGATGCGTTAATTGGACTTGTGATAGCTGTATTGCAAACAACAGTAGTTTAGAAACTAGCGATGATTTTTCGAACGACGTGTCTTGGATACTTTCGTGTTCGTTCGTCATATTCACGATGCAGTCAGGTGGGTGAGAAATATGTTGGAGAAAAGGAATGGCTTTGAACTATCACAATTTTGAAATAACTGTTTTCTTAAATACACAATTGATGGCGTTAAGGATATCATTTAGTGTGTTATTATCAAAACTTTTTACTGATAAAAGAAATTTTTGTACCTAACCAATTATGAGTGAAACATACCCGGATGAAGTATTTGATGATGAAGTGGTAATAATGATGATTACGATAATAGTAATAGATTGTAAATAGAATTTTTAAATCTCACAGCAAGGAACTCTCTCTCTACATATATTGTTTGAAAATAGTTGATAATGCTGGTTTGATTCACCGTTGATATTATTTCAATGAATAAGAAATGATACATTATACAAAAGAGCACCTTGTACGTCAATTATTTCTGTCAATTGTAATTATTTCGGGAACGAAAACAGATTTTTAAAGAAATTGAAAGCGTTTTCGAAGCGGTTGAAATCGTCTCGTCAATCAGTTCGTATCACTTACATTCGGAACGCAAATACAATGTCAAAAGTTCTCTCATTGCATTTCGATTTTATGGGGCGTAAGTTCCTTCTTCATTTTTTTCGTTGATACAAGGTGGCGTAAAAAGAATAGAATTTTGAGAATGCAACATTGCCATCTTCATCGGCTTCAAAGGTTTATAATGCGCGATATCATTTAGGGGCTGTCGATAAAAGATGCTCGAGGTGGAGAAGGTTTTGTGAACTTTGGACTTTTGTGGACAAGGGGGGGTTGTTTGGATCTGGAATTCCTGCTTAATTCCGGTAAGCCAGAATAAATCATTTAGTGCATTACATGGATGATTACTTCAACTTCGAATTTGAGCAGAAATAGTTCACACATCTTTTCACGATGATGTATGTAATTACAAACTGTTGTCCAGAATGTTTAATAGATAATTACAAGAATGAAAAAAAAACTTATTTTGGATGACTGGATATCCAATGTCTTTGATTGCTATTTGGACAAAGGGTAGGGGAAAAGCGCAATGTAGGTATTCCATGGTAAAGGGTGGAGGTGGTCAAAATTTTGCAATTTTGTGTGGACGTCTTTTATGGACAGCCTCGTATCAGCCATTGATATAATATATTTTCTAATCTATTTCAGGATTTGGTTTACTCGAGAGTGGATCGGTAACTCCTAAAAATGAAGTCAATATAATGGTGAAGAATGCGGCTGATGTCATATTTGGGGGATTCACTTACTGGATTTTCGGTTACGCGTTCAGCTTCGGTGAAACGTGGAGCAACCCGTTTACCGGCTGGGGAAACTTTTTTGTCATGACCAATAATTCAACTGAAATAGGCTGGGTTTATTCAAAGTTCTTTTTCCAGGCCAGTTTCGCCACTACAGCCACCACAATTGTATCCGGTAAGCAGAAATCTCCTCCCTATGGGTATAGAACGTGACTTTGTCACCTTTTCTACGTACTTAATGCATTTTTCCAATCTGATTGGATATACGTTCATCCCGGGAACTCAATGCAGTTTGTGACAAACAACGGCGGACCCTTTCTTACGAAAGGCTAACTCGAAATACCGCTCGATTTGGTGAATTGTGTGTTTTCCCAGGAACGACTTTCAAATTCCCTGGTCCTGAATACAGACAGTATCGAGTCAACTCGATGAACTAGATCAGTTCTTCACTGATTATGATATCATTCATTTCAGGGGCTATGGCAGAACGAATCAAGTTGGAGGCATACATTGTATTTTCTCTGCTCAATACACTAGTATTTTGCTTTCCGGCCCATTGGGTGTGGGCTAAACACGGATGGTTATTCGAGTTGGGGTTCATCGACATTGCAGGTGCTGGACCAGTTCATCTAGTTGGTGGAACAACTGGATTGATTGCAACACTAATGCTGAAGCCCCGACGTGGTCGATTTGATAAAGACAACCCATCCAATCCTCAAATGGGCTCACCTACTAATGCTTTGCTAGGAATGTTCATGCTTTGGTCAGTATTTCACACATATGCAAACATATTGAGACATCTTCAGCATTTACTTTTCTGATTTGATTTGATTTGATTTATTTTGCATAAATAATTGGTACAAGGATTATAACATAATAGTTATTACATAATATATAGTCGGTGTAACAATAATTTATGCGAGGAATTGAAGAAAAGCCAATAAGGCTTATACTAGTCTGAAATCCCTCACCACATACGCTCACATTCTCGCAATCATACGCACACCACACACATACGTTACTAGAGACACTCTAAAAGATATAAATATAAATTAGACTTGAAGTCAGAACACACAATTATGGTTACTAGTAATTAGACAAGAGCAGACTTCTGAGACTGTAACGAAATATACTTAAATGGGGCTGATTTTTCAATTCAGATGGTAGATTGTTCCAGTATTTTGCACCTTGAATTTTAATACTTCTAGATTTTATATTAGTTTTGGAAAATTCGATGAAAAGATCATTGATTCTGCGCGTGTTGCGCCAATTAGGTCTAGTACGCCGAAAAATGAAGAAGTCTTCAAAAAGGTCAGGTAACAAATTATTAATTTGACAGAAGGTGAAAGTTCCAAGCTGTTGTTTATAAATATCACAAAATTTCAGGATTTTGAGTCTTTTGAAAATTGGAGACGTGTGTTCTAACCAGTCAGAACGCGTTACAGTACGTATTGCTCTTTTCTGGAGAACAAAAAGAGGGTTTAAATAGGTACAACAAGCATTTCCCCATATAACATTGGCATAATCCAAATGTGAATGGACAAAACAATGGTATAAATTTTTCAAAATGTCTGGAGATAAGTAATTTTTCAACCGGTTAATGATGCCAATGCCACGTGAGACTTTTTTACAAACAAAATTGATGTGTTCCTTCCATGTTAAATTTTGATCAAAAATTATGCCTGAAATTTTGTGCTTGTTACTCTTTTTATCGGTTGACCATCTAAGCGTATATTTAGATCCGGAAAAAATCTGTTGCCAAAAATAATGTAATTTGTTTTATCTATATTAACGGAAAGGCGATTCGCTCTGAACCAGTTGAGGAGCTGATTTAACTCTCGCTTAAGAATGCCCTCTAACTTTTTATAATTAGAGTTACTACAAAAAAAGTTGCTATCGTCAGCAAAAAATATAGAGTCTAATAATTTACAAGCATTAGGACAGTCGTTTATGTATACTAGAAACAAAATAGGTCCTAGTATGGAACCTTGTGGAACACCGGATGTTATATCCGCAGTTAAGGATAAAGTATTTTTATACTTGACCGCTTGTTTTCGACCTGTGATATAACTTTGAAACCAGTTTAGCGGAATGCCACGAATTCCATAGTGCTCAAGTTTAGAAATCAGGATATCAAACTTAAGGGTGTCAAATGCCTTTGACAGGTCAATAAATACCCCTGCAGTAAAAAGGCCCTTATCAAGGGCACTAGATAATTTATTGGTAATGAGAGATAAAGCGAGTGTAGTTGAGTAATTTTTCCTGAAACCAAATTGGTGTTGATTAAAAAGTTTGAGTTTTTCAAAAAATTTGTTAAGTCTGTCATATACGATTTTTTCCAATATTTTTGATATAGACGGCAAGACGGAAATAGGGCGGTAATTACTGAATAGATTATTATTTCCACTTTTATAGATTGGAGTAACATGAGCTATTTTGAATGCACTGGGCACTTGCCCTGAAGTGAAACTGCAATTGAATATATGGCATAGAGGTTGTGAAATTATAGAAATAATCGATTTAAGTAACTTCATACTTATGTTATCAAAGCCACTTGAAGGTTTTGACTTGAAATTAGAGACAATTAATTCAATTTCCTGGGTACATGTTGGTGAGAGGAAAAAATTTTCACATACATTTTCACCTAAGTAATCTTTAAAGTTTTTCTCGGAAATTGGTATTTGAGATTCCAATGACCGCGCAGCGTTTACAAAATACTCATTGAAACTTTCAGCATCATCTTGCTCATTTTTTAGAACTTTATCATTAAGAAGAAATTCTGAGTTAATCTCAGGATTTTGTTTACCTTTGTTAAGTAAAGAATTAACGTTTCGCCATATTTCTCTAGGGTTTAATTTACATGCTATAAATTTGTCCCTATAAAATGAATATTTACTCTTCTTGATGACAGAATTAAGAATATTTCTATGTCTATTATATTTATCTTTCCTCTCTTTAGTCCGTTTTCGTAAGTACTTTTTATACAGTTTTTCCTTGAAACGGATCGATTTTTTTATTCCCGTGGTAATCCACGGCTTATGGCTATAATTTGATTTATCACGTATAGATTTAATTGGAAAACTCGTCTCAAAACAATTGTTAATAATCTTATAAAATTCCGTGCATGACGCTTCAGGGTCACTATACTCGTACACACTTTGCCAATCATTGGTCAGCAAAGAACGGGAGAAATTTTCAATGGTCCTAGGATTTATATCATGGATTAACTTAGTATTATTACTTGTTTTATGTCTTTTATAGATACCGTTAAAACTAGCAAAAATTGGGTAGTGGTCTGATATATCAACTAAGAAAACACCACTTTGAGATTGGCAATTGTCGTTAAAATTGGTCAATATATTGTCAATAACAGTTGATGTAGTATCTGTTACTCGAGTTGGTAAATTTATATGCGGGAAAAAAGAATTACTTATTGCATAGTTAAAGAAAGAATCATTTGGTGAATTATCACCGTATTTACCGAAATCAATATTAAAGTCACCTAATAGAATAACACGTAGCTTTTCATTGTCGACTTGGCTTACAAATTGTTCAAAATCAGGTAAAAGTGCCGCTATACTTGTATCAGGTGCACGATATACAACGCCGATAACAGTTTTCATGCATGATTTACTTTGTGGAATCTCTATAAAGAGAGATTCTGCTAAATGGAGGTCTTCCCTTCGTTTAAACGGAATAGTATTATTAACCAGAATACCAACTCCGCCTCCTTTTTTCTTAAGCCTGCTCTGGTAAACACCGGAATAGCCAGGCAGATTATATAAACATTCATTTGGGTGATTAGTATCAGTCCACGTTTCAGTCAGACCGATTACAGAAAATTTGAACTTTAATAAATGTAGGTAGTCAGCTAACGAGTAGAAATTTTTCTTGGCACTTCGGATGTTAGAATGAAACACACTAAATAAGTCATCGTGCGATTTCAAGTTGAAATCGGACGAAAAATAGTAATTACAATTATCTATCAGGTCTGGAATGTCATGCATAACATGTACAAATATAGTTATTGATCATCATCGATATAAGGCTTTTTGGTTATTTTCCCTGCGCTTGGTGGCGTCTGTGATTCAGATCGATCTTTTCTTTTCGTTGTATTCACAGGGGTACTGAAAACTTCAGTGTGGTTTTCAGTAGTAATCGCAGTGATCATCGTTTCAAAGTTCTTCGCAACAGTTGATTTCCCGAGTTCGTTCAAATGAATCCCCGATTTGTCACTAATGTTGTAAAACCTATCTCTTAAAGCCCCGTGGGGTTTCAGAATGATGTCATTATCAATGAATAGGATGTTCTGTTTGGAGCAGAATCGCCCCATGTATGAATTAACTGCGCAGGCGGCAGTATTGAAATCCCTCGCAGCGTTTGAGTTCCCTTTCTTAGGGAAGATACTTGAAAGTGATATTTTTGCGGAAGGAAAGTTTTCCTGAACTTTGGCGATGGCGAAGGTAATGTTCATTTTGATAGCATCGGTATCGGACTTGTTGCGATTGACGTCATTGGTGCCAATGTGAACGATGACCTCCTTAACGGATTCTAGATTCGGTATTTGGGATGATGCTTTTTCTAAAAGCGACTGAATATTTTCAGCGGCTGCTCCAGAATGGTGGATGACAGCGCTGCTGCTATGTTGATACTGGAGATCTCGCATGTTCGAATCTCCAATAATAACAACATCAGGCGATTGGTTTCTATCGGATTCTACACTTGTTTGCGTGCTTTCAGGTCCTGGGAGATTAGCTCTTTCAGTGACCGGGTGACCAATACTCTCTTGTTTAGCATGGTCATTCAACAACGGACAATCGCGTTTAAAATGATCTGCCGATTTACAGTTGTGACATAAACGATTGTTCGGTCGGCGCGGGCAATTTGAAGAATTGTGATCACAATTCAGACAGAGTTGACATATAGAGTCGCAATACAATCTCACTGGAAAGTTTCCAATTTTTGTAAATGTCGGCATAACGTTTGCAAGGTTACGAAGCTGGAGATACCTTGTACCTGTAAATATCTGAGTTCCTTTTATAACACCTCTTTTAATTGATCCGTCCACGTAATCTCCGTATTTCAATAAAAACGCAACGATCACCTTGTCGTCCATTTCATGGAGCGTCAACTATCTTAACATTGATGTAATTAACATCCACATCGGTGAAATTAACTTGCCGATCCATGATAACAAGTTGGAGCTTTGATAAACGATTTTTTGTTTCCTTGTCAGTGGCTGTGATTATACAGTTAGAGTTAGTTAACTGAATCGACAGGATTTTACTCACGTCAATTTTATATTTCGCTAACGCATTTACTACATCCAGATGTCCTAACTTCTGCTTCCCAAACTGACTGAGGCTGAATTTAACAGAATTCTCTCTTATAAATAACGATTCTTGCACAGCATCCATTGTCTTACGATCACTTGGACAACGATTATTGAGAAAATATAACGAGCACGAAATTTGTGCGTCTGACTCTAAGCCGCCATATTGATATTCTGTTACATCTTTGTCGATTAAATCTAAATATTTTCAAATATACATTGCAGGTGGGGCTGGTTGGGATTTAACTGCGGCAGTACATTCGGTATATCTGGCATGAAATGGAAATTGGCAGCCAGGTAAGTTCACACTCACCTCATGCAGAGACACGCAGTCGATTCAGGTTAAAAAAACTTCAGGTTTCCCGTCAACACTTCTACCAGGTAGTTGACAAACCTTTGGTGGCTGATTCGGCCATTTGAAAAGATATGACACTCCGTCTCTTACTCAATATTTCACTTTTCTTCTTAAGCCACGTTAAAACTAACTTTTCATTCTAATGCCACGTTAAAATCAACTTAGTTCTTTTTAATGTGGCGTTAAAATCAGGGTTAATCCCTATCCCGCTATGATATGCAGTCATTAGCATATCATTGACAAAACTTTACGATGATCGGTTTTGTATTTGGATGTGGGAAAAGTTTGATAACGTATGCAATGCCTATGAGTTTTCCCAAGATCTCCATCCTGTCACATTAAGAATTTTATTAACCGGAAGCACTCTTCATTCATTTCTACAGTTTTTTTCATAATAATATCATCTGGCCGAGAAAGGACTACGATCATTTTTGTGTCGACTTCTCGAAATAATTTCTACATTTGTGTAAAAATCGACATGAATCCCATTTTCTTCAGGTCGGCAGTGTCCACAATAACTGCATCCATGGCTGGAGGGATGGTCGGTATGTTGGTAAGGTGAGTATATAGATTCCACTAAACGTCTCTTATTTATCGATATTACTGAACGAGCAATTCAGATTAACGACGAGTGCAAAACGATCGCGTTAGTCCTTCAGGCTGGGAATAACAACACAATGTCGTTTGCAGAATAGTGCAGATGACCGATTGAATGTATGTCAAGTTTGTTTTTTATTTTTGATAATTTGATGATTGGATTTCATACAAGCATGGGTTATTATTCAGAACAAACCTGGTGGACTCCTGGAATAACCATTTCCAAATTATGCTTGATCTAATTGCAACTTACGCTCTTACGAATTTACGTGATTTGTACATAATTTCTAATGTTTTACCCTTGCATTTACAGTTTTGCCATATATACATATGTATACATATGCCATATGTACTATATTTCAGTTACATTCTGTTGAAGCGAAAATTTAACATAGCGTTTACTATCAATGGAATACTTGGTTCATTAGTCGGCATAACAGGTATACCTCTAACATCAATCAGTTATATATCATTACCTGCCTTGCCGATACCTCGCGCTTGCGTTCATTCTTCCAGCCCTTCTGGGTTATCTTCCCATCATCAGTGATTACCAAAAACATAGGCTATATACCCTGATGCCCGCGCTTCGGTCAACAGATCCTGCGCAGACAAAATTCATAATACTACTGAAAATGCAGTTGGTCGCGCATCAAGTAGATGGCAATCCCTCGGGAGATTGATTGATAAGATACGAACCAAAAATTGTATCCTCGACCAGTTCCTGATAGCCAAATAGAAAAATCATGTCATTATGTCTATACTCTTGTCCTATTCTAGGATTCTGTGCATTAGCCGAACCCTGGGAAGGGTATATTATAGGAGTAATTGGAGCTACGATAGCTGTTTTATGCGAAATAATATTAGTAAAGCTCAAAATTGACGACCCAGTTGGTAAGTCCATTCTGTTCCCTTATCATATATACTGATGCCACGCCAAGTATAGCAAAATTAGAAAAGTAATGAAGTTCATTTAATGAACTTCATAACTTAAGTTTCAATTGATTTGATAATGTGTTGCTATTTGCTTGAATATATGGGTTTCGTTAACTATTTGTCTTATTTGTGGATTCGATTAGTGATTACTAATCTATAGCATTATTCCTCATTTTCGTACTTCCCATCGCTCTAGTTCACCGTATCGCCTTAGCTCTTTGAAGTAACCTTTGCTTTGATGTACCATTTTTGT
This sequence comes from Tubulanus polymorphus, assembly GCF_964204645.1. Lineage (NCBI taxonomy): Eukaryota > Metazoa > Nemertea > Palaeonemertea > Tubulaniformes > Tubulanidae > Tubulanus > Tubulanus polymorphus. The sequence goes on along the minus strand of NC_134029.1, from coordinate 9,824,646 downwards.
GGTATTGCATCATTTTCGTCATTTTCATGTTCGTCTAATTATCCGATTATGGGAGATTTGTCCCTTGAAAGGTTGCTTAGGCAACGGATTATGTCCGGTTCAACCATCAAATAGATAGCTGACCATCTACATCACGTCAAGCCGCCCCACTTTTAGACGCATCGATATAGGGAATGTCCTGGACACCCAAAAACTGTTATTGAACATCTCAATTCAAAATTTCACAAATTCTCTAGATACTTTTTTTGTAATATTCGTGTCCGCATATATATCACCGAAACAGAATATCTTGGGCACAGGGAAAACTAAATTGATAATAGCTCTTCATTGAAACACCCTATGACTACATGACCTCTCATTTAGTTGTCTTGATGTATGCTACAGGTTGGTATCAAGAATAAACTTGATTAGTTGACCACGAGGTCGCCGAAGGTTAAAAGATCATGCTCAAAATCTAGCACGTCTCGCAATGAAACGCTCTAAAGACAACCGTCTAGTACAAATTTCCTCAAAATGCAACTTGAATCAATTTTGTGAATCCACCTCATGTCTTTTAGAGAAGCAGTGGTGTAGATAATGTAGGTGTTACAAATGTATTTCAATTTGGTGAATCTGTTGAAAAGGAATATATGACTAGCTTGCCCGATGTTCGATTATACCCATCTTCTACCATCCAGGGAGACGTAAAATTAGAACTGTTAACCTTCATCTTTTTTATCTTTAACGAGGCCAATCACCGTGAAATATATCATACATGTGTACAATGATTGATTGTCTTTTTGTTGAAAGTTGGGACAAATAATGCTTTATGGTATCTTATTTCTTAATTAAAAAACCTCACGAAAATCGATTTCTATGACATTTCTGTTTTTATCGATTTTAGGTGTCGTGCCCGTCCACTGTCTTGCAGGAATGTGGAGTGTGTTAGTACCCGGGCTATTCGCACGCTTGGATGAATATCGCGAGGCTTTATCACAACCGCACGCCAATGGTGGCTTATTCTACGTAAGGCCATTTTATTTCCCATCTACTTCAACAAGTCGTAACCCCCGCCACTACAAAACTACTCCACTTCGATAACGGTACCGTTTTGGTACGATCCTCCAGTCTTCTGTATTCTAACATTGAAAATATGTATTTCTTACTCGAATCGACACGATGTCGCTCTAATTCCAGTGAGCAAAGGATAGATATATTGATATCCTTACATGTACTGAATAGGTACATTGTCACATTGACGGTCACATTGTTTTGGGGGTTATTGACTTCCAGGGAACAGCATACCAGCTTTAGACCTCACTGTTTTTTTTTCAGTCATGATTACTAGTAATAATGATGCGCTAAGGAAGCTTTTAGTCGTTTACGATACGGCTTTCTGCTCCATGAACCATTGTTGCGCAGCAAAAAATTGATATCTTTAATAGGTTATGAATTATTGCACCGAAAACACTTAATCCCTCTATATCCACTAGCTGCATACTTACACAATCGTAGCTGAATCGTCATGGTCAATGCAGGCGAAAACCTAAACGTATTATACAAATATTTTCTCACGCTGACTGGATTAATTCAATCTGGCCTCTGTCAATATTCAGCCGGTTGTTCAGCGCTGGTTGTGGACGAAACGTGTTTCTGGTAGTCCAATGGCATCTTAATTCATCGGGTATACATGGCCTCAAATCGTTTGTCACTGGTATTGAGTAGTCGAATGTCGACAGTTTTCCCTTCAGAAGCCATGGCAACGTCTCGGCCATATTTTTCTAACTAGATTCAATCGAATACTGACGGATGGGTTGTCCGGATAATGATCGATGTAGCCAATGTAGCCCAGGACAAGGAAAACGGATAAGATACATCTACATTGACATATGTATACCGCTAAATCTGACTGATAGTTACTATTCCTCCGGAAAGAATTCATAATTCTTAGCGTATACTTTGCGATCCTCGCCCGGCTAACAGCTTTATCTGGGAGAACATTAACGAATAAACGTTCAAAAACCATATTTTGGTTGATAACGATTATTCTTTGCCGTTGTTATAATGATCGATCAAATCTTTGAATTCATTTTCATTTCATTTTTTTTCAAAAGATTTCACGTTCTTCATTATTCATGTTTTCGATTTCATTTAAAAATCGCTTTGTCTTGAAACAATTGCTCTGGTTGCTACGTGTGTGATTCTTCAAGCCACCACACTCGTCCGTAGATGGCATTTGTATGAATTAAGTGATTAGATGTTCAATGTTGAGAGAAAGAAGGATCTTTCACTGACGACAGCAAAGCTGTAGAGAGATTGTTGCTGTTGTCAGAAGAGAGATTGGGCCGATTAGAGACTTAGTTATCGTTTCTATGCGAAATAGAACGGTGTCGGGATACCACCATGACAGACGTTGGTTCAGTGTCAACGAATTCTTGGAAACAACTGTAACACTTGTGTTTGACTGGAGCATATATAGCTACGCGACCACTATATAGTTTAAGGGTATACTAATACGTACACTTGTAAAACCGAAGTATTAACTGCGTTTGGTTCTATGAATCAGATTTGGTATCGTATGCATATGGCGTCATTAACATCAATAGAATATCATTCATAAACTAACAAATTAAATCAAATAATGTGTCATGTCTTCTTATTTTGTTTTATAGAGTGGGCACTGGAGACAACTGGGTGTCCAAGCGTCTGGGCTGCTTGCTATGATGGCGTGGACAGCGGCGTCTTCGTTTTTCTTTTTGAAGCTCATCGACCTGTCGATCGGTTTACGGGTATCTCAACAGCACGAGATACTCGGCGCCGACATCGTAGAACACTCTATCGGGGACGTGAACTACGACAAAATATCCGAAAAAGTATTGGACGTTAAAGACGATTTCGACGAGTACGAGCAAATAAACGTGGCTCAGGAAAACCACGAATATCGCCGTGTTAGTGCTAGTAGGCAGCTTCGTCGATTGACGCTGAGATTAAACGCGGTTCGCGCATTAGAAGCGCTCAAGGAGGAAAGCGGTACTATTTCGAATGGAAATGGGCCGAAAATGAACGGAATAGGAACTAGTGGAGGCGGAGCTGAGAACCATAATAACCAAATGCCCAGCCCATCGGACGACCCGATTTCCGATGAGGATCTTGAACGATACATGGAGTTGTACGGGTCGAGGCGTGGAAGTAACGCCTACGGTAAACGTTATTGCGACACATCCGCGGCAAGAAGTCGCAAGAGCTCGTGCAGTAGCGTGTTCCGTATCAGTTCGGGAGTCAACCAAAGCAAACATAACGTTGACACGACGTTAGCACGCGTTAATGAGATACTAACAAGGGCCGAATCTAATCATGGCTATCACTCTGACGAAGAGGAAAGCCATGCCAGTAATCTAGAAAGACTCCATAGTCAATGTCGGGACCGCCAATTTAAAAAGTTTTCAAGTCTACGTGCTCCATCTAAACATAATGGCGCGTTGAGATCGAACGATTTGAACGATTTAAGTGCGGCGAAATTATTGTTGAAAAATGAACACCTGCAAACGGCGAACAAGCAAAAAGCAGACTTCGAGACGGCTGAATCGAACATTTTCGTTTCGGACACCGGAGACGTCACTGCTATCAATGAAATCGAAAACGAAACGGTTGTTACCTATCTATGACGTTTACTCATTAGAACGACGATAACAACGCCTCTCTGTGATATACTTAAATAACACTGATAGCTCTTATGGTATGGTACATCCGTGTTCACGAAGCACCCATGGTATTTCCTGATTTCCGATTTTTTTCGGTAAATTGATATAACCGGGTATTTTCGTAAGGTGAAATTACCTCCCTTTGTTTATGCTTGCCACTGCTTGACGCAGAATGGCAATAAGAGATTAAGAACCTTTTCAAAACCGAGAAAAGATTGTCATTCATGTGAAAAGTGGCTTTTAGCTGAAAAGAGATTACTTTTTCAAAAATGTACGTCAGACCATACCATACGTCTTGTGCGCATTGTGATATCGAACATTGAAGAAGCGCGACTAGATACTCGGAAAATGAAAGAAATATATTAAAACCGTAACGGATTGGGTGCAAAACGTAGCATTCATTATCAAGGTGTGGTACCTGCGGTTTTTCTGACTCACGCAATGTTTGGAAACGCAAATCGTTCTCCGAAAGGACCTTGAATAGCCACCACGTACAATTCTAAGCAAACATTCTGTAGACTAATATGTTGAAAACCAATGTGAGGTTATTACTTTTGCAAATCATCTATCTTACGATGTTACTTAAACTATGACACTCAATGCCGAAGGGGCTTATGTCAAAACTGAAAATTCTATCATAATATTTTTAGCAGTATTCATTAATTTCTTTTTATCTACTATGAGCTTAACAATTTGTAGTTCCCATTATTCTTAATATACTATTGATTATTCAGAGGCTAAGGACAGTCAATATTTATTGGAATACACCATCCATCAGAGAGACATTGTGCGAAAGACGGTAGCAATAATTTCCTTCCAGTTTGAAATCATCATAGGACGTTATATGTAAATTTTGATGAAATAAATTCGTTTTATAAGCATAAACAATGGTTGATACACGTTGAAGAACAATTCGCTATGTTGCTGTGAATACATTTTGCAGACTATACAATGAAAGCAACATAAAAAACGAAAGAAACATGATAAAATGAACCAAATGAGAAATTTATTTTCAAGAAAAGAATATGGAATGAAACCCACGTTGTTAACGAGGTGATAGCGGGCGATTTTCAATTCAATTTTCGAAACCATCCCATGCATTATTCAACGATGGAGGAAGGGCAATTCTATACATTGGCAGTACATATTTTGCTGTGTTATCCTGGTTGAGACAGGATATCAGATTATTAAACTCCATAGGACGTTTATCTAAAAACTCGTATGTACAAACTTTACAAGTTATGCCGTTATTTGAATCTGCAATCAGAAACATCATTAGATCAAGACATTCAAAAAGAGAAAAAAACATTCCTTATTGTGGCTGATTCAGGACATGTCAATATTTTTCTATCATCTGCAAAAACGCGCAAAAACAAATCTTCCGCACGTAAACAAAATTCTAACGCTCAAACAGTTTGTTTATGCGCGGTATTAAGATTTGTTTTTGCGCGTTAAAAGTATGTTTTCGTGCGGTAAGATTTGTTTTTGCGCATTATCGTGGCGGATAAAGAAATTCTTTTTAAATTAAAAAGTTTTTTTTTCATCGTCCACGAGTAGGCGCAATAACAAATGTGTTTGCGCAAAAACAAATCCCTAGCGTGCAAAAACAAATCATTTCGTTTATGCGACCGAAATTGCTCAATATCAGTATAACTTTTTCAATTTCGATCGTTTACTTTATTTATCAATTCTAATTATAGCAAAAGTTGTGAAAAGTGGAGTGGTTCAACTCCAGAATATAGATCCATCGTTGAGGGTTTCTTAAATGAGGTGAGTGATCCGGTTTTAGATTGCCGGCAGAAACCTGATAGTCGACCAGTGGTTCTCACGTCGACAATCGGCATTCGGCAATCAGAAACACCAGCTCTCGAGGCGATAATCGTCGACTATCAGGTTGCCGATTGCAGCTTGCCGATTGTCGACTTCTGAAATTTACTTCACCTTCTATCGATCAGCGCGTAGTAATTCTTTTCTCGGTGAAATGATGAGCCCGTAGATTTGCTTTTACCTGTTCTGCCAGTAGAGTTACAAACACGTCGGTCCCTGGTGAGACTATTGACAGGATTTGGGTGGAGAGAAGTACACGATGTGTTGCTTGGCCATTCTACCAAATGAACGACCGTCAGACAAATTCAAAGCGTTTGAAAGAATATCAAACAACAGGATTATTTTGATGATAACTGGAACATATATCGTAAGAAAAAGTAAAGTGAATAGATTTAAAAGATTTTATGCGCTGTACTGAGGTTTGCCTTTTAGTCATCGACCAAACCTCGTGATGTCGTACCGGCTCTTGACGACTGCCTCCGAGGTCATCCGCAGGTGAATGATGATTAGAAGAACACGTGCAATTACCGTGATGTTCCATGAAGAATGACTGATAACTGGGCGAGAAAAAGTGCAACACCGTGTGTAGAAATGATATGTACAATGTCCTCAAATGAAATAAATGAAGATAAGGACCGGTTTCATTCCAGAAAGTGTATAAATCATAGATTAGGATGCTCTTTCTGCGAGTGTTGCTTCGAATCATCATCTGATCTTGTTTGTAAATCTTTACCAATCACACGTCAGGCAGCCGTTATTTGTGCATGTTCGTGAAAACGCGAATAATCGATTTTTACACCATTATCCAAATTTGTGATTTGATGAGGTGGAATGGGGGCATTGGCATACCGAATGTGAAGTACCAATTGCACCCCATGATAGATAAATACATACTCATTGGGGATGCACCGAGGATGTGAATAAGCTTACACTTCAAACCGGGTTCACACTTTCATCTAGATAATCTGGAAGCCCTTTTGCCGTATGTCTTTCTTCAGGATTCAACGCGTCGGCCAAACCGTATAGAGGATTTTTACATCACCGTCCCTGCTAGAGAGAAACTTCAAAACCGCCTGACTTATTATCATGAGTAAAACGACCAGAAGAATTGGATAATTGTAAATACACGTACAACAAAAGCACGACGAGAGAACTCATGGATCTTTGCGTTTGCGTTTTACTAAATGTCGGGCTAAAACGTAGATCATTCATAAAAGCAATAAAGCAAGAAAGATTCATTGAAGAATCTAACTTTGGCAGCAAATCATAGAACGCGCCGAATTCGCCGTTTTCGAAATGTTTACGCTCAAATTCTAAGTTTGACTTAAATGATGGTGGAACTTCGTAATTTGTTTAAGCAATAGTAAGAGATTCCAAAAATTTCTGGGTAGAAATTCTATAATGTATGCCAATTGGAAATATAGGTGTGTATTGGAAAAGGTCAAACTGAAATTTCTAATTATGCACTTCGATTCAAACTAAATATTCTGCAAGTTCGATCTATTTCAATGCACGTACTTCGACTCGCAATTTCTGATCCAAACCCCTTGTTTCGTTCCTGACAATGTATGGTGGGCTACAAGATAAAAGCTAGTCAAGATAAAAATACTTTCAGCGACTTTTTTCCAATTCTTAATGGAGAAAACGATGGTATCTCAATGAAACATGTGAAATGCCCTCGTTCTCCGACACGTCAGAGCGATAAGTTGAAATTTTGACGTCTGCCACTGAGCACCTGACGGCTAGGTCGCGGTAATTGCTTTGATACCGGATGCCGTGGATAACGCGGTAGAAAATTCCGACAGCTCTATCGGCGCAACCAATCAGCGTGTTAATGCTCGTAAATAGACATTATACGCTGGTCAGTAACAATTTTATGATCAGGGAAACCGGCTGAATGTAAATAAAGGTTGCTTATAGTAGAAGCAGCAAAAATGTGGCCTCGACAAATATGTCTAAATAACATAGGGGTTAATTGTGTTTTCAGTGATATCATACGGCAAAAGAGTGCGAAGGGACTATATATATGAGATTAGTACGATATTTCAAAAATTCAACGTTTCGTGAAAACCAGTTCCTTTAGCGGAATGTCTAATTTATCGGGTAAGAATTGATAGTAATAATCTAACATTGCAGCCATGAAACCACCAGCTCCAGATGGCGCAATCGAGACACCTCTGTCAATCAAAAAAACACTAAGCAAATGTACGGAAGCATCCAGGGGGACATGATTATTAATTTTTTTGCCGATTGAAAAATCATGGAATTAGATAAAAGATCTATTTTCAATTAAATACTATGTTTTTGCCCATTGAAAATCATAAAACAAGATAAAAATTCAGTCACTTGAGTACCGATATAATGTTTCCAAACTGAGTCGAGTATTGTTTCTTAAGTGTGTCGCTAATGCTTTTTAAATCAACACGCCGCAGAATTGCCGAAACTGTGTAATACATGAATGTCGTTACATGATGAGTCGAGAAGAAAACACAATGTCCGTGTATGATGAATAGATAATTGCTTGGCGTGAAACATGTCGTAACATGTTTCGCACCAAGCAAACGTACAAAATAGTGACGTAAACTCTAGCGTCAAGCGTCACTGGGAAAACGTGTGACAAGAACTCTCTACCCATCGAAGTCAAATCTGTAATTGCATTCTATTTCAAACGATTCAAACCCCGTGAAGAAAAACGTCGGAGTTAAATCACCACCAGTCGAAAAAATATAGAATTGAATGAAAAATTATAGATTCTTATTTAATTTCTACGGAATAGCTTTGCGGCCGAAATTTCGACATTAAAACTTCCGCAATGCTCTTCCGTAAATTCTAGTATTATCAATGGACAAAAAATAAAATTTTACAAAACAAATTCTTATCTAATTTTGTTATTTTTAAATTGACCGAAAATAGAAAGAAATAATCACGTCCCCAGGACGCTTCAGTACAGATTTGCGCAAAAATCTATTGTTATATCATTCAGATTAGATGGCACGAGTAAAATGTATAGACATCATGGTGCATCGCCGAAGTAAAGTCGTGAGAATCATAATAGGTATCGAACCATCAATCATGTTACAAAAATAACTTCAAACAAATGATTATTACATTTTTTAGTGTCCAGACAATTATATTTTTTTAGATTTTGGTCCATTAGGGTGAACGTATACTTTTGAAAACAGAAACCGATTGTTCATGTAGATTCCATTTTTGTGAACATCTTACCAGGCTTCTATTGCATGCTAGCCTCCTGTTTGTAAACGAAACGATGTTTCATCGAGAGATCGATTCAGCGATGAACTAGAGCAAGATTCTTTTTCATTTTCATCGCTTATGTTGTCGATTGCGACGTAAATTCGTCCATTGAAATGTTGCACGGATGAATGTTTGGACGATAGATTAAACCCACATAGAACAAATGGAGCATAGCTCGAAATGAGAACTAATCACCGTACCGTGTACTCGGGGGGCCGGTTACGCGATCGATACTTCGCTCGTATTAAGGAGTACTTTGATCGTGTTTTTCTAGTTATCCGTTTCTGCTCTCCGCACTAATTGGTCATTTAATCGCGCCCTTCAGGTGAATCACGGAGCCGATTCAACCATTGAATACCAGCGCGTTTCAGAAAGGAAAAGATAATCCACTTTGAGATCCGAACCGTTAACGCGAAAGCGACGATCTGAAAGAATAGATTCGCTTTCCGTCACGCGACTAACCCACACGCACAAACTAATGCAGTGTTACGTAAAATCATTTTTTCAGTATTTCTTAAATCAGCTGGCCATGATCGGCGAGAAGATGAAGATAGTTCTAGATTGGACGGTATAGGCCTGAAATGCAGTCCCAAAATAATTTACCTCAATAATGTGGGCGATACCGAGTTTGGACACAGAAACCAAATAAGTTATGCTCTGTCTGTTTATAATAAGTATACTATAGCGTACATTATGAAACGAACTAAAACTTTCATGGTTATGAATTGCATTTTGTTATCCATTGGTAGTACATCCAGTATAACGTCACCCGGGTATATAGCTCCCTACCTATTGGATTACAGCAAAATGCCAGTAAAATCGAGCAGTTCCTAATGGAACCTGCTGCAGTTTCAAACAGAAGATCCACGCAACAACACACCTTTTTGGCCTTTAAGGCTATGCTGCCGAGCAACCTCCGACGTCCCTCTACTCGAGCTGGTTTAATTCGAGCACTACATCATTTGCAAGGAAAATTTAATTTTTAGTCGACGAAGTCTTTGTATTCCTCGCTAATGAACTGGGGAAAAAATCATCCCTGATTCAAGTGTGCTAAATGGCATGTTAGTTCTCCGTCTCGATATTTTTCATAGATGGATTCATTTGAAAACAAATAAAAAGAGACAAGGGATATGCAGTAGAAAGTGAAATTTAAGTACACACAAGAATATCTTATCGTATAACAAGAATTCCACAATGAAAACGAAAAACAAGTCCGAAAATGTTTCATAATAGAGCTAGTAGTTTATTCGACATTTCTACTATTCTAAACGTCATCGTCATTCCTTTGTCTTTCGTCGTCATTGTGGCATTCTCGTTACATTGTCGACACAACACGGATATAGTGTTTTATCAATGGTGAATGTAGATTATTAATGCAAGTTCTTCGGCTATATCAATTAGAATATATGACTATCAAAATTATTCGGGGATATTCTTTTCATGTGAAGAACCCAGAAACAGGTTATGTACAAGTTTTTGTTTAATAGAGCCACTAACTCTACGCGTCGACCGACGTCCATCATCCGTGGTGCATGTATAATCAGGTTGTATTCGCCTGAATTCTTACGAATAATAACATGCATAGCTATTTTGTCGCCATAATGTATCGATAAGTTCCATGCGCTCGACAAGAAAGCTTCCCGGATTTATCCGAGCAGAAGCGAAGCCACGCAAACTCACAATTGACTTGCCAGTAACGAGCCATTCTGAATAAACGTCTCTTCCTTTTCCATCAGAAGATTCCATCCGTATCAAGATCCATCGTATCTGTGGCTGTGATACGTAGACGTCGTTATCTGACCATGACTCGGCGTCCCCCGGGCCGTGCCTAATTATATCTTTATGTTTGAACCGACACGCTTCTCGAACCACGAGACTCGTGCTTCGACAAACACTTCGCGAAAACAAAGACATCTGAGCCCGGTGATGGCAATAGATATGTTTTGACATCCAGGCTTGGAGCATAAGAATTGCGACTCCAATGTCCCAGGGCTGATCAAGTGCGTGGAGCAGGCATGTGAGTTAATTGTCAAGTTGAACCTCGTCATTACGATTCTGTTAAAGACGAAACCCGTTTATTACGATGATTTCCAGCATGAATATATTTATGTCAATTAGGATTTGGATAACAGAAACCCGTTTCATACGAAAATTTCACTTTACCCACAAGATTCGTATTAACGAGATTCAACTGAATATGTCTATGAAAGGGAAGGCCGCCTATAGTAGATAAACTGCAACTTCACGAATGGTAAAACACTATATCCGTGTTGAAGCGATGTAGAGAGAATCCCACAATAATAACGAAAAAACAGTCCGAAAATGTTACTGAAGCTACTAGTTTATTCAACGTTTCGACCAGTCATCTTCAGGAATAAAACCTGCAACTGTCACGATGGTTCGAATAATCTCCAAAAACCAAAAAAGAACAAACGAAAAATTTCGTTCCGAATTAACAACAAAAACGAAATCCATCGACACGATATAGATTACAAATATATCGATTTAAAGAGGTTCAACGTCACAAAACGGGATAAGACACAATTCTCGGTTCTTCACGTCGAATTATTCGTATCGCACATCCATCGAATAATCCGAATTGAACTTCGCCTAGACTTCCGGCTGACGACGTGATAAATTTCCGACATATTCACGTAGCTAGAGCGGATAATTTCGTACGGATCTCTAACTGGAATGCGATAACAATGTCGCTGGTCCTAGTAAAAACGTTCTAAAACACGAAAGAAACCTACACAATATCAGCTTGGCAGACAAGAGAAGAATGTGAATATATAATAAATATCGCGAATTAAACCTTTTTCCTGGGATATTTTATGTACTGAGTAAAGTTCTAATCAAAAGATTGAGAACTAGAATTATTTCTGATACAAAATAGAGCGAGTTGGTTAAAACTTTCCCCGGGGACAGCAAGCACTACACAAACAGTGTTCTCTTCAACGGGCTGATATAAATGTGTCTGCTCTTACAAACTAGAGGCAGGTTATATAAACCCATGAAAATGATAATAAGCCAGAGCGAATAACCAAACACAACCTGGCCAAGGCTTGCCCAGGCGTCAAACCGTATAATTCTATAATACACAATCGCACTATTCCGATCGTGACGGCGACAGTTCTAAGAAATCAGCTACTCCTATCGTTGAATTTCTTCATTTCAGCAAAACTGGGCACTCCTTGATGCGAGGAAACGTTGGTTATCAAAGGTATAATTTTGAACTTAATCAGTTCAGGAACCTTTCAGAAATGACCGCCGTTCAGAAATGAAAATGATATGACAATTTTTACCCAAACAATCAATGAAAGCACCGAGTTGATATAAGTAGAAAAAAACATACTTTATTTTAACAAGCTATTGTATACCTCCAATTGATATCGTCACCACAGTAATCAAGCAAACAATAAATCAATTATCAATCTCAAGCTCATCACGCTAAACAAGCAAATTGTGTATAAAATGATTGCTATTTATATGATATCTATTTTATTCATATACGTACATGTATCTATATAGTTATTTATACACATGCCGCTGTGAGGTTCGCCGCGATAAACAGCGCAATGCATTTAAGTCGACATTATTATCCCAAAAGGCTATAAACTTCCGTGACAATGATTAAGAACAAACGTGCCCGGTATACTGAATATTGCTCTATCTTTAGGATCGCCATACCTTAAGCGATTTTGTACCTTTTTCCTTTGAACGATTTACACAAAGTTTGGATGATAAATAAAACCGAATTAGATTAAGACATTATTGCATTGTGATTTGATGTAATTTTGAAAAAGAAACTGGAGAGCCAAAATACTAAATATCTGAATCGGAAGCACACTGACAGCTCTAAAAAGCAGTTTAATCATGTTCATCAGTTCATCGTTTTCCCATTCCATGCGCGTGACGTATACACGCATTTTGTCCAATCAAGCACTCCCATACACCATATTAACCAGATTTTTACATCCTGTAGCTTGTTAAATGTTTATAGAGGCTGTAATGCGTTATTTTTCGATTTCTATCATGCAGTCCCCAGCAGTTCTCCTGAGATTGACTGACGCGCCAACAACTGCAACATCTAGAAATGCCTGTTTATCAAATCCATTTGTCAACATCATCTCGCAATAATCTCACAATATATCGATAGCACCGGTTTAATTAACATATTAATCCACATTTTCCAGGGGCGTAGCCTGGACGTCAACCCCAAGTTCAAACCCCAAAAAGATAAAGAATCCCGCTTTTGGGGGCTTTGAAACAATCAAGAAAGTATTCTGTGAATGGTACAAGCCGGTTTTATCCTTTAAACCCTTTCGAAACTCATCTTGTCTCTATGGCGGCTGATTTCGTATGGTGGCTGATTCGGACCACACCTTAAAAAATATTCAAGCTCCACCAATTTTGCTTTAAATTTCTCATTTTCTGTTTAACGCTACGTTAAAACAAGTTTTAACGCCCAGTAAAAAAACAAGTTTAAACAAAAGATACCAAAAACTGGTTTCAACGTGGCGTTTAAGTGTAAAATGTAGAAAGAAATTGGTGGAGACCGAGTGTCATTTTTTATATGGCCCGAATCAACCACCATACGTCTCTGTTTTTTTTTTCAAAATTGTCTACAAGGTAATCAGCGTTGTGCCTTGGAGCTCTCGTGTTCTGCTTCCACAATGATAGGTTGCAGTTCCGCTTTCTCAAAGATCCTGCCTCCCCCAAGAAATTCTTGACTACAACCCAGTTTTCTACCGTTGTTTCTACCGTCTACCGACTTGTCTTTCTTCTCGTTATGATTATACATTATCATTCACACTCATAACTTCCATAGGACCACAATACTGCATCCACCGACAAACCACATCGATTCGTATTTATGCAACTGTCCCAGATCTTCAGTTTCGTCCCGGTACATTGGCTGGAAAAAGTATAGTGCATCATATGATTATTCGCGTACATAATGAACTTTTATAGAGACACAACCTCGTGAATAATTACATGAACGCCGCTAAGTGTGTATATACAGGAGTGGCGGGGCGCGTGCAACTGACTGTACGGAAACAAATTGCTCGGCAGGTCAGTGTCGTGCAGTGTACATCACTTTATGGTTTACGGGTTAAATGAGTACAACCTCCGACTCACCTTGGTAATACGTTTCCTTTTTTACACTGCACAGTGGGCTCTGCAAAGTATAGATAGTACCAAAACTAATAAAGATGTTTCTACAAAGTAGGCTACGTGTGGTAATGGTTTATTCGTTTTTTTGATCATCCTATATATTCATTAATTTACGTAGTTACTTTTGCAACCAACGGATACTCATAGGTAACGCACTGAGAAAGAAAGTCCACAAATGAACGTTAAAAGTTACAAACAGAAAGATGGGCGAAGCATTGCTGGTGTCATAACGTCGAGAAACGTAACCTATTTCATTCAGCCTATAATGTCAATTTGGGGATTGATGAAAACATGTTTTCTGCCACGTTTCTTGTCGCCAACACGAAAAAGGCGTGGCTGTATTTAACAGCACCGCGATGGTCACGTGGTTGCTAGTGATCATCTGCACTCGAGGGGAATACGGTTAAGATCGTATTTCGTATGCCATGCAGGCGAAAGAAAAACTTCTTTTGATGACCACCGAGACCACGGCTCTTTGAGATAAACAATCTTTAACGCTTCGAGTGTCTTTCTCGTTCCTGTCTTCTGCTATACAGACGCAAAGGGAATATCTTTTCCTCATTTCATTTCAGAAAACACACGGAATGCAGTGCAGTGTATATTGAAATATCGAAATTTGAGTAAATGAGCCACTATTTAAACTTGTCTTGGAAAAAACTCTACTTTGAGACTATCATTTTAAGATTTAAGTTTTAAAATAGTTGTAACGACAACTCTTGAAATCTAACGACTTCAAATTATTTCTATTGTAAGACCCTTGTTGTGTGGTACGTATACTTACAGATTTTCCTACATTGACGTTCGTTCGAACCGAACGCCCTTCGTGACGCTGAGTAGGCCGAAAATTATTTTCCATCAAACCTCTCGGAGTATCTTCAGTACCTCGCATTAGCGATCGAAATATCGACATCTGTAACGATAAAATGACATTCACTTACACATTACGTTCATGTTAGAATGATTCTCGTGATTTGAAGTTAATCTGGTCAAGCGAAATAATGACGAAACCTCGCGTGTCCGTGGGGATTTATCTTCAAGCAGCGCAGACCTGTGACATTTGAAAGTTTTTTTACCCGCAGTTTCTTTATCATTTCGAAAAATTTCTAAGATCCAAGGGCAGGTTCCATAGTTGAGACTTAATTCCAAAAGTGGCGTTAAAGACTGAAGTTGTTAGATTGGCTATAGAACGAAGTTAGTCTTAGACTTGTCTTACGTCTAAGCCATGACTATGGAACCGGCCGCTCGGTTATCATTAGTAAAATATCCGCCGGCAAAAGGCCTTCTTGGGTTGAACACCATACATGGGGCCAGTTTCTTTAGAATACTTTTATCTTTAACCGGGTGTTAATTGACTTGATTTAAACATCGGACCTAGAAAACCACTACCTCGATCCAGTTCTACTGTTGTTTCTTTATTTGGATTGGATGTACTGATAATACTGAACTAAAATAATCTGATTCCAAGTTTGTATTCAAACTAATGAAAATTACCGATTAGATAGAACCCACCAAATAAACTTACTATTTCATCAGTAACGTAGAGAGGTTTGTTGATTATAATCCACGTCACTGTTTCCTCGCATCCCGGAGCGGTCAACGAACCGTCGTACGTCATATAGTGCGGAGTATTAGGAAGTAAATCTGGTATAGAAAATTGGCTAATAGGGACCGCCAACCCTGAAAAATTGAACATGAATGCATGAACGGCTATTATTTTCGATGAAAAAATTTCACCAAAAGTAATATGTACTAAAGTACATTAGATCTTTATATAAGCGTGATTTTAAATGAATGAACCCTGTTCTGGAAAAATATCTGGATTTTTCACCTCTTGCTTAAAATTTCTATTTAAAACTTGGGAAATCTACGCCAAGAATAAACTCAGATTTGAAATTCTATCGCGATGATTGCACCGATTCGTTACTCCGGCATAATCCAATAGTTCAAAGTAGAAATAATTGTTTACTTAATATTCGCGATGATTTTGAGAAATCTACCGAACGCCAATCAAAATAAAACGTGACTACGAGTTTATACGTGTTGATATGTATGCAGAGTCCATTATTGTATTTCCAAATCATCGACTGAATATTGAATTGGGGAAGACTACCGAGAGGCGATGTCTGACGATTACCTTGATATTTTATTTGTTTAAAAGCAGTAGCTAGGGATTCTATCTCTCTGTTGGGAACGGTGCCTATCTGCAAAATAAAACGAACAACGTAGTAAATGAAAGTGATATGTTTACCGGTTTAGAAAGAAGACACTCGAGCGTGCAGAGGCATCGACTAATACGTAAATAGATCGTCAAAGATTCGCAGGGTTATCAAAATAATCAAATCTAATTGGGACCCAGTTTTACAGTCTTCAGTTGAATTCAGTTCCTGAGTTGTAATAATTCAAAATGTACTGATTATTTATTAACTGGGAGTTTCAACTAGCAAAAACATACCAGTGGAGATGTGCCCAGATTGATAAGTAAAAGGAAGTCATCCTAATTGGTGGCTTGAATGTTCTAGATTTACAAAAGTTTGTTAATATTTGAATCATCTTCAGTTTTTCCGTACTATGTAGTTTGTACGGGCAAAAATACATAATTGATGATTTGTAGAAGCATACGACATTTCTTGTGTCGTGTAGGCATGTTATTTTGAAATATTCGCACATATTAAATTGGCATGCGTGCATTCGAAACTCGGAACACCCCGGGTGTTCCAAATTATCGTTGGGATAAGTTCCTTATCACAAAGTTAAACACAGACCTACTTATGAAGACATGAATGAATAAACTAGATAAAAGTATCTAGTTCATACGTCAATGCATAATATCCAGGAATTTTTAGAGGGTGAAGGTGAAAAAAGGCACTTTTTCTATCCAAAATGCGGGGCATTAAGAAACTACTACAATTACATAGTCATTAATACAACTTTTCCCATTTACCGTCAAGAAAATCTAAATCTTTTTCCAATCTCATTAAATCATAAAAATACTCCAAAGCATAAATCGCTGCGGTCCCAGGGCCATATTTTCGTATTTAAACAATTCTTCTTAAAATACGTACGATTTTTCAATTAAGAAAAATAGATTTACGTTCGATTTATGAATTGAGAAATGGAGAAAAACAATTCTTTTTAATGTCCCAGAACACTTCCGTATGGTAGAACGTGTGAATCAGTAGTAGGCAAAATGCACCTTAAATACAAAACAAACAATGCTACAATTTGCAGTATTAATAAAGAATACAAAAACTGGCAGTTCCCTAAATTGCTATATTGACGCTGATCTCTGATATTATCTGATTTGATTATTTCCTACAGATTTGATTATGGAACTACAAATAGTATATATGAAAGTTATCCGATAGACTGAAAAAATTAGAAATACCTAAATAAGTAGTAATGAAATTTTCTCCCATGTGTGTGGAATCTATATATCAAAATAAGACCTCCTACATACTACACGGACAAAGATATCGTTGAACGTAACCGGTAGTGAAAATTGTTCACTTCTCAAGTTTCCGATAAAGACCACTCGTCCAAAAAGGAGGATGCAGACCCCTCAGCCACCCACTGCATTCGCTACTGATTACAACATATTGCTTTTATATCGAATTCCCACGCGGTAAAAGGTGAAGGTCGTTCTTGTGTCAAATCGCGACGCTGACTAATTGCCACCATTCGAATGATAGATGAAGTCGAAGGATAATTCTTTTGAGACCAATAAATGCCTGTGTTTTACAACTGAATCAAGTGGGCTATTTGTTTAATTACTTCTCTAATTGCCTACTTTACGCCGTAAAGAAATTCGTAAGATCTAGTAAATCAAGAGTTAGTATTCCATCTATCGATGCGTAAGAATCGATAAAGTAGCGCTCAATATCAAGTGAATTGTTTTGAATACATGCTGACATACAGCATTAAGAGAGCTGCCCATCCTCCCCGGCAGGGATTCGAACACCTGATGGCATCGAGATTGCCACGGTACGAAACCCTGCCACACTAGACCGAGTGCGCAGCTTAGATGATGTCATTAGCCGCGATCACACAGAGACGATTTGGCCCGGGCCAAATTGGCACGGATCAGGCTCGGGCCAAATTTGGCCCGTGCCTAATTGGAGAGCGCGTTCACACGCAAACAATTTACTCGATACTAAACAATGCTCAAACAAAGCGAAGTGGGTCATTTCTGGTGCCAGTTGCAATTCAATCGCAATCATTTGTCTGGTGCTAGAATTTGGCTCGGGCCTGGTTCGACGTTTTTGGTCGGGCAAAATTTGGCCCGGGCCAAACAGGCTTGGGCCCATTTGGCACCCGTGTGAAGAGTTGTTCCGGGCCAAATTTGGCTTTGGCCCGGGCCAAAAATGCTCGTGTGATCGCGGCTATTATCAGCCAATCAGATATCCCGTTTTATTTTAGAGTTTTCCCATTTATAGTTCTTCCGTGAAATTTACCTCATCGATTAAACAATAAGCAATCTGATAGGTGCCGCAAGCTTTCTTGGGGCAAAGCTGCGCATGTTAGTACCTGCGCACCCGGTCTACTGTGGCAGGGGTTCGTGCCGTGGCTGAGTGTAGCGATGCCATCAGGTTCGAACCCCTGCCGTGGGAGGATGAGAACTGCCGGGACCCAACACGCGTATACTCTATATACCCTTGATGAGAATATGAATGGTTGAAAAATATGACTGTTATGATTTTATTGTGATTCTTTATCAATCAATCAATACGCGTTGTAAGGGGCTGTTTAAAAATTTCGTAACCTATTTTGTGGGAAATATTGATACACTAGCTGTAACAAATCTTGGCAGACCCTCTAAACTATTACGTAACAAATGTTACACCCCTCTCTAAATTATTTCCTAAAATCTTATAACGATACCAGTTTGAAACCTTGTGCTGTGATGATTAGTCCTTGTATAGGTCGACCTGTATGGCTCCTGTCCCATCCTCCCACGGCAGGGATTCGAACCTGATGGCATCGCATCACTCAGCCACGGCACGAACCCCTGCCACAGTAGACCGGGTGCGCTGGTTTGCCGCACGAAAACTTGCGGCACCTATCAGATTGCTCGTTGTATAATCGCTTAGGTAAATTTCACGGAAGAACTATAAATGGGAAAACACGGGCTAAAATAAAACGGGATATCTAATTGGCTGATAATGACATCATCTAAGCTGTGCGTGTAGCTGCGCACTCGGTCTAGTGTGGCAGGGTTTCGTACCGTGGCAATCTCGATGCCGGATGCCAAAGGAGGATGCTCCTGCCCAGGTTTCACTCCAAAAAGGTTCGAGATTCGTCTTCTGAGAAATCCAACATTTTGTTATGTGACGGATGTTGAGACACCCTCCCCTCATATATAACAATCTGTAACACACTCAGACACCCCCCCCCCCCCACGCGTAAGGTATGTGTTTTCCTTTAAACTTATCGATATCAGGAGTTTCAATTTAGTTTTGAGCTGAATTAGTCATTTGGGAGCAAAAGAAATATTCGCTTATAATATTAGCGAATATTTCTTTTGCTTCCAAATGACACAGCATATATTATATGCCCCTCAATGCGGTATTGTGTAAATTAAACGAACACCACCCAACACAATCAATAGATATTGAAACAATATGTAATGGTCAGATAAGTCACTGGCATTAGGTGTCATATTTTGCTCACGTATGCACGCATAAATCTCTTGAGAAAGCCGACCACATATGAAACTGATGCAACTCATAAAATAGCCACTGTATCCCATCACGTTTCTTGGCTTTCCGGCGTGGTGTCGTCTTGTATATCGGAACGTAGACTTTCCTGGTGGCGGATTTTAAGAGGATTTATAACAGAAGCAATACGCGGTCGCCGCGGATTATCCACGCCGATGTTCACCGCTGACAAAGTGAGCTCCGTTCATCCAGATATTCCCGAAGGTAAACCACCTTAAAATACCACCTACCGACACGCAGGTTAAGGGGTCTGCCCAGCCGGTATTATATCTAGCTATTCAATCAATAGCAAACGAAGGAAATAAATACTAGTTTCGGTTGATTGTGCATACTGATCGATATCAAATTCTCCGCAGACGCTGCAAAGTTGACTGACCGATTCGTATATGACGCCGACTTACAATATGTTCGAAGTGTCGCAACCGATCTGCGTAAAATATGATAATAATAATAATATAATAATAAGTTCTAATACAGCACCATTCCGAGAAAAAGAATCTTCGCTCGCTGCATTGTCTCTCAGAACGCTCTACGGAATAACAATGTTTTAACTAAGCTTTTAAAGATGAGACGATGCCATCAACTAATCTGATATCTGATGGTAACTGGTTCAGATGGTTGCACCATAAGTAGAGAAACTACGATCACCAACATTGGTCCGGGTTCTCTGGCAACTACAAAATTTGAGTCTGTAGATCTGGTAGTCCTCACACTTGACTTGACCACAACAAGTCCCTGCAAATATTTAGGTGCCACGCCATGAACACATTTTAAGACCTGTAGCAGGATATTAAAATCAATCCTTTGAGCGATTGGTAACCAATGGAGTTTCTGCAGAATCTGGGTTATGTTTTCATATTTGCTAACTCTGCAGACAACTCGAGCTGCAGAATTTTGCACACGCTGCAAAGGTGCAAGTGATTTACGACGTTAGACCAGCAAGTATTCCATTGTTAAAGTCCAAACGGGTCGTAACAAAAGCATGTGCCAATTGATACAAAACTGCTAGAATGAAAATAAAACACCAATTACATCTTCTGATGAAATCCATCGCTCGGCTCAAAATCGGTATAATGAAATTTTTAGTTGCCAAGAGCACTCGATATAGATCCGTTGGAGTTTCACAATTAATACCGAAATATAGATCGAGCAGAACACTTTCCTTGTTATGAAATGCCCTCTTTTTATCTGTACGCGATATTTTGATACACCATCTTATCATTCTCAAGAACATTATCCCGGCCTTCACATAGAACTACAACAAGGCCCCCTATGATTCTTCACTACAAATTCAATTAAAATATTGAAACGTGTTATCCCGTGTCTGCGATATCGAAAGCCTAGTTGCGGGATTGGATTCAACCACTATACGATTCCAGTAAAAAAGATTTGAAATTTTGAATCAATCTCAAGTGGCTAAGATTTATGAATCCGCAAGACAAGTGAGGACACGTTTCACGCTGCAGAGTGTCTACGGCTATTAGCGAGCACGGGAAGTGTGACATCTACCGATCCATTCCTCGCATGTCACCGCATTAAGCCGAAGTTCAATAGCGATCTACTTTAAGCATCATGTTCTGTCAAGCTATCAAAGGCTAGTAATGAATTAGTGAATCAATTTCGAAGAGTAAGACAGTAACCTAAGGAGCGAGAGACTTGGAGCTGAATTCTCTATAGCGATTTTTGCAAAAACAATGAACAAGCCGGTTGCCGATACAATGATGTCTGACCGCCTCAGATTCAAATTCTATATACGTTGATTATCGAACCATGAAAAATCTATATGTACAAATTGGAAATGGGAAGTGCAACCCTGAAATCCTGGCCGGGCCTGGACAATACGAAATATGCTCATAAAGAAAGCTGTTTTGTGTTCCCATCGAAAAAGCATCAGTTGAATAATAGTTTTTCCTATATAAGGATACTAGTAACAGTCTAAAAAATGCAGCTCGGAAATGCAAAACTTTGGAGACATTGAGCATTACATGAAATCGCTCACAAATATTATTGATCCATCTCCGGGAATACGCTGAATGGGTCGGTTCGTTTTGGATGCGAAATTCCGGAACAAAATAGTTGCAAATTAGTTTATCTCCTTAATCACTGAATTTCTCCTCTGTCGGTCATTGTGTACTAACAAACAAATCGAATTTATCATTCCGCCAAGCTCAGTAATGAGCCATTACAAACTGGCGGACGACTTCCACTATGCGTGTTTTTATCAGTGACGTCACACGCCACGAGAATTTCGTCGGCCACAATCGCCAATACCGTTCATAATAAAACGTCACAGGCGCTGAAGAAGGTGATATTTTTAAAACGGTGGTAAGACTTTCATCTGAAGTGCAATATAATCTGAGAGCTTGAAAACATGCCTAATAGATTTAACCTAGATTTGGTCATTAATTACCCAAAATGCGGTGTATAGGGAAATGAAAATAGGGTATCGGTTAGAGTGTACTATGGGTGATACGAGGCACGTAGAGATTAGTTGCTGGATCAGATTGATGCGTATAGATACTGGACGCCAGACTCAAATAGATTAAGCCTTGGCATTCTCGTAAATCCAAAGAGGATCGATGCGAAGTCGACATTTGCCCATCTAGTCACGACATCTCGCGAAAACACGATCTCTTTTTTCTGTGGCCAATAACCCCGATGTATATTTGTTCTTCAACTAAATGCTATAAGTGTATATATGTGTATATAAAATATCGGAATAGTTTTTCATCATCCCGTAATGATGTAAAGGTTTCGCATGGATTTGAAATTCGCATCTATTCAATTAGATGCAATTTGCCGGGTATTTACGCCTAATTTCTTTGATGCGTGATTTCGCCATTCTGTAAACCGTCCATGTATGAAAGCGGTCTTTTGTACGACCAGACTCGTTGACGGATGCGAACATTTTTACGGGAAGTTTAAGTACCATCTAGGGCCTTTTGCGGGCATTTGTTAAGACCGTAGATGGCTCTTTGCTGGCGAGACTAACGATGTATATGCGTGCCGCATTCAAAAGAAGTCATACACCGACGTAATTACGGCCGGAAAAGCGGGTTTTAGGTAGTCCAGAACTGGCGGATTTATGGCTACCGTGACGGTAAAATCTCTACAGTAAAAACAGATGAATATTGTGGGGTAATTCTCCACCATAAACAAACGTCATAATACAGTGTTTGCGCCGGACAAACGGGCAACCTGATCGTGCTGTTAAATACCGTGGAGCAAGACCTATCAGGCACGAATGTGTGCGTCATAAACGCAGTCAATGTTACGATAAAAAACAAATAAACTTTTTGAGTTGCTTTCTTCGGGAGCGTTTTAGCGATATAGGCCAGATAGAAAAAAAACCAGAACGATTTTCCTATGACTTTACTTTTTCCTGGATTTTTCGGTGACTACATTGTTATTAAAACGGTTTTCAGCGAATTAATCTTTTTCAAAAGGTTTTTGCAAATATTTTTTCCTGGATTTAAAGAAAAAAATAATCGTAGATGAATAGTTTTGAATTGAAAGAAATGCATCGCAAAAATTCATTTTGAAAAAATTCACAAAAGATAAGGATTTTTGTCCTCAAGATAACTTTCGTGCGCTGCCTTGGTTTTCGTATCTATAAGTCTATGAGTATACGTTCATTTTGAAAACGACTCGAGGAGAATGAACAGCCTTTTCATCGGAGAAACGCATTCAAGTCCATTTAGATTTGCTGAATGAACCATTTTGTATTTACAAAGACCGGACGCGCGTTACATATTTACGAATTTAGGATATTATTGAATGAGAAACAAACCCAAGAGTATACCGCCGAGGACGAACCACTGGGGCGTTGAAGGATTCTTATCAAAACGTAAGAAAATACGTCGTCGAAAACACTTCTGGCAAAATTGACAGCATTTGTATGTTGGTGCAAATCAGACGCAACATCCATGACATTACAGTGCGGTTTTACATGCATTTGCATAGCGGCGAGCATACTTTATTTGAATATACTTTAACTGAATAGCTGGATAACGATGTTAAAACGCAGTGAAGAGCCGAAGCCCTGTGAAACACAGTAACCCGCCCGGTAGTATAGAATTGATCTATCACATTTCTCTTTTCCGTAACCTGCAGTATAACCTTGTACCGCAATACGATTAATCCGCCAACACGTTTCGCTCTACATGCATGCGAACCTCGGAAACATCAAAATCGTACAAATAGTATCGAAACATTTTCTCTACAGACAAAAAGGTTTTGTCTGTATTCGACTATTGATCCGCGATGGAAAAATAAGCAAAAAAACATTTCGATGGCTGCGAACAAATATACACTCGTTCAAATTGATTACTCTTCTTCGTGAAATATGTTACATGCCATTTCGGGCAAAATATTCAGAAAAGGGCGACCGTTAAAAAACCCAATATCTTCATGTAGAGCAATACTAAAAGGACAAATCAAAAAAGAAAAGTACGGAAGCACTTTAAGAGTACGGGGGATGAGGCACGAGCGTCCTTCCTGAATAAATTTTCGCTGGAGGCGAGTAGGGAAATAGTGTTTTAAGTCTCAAAAGTGCTTCTGTTAAAAGTAAAATTCAAAACTTCAGTAAACTTCAGTACGCCAGAGTTAGATATTCCACAGCATATTTATTCGATTTTAAAGTTAGACACATTTTTGCAATGAAGAATGCATAAGTGTCTTTACGACAATTTATGTTTCGTGTAAATTAATCAGCCGCCTCACAAGTTTGATTCAAGCTAATTAGGAATGTTACGGGAATTCTAAAATTTGATGTTACTTTAAATAGCTGTTTAGCTGTTATCATCGTTATCATCACGTGAAGCTAAAAAGAATATCCGTGTAGGCGTCTTGTCCCCCAAACGATGATGACAGATCTCTAAAATCATCTTTTGCAAAAAAGCCATTCTGCAGAAAAGCTACATGTTCAAACAGGTTTCTCAAAAACTCTACACATTGCACTATAATGCCGTATAACTTGGGGTCCAAAATCATTAAACTAACCCGGACGCAAACCAGCAATACTACGGTTTCGCGTATTGTATTGTAGCACCAACCGATATCAGCAAAGCCAACCAGAGTTTATCATTTTACCACAATCAAATATAGATTTTTGAGCTTTAAATTAACAATCGAAGACAATAACATTTTCGCATTGCATCTTCCATTTTTTTGTAAATAAATTAATGTTCACTCGAAATCTATACTAGTAACATAGCTCTTGGCTTCCAGAAAGTAAAAATGGACGATTTGATCTTCAAATCTTATCAGTTATTTCTTAATTTCAATGTATTCAATTAGGCAGCCTACAAAAATCAACCAATTTCGTATTTCGATTTTAGAATTAAGATCTGTAAATTCGATCGATCATTCGATCGACGTTATCTGTGCTTCGATTTCCCACACCCGATCAAATTAAATCTACCAAACAAATAAAAAGGTGGGACAATCCCTATTACAAGTTAGAAAAATATCGAGGGTTACACGACGGTTTCTCCTTGGAGGCGACAACCATTTCCAACCTGCTAACTAAGCATTAAATGATTTATGAGAAATTCTTAGTTCTTAGTTCCATGTGTAGATTTTTAGAAATAATCTAATCCTGTGCGGAAAAGCTTGCATCATTTGACGACGTTCAGTGGTTTAAAGCAATACGGATTCGAGCATATACAAGTGATGAAACAAATGTAAACATAAATCGATGGATTTTTTACTTACTTGAACGAGGATGGAAATTGATGCTAAACCATGAGGCGAGTTAACAGCCATAGAAAAATTACTGTACAAGTCACTATTATACGCCATTATTTGAATCTACAAATAGAACCATCATCCATCGTTAACATTTCCTACATGCTTAATCACGTTGACTGGTTCGGACCATAAACACCACTCACGTCACACAAGGGTTGTTTTGACTAGTTAATGAGTCTTTTGGAGCACCAAAGCTACTTTTTACAGTGCCTAAACAGCTTAAGTCGTTTTGGCACACTAGAAAGAGTTGTCGTTAGTGTGCTTTGGCACACAGTTACATCAAGCCAATCTCACAATAAGTGTATCTTATTTATTACGTATTGTATACAATTTAATGAATATTGCTCTTTGTATTTATCGATGAGAAATTCAACCAAATTTGGCTCGAACTTGCTTCCAATGTAAGCCCGGGTGACTTGTGACCTTCCTCAGCGCCTGGTGGAATAATTTCCCGTGCCTAACAATAGGGCAATATGCAGATTTTACAATTGAAAATAAACCTATAAGTAGTGCTAAATATTTTCATTTAATCGTAGTATAGCTTCGGATAGTCTGGGACCTTATCATTCATTATACTAATGAATCAAAAGATTTGTATATCGTTTCAAATACATGTATATGTCTATATATTTACCTCGCCGGGGAATGAGTGTCCATCGATTGTGTGCTCAGAGCCCATTGAATCGAATCCTCCGAAATGAATGATGTAATCGGTGATACTGTACGTGTAGGTGAGTGGTCCTCGGGAAACGGTGAGTTCGCGATTGAATGTATCATTCACGAGAAACCTGATGAAATGTCCGGTATTCGACAACACCCCATCTACCTGTAAAAGTATATTATGGATGAGGAAATTTCATGGATTAAGCGTTTATAATAAAGAACCGATCATACAAGGTGTATATAAAACTCAAAAATGTTACAAAACTTAGGATATGTAAAAGTATTTCAGCGGCGCGCTCATTGAGAACTTCATAGATAAGTGAAATTGAAATTCAAAAATCTAAAAATGAAGAGTACCCCCAAACTGAAGTTGATAATATATCTAATGATATTCGTCAGCCATAATTGCCTGATTTCAAACCTAATACGGAGTTTGAACAATGGTGGGAGAGACAGTACCAAATGTTGTGAATAAGAGAAATATTATTTTTATGAAAGTTACACGCACTTTCCTATTCTGAAACTAGATGCCGGGCAGTTTACTAATGCTGGATGAATGCAGCCTACTGCACATGCACGGCGGCTATATGTTATCTTTACATGGGCTCATCTTACTGTCAGAAAGTGTTTTGTAACAATAATTGTTCTGCCCCGGGCGAAAAGACCCACGCGTCGAGCGTTGAGCGACTGAATGAAATAAATTACGGCTAAAACGGTAGTTGTTGCGAATCAGTCGAATTACTTGTAGTAGAAACAGAAAAAAACATCCACCGAAAGAAAAGAATTGTTGAAGATAATTATGTTGAAAACTGCGATGTGAATATTAATAAAAAGGCCAATCTATAATTCCTTTTAGTCTGATATTTACTTTATTTCTCGCTTTGGAATTGAATGAATAGGTTATCACGCGACCCCGTGCGTGGAAGTCTCTGCGCTCATCGAGTGTGGAATGATGTTTGTGAACAAACTAATTGTGAAACACATATTTTCAATTTCCAATCGAATTTGTACTATTGGTTTCTATCTGCAATTGGGGCCTCTGCATATTGATTGTTTGTTATTCAAGTTTTTAAATAGCATTCTAAAGGCACCAACAATATATGTTACGGATGAAGCACGTTAGTAGGCAACTAATGAATGTGGAACTTCTACAATCAAAAAGTGGGTTTCCGTTTGAGCGGATGTTCAAATTTTTCTATCCTATCAAAAAATGTACTTTCAATTATGTGGGACCACTGATGTAAAATCAAAAATTGAAAAAAAAAAAGTTTCGTACATATATGGATGAATGGTTGTATTACTAACAATGATTTTCTTAGAACTATATAGGTGTTTAGAACTATACCATCCTCGCAAGAGATTCGTTGCCTCCCGCACCTTGGAGTAATCATTCAAATGATTACTCCCAGCTCCCACCTAGCTCACAATAACACAAACTCTGTCCGCACTCCATTCATTGGTCTATCACATAGAATTCGAGCTAATGAAAACTGTGTTCAACATCGTACGTAACCAATTCAAGAAACGCAAGTATTCAGTGGATAAATTAATGGCAAAATATTCAATAAAACATTTAGATGATCGATCCAAAGATTAGTTCAGTGACCTCCTGCGAAAATGTTACTCTCCGTACAATTGCTCGACAATATGTCTAGAATCGTACGAATTCGAAAATAATCGGAGCAAACCCTTGAAAGTGGATGAGGATAACGATTACGATAGCAATACACGACTGTGAATCCTGATGTCCATTTGACCGAATTATCTCCATTTGGACTTCCCTTCAATCAAGCAACTATAAAGTATCATTCCCCCGTGTTTAGAGTTTCGATAACTATACATTCGACAACGAATCGATCGGTTTAGATAAACTCAATGTGATAGATAACGTATATTTCCTGTAGGTAATCAATTATATCGACCTTGAGCATCGAATGCTGGTCGTCGAAGCTCGTTCCGCACGAAGTATTCGAGCGTGTACACTATTTCGCATTTGAATATCTTCAATTGAAATGTACGGTATTAAAATCCATTTTATATAAAATGTGTGACTGAAATCAATACATAGCTCGATGGTGTCATTATTTTACACCCTGGGCAATTATCGAAATTTATTGATTACCTATCGTGTAAACGATATATACTACTTGCAAAATACATACGGTTACTAGTAGATAGAATCTGGTCCCAGAACTTACAGGGTCTCGATACCATTAGGTTTGAATCCCAATTTCGGAATATTCCATTAGAGTTTGGTTGAGAAATCCAGGTCTGCGATTAATTGTAGACCTAACATTTAATTCGTAAGGAAACTTTAAAAGCTTGGCAATTTAAGATAACGAATTTGAAAAAGGGCAAGGCGTCACAATTTCGTGTATCCAGTGGAACCTCGAAACAGCGATTTTCACGGGACCAGATGATATGTTCGTTATAACCGATAGTTCGTTATATCCAGTATGAAATTAGGTAAATTGTCTTCGACGAAATTTAGTATTTGTAAAACCGATGAATCGTTGTATCCGAGTTCGTTGTAACGAGGTTCCACTGTACCCCTGAATCTAAACGAGTCATTTGATTGTTCGTTTTGTTTATGGAGACTTGTTTATTACGGATAGATGGCTGGCATTAGAATGTGTTTAAAATCCTCATCTCGTAATGAAGATGAGTGATTATTAGTATGATTATCATCTCTCTATAGCGTATATCAATTTCAATAACGAATTTTTCTACTTTTAATTTAAAAAAAAGAGAATTGATATTGTTGATTACGTTATCCCCTTGAGCACTATCTATCATTTTTCACGAGTAGTTTCCCGGTTCGAGGCGTAAAGATGAAATGGCTATCGCGAAACGAAAACGATATCGCAAGCTCAAACGTAGCTTGAAAAACTTGCATGTAGTAATCTCTAGCATGAAGTGGAATTCAAATTACCATGCTTTTACTTTTTGGCTTACAAGAACGTACGTGAAAATAACTGGGCATTACTGTTAGAATCATGATTAGAAACCTGTAGATTTTTAGATAATTATAATATATTTTGAAATGACCGTCCATTCCGTCATTTGAGTGCTGATAGTAGACTTAGAAATTGAAATAGCCTATTAGTTTAAGAGCAACGTCTCCGGGTGTTGGGTAATTTTGTTGGATCTATACAAAGTATTGCTGCAACTTCATTTACGTGTATATAGATCATTCGCCTCACGCGCGGCGAAATCAAACATGATGGATATGTCCACACCATCTCGCGAAGTAAAATAAAATCAGCCAGAATTCAGCGTACACCTGAGCTCCTAGTCTCGTGAGAATTTTGCCCCGCCGGGGCGGCCCAGTGCTTCAACAATACTTACCCTGCCTCCTTCCACTTTGATCGGAGTCAACGTCATGTCGAATAAAAGCTCTCTCGGATCTATGTTTATCGGTGATTGCTGTTTGCCTTTCGTGCATAGATACCAATCGGTGTTCATATGGCCCCAAAAGTCAGGCCCTGAAAAGAAATGACACAATGAAAGTCGAATTATTGAAATTAGAGAACTGACATATATACATTATTTTCACGGGTGAACAACAGGTGCCTGATGCACAGGAGCTCGTGTATTCATATACACAGATTACTACGAAAAAAGGGACGCTTTTCTCGCTAGTTTCCTGTCTCCAGAACACTGTTTCGTGAAATGTTATTCGCCCAAAGGCCGTTTCTCGTTCATGTAAAAATTGACAATATTATCATTCGATAAGGTTGAGCCAGAATCCCGAAATTGAAATATATCTCGTAGAATTCGTGTTCTGGAAAGCAACGGAATTTAGCGTATGCCCAAAAAGAACCTGTTTGTCACTCGCATTCGGGCAAATCGATTCTGACACGTAAAATATTCATGCCGTTCGCGATGTAATTATTTTTCATTGGCAAGAAATAGGCAGCTATCTCTTTAAATACGGTTTTTATCCAAGTTGTTCGGGGGTAATTTTGTGTGCTGTATCATGAATAAATTGTTTAAATGAATCAACGTGGGGAATATATTGGCTGGGAAATAAATCCCTCGGACGCAATCGCGAGAATATGCCATAAAATGTAATGAGGTGAGAATTACTCGCTGTCGAGTCGTAAATCGTTCAGCCGAGGAAACTAGTTGAAGAATTATAGTCCCTGTATCAACTTAATAAGACCATAAAACTATTCGGGCAACGGCGGTAACATTATTGGGGCCGAATTGGAGGTCCGTTCACGCGTTCATAGTTAGATTATCTACCAATCCACTACACATTATGATATGATAGCATTACTGGGATTGATTATTCCATTTTGAAAAATTATGCAACCCAAAAAGTCAACTCCAAGAGCTTTTTTGAAGTAGGTTCGATGTTTGAAATTCCAATTTGATGGATGGAAAACCAGGAAAGAATGACAAGAAAACCCTATCACCACATGAATTCAAAAAGAGGTAAGTAAGGACCGTTTATTCAATCCACGCCTTGAGACAGTCATTGCATTTTGTCTCGAAATACAAATACAAATACAAATACAAAGCATTGACCAATACATTTTGAGAAGATACCACTTCACATTCTTATGTAATTACTTGATTTTTCGATTTGTTATCTACGTATCTCTTAACCCAATAGAAATCACCCTCGATCCCAAAGTTTTGCTGAAACTCTAGAAAAAAGTTTTCCACACAATTTTTTCGAGAAGTCGTATTTTGTTCGACCCAAGTTGCTAACGAGGAAAATTAAATCGTAAATCATATACGGTCACACGGCTGATCCGAACAGCTTCTCGATTCATTCTTTTGCAATTCGTTTGAACGTTTCCATAATTGTTTCAGGCAGAAGTAAATTGAAAGTGACGCAGCTTTACAGCGCGTTTGATATGAACTCAACTGATATACCGTAAATGAAACGACGAGTCCATTAACGCCACGCAGACGTGCTGGGAATCTCGAAATTTTCGTTTACAAAGAGAATTCCTGAAATGCGCACAGGGTTTTACGCTTTTAAACATAATCGTCTGTATAATCATCATGTAAACAGTAGTGAACAAACATCTTAATGAACAAGCAATCTCAAATGCAAAAGACTGACTCGCCGGGGTTACTGCATGCTTCAGCATTACGTATAGATTTTTCGATTCGGTACCCTCGCTGTGTAAAGACCCAATGGTCAAACCCGCAGACATGCGCTCCTTGTGTCAAGTAAGGCAGGAGAGGATTATAGGACATAGCATATGATAAAAGGGCACCACGAAAACAATGTTCTTATGAATCTAAACGTTTAGCAAACGTATAGATGAAATGGAAGTGCATTGTCCTTCATTTTCTTGCCCTAAATGTCACTTAATTATCATTCATTTTCCTCTTAAATTTCAGGGCAACTTGACGTTTTAAGAGGTGCTGTGCACCCCATGCACACTCCCATGTATACCAGTAAGGAATTTCGTACGTCGGCAAATAAAAGTCACGTTCCATTCAGGCGGCTATTTTCATAAGTATACTAATCATATCCTTGGAAAATGCGCATAAAAATTCATTTCATTGCTGCGATAATACAAAGCAAGTATCTGTGAGAATACTTTGTTCCATTTCATCTATACGTGTATTCTTTCATTAAGTTGTATCAAGCAACACATTTCTCTTTAAAGAATCAAAGAAGATCCAATTTTTTGTTTTTTGCATAGGCGCTTGGCGTTCGACGCACATATCGTAGTCATACATAGTGTCAAATTTCTAGCACTCCCCTCCTCCTCTTCTTCCGGGCATTTATCAGCTAGCTTGTGTTGACACTTACTAAGGTAAAGGATATCTCGGAAAGGATATATACATATATTTACACAACGTCTTTGATTAATGTTATTTTTACAACGTCCCTGATTAATTGTATCCAGTAATACAATTAATTAATCATATCATGATATTCACATCTCAAAAGAACTAGTGATTAGTGCGTTTGAATGCCCGCCTAAATGTCGCCGTTACTTGAAGTGCGCGGGACTTGAAAGGCAGCGCACCCCGGTAAAAAATCTGTGAAAACAATCGATGCGGATACATCGGGGGCGCAGCAGTTTATTACATCTTACGGGGATTTGGAGATTCGATCAAGTCTGTGTTATCAGAAGAATTATATGAATGTATAACATGGCGCATTCGTGCGTAACGTATTGATGAGCTATCGAAACTTCGGAACATTTCCGTGATGATTGCGCTAAGTTAAGTAATAAGCTTAAATGAAAGCGTATTGGGTTACTTTGAATCCACGCTCAGCCCCCGGCTACCAGCTTACTCGCGCATGTCAACGCAGCGACGAGATCGATACCACAAAGGACCTGGAAATCTCCGAGGAAATTCCGCCTTGATTGCCGAATATTTATCTAGTTCAACGCGTACTCTTCCTTTAGAAACTATCGCATTCAGCCGTCTCCAGGAATCCGACTGACGTCCCACAAGACTACGAGATAACCGTGTAAAAAAGACCGAGAAATCTCAGCTATTTATCCCCGGACAATTAATCATATTGGCTTTAATTCCGTCTTTCGGCGCCCGATGCACCGATTACGCGCGGGACCTTATGAAAAG
This sequence comes from Tubulanus polymorphus, assembly GCF_964204645.1. Lineage (NCBI taxonomy): Eukaryota > Metazoa > Nemertea > Palaeonemertea > Tubulaniformes > Tubulanidae > Tubulanus > Tubulanus polymorphus. The sequence goes on along the minus strand of NC_134029.1, from coordinate 9,792,011 downwards.
AAGCTTATACGGGTAGAATAGCTGTTCACGCCGGCCCACTTAACGGGACATGGAGAATCTATCGAGAATCAATCATATTTGAAAAGGATGATCCTAATTTCCCAACTAAACAGATAGTTTTAATGCGTTTGGGAAGTTAAGATAAGATCATAACGGGCGTATGAAGCCACCACGAACGATGGCTCAAAAGCATAGGTTTTCATTCCCATTAATTGCCTTCAGATTTAAATCAATCCCTTAATAAGGCGTCGTACGAACTACGCTTTTCCGTAGAAACCATAAATCGTCGACAAAATGTAAGGATATATATCTGAACATTTTCACCGATCCGTTCAACCGTTTGACCAAATTTACCTAATTCGTAGGTTTAGAACCCTTGCAATCGCAAATGACAAAGCTTTTAATCTGGAGAAATTAATGTAAGTACGAAAATGACGTTATGGATATGCATTAAACAATATAACCAGGTGGGTCATGCAGTAAGATAGATACCTCCTTTGCCCTATGCAAAATCTTCTCAAAACTTTCGAAACCTTTTTTGCGAATGGCCATATACTATAGAGAGAGAAGAAAGCGTTAGCATTTTATAAATCTACTATTTTTAGGTTCGTACCAAAATATGAAGGTCACGCCCAAAAAATACCCAAAAAGCACCTTCTTCTTTAGGCTCTTTGACTAAAAGATATAGAAGGGTGCTATGAATGAACTTGAATATCTCATCGATACGGCGGAAGTGTTTTCAGTCAAAAACCTCCGAAACGATCTTGGTGAACCTCCGAAACGATCTTGGTGAACCTCCGAAACGATCTTGGTGAAACTGAAACTTAATTGTGATGCATCTATTGAATAACTGAATTATTTTGCTGAAAACCGATATCGCTGCTTTGGACCTGCATTTCAAAGTAATATTTTGCTAATTTTCAATATAAGCCGCACGAATCAATTATCTATATTACAATCATTAATGAAATTGTTATAAAAAGATCATCGTAATCATAACTGGGGCTAGGAGAGGGAAGGACAGGCTAAAAAGAAATACCACAATCACATCAGATATATGATTACGAACCAGTACATCATTGCTTCAACAGGACTAAAATGACAGAGATGGAACTAAGGTGCCAATGGTCACCATGCCCCCTTATCATTATTCTTAATCATTCTTAAATCATCTTGAAAAAAATTACTAGTCTAGAAAGTAAAATCAGATTAGAAAGAATTAGCGACAGATATCATGTATCAATTTGACCATTTTGACATTTGTGGTGGTGATTGTCGGTCATTTCGTTTTGCTGTGGTAGCCCTAGTCGTGGGCTTGGGCTGATTGTGGATTATTGTGTAAGTTTTAAGGTGGTCGTGACTCGTTGTGATTGGTGGTGGGTGGTTGTGACTAGTTGTGGGTGGTTTTGACTAGTTGTGGGTGGTTGTGACTGGTAGCACAGTTTAGTAATACCCCAACAGAATAATGCCTCATTTTTGTTTGCCTAGTAGATTCGATTTACGATTTTCCCGGAGGCTTATCTGTGCCGCAATCGGTTTTTGTCTGTATTCTATAATGTGTCCATATTTTATCACTCACCATTATGTAAATCACCTTTATTCTGTTGAGAAATTAATCAAAAATGGGAAGCTATCTTAAGATTTACTTAGTGATTGTAATTGTAATATGTAGTGATGTGGGTTGTACGAAAGCAGCCACTTTTTCTGGAATCTGAGCCATCGATAGGTAACCGCCAGTATAGTCATATTGACAGCAGCCAGCACAGATCCTCACAATTAAACGTGATAACAGTCGGATAATTATTCTGCCTAAGTGATGAAAATTCCCCGGTTATTAATTCAACCTTCCCTTCGTATTTGCGAACGATCGATCAAAGTTCTATTGATACCGTTATTTTATGAAAAGGTCTGGTCTCGAAGTGTCATAGTCAGGGGCAATTTCTGCTAAATTAGAAGCCAAGATTCTCTCATTAACCGCAGCGTGAATGAAGATGCTTTGAAAATGCGCTATGAGCGACGAAATCCATTCGGCACGGACAACTGTAAATGAAGCAGGAAAGAGACAGCCTCGATCGGCAAAATTTCGCCCGACTTTCAAAGGGTTTATTAGGTACTTATTTATCGAAACGATAAATCAGTTGAGACAGGAGTTTAGAGGAGATGCGTCGGGCCCAATAAGAAAAGATGTATGCATATCCATCAGGATCCAACCGTCAATCAATTTGCCTTTAAAATGACCAATAACGAATATATAGAAAGCAGATTTCGAAATAAACACTGAAATTAAATGATTGATTTGTTATTCTTTTCTCAAACGACTAATGCACTTTTGCTTGATAAAAAAACAACTAACCGATTGCCCAGTTAAGTTTATTTAAAAAGTCTTTCCGTCAAAAGCGGCCATGATATCAATCGTCATTAATAACTTCGTACGTCTGGTTTTTTTTCTGGAAACCTCGTTTCCTCGTTTAGTAATTTAAAACGACCAAACCAATATTCCCTACGAATAAAGGTCAGAAATATTAGTAGATATAGTTTCGGTGTAAAAAGAGATAGCGCTATAAGCTGAAGTTGGCGTCTCCGTTCATGAGAGAACTATGATGCTTATTCAAAAATAGGCTCGCTGACAAGAGGTTTTGATGTCTCCTTCATAAGACTGTGTACGCTTGTACATATACCCATTCGAATCATGGGTAGTCCGTATTTATACTTGGCACAATTTCTTCGGCGCACTTTTTGTCAACTGAATGGACTTCTCATTGGCGTTACATCCTGACGCTGAGACACTACGCTCTCGGCGTCAACACCGATGAATAGCACTTCAGTGAGATAATATACGGAAATCAATTAATTGAATAATTGACCTCTGGCCGTAACGCAGTGAAACAGCGTAAACCAGTGGCTGAATAAACAAATTTCAATTTATTGGTTATACATGGAGAGTTCTAGAATTTCATAAAATTTTGTAGCATGTTTGTTCATAAAGCATAACAGTTCAATGAGGAACCTGCGCCATCATGTAGCAATCGAGGATTCCAATTATGGCAGGCGAGGATCCACCATGTTCGCTAGTTGTCACTCGAACTTCCGCGTTCGATTTCTTCTACATTTCGGGAGCCCAAAAATTCAGTTCAAAGTTGAGAAGTTGCTCGTCGCTCCATATGTCGGTGCGTATGTAGCTGGTGTTGCGAGTTCCCCATTTTGTAGTAAAATGTAAGATGTAACGATATTCAAACCTAGGTAGCTCGATGAGTTTCCTTAAGCCACCTGAAATAAATGAACTCAACCAACCATTTGAAATTCTCTGCAGTTATCCAAAGGAAACGTATTGAAAAAGGGGGTTACGTTTGCTCTGTGGCTGTGAACCTTGGAAGATTACCCGAACGATAACCAGCGATTCATCGGCCAAAAGGAAACCTGGGAAACTAGCCGGGGGGAAAACCGACCAGTCTCATCGACCAATACTTAGTGTCATTCCCGATTCGCAAATTAGACGCTAGAACGCCAGAAAACAGTAAAACAAGAAAAAACTATTCGGGCCATACTAAAAAAACATTCTGTATGGCTGGGCACGATGACGCGTTTTTACATTGATCCATATTTTGTTTTCTCGCGCGAGATTACAAAAATTGTTGTTCAATAGTATGGCCAGAATCAGTCACCATAAAAACGGTGAATGTATTCTTGAAATGTATTTTGCTGCGTTAAATTAAATAATATCTTTCAACAACGATAAAATCATTTCTCAATTTGCGGCTTCAAATAAGGAAAAAATGTAGCCGCTGTAAAAACAGCAATAACGCGTTTTCTACACCATGCGTTCGAAATGAAGGCAATAAAAGAAAGTTAGGATATTGCGTTGTCCGGATTCGAACCTAATGTTGTGACTAAAACAGAAATAGCAAAAAAACGCTAATTCCTGACCGGGCGCTTAAACAAAAGAGGTCCTTTGCATACCATAACAGATTTTTAGAGCAGATTCAGCCCTGTTCCCTGTTTTGACGCAGTTTCCGAAACGGACTTTCTCCGTTTAGGCGTACCGGTAATTTATGCAAATGTAATTATACATTGTTTACATTTTTCTCCGCAATCCTTCCGCGCGGGGATTTGAATCTGATGGCACCGGGTTCGAATTCCTGCCGAGGGAGGATGGTCTTTCTCCGCTAGGGAGAGCTGTATTGAATTGGTCTATGGGCGTACATGTATATTAATGAAATTCAATTCAATTATTCTTTATTGTTCCGTAACGTAGTTAGACATTATAAGATTAAGAACAATAAAGACAGGGGAGAATAAAACCTTATAAAGAAAATGATAATACGTAGAGTACAAAAACAATAACAGTACACACGAAGTAAACAGGTTTTCAGTAAATGAGTCTATGATAGTTATTTCATGAGTTAAACCCTTTCTCAATGAATTTCCCTAAATATTTAGCCATTTCTATAGAGGATGTTATAATTACAAATTTGTCTTGATCATTTAGGAGATTGGTTATAAAATTTCTTCAACAAGTCTGTTCTCAATTTATCGAATTTTGCACACTCCATCACAAAGTGGAACTGATTATCTACCACTCCACATCTGCTACAAAGGCGCTCTTCCCTAGGGATACCTAGATAGCGCCCTTTCTCAATCATAAGTTTATGTGTTTTACCGAGTCCTAATTTGGTTAGAGCTGTCTTAGCGGAATATGGGATGTTCAGGAGTAAATAGGGTTCCAAACTGAAGTCTGTTTTGAAAATCTTACTTCTGTTTTCTAAAATATTCTATATCGCTGTTTGAACCTTTTAATTTGCTGATAGGAGATCTGGCCAACTTCTAGCAGGTTTAGACTATTTGTAGCAGCCAGTATGGCTTTTAGGAAGATATTCCATTCATGTGTCTGGTTTTTCACAGAACCCAAATCTTTCACCGTTATATTTACAATACTATTTACATTTATACATACATGGTTATTTAAGTTAATTGTACGGGAAAATGCATCTATATAAATAGGTAGTCTTCCTAATTCGCCGAGAACTGCTAAATTGATAGTTTTTTTTGTTTACATGTAATATGAACTTGCTTCTTATTGAAAATTATAGCCTTACTCTTTACAATGCTTATTACTAAATCCCATTTTTGAAGACCATGTTCAGATTTAGACACTAATACAAGATCGTCGGCATATAATGAGTAATTCATCAGTATATCGCCCAGTGGAACTGGTGTATACGGAAATCGGGTTCAAACGAAAATCAGATTTAATCGGAACGTGTCTTGCAGGTCAAAAGCTTATTGAATTTCTTCTTGTAAGTCCCAACATAAATTGAATTCAATAACGATGTTGTTGCCACTCAGAAGAAAGAACTGAAAATCGTTTCTTAGTACACAGAGGAAAATGAGATACAAACCGACGCTATGAAACAGGAATATTAAATGAAACAACACCTAACCTGATATCCCTTCATGTGTCCACCAGATGTGCCAATTCAAACCTCTGCCTGAAAGAAAGAAGAGATTTGAAAAATTAGTTTTAGATTTAATGAAAATAACGGAACTCGCTAAAAATGGTTACGGCGTTGACCTATTTTTCGAACCCTGGCGAGTTGTATTATCGAATTCGTTCGTGAGTCAATAAATTGTAGCGTTTTATCCGCTTATTTACATTACGATTTGATTCATTAGCGTCGATCGATTGTGACATCAATTAGCATTAGTTAATTATCGCCTACTTTATCCCGTTACCGATATCGTGACCCGCCAGTGGCTCCACCGACCTTGCCGATACTCAAAACGACGCCGATAACCAAATCAGCGCAAGATTCAATTATCTCTTATCAAAAGCCATCTCAATCACTTCTTCCGTTATTATTTTAGCGCCGTGTAACCACGGCCATCATCGATTGAACGCATAGCGGAGGTGTAAAGCTAACAGGACTAGGCTTAATTTCCGCGGTTACCATGCAGTTACACGGCGGCTTTAGAGAGAGACGGCAGTGCTCTGAGTTTTACCGACGGCGGGTAATTTCTTGTCTGGACGATGATGTTCGAACTAACAGAAAAGGTTAGGGCGAATAGATTCGTGACTGCCTTTATGACTTCATTTTCCAATCCCGAGAAAAGAAAAAAATGCCATACACGAGGGAAAACCCGCAGTGCTACTGTGGCAATCGAGGATTCCACGTATGGCGGGCGAGGATCCACCATGTTCGCTAGTAGATTGTTGGTCGTCCGCGGTCGATTTCTTATACATTTCAATCAAATCTGAATGCATTTTTATCTTAAATGAATCAATTATTTATGAAAACTACACCGATATCCGAGTTGAAGAATGAAAGTATTGTATATTTAGTAAGTCCTGTGATAATGTATGGATTTGGGAGTCTAAAAATCCAGTTCAAAATTCGTTGAAAATGGACCAATTTTGACTACGGACGATTACGATTACGATTTTATTTACACTCCAACCATTTCCATGGTATATGGAGGAAAACTATTACACATGTATATACAAATATTTACAAAACAACACTGGAGTGGTTAAAATTTAGAGAATGAAAACGTAACAAAATATATATACATCAACTATTTACAATACTATATATACTATTGGAGGGATCTATATACATCTAAGCCGGTCTTAATGAATTTAGCTAATTTGACCGTTGGGTTTTTCAGAATATCAAGGGTATTAAAGGTATTCAAATTCAAATAGTTTTTGCGGGGTTCGTTAAGTAGGGTACAGTCAAACAGAAAATGGGATTCGTCACCTAAAGTATTACAAGTGGGGCATATTCTATCGGCTCTGTCTAAATGAAGGTTTGAAAATTTGTTCACAGGTAAAATATAGGACCCGACCCTAAATTCAAATAAACGAGTTCCTAAGTCATCACCAAGTTCTATTATATACTTCTCTAACCTAATATCATTTTCAAATTGCCTAAAGTTAGTGTACATCGGATTAGTATTTATGGCAGATACGGTTTCTTGAAGGTGCTGGTCACGGAGTATCTGTTTTATTCGTTTTGAAAAAGATTTACTGTTAGTCATGAATTGATGCGTCCAAATGCAGGACAAACCACAGTCATCAAAGGTTTTCTTTATATATGATAACCAAGGGCTCTTAAATTTATCCCTTGAAAATAAATTGAAACGACCTACTGCTCGTCGCGCCATCTTGTGGGATAGCTGGTTTTGCGGGTACCCAATTGATTTTTGGGCCACTCCTTAGAAGTAAAATTACAAAAATTATGTTGCCCTATAGGTTGTTTAAATACCGTAGTTGCCCCACCAAAATGTTTTCGCGCATGTTTCTCGCCAACAAATTATAGAAATGAAATTTGTTGAATATGCCGCAAAGGTATAAGGCCTTCCTGAGACCGTTCAGATATCTTAGGATCAGAGAATCTGTGAATCAATGGATGAGATCACACTCCGTTAGGGTTCACTCAAATCTTTATCTTACTCCTTAACATTATATTTTTGCATCAGAAAGTTGCAGTATAATATTTGTTACCATCATTTAGAGCGTTGTAAGCTCCAAATTCGCCCATTATGTAAACGAGACGTTTGATAAATTGCCCGAGTCAGCACCAAAGCTGCAGAAAAAAAGGCTTTTTCAATCAAACACGTTAAAAAGTGGCGAGCGATACGAATGGTGGAATAAGAGAGGCGCCAATTCGAGAAACCTCTTATTGAATCAAAAGATCACATTCACAAAAGTACTTTCGCATTCGTGCAAATATTCTTATGTCGATGATTAAGGAAAAAAGATAAACAACAAACTGGAATTCTCCTGCAAGTACACTTAGCTAATTGGCAATTCTTTTTCAAATTTCACCAGCAAAGAACGTTTCATGCACTACAGCATTGCAGTACCTTCTATTCCTACGTGTCTGTTTGATGTGCGAACTTTTTCATTGACCTGTTACGTGTCTCGTTGGGACGCCGAGAAAGTCACTTTTTATGTTGTGAAAATAATCATTACGGTTTTGAATGATACCCTGTCAAGAACCATCTGATGATATTTAAAGGGGTTCTTTAAAAGAAACCCTTTATGGGAAAAAAATTTCCCTGTAGTTTTTTTAGAGAACCGTACAAATAATGTTCATTGAAGATTGGAGAACCTTTAAGGGTTCCTTCGAAGGCAAGCTGAAGAACCCCTAGATTCTATTGTTGAACCCCTTGTTCTAAGAGTGTAACTTTACTATATATATCTAGTAGTACATGTATTCAACCCACCCAGTGTGTGTCTGTCCGCTTTAGGTATGGAGCGATGATAGCAGAAAGCAGATATATATGATATAACGAATAATAAATAATAAATGATTAATCACATAAAGCGAGTAAAATTCTCAGTTATTTAATGATAAGTTCGCATGTTTATCGCTGGTATAAGATTTATGATGAATGCTGACGGGATTCATACTGTCATCAGAAACCGGCGTACAATTTGAACGCCGCTCAGAATTCCGTAGCGGGCATAAACGATGTCATTTTGCCGTGATTTATTGCGCATAAATATATCAATCATTTTCACGCGGCTTGTCGTTTTTTTTCGGTGGCAGTTGATGTTCACGTTTGACGATGCAGTGCAACGTCAAAGCGGAAGCAGATGAAATACGATTTCGTATTAACATTTATGTATGCAAACACGTTCGAATCGGCAATCTGCGGGTGGAAAATGCAATTCCGACGAGAACGTTTCTGAAAAAATCATTGAAAATCATTGAAAAAGATTTTTTCGATCACTCCATTTGTCATCGATTTCAAATGTCGATATCTATTACGAATATTTCCTAGAGCTTATCTAATGGTCGAATATTAAACCATCTTTGTTGCGGCATCGGGCAACTTATTGTACACCCTTATGTAAATGAAAAGTTATCCAATTTCATAAATTCTTTGTGGCAATTATCAAATTTAAAGCTCTTATTTAAGGGCAAGTATCAAACTAAGCTCTTGTTTACCGTATTCGCTAGTATAGTAAATGAGAAGATTTTGACAAACTAGTTGTCGTAATGCACGGAAGCATAGGTTTCTGTGGTATTGCATCGAGAAATTTGAGAGTTTTTGACAGCGAGTTTGGTGTTATTTAGATATCAAATCGACGATGAAATGAGAAGTTTATATAAAAAAAGACTTTGACACACTAGTTTGTTATGATTAATCAAATCAGAAGTTTCGTCAAAAGCATTAGATTAAAATTCAGTATTTGTTGTTATAATTATGAATATGAATATACGGATATAGTGCATATTTCCTTCTGGTATATTGACCTCAGGCATTTTTACCGCGTACCGCACTTGCTATGTTGCCCTTTGGAGTAATAGATCGAAATAAACCGCATCTCATTTCGCGTGAGGATACGAAGAAAAACTTTTAATGAGGCAGGTTTCTCCTTGAGTCAAGTATTTGATATCCGATAGGACTGGCATATACATGCATAACCAGGATACAAATACATCACGGATGTGTTTCCTCTGATCACGCAATCAACCGATTCAAAATCTTATACCGGAGATAATGGCTAAAATGAGATAAAACCAACGGCTGGATCCGTATCACCATTATACAAATCTAACCGTTGATACAATGGAACCCGACGTATGTAAGGTGTCACTTAACGAGATAATTTTCGAGCCCGTGGGCTGGGCATAACTCATTCAATCCAATTCAAACGAATTCAATCCAAGAGTATACATTTTCAATTGTTTGTTTAAAAAAACAAATGTTGTTTCAACAAAAATCCAGAAAGAGTGATAATTGATGTCTACAAATCCAACTAAATAATGCAATAAAGTATAATTTCCATTTAACCTTTTGATAAACCAAGCCGACTTTTATGAAAAAGTTCAAATGCTCAATTTAGCGCAGACTTTAACGAGTAACAATTAGACTAGTATAAATACTCGGCTCAATTCACCATAGTTTTAAAGCGTGAATCGTATTCTGATGCCACTGCAAAGCGAATCGTTTGGGACGAAATTTTCATCTGTTTCAATTTGACGTGATTGATCTTTCCCCGCCGTTTCAGTCGTAAATCTTGTACGGCAGCGCGTCGAGCTTTTTATCGAAAGAGACAGTACACACACACACACGCGCCGGGAATCGAGACTAACGGAAGAGAAGAATTAGCAGCACCTTCGCACAGAACACTATATGATTAGCGAACGGCAGCGAACATATCGACACACGATGTAACCATAAATCACCGATAACTGTCATAAATTGTTTTAGCGAAGAAATATGTAATTGTGAGTATCGCAATGTCTCAATTACATTGACGTTCGATCGGGCACGCATTCGGCCGTGCCGGTTTCGTGTTTCGTCGTCCCCGCGGAGGAAAAACTGCGGCTATATCGGCTAATTTCTAATTTCATTAGAGATTAGTAGATTCGCGTATACGTAATCGAATAATCAGAACTTCGGGACAGGCGATTTTTTATGAATCATTGATAAGATTATCCGGTCGTGCAATTATCGTAAATCTAGAAATCTATAACTATGTAGAATATTTCTCGAATAGAATAATACCGGGTAAACAAACACCGGTAAACAGAATGAAAATGAATCCATTGTTAATAGATATTGATTCGAGCGGCATTCAAGCTGTCATTATCGATTCGAGACTGATTACGAATAGACGACGTCACATCCGTAACGTCAACGCAAATCATTTGATATGTATACTAAGACAAAACTCATTATCGAAATTCGTGGGTTTAGGATTTATTGCCTGTAGGCATAAAATCATCTAAAATCGCTACAAAATGTTATATGACCCAGATCCACGTTTCCGACAAATTTTGACTCGACATCAGTTGTTAATCCCAGATGTAACATTTTATCAGCAACTGTTAGGCCTGAATATCCGAATATTCCCCCAACTTCGTATCTATCCACCGACCCAAGATCTACTGAAAGTTTAAACACGGACGTATAGAAACTAGGTCCATCGTATAAACAAATAAAAAGAAAACATGTTGACAATTCGTATCTGTCCGTCGAATGAACGGTAATATTAGTAAAATGACCAATCGACGCACGTTTTGAGAGTCATTCATTCGTTCCCCGTCTCGTCTTGCTCGTATAATCTCTATTGATACGATAGTAGTTATCGGAAGGATGGCGGCGGTCAATACGTCAACTCACATAGTAATCTATCTATGAGCTATATAGAGACGCGTGGATTGTCTACAAACGAGAAGAGTTGCTCAATAAGCGTCGCCCATTCATTTTTTTCAATATTATTGATATTGTATTCATCGAATAATCCATAACCCTCGTGCGGTTTTGCTATTGCCAGCCAATTGAAATCCTATTAGACCGAGATAACGCGCAATCTGAGCGTCGTCGATAAAAACCGCCCGGTTTCGGCTGGCTGGTTCTGATCCGGCAATGGATGCGCCGGGTCATGCACCGGTACGCCGCGATCAAACAGATTAAACTTATTCAATTTCCTCGATTCTCTCCTAGTCGCAAGACGGAATACAAGATCGAACACGCTATCTATTCAGCCCTTCGATATAAACCCGACGAAATCAGCTAAAAACTATCGCATGCCGGAGGATATTTACATACATACGTATGTATATACATATAACATATTGAAGGAATAGATTTCATACGGTTAGAAATGAGAATAAAATCCATATTTGATCAAGAAATTTAATAGGCAGAGAGTGCCAAATCGTCGAAATTTTCATTAAATTCGCGTGCGTGTGCCACCGGTGATCTTTCAGTCATATCGACTAGTGAAAAACTAAACTGAAACCAACCCACGTTGCGTTATTGTTAATGATCCATAGATCATCTTGTATTCGAATAACTCTATATCGGAGAGAAAAAATGTGCAATTACCCTGCAATGTGATTAGTCCGCGATGACTGTATATCCGAGTTGTCCGCGTGTTCATTCGAAGTCACGAATAGACAGTGAAGTAAATGCATCACATTCCCTGGACATTAAGAGTCCATCATGCGTCGATCTCTTGGGGTGCCTAATTCCTGCGACGAGGACGCTTAATTGGGTATTTGTTTTTTAATTTAGCGCTCGGTAAACGCATCGTAACGCCTGGAATTGCCTGGTAATACAACACTACACACAATTCGCGTAATGGAAGTAACGTCATAATGTAAACAGCTGTCACTGACAATCTTTGCCCCGCGTCGTTTTTTGTCAGTATTTTCGAAATGGCAGAAAAAGAACCGATTGCTTTCGGGCACGAAATGGAGTTTTGTCGAAGCCAGCGTCGAGAAAATTTCAGTTATATTTGATAAACGCTATATGCAAAGACTAACTAAATAAAGAGCTATACCCATTTAAACTCTATATCCATGTATGCAAGATAAATAGATATATTGGAATTTATCTCTAAGAAGACTCGGAGAATCTAGATTTAATGATGAAGAAGGAATAAATAGATTTATTCAAAGAAAACATAATATCCAACACTGAGAAACATGTCCGAAATGTTTCCTTGAGCTAGTTCGTATTCTGACATGTCCTAAAGTCATCTTCAGGATTATCAGACTATTACGTAGTCGAAACGTAGACAGATATTAGCCCTGAGTAAACAGTTTTGGTATGGGAACACGGTCAGAGTGTAAGATGGAAAATTATCCATCCAGTTTCATCAATATTTCCAAATATTCATATTACCTTCAATTTGAAAATACAAAGTCACAGATTAGTCACGTTTCCGTACATTAAACGTCGGGAACGTCGTTTCCGCCTTTTTCAACACATGATATTACACGTGTGATACGAACGCGTTTGCATCACTTATGAAAAAAAATTCCACTCGGCTTCGCGAATCACTTGTGTAGACGTACATACTTCAACTAACGAGAGTCCTGAGAATGTTTGAAGTGCATTTCCGCGTTTTTCTCAATTAACGCGACGTCCAATTAGGTCTAATTGCGACGGCTGAATATCTACAGATTATGCACTTGATATATTTCATTTGTACGTGGATGTACAAATTTATATCGGTTGTCAGCGTAATAGTCATGTGTCAATTCTATATTCAAATACACGTGTCGTCGTTGCAGAGATACTCCATGATTGAAATTGCTTAAAAATATCTATGGAAAAACCGCATTTTTTAGAGCATCAACGTGGCCTTAGATTATTCTAACCGTCAAAGTTAACATGTTCTTATGGGAAACAGGGAAACACGGAATTAAACATGTGTTCTCGGAAACATCGGTTCCTGAAACCGTGATCCTCGTTCCTCATAAATGCACCCGTTCAGAAACGTGTTTCTGTTTCTAAGATGTTTCCGTGTTTACCTGTATCTTGGGGGTTGGGCTTTTAAGCACGGAAACACGTAAACACAGAAAAGAAAACATGTTGGATCTCGGAAGAATTGTTCTCGAAAATAAGTTTTCGGTTTCCCGTTAAACACACGCGACACAAGGAAACGTTTTGAAACATGTTTCTGTTCCCTGTTTCTGTGTTTATTTGCGTCGTTTGCGTTGGGCTATAGGACTCCACACGTTGGACTCCAAAGGGGGAAGCAAGTGATAGAGAAATAAGCTGCAATGAATAATGATAATGAGAGTAATGACTGAATATGAACTCTGATAAAAATGATATCTGACAAATCAACTACGTATTGATTCTGAGTAATAAGTAGTGATTTTTTTATCTAAGTTAAGCCGCAAAAGCCGGCTGTTGACTGCCTATACCCAAGTGACTGCCTGTAGCCAATGGTGACATCATATAGATGAGATGCATACGACCCGGACATAAAATATCCCTGGAACAGGTCAATATAGACAGAATGTGCTAGGCATTGATTTCGGTATGTGGTTTGACAATATTTGAAGTTCATCATTGTTACATCCCAGTAGGCAGAGATCAGGCAGGCAGGATCCATCGTCTGGCTGCTTCGGCTAGAGTACATTAGATTGCGCCGATCACTGAGGAGACAATGTAAAACCACGGCGTGTGTCGGAATTAATCGTTAGTACTCGCTAGGATTACACTCTCAATGCGTCAAAATCTATTTATCATCTGTCCGGTGACCGCAGAGCCCACCACGCGCGAAGCACCGAGAACGCTTAAACGTGTACTGAATAAAGATATGATTTTCTCATATTTTATCCCGATACGAGATTCAAATTCAACATTTTCTTTATCCTGATTTCGACTTTGATGTTTGCTCTGTTCTTATTTGATGTAGCTGGCTGCCTTGAACCAAACTATATTGACTATCTGTGGTAGCTGCTTCGGGCCATGACAAAAAGAATCATCGAAATCCGCATTTCTCTTCCCTTTTCCGCAATAAACATGAAATACCGCGTTAAAACGCGTTAAAACGATTATCATTCGTTTTATAACTCGTTCAAATAAAATACGTGTGGGATTGAGCCACCACAATAATTCTGTCATTTTGTAGTCCACTTGAAACCTCTGAATAGCGACGACAAACATTTGATTATTCTTATTCGATCTCTATCATAAGGAAATCATAAAGATCGTTAACACATTGTACATCTCTAACATAATACTTTTTAAACATCTTAGAACATAGATAACATAATCTGATGACAAATTATCTGGGATAACTACACGATGCATCAACTGATCTGACGCGAACGCGCATTGTTAATTGATCATCTCATTTTTAGCTCTGATCATCTTTTCCCTTCACATAGCCTTAATTAATCAAAGGTTCTTTTTGCTCTTCCATAAGAGGAATTATATACGTTCTCTTTCGAATGCCATTTGAGGTTTCAGCCAATTCATCCGCCTTTGTGAACAGACATCTTACACCGAAAATAATAATTCCGAAAATGCACAATCGAAAAAAATAAAAAATTTCGTATGAATTGATTCGATCTAAGCCATTTTTTTCGACGAGAACACGTCTCGATGCACGACTCGTCGTCCTTGACAAGTACAATTTGCGCACGAAAAAAAATCGCGTCGCCTATAATCAGCAGATACAACAGAGCAATAAAATCTTCGAAGTTCTCGCTCATCGGTCGGTCGTCAAGTCAATTTCGATTTGTTCTCACTGAAGGCACGCGCGCGCGGCATGTCGCTGCAGTTATAACTATCCGAGTTGACACTATGCGAATGATGGTGTAATAGAAAATGTCAGGGCAAATACTTCTCTAGTTTTCGAGGTGGGAATAATAATGTTTTATCTACTATCATGATGCCGACGATGACGATGACGATGATAGTGAGATGATGGTGTATCGAGGGGATTAGAAACTATGGCTTTGTGTCGCCTGGCCCCCAAATACGACCGGATATTGCGGCTCGCATGCGTCCAATTGTGAGACGTCACGATAAAAATGTAATAAAGGATATGATATCGTTATTACATTAAGCTATGTATTTCCCCGGTATCGATCGGAAAATACACACGCGGAGATTTTCAAATTCGCATGTTTGATACATTCGTCATGTCACAGTAAACGGGAATGGAACGAAAATTTTCAAAATCATTCGATTTGAGTCGAATATTCGAACAGGAGAACGCAAACTTGTGTTGCTGAACTGAAGATAACGATAATATGATGTAACTGAAGAGGAAGATGATATGATATACACTGTTAAAAGACGAATTACACATCTATTCATTTATCAAATGAAATTGTAAAGTTTTTACCAGACATAAATGGTATAGTCCAGTTAATTGAACGAGATGTCCATGGAGCTTGAGACTTTATCGAGACAATTGTAAGTTCTAGACAGTTTTGGAAAATGAACAAGAACCCCTGGGGCAGGCTCGATGTATCATGCATAAAGTTATGAAGTATTATTGTCATGCTTCTCGTAGAATTTTATTATGACAAATATGCCCATCACACATTATTGCTTGATTATGATTTAGAGAATTACGCCCCACGATTTCAAAAGTCATGATCATTATATACATATTCGAATAAGACTGTTTGCCGTTTTGTTTGCTGAAGGCATCATTCGAAGATTTGTTTCGGAAGGTCGAAATCGTGAAAGGAACAGATGGCAGTATGACGAACGTTTTAGTAACACAGTCCGTGGTCAGGAACAGTCCGTGAACAGGATTTTTCCGACAATAATTTGCACGAATTTTGAATAAAACTGATTTGTATTGAATTGAAAATGAATCATGATTAAAATACCGGCGACCCTTCTGTGGCAAGCGAAGATTCCACCAGGATCGCTTGTGGGTTGTGCTTCTATTCCCCTGCATTTCAATCAAATTCGAATCAACTTTTCATATAAGTAAATCTACCTTTAGTGAAATCTTAACCATACACAGAGTGAGAAAGCATATCTTATATCCATTCAAAGACTTGTTAGAAAATTTTAAATTTGGAAGCCTAAAATCAAGTTCAAATTTCATTGAAAATGAACTGATTTTTACTACAAAATGACCTAGTGTTTTGTGGTGTCATCTGGTGATTGCCGGTCCAATCGAATAGGAATTCTAGATAAACGCTAATAGATTTGACCGATTTGCGAATAGCCTTGTTACGTTGTGAGTAGAGTGCTTTAATCTAATGTTAACAAGTGGGTATGATTATAGTAAATTCAATCATTAATTTATCATTAATACTGACTATATAATACTGAAAGTTACGTTGTTATTGCGGCAATCCAAACACATGGCTTATTAGCATAAACAGGATGCCACGCGAATGACGACATCAACAAAAACCAATCAAAGCAAATATGGAAGTTTTGAAAATAAATACGGAACTTGAAATATATAATCAATAACTGCGTAACTGGGACGTCTTTCGCAGAAATCATATCATAACATTTCATTTTTTGATTGGTTAAGTGTTAAATGACACTAACCGCAGAACCATAAGTCAGCGGGACGAAAGACGAGTATTGATATATACAATTTTGTGAGCAAGTTTTTTTTGGACAGAGCCCTAAGGAAGTCAATAAAAATTTTCAGAACATGTATGGACTTGATTCTAGTAGGTCCCACCCGTTGATGCGATAAACTTCGATAGAATACTATACCTACGGGGAGACTCCACGAAAGTGCCATACGAAATGTTTAACGCGTTTAGATACAGGATCCGACCAGATGATACTCAGATGATTCGAACAGAATTTTTCGCATCCCACATCGATTATGATACGAGCTGAACATTTATAGCAACGAATGATTGACTAACTTTAATCAATTGTTATTGCTGTATTTAAAACACTATGTTAAAACACGTCGAAACGTCGAAATAGAAGTCGCATTAGCCGGTCCTGGCGGAATTTTTACTGCGAAGTGTTGCAGCAGTGTCCAAGGGGGTTTATTCAGACCATGTATATGTCATTTAATTTATGTACACGTCTCATCAATTTAGGATTAAATGAAGAAACATTTTTTATCAATGGGTAGCTATCTATCAGCTGCCAGATTTAGAGAAAAATACTATTGACCGCCATGAATAAGAAATGAAGAAAACATCATTTCCCAGGGTTGATTCATATAAGTAAACTAAAAGCTGAAGATATGTTTTCATTAACGATAGCCTCATGCACCACATTGTGCCTAGTACCCGTGAAATAATCGAATGGAATGGCAATATCAAGAAGTTTTCTTTGAGGTTTCGAGATAGATTGCGTTTCATCGCCGTTTTAGCCGCGGGCGAATTTCATATAATATGAAGATCGACTATATATATAGAAATTTCCTGCAATTTGCCAACGCGCATATACCAATATGTTCGTAGCAAATAAGAATAGCAAGCGGTAGACGTGCCGGTGCATTGACCCGTTTTGAAGTTCAATGATGATCCATAATCGAAATATAATTCAGTTAGGAGCGAATGTCACTGGATACGACGAAGCAATGAGACGCGCTATCGGTCGAAGGTACGGGAAGAGATTCGCGTTAAACTCGGCGCATCTTGTTTCCCAAATTCCAGCGGGAATTTAATTACGAGTATCTGCGGGATAGACCAGGGATTAAATCACGACAATGGCTCGATCCGTGACGGTCCAATAAATGGCAGAACCCTGCACGATCATACGAAAAGAATAATCTCCGTACAAACCACAGCTATTAACTAAATGAAATACCAATAATGAAATGGCTTTTCCAATCTATAGATAAACTCGAAAGTGTCGATTTTCGAGAGAAACTCTGAAAATATGTGTACCGTCGTACCTTGCAAATCATCGGTAACACGCCAGTTGAGATGCATCATAGGTGTTGAGCCGCGCTGTTTGAACACGTCTAAACGCTTTTGGTTGACTAAATCTTCGGACTTGTAACGTTTCTCCAAACGTTTTAGAACTGTACATCAAAGACGAAAGATTTCGATTTCTCTTGAAAAGTATCATGTATACATGTATTCACGTATATATGCGATGTATCTTTGACGCAGTATCAAATTCTACGCGGTCACAGCAATTGAGACGAAGATAAAAGTTTTACATGACATGGTAATCAGACATCAGGCAGCGCTGATAGGAACTTAGCTTTGATGCGAATGGATGAACTCATGCCGAGAAGATGGTTTATCTTCGGCCATTCGGTCACATAACGCAGCAATTACGGGCAATTTTCAGAGGCAAAATCGCTAGAACAGCTTTTCACCCGGTGCGCCACGTAAAAACTCGAAACATACAAGGAAATCTGTTTCACAGAATCGTAATTCGTCGCATTACTTCGATCAACTATATCATTTTCCGCATTCATAAGATACAATCAAAATCACTGTTGTTGTTTTTTAGTCACGAAAATTATCAAACAAATCATCGGATAGATATAAGATTCGCTTTCTCACTCAATTATGGTCTTTCACTGAAAATGATTTATATGTGGGGAAAGTCGCTGCGAATAATATTAAGCCCGAAAACATTTTCCTTGACCTAGCGGTTCAACGTTTCGACTAAATTCTAATTGTCATCTTCAGGAATCTACCGTTTCTGTGTGAACCCTTGATTAGACATTCCGCATGCAACACTTGCTACCCACAAACATTTATCACCTATTGACCGTAATAACCAGCAACCTCTCGAATTCTACTGGACGGAACTATTAAGATCTTATCAATGTAATTATGGATTACATTTCTTAATTCTTGAGGAACGTGAAATCGAAAAGCTCTATGCGCGCATCCCTGAATTAGTTTTCAGTCCGGTTACTTTACGGTTATTTTTCGCCGCAGCCAAAGATGTGCTGCCTGATCATGGACATACACATGACTCGATTCACCCGTCGCTTACTTAGTCATTTGTCTCCATCCTGTTGTAGCGTTGACCGTCGTAGTAGTCGTTACGCGACGTTACCTACCGCGGAATGAATCATGAGACCGCAGTTAAGTAAAAGTCGTGACATCGCCGCTGCTCGCGGTAATGTGAACAAATGAAGCATAATACCGGGCTATCATTAGTAAATGACATTGTGACGTAGGATCAAAGGGTAATCAGGTTGTGGAAAGTCAGTTACATTCAGTGCCACAACGGTACGGTGGTGGCCAATGCATTATGGGAATTAATGAACTCGGATTAAGATGGTGGTAGATCTAGAAGTGAATAAAGAAAGGATTATCGTATGTGATGAAACATATTGCAATATTCCCATGATATTTGTCCATCATTATATGGCGTCTGTCCCTACATAGAAATACCGACAACGTGTTCGTATTTCATTTCTCGAAGAATATAGATATTGCTTTTGGCAACATATTTGATAATCCTGTCTTTTCAATAAAGGCGCCATACGCCGTTATCGTTTGTCGCGATGCGGCGATCGTGCTTCACCCAATGTATATACTGTAAAGCCCAAAATATCAGTACGTATGTTACTACGATATCTTATATCCTTAATCCTATTGATCATCTACTACGCCAAGAGGAAGTATCTATCGTCTATTATTGGAGTAAAGGGATGATTCATGTCCGGACTTTCCAAATTGTTTCGAATGATGAAAAGGATAACTCCTAATACGTATGTACACATATTGAACGAAAACGGGATGCTGAAAATGATCTAAATTTGGAATGAATATTGAAGCTCTAGAAAGGGATCATATAATTGAGTTTTGTATTTTGCCTATATCTCAATTCATTGCCACTGTAGGCCTATACTTTCAGATCGTCGATTGAGACTTTCAAATAAATTGAGATTGCTGTGACGGACCCGTTGATTCTCATCGAATCGATAATTCTTTTCAAACACGTTCATGATATACCATTTAGGCTACCGAGTGGAGGGGGTTATCTAAGATAACACGATGATTTCTACTGGCTTGTGGAAAAATATGGTTTTTGTGTTGCTTTGTGTTGTTTTTTAAGTTTTTGTGTTGTATAGTACAGCGTTGCACGGCTGTAGGGATTTACTTTCCGTAGTCGTACAATAATGCCAATTTCTCTGTTTTCGTTTGAAGCAATGGTTCGGTCCTCCAGAGAGCATGATCGCTAAAATTTAAATTACGTAATGTCCTGGTGGAAGCTAAGCGTTTAATCATTATTTATGTTGCATCACGGATGACTCGTTTTGTCGGTTGCATTGGGTGGATGCTAATTGTCGCTTGGCCACCTAATTACCTCGGAGAGAAGATTCTCACCTTCGCTATTTGCAAAATTAATGGCTTTTAACGTCGTCTTAAATTCTGATAATTACTGGTGGCGCAGTGACATGCTTTGAATGTGTAGTTAGTTATCGCGTGGATCGAACGGAGTCGCGTGGACAAATACGGAAAAAAGACCTCCGCTTTACCACAGTCTAACATGCTTACACGATCGCGCATAAACGACCTTTTTCAAACAAAAAGAAATAAGCGAAAAGTCAATTTTTTGATCCATGGAAGTGTTCTAGATGAAGATTGTGTGAAGATTCTGACTGCAATTCTAAGTGACCATTGACATACGAATATCCATCTTTTCTATCTATTTCCACAATATATTTTATTTTGCATTCTTCGGTAACACAAAATTCATGCTACGAATGGCTTTCCCAGTCACTTTTCCAGTCAAATTTTGCCTCTTCTCTTGGATGGAAGATAATAACTTTTGGCTTATATTTTAGAATTCACCGGCCCCGAAATATATTTATATGGATTGTGTTTTATCTGTCGCTTATGAACCAGGGTGTTTGGTGATATCATGACCAAATGAATCCATTCATCCACTATTTAATATGCTAGTAACTCAATATAATGAGCTGGGCTTTATTAAGATTATTGACCCTCGGCGGCCATTAAAGTGATCGTGCGATCTCCTATCACTGGCAAAGCGCACGTAATACTCGGTCGTTAAGCGGTGATAAATATGCGTTATCGATCGGGCTGTATTGGAATTATTTTATAGATTTTATTAATTATTAATCGTTGTGGAGCACAATTACCTTTCACGATGCGGAAGCGTATTAAGTAGGCCTGTGTTACGCGGCGTGACGCCGGGACAACGTGCACTCGCCTAGTGTTTTGTAAGTCGTTCGTTTGTAGCGCAATTGACTTTTTCCGCGAAGCATCACAGGAAAACATTTATAGGCCTACAAAGTCGTATTTACTGTAATCCGACCAATGCTTTCATCTGAAGTCACCTAGTACACAAATCCAATTTTATAGCTAGGCCAAAACAAGACTGTAATGCGCTCAAGCCCGGCACATCCCAGTCATGGCTTCACCTCATGTTCTAATCGCCGCATACAGCAATGAGACAGATGATAATGCTCGTAAGCTATGGTACGGTGGTGATCACTCGCTTTGTTGCTCCTCGTTGTTGTGCTCACCTCATCAGCACATCATTTGAAATACACCAAGTCCTGTTGCATTGACTGATCTGCATACGATTCTAGTGCATTCGCCGCATACAGCAATGAGACAGATGATAATGCTCGTAAGCTATGGTACGGTGGTGATCACTCGCTTTGTTGCTCCTCGTTGTTGTGCTCACCTCATCAGCACATCATTTGAAATACACCAAGTCCTGTTGCATTGACTGATCTGCATACGATTCTAGTGCATAGATACGTTTATAACACTAAGATTCTCAGCGAACATTTGAACCCGGTCGAGGAACTGACCTTTTCGAAATTATTGCTACTGCTCCATGCGCTCAGTAGGCTTTGCGATATATAGCCCTATTTGAATACTAAAATGCGTAGTTCAGAAGCGATCTAGTTATCCAAAGGAATGTGTCTCGGTACGCTGGCTATAAGTTCTCCGTCACCACGGACATCATGCCAATATTTCAACCATAACCGAGTCTTCTAAATAAGGTTTGGCTCCCATCTTCGAACCGATTATTGTTCATCATTTTCAATATCCGGTGCGGTGTTGTCTACGTAAGAATGGCCATTGTGCGTTGCTCGGCCGCGGAAAATAATAAAGCGGCATATACGTCATGAAGTGATACCCTGCACTTTTCGTCCCGCAGAAATATCGCCACGCATCTCAAACCCGCTTTACGTAACTTCCGAAATGTTCTGGACGTAAAATCAATTTTCTGGCACACAAATATATCTTTATTCTCGAGGTACTTTTTAATCATGGCGCGTTTTATCGCGCCCAGTGTGAAGATAGACATAACAGTGAAAAAAGATTGACACATAATACAAACGTCGGTAGCCATGGGACCGCGCTGCGTATAGCCCGGGCTCTGAAAGTGATGTCAGCGAGAAGATAACTTCTCCGAGGAAATTAGACCACCATATTTGATTATAGCAGTCCGCCCGTTGTATTTACGGTTTAGCTTGTGTTATCTTGTGATGACATGCGTGTTTGGAATCAGCGCTTATGGGATTATTTTACATATTAATATTGTCACTGTCGCGATCTGGTTTATTGGACAGCACGTACCACCCGATGGATGTGTGTCAGAATGGTACACGTATTGAGCAATACAGACACGCCGCATATTAATTAGAAGACAGCACTCAAAATCATTCCATATTGAGGGTGATCTGTGTATTGCTCGTCACACGTAGATCTGTATATCAACTACAGAGATGTATCGCCAATAAGAACGGCATCGATTGCTGCCAATCACGCTATTAATTGTAGATGAAATCACAGAAGAAAAAACTTTTATACTTTTACCATAGTTGGTAAATGCGGACTGTGGTTAAGTTTCACGATCGACCCCTACCCGATATAAAAAGCTCAAAACCGACGATAAAGGGGACGGACGAATTAACAGAGCCATGGACCCTATTTCGTTAGTAAATACTGGTTCCGATCAATGCATTTCGACAACCCGATAATTTGTAAAGAACCACCGGTTAAAATTACTTCTAGAAAGCTGCAAACGTTTCATTTCAGAATCGAAGAAAAAAGATGTTCTAAAGGAAGGTGTAAAGACCGAGTCCTTATTCAGATTGTGAACTTGCGTGCAACCGATCTGTCTGTAGTAGTCGATGTGGAAATTGTGGAATGTGGACGATGTGAATACTTTTGGCAGCGGAATTCACGGACTTGAATCCATCGTTAGAATCACGACGTCAGACTTGTGGGTGACGTATGGTCAAGCTCCACTGACTCGATTTTTACGTTAATCAACTTTCCTTGTTACAACCACCCGGGGCTGCATTTTCGTTGAAACAACTGATAAACAACGCGTAGGTTCAAACGCGGTACTCATTGAATAAAGACGGAAAAAACAACGTTTCCCCGCGCAAATCATAAACAGATTTCACCCACGATACTTCTACAAATCGAATAGCTGTTGTAAGGGATTTCGTTTTTCCTCTACTATGCTAAAAAATGATGCTATTCTTATAACCAGATTTTATCAAGGCCACTGAAAAATGTCATGATGATGATTTCTGTTCTATTCGAAAGATTTGCTTTTGGTCTTTAAATATGTATAGTGAAACCATTTATAAAGTATTTGTTATCAAATAATTAAGGCACTGCTGTATATAGAAGAATCATAAATTCGGAAATTATACGTTAGTCTTTCATCCTTTGGAATGTATTAATGATTTATAACCAAAAAATTAGATTTTTGACGAGATGTATCTCAACGGAAAATGGGGAAAACATTATGCTAATTGCTAATTCGAGTTTCTGACGAGTTATATTTCACCAAAGATAACGGTAATTTTTCTTTTTATATTCATAAACGGATGTATATATATACATATATATTTGTCTCTCTTGTCCCCGGCGCTTCCTTGTGAATTCATAATCTTATGTCCCGAATCACTTAGCATTGCTAAGTCTTTAACGAGCAAAAAATTGTTGAAGAACCGAAACGTGCGCAATACTTTACTCGAAGTTAGGACCTAAACGCTTTTTTCTGTAAATTTTCGCAAAGTAGACTCGTAGACTAATTGAATGAGTGGGTAATTGCAATGGCAGATTCG
This sequence comes from Tubulanus polymorphus, assembly GCF_964204645.1. Lineage (NCBI taxonomy): Eukaryota > Metazoa > Nemertea > Palaeonemertea > Tubulaniformes > Tubulanidae > Tubulanus > Tubulanus polymorphus. Next base: position 9,767,746 of record NC_134029.1, on the reverse strand, counting down.
TTGAATAGATGAGTTGATAGATATGACTGAATATGATACTTCATCCCGCTACGAAACTCGACATTTTTTCCATACCCTTTTCATGTTTGATTTCATTCGAGTGGAGCTGTCGATCATCTTGAAATATAGATGAACTGAAATTCCAACTTGATGAGCATACAAGCGGATTATAGGATATTGAATTGTCCGTACTGACATTTGACAAACACTTGCACCAAATAACAGTTTCTCAGCCGTTTCCAATACACTTTTGAGATCATCAGAAAATCAGTAAATTTTATACCGTTTTTCTTTTAATGCAAATTAACATTAAAAACATACAGGCGTAACATTCATTTCGGATTTGTATCTATTCATCAAATTGATTTCTCATTCGGGTTTCATTGGAATCCGTTGAATCGTTAATAAATGGCGTATTCAAATAGTAAAATGACAATCATTTTCCAAAGTCAAGTATGTCGTGTCATTAGAAATTAGAAACCGAATCACGAAGTTTCGCCACACTGGGAACTTATCTTGTGAACCACTTCATTGGCCTCGGGAAAATTTTGTGTCTTTTTTCAAAGCAAAAATCGTTATCGATCCGAGGCGATAAAATCGTGAATCGCTTATAGACGACCCGAGACGAGGTCTGTTAGTGTCAGCGCACATTCGAGTAGAAATGTCGGTAGAAATCCGCGCGACATTCGTTCGGCGGTCTTTAAATAAGTCGTCTGCGATTGATTTCCGTTGCCAGACAATAGAAAGCATACAGACGACATTTTCAAACGCGTAGGATAGCAAGCATCTCAATGTGCTTCAACTAACAATGATTCTGAAAGAAATACAAGGTTACTTTGTTTAATTCCGATGAGTTTATGTTATTCAATAAGTACCGTGAAAACGTCGCTAACAAACGTTATCTTACGTGAGTATCATACCCAGATAACGCAGTGGTTCAATGAAATTATCTAAGCTTCATCATCTATGGTATTATTCCGTATTACCGTAAAAAGTTTTCAATGTATATAAGCAAAATACTTATCTAAAAACTGAATTCATTGTTAATGCATTTTATTTGATTTGTATTCAGGGCTTCTCTCGATCTCGGCGTCACGACCGTGACGACATTATGATTTAACGATGACGGTGATGACGAGCAGTTAGTGAATACAACGACTTTTAAACGAGTCATCACTAGACATAATTATGCCATCATGTTTCTTGTACAAAACGTTTTCCGATATAACTACTGGGCTGTAGATTCGCCTATGTCACGATCGTCTGAGACATCTGATAACTACAGAGTTGAAAGATCATGTATATTCCGGCAGAGGCGATTACCGCTAATGCCCCGAAATTTACGTCGTATTTCAAGTCGCACGTAACGCTAAAAACGTCGCACATTATTGAATGTACTTAACAAAGAACATGGAACAAAATATCAACGACGTACGCTTCATTTGGATACTTAAGAAATAACGTTACCGAAATTGAAATATTAAAAATACAGTAGCAATACATTTCGGTCGAATTATGAAGGCTCGACAAATAATATATGGCCCACACTGGTCAAAACAACAGGGCTTATCCTCCTCCCATCCTTAATCACATATCTATCTATAACAATATTGATAAAAACTGTCAACTGTAGAACGGCCATCTTGGATAACCTAAATCAAAAACAATAGGGTACATTCTACTCCAAATTTATAAAAATATCAGACAAAAATTGTAGACGGTGGAGCGGGAATAAGGTCAACCATGTCTACTTCACGCACAAATATGGTACTGACGTCCATCAGGAATGAGCTGCATATATAGAAAAAACAGAAGGGCACATTTAATTTTCACCCCTAACCCATATCAAGTTAAAAGAAGATCAGTCGAAAACTGTAAACTGCTGAGCGAAAACAAAATCCATGCCTACACACAAATAATGCTTTGGCGGCCATCTTCGATAATGTACATAAGCCAAAAAAGAATGGAGCAGATTCTCATCCCATCCTGAATCCACATATCTTGGATAGGGTCTGAAACACGGCCGCGGCCACACGTCTTAAACACGGCTTAAATGGTCAAATGAAAGGAAAAAGAATATAAAAAAAGGAAAGAGATTTTCTACTAACTATCAAAAGTTCAAATTTAGACTATTTCAACATTAAACGGTTAAGCCTCAAACGACTCTGTCATTGGCCATAATAATCTAATTGGCCGCTTGCTTTGCGAGCTATACTTGAATAAATTTTGATGAAAATAATATGCAATTTATAAATCATGATGTTTTTACACAAATTACGTTGCCATAATGGATCAGAGGGGAAGATAAAAAAAGCATAGCTTGTAGGATATACCACCCCAAAAAAGAAATGTTAGGCTAAAAAAATTGATACCTTGTTTCTCCGCTCTGCTGAGCTTAAATGTTGACCCGGCCGGCAGCCCATCTACCCTATACATTACTTTTTTTTAAATCGTGATCAATTTTACCATAACAGACCCGGCCGCTATAGAAATGAACTGTTTATAGATTTTATCATATTTTACAAAAATGACCTTGCCGCTGCGGAGAAACAAGGTATCATTTTTGTTTAGCCTTACATAGAAGAAAAAGGTTCATTCACACTTGGTTCTAAACTGGAGACCGTAAAGCGGGAACTAGCTATTCCTGGGCGCCTGGGCGGACAGACGGTCGAAAGCGATGACGATATTTATGTTTAACTTCAAAACGTATTTATGTTTAACTTCAAAAGTTATGACAAACGACTGGAGGATATCGAAAGAAAATACAGGTTAGTTCAAACATGGACTCTGAAACGCGTGTCCGTGGTTCAAGTACTTAACTTATATCAAAACCTCTCAAGGAATTTGTTAACCCTTACGAAAACATAAACAAACTCAAATTCACGGTGATATCTCACACAATATCGTGGGTTGAAATGGAAAAGTCTCCTGAGAACCTTGAAATTAACCTTGATATCTAATGTTGAAATGAAATTTAAAAATTAGAAACTTAAAATTGGGCCTTTAAAAGTAAAGGCCTGTGACAGTTCATCTGCATTATCCGTCGTCGATTGATCGCAAAACAAAAATGTGGTCTAAATTGCATTTGAATTAATCTTATTCGAGTGTATTAGTAATTACACTGTATTGATCTAGCTGCGCCGAAGATGACTTGTTAATTTCGGCAGTGCAAGAAACCTTGCATGATAAAGTAATCTCTCCGTAACAAATTTTCAATAGATCATACATTAGCTGAATATGATCAATGACAACAAGTCTAAGTGCGTGTCACACCTTGTCTTACTTCCTGGGTGTTACCAAATATTGAGTTCTTGTTTTAAATTGCAACCGTTGTGAAAAAGAAAAATCTTAATCGTTTGAAACTATGTAACAGTCGTATTCTTATTTTCCACGAACCTAATCTGCACTGAGAGTGAAGATTGCGATGAGTGGCCTTCACTATTCTGTTTGTCACATCGCGCGATCTTAACTTGGCATGGCGCGAGGGGAGCGCGGGTACGGGCTGAAAATTTGTGATATTTCTCACACCGACCGGAGAGTAATGAAACGGACCATCACTCGTCAATGACTCGGTTTTCGCTGTAGTATTTCTAATCAAAACTTTTTAGAGAAAGAACTCGTTAATTCAACGACGGGTCATCCATTTGCAACTGTCTGGCGACGTGTTCAGAATAACCGCATGAAGCCGAATGAAGCCACACTCTAGGGTGCCACATTTGCAAAGTGCAGGGACAATTTCAGGAACAATATCTATATGGAATAATGGATAAAAACGTCGTTATCAATAATTCAAACAGTCAGACGCATCGTGAAATTGCTAAGATGATTTTCCGACCATTTTCAAGCAAATGGTCTAAAGGCTATTTAGACATTAAAGTATAGCTCACATAGCACTAGATGAACACTCCAAAACAAGAAGCACTGTTTACCCATGGTTTTACCCAAAGCCTGTGTCGATTGCTGTGTGCGCTGCATAAGAAACACTGCCACACAATGCCCGATCAGTGACGGATCAAATGAATTATCAAAATCGCAGCCGTTTTGATACATTTTTGTACGCTTGTAGATAGTTGAGAATATTTCCAGTCTTATAGTTGATTATAGTTGTTTCACCCACAATTTAAATTCAAAAAACAATTAATAAATCAAAAATTGATAACAATTTTGGTTTGTTTGTTCTGGCTTTACGTCGCTTGGATCTTAGTTTCCTTATTGGATTATTCATTTAACCTCAAGACGGGATGGCTTTTGACGTGTTGCCCGCACACTGTAAGCAGCCAGTAGGACTCGAACCCACTTGTCATTCGGTACTGTGGAAGTGGATCCAACAGCATCACGCCTTATCTCACTGAACTACAAAGACCGCAATTCTTTTTTGAATTTTCATTGTCGGTGAAACAACTATCTTTGTACGCGTTTATAAACTGCAATCGTCTAGAACAAAGGTCTTTTTCCTTTTGTCCAAACGTCCAAGAACTTCTTTAATCACCGTTCCGAAGTTAATTTACTTTTTATAAAAATTTGAAAATTCCGTCAAGTCACAAACAGGGATGAGGGGGTGTGGTGCTTAAGATAAACAACCATTAGATTCTCGCGTGAAAAAGCAGTCTCGTTCTGAGAAAAGCTTTTACAATAACCGATGAGTTTGCACGTGATGAATCTATGTATAGGCTGAATATTATATAAATATATATACATATATATGATTTGGGTTAATATTTGTCACTGTAGTCCATTAATTCATTAAGACGGAGCGTAATCGAACATACGCACTAGCGAGCATGGTGTCCCGAGTGACATCAATGAACCAGGTTGGCATATTGCAGATATGGACATATTGGTTTTATTAGCGCTACCAGACGGTTATTCGCTCACTCTCTCACTCTCTCTTCCTCTCTCTCCGGTCGAATCGTTGATAAAGAAACCCTCTGCAATAGTGTTACTGGGAAGTTTTCTTGAGATGATTTCAAAACCTATTTTTAGTTTACAGATGTCCCGCAATCCGCTACACATCACCTATTCACATCGTAAAAGGTCGGAGGTTTCTTTATCCTAAAGCAGGGAGAGGGCCACAAATGGGGAGCCCATCATAATCGAGTACGAATGGACATGTAATGAGAATAACAACTATCCAGGATTGGAACCCCGAACCTTGGGAAGACAAAGCAAATATCAATTGCTCTCGATTTATATATATATATATAAGTATCGCGAAGTTATTATAAAACACATTGAAATTAATATTAAGATTTTAAACTGTTGACAATATATAATAGTCTTACATTTATTTAAATACACGATCGAAACGCGTGTCGTAAATTCAAAATCAAATTAATTCATTGATCATATATCAAGAGTACGATTGTGAATAAAACAAAACAAAAAACAGAAAGGGTAAACAATATAAATAATAAAGAGAAGAGAGAAGAGGAACAATAGAATTTATCAATATCATATATATCAATTATATGATACATCATAATATATCATTTATTATACATCATATATAAATTTTGGCGGTATTTAAGAAAATTGATTCGTCGGCGTATGAGAGAAATTTATCCAAGAACTATGAAAATAATTCTAAACTTCGAATCCTGTCAGAAATAGTCATTGGCGTGTGCGTGTATATACTATATTACAGTAATCAACGTGACAGTACTAGTTTCTGTACCTCATCAATGTCAGTCATATAGACAATCCGGCAGGTAAACCGTGATTAATTCCATATATACGAGTCGATGTGATCGGAAATTTATGGATCCCCGACGTGTGCTAAACGGCCATGCCTTTAATCAGCTGCGGTGATTCTCTGGGGACTTTCACAATGTTGATGCAACTTCGCGCAGCGCGGCTGCTGTATGAGCCAATTTAGAAAAAAAAATGAATCTACCCGGCATTATAAGTCGTCGAGACCAATTAAAGTCAATCATCGATAATTTTAGTATTGGAAATACAAAATTATTTGTGCGATCAAGCATTAACACCTTTTAACTAGAAAAAAAACGATATCGGTGGTGACATTCTCTTATCGATCAATTATTTTCCAATAGCAGACAAAATGACCCGCTCGACTGCGGTATCACCAAATTATAGGATTTGCTCTCAATATATACGTAGCAGCTTAATTGAAGACTGAATGTGATGAATATAAATCCGATTTTTAAACACCAACTCCTCCCTCCCCTGTACGCAAGCATATACGTTCATTTGGAACCTCCCCTACGTACAAGAAAAAACGTATATTGTTACCTTCAAAATGAACATGTTAATAATTTTAAGTATCTGGATGGCGATGGTCGGAATCATCGGGTTTTTACCAAACTAGGAAATCCCTATATACATGTATGACGAATCTTTTATTGATATTAGATCAGTATAGCGCTGAATATCGTAACATAATTATTAATTTTCGGTGTATTAGCTTGAGCCTTTCGTCGCATCGCTGTATCGGTAGTTTGTGGTCTAGAGAAATTCCTCGCATAATAGACATATCAGCGTACAATTGTACACCCCCTCCCCTTACAGTCTTGTACGCATCAGACATAGCCCCCCCCCCCCCCCCACCCAATGTGCGTACGAAATAAATGGATGGTCCCTAGATAACGATCAATTACTGGTGAAATACTTTTGAAGACAAATATCTATTCAAATTCACTTTACATTTAGATGTCAAATATTAAAATTAGAAACCTATCTATGAGAATCGATATAGTTTATACACTCGACACTAATATATTGATATTCAAGCGTGATTTAGTTAACTAAATTTGGTCAATATAATAATGATGCAGTAAAACCCCGCTGAATATTACACAGCAGTAGGCCCTCAACGACTGCAGGCGAAAAAAACGATATTCAGAAAATTACTGAATTATTGAATTACTAGAATTCGAATGACGTCGGAAATTATCTTCATATACGCGAGTCAAACTTGATATGTGGTAAAAAATCACCAAAAAGAAGTCTCACGGAGGGCGAGAAAGCAAGCTTTGTTCTCCGCTAATGCAAAAGTATGAAAGTCTATATGTATGATTGATTGCAAAATAATTCCGCTATATTCTTCGAAAGGGTTCATCGAAGCTGAATCAATCCAAAACGATACATGCAAATATTTGTAAGTACCAATGTTGTGATGCTTAAGATTTAGTGCAATCTAGGATAATTATTTAGTTTTGAAGTTTAAAGATTGAAGTTTAAAACAGGAATACACATCATTAATAAAGAAAGTTTAATACAGCCATTATAGACCTCTCATGGATTATAGCAAGCAAATTTGTTTTGAGAATTCGGTGTCATTTTCAAACTACTTACGATCATTGAATTCGACTTAAATGGATAATTTTTTTTCAATCAAAGAAAAGTTGTACACTTACATTTTGAGAAAGTGTCCAGTAGAATTGTGAATATCAAAGTCGTCCAGTAATATATATACATCCTTATCGCAAAACAACAATGAGAAAGTTTCAGCAAGTAGCATTCTCGACTAACTGCAGTGCTATGACAAAACACCATTTGCTATATATAGTTCTATTCCCATGATAACGCGAGCACGTGCTGCACGACTACGCCTGTTACCGCTCCGATAGCTTGTACCGGTCGACGCCAACCTACCGCAAATACCGCGACATCGCGCAGTATCAGCGCAGCGAGTGACAGAGACACACGCCGGAGCGACGTTCGGGTTTTGCGCGCCGTCGGGCGATCCGGTTACGAGTCCAGCCCCCAATATGCCGCGATTGTGTCTGTAGCTTAACGAAAATCTGATTTAGTAATTTCGCGAAGATACGCGAGGAAATTGGTTTCAATTTGAGTCCATTTGCAATTGCATATATTCTAAAAAGAGTAAGACATATTTTCGTCGGAGAAAAGAACATTGTTTTTGATATGGTGGCTGATTAGGGCCATGAAAAGATCCTGTATTATTTTTTGCAAGTTAAATATCTATTTTCGGCAAGAACACAGAAAATCCCGTTTTCTCACGCGAAAAATCTTGTAGTATAAATACATTTGAAGCAGCAACTAAATTAAGAACGTCGAGATATTGTTTGATACTTTTGAATTGCTAATGAAACAGAAATCCAATCTCGATCTGAGATCTTTCGCAATTGTATATTCTAACACCTTTGTGTTCAAAAAAATCTTTAGCGGGAAAATAATCCTGTGGAGTAAGAATTTGATGCGTGACCATGTGATATGAGTGCTACAAGGAAAAAGTCTCATATGAATAAAAGACTTAAGATACACTTACCATGCTTAAGCGAAATAAGGAGCAATTCTGGATAAAGATACGGAGGCACTGTCATTAAGACAAATTCATTTCGCGAAGTTACCCGAGTAAAAATTACGCAAAATCTACCGCACTTACGCAGCTCATATGATCAATTTTGCATTGGCGTCCGCGTATTATTGCCTGAAAAAGTAATTTCGGCAACAGAAAACGTGACAGATCACTTCAAAGCATTTTGTATAATGTATGAATATATACTCGGAACGTCGTTTCAGGTGGATATTAGTCGTTCTGGGTACTTATGATGCTAATGGAAAATTCATGATGGAGAAGGACTCTCGGCCTACCTTTAGCGTTCACTTCAAACGATACGTTGCGTCTCTTCCCACGTTACATTAAATTGCTCTTACCAAACTGCAAACCCGTTACTGTTGTTACTTCTTCTGTTTGGATTCGGAAAGGAAATGTTAAACGCTCGAACCCATCAAGCCGTTATAATTTCCAATAGGCTCGTTCTCATATGAGCGATAGAGTTGTCGTTATATTTGTTTTGTGAACGGCGCTTCCGAAATGAGCATTTCTAGTAGGCCTCCACGGAAAAACTATCATCATAGTCAACTTTGTCGTATTTCCCCATCGATTTCTTAAAAGAAAAACTAGTTGCGATTCCATAATTAGGAACGAATGGATGAAATTAATTCAGCGCTGTGGAAGCGCTCCGAAGTATGTAACCCATTTGGTTACTACGATGTATACGATTTGATAATCATAATCAATTTCTAAAAACAGATTATTTTTCATACACTAATAATCGAGATATAGAAATTGATTCAACTCTACACTCAATTAAGAAAGCAATTCTCAAGGAATCTCGTTGCTATATGTATTCTAAGAAGGGTACGAAAATTTTAGTCCGTTACGTGTCTATCTATAGTATGAAATAAATCGTTTACATTGGTCAATTGTTGATTTGTTTTCCAAGTATTCGTTTATTCAGAGGTTCAACTATTTCTCACTATTTGCCGATGAAATGCAAACCATTCACTTGTTTAGTTTTGTCGTTAGACCAAAGCCCCACTATGAACGGAAATACAATTTCATCATACGGATTGGTTGACCTCTACACATAAAGGTCAAAACGACTGCGTTTGATGCATATCATTTTGTATCTCATATAGCTTTGATTTGTTTTTGCACGGTTTTCAGCATATTGTGTGTAATTTCCTTTCCCCAGACACCGCGTACGGATAGCAAATCACAGTTTAATGTAGAGCCTCTCCACAATTGGCTCTAGATTTGGGTCCAATTCGTGACTCAACAGCAGTCCCACTTTCGTTTTCACCGCGATATGATAAGAAAAGCAGGTGATAACTGAAGTTATCACGATTCCGTTTTCATTAACGGTCAGTTTTCTGTCTCGTTTGCTTTTAGTGATAGTTAGCTTCATACGTTTCATCGAATTTATCACCATCGGCGAACGACTGGAAAACGTTTCAATGCGTACAGATGTTTATCTAAGCCGGTGGGTTTACGACAACAACAAAGATACACGTCTAATCCGCAAGGCAACTAATTAAAGAATGGGATATTTCTATTAAGGAAAATTGAAATATGGGAACGAAAACAGGTGAAGCAAGCTGCGCGCTATCTGTATGATTGGGCCTATGATTGTCCCTGCGCATTTGGCTAAGAAAACTTTAAACGAATATCCTCCTTAATCGTATTAAGATGATGCAAATCTCCGATGCTTTTAAACTGTCTGTTTTCTATTATTGCCTTTATTGCCACGTGACAGTTCTTATACGGCGGGAACTGACTGGATGGATAAGGGTGTAGATAAGAAAACTGGAAGTCTCTCAGGTTGAATTTAATCAAATTTCATTCACTGTGTGCAAATTGGATGTCATTCTAAGAATCTATCACAAATGGCACTATCGTAAACACGATTTTCTCAGAACGACCTATATTAAAGGAGGCGGCTTCTTCAATCGATTGAAGCAAGTGTTTTTACAGTAAAGCAGAAGTATTTGCGTGCATAGACAAAGAAATGCATAAAAATGCTTTCAATTAATGCATCATACGGGAATATATCACAGAATATATCAAAGAATATACTCCTTTATTGATTGAAATTCTTGATTGAGTGTATAAAGTATAAAATGATGACCTGATATGTTTTTCGGTTGATTGTGTGAGAAACACCGCTTCCGTAATATTTGAGGCCACCCTGGGCGAACTTCGGTTATCGGAGTCAATATCGATATTCGTGAAACCGGACGCCAGGAGTCGGAACTTAAGTCCAGAAATCGTCGACCACATGACCGAACTTGTGCGTTCAGTCATTAGTTCCGACCACTAGTCGACTAGCAGCTTCGATATATATATATATATATATATATATATATATATATATATATATATATATATATATATATATATATATATATATATATATATATATATATCGGTTTTCGAAGCTAGTCGACTAGTGCACGCACGCACGCACACGCACACGCACACGCACACACAATAAGTTCCCAAAATACAAATTGAATACTTTTCTCAGCGCAACGAATCTTCAGGGATTTCTCAGTAAACTAAATCACAGAAGATCTTTCATAAAGTCTGTGAGTATGTCAGAATTGGAGAAACCAAAGTTCGCTGCCTGTGTTTCTGTAAATCAGCATCCGGAAATTGAGCAATAATCGGACTGGCTGAACTGAACTGAGACATATGATTATACATCGATATATCGATGAAAATGCACGCGACGGAAACTGTGCAAACTGTGTGGGATAAGTGGGGTATTACACGAGAACCACCATGTTATAACCTACACATATTACTAAATGATGAAAATAGACTTAACATATATAGGTACCAATTCACGTTGGATACGCTGGCATGTCGAAATATATTTCGATTTATGAAGTATGTTTTCTGAGATACCGGGTACTCGTTCTTTTTTACGTACATATACCAGAAACTGACATCATTTTTAAAGATTATGTGTCTTATTTGATCGTAGCATTTTCTCATTCGGTATTTTTTGTTAGATGATTTCCTGACTCTTTTCCTGACACACTTTGGTCTGCACTAAAGGCAGGTATAGTTTGAAAATAGCTATTCCGTAATACGGTCGATGGAAATCCGGATTAAATGACATTATCGACCATTCATCAGGTTTACGGATGATTGTGCTATTCAGGAATAGGCATGGATGTGTGGTCGAAAACCAAATCGAAACCTGCCTAAATGTCGATTATATGGGGTCAAGTCAAGTTGATGCGTATACTCGATGTGACTGATTCATTTCATAAAACTTTCAATTGCGCTAGACGTTTCTTCATAAAAATGCCAGAGATTATGTTACTTTGATCTTGATCAAACAAAATACATCAGACAAGCGAATACACCGTAAACCTTTCAAACGACAGTTGCTTTAAAGACGAAAATCGGTGAACCGCGCAGTAATATTTTTCACGAAATAACCATCAACCGTCGAGAGCGAAACGGTGATTTTTACGACCTCTGTTCCGTTTAAAGAAGGGGTCGTAATTATTGCGGTAACAGTGGTAGTTTATGCCACATGAAAACATCGATTGCGTATCGCTCTTCTCTTTCAAGTTTAAAGAATCCTAGTAGACGAGTGAATGTCACGATTGATACGGTTACAAGACAAACAAGTAGCATCTTTGTGGACCCTGAAAAGAATACAAATTGTACCGTTTCTCAGTTATAAAACGGAAAATACTGCGCTGGTGTAAATAGTGCTCCACGCACAGGAAGTTTAAATGCGAGAAATCCCAAAATAATTAAGCCAAAAATGTAAAGTACTCGAATTGAAATGTATACATTTGAGCGACGTTTCGACTAAAAACTATTAGCCATCATCAGGCGTACTGAATGGATTGACAAGATATTTATACAGGAATGTAGCTAAGGAACATAAGTGAGTGGTTAAAAATGGTTGTTTACACTCACTGGGAAGTTATTTCTATTATTCTATTTTGAAATTTGAATTTGGTATATATATTTTTCTTAAATTTCATTTTTCCAAATTATCTCCGGCGTTGTCCATTGGCCATGGCTCATAGCCTGTTGGTTTTTTCCTAGGGATACCATCTCCATCTATGAAGAAGGATTGGTGAGATTAAAATAGTTGTTGTGTTAAAGATCCCTCATCCATCGAGTGTCGAAGACAAAAGGTCAATTTCAGTACCACCCTTTTTGATGAAAAAATTGTACTCTTTACAACACGAAAGAAGGCCTTTGTCCCTTTCTGAAGTAAATCTCGGATATCAGGGCATGTACATGGTCCGTCGATCGTCCTTCCAGATTTCATCTTGAGAATCACAAAAAAATGACGGGCGGGTGATGGGGGACGACCAGAGAATCCTCTGGCCTTCGATCACGGTGGAGCTTTGAATATTCTATTCATTTTTCCATAAGAATGAATTGTATAAAAAGATAAGAAAGAAAATTATTTACAAAAAGAACAAAGTATATGTATAAGATAGAAAGGGGGAGCCTAAAGGCTACTGCTAACGCCTAAAGAGTATGAAATGTAAAACCAAGATAACGGTAAAAGAAGAGGTTCAAGTCATGATAATCATTTGCCTTGGTTTTAACTCCAAGTTAGCAATCAACTAGGAGTTAAAACCAAGAAATAATCAAACATCTAAATTCCATTAAGTCCATCCAAGTTACCGTATGTATGTCACCTTCATGATTTCAGAAGAATATGTGATTTTATAGCCGAATGTCTTGTAATTTTCAATCAATTGATATATCCACGTGTTTGTGAATTCTAATGATTTTGGAAATAAAGTTATTGCCTTGCATTATCAGTAAGGCCGTTTCGACGTGATATATGTTATAGAATCGTTCATGCCATCATTAATGCATATATTGATATAGGGCCTACTTGTTTAAAGTTTTATTGTAACTCAAAACGACGTTTGGAAAGTTTTCTGCGTAATTATCGGCACGCCTTTGTTAAAATTAGAAATAATTCCGATGCAAATTCGTGTTATATCCTCCAACCGAGCTCAATCGATGAAAGCTTTCGTGACTTTTTTTGTTGGCGCTTACAAGCAAAAAACTATTGCTAATGTTATGAAGCGTACGCGGTTTGCATTGTACTATATATCACGACATAAAATGAGGAAAAAACATAGAATTTTGATTGCAGACTTCTTACGACCCGTGTGCGACAATACGAATATACAGATTGACGAAAAACATTTTTGTGGACGAAGTCATTCAAACCAACACTCCAACTGCCACCCCATAAGATTAAGTAGATGTAGTAAATGAGGTTGCTGCACCTATGAGATCACATAGAAAAACAAATTTCATGAAAAATGAATACAATATGAATCAGGTAGTGCCATCACAACAGACCATTTTTACAGCAAGCATGTTTATCATATTTCATTGGTCCGTAGGTGGGGTTTTAGCAACATTCAAACCGTGTGAATCTCTAGTTTTCAGATATGTTAAATTCATTTTCTCAAATCTGCAACATTTGACATGAGAGCGATATAAAAACCTGTGGCTTCGTTTTTGCCACAGGCATATAAATTCAGGCTACTCAACTTTGAAGCGCGTTGTTTTTTTAAAGAAATTTCGAAAAAAATTCAAACATATCACGAACTGTGCACATAAACGCCCCCTCTCAAGTGAAATTTAAAATGTAAAGATACCTTGCCTAGTTTTCTTAGAATGGATTTTTAACTGCAGCGCTTCTTTTGTCATTCCGAGTTTCAGCACCGATTTCTATGCGTTTCCTTATATGTATCATTCCATCCAGTTCAAGAAACAGATCCATAGCCAGACCTACGATGTTAATTTGAGTATATGAGGCAAATATTAGTTTATCATCCTAACTATTGCGCTCCAACCGGAAACCAATTGAAACTGGATTGCAGAATGATTCAATCATACAAGACTCCTCTCGTCGTATTTTATTTCATAAAAATAGCGTGATTAGTTGATCTAGTAAAAAATCTTGGCGGACCTGCGATTCTACTGTGGTGAGACATGTCTGGAGATGGGTCATTCGATATCCGACGCGTAAACGTATCAGGATTTGTTTTGTGAGAAGCTGTTAGTTATCGTAGAAGTGTCTTTGTAGCTACCAGACACAAGACAAATGGCATGTGACAAAATAGGTGCCAGCTATTTGCGTGTCTCGACTCGGATGATCGTAATTTTCCGTGCGCGCGCCGACTTCTGTCTCTGGGTTAGATTATCAACTCTTCACGACCAACATTAAAAGGACAATAAATTGACAAGCGAAGAAGTAAATCGTTGGCGGGAACGAAAGGAATGGTTTTATGGTTTTTTTCTAACGTTCGAATGTCTATTTGAACAGGTTGAAAATGATATTCATGGGAAGAAAGATGTCAGCTATTCGCAGACAATAAAGATGAATGTTGGCCTGATGGCTATTAATTGAGTCGCTTTGAAAATATCAGAAACCGAGGACATCGCATGCAATATATACAAAGATTCTATTTCGAATTCAGTACAATCCCGGCCTCCATTGTTTCCCATTGTTTCCCATTTTACACTAAGCCTTACCAGGTTCTTCTAAAGTACGAAACTACGAAATTACGAAATACGAAATGCTAAAGTACGTTACGAAATACGTAACGAAATGGCCATTCTTTCGTGGGTCCTGCTAATGTATGAAATAAAATACGTTACGAAATTGTAATTTCTTCGCTACAGTTGTTGACTCGTGGAGCTGGCTCAAACATACGCACCCGGTCTAGTGTGGCAGGGTTCCGCGCCATGGCCGAATTTAGTGATATCATCAGGTTCGAACCCCTGTCGGGGAAGAATGATCTGTGCATGCTCACATACAACTTTAAGGGACCGATTACAAATTACGGGTTAGAGAACAAAGTGTGCTTTAAAACATATCCTGCAGTGTTTAGGCTAAAAAAGATGTTGTTTCTCCACTCTGCTGAGCTTAAATGTTGATCCGACCGGCTGCCTATCTGCCCTGTACATTACTTTTTTTAAACCATGATCAGACATACAGCATAACAGACCCGGCAGCTACAGAAATGACCAAGATCAAACAATTTTATTGGAACTTACAAAGGATCCGGACCACTGCGGAGAAACAAGGTATTCAATTTTTATAGCCTTAGGCTTTATTATTGTTTCTCCTGGAAACCCTCACTTTGAATTTACGCTTATCAGGCAACTTTTTGGTTCTCTAAAGCGAATTATGTTGTTTGATCCACGATTGAGGAGATGAAATAACGACCACACACTACAGATTCCGTTGTATCAACTTTCAGACCGACTCAAAATGTCAATAGGCTAATAACCTTCCAGTTTAAGAACATAAATTCTTGAATACTTTCAAAAGATCATTAACATGTACCGCCAAAATTTTGACGGTCCCGTGACGTTACATGCTATACTATAGTATGGCCGCGTTGAAATATGACCATTCCGTTCCGTACTTTAGCACTTCTCGCAAAAGAATCAACATTTCGTAATTACGTTTCACGTTTCGTAGTTTCGTAATTTCGTAGTTTCATAATTTCGTAATTTCGCTTGATATTTCGTAATTTCGTTTCATATTTCGTACGTAATTTCGTCGTTTCGTACTTTAGCAGGACCCCAGTCTTACTTTATCATTATGATCGTTTATTGGTAATTTTCTATCGTATCTGGCGCTTGCAAAAACGATATTTCACAACCAGCGAACAGAGACTAGGTATTTTCCGAACAAGATAATGAACTATACATGTCATGAATTTCCTTTGATTTGAGGTATACGCAAACTAGTTTCATGTTATCAAC
This sequence comes from Tubulanus polymorphus, assembly GCF_964204645.1. NCBI lineage: Eukaryota > Metazoa > Nemertea > Palaeonemertea > Tubulaniformes > Tubulanidae > Tubulanus > Tubulanus polymorphus. The sequence continues at coordinate 9,751,686 of NC_134029.1, read as the reverse complement.
CAAGAAATACTATTTTTTAAGAAAATGGCAGCCAAGAAAATTCAACTGATATCTGATAGCACTTACATTTGATTGCTTTCTGAATCCTGGGGTTTCAAGTTACAATCGCTTCAACTGACATTATTGGGCCTTTTAAACGTATCGTCTTCCGGATGCACGTTTTGTCGTATATTGCCCATTATCCGGTAAACCGTGACGTTTGCGCAAATTTGTTTTGCGTCATTTACTTAAACTCTTATCAGTGACCTGACAGCGCGTATACACGGTGGACAGACAACTGTTTTTGAAATTGAATTTTATCGGGTGAACGGGCGAAATTTTCGTTTCCGAATAGTCTGGGAGAAATGCGCCGAAGCGTCGATGAAATCATTCGACCAGAAACACCGATAAGAGGTCGATATCATGCATTTAAAGCGCTCATCTCTTCGATGACGGTCACAGAATTGACAGGTTTAATGAGCTATTTCCCTAAATAATGAATTCCAATAGGGCCTCTCAATTCGATACAGCAGTGCTGTACATAAAGATCACGAATGGAATTCCGAATGAGTTCCGTAAAATTGAGATATTCGTCAATAACAAATTTCGAACATTTCTATGTTCAATGTCCGAGTTTGTGTATCGGTTTATTACTTACAGTAGTGGGTATCGTCAATATGATGTTCTTGTAAAAATCTATACTCTTAAATCATGGCTGAGCTTTAACGTCAACAGGACCATAAGTTCCACAGCTCTTGCTTAAAACAGAACTATTGCCGACAGGGTTAGAAATTTGATAATTCTTACCCATACGTCATACGTCACTTATATGCTTGGGAAACTTGATCCAGGTGTTCAGTGTAAATTTAGAAAATCGTTGAATTCATCAATTCGTTTCTTTCTCGGATCTCGCTTAATCTCTGAAATACTGAAAAATCCTGCCTTAGTTCTCTTAAAAGTTGTTGGTTCAATAAAACACAAATTTATACCAAAATCTGCCCGAAAATATTTATATTTCCGCCTGCAGTTCCAGATCACGACAGCGGAGCGATTCCATACCAAATATTGGATGGCGTGGGGCCTATCCAAATTAATGCTTCCATCTGTTGGTTATCTGTACTCCAGCCTCGCTTGCCAGGTCCATTTGTATCATCATAAAGCGGAACATACTGATCAATTATTACATTCTGTTGATATTCAGGTAATGAAAAAGTCGTGGGTTCCAATGGTAAATAAATCGCCAAGGCGAACATTCTAGATCCTTTTTTATTGTTAAAAATATTGTTAACATGTTTCGGCTAACCAATAGACCTTACGATTAACTGACATACCACGATAAAAAGAACAAAAAGAGGATCTAAAATGATCGCCATGGCGTTTTGTTCACTGTTAATCTACTGAAATTTATATTATGATATGAATATCTATTCTAATCTATCGAAGAAATGTATTCTTGCTTCTGGAATTTTGTGTCGGCAAGGAATTTTGTTTTTGGTTGATTATCATTGCACTTGAGACAATTGCCCAATTTCACCGATCTCTGTGTACTCGCAAGGGTACTAATCACTTCTAGAAAGTCAGTTTGAACCCACACCAAACTAGGGGTCCAGGGACACCATGCCCAAATGAGAAGTGGTTTCAAATGCTCAACAATCTAACAATTTCAATATTCAACACCCCTGGTGACCATATGCAAAAGCCAATGACCTTGAAACTAACCACAATGGACATGTCAGCAGCTACGATTTTGTAATTGATTGTGATAACAAAATATGCTTCGTTACCAATTTCATATTGAAATACTAAGTTATTCTACTATTCAGCGCCCCTGGTGACCATATAGAATAAGTTATGTCCTTGAAACTCACCACAATCATAGAACATGTCATGAGCTACAACTTTGCAATTGATTGTGCGAACAAAATATGCATTGGTAAAAATATAATATAGAAATACTAAGATATTGTATTATTCAACGCCCCCTGGTGGCAATATACAAACACCAATGACCTTGAAACTCACCACAATCATAGAACACGTTATAAGCTACGACTTTCTTATTCATCGTGGTAGCAAAATATGCTTAGGTATCAATATAATGTCGAAAAACTTTTTCCCACCTATGAATGAGTACTGATGACACCAAGATGGCTGCTAATTGCGTCATAATTGGCTGATCAAAAATACCTGTCCCATTGGCTGATCAAAAATACCTTTCCAAAGAATACCCATCAGCAATTGCAATGTGAAAGGGCAAACAAGTAGGAAGCTACAGGACTCAGAATTCGAGGCAAAATTGACAGTTTTGGGCACGAAAGATTCAAATTTATACGAAGATTCAAGTTTATACGAAATATCAGGATAATTGATCAAAGCGTCTTCAAAATTTCCCTCAAAAAGTTCAAAAATTTGTAAAAAGTGCTATGGCTGCCAGTCGGCCATCTTGATTCTGACAGGGCCAGTTTTTGGGCTGAAGATGTGTCTAGGGTAGATACATGTGTAACCCAAATATGAAGACATTACACTTGGAGCGTCTTCAAAACTTCCTAAAATAACTGGATTTCGACGGACGAAAAGTGAACGCAATAGCCCGCTGGGAATAAAGTCCCAGGTGGGCTTAAAACGGTTGAAACGTTATCAGGGTTGTCGAACGCGTAGCACATAATGAGTCTTATATATATATGTTTTATTTTTCGTTTTGTATATTTCATGTTTGACGTAAAGTGTTTGTGGCTTTCGTGTGAGTGATTTGTGAATGCGTGTTGTCTGAGAGGTGTCTCATATATTTTACAAGCCGCTGCTTCTATGAGCACTTACCACGGATATACCGGTTCATATTTATATATGCGTATAGATTATAACTTTATCTATGCTTGTCGGAATACACTGAACTAATGTTTAACCCGTATCCGCTATCTTGAGTATGATACCATAAATTAGTATGTCCGGTGAGCGGTTGACCGAGGAAGGCATGCAGGGGCGGATCCTGAAATTTCAGCAGAGAGGGTCAAGTGTAGTGTTTTCCCAGCGTATTTTTATATTTCAATGAAAAATATATTCTTGAAAATGTGTGCATTACCTACAGTAATTTGTGGCAGGCGCCGAAGCAGCAATCGATAAAGTTTTGAAATTTTCATATCGCTATCAGAAGATTTTCGAACACGGAGCAGGGCAAGGGGTACAAGGCCCTCCCCATTGGATCTGTCCATGGCACGAATGTTCAGTTTGGAAATAGGGATGATATGACCAGGACGATCCCGCTTAATTGATATTGACCCGATATATTTTCCATTAACAACGTAAATACAGAATTACACGTATATATGGCCACATGAAAACTGTTATAGTCGCATTTAACGACTCAAATGAATCAGCTAAAACACTCTGCCATTATGAAAAAGTGTAATTTCTGAGGGATCGGTGAGCAATAAATGATAAATAACACCTGAACGAAGTCACCGTACTGACTCGACCTTAGCTTTCATAATAACTCTACACGTAAATAAGCCATATAATACATCCACTGAGAGGATTTTACAGTCGGCAAATCACCACGTTGCCTAACTTTATTTGTCTCCCCGGATAACCACTCAATTTGCAATTAGTTCTTCGGCTTGTTGACAGCGAGCATGCCGGGATTGTGGGTCAGGTTCGTCTGCGCTCCAGGAGATAAAATCCATCTTCTTCAATAAGAGAGCATCGCTTAATCTTATTATACCTTCGCCCAGGCATGACCACGAATAAGGCTTGTACGATCACTTAATGCATGGCGACGGTACACGGCTTGTTATCTTTTCCTCGTGTTGATTAATCACCCAGTAGAGGTAATTTCGACATCGTACTAAAACCATGACAAGAATACGCACTTCTCGATTTTTCAACTGACGAACTTTCAACTTCGAAACACACGCGTACACACACCTGCTGTTCATCAAAGTATAACCAGAGCGACCGGTTATGGTTCATTTTGTTACTGCGACACACAAGTTTTTCTGCCCTGTGGCATTTTACCGACGTGCGTATAAGACGGTCCACAAAAAGAAAACAATGCACTAAACCTACTTTCTAATTTCTCCTTGGGTGTCGTCGAAACACTTCGAGCTATCAACTTTTATGTAGCAATCAGGGTGTCAAGTCTATTTCGATAATCAGAGGCAATGAAATTGGGATTTTTCACCTGCCAGTATCAATATAAAAATGCTGCGTGATATTGATCTATCAAAAAAAGACCGGGAAATTGCAGAAATTTCAGAAAACGGCACAGAATCTTGCTTTCCCGATAACACAATAAATAACACGATAAATTTAGAAATACCAAATTCAGTGTACATGTATTCTTTTTTTCAAAGTCTAAAACACAAAACAATTATGTATTCATCGGGAAAATGTTTTTAGGACCACCAAGTATCTCAATATATATTTGATCTGTAAATGGGGAATCGTCCATCTTATTTATTTCATTGATTTGATGTTATGTTCACATTGAGCTGCATTGAAAAGTGAGTATTTTACTCATGCGTAACTAACAACGTACACGATGGGTATGGGTTCTGTGTGCGTAAGAGGGACAAGTAATGTTTACAAGCTTTCTGTTTGTTTCTGCAGATTCTGCTATCTGCCTTTTTTTATTAATAATACCACTGTACTAGCTTTCATAAGATGTTTGGGTCTTGTGATGTTAAAAGATTAATATCCTTCCTAAATTTGGGAAAGTTCTATAGATTTTCTTTAAAGTAGAGAAATGGTTTTTCTGCTGAAAAAAGAATTTCTTGATTATCTCAAATCGTTTTGAAATGAGAGCCATAAAAGAATGTATATTTCAACCCACAACGAAGACAACAATTGTAAAGCTGGCACCAAAAGTTTTCCGACTCTAGTTTCCACAGATACCAAAAATCATTGGTGCCATTAAGATCCCGAACTACTAGTTGTTGCGGTATGTACCGTCTTCTTAAACTTTCGAAGAAAGTGCACTCCATGATTAAATGGTATTCATCGCCCATTTTTCCTAGATTACATTCAGTAAAGGTTGTTCATTCCGAGGGATATTTTCATATTTCTCAGTTTCAATCGGTAGTTTGTGGTTAAAACAACGGAATCGTATCAAATTTATCTTTAGGTCAAATGGTAGAGCGAGTGAACATACCTCCCGCCCCTAATTCAGCTTAATGATTTCATGAGTACCTAATTATGTTGAATCTTGAATAGTCTGGTGTCATTTCTGTTGAAATTGATCTTGTAAGCGTTTCGAAAAAGATTTTTCGTACCATATGTAACTTAAACCACCGTTTTCTAAGATGGATACAGTGATCGATTATACTGGCCTTACCACTTACATGATTACCAGATACGATATTAGAACGAGTGCAAGAATCCTCCGTTGTACTAAGATATCAAACTTAACATATACTTTAATGTATAGTAGAAATAGATGATTGATTCATGGCGAGTGTAACAGTTTTCTAAGTTGTTATATCTTCAGAAAAATCTCTTCATCGCGGAAGGGTCGTAGACCATGGTTGTAGAAGTTCAACGAAGACACAAATATCAATGAAACATGATTCAGTGCGTCGGATGAAAAACCGCATTTGTATTTCATTCCATTCATCTTTCACTCGTATAAAAAAAACCCTGATAAATTACGCAACACACCAACAGGCACCATTTGCTACTATCGCAAATCGTTCGTTTGATGGCGTGACCCGCGATTCTGCGATAGTTAAACTAGCGTAAAACATCGACGCATTGTAGCGACCTGATCGACAGCTTCCGCGGCGATCATCCTCGGATGAGAAAAAAACTTCCAGGTTTCTTCGCGTGTGTTTCAGAATATCGATGGAAAGGTCGTGGTGTTTGATCCTCCGTACAATTTGCGTTAGGTGAACGATGCATAATCAGATTAGTTACAGGCGTATGGATATGTTCACCGCGACGTAAGCGAGTTCTACGTTCGGAACAGTAAAACGTTGTTTTCGCTAAGTAATTACTACCTACGTAACTCTACGTGCACCTGATAAATATTTCTAGATATGCTAACATTTAAAGTTAGCCAGGTATCTGAATGCGACATGTCAACGGATCCAAACAATTCGGAAAATATATGTGACTGTTATTTTAATGGAAATTCCACCAAATTCCCAATTTTCAACTCATGTACTCCAGTCCTGTTGTCCTTGGTCCAGTTTCACAAAAAGGATTAAGGCCTAAATCGATTTAGAGTTAAACCTTTTTGAATGTGTGATATATCCCATCTTAACGATCTATAACTTTAATTTTTGTGGCAAAAGGGTGACGCGGACGACAATAAATTTCAGTCTAACGGTTTCAGTGTAAAAAAAAGTTAAAATCTGCGTGACCTGCGGATCCGCCCCAAAAGGCGTCTGATAACTGAAAACTTCCCTATTGAAACAGAAGACATTGCAGCGCACCCACAAGCTACTTAGACTGAATCAGGTACATTGTCGGGACCCCACCATGGTTGGTATGTATTTTTGTGACGAGCTTCCCTGGTTGTATCCTCTTTTGCGGAACCAGCACACTTTAAAAAGTGAATAAGATACATTACTGCGTGAATTTGATTTCGTGAGATTGGATATTGGGCGGTAACTTATCAGAACCAGGTGAAAACCAATAATGATGTGGAGATAAGATCATGTTGCGCTAAACAATGTTTCTCGTCGATACTCGGCTATTCTTTCATATCTTCACTCTTTATGATAAACACAACTGGGCCATTTTCCTCTTCAAAACGTCGATAACGACCGTTCATCCCACCAAAAAACGTCTCTTCCATTAATCGACTGTTGTTTCTTGTCCGCACCTTAGCGCGTGACTGGTATTGCCGCCTGGTCTATAATGTATGCAATAAGGACCATTGGAGAGAATTAGACAGGATGCAGTGAACCCATTAACCCGTCTAAAGATGATATAAGTCAGAGTGATAATTTCTGCGATATCGAACCAAGAACGATGGGCTGAACAACAAAATCTTGAGAATCATTTGGAAGCTATTCACTTCAGATATTGCGAAACTTCTGTCCGTCGTACTGGCAATATAATTATAACGCATGTATACGTGTTTCACCTCACCGTTTTAGTTTTTCATGACTAAACCTAACGAATTCTGTCCTGTGTACACGGCATCAAATAATATTGTGGCACGCTGAGCAAGAGAGAGAAATAACGCAATAATAGGACCGGTGTGTTTATTAGCCGCAGTGTAAATCATGTAATTTGTATCCATTCGATGTAACAGGGTGATTGCATCCCTACATTGTTCATCAGGGATATATAGAAGAGAAGTAATTTACTTTTTCCTGCACTAACAAAGGATTGTCACCGATGGACCATAAATCTATGAAACAAGCCGTCGACGCTGGTATAATCACGTCAAATTGGTACTTATTTGTAGCGACTGAAAAGGGCGCCGCGCGGACCACGGCACGAGATCACATCGGCTTGACATTTGAAATACAATTCGTGGACGAGTCACAAAGCTGTATTTGTTGGGCTATGGGTTGTATAGAATAATATGACAGTGAAATGATATTTAAATCCACAATATTTAATATTTCATTCACAGACAAGAGGGGAAAAGTCAAGAAACCCAATCGGACTACTTGGGTACTTCTGTAATTAAATTTTGCATCCCCAACCCGTTCATTATAAAACAGGAGCGTCGCATCAGAAATTCCGACACAAAGTCACATTTAATTTAATAAATTTTCAACGTAGCAATACTGATTAGATTGCAGAATTGAAGAAAACAACAAGACCGTCTAAGATTGCACAATATTTGACATCGCCATATATTTCGCCTGAACACACTTTCGCCATCTATTGGATAAATTTTCGTGCATCACGCTAAGACTGAAGCGCACTTCAATTCGTGTGTATACGTAATTTGGGGCATCACTTAGAATATAAGAAACCGCCTAGCGGGTAACAGCTATTTTCTATCGATCTCAGCGGGAAGATCAAGTGGTTTTCAGAAAGTTGTCAAAACTAATTTTAAACTATTTGTTAGTGATGAAGGAATTTTAAGCCTGGACGAATTTTTTTTGTTCCACTCTAAAAGTTTGTAAATGATCAGTAACAAAATAATGTGTCACGTTTATGCTAAATAGTTAGTTTTAATTAATACAGTTGTAACCTATCGTGATGGCGCGTACTATGCACGGTCCAAACGATAAGCTGAATCATTGGCTGGTATTGAATGACATCGTTCTAAAGCACGCGTGTACGCACCGGTCGTTTCATAATTTTCGAAGGAATGAACGTCTACGTGACAAGTTCAATATCAGCCTTATTGATTCGAACTAAGAATGCTACTTCTCGGAAAAGTTTATGACACAAATATCTACTAGGTTTCTACGTAGGCGACCGAGTTTATATTCCCTTCGGGGACTTATCAAAACGGATAAGAGCCATTCAATTCAAATCGAGAGAAACGATATATAAAAGCAGCAAGTGAACTTGCCACGTCCAGTCAATTCATCACCAATGAGGCCCACATCGCACCCTTTTCCTCTCGATAAGGATCGTATGTACTACACATAGGAGAGGCGCAGTAGGAGAGACCTACCATATCGATGATGTACATATTGATTGCATTAGCTATAGGCAATCACTTTGGCCACCTGACAACGCGTAAGCATGTGAAATGTGAATTATCTGTGCTCAATTTATTTTTGAAAAATGGAGCAAATGGACTTTCAACCTACAGGGGTGGATTTCGGGTAGTCACGGTCCGGATCCCTGCCTTCCCACTGAGGTAGCCCTTTTCATCAACTCAGAGATTAAAAACCTGCGAATTTGACACTCATCTTTTGAGAAATTAAAACATCTTACCGAGGATGGCGGCATCCCGATATTGGCCTTTGATATGGTTGTTTTTTATCCATCAGAAACGCCTTTTAATTTCCTCCGGACCCCAGCTTGCCAATTTTCCTATCCGCCCCTGACCGAGTTACATCCTTAGATATAAGACATGTCTTCATCACCAATCTCCCAAACTTGATCACATATAATTTTCGCATGTGTTCAGGACTTCTCTGTTAATAACTAAAAATCGTGAACAGCGAAACGTAAGTTTTGACATTTTGGCATAGCATGGCGCTTGTTGGTGTAGAACTAGAGATGATACCTCAAGAGATAAAAATACAATTGTACATGAATTGTATGTATTATCAGAGTAAATTTATTAATTGTTACAATTCAATTCATCTAATGTTATAAAATATAACATGTCATGGAATACAATTAAGTGTATAAACGGCGATGAGTGAAAGCGAATGTCATTTAGATACCACAAATATACGTTAATGCTTTCAACTAAAGTCGATGCTTAGATAATGGCTTAGATATTTAGACATACAGTGAACCCCCGATATACCGCCCTCCCATATACTGCCCCCTCCCCCGCCTACCGCCAGGTTTTCTCGATGTACATCTCAATACAAATAGTATAGTAAAACACCTCAGATATACCGCCATACTCTCTATACCGTCGAAATGGTTCTGCACCAATGTGGGCGGTATATCAGGGGGTTGACTGTATTTCAATATATATTTAGTATCATTCATTAAATCAATAAATTTCAATACATTTGGACGTTGCCAATAGTGCTTTGGAATTAATTTTTTCCTTATTTCAGTATACAGCTGACATTCAATTAATACATGAAATTCATCACGGATTCTATTACAAACTGGGTAATTCAATTGAGCCCTGCCCTGTCCAGAAAAGCGTAGTCTATACACTGGAACAACCTTGAACAACCTTATCTAAATCTTCCCAAACTAATCCTACTTCCAGCAGAAAGATCCAATAAATAGGTTTCAAGCACGAATTCCCTCTTAAAAATCTTGTAGTTTTCACCGTAACCCTGCGTGGATACATCCGCCAAAATAAGCCAATAATCTCTTGTATGAGAAAAATAGTTAAGACCTAATTTAGAAAGCCAAGAGTCAACAGTTGACAGCCATTGAAAACGAAAATCACCGTAAATGTACAACATATAGAATACAGGAAATTTTACTTTTTAAATATTTACCAAAAGGTAAAAAGAACTCTAGATCATATGTCAACATCCATAATAATAATAATAATAATAATTAATAATAATAAATAATAATAATAATTAATAATTAATAATAATAATAATAATAAATGATAATAATAATAATAATAATAATTAATAATAATAATAATAAATAATAAAAATAATAATAATAAAAATAATAATAATAATAATAATAATTAATAATAATAATAATAATAATAATAATAATAATTTATTTCTTATATAGCACATAGCTAAAATAATAATCTATGCGCTGTACAAAGGGTTAATACATTTACATAAAATCAAGAACTTAAAAAGCATATGATAAAACAGCAGGAGCAAAGACACAGTAAAATAGCTTAAAACATATAAGTCCTTTTAAAAAGGTACGTTTTTAAGCCTTACAGAGACAGGCAGGGCATTCCAAAGAGCTGGAGCAGCAAAACTAAAAGCTCTCTTACAGCTGGATTTATTGCTAAAAGGAATGTTCAAACGACTAGTTTCTTGGCTGGAACGAAGTGACCTACTCGGTACATGCAAGGATATAAGTGACTGCAAATATGGTGGTGCCAGATTATTTAGACATTTAAAGACTAGCAATAAAATTTTGAATTCAATTCTAACAGAAATCGGCAGCCAAAGGTAGAACACCTAGTTCACTCTACACCATTCAAGAAGGGGTGTTTTGACTCCTAGAATAATCTTGGGGAACTTAAGCTTACATGTACAAGATACTTTGAACAGCTCTCTGTCCAAGCTACACACCTGAATTACATATACAATCAAAACAATCATTGTTAGTCCGTCGTTACAAAATGTACATTGATCCTGAACATTCTGGTACATCCTCAAAAGAAAGAAAAATATATGCCAAAGAAAATCATGCCAAAAAGTGAAACAAAACGTATTTTGAGAATTGTTTCCCGAATAAACTTGTCAAATACACATGACACTTATGTGTACCAATAACACATGCCCCACTAAAGTGAGTTTATGATGTATTCCCTGGCAAGTTTAACAAGTTCTGTTACAATCAATTGTGCGTCAGTCGAATCCATTTGAGAGTATGCAGTATGAGGAATCTCGGCACCATCAAGTCGGTTTGGGTACAGCAAGCGGTTTCGATTGCGGCAAACATCCCGTTGCAGTTTGGTGGCTAATTTACATATTTCTGTAGAACAGTCGTCGATTTTACCAGTCAGCAGGTCCAGATTGTGCCTTGTTTCGCGGGGATTATATTCGGATGAATCGCGGGCAAGTACCATTGCTGTAAGGGCTTGTTCGCACGTCTGAAAATTAGAAATCTTATTCCATTAGTAAGTTGTCATGTGATTACACCTAGTACAATAATCAGTATCAACTCACCAAATGACACTTATAAATTGTCATGAAGTGGAATCCACCTGAAACATCATTGGGAACTGTTTTTAGAGTTATTTCAGCCTGTTTCAGCCACTTACGAGCTTCTGCAGGTTGTGGATTTCGCCCAGTGATGATCATACATGGAACGAATGTACGTCGACCTCTCCGCGTGGAGTTATCTTGGAGATCTCTTAAGTTACGTTTTCTATCGTTGCGATGCTGATCTTGCCGAACCCGCAAAAACGAGGTTGCTAAATCAATGTCTAAGTTTTTGTAGTCAATATAATTGCTCCCAGATTCTTCGTCACAAACTCGATGCTCGTAATTTTCCTCTTCCAGCTGATTTTGATTTTTAACGTAACCTAGAATTGTCTCGTCATTGCTGTAATAAGCTACAAGTCGCAATATAATCTTATTTCGCTGGGAATGATCCAATGTCCACGCTGTCTTCAACAGCTGGTCGATTTCTTTCTCTGCATCTATTGGTGACATCTCTAGTTCATCAGGGTCGACAAGGTATTTTTCTTCATCATCATATCGCAGAAACTTGTATAACTCATATCCATATATCTCAGCTATTCGGTCACCGAGATTAACTTTATAGCAATGATGAAAGCTTCGAGAAACTTCACCAGAAGACACGCTTTCTTCATCACCTACTCGTCGAATGATTTTTCCATATATGTAGACCGCACCGGAGTCACTGTTCTCATTGACGAGAATATCATCATGTGTCTTGTAACCGACATAATCATCAGCGTGAAACAAAGCGAATCGGTTTGAAAGTAAATGATGATTGGCTAGAGGAATAAAACTGCCAGCAGATGGCAGGGTATCAACATTATCAAACTGATCGTCTATGTCTATATTCCATCTATTGAATATCCCCACTAGACTAGTCTCTGGTCCAGCAAAAACAATTTCAAACAAGCAACCATGAAATCTGTCAAGCATCTTTACGCCAATGTATTTAGTTGCAAAATGATTCGAGAACATGTTCGCTATTTTCTTCATCTTCATGCATATTGTAACATACGATTGATCATCTTCCATAGGAGTGAAGTACATATTAATAGGACCAGCAGCTTGAGAATCGACTGATCTAAAACTGTCAACTCTATCTTCGCTATTGCTAATTATTTTCCCTCTACATTTTAGAACTGTTTCTAATGGCTGACATTCGAATATACTTATTTGTTGGTAGTACATTGAAATCTCATCCAACGTAATGCATGTGGCTTGCTGCGGCTCCGTTAAATGACGTATCACCTGGTAAATCGCTTCATGGAAGTTAGGGTCTAACATTTTCTGTTGAATGGAAATAAAAGGCTGCCTTCTAGCAGGGTACATGTTTTCATGAGATCTTTCAGACAGTTCCTCAATGAGAAGGGTTGATATGGGTTGAAGGTATGATATTCTAGCCAGCATAGTTGTGTCCAATTCGTGTATGATTATCTCTCTGCGATTGTTATTGCGGTACTTATCCAAAAGCATGTTTTCTTTTACTTCTTCCATTCGTCTTCTATATCGAGGACCATCGATGTAGTAGATTTGAGAAGATTTTCGCAAAGTCGCACCATTTATGAGGAGAGTATAATCATTTTTTGTGTTATCAGTTCTATTTTCGTAATTATATTCTACATGAATTAATTCATAAAATTGCACCGATGCCTTAATTGCTCTGTTAAAATCGTTATCATTCAACACCTTATCACCATATAACGTTTCTATATCGGTCAATACATTTGCGTAATGCAGCATCGTTACGTCCTCACTTACTCCAATTTTCTTCAACAATGATTCAAACGACGCGCAATATACGGGTCTTCGAAGAAGGTATGGAATGATTTGGTCTTTTTCCGAAATATTTATGACCACTTGCCTGGGATAAACAAAGTAATTACTATCACCACCCATGAAGACACATTGCACATGTTTCAATTGTTCCAGGTTTTCATAACCTTCGAGGTGACAATAAATGTCCATCATTATTCTCTCTAATTCTTTGGAATATCTAGAGCAGACCTCATGTTTATTACCATCGGCTAAGTGCTGACACATGTTTTTACAGTGAGCTAATATCATGGATTGCGGAGGGTTTTTGTGCACACCAAGAGTTGTTGACATTGTATTTTTTGGCGTCGCCCAAACTGGAAGAACATTCATACAGGACCAACATAATGGCATATTGATATAAGCTACTGATCCTGAGAATGATATCAAACTTTTTGGGTCAGTTTGAGGGCAAAGCTTCCACATTATTCCATAATTGATCGGAATAAACTTGATTTCTTTCAGTTCATCTATGGTTTGCTCTGATAGATCATCCCTGGCAAAAATATTTTCAACTATAGCCTTTGCTTTATCCTTAACAGAATATCTACTATCTATGTCTTCCTTGTACAGATGACCAGGCCCAGCAACCAAGAGGACTGTTCGACCATGACATTCAATAGTTTTAGCATAAGTCAGTAGTTCTTCTTGCGACACACTACATCTCAGACCAATTTTCTTTACAAAAGATATCCATTCGTGTTGGACAAATGATTCATGGAGCAAGTCATCATTTGTATGCATCACTCTGAAAACTGGAATTTCTGGATGATAGAGTTCGCTCGCGGTACGTTCCTCGCCATTCCGATTTGGCAAGAATCTGATTTTGGACAGAGCATTTATTAGAATTTCAACCTCTTGAAAAAACTGGTACTTCGGCATTTCACGACTGCCTATCAATACGTAATTCAGGGATGCACTTGGTTTATTACAAATATAATGGTCTCTAAGATAACAAAGATGTGCTTTTCGTTCCTCTCTGTTATATCTTTCAAAACCCACAGGCAATATAAATGTAACGTACAATTCGACATCAGTTTGGACTACACAACCGATGATTCTGTACATCTCATTAACCGCCATATCTATGTTTTCTTTCAGAAAGTTTGCAAATGCTTTTGAATCTAACATCCCATCATAAGGCATACCTCTTGGTATGACATAAACACCTGATGCTTGCAGCTGGACACGATTTCCCTGCCCAGTCTCATGGATGGGAAGTCTACCAATACAAGCTGCATCTTTTGTACTGGCTTTTCCTGAAGCAAAAAACGATGCAAAATATTGCAGCATTGTTTGGAATTGGCTATAACTCCACGATGCAATTGCTGTATGTGCAAATCTTTCAATTCCGGCGTTAGCATCTAAATGCCATGTAAGTGCAGCGAGCACATGCCCTGGGTACATCAACGAACAAGTCATTTTATCTAGAATTGTGAACACTGATGTCTGTGCGTGAACTTTCACCTTTCCAAAGAAACTCTCATTCAATGTTGGGAGTCTAAATTGTTCAATGAGCTTCTTTACTGGGTATGAATCAGATCGATGTAGGTTGAGCACATGTTCTGCCCATTTTATTGGATACAGTGCCTTTCCAGATTGTGTAATTACTGGCAGTAGGCTCCAATCACTCAAGCAGTTGACTCTACCAATAACCTTTTGGCATTGTTCATCAAAAGGCCTGTCTAAATCTGCAACAATGACGCTTATTTGTTCGGTAACAAATTCCCACAGACGTTTCAGCCATTTCTCTTCGATGAAATGTTCAACAGGAATGACAGCATTTTTATACTGTGACTGTGGCAGTACCATATGGATTAGCTTTGCTAATTCATCAAGTGTGAACGGTTTCACCACTGGACAGCAATGTAGGTCAATATATTTACAAAGGAAATCACGAACCCGTGTGCTCAGGAACAAGCATTCAGTTGATGGAAGTAAATCACAATAATCAGAATAGAAAATCGGTTTCCCTGATTCGAACGGTATGAGATGACCTCCAGTGGTCACACATAGACAGACACCATCAAGTTGTGCTACAAATGATTCGCCAAGTCCTAAACAATATTGTAGGATACTTATCACATTGATTTCTTTTTCAAGTGGAGTCTCACTCAGTTTAGTTGTAGACGGACGATAAGAGCGGAAGAATTCCAACACAAATTGAGGAGTTACCGTTTTCACTTGATAACCCAAATCAATCAATAACTCCCGATGCCTCAATGATGGCAGCTTTATCAATGGGAACTCCACTGCAATCAATGCACGTTGAATTATACTACCTTCCAAATCATCAAAGAAAGCTCTACTGTTAACCAAATCTGATACAGAGAACCAGCGGCTATCATGTGTAATAAAGATTTTCGAGTTTCTTTGCTTAAACTGTCCATACAGAGACTTAATAAAAGTGTGTAAATATGCATCACTCTCATCTTTTTCTGGAATCATTGTACATAACAGTTGTTCATTATACGTTTCATTATTAACAATCATTTTCTGCATATGCTCAACCAATAAACAATGAGCCACTGGAGCAACATGATGCATAATTAGATTATTCCAGACAGTACGGTAACTAACATTCATATCACTCCACAGGGCTCGTCTTGTTTCGTCAAGTGCAAAATGCCCATTGATATGGAATGGCATCGGAATTTTTACAGGGAGTGGGAGAAAACAATACATCCGCCCAGTATTCATTGCAGATTGATTGAAATCAATTCGACATGCTACACCAGCGCAAGGCAGTAAACGAAGCTTCTTTTCATTGACTGCGAATTGAACACATTCTTCAAATGATTTGGTCCCTGTTCCAATGACCTGACTCACCATCCATGTTTCAGCTTTACCTTCATTATCTACAAGCTGGACTTCATGTATTTCATAAAATTGGCAGTAAATTGCAGTTGTGTCACCAATTTTATAAATACATTCGGACATCTTCTTAGTTTCAATATTCAAGGCGCTTATTCCTTTTCTATGAGATTCAGATATCTCTGATGAAATACTATGAAGGAGAAGTGCCTGCTTCATTTCGGTTTTTAAGCTTATGCTGATCCTTTTGATGGATTTCAAAAACAACATTGCATTTTTTGATTCAGCCGCAAATGATGACAGCAATCCCTGGATATGTGCAGGTGTCATTGCTTCACTACATATATCTGACTTCAAAGCCATGTTGGCTGTCCGTAAGGGGAATCGAAAGATAGTGTTTCCCTCTATCGGAAGATATGTCAAATTGAATGGTTCGAATAAATCAGGAAATTGTGAGCTGAACTTGTCAGTAACGGGATACCTTTTCCCCGGAGATGATTCATTTGCTAAAGGAACATATTTGCAATTGGGATCAAAGATACAGAGTACCTTACCAATTTTATCTACGTCACTCAGAATTTGGGGTGTATCTGTTAAACTGTATACACAGTTGAAGCCTACACCATATCGACCAGTAGTAGTGGGGTCAACTCCTTTAGAACCCTCTCCAAGATTTTGAATACCTTTCAGATCTCCTTCACTAAAGGGTCTGTTGTTGTAAACAAGAAGTGCAGGGCCTTGTAAGTCTCGATACTGTTCCCCGATGACTCTTTCTGCTGCATATGTGTTGGTATCAAGGATGAGATGAATCTCTGTAGCTCCGGCATCATCTGCATTTTGTAAAAGTTCATTAATTATCGTTTCCTGGGGGTAACCCTTGATCAACCTTTTGAGTCGAGTAGTCAATTTTTCCTTTTGTCCAAAGGAAATGCCACCAAAAAGGTCTTTTGAATTACTCTCTAAATAGCATTCGACACTTGTCATCACACCGAGTCGTTTTGCATCATGGAATGTGATCTTTGGATGAGCAAAGTTCTGGCCTGCAGTGGCATCAAACCAAGGCGTGATATTGAATGAAAGGTCCTTTGCAGATTTCCATTTATTTGTTGCATCGACCAGGTAGATGTACTTGCTTTCGGAATCAGTGGCATACTTATTTTCAGATTTCATGCAAAAGCATAATGAGTTGATAAGTTCCAGAATATCTTGGATATTTGTTTCCCCGGCGGACTTCATTCGAGCCAAAGCTTCTATGTAATCCTCACATGTAAACCTTGGACGTATATTGCATATCACTAAAAGATGGTTATGATCTCTGAAATAGCAGGGAACCCTGGCCAAATATGGTAAACACGTTGACATCCGAAAGTTCAAGGCCAAATGTACAATAGGCATGAATTTGTAATCAACGAGAACATGCGTTAGGTATTTTCGTAGAATTTTTTCATTGCCAGTTGCCTTTTTGTTCAGAAATTGATACAGGTTTTTGATTCTTTTTTCATTTTCAGGTGATATTCCTTGCAGCTGTTGATAATGTTCTAGTTGTTGAAAAACATCTACGATTGACGGTGTTTTTTCATCAACTTCAAGAAAATGCGTCACTCTGTTTGGTAAAGCAGAACATGTTACAGGGTGAATGCTTCCAATGAGATCAAGATGCTTGTAAGAATAAATTGCTGCCGGCTTCTTAAATACTGATCGAAGTTCATCTCCTTTCCAAGGCAATTCATTCCAATTAGCTGGACGGTCTTTTACAAGAAGAAATTCGATATGGATGAGTTTCTTCTTAACATTGCACCAAGCCTTAGGTAACTGTCCGGAAGGAATGATGGTTTGCAAGTGATTAAGAAAGGAATTCATTCTTCTCTTTCCATATTCAAAATCAAGACGTTTGATTGACTTGGCTCGATCAATAACATTGTTTGTGGGAAGTATGTCCCCAATCATTTTCAAATGTAGGAGTGCTCGTCTAGATACATCCTCTTTGAACTCATCATGAGGAAATCGTTCATCATCCTCATCATATAACATTCCACATTTACCCCGGGGATCAACAAGATCAGCCGGTTTACGTAATATCGATGAACCATTAACAGGGAAACATTCTGTACTTGATAATAGTTCTTTTACCTTTGGATCTGTTTCAATCAATCTCAATCCATATCTCAACAAACGATAACGCGCAGCAGGCTTGATTTTTAACACATTAGGTAAAAGTAATTTCATAAACGAGAGAATTGTCCAGGTCTTCTCAAGTACCTTCTTTTCTATTTTCTCGTTTGTCAGTGACATCTCTGCAATTATGTTCACCGGCAACTTGATGATGACTTGGTCCCTTCCTGATAAATATGAATTGAGGACATTGGTGACATCATCCACTAACTCACAATCAAGTAATTCCTCTGATAAGAACTGAACTTCATTAAATGTACGCCATTTTTCGCCATCATAGAAAACTAGACTGGATGAACTTGTAATGTGTGCATAGAATGCACCACATAGTCTTTGTGATGTGTCTGCAATCTTCTCTCTAACTGGGAACAATGTGAGTATACTCTCATATGCATTATTTCTCTTGAGCACTTCAAGTCCATAAAGAAATGCCTGAAGAACTGAATCAGCAAGCAGTTCATTATTCCAATCAGCACGTCTATTCGCAATATCATCTTGTGTCATAATTTCTAAAGATTTACGGTTTGAAGCAACTGCAAAGCATCCATTTATATGAAATGGCAATCCAGAATTGATTGGAAGTGGCAAATGACAGAATGTATACCCTTTAATTGGTGTTGGGATGAAAAAATCAATAAGTTGAATAGCTACCATTCCAAGGGGAAGGGTCTTCAATTCTTTAGCGCGAGTAAGTGTAGTCTGTTTATTGCTGCTGTACGAGGTGATAAGCCACTTTTCTTTTGAGCAATTTTCTTTTATCTTCAATGCCATTTCCAATATATATCCTGCCTCGAAAGATTGTTCAGCATCACAACATAGTTTTGCTGCAGCATTCACCATACTTGCTTTCAGCAATTTATCATCAGTTTCTGAAGAATTCACTGAAATTCGATGACGAAGAGGTTTTTCTTCTAAAACAAATGACTTTTCAGCTGAAAACAATTCTACCATTTCAGATGGACATGTAGAGTCTTCTTTGAGGTGGTATACGCTCACTTTTTTCACATGCTGCGTAAACAACAATGTGATATTCGCCCCATCTCTCATCACTTTCAACAGCTCCTCCATTCTCTGTCTCTTGTACACTACTTCACATATTTCACTTTTTGAAGCTTGATATTGAGTTCTGAGTGGAAGTCGAAATAGCGTACCATTGAATTTACAATTTTCCATGGATAGTTCACAACCAAACACACATTGAAATGGGGCAATCTGGTCTGGTGCTCGATGGAATATCATAGGATTCTTCTTCAGATCTATAAGTATTCCAGGTTGTCCTTGAATATTCAGATACGTTGAGTGAGGGTCAAATATCACCAGATTTTCTTCAGATATGAAACTTGGCACATCAGTCAGATTGTAAACAGAATTGAATCCCAGTCCAAATCGCCCAATCTTTACTGGGTCACTTTCTTTTGTTGCTCCCCCTAACTTTTTTATATTGAGCAAATCATGTTTGGTAAAGACTGCATTATTATAGGCCCACAAAGCCGGCCCTTGGCAATGTCTCATTTCTTCATGAAGTAGTTTGGTCATATATTGCTCATTCTCACGTTCATCCCATAAGAACTTCACTTCAGTGGCACCTGCATCATCAGCATTCTGAATCAATTCTTTTGGCAATGCAAATCCATCCGTATAATCACTAATAATATTCTTAAGCCGCCTCACAAGTGTCTCTTGTTGACCCCATCCTTCAGAACCAAAATCATCAGCATCATTTACCAAACGTTTCATCATTGGATATGCACCAAGACTTTCTGCAACTTTTTCACTAAGGTGAGGATGAACAAATTTGACTTCTTCACCTACTTCATTGTTCATATTCATTTGTTCAAGTACAGAAGTGCATATCGTAGATTTCTCTGGCGGAACCAGGCGTACTTTCTCATTTATCAGTACTGGTAGAAAAATGGCCTCATTGCGAATGTCAACCTTAGCAGTATAGTAATGGTTCAATATGTTTATGACCATATTAAGATCACGATCACAAGTGTCTACAAGTTTTCCCTGATCACTGTCAAGATACTGTTTAATTTGGTGCAAGACACTGCAATAGTTGATTCTTTCAGCAATACCCAGAGCTATCCACCATGTCTTATATTGCAACATCTCTGGTGGTAAATGATGAAAATATGGTCTTACAAAGATGTCTGGTTCAATGATGCTTACGCGGTGGAGAGCAATGAACCCATCACCATGCCAGATCCAATCTTCAATATTCTGCTTTTGAAGTTCCCTTTTCAGGGTTTCACATTCGTATCTTTGGAATTCTTCATAGATTCTATGAACAAGAACAAGATATTGTCTTTTCTCTCGAGTAGTGTATGACTTTGAGACTTCTTTTAACTGGGATACAAGCTGTGGTAGCGTGGGACTATCTGCAACATTGAACAGTGATGCAACATGTTTGTCAATGTCAACTACATTGATTACACCACCCACAGCATTAGCACATTTGCTATTCATTGCTTCAGACGGTTTAATAAACTTATTTGTGGTATCATTTTTCCATTTGAGGCTGTCTGGATAGCTAGTTGGTCTACCTAGGGGAAGAAGCCAAGCCATTTCTCTTAAGGTAGCATAATCATTCCGAGTCATACTCTCTTTCTTCTGTAATTGCAAGAGCTCATTTATATGATTGAAGGCCGTTTGAGGGTTCTTACGCACTACAAGATTCTTTACTGCTTGCACGATATCACTCATTTTTACGTCTTTGCGCCCTTTCAATCCAATCTCTCTGAGTTCACCGCAATGTTTCTGCCATCTCTCACGAGGTGGAAACTGATTTTCCTCGAAGACCGAGATAAGACAACTATCCGAGAAGTCGAACAATTCAGATACACAGAAATTACCACTAGATGTCCTTATGAATGGTAGCTGTTTCAGATATTCGATGAACTCTGTATTTTCAGAAGCATACTTATGTTTGTGTTGAAGAATGTATTCCATTAGTTTATTGACTTCATTTTGTTCCATCTTACCATTGTGGATATCAGGGAAAATGAATCTTACCAGGATCTCACATTCATGAAGTATGTCACCAGAAAATAGACTAACAACAGTTGCCGAGTCTTTATCACGGGCATCTATGGCATGTTTTATGTTTGGCAAATCAACTGGCAGATTGCAACTAATCAACACCTTATCAGCACCACGGAATGCAATCCATTCAGAACTGTTCCCAACTTGATTAAAAATTGGAATGAACTGCAAGCATTTCAATTTCTTTTTGGGAGTAGCTGACAAGTCACCTGCTGCAATGAATGTACGTAATGCATTGAGGCTGTCAGTATCAACATTTCTAGGCAAATCGGTCACGTTTGTCATGAAAAACGTATCTGTTTTGTAGAGCTTGTAAATTGCTTGAACAATACCATCAGCAGTAGGTTTGTACAAATAATCTCCACTCTCTAAAATATCTGGACATCGAAGGATCTCATCCATCAGTTCCGGAATGACAATCATTCCAATAGCTTTCAGTACACTGCAAATATTCGTTGACAGCTGCTGTGCTGTCGAGTGATGTTGAATAACATAGGAATTTTTGGTTTTCAAGCATCCTAATTTCCACTCATGGGTATCAGCATTTATCTCAACCATAATCAAGTGCAAATGAGATATTCTTGATATTTCTCCATGCATCTTTTCAACAATATAGCACCATATGTTTGTGTACCATTCACAAGTGATCTGAGTCTTGTGTCCGCATACAAGTAATTCATCTTTCGAGCAATGATCATTATTCCAGTAAAGGACACGTGGTAGTAAGTCAACAACGCCATCTGAATTTAACCCCCTTAATTGGATGTGGCCCTGTTTTCCAGCATCTACCAATTTAATTTTCATATTCTCAGGGATACATTTTCGAAGGAAACAATCAGTTATTCCAGGCAACAAACACAGGGGATTATCCTTGTCTTCAGCATATATAATATTTTTCAGTTTTGGCGTTTGAAACTCTGTGTATTCTCCATTTTCTAAAGGGAGTAATGCTATTCCTTTTAACTCAGAAAAGCAACTGTCACGTAGAATGTATTCTAATAATTGTCCCTTTTCAGCGTCGGATCGGTTTTGGTATGACAATGTCTCTTTTTTCATTGCCTGCCGTACAACATCCGGTGTAACAACCAATAAATGATGACCCGTGTAAATCCTAACTGCCATTTCAACATATTCAGGAACATGGACAACACTATAATCAGCTGAAGTTAGAACATTTGATACAATTGTCATCATTTCATCAGTGTCATTTTTCTCCTGCACCAATAAGCAAGCATCCATCAAAGGGACCACCCCTTTCTCATTTCTAACAGTTGTTTGGAAGAGCTCCTGATTCAGAAGTTTGGAGAAGAAAGGTTCAAGGATCAGTCTCTTCCATTTTTCATCAACATCTTTGGGATTTGGCAGGTATTTACAGATGCTTCCTATTGATCCACATACTTTCAGAGCATTTAGATATGCTATTGGTAACAATTCCGATAGAATTCGGACATTCCATTCTAGATCCTTCGCATCCTTGCTGCTAGAAGCATTTTGTAGTTGTTCATCGGATGGCCATTTAAGATGGCGCCGATTCTGACTGACAGCGTAGCATCCATTGACGTGAACTGGTAAACCTGTTAGGCTTTTGCCTTCCATCGGTAAAGGAAGAAATACAAAAACATGACCATCTGGTTGATAATTCTCTTTGTTTAGGTCTAGTGCACAACTAACCCACGGCATATTGCCTTGTTTTTTGGCAAGTTTCTCGAGGTTTATATCAGTTTTATCACAGAAATGGCTTATAACAAATGAATGCTGTTCTTTCTCCGAATGATCTTTATCAATGAATTTCTCAGTTTCTATGTTCAATCTTGTGACACAAGCCCAAACACCACTGATTTCCATCATATCACTGAGGCCCTGTTTGAATTTCTCTCGTGTTGGACAAGTAGTTACTCCATCAAAACGAAAATTCTCAATTACTTTTTCAGTGCAAATGACAACAGCTGATCGATACTGCAAACCGTTGTTCTGTCTGTAAATTTCGATCTGGTTTACATTTGTGAGGAATAACACTTTCATGTACATGTTGTATGTCAGTCCTTGTAAAAGCGAATTCACTTTATCCATTGTGTAAATTGTTTCGGATAATGGTGATGGCTTCTGACGCAACGGAAAGCGGAATATCGTTCCCTTAAGTGTATCACCTTTAAAGCCAAATTTATCAATAAATGGTGCCAGGAGTCCTGTTGGAACATCTTCAGTAGACAACGTCCATTTAAAGCCTGACAGCAGTTTGCCTGATTTATCTTTGAAATACTTGAGATGTGGATCAATTATTCCAAATATATTACCACTCACAATCATAGGGCAATCTGAAAAAAATGCATGTGCGCTTAATCACCACCATAACCTTGCAATGAATGAAGAGCTAAGGCCGCTCAAATATGAACCTCAGTTTCTCATACTAAAATCTTTCACAGATGGCGGGCAAATTCTGTTTTCATTTAGATAAAATCAATTAACCAAATATCAATACTGTAAGTTAAAAATACAAGTTAAATACATGTTTATCTTCATCAAAAAACCTTTTTTTCATCGACGAATGAGGACTGATAGGACTAAGATGGCCACCTATTGCGTAACAAGAGCCCCATGGGGGCTTGACGTGGCAGCTTCAATTATAAATGACCTGTCCATCAATCAATTTCATATTTCAAAAATGCTAGAAGGGCATATCTAGGAACAGATCCACGGACATTGAAAAGGGCAAGTTAAGTATCCATGCCGACAAAACAAGGGTTTAGAAATATGAAATTCCAGTGCAATTTTATACAATTTCTAGGTACTGAGACATCTTATTAGTTGCCGGTGGAAAAAGTCCCCTGAAAAATATTGCTGTTGTATTTTCAAAACGGCATGGGAAAATATATTGCGACAGGAGCACGTGCTTGTATTCCCGTCTGTATTTGCCACTTAGGTCTTTATAAGATCCTCTCCATGACTTTTTTTGCAGAATTTCCGGGCACAAACTTCGTTCAGAAAGATAGGAATTACCTTAAAGAGTGATGGAAACACATCATGTTCAGGGGGTCCGTGCATTAATATTTAAGAAAGTAAACTTTAATATCTGAACCAAGTAAACTTTATGAAAATCTGTCAAATGAAACGATCTCAGCATTGTACACCCCTTTTACACACGTAATAATCACACGCAACTGCATGACTCATCATGAATATAAAAGTGGAAGTGGGTTTTCCCCAATGACTAAAAAATAGACATGCTCCGTACAGCATAAACCGCTGCTGAATGATTTCATTTATGGAATTAAAATGAAGTTTGTTAGACAATTTATTGTTATAAATTGAACAATTATCAAGATTCATTGCCTCTTTTTAGATTTCAACATATTTTGTTTATTTAGCCAATCAGCGCGTATTAAAAAATATTTAGCCCAGACGCGTTCTTGGCGGAGGCTTTCTCCAACACACTTCACAGAGGTTCATATGCGGAGAAAATAGGCTGCCAAAATATTTCCTCAATCAACAATTTTTTCACATTCACATGTGGAACCTGGGCTATTTTACCTTCAATAATCATGGTCGGGCCTACACAACCAATGTTTGTTTCCGATGTGTCTGTTAGATGTGTGTTCTTTGATCACAGGTGCGTCAACATGTATCACATTTACATTTACACGTTTGACATGTAAATGTTATATGATAAAAACCTAATTTTGAGAATTGCATAATCGCGGCTCATTAATCAAGCTTATCGACTTGCGGCAAAACTTTTGTTGGAGGATTTAAAGGACCGCTAGTTAAAGATGATAATGCGTTTGAAATTAAATTTCTCTCAGCTGTTTTAACAGCAGCTTAGCGAAATTTTGCTGATAGCATTTTATTTTAGTGCAAAGCCAGTGCAATATACAGCCCCTGCAACGGAGCTGCCGCTAAAAATTGACTGATCCAGAGGCCCATCGGGATTTTTCTAAACAAATACCCATCAACAATTTCAATGGAAAATAACAAAGCATTCAGAAGTAAGATACTGTTTTTGGCACAAGAAAGATCATACGACAGCCACCTTGGGCAGCGTCACTAAACGGGGGCCCCACTTTTTGCTGAACAAGCATTTTATGTATATTTTCAAAAAGGCGCTGCAATTCAATGCAGGGATGACATACTTCTGATCTTTATCGATGCAATCCTTGTCGGTATCAGTTTTGTGTCAACAATTACCTTTTACCCACATGTACATTATGGAGTATATATTAAATCTCAGCTCATTTGAGATGAACAATTCTGTACTTTCTCTTCTTATCAAATTTATTGCCCTCCGAAGCCCTCTAAAATGGATATAAAACACCAAGATTTTCAGAAGGTTTTCTAAAATCTCAAAACAAGAGGCCGTTGGGCCTTGAAGCTTCAGTTATGATGTTTATGCATTGATATATGTATAACCAGGTAACATAACCATTTTTGGGAAAAATTCTTTTTGCATTAAAGAACAGTAACAAAATGTTTCCAAATAGTATTTTATGCGCATAGGACCGGAGTGACTTTGACGAGACGTAACCAATTTTTACCAGCAGCATGCATGTGTCTTTCCATGTAGAAGGGTACAGTTAATTGTTTCAACCCAGACAAAACAAAACATGCCCAAAATTCTTTTTTCAGGACTAATAACCAGCTTTCAGGTTAATTATTCCACTAGGTAATTATTAGGTTTATGCTTGATAATCTGTCCAATCACATTCCAGTATCAAAGTTTACATCACTGAATGCATCTGTTAGCAGAACCGCCACAGCAAACACTCATTAGAGGGGAAAAAATATGGTAGTTGAATGACTTAACTTGAATATTTCGATATTTTATAATAGTATCTGTTAACCTATCTGGAAATCTGTTAACACAAACAACATCTAGAGTTGTAACAATATCAATAAAAAAATATTTGAGCACTTTTACTTCGAAAATTTTATTTTTTACGATTAAGACCATTGCAAATATTCAGTGAAATGTCATAGCACCAAGGGTCACTGAACTAGAGCCATTCTAATTTCCCCTACCACATCCAAGCAATTTTGCTTCTCTTTGAAGATACAATTATTTTCAAGGTCAGCTGGTCCTAAATAATACAAAATACTCTGATATACTAGGGTTACTTAAGGTGACTCAACTAAATGAATTTCAAGTGTAAAATCTCTCAGACCATTTACTACCACCAAACTGATGTATAATGAACCCTTCTTAGATTTCAGCCAAAATTCAAATTTTATGACCTTTTGACTTCTGGTGACCTAGAAATGGGCCAAATTTGCATATTGTATATATCACCAAGAGCATTTCAATACTTTTATCTCAATGGGCATTACATTACCGGCATCAACATTTACAAAATTATGGCTTCTTTAATTCCCCATACCCAAAATTGAGGCTAGGAGTTTCAGTGGTATCCACGCATATACCACACTGATAGGGAAAGTACGGCATCTCTGAGAATTTGTATGTTACATCTAATATCAAAGATTACATGTATACCTATAAAAGAAAAAACATGTGGTTTCGTCAACCAATGGTGGGGATGTCGGTGGGCCTACCTAGCACATGGACCAATAAACAAAAACAATATTTACATCTGAAAAATATTCGCTAATTAAAATTATGGATATCAAATGTACATACGTACTGAATGACCATACTTACCAGTAATGTGGAACACTGATTTGAATCCCAATCCGAATTTGCCTACTTTTATTGGGTCCTCCTTCTTTTTGCTGATACCAAGATTTCCAATTGTGTTCCAGTCTCTTTGAGTGAAAATACCATCGTTATATATGACCAGGGAAGGATTCTTTAAAACAATACAAAATACCAGCAAGTGAAAAATTTTTTAAAAATATGTTCTATTTATAATCAAACAAATCATTCAGGTCAACTGTAAAACAGCCTTATCTCTATGGTATAGATATACCAGTACTGTCAAAATGAAACATTGAATTTACCCGTCAAGTTTTGATATTTTACCTGTCAAAGTTTCATATTATCAAATTATCATATTTTGCCGTTCAACACTAAGGCATTGAATTCATACATCAAGTGTCAAAACATAATATTTACTATTACTATTACTATCCACCATTTACTGTTTTAGAAACCACACCCCAACTTAAATGCTTACCCAATATTGAAAAATCATTGTCAAATTCTCCTCAGCAATTTGCAAATCACATACATCAAATTTTTTGAAAAACGGAAGAAGATACTATATGTAAAGTAAATTCGATAAAAACTGTTATATATTTATTTGTTCTAACATACTTCTTTCTTTTTTGTAGAAGGTGACCAAATGTAAACTTGCAGGTGACTTATTGGACCAGCGGGCCGAGTATCAAAATTTTTCTATCCAAAATATATAATGACAAATTAATATTGTATAGACACGTCATGTTAACAAAGAATTTATCTTCATCTATCTATCATATTTTAAGCATAAAATGCTCAGTCATTGATAAACTGTCAAAACTAAATGGCTATCATAGATAAATATCATAGATCACTATTACAGACATGTGCTCTATTCAAAACTTTTCAATTTGTAAATCTAGAGTCAATAAACAATCATTTAAAGTTGCTACCATCACGACAGCTATGATTCTAAATTCAGTCATAGCGAAGAAGTGTCTCTAAATAGACTAAAATTACATGTAGACGCTTTTACAATTACAGCTACGCTACAATGTCAGCAATGTGCTAGGCCGGATATCCAAATTGCGATAATTGTACGAACAGACTTGATACAGTTAATTTCTCTAAACCATTTCAGTGCAATGTATAAATCGATGATGGACTTTGCTGCGCAGATTTTATTAGTAATCAATTTTCATCACCATTGAAAAATGGCAGTATACCTGTCAACATGGTGAAATATTAGTATCTAATGATACACTGCATTGCCATGTAGATGCACTATAGCAGCAAGCCCATTATCTAACCCTTTGGTGCCTACAGGCGCCTCGCCCTAAGTGTGGTAAAAAGGCCCCAGACACTGATCAGTGCCCGCAAATCTAAGGTGGAACTGAAAAAATTACGAACCAGCTAGTGATGTCATCAGTGGTTAAAAAGAGAACTAATACAGAACTGAATGTCGAAACAATGAATCGTGCGTGAAAAAAATCTTTTTAGCGTGTTTAGGCCTTTTTTTCTTAATAGCATGGTTTACGGGACCCGCCTCCCGAAATTTGAAGAAAATTCAAATAAAACAAAATTTTTTCATTATTTTGATTCCCGTCTGTGGAACAAATTCAGTGGAAAAACGAGCAAAAAAAGTTTTTCACCTCCACCAAATGAAAATCCTGGCTTAAATGATGAAAAAATTGAAAAACGCAAGGTTCTTTTATGATCACAGAGTGCAGAATTCGAACTTTCCAAGAATCATTTGTTTGGACATATGTATATTGCCCTATCAACAGTTCCCTCTTCCTTCAAAAAGTGATTTTATCTCACCGAGGGATTTTTTTTAAATTTTTTTTCCTCCTCCGAAATGATATTTTAATAGCTCTACTCCGTGAACCAAGTTATTGAAAAAAGGCCTTAAATGGAGTCCAAGCGACAATAGTCATAAGGGCTCTGAAAATCTGAAGGGGCAGGTGACTATTCCTATCAAAATAACGGCGGAAATGATAAGCACGGATCCAGGGCCATTCAATGACTACAGCATAGTGAAATAAATTGCCCATGGGCAAAGTGTGGTTTACCTTGAAAGCTAGAGGTTGTTAGGAACAAGGGCATTGCTTGAAAAATCTTTTTAATTTGTCACTTCAAAGTTCCAAAAGTTTATATTATATTCTATCTTTCTTAAAGAATTATTTTGTAGTCAAATAAGACCAAAGATATACATTTGGTTACGGTCCACGTCCAAAATTTTGTAGGGTACAGGTAGGCAAGGCAGGGAAACTATTTTATATTTTAAAAAAAATATGTTTCAAAATATGAAAAATATATTCAAATAAGGCCATCCCAAAATAATTGTCTGTTTGCCGTAACACCGACTCAAATTTTCAGGATGAGTCCGTAGGTAGGTAGAAATTTTTTTTGCAAAATTTTTGGGCAAAAAAAAAAACCAAATTTATCACCTTTTTTTACATGGAAACAATATCGCAAAAATCATCTACGTTGTGCACCGGAAATTTGTCTAATAGCGTAGATTTCGAGAATTATTCTAAAATTATAACTTCGTCCAGAGCGTCATCTCTGTTTTAAAAATGAAACAGTACATTGAATAGGCCTATATGCGCACTAAAATTCATATGATGTCACATATCAGAGGGTGTGTAACCGGCTGGTTGTTGTATCGGCAGGCTGGCTGGGTGACTAGTATTTACACCAGCGGTACAGGATTCCATCCATCAGGAACAACAAGGCAGTTAAACCTTATATGTACAATCTTTATTGCATCCCGGAATGAGAATGATTATCATAGCTTTACATAGTCTTTATATACAGAATCATGAGTATAATGTGAGAACTAGGTGTCAGACAAGTTGTAGACATCAGGACTCACAAACAAACACCTAGTGACATGTTTGAGAGACATTAATTAATTATCGATGAGCACTGACTATAGCTAATTATCGTGAAAACATGTTGAGTAATGTCACATGTTGATTACGACCTTAAAGCACATATTGACACTATAGTCATAAGTTATATTATCATTATTATCATTATTATTATTATTATTATTATGTAGTAGAGCTATGAAATGTTATGAACTGTTCGATATGACATTGTAGATCTATATGATTATTAAATATGCAAATTATATCAGGGTGACAGATGCCCCCTTGTCCAATTAAATTTGGTCCTCCAAATTTGCGGAAAACGTAGATACTATAAGTTCATCAAAACTCCTTCCATCGCGAAAACATGAAAGATTGACTTTCACCGCGCAAAAATGTGCAAACGCTGGACAGTAATGGCCGGATTCTCAGTCATTCACGAAAGAGTCACATGTTGTAGTTATTTATGGACGATGCGATAATACGTTAACCGAGATTTTGAATGATCTGCAGAGGATCCCCGAATTCTGGTTGGTTCTGCGACGAACAGAAGTAGCGACGTGTTGTGTAGTTATAGCGTCCCGAAGATCAGTTGGTGATGCAAGTTGCAAGTAGTACGCATTTCTCTGTTTTGAAGATCTTTCGATTACTGACTGGAAATAACTTCGTGATTCAATGATAGTAACATGCAACATTTGACATCAGAGCAGAGTTCAGGCAATGACACAACACAAATACAGTTACCCTTGTCAACCAAAAGGAAAAAATTATCATCATCCAAAATAAGTGGCCAGGTGTAACTGAGATTATATATTTGTCCACATAAAAATTCAACCAATTCATCTTCATGTTTTAGTTATACAAACAAACAAAAAATATGAACCTATGAAAATGAAAATTGCCGATTAAACCTTTAGTATAGTCGAAATAGTTTGTTGCGAAAAAAGTATAGATACGCACTGTCCTGTAAGTAGATGTATTTGACTAATTAACCTTAGACATATCCCCTGAGAAGTGTTCCGTATTCTAATACTTATAGTACGAAATGAAACTAAAATTGATTTATGCTGATTGGAACTAGATGCCTAGAAAAAAAAGAATTGTGAATCATACTATTTAAACCGGCGATAACTTTTTTGATCGTACGGTAGTATCTTATATCCAAATTCCTATAATTTTCTATCATGTTCATCTGACCACTAATTCGAGACAAAGAAGCAACTGTATTACCTTCGGCTGACAAAAAGTTACCGTAATGCATTGTATCCACTGAAACAGCAGCAATGTTCACGATCAGTACAGCCATCTCGTCACAGGTGTAGTTGAATACGATCTTCTCGTGAGGTCAACGTTCCAGTCACAACCAATAGTTTAACAGCTTCATCTGTACTTGTGTAAGTCACAAGGACTTAAATTTGGGTTCTCCACCATCTGTAACCCGCTGGTTGTTGTATCGGCAGGCTGGCTGGGTGACTAGCATTTACACCAGCGGTACAGGATTCCATCCATCAGGAACAAGGCAGTTAAACCTTATATGTACAATCTTTATTGCATCCCGGAATGAGAATGATTATCATAGCTTTACATAGTCTTTATATACAGAATCGTGAGTATAATGTGAGAACTAGGTGTCAGACAAGTTGTAGACATCAGGACTCACAAACACCTAGTGACATGTTTGAGAGACATTAATTAATTATCGATGAGCACTGACTATAGCTAATTATCGTGAAAACATGTTGAGTAATGTCACATGTTGATTACGACCTTAAAGCACATATTGACACTATAGTCATAAGTTATATTATATCATTATTATTATTATTATTAATAATATGTAGTAGAGCTATGAAATGTTATGAACTGTTCGATATGACATTGTAGGTCTATATGATTATGAAATATGCAAATTATATCAGGGTGACAGGTGGCTGAATATTGGGTCTTGCAAACCTCTTCCAATAATGGCCGCGGAAGTTAAAATACCGGTACAGAAGAAATCGGCTATTAGATCGTTTTAAATCCTGGAATTTACGACTATGCCTACAATATTCAGACCTCGACCTATACTTGTAGTTTGTTGCTTAATATTTTCAGGTCACAAGAAATTACAATTTATTGCAAATTCTATCTAACAGAAAACACAGTGCTCATCTTCTGCTACGATTATTCAGCCTATTTTCATGTCAAACGTGCACGCGTTACAGCATCACCTTTAGTAGTGTACTGTACAAGCTTGAGTGTGTGTCGTGTAGCACTCTGCGCGCACGTGGAGGCCTCGTGTAAGTGAATGTTCGCTTACACTTCAATGTCAATCAAAACAATCACCGGGTATTAAAATGAAACAATACCTATGGCGGATGTGTGAAATAATTACATCCTCACCAGCAATGAGCATTGGAAATTCGCACATATACGGCACCTAGTCCAATGAAACGTACGCCATTTTATGGCTTTCCCATAATTATTTTAGTAGCGGCGGAATTCCCCATATATCCCAAAAACAGCCAATCCCATTCCCTCGTAGAGACGACGCCCCCCAATCGAGGTCATTGCAATTTTATACGCGAGAGCTAAGAATTTTCCCGCCAAAAACAGTTTTTCGTAGAATTCTAACTAAGTTGACCATGTCATCGACGGAGGTTCGCCATGTCTTCAATCGCATCGATTATACGTCGTTTAAGCCGAGAACAAATGAAACAAATGCTCACATAAAAAAACATACCGCGATTTTAAATGAATTGGCTCAATGCCAACATCATATCGCTGACAAAGGTAAACCACAAAAGGGCACCAACTTTGAAAAAGGCCAGTATCCATGCCCAGCGACTGACATAGTCGTGAAGCAGATAAAAGATAGAGGAGATATGTCAAAAAGGTGGATTCTAAGTTAAAACTGACCTTAGCCTGCCTTTTTACTAGATTTGCTCCAAATTTGTGTGGCATATATGCCACTAAATTTGCCTTCACATTCAATTTGCTCGTGCATTTTTTTAGATTTTTGGCAAAATTTGCCCC
This sequence comes from Tubulanus polymorphus, assembly GCF_964204645.1. Classification (NCBI taxonomy): domain Eukaryota; kingdom Metazoa; phylum Nemertea; class Palaeonemertea; order Tubulaniformes; family Tubulanidae; genus Tubulanus; species Tubulanus polymorphus. The sequence goes on along the minus strand of NC_134029.1, from coordinate 9,718,891 downwards.
TTGTCGATAAAACTGTTAGAGCAACAATTTCATCTCATTTGGAATAGTTCCCTTCTGAGCAAAGGACAGTGCCTTAGATTGCCTGTTTTGATTTTGGGGAATTAATTTTCATTTACATTTTGCTTTAGGCCTAGTACAGAAAGGAAATTATTTACACTGACAGTGACCTTGATTTACCTTCATCCCCAGGAAGTGTTAGTGATAATCAGGATGATATAATTTTAGTTTTTTTTACCTTTATGACGAGCCACAAAAAGATGGGAAAGGAGATCAGAAAGAAGGAGAGTACACTAATGAACATAATAAGTTGTTATAGTCAACATCTATTATGAGCACAAATTTAAACTAGGGGTCCAGGGAAACCATGCCCACTTGGGATGTGGTTTGAAATGCTCACCAATCTATTTTAATATTCAACGCCCCCTGGTGACCATATACAAAAACCAATGACCTTGAAACCCACCACAATCATAGAACATGTCAGCAGCTTGGATTTTTTAATCGATTGTGATAACAAAACATGCCTCATTACCAATTTAATATGGAAATACTAAGTTACTTTACTATTCAACGCCCCCTGGTGACCATATGCAAAACCCAATGACCTTGAAACTCTCCACAATCATAGAACATGTCATGAACAACAACTTTGCAATTGATCATGGTAACAAAATATGCCTAGGTACCAATCTAATAAGGAAATACTATGTTGTTCTACTATTCAACGCCCTCCTGGTGACCATATAGAATAAATAATGTTCTTGAAACTCACCAAAATGAAAGATCAAGGTAATTGATCAAAGTGTCTTCAAAATTTCCCTCAAAAATGTATAAAAAGTGCTGATTTTGGTGAACAACAATGGCTGCCAGTCGGCCATCTTGATTCTGACAGGGCCAGTTTTTGGGCTGAAGGTGTGTCTAAGGTAGAAACATGTGTAACCCAATCAAGACATTACATTGAAGCGTCTTCAAAACTTCCCAAAATAACTGGATTCTGTCTACGGACGGACGAAAAGTGAAGGCAATAGCCCGCTGGGACTAAAGTCTCTAAGGGGCTAAAAACTAACTTGTTGGTAACTTCAATTTTGATTTTCTGACATTTCAGTCCATGCAAAATGTTGAAATCTGGATCTTGAGAAAAAGTTATAACTTTTTTTCCATTTTAATCGTTTGCCTTGATTTTTCTATATCTAGCCAGAAACCAGTCCATTTGATCACCTGCAACTGATTGTTCTGATAAGGGCAAGATATTTTTCAATAAGAAAAAGTTCCATTTTCAGAATTTCACAAAGTTTCCCCAAAATTTTGGGGTGGGTGCTTGAAATTGTCCCGCTGCCTACATTACTGGATAATTTTTGACAGTAGTTAATTCTGCTAGAATGTACCTTAAATTTGATACTTGGTACTTGGTCTAATATGAGTACCAACAATCAATAAATTGCCCATGGGCGAAGTTGTTTACCTTGAAAACTGGAACTTGTTTAATATCTTTTTAATTCTTGAGTTGAAAGGTTTATTTTATATTGTATATAGTCTTTTTCAGCGAATTATTCTGTAGTCAAATGAGGCCATAAATATACATTTGTTTAGGGTCCATGTCTATAATTTGGTAGGGTAGGGAAACTATTTTACATTTTGAATAAAACATTTTTCACAATATGAAAAATATTTAGATATCACCAATCAGGTGAGGTTGGCTGAATGTTGAAAGTCTTATAGCAACCTCTTCCAGGGCATCTGTAGAGGCGCAGGATGCTAAAATACTGGTAGGCCTACCGTTAAATGTTTAAGTGATCGTTTTAAACCAAGGATTTTTCCACTAAAATGTTGACCTAGACAAATATGCCAAGCGGAACAATAGTTTGTAGTTTGCAGCTTAGTATTTTCAGGTCACTAGAAATTTAAATTTATTACAAATTCTACCAAACAGAAAACGCAATGGTCATCTTCGCCATAATAGTTTAAATGATGACCTAAGTTAAAAACTTTCAAACACCACTTGAAACAATGCATTCATAGGCGCGCTAGAGCTAACCGTTGTTTGACCTGGTGTCGATCTCTTTGTCCGACTACATTCTGACTGCTGCTGCACCTGGTAACTGGCAGCCAGTGAAAAGTATAATACAATGATATCAGATAAAATTACGTGCTAACAGTGTGATTCGAAGCTAACTTGGTGTATCGAATGGTCCGGTGCCTTGTCCGACACCGGGTATCCCCGCGGGCAAATCCGATTATCATTTATAGTGAGAGTGAAGAAATTCCGTGTTTATAAACAAATTCTGCGATATGACAACACCGGTTAGTGTCTATTACACTTCGTATCACCATAATACATATAGAATATGTGTGAGTGTGAGTTCAGCACTCGAGTGCACGTGATCGAATATAGAAAAGGCAATCAAAACAAACTATTCAATGAAGCAATACGGACGGTTGATTTATATGTGAAATATATTTTATCAAATTCTCGCAAGCTGAAACAGTCGAAATTTATTCTTCACTATTTCATCTTCCATTAATTCCAAAAAAAATTTCGGTCAGTACCTTTTTGACGGGGTCAGTCGGAAACCATAAACAAAGGTATTTGGGTTAAGACATTAACAAGACAATTCTAAGCCAGGACTCTATATTGACATTGCCATATGTACTATTTCGGATACTTAGTTAAATAGCCTACTCGATTATATTCATAACAACATCCAAATTACAAGCGAACCACATACAGTAGCTAGACGAATGAAATGATCGCCACTTTGTTTTTGGAGAGGCTTTTCCATAGTTCTGATATGGTTTTACCATTACTTCAGAAGCCCCAGAATTTCCCGTATATCCCAAAAATAGCCATTCACATTGGCTCCTAGAATCAAGGTCATTGCAATTCTATATGCAAAAGCTAAGAATTTTCCCACCAAAAAATTTTTTTCTGAGAATTTTATGGACAAAGGTTTGCCATGTCATCAATCGCAACAAATATTAGTCGTTTAGGCCAAGAATCAATGGAACAAAATAATGCTCAAAACGCGTACCGCTTTTACAAAATTGACTCAATGCCAACTCCAATATCGCTACCAAAGGTAAACCAAAAAGTAGTAGCACTTTCACTATCGACTGTCTTTGTCATTCATAAAAACAATAGCAATGCTCAGGCTGATTAGCAGTTTTACTGGTCGAATTAGGCTCAGGCAGCAAAGGATTAAACTGGCCTATAATTTTTTTTCCTGTTAAAGGCCGAGCTGGGTCCCAGTTGTTATTCATTAAAGAATTACATCCTAAAAGATGAGAATTCAGACAAGGATGAGTGTCAAATTTGCAGGTTTAAACTATATCACTGTCTTTATGTAAAGGGCAACTTCAATGGGAAGGCAGATCTTAACTCCCGAGAACACCCCTTTAATCCGCTCCTAAGGTCTTGCAGCCATGTGCTTTTTCACCGTGACCGATTCCATATTGGTTGGCAAACACAATAATTGATTAACGTGACAGACGCTCAAATTTTGACAGGTAGAAAGTTTGATGGGTGAATTAGATTTTTCATTTTGATAGTATATTATCTGCCATTGCAGGCAATTTGTTACGAACCTAGAATGCTGCTGAAGATGACTGCCCCCGAAAATTGAGGAAAAAAAAGCCCAACCCCCAGGGCCGCCCCTCGGAGACAAATCCGAAAATGGCTCTATAACTCTGTATAACTCCTTGGACCTACAGGACCCAAAATCTAATCAGTTACTAATCAATCCTCCACAACATAATTGTTGAATTCCAGGAAAATCTGTCAAAGGGTTTAGGCACAGGGGTTTGGCGATGGGCTTGGATTTTACTTCCCGGTTGTTGATAAATCTTGCGAAAATGGCACTAAATATGAACTGCAAATAAATTCAAAATATCATGGAAATACCTTGTGTTTACATTGTTTATTTATCCACTATAAAGTTCCGATAAACAATTGGTCGTTAAGGATCTGTATCAGACGGTCGCGACGCTTTACTATATAAAACTACAATTTATCATCAACCAGCTGGAAGTAAAATCCGAGCCCATCGCCAAACCCTAGGGGTTTAGGTGCTAGGGCACGGAAACCACTGCAGACAGACGGACGAATGGACTGACGACGAAGTGAATACTGTATGCCCCCAACAACGCATTGTGGGGACATAAGAATTGAGTTTTACATAGAAAGAAGTATATATACCTGGTTGAACTCAGCCATACCCGGGAATCTTAAATTTTCTTCTGTATACGACTGTTCATCATACAAGAACTGAATAGTTGACGCCGAGGCATCTTCAGCATTCTGTATCAACTCCTGATGAATAAAGTAAAGATTTTAAAAATGGTTATTATGGCATCAAGGAATTAAGAAAATAATGAAATATGATCCCTTATAGAATAAGAAAAGTCTCTACAATAGTTTCCATACTTGTATATGTGTAACAATGCCATCCTAAAAACAAAGCTAAATCATTAATTTTCATCCCATGGTTTTTGCTAAAATTGCGCTATATGGCCATATAAAATAAATTACTTGATTCTCATCAGAAGTTGTAAAAAAATCATCAAGGAGGGAGGTTTATATTTTATATAAAATATTCCGCAAGCTCTAATGATATACGAAGACTAGCAAGACCTCTGAGGTCTTGTTATGTTCAATTATAGGTAAAAAACATTGAAACTAAAAGAATACAGGATAAAAATCTGTCATGTATTGTCTCGTACATGTCTGGAATAATCTAAAATTCTTAAGGGAGCATCTCAAAATTTTAATAGTTCCCTGTGAACTACATCTTCACCCGTCAAGGGATTCGAACCCACTACGCTAAAGCTGTTTCCCGAACCCCTTGACCTCACGAGTCTTTGGAGTCGTTACTAGCCGACCAGAATCCGGTCATACCAATCACAGCGCTTGTAAAAAACCGTCAGTAGACTTCTGTTGGTTTTCCCGTTAAATTGACCAATCAGCGAACGTTTTACCGAACAAGGAAGTATTTCGCAAATCGATATATATGACGTCACGCGCAACAGCGCCAGTAATGAAATCACGCTTCGTGAGGCCAGGGGGCTGGTGGAAGCGAGTTCGGGAGTGATACCGGACCCCTGGCAAGCGAGGATGTGTGAACTATTAAATAGTTAATATTTAATACATGTACTTCACTCTGAATAACTGTCTAATTGGTTTTAACCCCCCCCCCCCCCATTTTGATTAGACACATGCCAAAGTATGAACTATTGATTTTCTAATAATGAGAGACCATTTGGATATTATCACAATCGATTTGTTATCCTAGGCAGAAGTTTTATATTTTATATATGAAATATTTAAAAAAAACTCCAGGCAGCCGCTTAACTCGGGATGGCGCTGAGGAGTATCAAGTAATTTATTTTATATGGCCTAACTAAATTAAAGGGTTAAATATTTCGTTTCTCTAACTTTCAATTCCAAATCTCACCCAATCCGTATTTCATATTGAATAGCTGTTTTAGTGAAATACACACAGCATTTTGTCCACTAGTCAATCAGTTTCAATAATCATCTAGGGCTTTAGTGCCACTGTTTTAACGAACACATCGCAGGGTTCATATGGCCTCATGACTAACCAAATTTCAAGGCCATTCAAGGCCGTTTGAGAAGCACTTCAAGGCTTTTACCCCTTTGACAAAGAAAAACCTTTTTTTGGCAATGTCCCCGCTTCATCCAAAAGAATCCAAACAGCTTTAACAGGGTTTATTGTGCCACTGATGACCTGAATTCACTGATATTCACTGAGCATGTTATGCCAAATTCACAGCCACACAGCATAATTTGCTAATTTTTGAGCCAGTTGACTGAATTCCACAATAAATCATAAATTTTTATAATCAGATCTATTTAAATGGAAGGAAAATAGTTTTCTTTTTCTTCGAGTATTTCCGTGTTAAATCTAGGAAATAAACCGGAAAAAATAAGAGTGAAAGCGGTATTGGGTTGAATTCAAATGAAGGGAGAAAACTCACTTTTTGCAAATAAGATTAAAAATTAAGATAGAAATATCAAGAGAAAAATCGTTTTCTTTTTCTTAATTAAATCTGATTGATGAAAACACAACTTTTGTCAACATGATGTTTTTGGCGGAATTTCAGAAGGGGATCCATGGTCCACAATTTCCATGAACAGCGCTATGCTGAATCACACACAACTGCTTCAATAATGAACATACATTAGCGGGTTTTCCCCAATGACTCATACCTTCCACCCATGCAACATAAGGCCTACCAGGATTGAAAATCAATACGATTTATAAATATACTATGCATTAGGCCCCTAAATATCGTCAAACTTTTTTACCAAGATATCCATCATTAAAATAGAAACATTCATAAATTTACAGATTCGCAACATGTTTGAATTTCCTTTTGACAAAGGTTATTCAAGGATGTCAAGGCCCACTACGAACCCGGTCAGATGAACGGTACCGGTACATAAATTTACGTACATAAATCTGCCCATTCTAGAAATTCGTCGGATTCATAGTTCCAAAATGCCCGTAGGCAAATGGTTAGGTTTTATCACATATTTATTTCTTAAGGCCTACTGACCTTAAGGATTTGACCGTCATCGGGATATTCATCGAGAATACGTTTCAAGCTTTCAACCAAGGTTGGCTGTTTAATGCCAAACTCATCATCGTCGTCAACATCTTTAAAAGCAATAGTGTCAGTCACATTTAAATTCAATTTAACAGTCTCAATGATCATTAATCATCTCAATGATGATGATTAAAAGAATATAGATATTTACAAACATACCAATATGATCCATATCAATGTTTCTATTTTTACGGTTTTCACAGACTCTGTGAAAAGCGACTTGAAATCGCGAGGTATCGTGCTTCAATGCGCGTGACACGAACGCTGATTACATTCAATGCGCGTGACACGTATATGCCGATACATCGTATCGGGTACAGGTATTCCCTTCGCCTTTTTGCATACCTCGTATTGGGTATTCCCCATTCGCCTTTCAATGCTCGACACTAGTCACGTGTTCAAATTCGCGGCGTTATGGTGGGTATAGTATGGAATACCTCAAGGGCCATACGACTTACGAGTTACGTTTTACGACTTACGAGTTACGTTTTACGAGTTACTAATACATTTCCTACAATACGTTACGACTTACGTTTTACGACTTGCGTTTTAAGAATTACGAGTTACGATTTACGAGTTAAGTGTTGGAGTTTCGGTTTGCAAGAGTTCAAGGACAGTGGCCACGTGGTAGGCATTTCACTGTGTGGGTGTAATTATTAGACGAATAACTGTAACGATGATGGATGGCTGTATGCAGCCCAGCGTTTTCAAAAAATAAATACATTTTTTCTAAATTGATGAATCTTGTTCTAATTATCAAAATCATTTCCAGCTAAAATCTATTGAAATATCGTCTATTAAAATCATCGTGCACGTAACGGGGCAGTCATCAGTCAGTGTGAAATGTATTGTCAACAGATTTTGAGAAGGTTCGCACAGCAGATGGCCAACGCGCAGATTTTCTGCTCTCTAATAAAACTCTGCAGTCGAGATTGATTCACTATGTACAATACATTACTCTTGATTATGCTGTTTGAAATGACAATTCGACTTCATTTTGAAACCCGTTCTTTGAATAACGCGCTTCGGATATCCGAAGCCAATTAGTGAAAAACGTGTAATTCGTAAAACGTAAGTCGTAAATCGTAAGTCGTAACGTATTGTAGGAAATGTATTAGGGACATTCTACAAAAAATGTGAAATTTATGTGCATGCACAATTGATAGATACTGATTGGTTCAAATGGTGACATTGAACCAAATAACTATTGACGGGAGACTGTTTGACACATTTAGCAATTGTTTTTGACCTTATGACCCACCCGCTTAATATAAGGGGACCATTTACCCCCCAAATGTCCTTGGAGTTACTGTGTGCATTGTTGTGGTTTATTCATTCGCAGATTTCCTAGCTGTAATTCAATCATAGTAAAATCACTAATCTTAATGGTGATATGTCCCTAGGTGTGTTATTTAAGGAGATATATTTGTTTAAGATACATCGACATTCCTTACCTGTAAAAAATTACTTTAATTTATTGTGCTAGATAAAATGTCTTTGGGGTTACTCACCTCAAAAAATCAACCTGTGGCAATACAACATATTCATCATTAAGACCAATAAAAACATAATTTCGTTGTATTTTCAGGCAATCCCAACAAGGATTGAGAAGTCGACGAAAGGCTTTGACAGACATGAAACGTCAAAATGAAAAGTTAACTGAACAATTAATGAAACAAAAACGAAAGTGCAATGCCCTACGAATGAAATTAAGTCGACTTAACAGACCTTCAGGCCCAAGTACGCCGAGAACAAAAGCTAGAATGTTGCTGAAAGAAAATGACAGAAATGCAGTGAAAAAGCGTTTGACGATGTATTATGTGCTGAAGGATTCACTCGCATGAGAGTACCGCAACAATAAAGAACATCGTAAAAAAGAACTTATCAAAAGAAAGTATTCGTTGACATTCATAAGAAAATACAAACTTCTCAGTCTTTTTCGAAAAGAACTTTCGTTAAGCAATAGAGTGTTAGCTACTGAGAACTGCCCAAATAATGTGCGCCGGAAATCAGAAAAGGCATTGCAAACTAGGGAAACAATTAGATAGAAGGTATTTTGAAAGAGATGATGTAAGCAGAATGACTGCTGGGAAAAAGCAAACGATAACACTCAAGAAACTAAAAAAGCAACGTCGAATCCTCAATGATTCCCTGCGCATTCTCTACGCAAAATTCGTTTCGGAGCATGGTTACGTATCTTACAGTTACTTTTGTAGGCTCCGGCCATTTTGGGTGCTCCCTCCTACCGAGAAAGACAGAGAAACGTGTCAATGTAAAGTTCACGAAAACATGCGTTATATGGTGGAGAAACTGCATCAAATTGGTATAATTCCCGAGAAAGATCTGCACAGTGTTTACAAGGATCTGGTGTGTGATGAGAAGAGCAAGGCCTGTGCATATGGTGAATGTAAAAGGTGTGTCCATTTTAGCGTCACCAAAATGCGCATGCCAACCACAGAAAACGTGACTTATGAAAATGGGTGTCTAAAACGAATAATTACGGATCGAAGATTGTTGCGAAAGAAATGATATCGGCAACTGAAGAGGAATTGATGGTTGAAATTGAATCATTTTTGGAAAGATTTTAAGCGGCACATTTTTAATATATTTAACCAACTAGCTGTATACAAATCTCTACGGGAAAACCTGAAGGAAAATCAAGCATTAATTCAGTGTGACTTTTCTGAAAACTATGTTTGCAAGTACGCTACAGAAATACAGTCAGCACATTTTGGTGGCTCCCACGCTCAGGTGTCTTTGCACACTGGTGTAGTCTATCTGAAAAACCAACTTGGAATGTCATTTTGTACAATTTCCGACAACACAAAACATGATCCTGTTGCGATCTGGTGCCATTTGAAGCCAGTATTAGAAAAACTGAAAGCAGATCACCCACAGATTTCACATCTTGAAATATTTAGCGACGGACCGACAACTCAGTATCGGCAGAAGGCGAATTTCTTTTTGATGACAACAGAGCCAAAAAAGTACGGGGTTCAACAGATTCGTTGGCATTTCTTAGAATCTGGCCATGGAAAGGGGGCCGCCGACGGTATTGGAGCGGCCGTTAAAAGATCAGCTGATGCGCTAGTAAAAGGCGGACATGATATTCAAGATGCTTTTAAAATGTTCCGGTTATTGAATGAAGGAAAGTCTGCAGTGAAGCTATTCTTCGTTGATGGCAAGAATATTGACAAAAAAGCCACCACTTTTGAGCAGGAACTTACAAAAAACCCTTTGAAACCTGTACCGGGAACAATGGGGATACACGAGATACATGTAGTGTCGGAAGGAGTGATAGCTGTGCGTGATATAAGCTGTATTTGTTCCTCTGAGAAAGTTTGCCAATGTTTTGGGCTCCATACAGAATCTTTACTGAAAAACGGAAAGGCTGAGCAACCAAAGACATCAAGCGCTCAACTAACTGATAACAGCAGTAATATTGTCATTATAAAGGAGTCTGATGTAGGTAGATGGTGTGTTGTCCAATATCATTTTGATGGGTACTTGTATCCTGGTCAGATAGTTTCTGTAGATGAAGAAGATGGGGGCTGTGAAGTTCGCTGTATGCACCGAAAAGGTGTTAATAAATTCTACAATCCGCCGATAGATGATATTACTTATTACGACAATAGGGATGTCATAATATTTACTAGAGAACCTGTTTTAGATGCAAGGGGAAGGTTTTTTTCACTTGAAAAATCTATTTGGGAAAAGATCAGTCATTTAGAGTAATTGTTTCAATTCAAATTAATTACTGTACGCTTCGTATAATTTTTTAGTGTTTGTAGAGGAGTATGTTTTAAAAATTTGTGAAAACTTTTTATTTGTTGCAATGTTCAAAATTGTTATTTATTAAGATGTGAATGTTTGAAAAGTAAAATCGTTTCAAGTTTAATCTGTTCAATGAATCCACCTTTTATGGTACATGGTTAGGTTCGTGAAATGTCTTTGGTGTTACCGTTCGTTTCATAAATTTTTTTCAGTGTTTTTATGTTTCAAAAATTTGTAAAAAATGTTATATAATTTGTTTTAATGTGGAAAAATGTTATCTATTTAGATATGAATGTTGGAAATGATCATCTTTGAGAAAAATACATTATCGTTTTATCAAAATTAAATCAATACTCCTATGCTTATACGGTTAGGTTCTGTGATGTCCTCGGTGTAGTATGTCTTAGGTGATACCGGCCAGTCCTTGGTGTTACTTATTTTGATTCTTTCATCTTAAAACTTATAGGAAGCCTGTTGAAAATACATTATCTGAAATCTGTTCGCCTACTATAGCTAAAAATGGCAATACATAGTAAATGTCATATAGAACAAGTATTTTGACGCGGTTTCTAATTTATTCTCAAATTTTCTAAAATAGCGCTAGTTACAATAGTTTATGAGAACCACATAATCAAAATGATGCCAGATATTCATTAAAAAAACTTATTAATAACATCATACACGTAATACACTAGTAATCCAGAGCGAAATTTTATTTTAAAAATTCCTGAAAGTTTTTTCTGGTAACCATATTGTGCAGTAACACCGAAGACTCGGATCGTCTGGGGGTGTGTTGATACTCATGCACATCACTTATGCAAAATGCCCAAGCAGGGAAATTTTTCCCAGATGTAAGCGTACGTAAGAGTATAATTTTCTCCAATTCTCAAATGATTTCACTATCTAAAAAATTATATTATTTTAGAACCCGAATTTCACAATTTTTGTAGAATGTCCCATTAGTAACTCGTAAAACGCAAATCGTAACTCGTAAAACGTAACTCGTAAGTCGTATGGCCCTTGAGGTATTCCATAGTATATCGTACATATGATATGATTTTATTTTGATATGATATGATTTATTATGATTTACATACGAAACGAGGTATATTTCAAAAGAATGTAAGCCTAACAGCCTAATGTGACAGGTTGTTTTGCAAAGTCAATTACACGGACAGGGCGGATCTAGGGGGTGAATAGTGGCTAGCCACCCCCTCAAATGCCTTCCAAAAATTTTTTATTTCGTGTTTATAGCCTATCTCTAGGAGGATGAAATAAGAATGTTAGCTGCCTCAGAATCAGAACTAACAGTAGCGTTGTGACTTTGTATTATATACATATTGTATGACGCCGTATGCTACGAGCGATGATTGCTCGTATTAAGTTAGTGTTAGTTAAGTTAAGTAATCTCCAGCCATTCCGCTAGGCCGTATATGCATCCGGTAAACGGTCATTTTACCAATCAAAACTATTCGATTTTTTCCCAATCTGTGTCAACATATTCCTAAAACCAGTACCATGACAAATTGTAAATTGATGACAAATGTTTGAAAAATGACCCGCTGCTTCCCCCATCATCTTATCAAAATTATCAACACCTCATCCTGGCCACGGCTCGGCAGGATATCATAATTTTCACTGAAACCATCGCACAAATGCTGTCAAATTGCACCATTTTCCCAGGTTTTTTCAAAATATTCTAAATCTCGAGCTCCCCCCGTCTCGCGAACTTCGGACTCTCGGCCCTTCGCCGCTGAGCGGCTCGCTAGTCGCAGTCTCTTCATAACGTTTAGTCAGCCACCTGAAAAATCCTAAATCCGCCCCTCTACGTTCTCCAGAAAATTGTTCCGGTTATGAGGAGAAATCAAAGAAAAGTCTATTGAAATCGAAACTATGGAAATAAATGAAACATAGTTGTTTATTTGTTTATTTTGACTAACAGCAAAAAACGCCGCAATGCAATAAGTTGAAATTATCACGCCGTCATGCATGTAAAACTGAATATATATTCAGTAGTCTGTCTAAAATTTAAAGTTTCACGATCGGATGTATCTTCAAAACCAGGAGCACATGAAGCTTGGAATTAGTCCTGGCCGATTATTAAAGCTGGCCACTCACGTATTAGTTTGACTAACAGAAATGCAGCAATATAAAATGCAATAGATTGAAATTAATACGCTGCCATGCATGAACAACTGAATATTCAGTAGCCTAACGTCTAAAAGTTTCACGATCGGATGTATTTTCAATAGGAGCACATGAAGCTTGGAATTACGTAGTCCTATCCGATTATCAAAGCTGCCACTCACGCACCCCCCAACCGTAACAATCCCCCCCCCAACCGTAACGAGAGTCGAAACAAATCGAGTGACTTTTCAAGTCGCGCAGTAAAGACAGAGTCCTGAACTTGAAAGCATGCTTACACGCCGACGGTACCAGACGATTTGTTGAACTGTTCCAATAAATCGTCTGGTACTCGTGGGCGTGTAACGCTTTCGATATTGTATGAATTCGAAATGTCGTTTCAGGCACAGGACACTTTCTTTTTTTGACTGATCCAAATTCAGAGCTTTGATACAACAGAAAAATGAATCATGTATTAAAAGATTGTGTATCAACCGTTATAAGAAGAACATTCGCCGTGCTAGCTGAAATCATACACGTACTATTTTGCTTTGTAATTGTATTTAATCACGCTCTTATTGTCATTATGCAAATGACCTGGGTTTATCGAAATAAAGTACAGTGAAGTATGTCACACGGCAGCGCAGGCGAACTTTTGTGTGCAGATTGTTTCATATAGGCCTATCCACCACTGCGCGGCGGTGTAACAATTCACGCGGTTGACATGTTGCATAGCAACAGTCGGTGTCTCGTCATTTCACACACAGTTAAGTGCGGGCGCAGTGCATTGCTGATGAAGACCTATTACAGTTAGCCTATGTCACACATATAATACAGACTTTACAGCACATCAGCAGTGCTAATATTGGCGCGCGCGCATTATGAATTACGTCTTGTTTTCATATATGGCGTTTGTATGAAAACAGTATTTTGAATGAAGTAAAACTAAATTATTGAGTGATTATCGGTCTAATAAATATCAAAAATTCTTTGAAAGTGATTTACATCGGTCCTGAGGAATCGGGAGGGTATTATTACCGGACTGACGAGATTTCAATGCGGACCAAAAACCGACGGTTGAAAAGTCAATTGAGCTGAGAAATATATTCCGAGGGACAGACAGGACCTGATTCCAGAAGGGATTTTTTATGATTAAATGGGAAGGGTTGGTGGATTTCTGTGGCAAACAGCATTGCGTGATCGTCTTTCACGAATATGGAAGTTTACGTTAAATATTTCGTCAAATTCTATGATATTATTCTTTGATTCTGCGATTTTGATTGCGCAGTTAAAACCTTGAAGTTTGTCTGATTTTTACAGAAATGCCGGTTTTTGCCTCTAAATTGGAAAAAGCTAACCCGCGACTATCTGAATTCTTCTTACATCGTTGTGACCGTTGAGATCTGAATTTAACGGCTGTATAGTCAACTTTTGTATAAAATGCATTTTTGCTCCATTAATCGATAGTCAAACATGCTAAGACGCTGTTCAACGCATGCCCGTAATGGGAAAAACAATTGACTTTACTGATCAATTTTTACAGTGAATTTGGAAAAACCTTTATCTACAGTTGGTAAATGACATCACATTTTTACATCACGAGAATCACATTATTCTAGAGTAAATTTATTAATATTCAACTTTTTACAATAAAACATTATGTAAGATTAACTGCCGTTTAAATCAAATCACTAACACAAAACTCAATAGCGCGCGAGCTCCAACAATGCGACGATGGCTGTCATGCGCGACAATGGATTCACGAGAAAGTTCGGCATGGGCGTGGCGGCGGTACTCGGTTCCGTGCACCAATGAATCGTATGAAGAAGCTTAATCTTCATATGATATTATCATTCAATGTATTGTATTTCTCTCGCCTCCTTGTATTATACCTTATATGTCTGTCTTTTGTATATTACTTTATTGTATTCCCGCCATTTACCACTGATGCCTCCGTTACATTGAGGCTCAATAAAGTCATTTGAATTTGTATTTGTTTATCGAATAAGCACGATTTAATATTCTCGGAAACGCCCTTATACTTGAAATGGGGATTCCCATAGTAAAAACCAGGTTAGGAAACCCCTACGCGCGACTGCTGATCGTTTGACACGTCTCTCTATTGCCGGTATTATTACCATAAGGATGCGTGTTAATGGAAATGCTTTCCAACGTAAGAATGCCGTATATGCATGTCATTATACTCGTTCTACTGATTAGTGGTTTGGATTTGACAAAATGCGACGAAAATCAACGTATAGAAGTCGAAGAAGGAAAAAAAGGGCCGCATGATGAAGAAGTATCAGAGAACGAAGAACGAACATCATTCAATCCTAACAGTAACACTGGAAAAACACCGCCGCCTACATCAACTGATCATCAGAATGTCAATGATCTCAAAATGTGTATCTTTTATATAACAATTTAGGCAGCTGATTTCAAACTGGTTTGTACCACAGTAGTTAGTTTCCTAATCGTTGGTGGTAAGCTTTTTATAATCGGATGGGCTTATACCAACGTTAGGGATGACAAGGACCAAAACACGGTTGAAAAAAGTAACACTTCAAAAGTATACTTTCTATTCACTTTAGTCCACAATTAATGGCTTAATTCACAAACTAACACAGGTACCTTTCGAAATAATCCAATTTTATGTATGTTTCGAGTGGTTAATCAACATTATTTTGAGAAATTAATTAATTTCTCCACCAATTTCGCCATTGGCCGCCATTTCTCTGTATTGCACATGTGGCATGATAAGACAAGGGGACCTACAAGGATTTATATAAAACTTCCGAGACGAAACGACAATTTTTATTTTTGATGGTTTTCCAACTTATATATCAAATCTTCGTGTTTTCCATAATAAATAATGAAATAATAAATTCTGGTAAAAGAAAAATGTGAATAAGTGTTGATTTCTTAATTTTTTTCAATTTCGTCGTTTCGCTTCGTTAGTTTGTGCTGTTGTCCTCGCCTCAGTCCACAGGTGCCAGCACCTCCAGTAATTTTCAAAATGGCAGCTGTTGACCCGACGGAAATTTACTCTCACTTTACGGCCGATTTGCACATGGATTAAGATCGTCAGGTGAGGTGTTATAGGTATCAGACAAACTACGAATCTGTTGTGCGTCGATTACAACAAAAAATAGACGGATATCTTAAGAGACAATGAAATGCCAGGCAAATTACTCGTCAGTCAAATTGGCTGACGAAGATTTCATACAAAAATGACCTTCCCATTCCTGACTGTGGTTTGTGAAAATATCCGATTGTGAAACTAAACCACAGACAGGTTACTGACTAGTACCACAGGGGCTTGTATCAGAGTTGTAGGTAATGTACAAACGATAATCTGTTAATCCAATGTATCAGTCAGGAACACTTTCCAAAAACGGCTTATTCTGCCAATTTTGGCGTTTTCCGCCAATAACGGCAAAATCAGCCGTTTATGGATCACTCAGTTTTGAAACTTTTACAGTCCTTTATGGCTTAATCAGCCAGTTTCAGCTCACTAAGTTTCGAGTTTTGCTTTAAAGTTTTTTGCCCACTTCCGGTCAAATTAGCGCATGTTGCCGATTACGTCATAATCTCGAGCAGACGATAAGCTTTCATATGACGCTAGGATGGAAATTTTTGAGCTAGGTAAAGTGGTCAAATTCACGTTTTTCTAAATGATTACGTCATATGCAGCCCAAAAACTCCGGGAAAACTCTCAAAACTACTACAGCATGAAACAAGTTTATTAATCATGATTTTTGTTAAAAATAGATTTGGGAACTAGTTTTAAAAACTATTATAAAGTTTTCAATTAAACATTGCCATGGGTACACATAAAAAACATTCGCCATTTCTGGCGTATTCCGCCGTTTTTGGCGTAGCTAGTTTTATAATCATAAACTATTAAGCCATTATTGGCAGTCCACTTGTTATATATGAGGATTCCCCCACCCGCTTAGACGTTTTCCCTAGTGTCTGCACGGTACTTTTTTCGGAATAAAATAATTTGCTGAGGTGAACGGATGTGTAAATATTATATGTTAAAAATAAAAATAAAATTATTATTATAATTATCATTCTCATAAGACAAATCAATCATGGATGTATAAACTAGTGTATCAAAAATGTAGTTTTAAGTTTTGCCCATGGTCTTATCTTGCCTAATAAAGCATAGAATGGTTGAGGAATATATTGGACTGCATATGATGTTGGTTAATTGAAGGTAATTAACATCTTCGATGCCTCCCAGCTAATTGGACTTGTGATGGGTAGGCCTAGTGATTGAATGAATTGGTGGCCGATGATGTTACAACACTCAAAATCAATACAGCTGTATCTAGATTCATTTCAAAATAAAACAAACATTTTCGAAACAATTTGGGATACATGTATGTATATATTTATTAGGTATACAGAAAGAACAGAATTTAAATACAGTTGCCATCGGAAATTCTGTACATTTATATTTCTTTCTTGAAGCCTGGAATGGATCAATAGTCTACTTTAGTCCCAGCGGGCTATTTGCGTTCACTTTTCGTCCGTCCGTCCATTCGTCCGTAGACAGAATCCAGTTATTTTAGGAAGTTTTGAAGACGCTTCAATGTAATGCCTTTATATTTGGGTTACACATGTATCTACCCTAGACACATCTTTAGCCCAAATACTGGCCCTGTCAGATTCAAGATGGCCGACTGGCAGCCATTGCCGTTCGCCAAAATCATCACTTTTTACACATATTTCAAGTTTTCGAGGGAAATTTCGAAGACGCTTTTATCAAATATCTTGATCTTTCATATGTAATTGTATCCCCCAAGGACCCATCAGCATAGGAAAAAATTGGGTCGATCAGGCACAAGATGACGGTCCTGTGTGACCATTTTTATGCCCAAAAAAGTCACTTTCGGTCCGAATTCAGAGTCCTGCAGCTTCCTACTGGTTCACCATTTTTCATTGAAATTTGTGGTGGCTATTCTATGGAAAGGGATCTTTAATACCTCGAAAGGTATTTTTGATCAGCCAATTATCACGCAATTGGCAGCCATGGTGTCATCATGTGTAAAAAAAAGTTCCACATATTGATACCTAACCATATTTTGTTACCACAATCAATTGCAAAGTTGTAGCTCTTAACATATTCTATGATTTTGGTGAGTGTCAAATCATTGGTTTTTAGCCCACTTGGGCCTTAAGTCCCAGCGGGCTATTGCGTTTACTTCTCGTCCGTCATCCGTCCTTAGACGGAATCCAGTTATTTTAGGAAGTTTTGAAGACGCTTCAATGAATGTCTTGATATGTGGGTTACACATGTATCTACCCTAGACACATCTTCAGCCCAAAAACTGGCCCTGTCAGAATCAAGATGGCCGACTGGCAGCCATTGTTGTTCGCCAAAATCAGCACTTTTTACATATTTTTGAACTTTTTGAGGGAAATTTTGAAGACACTTCTATCAATTACCTTGATCTTTCGGGTATATTTGAATCTTCCCAGGATCAATCAGCATAACAGAAATTGGGTCGATCGGACTCAAGATGGCCATCCTATGACCTTTTAAGTGCCCAAAAATGTCTATTTTGCCCCGAATTCTGAGTCCTGAAGCTTCCTACTGGTGTGCCATTTCTCATTGCAATTTGTGGTGGGTATTCTTTGGAAAGGGATGTTTTATACCTGAGACAGTTGTTTTTGATCAGCCAATTATGACGCAATTGGTGGCCATCTTGGTGTGATCAGTACTCATTTATAGGTGGGAAAAAGTTTTTCGACATCATATTGATACCTTAGCATATTTTGCTACCACAATGAATTAGAAAGTAGCTTATGACGTGCTCCATGATTGTTGTGAGTTTCAAGGTCATTGGTTTTTGTATATGGGCACCAGGGGGCGTTGAATAATACATATCTTAGTATTTCTATATTATATTTGTACCAATGCATATTTTGTAACCACAATCCATTGCAAAGTTGTAGCTCATGACATCGTCTATGATTGTGGTGAGTTTTAAGGTATTGGTATACTAGAATTTCAGAGAAAATCTTAAATTTCTCAGTTTTTTAAAAAGCACTGATATTGAACACTATAGGTGGGTAGAATGACCTCCGAAATTTTTGGAGTGGTCAGATAACGGTAAAGGCATGTTTTTGGGGGTCAAACAAGATCCCTCCAATCTCAAAGCCCTTAGCAACGACCCTTAGCAACGTGTTCTAAGTTACTTCTAGAGGTGTTAAACCGATACTATTTATACCCGTACAGTGCTGCCATCTACAATAGATTCACAATAGACTTTATAACCCAAAACATTGATCTGTAAGTTGTTGGGTATCATTTTTTGAAAGAAATGAAAATCATGAAATTTTCCAGAATTTTGACTTTACAGAAATTCATAGCATATTTTGCTTTAGTCTCGTGAATACATGCTTCATTGGGCTTTTAAGTGGTAAAATGATTAACTTTAAACTGTTATCTATCAATGAGGAAAGTTAGAAACATTCAAAGAAAAAGAAAAAAAGTTTACGGGTAATCCAATCAGCCCACCCCCCTGCTAAAAGTTGCCGGCCACCAAGGGTGAATGCAATAAATTCAGCATCAGGATGAAAATTTTGGCAACTTCTGCACAATATGGTGGCACAGGAGCTTCCTGCAGGGTAACCAGCATTCAAATGAACAATTTGATAGGTGTAACCTACTAAAGTGTTGTATTTTAGATAAATTAAGTCAAATTCCTTGAGAAATTTAAAAAAATTGGTGTTTTCTCGCAATCATCATTTACGGCCGACGCACATTACCGAAAACATGATTTTGGAAAAAGTATTTGAGGTAGAGCCTTGAAATTTGAAATACTTGTTATCCATAAAGCTAGTGCATGTGCCTTGGAAAAGTTAATATCTACGTTATGGTAGGCTAGGTACCTCTATGAATATATAATTAGGTAGAAAATTTCTGAAAAATTGTGTAGTTTCAACTTTGAAATAATTTTTTGAAAAATATAACTTGTGTAAACACTAGATAGAGGCACAAGCACTAGCCATGTTAGTTATGAACCGAATGCTGAATGAATTATATCAATATATCAATTGATTTATCTTTTGGAGTGTTTTTCGTAAACCCCTCTAATTGCGCATAAAAACCCACCTAATTAGCATAAATTAGCATAAATTAAAAAAATTAATTTTTGAATGTGTAACATTTTCTATAGAGGTCACACTACCATAGGTTTAATATCTGTAACTTGCTATTTGAAGAATTTAGAAATTCTACTATACCAATACCAAGGACATTGGTTATTCTATATGGTAACCAGGGGGCATTGAACAGTAGAATAACTTAGTATTTCCTTATTATATTGGTACCTAGGCATGTTTTGTTACCATGATTAATTGCAAAGTTGTATTTCATGACATGTTCTATGATTGTGGTGAGTTTCAAGGTCATTGGGTTTTGAATATGGTCACCAGGGGGCGTTGAATAGTAGAATAACTTAGTATTTCCATATTAAATTGGTAACGAGGCATATTTTTTTACCACAATCAATTACAAAATTGTAGCTGCTGATATGTTCTATGATTGGTGAGTTTCAAGGTCTGGTTTTTGTACGTGGTCACCAGGGGGTGTTGAATATTGAAATTGTTAGATTGTTGAACATTTGAAACCATTTCCCAAGTGGGCATGGTGTCCCTGGACCCCTAGTTGTATATGGCCACCAGGGGGCATTGAATAATATAATAACTTAGTATTTCGATATTATATTCGTACCTATGCATATTTTGTTACCACAATCAATTGCAAAGTTGTAGCTCAGGACATGTTCTATGATTGTGGTGAGTTTCACGGTCATAGGCTATTCTATATGGTCACCAGGGGGTGTTGTATAAGTAGAATAACTTAGTATTTCCTTATTATATTGGTACCTAGGCATATTTTGTTACCATAATCAATTGCTAAATTGTAGCTCATGACATATTCTATGATTGCGGTGAGTTTCAAGGGGGCATTGAATTGTAGAATAATTTAGTATTTCCTTATTATATTGGTACCAAGGCATATGTTGTTATCACAGCCAATTGCAAAATTGTAGCTGCTGACATTTTCTATGATCGTGGTGAGTTTCAAGGTCATTGGTTTTTGTATATGGTTACCAGGGGCCGTTGAATATTGAAATTGTTAGATTGTTGAGCATTTGAAACCACTTTCCAAGTGGGCACGGTGTCCCTGGACCCCTAGTTTACTAAAGAATGAGCAAGTCAAACCATTTTACCTCGTACATGTAGATTCAACTGATTTGGTTCATAATATTGGGTCTTTATTCTCTGATTCTAATTAGTTAAAGAAAACTTTTTAGCTCAAAACATTGCATAGTGGATAAAAATGGTCGTTTATTTAAACTGCGCAGTTTCACTGGTCCTATTGAGACTGAACTGAGGTATGTGTTCCAAAGATTAAAAGAAATATCCCCAAAAAATCAATGTCAGCAAAAAAAAAAGACTTCAGTGCAATGTCTTCCCACTAGTCCAATCAGGCTCACTGACTTTCACTTCCACCTAATTTTTAGCCCACTTGGGACTTTAGTCCCAGCGGACTATTGAGTTCACTTTTCGTCCGTCGTCCGTCCGTTTGTCGTCCGTCCGTCCGTCCGTCCGTCCGTCCGTCCGTCCGTCCGTCCGTAGACGGAATCCAGTTATTTTGGGAAGTTTTGAAGACGCTTCAAGGTAATGTCTTGATATTTGGTTTTTACATGTATCTACCCTAGACACATCTTCAGCCCAAAAACTGGCCCTGTCAGATTCAAGATGGCCGGCTGGCAGCCATTGTTGTTTGCCAAAATCAGCACTTTTTACACATTTTTGAAGTTTTTGAGGGAAATTTTGAAGACGCTTTGATCAATTACCTTGGTCTTTCGGATATATGTGAATCCACCCAGGGCCCATCAACATAACAAAAATTGGGTCGGTCGGACTCAAGATGGCCGTCCTATGACCTTTTTAGTGCCCAAAAATGTTAATTTTGGCCCGAATTCTGAGTCCTGTAGCTTCCTACTGGTTTGCCATTTCTCATTGCAATTTGTGATGGGTATTCTATGGAAAGGGATGTTTTATACCTGAGACAGGTATTTTTCATCAGCCAATTATGACGCAATTGGCGGCCATCTTTGTGTCACCAGTACTCATTCGTAAGTGGGAAAAAGTTTTTCCACATTATATTGATACCTAAGCGTATTTTGCTACCACAATCAATTAGAAAGTTGTAGCTAATAACGTGTTCTATGATTGTGGTGAGTTTCAAGGTAATTGGATTTCGTATATGGCCACCAGGGGGCGTTGAATAATACAATATCTTAGCATTTCTTTATTATATTCGTACCTATGCATATTTTGTAACCACATCAATTGGAAAGTTGTAGCTCATGACATCACCTATGATTGTTGCGAGTTTTAAGGACATTAGTTTTTCTATATGGTCACCAGGGGCGTTGAATAGTAGAATAACTTAGTATTTCCTTATTATATTGGTACCTAGGCATATTTTGTTACCATGATCAATTGCAAAGTTGTAGTTCATGACATGTTCTAAGATTGTGGTGAGTTTCGAGGTCATTGGGTTTTGAATATGGTCACCAGGGGGCGTTGAATAGTAGAATGACTTAGTATTTCCATATTAAATTGGTAACGAGGCATATTTTGTTATCACAATCAATTACAAAATCGTAGCTGCTGACATGTTCTATGATTGTGGTGAGTTTCAAGGTCGTTGGTTTTTGTAAATGGTCACCAGGGGGCGTTGAATATTGAAATTGTTAGATTGTTGAGCATTTGAAACCACTTCCCAAGTGGGCATGGTGTCCCTGGACCCCTAGTTTAACCAAATGATATAGGCCTATAGACTAAACCTAACCCTAGCACTAAAATGAACCCTAAACCTATCCGTAGAATGTTCAACTGCTTTGAGTAAGCATTAGGCAGAAGGTAATTTTTATCCTGAATGAGAGGTTAGTGGCTTTTTATTGTCAGACATATTCCATTGAGATTTGAAATGGGTACCAGTATACTTTGCCTTTGGAAAGGGATATAGACATATCAAAAATATCGAAGGACAACAAAATCAAAACTTCAGATTAGCGCAACATTCAGGCTGTCTAAAAGAAAATGTATTGGACACTGTTTTGTTATGAAGGTTTTAAGAAATCTTTCCTTGACCGTGTTATAACCAGATCTGAAACTCTTCAAACAGCAACGTAAAATTCATCAACAAGCACTTACTGCTCTTCTTGGTATAGACACGTATGAGAAACAATATAAAATGCTGTCAATGGGAATTGAAAAACTCTTTAAGGTAAACTTCAGGTAGGCCTATACTGTAGACACCGCTAAAACTGCACCTTTTGGGACCCTCAAAATTTGTCTGACTTGAGTGATATCCGAGTACTATTATATTGGTGATATTCATATGGGCCTAGTTAGTTTCACAAAAATATTTCTACAAACATCCAATTTTAACAGTAAAACAAATTGATTGGATTTTAGAGTCTACTGTATGCTTTGCTATATGCTTTGATTATGAGGCGTTGTCGTATTTGCATTGATACTGGCTTAACAGAATATCAAAAATCCCTTTGATTTAAACACATTCCAGAATTTGCAATTGCTAAGTCTAAATAGATGCTCCTAATAGTGGATTAGTAATCCAAATGTTAGAAAAAGAGCCGTGTGATTACATTTACGAAGTACCATGGTCTCAAACTGCTCCCTGGACATTCGGTTACTATATTCAATCCAATTTTTGCTCATCAAGCCTCATGTGGGCATTTAGAAATTCCATTAAGTCATTTATTGCCACTATCTATTGCAATGCAGGCCAGTATGAGGGGAGGTTCGGGGGTCTGAACAGCCTAAAGAAAACTTCATGGTTTTTAGCCCACTTGGGACTTTAGCCCCAGCGGGCTATTGCGTTCACTTTAACCCCGTAATCCGCGCGTTCATTATAGTGTTCATCCGTCCGTGGATGGAATCCAGTTATTATGGGAAGTTTAAAGAGGCTTCAATTTAATGTCTTGATATTTGGTTTATGCATGTATCTACCCTAGACACATCTTCAGCCCAAAATCTGGCCCTGTCAGAATCAAGATGGCCGACTGGCAGCCAAAATCTGCACTTTTTGCACATTTTTCAAGTTTTTGGGGGAAATTTTGAAGACTCTTTGATTAATTACCTTGATCTTTCTTATATATTTAAATCCCCCAAGGGCCCATCAGTGTAAGAAAAACTGGGTCAATAGGACTCAAGATAGCCGTCCTTTTGACCTTTTTTGCATCCAAAAATGCCAATTTTGGCCCGAATTCTGAGTCATGTAGCTTCCTACTGGTTTGCCATTTTTCATTTATGATTGGTATTCTTTGGAAAGTTATCTTTTATACCCGAGACAGTTGAGCATTTGGAAATCACTTCCCAAGTGGGCATGGTGTCCCTGGACCCCTAGTTAAGAAACTGACTCATTTGTACAGAGCTGCCAACTGTTATGATTTTTCCTTAACTGTTCCATGAAATCATGTGAAAATACGGCGTTATGTTTTTGGAAAATTGTAACAGTTTTTAATTCCCCTAAGAATACTGAAAAAAATTTGATAAATTACGGAAAAAATTAATAGTTTTTATAGCAAATTGCATCGCTCCTTCTTAAATCTCTCAGAATCATACTGGTCAAATTATACTCTCAATATGACACAGCAATACTGTGCCATCTGTACTAAGATGAAGATGGCGCACTAGTATAGTTTCAGAAGTCGGGATACAAATTTTGTTCCGACGCCATTTACCCTAATACAGATTTTTATGACCTCAATTCAGATTTTTAAAACGCCATCTGGTTTGAAAATTGGGGACTACTGGAAAATTTTTGAAAATACTGATAAACTTGGACATGACTCTTTCATAGAAGGTCCTTAATAATAGGACAATTTTTTGGGAACCAGGTGATTTGAAGAACTGAAGGAATTTTATCTGCTTCCACGCCAATATCAGAAAAAGTAAACAATGCACCTTGTTTTACCTAAATTTCATCTTTTGAGGGAGCATGATGCGTCTTAGGTGGTGTTTGCCCCGCATCTAAGTTCCACTTTCATGATAATAATAGAACTCTCCCCCCTCCCCCAAGATAGGGCCTGCAATGATAAATGCTTGAATGGGATTGATTTCTCTACTGCAGCAGTTACAATCATACACTAGCAAAATTTGACAATTTTATGTCACATTTTTCCTTTCAAACTGGAATTTCATTAACGGGTTTTTTCCAGGTTTTAGGATCAAGTAAGGCTACGTTACAAGAGGTTGGTTTCTCACCAGGCGATCCTTTGCCGACTAATGAAACCGTCAGAGATGGTAAATATGTGTGGGAATTCTTTAACTTCACTTGAAATGTCTACTGTAGTGGGAGCTGAGACTGAATTCATTCCACCATGTGAAAAGAAAATTGTAAAAGTGCATCTACCCCTTACAGTTCTGTCCTTAAAATGTATTATGAGACCCTCGGATCTTGGCCTGAATCTGCCACTTGAAAAGCTATGGGCATGTGGTTAGAGCGTTCGACTTTGGTGTGCTTAGTCATGGGTTCAAAGCCCAAACATTACCTTTATGTATTTATCCTCATTGCCACTTTCCACCTGTACGCATAGATTTAGGATAGGCTCTTAATAGTTGCTATGTGTATTGGCACTGAAAACATTACTTATGAAATTAAATCATTTGTTGTTTACGTAAAACGTTGGCAATGGACTCATCAGGGTGATTGTAAGCGCATGCTTGCTAAGGGGTCTGTAGACCTGATGAATTCTATCACGTAGGAGCACTTGAGGAATAGAAAAGGATGTCCAGTTTTCTTAACCGCAGACTTTTCTTATCTTTCAGCATTTTCGAATGTCGTGGAGAACACAGCCTTTTTCGGGGACCTCGCACTCAGACTCCCAGATATAACTCATAAAATCTATGATGGTAATAAAGAATGGGTGCTGCTGATGGGTTGGGCCGTTAGTTTCAGTAACAGTTCCAGCATATTTGCCAGTACTGATAATGAACTTTTGAATCTGGTGAGTACTTGATCCTCTATTACATAATAAGTTCTGGAGTTTTTGCTTCTTTAGTAAGATAGTAGGATGTGCTCGTTCCAAGATTCGCAAAAGTTACCCTAATCTAGTAATCTTGTGAGAAATATTGCAATATCTCTGACACATGAACCACCCATCCATATTCATGGAATGAGTCAAAGGGACCATGAAGGTCCTACCTTGTATACAAACGACGTTGCAACTGATGACTTCATGTTATGTTTCACCCATCTAATTTACATTACCAAAAAACCGGTCTGCGTCAATTAATTTCATTTTGAACGTGTCTGGCCATATAGTTTAAATATAAAGGATGGTTGGTACTGTAAACTCCGGTTGCCTCGGAGCCGACTGTCTCGGATAATCGGTTGCCTCGGATTAAAAATGAATACCCTTTTTGCTGTAACACATCCTCAATTACAATATATCGCTTGGCTCGAGCCGATCAGGTCGGATTATCATTCAACTCGGAGGTTTTTACTGGAACAAACGATCGTTTTATCGCCCACCTCGGACACTGAGAGCGCGCGTGTGTTTTCTTATGGGTCATTCTGAGTATCGACCGGAACATGTATTTATTTCCGACAGTGACCTGACCTACATTCTACGGTATTATTTTCATTTATACATTCAATCACACACATAGTACTCATTCATTCATGCAACTAACTCACTCATTGATCTACGCATTCGAAGCAGAAACTGCAGGCACACAGCGTTGAAAAAAACAAGAAGTGATCGAATTCTATGAAATAGGTAATAATCATCAAGAATAAGAAAAAAAAAATCTGTTGGCTTAAATCCCATTTATTGACGATAAGAATCCCAATAATCATTCAAACACAGGTAATTAAGTGTATTAAGCCTTTTAACACTTTTCTTTAGAAATACCTTTTTTATTACGGTGAACACCGATCTGGTCGGACATCGATCACCTCGGATAATTTCCCAACGGTCGCCAGAGATCCGAGGTAACCGGAGTCTACTGTGTAAGCAAATCATAAGGAATAAGTCAACCTGGTAAAAATATTACCGCAAAAAAAAAAAAAAACTTAACGCGCAAAAACAAAATATTCCGAAAACAAATCTTACTGCGCAAAAACAAACTTTTAACAGGCAAAAATGAAATATTCCGTTTTACGCGCTAAAAGTTTGTTTTTGCCCCTGCACGTAAACGAAGGTTTGTACGCGTGCTGAAACAAACTTTTGTTTTTGCGTGGTCGTGAAATTAGAAGAATATCACGCCTGCTGGTATGATGTTACGCTGTCATGATCTACTATATTAAACAGTAACTCCGTGATAATCTTGTCCCAGTCCTCATTAACATAACGTTTGAATATAAAATAGAACTGATAGAACATTCTGAAAATTGCTTGTTCGATTTAACCCAACTAAAATACCCAACTGCTGAAACATTACATACTATCCAATAGGGTTAGTCATGGGAAACAAAGAGGTCTGAGCGCCGTAAAGCAATGTTAACAAACGAACACCATCAAATTTTATTTATTTTAGATGATTCTGTATCTACAATTCTGGATGCATGGTTTAACATGGGAGTTCGTTTTTTGTGAAAAATATAACGCGCATGATATTTCTATCTAACGTTTGTACCAAGTGCTGCAGATTCCAATCTAATGTTTTGCTAGAAATGTCTCTCAGAAAATGAATCTCTCTCAGAAAATGAAGATAAATCTCTATATGTAAGGGAGAAAACTAGCAGAAAATTACGACGACGTTTTTATTCATATTTCAAACAGGTTTTGTGATGCCGTAAAAACCATTATATGTTTATATACATTAATAACTACTACGCGTTATCTTAATGGTTGTGTGTGGGCTGATATGCCTACGTCATCAATGTGTTATGGGGTTGCCGGTCAATCCAATTCAACTATTGGAATATTCAAGCTCAATATAACTTCATCGTATTGTGATCAGTCGAAGACAATATCAAGCGATATATGCATATATTTAATTTATCAAGGGGTCGTAATCTTTAATAAAGTTAGTTTTCTTTTGAAATTAATTAATACGACAACAACATAGATTAGTTATTTATTTAGTAACTGTTTAATCTAATTGATGGCGACAGCGGGACATCATAGTAGCGTGTAATTTATTTGAATATATGTTTTTTCACGTTTTTGAGCGTTAAAAATTAGTTTTTGCGCGGTTAGATTAGTTTTTGCGCGTTAAAAGTTTGTTTTTTCGCGGTAAGATTTGTTTTTCGTGCAAAAACAGATTATTTCGTTTTTGCACGTTAAAAGTTTGTTTTTGCGAAGTAAGATTTGTTTGTGAACATTTTCGTGGAGGACAAAAAAAGATATTTTTTCGTCTTACCACCATAGAGTGTTGAGAATGCCGGTATTGTGGCCCATTGATGCTCAATGAAATAAACTGTTGCATCATGCTGGCAATATTTGAATTCAGTACTGTTTGGTACATGTTTGTTTAGTGTTTCTGAAATATATCTTTCATTTGATGGTATATTCTATCATGATCTTTCTATGTACCAAAATATACAGTAGGAGTGTATATAAACTACTACCGGTAATTGTATTATTAAAAATATGTTTGAGAGATTAGAAAGAAATTTTTTCTTAATTTGAAAGAAAAATGGGAGATTACACTGACATTGCACCGAATTGTATTACACCTGTATGACAGTATTTATGGTGTTTTTCAGATGGCGCAGGAACTTAATTTTATTGACCGAGATCCTAGTTATGTGAACCCATATACTGCAGAATATGAAAAGGTAAGCGTTCTGATCCAGTTAACATCTGATATCAAAATTGGAATTTTGTTGAGTATCGCTACACTGTTAACATTCCCAACCTGAGCGCTAGGTCAGTGGCACTTTCGTGGACCACATCATACCGCATGAACAGTTCCATTTGAATTACATTTTTTAGTGCAATATTTTCCAATTTCAGATGGTAGCTAAACAAATGGCCAAGGAAGGAAAAAGCAAGAAAAAGAAACGAACTATTAAGAAAGGTCCACGAATGAGTAGCGTTCGCAATGAATTATGATATCTGCATCTATTCTAGTTTTCGCATTGTGCATTTAGATGGTCTTTCAAATCATCTTACCTCTAGAATCAGGGGCAGATTCAGACGTTAGCATCGTAGGCATGTGCTACCGTTGCAAAAATTTTGTGCCCATTTATAATTTTTTTCTCATTCCCAAAGTAACAAGGGCACATTTAGTCGTCCCTATAAATACCAAAGGTAGAGAAAGGGCACTTTTAGTCATCTCTCTCAATCCCAAAAGTAAAAAGGACACATTTTTAGCCCACTTGGGACTTTAGTCCCAGCAGGCTATTGCGTTCACTTTTCGTCCGTCATCCGTCGGTCAGTTGATGGAATCCAGTTATTTTGGGAAGTTTTGAAGACGCTTCAATGTAATGTCTTGATATTTGGGTTACACATGTATCTACCCTAGACACATGCATCTTCAGCCCCAAAAATGGCCCTGTCAGAATGAAGATGGCCGACTGGCAGCCATTGTTGTTTGCCAAAATCAGCACTCTTTTTGAACTTTTTGAGGAAAATTTTGAAGACGCCTTGATCAATTACCTTGATCTTTCGTATATAATTGACCTTTTAAGTGCCCAAATGCCATTTCTCATTGCAATTGCTGATGGGTATTCTTTGGAAAGGGCTGTTTTATACCTGAGACAGGTATTTTTGATCAGCCAATTAGGACGCAATTGGCGGCCATCTTGGTGTCATTAGTACTCATTCGTAGGTGGGAAAAAGTTTTTCGACATTATATTGATACCTAAGCATATTTTGTTACAAGAATGAATTAGAAAGTTGTAGCGTATAACGTGTTCTATGATTGTGGTGAGTTTCAAGTTCATTGGTTTTTGTATTTGGCCACCAGGGGGTGTTGAATAATACAATATCTTAGTATTTCTATATTATATTTGTACCAATACATATTTTGTTACCACAATCAATTGCAAAGTTGTAGCTCATGACATTGTCTATGATTTTGGTGAGTTTTAAGGAAATTTGTTATTCTATATGGTCACCAGGGGGTGTTGAATAGTAGAATAACCTAGTATTTCCTTATTATATTGGGACCTAGGCATATTTTGTTACCATGATCAATTGCAAAGTTGTAGTTCATGACATGTTCTATGATTGTGGTGAGTTTCAAGTTCATTGGTTTTTGTATTTGGCCACCAGGGGGTGTTGAATAATACAATATCTTAGTATTTCTATATTATATTTGTACCAATACATATTTTGTTACCACAATCAATTGCAAAGTTGTAGCTCATGACATTGTCTATGATTTTGGTGAGTTTTAAGGAAATCAGTTATTCTATATGGTCACCAGGGGGTGTTGAATAGTAGAATAACCTAGTATTTCCATATTATATTGGGACCTAGGCATATTTTGTTACCATGATCAATTGCAAAGTTGTAGTTCATGACATGTTCTATGATTGTGGTGAGTTACAAGGTTATTGGGTTTGAATATGGTCACCAGGGGGCGTTGAATAGTAGAATAACTTAGAATTTCCACATTAGATTGGTAACGAGGCATATTTTGTTATCACAATCAATTACAAAATCGTAGCTGCTGACATGTTTTATGATTGTGGTGAGTTTCAAGGTCATTGGTTTTTGATGGGTTTCGTCGTCAGACGAACCCATCTATGGCATCGTCGTCATGTCTGTCTGTCTGTCCGTCTGTGGATGTTTCTTTATGACACGATTTAAGCTGTTTGTGTGGACCGACAATTCTGTAATTTCACACAGGTATTCTCTACTTGATGTAGATGGTGCAGCTTGGTTTATATTTGATTCCGATGGTTATAAGTGCTCTAATTTGGTTAAAAGATAATTAACGTTACTCGCTAGTTCAAGCCGCTGTATAGCGCGTTGCTACGACGACGCTCGATCAACATACTGGTACTCGCTGTGTAATACTGAACACGTATATACCTGTAGATATTGATCGTACTAGCACCGGTTTTAGATAGCGCGCGCGCTGATCGGTCTTAACACTTCTTGGAACTGCTGTGCTAAATGCTGAGAGGCCGAATCTATGCGCAATCATTTATTGGGCTCGTCACATTTGATAGTGAATGGATAAATAACCGGTGTCAATGACGGTCGCTATTTCCCATCAGTATAACTCATCAGTATAAGAAATAATTCTTTCGAGTTTTTTTTTTCAATCCCCGAAGTTGTTGTTACTATGTTGACCTCGCCGTTTTATAAGCTTACCGATGATTCTTCTAGTATTTTCAGGGTCACAAGACATGACGAAGTCGCAAAGTTTTGTACAAATTTCACGAAACAAACAATTATTTAGGCGGCACCTGATCTATTGATTAATTATGATAAATAATGTTTATTTCATTAAAAATTTGTTTTATTCAAACACTACTTTCATCGCACATAGCGTGATCGGTAGGCCCTACTATTCTACGGTAGGCCATGGACTCTTTCCTGTGGTAGGCCTATTACAAATGATACAATCTGCGTGTCCATGAATAAGTGACACGTGGTGGGGCGGGTTGTGAGGAGCATCAAAACTAATCCGTCACAAATAATAGATAGAAAACAATACCTTAAGAGGTTAACTTTTATTAACATCATTACCAAATCAAAACCTGCACATCCTATCATAAATAGAAATTCTAAGAATATTTCAAAGAATAATAAATTACGTCTAAATATTGGGATTCGAACTCGTAGCATCGATTCAGGTGCCTTTCCCAAAGCGGGTATCCCGCGGGGAAAACCCATTACTATTTATATCGAGAATCGCCTTTTTGACAGCGAGTTCGGTGAATGAAACAGAAACAATTACACAGAAACCCATCATGGAAAGTTTCTTTCTGGTTGTATATGGTCACCAGGGGGCGTTGAATATTGAAACTGTTAGATTGTTGAGCATTTGAAACCACTTCCCAACTGGGCATGGTGTCCCTGGACCCCTAGTTTGTACCAAAAAATCTCAATTTTGGCCTGAATTCTGAGACCCGTTGCATCCTAAAGGTTTGCCATTTTTCATCGAAATTTGTGATTTTTAATTATATTAGCACTGGCATAGGATATATCTCCTCACATGGAATTGGGATCACCCAATTCTTCGTTCTTGGCACCAGGGGGGAGTTAAGTATTGAATAATTAACAATTTGTCCATCCATAAGGCCAAAAAAAATTTATACCTTGTTTTTCATTTCTGGCCGGGTGCAAAAAGCTTAGGCTGTGACCCAGTAGAATAAAAACCTGCCAATCTGAGTGGTTGAAAATTAATTCTTGGTTTACAAAAAATGAAATAAAAACCGTTCAGGCAGGTGTCAGTATGTCTTCCTGCTGTTCTTTTTCATTTTATTGGGGTTTCGAGCTTACCAGTATTAGATGCCATGAGTTTGATTACAAAGTTGATATGTTATTTCATGGTTGATGAACTGTGATGAGTAAACAATTGTTGTGTGTCGGATAAATTTGTTTGACAAAACACATTAAATGTGGTGTTGTGTGAAATTGTACACATGCACCTTGGTCCTTCATGTCAATCAGCCAGGATACACAAGGCATGTTGAAGACTAAAAGACATTTTTGACAATGTTTTCATTCAGTGAGAGTGCATGTAGTCACGATTTCTCGGTTCTGGTGTGAGTAAATGCAGTGAGTTTCCAGGTCATTAGGTTCAATATATGGTCACCAGGGGGCATTGAATATTGATTTGTTAGATTGTTGAGCATGTGAAACCCCATCCCAAGTGGGCATGGTGTCCCTGGACCCCTAGTTTAAAAGTTGTGTTACCCTCAACATTGGTTGCTAGATCTGCCCTGGCGAATATGTTCATACCCCTGGATTTCCGGATAGAAAATTAGCATAAGGCCTATATCATGCAAGAATGTGTCTTGAAATGATACCACTGACCTGTTTTCATCATCGAGTTAATTGCTACTACTGTTTGCTTTTCATATTGATCAGAATATCCACATGGAATAGTGGTTCCTAAGATATTTTTAAATCGTCCCAATTTGTGGCCAATTTTATGGCTCAAATTATATATAGTAGAAAATTTCTAATTCATATCATAGCAGGGAATTCCGCAGGATTGCATTCGGAATTCCTTCAGCCTGTTAGGTCGATTAGTCTGTTATGTTTTGAATGACACTTTCAGGACCAGCCTTTTTTATTATTTCAAAGTACATACGTGTGCATGAAATTTCGTGGACAAAGCTGATCGTGTGTCTTGTACATAGAGCAGTTTCTATTAAAAGTGTTTATCCAAGTTGCCGAGGCTATTATACAGACCAGACTTCCCGATTACTGGAATTGTAGTAATTAGAGTAATTTGACATTAAAGATAGTAGTTCAATTGAAAATGAGCCTGAAATTATTCCAATTCCCGAGAGTATTTTGATATTTTTTACGAGTAAAGTTCTTGAAATAGTAGAACTAGTCTCAAATAGTAGAACTAGTCTCAAATAGTAGTCATTGTCAGGTCTGTCCTTATTTTAGTATCTATGAGTCACACTATTCAATAAAACATCTATCTTTATAAGCGGGAAAATATTGAATTTTTTGCCATACCAATATTTGTATAAAGAATGTACAATTTGTACTTGAATTTTTTAAGTTATTGACTTATTGTAATAAAAAATCTAGATAAAACATATATTAAGATATCAGTTTCATTGATTTAATTCATGCAAGGAGACAATGCAAAATTCTGAGTTTCTGAAGTTGTTCATTAGCAATTGGAGCACGACAGGATTTCAAAGTTGCTGGATTTTTTTAGATGTAAATCACTTACGACTTCACATTTCAAAAATCCATACTGAATCACGAAAACATTTGAGCCGCTACACAATTTATCAGTGACATTGACGCTGAAAGATGTTCCCCACGCACACTAGCAACAACTCGACATACTGCACCTGTCACAATTTAAGTCATTGAATTGGATCACCTTTAGTCACATGATCAGTAGATCAAGTTGAGTGTGATGTGAATTGATGCTAATACTGCTGTCTGCACCCACCCTCAGACAATCGAACGAAATCAATGTCGACTTGTTGATATCTGGACCAGTCAACCTCGGTTAATCCGTCTCCGGTTAAACCGTATAAGTGCTTATTCCATTTATAAATAAATTGGTAATTCAATTTTCAGTAACATTATTCACTTTAAAATTCTGTGTCTAATTCGTACTCCATAATCCGAATTTTCACTTATTCCGTAGACAAATGCATGGTCCTGTTGTCCAATTTTTATGTAAATTCTTATGCGTAATCCATATCAGCTGACAGCTGTTGGGAGCATACACTTGAAAGGGGAAAAAGTATGAAACATCTGTAATCTATTGAGGTCAGTAGGAAATATGAGAAACTCCAGTTAATCCATCGATGTCATAGTCTCAAGGTTCGCTTAATAATCCATTGACTTAAGTAGTGGGGTGCTATTTTTATGCTCTATTTTTGGGCTTTAACTCATAAACAGTTTAAGATAACTACTGAAATTCTATGGATGGGTCATCATAGGGACCGTGGGTAACTGATTAGATTTCAGGTCGTGTTGGTCAAAGGTCAAGGTTACTGAAAGCTGTTATGTATTTTTCATTTCCGGGCTCTATCTCATAGATGGTTAAAGATAATTTGGTGACATTTTTTGGATGGGTTATCCTCAAGTAACTGACTACATTTCAGGTCCTGAAGGTCAAGGTCACCAGGAGCTATTTTGTATTTTTCATTTCCGGGCTCTTAATTCATAAACGGTATAAGATAACTTTGTGAAATTTATTGGATGGGTTACCCTAGAGACCGTGACTGATTAGATTTCGAGCCCTGTAGGTCAAAGGTCAATTTTGTATTTTTCATTTTCTGCCTTCAGAAATAGGTCGACATACACTCGGGGTGTATTTTACACTCGGGCGTTTCAGCGACATTCTTGTTAGTAATGCAAATGAATTGAAAGGTTGATCTGTTTGTGATATCTTTTCATAAAATTTTTGAATTGAATTGGATCATGGAACTGTTTAACACGTGATAACTACAGTACAGTAAATTTTACATTGATTTTAGTTGAAAATTTCTTATTCCTTAACCATATTTCTTTCAAATACATGTTGTTCATTGTTCAAAATCCAATATTGAATACTGACTTGTATTTCAAGCTTAATCCGAGCGTTGGTGATTAGGCTTTTGTTTGTGACCAGCCTTGGCATCCCGGCGACATGGTTCCACAGTTACATGGATTAAAAATTCCCAAGTATATCATGGGTGATTTTTCAATTTTCCTATACGGGAATGAACATGTATCATCATACTAGTCAACATTTAAGTGGCGACTGGTTGATAAAGGTGATTTTCAAGGGAAACCGCTGAAGAAAATTGCCCTTGGCAAATACAATACGTGGAATGTAAAGAATTTCCCAATGATTTTCCCTGATTTGAGGAAAATTTCTCAAATTCCCAAATATTTCCAAGCTGGTAGTTATCATTTCAAAATTCCCACGTTTTTCCCAATTTCCTGTTCTGTGGGAACCATGCGGCAAAGCTTGGTGCTTCTGGCGAAGTCTTGACATTGATAATCAGTTGATCAAGGATGGTGGTTGATCAAGGATGGTGATAGTCTGTCGATTGTCTGGTACAGAGGGGGTAGGTACAGGGAACAGATTGATTGCTGCATAAATCTGGCAACAAGTACACTGAGCTATGCAACATTTCGAATAATCATCGCATTGCAACAAAAATATCAAACATGCTCGATAGATATCAGCATAGATAATGTAAGGGACAAATTTCCCAGCGTGCAAGATGAATTCTGCACCGGCATATTTAATAATGTTGTGGCGTAGTTATTGGTAGGCTTTAGATTTTTACAGTTGATTGCCTCCCAGATTTGCAAGTGTAGTTGATTTTTCTTAAAATCCAATGTATTGTTCCTAAGTATAACTGAAAAGAATTATAGAATTAATGAATACTTGACTTTATTTACAAAATATATGAACTCATTACAAACGACAATTAATCACTCAGTATTTCTACTTTCTTCAGAAAAAAAGATGTTTACCACACATTCTTAGAAATGTAAGAAATTAACAAACAATGGGTAAGATCTCAGGGTCTTTCAAAATTTTAAGGCGAATTACCAGTATTGCATTTAAAAGGGCAGTGCCCTTATGACCCCTTTCCAGAATTTTACAAAATAATTTCGCTTTCGCTTCACAGTTATTGCCTTATAACAAGATTTTTTACTTATCTTAAGGGGGATGCTTTGTTGGTCATCCCCAAAAATGTTTAAAATTAAGACTCATTTTCATGCATTCTGAGCATTTTTAGGTACTGCATGAACATCCTATACATTCAAGGCACCTTGTACTTAAAGTAGGAGCGTTGAACTAGACATACATGTATGTAAAGAATACCCCTCAGCCAGAGTGGAGAGTCATGTATAGAATGCAAAGTTGTAATAGGGCACATAATCTTATCACTAAGTTTCGTCTGGGGTTCAATGACTGCGGCAGCCATCTTGGATAACATATATGCATCAAATCACTAGGGATTATCCTCCTCCTGCCTTGAATACACAAAGTCATACAAAAAAAAACAGTAAAAGCTATAGATTGTAGAGCAATAACGAGATCCATAATGCCTATTTCACACAGAAATTTAGTTGCTTTCAATGACCTATACAGTGTGTCCCAGAGAATGGTTTCTCCTTTTTCTTCTATGACAAAACCAACACCGCTGCGTCATGGGGTGATGTACAAGGGACCTCCAACTATCGCGGTCAACAGTAAGTTCCTCCAGGAAAGTAAGCCTTTCGCTTTGAGTCAACTTAATAAATTGCCCATAGGCAAAGTGTGGTTTACCTTGAGAAAGCTAGAGGTTGTTTGGAGCAAAGGCATTGTTCATGAAAAATCTATTTAATTCGTGACTTCAAGTTCTTTAAGTTTATATTGTATTTTATCTTTCTCAAAGAATTATTTTGTAGTCAAATAAGGCCTAAAATATAGATTTGTTTATGGTCCACGTCCATAATTTCATAGGGTACAAAAAAATGAATAGATATTCAATAAAATTCATATGGTGTCACCAATCGGCGTATGTAAGTGTATCCTTTTAAATCCTGGATTTTACCACTAAAATATTCAGACCTCGAATGTTCGCTTACACTTCAATGTCACTCAAAACGATCACCGGGTATTAAAAAGAAACAATACCTATGGTGGATGAGTGAAATAATTATATTCTCACCAGCAATGAGCATTTGGAATTCGTGAGCGTACAGCACCTGGTCCAATGAAACGTTCGCCATTATGGCTTTCCCATAATTATTTTAGTAGCTCCGGAATTCCCCATATATCCCCAAAACAGACAATCACATTCGCTCATAGAGACGACGCAATTTTATACGCAAGAGCTAAGAATTTCCCCACCAAAAACAGTTTTTCGGCGAATTTTAACTAAGTTGACCATGTCATCAGGGGGAGGTTTGCCACATCTTCAATCGCATACGTCGTTTAGGCTGAGAACAAATGAAACAAATGCTCACATAAAAAAACGTACCGTGATTTTACATAAAATGCCAACTTCAATATCGCTTCCAAAGGTAAACCAAAAACAAATTGAATGTCTACAAGGGCTAGATCTTCACGAAGTATCGACAACCAGGTGGACTGTGGTCGGCCTTGATATTTCTTCGTGTATCACAACGCTTCAGCTAAAGCCGGGCGCACAGGCGTCGGAGGATGAAGGCGCATCAAATGTCCAAACCAGGTCAAACGTCGTTTAGCTATCACTTTGCTCCTGTTATATAGTTATTAAGTAAAGCAATTATAAGGAGGGATTACTGGTGGTCACAGGAATGTGATGACCAGGATGTGAGGGTTCAAATATGCAGGATCTGTGTGGGCGGTGATGGAAACCAGATAGTGGTTGCATCACATGACCCTCCAGATATTGGGGAAAGATCAGAGGGACGAAGGGGATCGAGCTGGAGTTCTTGCATGGGCAAGACGTGTTTTAGAAGGCCTTGACATTTTACATATAAATATAGTCGAGAATAAAAGATATTGAAATATACATGTTAAGAGCGAAGTTTTTGTTACAATACCATGAGGATCTAAGGAAACCACATATCTCACGAAAGGATCCCCATTTGGCAAAGAAACCCCAGCCGAACAGGACACTCCACGGCATGCAGTGCTTGTGTTTGACTGTAGAGTTCAACATTCAACTTTTGGATATCGATATCCAAGTAAACGGCGAAATAGCGACACACTACTGCTTAGATATGCATTGAAAGTACCGAGTTTACGTTCTACGCTTAAATTAATAATTTCCTTCTATTAATATCTGTTTCTGTATCTAATGATGATCCAAGTAATTCACACTTTTTCCAAAATGGTTCCTCCAAAATGAATAAATATTCATACCGGTTAGTCTATATGAATAGATAAATTTTTGTGATGGATAAGTAATCACAAAAATTTATTTATTGATACAGATTAAATTATAAATATTTATTCATTTCAGAGAAACCATTTTCTGGGACACACTGTATATGTAAAACATAAAAGGGCTCATCCTCCCATTATAAACCACTGTTTGAAAGTGAAAAAAATCTGTCCGAATTCTACACCTTAAAGCAGTAACAAGCTATTGACTATTGGCAAGTAAATTGGCTATTTAAGACACCCAAATAACTGGTGGCTATCTTGGATGACTTAAATACATCAAAAACAGTAGAGTTCATCCTCCTTATGCCTTCAATCCATGAACCAAGTGACAAGAAAATCAATACAGCACTGTAGACTGTTGAGAGGGAATAAGTTCCAAAATGGCTAGTTCATACCAAAATGACTGGCGGCCATCTTGGATAACCTATATACGGTCAAGCCCCATATACTGCCGGGTGGCGGAAAATGGGAGGGCGGTATATCAGGGTTAACTGTACGTCAAAAACAATAGGGTTCATCCTCCCCCCACAAACGTACCAAGTCACAAGAAAATCAATCAAAAATTGAAGACTATAGAGCGGGAACAACATCTGCACGCCTGCCGGCCTGAATGTATGGATGTACACAGGCGATGCTACTGCTCAAGCACTCCCCTGGATCTGTGCCCTGGAGTACTCAAAATTTCTCATGAAGAATAACTGAATCTGCCCCTGAAACAGTGGGTCTAAAACAACTTATAAATGCAAAAGAAATTCTTTTTGAAAAATGATCATTGAGCACTACTATCAGCAGCTTTCAATTCGTCCATCTTGTCCAAAAATGCAGCCCTGTTGATCACGTTATTCAAACAATATTTGTCAACAAGATTTTGCAACTTTTCTCGTGATTGTGTCAATAACACTTCATCATCTTTCGAATTCCAAGGCAGTGAACCTGTGAATGAGAAATTGAATTCATTGCGATATTAATGTATATCCAAACAGTTTCGTTAAATCAATCAAATATTCTGAGAAAACAGCTATTCCGTAGCAAGGTAGCCCCAGTGGGCCATTTCATTTGATGATGTAATTTAGTTTTTTGGGCAGGTTATTTTCACACCATCCAATGATTGTCTTCTCTTGCTATTTGGTTTTATACTACATAACCTACCAGATCTGTATTATTGGCACGACAGTTCGTGAGTACTGATAAGAATTATTGTGCATGACGCATTTGTAGTCGTCACGGTCGTCTCTAGGTCACATGACTTTTTTTATAAATAAGTGAAAACCCAACCGCCCAAATAAAGTTAGTTCTATTATTTCATTGCAACTGTTCGTTATTGTCACTGGATTTTCAGTCGGTTCCGTCGCTGTCAGGACAATTATGTATGTATGTTTGTATCTCTCCACCCAGGAGTAAATGGGTACCTGGCCTGATAGATGACTCCTGAGCGCTTGTTAGCAGCTCGGTGTTACTTCTCCCCAGGGAGAGATGACTGATACATGTTAGAGAATTGGCCGGGGTAATAATACCGAAAACGTTAAGCGCTCTGAGCAGCCTGGCTGGATTTAGCGCTATATAAGACACATTATTATTATTTACGTAACTATACATGTGCACAGAAAAAGAATGTTGTCTTGTTTATGTTTACCTTACTCGATACGAGACACTTCTGTCAGGGCACATTATCTAGGATACATTATCAGTCATATGAAAAACCGGAATGATGGCAAAGAATCTGGGTATTTTTGCATACCCTCATGTACTAGCTGTCTGTATATAAATAACTCTTCCACTTGAATACATATATAACAAGTACAATTTATGGCGAGTAAGGGGACTAATGAAATACGAGTTCCTAGAATTCCAGATGGTCCAAGAGAATTATAAATCTGAACTAGTAAGAAAGCCTGGTCTTATCGTGGGATTTCTACAGTAATACAATCAATTTGAATTTTAATGAAGTTGTTGTTTCTTCAATTTTTAAAACAGTACAAAACTAAATCCCAGACTAAACCACGCATTACGTATAAATATACACATATGAAGCGATATCACTAATTTTTTCCATGCACAGCAGTACACACTGCCCCACCAATAGACCAATAAAGCTCCAAAATTTTAGTAATTACAAGCAGCCTATCGGCTGATACAGATCCGCTCTTTTATGGTTAGGTTTACAAGGACCACCTGTATAGCCCACCCTAGTATTCAAATCTGGAAAACGGCTCTATAACTTTTTAGCCCTTTGCCCATAGTATCTACACACCACGCTTGGTCAAGATCGGATAATGATTGTAGGACAAGTAGCATTTACAAGTACCACCTCTACAGCACCCCCTAGAGGTCAAATTGGGAAATCGGCTCAAGAACTTTTTAACGATACATGCATTATAAATTTCATTTCCAACAGATTTGAGCCTTATGATCACGCTACATTTTGCTGATTTTCATTGGTTTTCACCGAAGCAGTCCTCGACAAGAAGGTTATACATAATAGGATTTCAAAAGAAATGCATTACATTGGGACCGGATATTTTGCTACGATATACGAGAATGGCAGATATTCAAGGCCGTTATTGTCGATACGATGTTTTCCAAGA
Source organism: Tubulanus polymorphus (assembly GCF_964204645.1). NCBI lineage: Eukaryota > Metazoa > Nemertea > Palaeonemertea > Tubulaniformes > Tubulanidae > Tubulanus > Tubulanus polymorphus. Next base: position 9,678,239 of record NC_134029.1, on the reverse strand, counting down.
CTCATTACTCACCATCCTTGCCATATCCATGTTTTATGTAACAAATCACGTCATCAAAATTATTGCTAAATTGCCAGAGGAGTTGGAATATTTGATGCTGTGAAAGTTTCATATCCAGTTGCTGAACTTCCTGAAATGAGAAATAACTGGGGGTCGAGGGACACCATGCCTATTTAGTGAATGCTTGATAGTCTGACAATTGCAATATTCAATGGGATACCAGCAACGCTACTGAGAGATAATTTTCTTCTACATTCAAATTGAAATTGAGTCATATTTTCTGAACAACAGTGAATTTTCAGTGAAGTTTATACCATACAGTGAGTATTATTATTATTATTAGCAAGAAAGAGAATCTTATATCTATTCAATGTCTAGTTTGATAATTTTTGGACTTGAAAGCCAAGTTCAAATCAAGTTCAAATTTCATTGAAAATGGACTGACTTTCAGTACGAATGACCTGAATCTGGTGTTGCCGGTATCACATTTTTCTGGTGTACTTACACATTAATTGCAATATGTGGTTTACCACTGCTTACGAAATGGAAAGTTGAGCTGATTAAATAAAGATTATTTCATCCAAAAAACTTTCTAATTCTAACGTTGTACGAAACAATACATTCATACATGCATAGCAGTGTATAGAGCTTAGCAAAGGGTGACTATTATATACATTACCGGAATACACTACATGCAGTATTTAATACTGCTGTAACTGTTCGCTATTGATCGCTATTGCGTATTGGTCACAAAGCAGCAATCTGATTGGCGTGTGCTTTTGTGTGAAAGTTTACATTGTCAATCAAAACAAACTAAGTTGTGACACTATTAAGTCAATAAAATACAGTCAAAGCTTGTTATACCGCCAACCGTAATACCACCAAATTCACCTATCGCCAAGAATTTCCTTGTGCCCTCCCCCAAGAAAATCTTAGAAATTAAAAGCCTTTTCCGAGCATTTAGAGTGACCTTGAGCCCATGAACGACTATTATATTTTGGAAGGTAATGGCTATTTCGAATGTGGCACATCCTCATTCGATGACAATCAGCATCTCTCATGCATTACGGGTGGAGCCCTGAATTATTGCAGTTAAATTGTGCCGATGAATGCTCACTAAAAATCATCAAACAGTGTACAATATCTGAAGACGTTCAACAGTAGTAGGCCTATATACATTACTACTGTTGCAGCGCGCGTGTCTGCAACAGCACGCCTTTCTGCAACTGATCGATAACATACATACACATCGTAGTAGATACAAAATCAGTGTTGCAATGCAATACGCCACGATTAGTAAAACAGGCGCTGAATGCTTTTACGGTTCGCCCGATTACCATTCACGCCGGACCAGTTGAGTGAGACCATCATCACCCCCCCCCCCCTATACTTTTACGGAAAAATGATATTTTCAATACCGAAATCCATCAATGAATTTTCCCATCTGCTGTGTTGATAATCGATACATTTTGTGGACAGCAGTGTCACATATCTACTGTATAATCTTTTTTCTGTTATCAAAATGAAAAACGTGAAGAGCTTAACACTTCCTTACTTTAGATAAACTGATGTCTAATACTGGATTCTGATTTTGCCAAAGATTAGGAATTCTGATGAATCCACAGCAAGGTATTTTTTGTTATTGCTTGTGACTTGATATTGTTTACCGGGTAAACATGTTGGTTATATACGATGATTAGGTCCCTTCTAGGAACCTGTTTCCATGATAGTCAGTCGCAGTAAAGCAAGTGCTATGAAACGATATGCGCATTCCTCCTGTTCAATTTAAGAAAATAAATTCTTGAATAGGCCTACTAGTATAAAATCATTTAGAATATTTATTTAATCTAAATTCACATACGGTAAGCATTCATTAGCTGTAAGAAAATGCATGTTGATGTTTGATGATAATAGTCATGTTGTGTATACTGTCACCTTTCAGGATCGTCATTTCGTTATACCTCGCCGTTTGTTAAACTGCCAAAATTCATACGGTCCCATGGCTTGCGTTATAATGAGCTTTGACTGTCATTAGCGATAAAGGTGATCATTCTGGAGAACGTACTTGACTTATATGGTAAATATATGTTTAAATCATGAATTTTAGGCTTAAAAATCCACCACATCTTATATACCGGGTAGACTTATACGTCCATTTTTATGGCTTTTACCTGGATTCTCCTCATGAAATACACCTCATCATTTTCTTCCGGCGCCACTAAAACCTTGTCAACATCAACATCAAAATCATCATTACTGGAAATACTACTAACGGCCTCTTTATCCCAAGTATTAATCTCCTGCAATGTCAAACCAAAAAAATATGAGCAAATGGGAACGCCGACTCCATTACGTCATGATGTGCATTCGCCCTTGTGATCTTCGACATATAACAATAGATTCTCCGATAGATTTTCTTTGGAGAATTCAGGATTGCATTTTTCATAATTTGGTAATGTTTTTCAAAAGCTTAAATAATCATGAAAATATTAATTAAGAATAGAGACCAGCAGCCAGTCAAGATAAAGGACCAATGGTCCAGTGGCTCGCCAAACTGGTGTGAAGTAAAAATCTGTCACGTAGGCTACCGATATGCAAACTAGGGGTCCAGGGACACCATGCCCACTTGGGAAGTGGTTTCAAATGCTCAACAATCTAACGATTTCAATATTCAACGCCCCCCTGGTGACCATATACAACAAAAGGACTGAGGTTCGAAGAAGCAAAGTCTGATGTATAAATTATAAATAAGAAATTAATATTCCGTTAGAGAAGTTTGCTTTAAAAAATTCAATTTGTTTGCCATTTGCATTGCGCACGTGGTAATGTTATTGTTTACATCTGACATCATCGATAAAATCAGGCACGCAGCTGAGCCTGCCTGTCAATCAACATTATTGGTTTACACTAAAAATGCGCTTACTTGAAAAACTGTTGTGTATCAATCTGGAATTTTCGGCACAATATCCGATGCTAAATACCTTGCTTTAAAGGTTTATTTGGTGTAAATCGGATCAAAAATGTTTCTAATATTTTGTTCATAACTTTTGAAGGGGAGGCCGGTGTCGGTGTCGTGTGTAAGGCTGTACGTACGGGTACTAACGCTTACAACAGGCGCAGCATTGATGGTGTATTTATGCACGAGTAGATGTTATGATTTGTTTAACCGCTAAATCGGCGCTCATTAAGCATGCTTTCAAAAAATGATATTATTTAATATTTATTTAGATATTTTTATCATGATAATTATAATTTTCTTAAGACAAGCGAATTTACGTCTGTGGACCTATTTCATTGAGGCGTATCACGCAATCTGAAAAAAAATCTTCCGATCCTGTCACGTGACTTCATTACTGCAACTTGATGATAGCTTAGGTTCTCATTCTTCGAACCAAAAACCAATGACCTTGAAACTCACCACAATCATAGAACATGTCAGCAGCTACGATTTTGTAATTGATTGTGATAATAAAATATGCCTCATTACCAATTTAATATGGAAATACTAAGTTATTCTACTATTCAATGCCCCCTGGTGACCATATTCAAAACCCAATAACCTTGTAACTCACCACAATCATAGAACATGTCATGAACTACAACTTTGCAATTGATCATGGTAGCAAAATATGCCTAGGTACCAATATAATAAGAAAATACTAGGTTATTCTACTATTCAACGCCCCCTGGTGACCATATAGAATAGCTAATTTCCTTAAAACGCACCACAATCATAGACGATGTCATGAGCTACAACTTTGCAATTGATTGTGGTAACAAAATATGTATTGGATCAAATATAATAAGGAAATACTAAGATATTGTATTATTGAACGCCCCCTGGTGTGATATACCAAACATAATGACCTTGAAACTCACCACAATCATAGAACACGTTATAAGCTACAACTTTTTAATTCATTGTAGTAACAAAATATGCTTAGGTATCAATATAATGTCGAAAAAACTTTTTCCCACCTACGAATGAGTACTGATGACACCAAGATGGCCGGCAATTGCGTCATAGTTGGCTGCTTAAAAATACCTGTCTCAGGTATGAAAGATCCCTTTCCAAAGAATACCCATCAGCAGTTGCAATGAGAAATGGCAAACCAGTAGGAAGCTACAGGACTCAGAATTTGGGTAGAAATTGACATTTTTGGGCACTAAAAGGTCCTAGGACGACCATCTTGAGTCCGATCAATCCAATTTTTCTTATGCTGATGGGCCCTGGGGAGGTTCAAATATGTACAAAGATCAAGGTATTGAACAAGGCGTCTTCAAAATTTCCCTCAAAAAGTTCAAAAACGTGTAAAAAGTGCTGATTTTGGCGAACAACAATGGCTGCCAGTCGGCCATCTTGAATCTGACAGGGCGAGTTTTGGGGCTGAAGATGTGTCTAGGGTAGATACATGCATACACCAAATATCAAGACATTACCTTGAAGCGTTTTCAAAACTTCCCAAAATAACTGATTTCCGTCTACAGACCAACGGACTAATGTCCGAACGGACGGACGAAAAGTGAATGCAATAGCCCGTCCCAAGTGGGCTAAAAAGCATTGTCAATCGGCTTTTCAATCTATCATATGGTTGCTCTCATTTTATCTCCCGCTCCTTATTTTGTCATTCGAGTAAAAACGTAAAATTGTTTGGAATAGAAAATGTTGGGGTTGCCTAGTTTGCACGCATACTATTGGATTACTGGTATCTATTTTGATTCCCGATTGTTGGTATACAATCAGCCATACCTATGAAATATTGGATCTGGAAGGAATTCACCCATTCCCCCTAGCTAAATACATAGGTATTATGGATTCAACTGACACATGACATAAATGAGGGTTCAAATTGGAACCTGCAAATTCCATGAATAGTCTAATGGTAAATCTTGTTAACAATGATAACATGAGGCTTACCACTTTAGTTGAAGAAACCCTATTTTCCACATTATCATTTGTTACTTTAAATTTGTTTGGCTTTAACATCTGTTTATTTCTTGCCAGTTGTTTCCATTCAGAGTCATTTTTTTTTCTGCAGATCGATGTACTACTTCCAATTTTTGCACCGTTGTTCGAACTTAAATTCATGTTTTGGTCACCAGGGCTGGGAACATATGTAGTGTCAGTGTAAATGCTCGCAGAATACTGCAAATAATCATTAAGACATCACCTATAAACACACTCCACAAATACCAGTAACTGAGTTTATTGCCATTCATCTTTACTGCCTTTATTTGCAGACCCATGGAGGGGCGGATCCAGGGGGGAGGGGGTTCTGAGGGTTCTGGAATACCGTCAAGCTTTGTCTGTGCCCCTTGGAGATGCCCCTAAATCCATGGATTTGACGTAAAAGTGCCCTCATTTGGCATGATTTGGCGTAGTTAGTGCCCTTGAAAACCACAAGTTTGATGTTAAGTGCCCTTTTTGCTGTGATTTGACATAGAAAGTGTCCTCCCCATAATAGTGAGCGGCCTTACACAATTTGGAATCCCTTGAGATAGGGCCCTGGATCCACCCTTGCCATGCCACGTCCATGAACAAGACTTTATCACAATTGCTACATGCGGTAATGGTTATATACCGACAACCTTGCTTTAAGATCAAGTGTAGCCTAACATACCTTTTGTTTTTAATGATAGATAATGTGTTACATAAATACATAATAATCATTCTTGAGAAATTCTAGTTGTAACGAGTGATGTTTTCACATCGCTTAGTTCATTTGACACTCATGTACAGGGTAGCTGATGATGACATGATAGGGCTTCATGCTGAATTCAAGCCAGCGTGAACTTCTGGCTGATATTTATCACAGAGAAATCATTTTTGAAAAATCGGCTACACTTTATCTTTAAATCATCATCGGATAAGTCTATCATTACATTACATAACTTGTCACTATTTTTAGTCCCGTTAAATTTTTTTTAGCACGACAATTATGAAAAAGAGATGCATTAACCACAGAAGTGTAACTCTACTTACTGAAATATTGTCTTCACTTTCAATTTCGATTACTTGAACAGCTTGCTTCTCAGACTTTCGAACTTTCTTGACTTTTCTTCCTTGCATTTGCGCGCCTACATTTGCAGTACTGCTACTTGAAGTTGGACGATGAGACTCCGGGCTACCATTTTTCCTATCCACCTTATAAAAAATCAAAACGTGCCATAAATTTGAAATGCTTATGAAACAGAATCACAAGTTACTAGTGGTGGATTCAGAGTTGTCTTATGAGACTTCCATAAGACCCTCAAAAGTTCAAGTACCCTGTTTATTTAGCTTTCTTTAGTAACTTCCGAAATGGATCAACATTCCGGGGCCCAACGATTTAAAAATGAAATGCAATTATCATAGACCTAGTCCCCCGCATTGCTAACTGTTCATTTCATTCATTTTGGTTTGAGCCACGCAGAGATTTTTTCCATAAGCCATTTGATATCAACACGTCCACTACTTATTATATCCCCATCCATTTAACTAACCTGTATTAGGTACCAACACTACATTTAAAGAATCATAGCTAACTGCACTTGAAGAACTAGATTGAGATTTCTTAATACATATTTCAATTTTATGCGATCAATTTAATGAATACTATTTGATATATTGATTAATAAATTTCATGCTGTGAGAGATATTTTGCACCTGGCAACAATTTCGTACCTAAATGTAGCGCACACGTAGATGTCTGTTTAGGTTGAGAATTTCAGACTTTTTCTGTAACGTTTTCTAGTTACCTACATGTATTTTTTCCAATGTACATCGATAATTTGGCAATGCAAAAGAGATGTTGCACCAGGCAATAATTCTATACTGGAATGTAGCACACGAATAGTTATCTATTAATGCTAAGGGTTGAGAGACTTCGATCAATATAAAATATCTAAGAAAATGTGGCACTGAAGCTTTAAGATAAATTCTTCATTAACTATAATTGAAATTAATTTTTTGTTGTTACTCTACAGTCTACAGTTTGAGACCAATTTTCATATTACTTGATCTATGGTTCCATAATTGAATGAGGATGACCCTTTTGTTTTTGACATATTAGGTCATCCAAGATTGAGTGCGCATTGAAATGAATTATATTTGGGGTTGCCTGAGTAGAAGTCAATCGCAACAGCCATATACAGTTTGTTTACTTACTGATATGTCTTGTCGCCTGTCTTCAACTACTTCCAGTGGGGACTTTCGTGCTGATGGTTTTCTTCTATTCAGACGAGAGATGCGTGTACTTCTCTTTGGAGTGCTTGTAGATGGATGATCACCCACTGTGTTGCGGTTCTTACTCAACTTATGAAATGAAATAAAGAATATATCTTTTAAGCTATAGGCCTACAAGCTTCATTCAATTGCAGTTGAGCCAAACCAATGATGATTCTCAAGAAACTGAACTCTGGTCCACTCCAGCAGTAATGAAGGACCCTTACAAATTCCACACCCTTCCAAGGAATCCCAATCATTGGAGAATTCCACTGATTATGACGGAAATGATGTCATTTTTGTGTAATGATTATGAGAAGTGACAGTGAAATAACGTTCACTCACCAGGGATCATCCTGGGTCTCGTCCCCAGAAGGCAAGCGTGCTAACCAGTAGACCAATAGAACTAGTATGTACTAATATGGAAAAAATATGCACGTCACAATTTGGGCTTAAATATAATTCAGAATTCAAAACTATTTGGAATTTCAAGAGTTGCGATTCGAAAAATAAACTTTTCTTTTAACCAGTGCTTTCCAGCTACATTATATCTAAGAATTAAAACTTATGGCCAAAGTTTTGAGTGATAAATATCAAAAATGAAAATTTATTTGCTGTTTTGTATATTGTTATTTCATTTCTGAAGTGGCTTACAGGTCAGAATTAAATGCAGTGACAACCAGTATGAAGCCATCTAATTAACTGGCAAAATGCAAATTACATGTACATTGAAAAGTATATACGCTGAAACTTCAAAATTTCATTTTTCCATCTAAAAGCACCCTCATTATCACGTAAAATTATACAGATTTCGGGGTCTTACTTTTCAAAAATAAAATCATTACAGGAGGGACTTCTCAAGGTGCCGCGTCTAGTTAACTACAGTGTCAAATTCAATAATGGTATTTTCCGGATGAAACCAATTTTCGCAAAAATATACCAAACTTTGAATATAAATTATTACCTAACTGGAGTGTTTTACAGTATTCTTCTCAGGAACAGGTCTCCAGAGTCATTACGCGGACTCTGTCAAAATACGACCATACGAAACACGACGTTATTCCCTATAAAATTCTGTGTCTAATTCATACTCCATAATCCGTATTTTCACTTATTCCGTAGACAAATGCATGGTCCTGTTGTCCAATTTATATGTAAATCCTTATGCGTAATCCATATCAGCTGTATCAGCTGTTGGGAACATACACTTGAAGTGAAAAAAGTGTAAACATCTGTAATCTAATGAGGTTAATGTGGTCAGTAGGAAATATGAGAAACTCCAGAAAACACCGAAGTTAATCCATCAATGTAATAATCTCAAGCTTCACTAAATATTCAGTACATATGCTACTATCTGTCAATCAACAAAAGTCCTTTGATGAATAGCCCTCAAGTACATGGCCTGTGGGTTATCTGTACTAGACAGGATGGCTTCAAATAGTCCTACTCTACTGAAACCAGTTGGTTTGTGTTTCATCACACCAAGGGTGTTTTCTTTTCATGTATAAATGATATCAAATGGATCTAATGCACCATCGGATACAATGAACTTTTTATTCCCCCAATGGATTGTTAGAACGTAGTTCTACTGTAGTAGTCATCCACGGTTTGAGAGATAACTAAACCAGCTATTATACGGATTGTGCACTTAAATAATTACTTATATGGGTAATAGTTAATTCGTATCAATTACGAGTTATCTGTTATCCGTATATCACATAATCCGTACTAAAAAGCTCAGTCCCTAGTAATACGGATTAACCGAGATTGACTATTCGATGGCCCATAACCTCCATTTTCAATAGGGTGGAAATCTCACGTGTACCAATTCCCACCAATGTTTCATTAACAAAGTGATCTGAAGTCATCACTTTTTCATGTATTGAGTAACCCCTGGTGGACACATGGAATATCACGTGACCTTGAGATTTTGCAAAGGGGCTTAGCTCCAACTACATATCTGCAACACATTTTCATTATCACATCTGCTTCATTTAGAAATTAATCAGACATCATCTTTTTCATGTATTAAGCATCCAACAAATATGGCCGCCAGTCGGTCATCTTCGATCCAATTACAAAATAAAGCGCACATGTACAACTGCATATCCAGACAAACATATGTGTTAAGAAGAGAAAGCCAGTAGTTTAGGAGGAGATCTCCGGACAAGATTGTGTCCACGAACAGATGAGGGATGGCACTTTGTTGCAGGGTATGAAGGTGTGTGTTATAGGCTATTGTGTACGAACATGTGGTGTGATTCCGTGGTGTGGTGTGACACAATAAATCGTCGTAGATTGAATACATTTTCCAAAAAATCAGAAAATGATAAACCACGGTGAAAAAATAACATTGACCAAAGAATCTTACAATCAGCTGAAATAGTGGTGCAGCCACAACTAAGGTAGCCATGGAGCTTCGGACAGTCCTGCACTTGGATTTTGCTAACCTTTAATAACCTACCAAAATGTTTTCGTCACTTTCTAATTCTTCAACAAGTTGCTCTAGAGATACTTTTGGCAAATGTTTCTTCACCTTCAGTTGTGAGGAGCTAGTGCCTGCCTTCAGAGTTCTTCTAGTCACACCAGCCTCCTGAGTGCTTCGATTATTCTTATTTTGAATCAACAATAAAAGATTCCTTCAATTTTTACCCTTTAACCATAATGTGTTTTGTCGACCACTTTTTCCTAGTATCAGCAGTTTTCAATTTACAAAAAAATTACAATCTTTATCCCAAATACCACCTATCAACAATAAACCAGACATAGGCCTACATAATGAATTCCCCTAGGCCAGTTAGTCATATAGAGAATGCATAATTGTCAAACACAATAGGGCTCATCCTCCTTCCATCCTGAAACCACCGATCAAGTAATAAGATAATTGGTCTGAAACTTTGGACTGTAGGGCGGGAACAAGCTCCAAAATGGTCATTTCACACACCGAAATGACTGTGGCAGCCGTCTTGGAAAACCTCCATGAGTTAAAAACAATAAATAGGGTTTCCGTCTGCATTGCCCACCCTGTTTTCATGTGAAAAACCTGGAGAATTTAATGAAACAAAGATTTTCTAAATAGAAGGGTAAAAGATTAATCTCGCAGTGACAAAATCATCCGAATCATCAGTACCTTGATTTTGCTGGGGGTGATGATTCGATCAACCAGGTTGTCGAATTGGCTATCATAAGACTCATTTCTCATAGCATCATCATCGCCATCTACTGTGTTTTCCTCTGAGGTTTCATCTTCATCATTTGCTGAAAAAGATACATTAGCTTTAGCAGAATCATTCCTAACATTTTTAACAAGATCAGATGCATCGTTCATAATAAACATAAATGGACAAAAAGTGCATCTAAACAAGATCATTTTGATATATTTCAGAAATTCGTACCCATCTGTCAACAGAAGCCCCAGGGAGTACAATGGCCAGCCTGTTAGTATTTGCTATTCATGATATGATGCAATTCGTAGGTAGTGGCTCTGTTTTAATCCAATTCATACAAATCAATCATCATGTTTTTTTAAATTGGTAGGAATAAAAACTTCACATCAATCAGTATTTTCTATCCTCTTAAACCATTTGCAACAATTCATACTGAATAAAATTCACTTGGATTTGATGTTTTCAAATGAATAAAATCTAATTAAATTTGCAATCAAATGCGTGGCTTATTACCAAATCACAGACATCCAAACAAGATCCTGGCAGTTATTAGAGCAACTGTTTTAGATCAATTTGTTATTTCTTCATTCTCAACAATTTGCCACAATTTAGACTGAATATGATTTGTTTTAATCTCAATATAATTGAATCAGATTTGATTTTTTTTGTTGAACAAAATTGATATAAAGTTGCAATCAAACCGTGACATGTCCGAGTCATTCGATTTCATGAACTAGGGGTCCAGGGACACCATGCCCACTTGGGAAGTGGTTTCAAATGCTCAACAATCTAACAATTTCAACATTCAACGCCCCCTGGTGACCATTTACAAAAACCAATGACCTTGAAACTCACCACAATCATAGAACCTGTCAGCAGCTACGATTTTGTAATTGATTGTGATAACAAAATATGCCTCGTTACCAATTTAATATGGAAATACTAAGTCATTCTACTATTCAACGCCCCCTGGTGACCATATTCAAAACCCAATGACCTCGAAAGTTCAAAAATGTGTAAAAAGTGCTGATTTTGGCGAACAACAATGGCTGCCAGTCGGCCATCTTGATTCTGACAGGGGCAGTTTTTCGGCTGAAGATGTGTCTAGGGTAGATACATGTGTAACCCAAATATCCAGACGTTACCTTGAAGCGTCTTCAAAACTTCCCAAAATAACTGGATTCCCTCTACGGACGGACAGACGGACGACGGACGAAAAGTGAACGCAATAGCCCGCTGGGACTAAAGTCCCAAGTGGACTAAAAAGCTATTTTACCCTTTTACGCTCCCCCACAAACTGAATCATTCTAGATTCCATGAATTCAGATCAAATTTTGAATACAATGTACTTGATTTTCAGTTCTAAATAAAACCCTGAAATAAATCAGTAGACATTGATGCCAGTTTATGTGAACACTGGTAGCATACCCAATCAGAGAGGAGACTTAACTCTCTGATTGGTGCTCATTTTCATTAGTATAAGGACTGTTCTAGTAAGACGTACTGACACAGTTATTCCTTTCCCTGATCAGAAGAAATTCCTAGGTCCAGACTCTCCACTTTCTCATCAAATCTCGCTAAAAAGTCTAAAATATGGCCGCAAGAGAAAAATAAGTCCAATCACGAGAAAAAGTTAGAAATATGTTGAAGGACCGATAGCGTCAGATAGTTGCCTGTTTTGTTGTTTTCTCCCAGAAGGTAATCCTATATTTGACCAATCCATTATGTTCCATAATTTATTAACCGAATTGATTATAAGGTTTGTGTGTGTAGGGTAGACGCTAAACTAAAGAAACCTGGCTTTTGTATAAAATAGGGGTTACAAAAAACCCAGGTTAGAGCCAGCTCTACTCATAATTTATCTACTCACATGGGCTCCTAAGCAGAAGCAGATTTCGCCAGTTGCTACAAATGGCATATGATGACAGGTTATTCATGATATATACTGAAAAGTGTTTCTTCATCGATTGCCATGAATGGTCACCCACCTTCAACATAAAACATGGTAAACAATTTGTTTAGAACAGTTAGTAATGTTTAAGAAAAACCCAAGGCTTGCACACACAATAACAACCTCTAAGCAAGAAACAGATTTTGTATGCACTTCAGTGTTTAGTTAGTCGAACACAGAGAAACAAGAAATATACCAACAATAAGAGGCCCATGGGCCTTGAAGCATTGGGAGGTAAGGTGGTAAGGTATTAAGTGGTTAATGTTTTACACCTGCAAGCAAATGTTCAATGACAATGTTGGTTTGGACAACAAAAGACCTGAGGTCAATTTAACTTAAAAGTTTGATTTTCATATATGCTGAAAATGAATTTCATTTTTCTGCCGAATAATTTAGCCTATGCTAATTGTATTGTTAAACCTCATCAATGCGATTCTGTTAAAGACGAAATTTGTTTATTCCGTTTTTTTCCAGCATGTCCCAGCTAAGATATTCATACGAATCAAGATTTGGATACAATACGAAAACCCATTTAATACAACAATTTCGGCACTTTCGCCTTCAAGATTCATATTAACGATGTACAACTGGAAGGGGCATCTCGACTGACTGCAGTTTTTCTTGCATGAATTCATACTATTAGGCCCTATTGCTGATTAATGAAAACAAAAATAGAACAATTTTTCCTTACGAATGCATAATAGGTAGATCAACCGATCATTAACAAACGTACACATCAAACATTACACGGAGAGCATGCCGGCGTATAATAGTGTCACAGTAAACTGAGGCTGGCTGATGATTCAATTCCAAAAAACTACAGTAGCGGCAAATAACCAGTTTGATATTGCACATAGGGCCAATTTAACAACAAACAACATCATCTATATACAATCACTGTTGTGGTGGTCAATGTATGGAAAAGGTCCTAGAGTTATTGTAAAGTTTTTTTTCCCGGCGCAGTATTGACAAGCGACTCTATCTGCCGAGTGAGTAAAGGGCCGCTACCGCCAGGTGAGAGCGCAGGAGGCTGCCAGGGCATTTAAGTGAATACTCATCTTAGAATATAGTCGAACTGATGAAATTTTGCAGACCAATCAAAAGCCTAAAAGATGTCCGCATTGCTGATGTATTGTTTCAAGGGAAGAGAAAAATAAGTCAAATCTGAGAAAAAAGTTTGAAAGTTTTCAAAGGACCCACAGTGTCACATAGTTGCCTGGTTTGTTATTTTCTCTCAGAACCCTATTGTATTCCTTGTGATTATATTACTTTCGCCTTCCCAGCCAGAAAAATTTCATAAAATCCATCCTCTGTCAGATTCAAAAACTAATCGGTAATAAACGTTCTAATTCTTTATCTATTTTTCACTATTTTGATCTATTTATGATTATGGTATTTATGTTAATTTTATCATGCAAAATCGAGAAAAAAATACATCCTATAACCATAGCAGCAGGCAAAGGAGCTGCGCAGCCCACTGATCAATTTTTCCAAAAAAATTTACACGAAATTTGTAGAATTAAGAAGTTCATTCATATACACAAATCACCTTCTTTTTGTGGGCGACCCATGTAAATGATAGTTCACATGGACTATTGTCTGAACAGCTAGAGGCAATAGCTTATGTTCAATAAATTTGATGTGTGAATCGAATCTGCGTAACACCTGGAAGCTGTGTGATTTTCATTTGCATGCTGATGATACGCAGTCATACATAAAGATTAAACCCAAGGTTGATGAAACTTCCGCTAAATATACTTTCCAACTTTATCATGTCGATCTGTTTATTAGGGTTTCTGCTGCTTTCGCAGAAACCCTCTTGTAATTCTGTTGATTATTAGGGTTTTCTGTTATTTCACAGAAAACCCTATTGATATCCGCGTGATTATTATTATTATTATTTTCTTCCACACTATTTTTACCAAAAGAACATAGGCTTTTTTACCTTACCGCTGTTTCATATACAATCCATATAATATCGTTCAGCTCACTGAGATCTACAAATAGCCCGCGTGTTTTTTCACGAATCATCGTTACAAAAGCGCTGTCGGGCCGTAAACATCGAAAATTTAGCCCCATTCAATGGGGCGACATGTTTTTCGAGTCGTCATCCCGAAATCAACCCGCAGGCCGACTGTCACTTCGATTATCAATTCAAGTATAAATGAACTAATTTATTGCCGCAGACTTCAAATTCAGTCGCGGTCTTCAAACAGTGATTTTAACAATAGCCCATTTTCCTCATCAAATCATATTACCGATACACTGGAAATTTACTACTTTAGATTTTAAAAGCACTGTCGAGCCGTAAACATCGACGAATCGACGTGTGTTACTACATCGTCGTTCCGGGGATCAGCTGCGAGTTTCTCCTCATCATGAGAATCAAATCGAGTACAAATTAATTTATTACTACCAGTAATTTGGCTGCGGGTTTCAAGGAGTTAGTATAACAATACCTATTTTTCTTTACCGAATTAACCGAGTATTTACTAAGATAAATCTTTAGTGTACCGAGGAATCGTAGGCCTAAACTAAACACGCCGAAGAGATATAGCGGAGAAAAGCTGTTATGTCGACAAGGTATCAAAATAAAAGAATATATTACTTTATTCGGCCGCGGGCTACAACCTCTATATCAATAGCATCAATACTCTATATTTCCTACAGTACATACCGATCATTGTCAAATGCACAAGGTATTTACTAAATACAAGTATATAACACATAATCCTTTCCGTATGCTGGACTCACACTTGACATTCGGAGTAAACGTTCGCTGTGGGGGAAAGGGATCGTTCGCTGTGTCGCTTGAAGTGTTTATCGAGTTTGACGCGGCTTAAAGCCTACCGGTACTGAGCTTTACTGTCTCAAACAAACACAGTACAATTGTTGCGTTTATTAACGGACTCATTGGATTGAACTTCAAAACAAAATTTACGATATCTAGGTGGGTTGTTGAATTCAATAGGCCTACGACCAATCTGTCCGGATGTTAGGCCTACGCATATACATAGGCCTACATAGGCTAGTAGCCTCTACTAGGTTAAGCGTTCGCTGTGGGGGAAAGGAGATCGTTCGCTGTGTCGCTTGAAGTGTTTATCGAGTTTTACGCGACCTTAAGGCTTTAGTATGGTGGCTGATAAGGGCCATGCGTAAAAAAAACACGTATATGCAAATGAGGGCGACATTATGACAAAACGACAAAACTAAAATAACGCGACAAAACAATAATTTTGGTTTTGTCGCCAGCGACAATTCATTAATTTGGTTTTGTCACCCGCGACAAATAAATATTTTGGTTTTGACGCTCATGACAATTCAATATTTTGGTTTTATCGCCCGCGACAATTCATTATTTTGGTTTTATCGCCCGCGACGATTCATTATTTTGGTTTTATCGCCCGCGACAATTTTTTTTGTCGCGGTTTTATCCCCCGCGCATTTCATTATTTTGGTTTTATCGCCTGCAACAATTCATTAGTTTGGTTCTTTTGCCCGCGACAATTCAAGATTTTGGTTTTTCTGCCACGACAATTCATTTTTTGGATTTGTCGCCCGCGACAATTCAATATTTTGGTTTTATCGCCCGCGACAATTCATTATTTTGGTTTTATCGCCCGCGACAATTCATTATTTTGGTTTAATCGCCCGAGACAATTCATTAATTTGGTTTTGTCACCCGCGACAAAACAATATTTTGGTTTTGTCGCCCACGACAATTCAATATTTTGGTTTTATCGCCCACGACAATTCATTATTTTGGTTTTATCGCCCGCGACAATTCATTATTTTGGTTTTGTCGCACACGACAATGGCGAAAATTCAAGATTTTGGTTTTATACCCCGCGACAATTCATTTTTTGGATTTGTCGCCGACGACAATTCAATATTTTGGTTTTATCGCCCGCGACAATTCATTATTTTGGTTTTATCGCCCGCGACAATTTTTTTCTCTTTTTGTCGCGGTTTTATCGCCTGCGACACTTCAATATTTTGGTTTTATCGCCCGCGACAATTCATTATTTTGGTTTTATCGCCCGCGACAATTCATTAGTTTGGTTTTGTCGCCCCGACAATTGAATATTTTGGTTTTGTCGCCCGCGACAATTCATTATTTTGGTTTTATCGCCCGCGACAATTCATTTTTTTGGTTTTGTCGCCCCGACAATTCAATATTTTGGTTTTATCGCCAGCGACAATTGATTATTTTGGTTTTATCGCCCGCGACAATTGATTATTTTGGTTTTGTTGCCCGCGACAATTGAATATTTTGGTTTTGTCGCCTGCGACAATTCATTATTTTGGCTTTATCGCCCGCGACAATTCATTATTTTGGTTTTATCGCCCGCGACAATTCATTTTTTTGGTTTTGTCGCCCGCGACAATTCAATATTTTGGTTTTATCGCCAGCGACAATTGATTATTTTGGTTTTATCGCCCGCGACAATTGATTATTTTGGTTTTGTTGCCCCCGACAATAGAATATTTTGGTTTTATCGCCCGCGACAATTCATTATTTTGGTTTTATCACCCGCGACAATTTTTTTCTCTTTTTGTCGCGGTTTTATCGCCTGCGACACTTCAATATTTTGGTTTTATCGCCCGCGACAATTCATTATTTTGGTTTTATCACCCGCGACAATTTTTTTCTCTTTTTGTCGCGGTTTTATCGCCTGCGACACTTCAATATTTTGGTTTTATCGCCCGCGACAATTCATTATTTTGGCTTTATCGCCCGCGACAATTCATTAGTTTGGTTTTGTTGCCCGCGACAATTGAATATTTTGGTTTTGTCGCCCGCGACAATTCATTATTTTGGTTTTATCGCCCGCGACAATTCATTTTTTTGGTTTTGTCGCCCGCGACAATTCAATATTTTGGTTTTATCGCCAGCGACAATTGATTATTTTGGTTTTATCGCCCGCGACAATTGATTATTTTGGTTTATCTGATATATAGTACGGAAGCGATAAAGGGCCTCGAGTTGTCATGTTCAAACTCGACAAGTCGCCATATTTATGTCGATATATCGCGATATATCGTGTCAAGTCCACATGAATATGTCTACATATCGTGACGTTTTCACGACAAATTTCGCTTATTTGCTCATTTTCCACGGGACAAGCCGTCATTTGAAGACATGTCTAAATGTAAGATGAGGACGCCAGTAATATGACGACTGAGTTTCAAGTCGTCAGGAATATGTCGACTTGTCGCGAGGAAAATGGTTGAGTAAACGAAATATGTCGTCAAAACGTCACGATATATCGACATATTCATGTCGACTTGACGCGATACATCGCGGTATGTCGACAATAATATGGCGACTTGTCGAGTTGGAACGCGTCATCTCGAGGCCCCTTATCGCTTCCGTAGATATAGTGTCGAATATTAAGGTCATTTTGGCAGATTCTTTTTTTTTTAAAGTGATATTAAAGCGATCATTCAAGTGATCCTACTTAATGAAAGATCTACGGATGCGATAAAGGGCCTCGAGTTGTTGCGTTCCAACTCGACAAGTCGCCATATTTATGTCGATATATCGCATCAATTCGACATGAATATGTCGACATATCGTGACGTTTTGACGACTTGAAACTCAGTCGTCATATCACTGGCGTCCTCATCTTTCAGCAACGCCAGTCACATGGAGTCGTAGGTGTTCTACTTTCTGCGACGCGACACGACTGTCACAACCAACCGACACCCTCTAGCGACTGGCAGAAACTAGTCGCACACAATCGTATTGCAAGCGACTTGCATCGAAACTTGCGATGCAACGCGAGGATCGCATCGTGTCACAAGAACAACCTACGTCTGGCTTTAAGTTACTGCGGAGCACCAGAAATATCTTTTTTTTCGTTCAAAAGACCTTTCGCTTGAAAGTTCTTTCGTCGGAACAAAATTTTTTTTGTTCGAACCAAAAATATTCTATACAATTGAACCAATTTGAAAAAATCGTTAGAACAAAGTTGAACAAACTTTTTTTTGTCCAAACGAAAGGTTTTTCGTTCGAACAATCATTCAATTGAACAGAATCGTTTTAATTTGAACAGAATTTTCTTGTCAGAACATTAAGTGTTTCGTTCGAACAATCATATTGAAAAAAGTTTTTTCTCCGAACCGAAAGTATTAAGTATTTCGTTCAATCGAACAGAATTTTTTTCATAAAAATTGTTTTCGCTCAACCAAATTTTTCATTTCAACAATAACATAGCTTTTTATTCAAACACATTTTCTGTCAGAATGAAGAAAATTTTTGGTTCAAGCAAAAAGCGTATTGTTCGATCAAACAGAATTATTTTCATTCGAACAAGATTTTCTGGTTGGAACATTAAGTTTTTTGGTCGAACAGCGCGTTAAGTTCGATTTGGAAATTTACTCGGTCTGGTATATGTTGGATTACTGTGTATTTCATTTGTCAGGACATTAAACAGAAGACAACTTAGGATACTACCTTGCGTGACTCCACTAGTTAGACTGACTTATTCCAAGATGAGGCGTACCATTGATTTCGGCTACAAGTTTTCGTTCAGAGATAACTGCTGAGCCATTTGAGTGACCTATCATTAATGATGTTTCCTAATAGCCTGGTTAGTAATGCCTGATGTTGTGCCTTATCAAATGCTTTGTCGAAATCCACCGTTGAACTGGATTCTAAGACTGTGCAGAAAACCCGTTATCGCTGCTTTGCAGCTATATTTATTATTATTATTAAAATTTTCCACTTTCCATCCAAAAATTTTTCATAAAATATAACTCCTTTCAGATTCAACTACTAATAGCTGATAAACGTAATTTTCAATTCTGTCAGAAATATAACTCAGCCCCTAACCATTCGAATTTGCGTATAGTAATTTATTATGAATTAATCCCGCATAATTACCGGGTCTAAACAGCGACAAGAATAACACTAAGAATCGTCATCCTTTGATTAAAGTGCACCCCGAAAAGCCTAAAATCTACCGGACGACCTTGAGCGTTAACTCAACCGTAAATCACAGATTATGACTCACATTAGTCTGGACACGTCAATTCTCGCTATCTGATTCATATATGAGCGATTCAAAAAGCCGCCATTTTGTTTTAGCAAATCACGTAATCAGACTGATATAAGTCCCAATCCGTCATTTTCCATTTCGGTTTCATCTATCGCCGCCACTTTGTACCATCTTCCGTTTGGCAGATGAACTCAACATTACCTAAATTACTTAAAAGACGTCGACGCAGTTGATGCCACATCGTGTTCGAATCCCGACAATGCAATAATTTTGTTACTTATAATTCCCTCTTTGTGATTAAAGTGAATTAATGTTCATTGAGTATACGTTGTTTTCAAAGTTGTTCTAGTTCAAACATATGTACAATATGTAAACTGTCACTGATAAATGAAAACAAAAAAACTTTTTTTAAAAACCAGTAGTATTAACGAAATCATGGATTAAAACGTGCGAGAGCATGTGCGACTGACTAGTTCATGCAAATGCCACCATAGTGACCATCTTGTACCTGTTCCTCTTCCATTTCTTTCCAAACACTATTTCCTTTAGTATCACGGTATCGTTTGTTCTTGATCAAATATCTGATTATGTCCATATCTTCTTGGTATGTGTATTTTTTTCGACTGAAAAAAAAAGTACTTGCAATAAATTTTCGAAAGTTTCATTCATGATAGCTTTTAATTTGTAAAGCAATTTAGGCCCAAGCTTAAAACGTTTTTAAATGTGACATCACATCTTTGCATGACCATTCGACAATTAAAATGTGGGTCTGTTGACGCACGTCTGTGTGCATGCAGTAAAAACACTAATCTTCTCCGTGGGAAGCATTATCTGTTACTACACGGAAGTGATACATAAATGATTAACAGTTAACACGTTATTGCTGACAATGCAATCGACGCGAGTTGTGCACTAAGTATCAAAAATATCAAGATCATCGGTGTTGCAAACTAAATACAAGATAGCCGGGCTCCAACGATTGCTAACGTCAGGGCATAAAAATGACGGGTTCAATTGATGACACTTAATGATATCTTTAATTACTTAAGGTTAGTTCTCAGCGTTGATCAAAACACAGATCTTGGGCGTGTGGTGTTATCACTGCGGAAATTATAGGATGCACGCTACCTGCCATGGTGCACTGATAATATTTCGGTGTTCAAAATAAACTAATCAAAATGCCTTGTTTGTTTTGGGGAATATGTAGTTAAACTTTGACTTTGTCATCAACATTTCTTGCGACTGTGATTGAAGCTCCCGTACTCAGTAAATTTTAGTGATATATTTGGGGCGGAAATCTCAGTTGGTAAATTAATTTACGCTGGTTTTTACGTAAAGAGTAGCGACCGTCTGAAACTGCAAAGAATGATCCGGCCTTATCCGAAATCCAAAAGTTCTATAGTTCACTGCGTAGTTGTGTCCGGAGAACTCCCCAGTCTCTCGGCATCAGCGCTGAATATTGCGCGCGAGGCGTAAGACTAGATAAGCGCGCGCGTGCTGTATGAGCGTATCAATATCTCCATGAACATACGTGTTCTGTGTTACATACACACAGCGAGTGTATTGAACGTCGCCATAATAACGCGCTACAGCGGCTTGAACTAACGAGTAACGTTGATTATTTTATAACCAAATTTGCGCACTTATAAACATCAGAATCAAATATAAACCAAGCAGCACCAGTACAGAATATATGTGCCAATTTACAGCATTATCGGTCCACACAAACAGCTTAAATCGTGTCATAAAGAAACATCCACAGACAGACAGACAGACATGACGATGATGCCATAGATAAATTTGTCTGAAGACGAAACCCATCAAAAACGGTCATTCCAAGTCCAGCTTTTTACCCTCAATTTTACCACTGAAATATTGACCTTGACTTCAATTCATCCTAGTATTTTTCAGGTCACGGATAAAACGTTCATCGACAGTTTAAAAAGGCAGTACTCTAAAAAATAATTCAAATGATAATTCATGATAACTTAAGTTTATCTAATTTAAACCAGAGAGTTTAAACCAAGACTTTAAGTTAAAATCAGTTGACGTTTACCTCAAAAAATTTTTATACTTCTACTATTGAGGACAGATAAAACTAAGATGGCCACCAATTGCACAAAAAATGACAGATCAAAAAACCTACCCTGTTAGAGATCCCTTTCCAGGGATGAAAACAGCCCATATTGAAAAAGTCTGAAAATATTTTCAAAAAAAAAATTCTTTTGGGGAACAAAAATCAGTAACTTTTAGCCAAAAAACTTACTTCCTTTTGGTCAAACTGTTAACAGTTTGGGCCTGAATTAGAGCCGCTTTTTGAATGAGACGCCATATTGGTTTCTCCGACTCTACAGTTGTGCTAACAACTGCCGAAAACTGTCTTAAGGAGCACTCCTAACTACCGAGTGTTCCGATGTGACACTCGCGATTGAGGTGATTTACACTGTTCTCAGGAATAAAGAAAACGTTAGAAAAGGTCAGAAATCCGTCTATGGTCGGAAGATTTTCATCCCTGCCTTTCAAAAGATCAGATAATGATAATCCATTAGTTAGCTACAGTTCTCTGAATTCAGGCTACTTTTTTGGCCTGAAGTTGTATCTAGGGAAGATACATGTATGAACCAAATATCAAGGCAATCGATAGAAGTGTCTTCAAAACTTCCTAAAATGACTGCATTCCATCTATAGACGAACAAAAAGCTAACGCAATAGCTGGTGGACTAAAAACGCAAGTTGGCTAAAAACCACTGGCAACAGCAAACAGATAAATTTATGGAATGCCACCTCACCTCTTCCCAATTTTCGGAATTCCAAATATACGGTCAGAAAATTATCATCCCTGTACATGTCAAAAGCCTTACCCAGAACATTTAGCCATCAGCGTAACTTTTTCCTTAGTAGATGTTAAAATCGAATTTGAAACACCATGGTCATCATCTTCAACTGAATGCAATCTGGCAACACCAAAATCTTTGATTCTAGAAAAATAAACAAGAAACGAAATTCTTAATATGGACTTTCCTAAATTTACATGATGGTGCATGTTTAATCCATACTATTATAATTTAAAGCCATGGCCATGGGATACAGTCTGCTAAGGACACAATTGCCAAAAACCCATGACAGGCCAATTAAGTTGACCACGCATTCCGGGTACAAGCTTTGCATGCACGTGAGGCTGTTCACAGACTGGACCAACTTAGTTTAAGCATTTATGATTCATAAAGATTTCATTATATTAGAGGCATTCTAAGGATTTAGAATATGCGCGCTTGCCGTTTGCGTTTTACCACGGCCCATGCAGTTGCTAGAATTATTTGCAGTTTCTTGGAAAACTGTAACTAGGCCACACGCAAGGCACGCTATCCATGTACATGTATACATAGCTAGCAGTAGAGCTTAGATCGATAAACTATATTGCAGCGATTCTGTATAACATGCGTGCGTGTGAAGCAGGAATATACTTAACAAGGCATGTGTTCTTCCGAAAAGAAATGTACATCATAGTTACAACAACAAATAACTAAATCAACAAATAAGCAATGCTTTGCGACGAAATTCCATAGGGTTAGAGATTTTGTTACTGCATTGAATGTTTTGAAAGTTCCAAAGAGAAACTCAGCCTTCTTCGTAAGTTATTTAGTACACAAGGAAGAAAGTATCATATGTGATTGCAAAATGGACTTCGCTAAAGCGAAAGACCATAAATGATAGTGTACCTCTAAATATTCATCATTTGGGACCGATGAATGAAAGTAACCAGGCTAATGAGGGCTCATTTCAAAAGTTTAATGTTTGACATACATAATTTTGTAACTAAGGTTCCACAGGACCAGATACCATGCCTACCTAATTGGTGAAATGCTTGACAACCAGATAATTTGAATTCAACTTTGCGATTTACTGCTGACAATTACAACTAGGGGTCCAGGGACACCATGCCCACTTGGGAAGTGGTTTCAAATGCTCAACAATCTAACAATTTGAATATTCAACGCCCCCTGGTGACCATTTACAAAAACCAACGACCTTGAAACTCACCACAATCATAGAACATGTCAGCAGCTACGATTTTGTAATTGATCGTGATAACAAAATATGCCTCGTTACCAATTTAATATGGAAATACTAAGTCATTCTACTATTCAACGCCCCCTGGTGACCATATTCAAAACCCAATGACCTCCAAACTCACCACAATCATAGAACATGTCATGAACTACAACTTTGCGATTGATCATGGTAACAAAATATGCCTAGGTACCAATATAATAAGGAAATACTAAGTTATTCTACTATTCAACGCCCCCTGGTGACCATATAGAACTGGGGGTCCAGGGACACCATGCCCACTTGGGAAGTGGTTTCGAATGCTCAACAATCTAACAATTTCAATATTCAACGCCCCCTGGTGACCATTTACAAAAACCAACGACCTTGAAACTCACCACAATCATAGAACATGTCAGCAGCTACGATTTTGTAATTGATTGTGATAACAAAATATGCCTCGTTACCAATTTAATATGGAAATACTAAGTCATTCTACTATTCAACGCCCCCTGGAGACCATATTCAAAACCCAATGACCTCGAAACTCACCGCAATCATAGAACATGTCATGAACTACAACTTTGCAATTGATCATGGTAACAAAATATGCCTAGGTACCAATATAATAAGGAAATACTAAGTTATTCTACTATTCAACGCCCCCTGGTGACCATATAGAAAAACTAATGTCCTTAAAACTCGCAACAATCATAGATGATGTCATGAGCTACAACTTTCCAATTGATTGTGGTTACAAAATATGCATAGGTACGAATATAGGCTAATATAGAAATACTAAGATATTGTATTATTCAACGCCCCCTGGTGGCCATATACGAAATCCAATTACCTTGAAACTCACCACAATCATAGAACATGTTATGAGCTACAACTTTCTAATTGATTGTGGTAGCAAAATACGCTTCAATATAATAGGTATCAATATAATGTGGAAAAACTTTTTCCCACTTATGAATGAGTACTGGTGACACAAAGATGGCCGCCAATTGCGTCATAATTGGCTGATGAAAAATACCTGTCTCAGGTATAAAACATCCCTTTCCAAAGAATACCCATCACAAATTGCAATGAGAAATGGCAAACCAGTAGGAAGCTACAGGACTCAGAATTCAGGCCAAAATTGACATTTTTGGGCACTAAAAAGGTCATAGGACGGCCATCTAGAGTCCGACTGACCCAATTTTTGTTATGTTGATGGGCCCTGGGGGGATTCACATATATCCGAAAGATCAAGGTAATTGATCAAAGCGTCTTCAAAATTTCCCTCAAAAAGTTCAAAAATGTGTAAAAAGTGCTGATTTTGGCCAACAACAATGGCTGCTAGTGGGCCATCTTGATTCTGACAGGGCCAGTTTTTGGGCTGAAGATGTGTCTAGGGTAGATACATGTATAACCCAAATATCAAGACGTTACCTTGAAGCGTCTTCAAAACTTCCCAAAATAACTGGATTCCGCCTACGGACGGACGGACGAACGACGGACGAAAAGTGAACGCAATAGCCCGCTGGGAATAAAGTCCCAAGTGGGCTAAAAACTAATGTCCTTAAAACTCGCAACAATCATAGATGAAGTCATGAGCTACAACTTTCCAATTGATTGTGGTTACAAAATATGCATAGGTACGAATATAATATAGAAATACTAAGATATTGTATTATTCAACGCCCCCTGGTGGCCATATACGAAATCCAATTACCTTGAAACTCACCACAATCATAGAACACGTTATGAACTACAACTTTCTAATTGATTGTGGTAGCAAAATACGCTTAGGTATCAATATAATGTGGAAAAACTTTTTCCCACTTATGAATGAGTACTGGTGACACAAAGATGGCCGCCAATTGCGTCATAATTGGCTGATGAAAAATACCTGTCTCAGGTATAAAACATCCCTTTCCAAAGAATACCCATCACAAATTGCAATGAGAAATGGCAAACCAGTAGGAAGCTACAGGACTCAGAATTCAGGCCAAAATTAACATTTTTGGGCACTAAAATGGTCATAGGACGGCCATCTAGAGTCCGACTGACCCAATTTTTGTTATGTTGATGGGCCCTGGGGGGATTCACATATATCCGAAAGATCAAGGTAATTGATCAAAGCGTCTTCAAAATTTCCCTCAAAAAGTTCAAAAATGTGTAAAAAGTGCTGATTTTGGCCAACAACAATGGCTGCTAGTGGGCCATCTTGATTCTGACAGGGCCAGTTTTTGGGCTGAAGATGTGTCTAGGGTAGATACATGTATAACCCAAATATCAAGACGTTACCTTGAAGCGTCTTCAAAACTTCCCAAAATAACTGGATTCCGTCTACGGACGGACGACGGACGAAAAGTGAACGCAATAGCCCGCTGGGACTAAAGTCCCAAGTGGGCTAAAAATATGCATGGGTATCTAACTGGGAATTGAAAAATTTCAATATTCATTCTGTCACCAGATAGATTAATGAATGAATGAATAGTGCAGAAATGCTTAAGCCCCCAGGTGGGTTAAAATCCTCTTTTTTTACAAAAGTATACAGGTTAAAAATCTTACAAATATCTCTCTTTGTCCAACAGTCGATCCGCTTTGAGGCAGTCATCGATAAACCGAGATAAGATGTTACCCTTTTGAATTACAAGCGTCCCTTCTTCGATAAGACTGAAAATGATATAAATGAATGGTATGTTTAACGATTTTATGACACCATCCATGGCATAAAACTAGCACTCGCTTCAGAGTCAACAACAAAAATATTTAAAACATCTTAACCTAATCTGATACATATCTATAGCATTTTCTGTAGTATCAAATTTGCTACTCCCGATAAACATAGTGCTTGAAAATGTGTATGCCTAAATGTTTTGGCTTTTTCATATAAGTTGATGCATTTCTTGTAAATATTCACAGATTGCACTCACTGAAGCACTTATGTGAAGCCACTCACCGTATACAGCCTTCATCTACTCCGGGATTACTAATCAATTGACCACCATTTTTCTAAAAAAAATCCAACATAGGGATCATTCATTTATTATGTACGCATAAGGGGAAGGAGAGGGGTCAGTGCAATTGCGTACAGTAATGCTTAATGTATATGAAAAAATGGCCGATTTTGCGTACACGGGGAGGGGGGTTGAAAGAGTCAAATTTCATGCATACGTAATAAATGAATGATCCCATAATAAGTTATCATCTAATCGGGAATCATTTATTCTGTTTTAATGGATAGGCTGCCGGCACCAGTTGCACAGTCATGACTTAAGTCCAAAGTGGTCTTAAATCTTATGACTGGTCTTATGTTGTTAGATTGGCTATAGAACTACGTTGGTCTTAGACTGGTCTCAAGTCCAAGCCATGACTATGCAACTGGCCCCTGGATAATAAATACTCTTTGAATGTATCAAGGACTTACCAAGTGCTTAAGGAAAACAAACTAGCAAACAAATTAGACAAGGCCATTCTGGCAATGCTTCATATTTTCAAAATCATTTGACACTTTGAGGCAGTGGCGTTGGAAGCGCGGCAATAATTTACTCAATGACGCTTTTTTTTAAATACTATGGGTTTGACGAATTGAAGTAAGTTCGCCACAGCAATATTAGAACCTGTAAAAAATTGGCAATTGGACACGGCAATCAAAAATTGCTTCCGACGCACCTGTGGGGTAAACTACATTTTGAAAGGAAGAGTGCCTTTTTCAACTATTTCTAAAAAAGGTCCCTTTTCAGGATTCGAACACTTCAGAACAACTGGAATTCCAGGTTTTTTTCTGGGGCCGGTTTTATAGACTGGTATTAACTTTAACGGGGGGTTAACTTAATTGAAAATGAGTCGAGTTAGCCCCCGGGTTAAAGTAAATACTAGTCTATAAAACCAGTCCCAAGAGTTTTGAAATGAAATAGCCCCTTTCTATAATTTTTTCAACAACTTAGTGCCCTTTTTAACATATATCGCCTTATGATCAAAACTATTGGCAGGGACACCCTGCCCACTAAGAAATGGGGTGAAATGCTCAACAATCTGACAATTTCAATAATAAACTCCCCTGCTGAACATATAAGAAACTCGCTACAATCACGGAACATAACATATCATCAGGAACATATCAAATGCATAGGTACCAATATACTAAAGCCCAAGTCAAGTGGGCTAAAAGAGAGCTTGCAAAGGTACACGTTCTGGGCAGGAACCATCACTTTTGGCAAAATCATTGCTTTTAAAAATATCATTTCAATTTCTAGTCATCCTTAAAACATGCTCATTCATTAATTCGTTCATCATCATAATCTAAATTAGCACCAACAAGTGTTAATCAATTCCGATAACTGATCCAAAATTTGCTACTACCGCCATCTGCTCAGAGCTGGGTTGGGTTAGAAATAGGTTTAGGTTCTAGGGAGTAAAGGCTGGCTTATGTCGACAAGCAACGCGACGCCTACCGACTCCTACCGACACAACTGAGAGCAACCGCGATCGCAGCCCAGCTTATGTCGACTGCGCTCCGATTCGCAGCAACTGAGGCCGACTAGCGGGATACGAGATCCTCCCAGTTGCTTCCCTGCTTATGTCGGTTACGATTACTTGCAACTGCAACGGCTCAGATGGTCACATGATAAGAATAAATTTGATTTATTTTGAATTATTGGTAAATATATCTCTATCAGAAAAGCTATTTCTTTAAGATCTTTATCTTTCTGATTCTGTTTTTAATGCAATGTGCTAGCGACATCATATAAAGATGGCCGCTCACACCATAATTCTACTAATTTCGCTTCTAGATCTTCGGTTCAGTCATCTGCTGTGCTGAAGGTTTGGTTTACGTTTCGAAATACTTGAATTTGAAAGTTTATGACTAATTACGACTGACGCTAACTAGCGGTCATAATTTGTATATGCGGTCTCTTATTGGCTGGAACCCTTGCGCTCAGTTCCATCGCGTCGCAGATGAGCTTATGTCGGTTGCGATCGAAAGCAACTGTCCGCCTACCGTAGGCCAGAGTAGAACATGGGCAACTAGCCGGATACGGCTTGCGACGAGTCGGTAGGCGTCAGGTTGCCGTCGCAAGCCGGCTTATGTCGAACCGATAAAGCAGCAACTGGCGGCCTCTCGTAGGCCGCTAGTTGCCGCTAATCGGCGATAAACCCAGTTGCGTTGGTAGGCGTCGCGTTGCTTGTCGACATAAGCCAGCCTTAAGGGTTACAGTCCAGGACCCAGTGTCACGACTAAATTTACAGGGATGAGAATCATATATAAAGAATATCCATCAACCAGTGAGTCATGTAGAGAATGAAAAATTGTAATAGGGTAGGCCATAGGGCCTACATATTTTGAACACTAAGTTTCATCTCACAACCCTAGGCTAAGTCTAACAGGCCTAATCATTTAATAGTGGGTTGTATATTCTGAAAAGACCTGTGAGTTGCACCAAAACAAAGACAGACTAAACACTATGACCAGTGTCAACCATTAATAAGACTGAGGTTCAGGTCCATCAATGCCAGAGGGTTGCACATTCTGAAAAGACCTGTGAGTTGCACCAGTTTCAAAAACAGACTAAACACTATTTCAGCACGTGCTCACTGTTATTGTTTATGTAAGCAGGTGCGTGTTTTTTGACGTCATCTCTGACGAACGCTCGCAGCTTCCAGTCATTTCACTAGACATTTCATGCGATATTTTATCGTTTTGGGAGTGATTTGAATTAATAAACTCTTACCATTGTATAGTGTTGCTACCATTGTATATGACATGGTAATCTTATATAAGTGAGTAGCGCCGTACGTCTGTGAATACGGTGAACAAATGGAGTTTATTTTATCGATTATACATAGGCTACGCGTACTAGGCGCACACGTGCTTGTGTTGATTGTCATAGTTAACATCATAAATAGCGCCACCCACGGGTTGAATATGAACTATACGCATGGAGTGAAGGATAAATAGATGACTATTCCGCTTACTATTACGGCTAACTCGTGCTCCTATTTTCAATAAGTCACATCTCAGGTCGTTATATGTATACTAAAGTTTCTTCTGGTTAAGAAATCGTGGAAAGTACAATTTTGATGGCATTTGCCCGTTAAGCTAGAGCTATTATCCGTAGTGTCATGTGCCCCTTCATTCTTAGAAATTAGGCCAAACAGCGTCAGTGTGCCCTTTCAAATAAAATTTCCGCAAATAGTGCCCCTTTCTTTTCCTTCTCTGCGTGTTTAGTGCCCTCTTCCAAACCATGGGTGCCCCTTCAAAAGGTCAAGTTCACTATTCCGGCCTGTGCCTCTGCATATAGAAATTGAATCAAACACCAGTGGACATGGTAAATTAGCGGGTGGTCAAAGTAAAAAATATTGCCAAGAAATTTTGAAGGGCACTTTGAATTTTAGATCGTATTGGGTAATACGGCTAATACGGTCTGGATCCGCCCCTGTTTAGGGTTATCAATACAATTACGTTGATCAAATTTCTGTCACCTGTCACTCAGGCTATTAATGCTAGGCATATTGTCTGGTATACTTGTTAAAATCGCTAAGAAAATTTCATTTCTCTTTCTCAAAATGAGTTATATCACAAAACATTGTTTCAGTTATTTTGACAGATCTCCACTTTAGATTCAGTTCAAAATTCATGAAAAACTCGAGACCCGGGCCAAAAACATATTATCTAGTGGAGATATTATCAAATAAACCACTGCACTGAATGAAACTGAATTCCTGATGACGTTCTCCTGAATGTGGAAGTGACAGTGACTGATTGTTGGTTATGGAAATTGATAGGACCCTTTTATGAGAGCGAGCTGCAGTGAATCTGCACTTTTGCCCAAAATATGCCTAATCGGTGCTAATACTATTGCACATTTATAGACTCTCCAAAATATATCTGTCAATTGGATTGAATATTGGGATGGATGGGAGGGGGTACGACAAAAGAAAAGTGCAATAAATTACTATTAAGAACCAGTACCTTAGGCTTAAGGCTACTACTACTAGTCTACTGTACTTATTAGGGGCCTAGTCGTTCTGGTAATTAGTCTGAATACCAGTCGTTGTTTACGGTTGTTTGAGGAACAACGGCTAGGTACTAGACTATCTGGTAATGTATTTAATACTACAAACTTAGTACTAGTAAAATAGTAGCCACAGGGGCTCGTATCATAAGTTTGGGGGTGAACTGTAGCTTAGATCATCCAGTACCCCTGGTACTATATATTATATATATAGTACCAGGTACCCCTGTATATAGTACCTGGTACTATATATTATATATATAGAACCAGGTACCCCTGGTACTATATATTATATATATAGTACCAGGGGCACTGGATGATCTAAGCTACAGTTCACCCCCAAACTTATGATACGAGCCCCTGTGATAGTTAGTAGCAATAATAATGTAAAATGTAGTCTTTCTTATCACTTTCGTAATCCACTGTACGGTACTTTAAGTGATATTCGTAACATTTACCACGATTAAAGATCGAATTCTTCTCTTTTCTTTAGAAGGGCGTATATAAAATGTCAATGCATCACCGTTCTCATCAACAAATATTTGAGATGAAGACATTGTTGATATTAAATCGAACGGACCAATATGGTATAGGCTCCCCAAACGCGCATGTCGCAATGGCGGGAGTGTTGCCTTAACCGCAAATTCCTCATGATTTTTTGGGTTCGAATCCTGAGGTAGGCTACTTGTTTTTTCAGTTCAATCCATGGGCCAGTATCCATGCCTAGCGAGCGTTTAGTCACGAAGCAGATGGTGGGGCTGTCTGGGGTCCTCCCTCATAAAAACTTAAGATTTCATCTTAAAGCATTTCCAAGAAAGCTTACTGAAGTGAACAACATAACATGGAGATTGTCACGAGATTGTCAGCAGATCGTGCCATACGATTTGCGGAGACTCTCGCATATTCTCCCTCTCCCTCTCCCTCTCCCTCTCCCTCTCCCTCTCCCTCTCCCTCTCTCCCTCTCTCCCTCTCTCCCTCTCTCCCTCTCTCCCTCTCTCCCTCTCTCCCCGGTATGTAGGAGAATTACATTTGGAGACTATGGCCTGGTGGAACATTATCTTAATGGATTTTAGGCACTCCATAAATATAGGGTAAAGAGGGAAGACGGCGTGAGTGGAACTTATTCAAGGTTTCTTTATCGTAGGGGAAGCGTTTAATTAAGCTTATATCCGAAAGACTTCTATTGAAATTATAGCTTGCATGCGAGGAAGAGGATTTGATTTAAGTTTCTTATAAACACCAGGATTGTCCAACAGAGATTGCATTTTAACATTATAATCGTCGAGATCTAAAATCACAATTTTGCGACCTTTCAGCCTTAGATATTTTGATAGTTTTTAACTTTCGCAGTTATTGGAGGGCGAGACGAAATCGACGAGGTAGATATTGGAAGATGTTTCGGTTGAGTTGATCGCAAATAGCCTGTAGATTCATGAATCCATCATTACAGTTGTCCAAACTGTACGGAGATGATTTACGAAATTTCAATTGGGTGACAAATTCTAAAACGTGTTTCTCTTGGAAGAGAAACATTCAAACCGTAGCCGAGAACTTGACACTGAGTAGTAGATAACGTGGTTGAGGACAAATTGTCCATGTTGTCGGTGTTGCTAAAACTAGTCCAAGGGCTGGTATCAATGAGTTTAGTAAGTTGGTTGTTGAGATCCACGCACTTCCTGTGCTGATGGTATTTTCCAGAGCCTTGGACAATAGTGGAAAGTGATTTCCAGATAGCTCCGGTACGTGTGACTTCAAATAATTTTGAGGTTGACGGAATTTGTAGAACTGATAGTTACAGTCTTCCTTAGCACGATCTATTAGCGAATTTGAGTTGTTTGTCAGCTTCGGGTGGAAACGCAGGAGCTGGAATCGTATATCCAAATCCAAGCAAGTGATCGCGGAACCACTTTTTCAGCATAACACTCCTGAAGGAACTTGACTTTACTTTTGGCAGTCCTGGATTTAACATAACATTTCTCATAATTTCGGAAGCTAGCGACGAGGTACGGGAACGTTAAGAAGAAGAATCTTAATACGATACTTCGATCCGTGGGTAGCATGATCACGATTGATAGAACACTATATCCGTATTGAAGTGATGAAGAGAGAAGCCCACAATGTTAACGACAAAGTCCGAAAATGTTACTTTGAGCTTAGTAGTTTATTCAACGTTTTGACTATATCCTAATAGTCATCTTCAGGAATAATGAATACTACAGAAATTATGAGATGTATATACAATCCAAAGACAAAGAGACTAATTCAAGTTATCAGAGATGATACAAACTAAAGGAGTAATTGGAATATGGCGTTTTCAGATCAGAGGGTGAGAGGGCGTCAAATCACTCATCACCGCTAGTAATTTTTTGATATCCGATAATCTGTTATTCTACAAACATTTTCCTGAGTTGGATGTAAACTACTAATAATTGACCATAGAAAACATTTATTATCTTCATTTTAACATTTATTACTGCTTTTGTTGTAAATGGTAATTTGATATAAGATGATGCCTTAATATCCTTTTCCGTTGAAAATTTTGAATCATTTTTAAACGTTGTATTACTTTTTGATGCTTCATTCCTTTTTGTGTTATAAACATTTAAATCTGAAAATATAATTTTATTCAATGATAAGCCAGAACCCTCAAAATATCTTTCTTGAATATGACGTTTAAATTCATCAATTTCTCTTTTATTTGTGTTTTTGAAATTATTTCTTCAGAATGTGTTTGAATATTATACTCCATTTTTACTTCTGATTTTATAAAACTTACTTTTCCAGAAATACTAATTTTTGGATATTCAACATCTGTAACAAAGTTCATTATTTTTTCCATTATTTCAATATATTTGCTATAATCTAAAAATCTAAATCTAAATATAATAGATGCAGGACCAATCTTACTACGTAATGTTTCTAAAATTTCAATTGTATCTTTTATTTCTAGTGAATCGATATAATTTCTAACATTTTCCATATAAGGTTTATTTGAAATAGATTTAGTTTTTGAAGCTGTTTTTTTTATTTTTTACTTGTTGAGATTTATCATCAAAATATTATGTTCCTAAAATATCTTTATTTAAATTTTGTTGATTTCTTTTTGATTCAAGATGTCTATCATAATTCCTTTACTTATAAATTCATTACAAACATCACATTTAATTTCATCTTTCTTCATATCATTTAATCGTTCTTTTCTTTCATTAGAATTTTCTGGAGTTTCAAAATCTATAACATTTTTTTAATGATTTGCAGTTTTTTCATGTCGAGATTTATGTGATTTATCAATGTATTTTTTACAATATGGACAATAATATTGATTTCCATTAATATCACTTTTTTTCTGTTTGGAACTGACTGTCTCCCATTTATTAGGAAAAAAATTACTAGTGGTGATGAGTGATTTGACGCCCTCTCACCCTCTGATCTGAAAACGCCATATTCCAATTACTTAAAGGAAAGTTTACGTAGAAACAGTAACACGCTAAAGAAGATTAAAGAGAAGCAAACCAAGGGGTAATTTTATGAAACAATAGTAAATATAAATATAAATTGTAAATTAAGATCAGTAGTTAAGAGGCAAACTAGGGGGTACTTGAATCAAAACAATTTTCATT
The DNA here is from genome assembly GCF_964204645.1 of Tubulanus polymorphus. Taxonomy (NCBI): domain Eukaryota; kingdom Metazoa; phylum Nemertea; class Palaeonemertea; order Tubulaniformes; family Tubulanidae; genus Tubulanus; species Tubulanus polymorphus. The sequence goes on along the minus strand of NC_134029.1, from coordinate 9,644,233 downwards.
ATATTGCATCTTGAAAAAATATCACACCAAAAATGCCGTTGTCTCCATCCAGGTTTTTCACGCATCGAAAATTGCATCTAAATTCTGAATTTCTTTCTCAAAATTGACTTTTCACAAATTTAAGATCAGTTCTTTTATCAATTATCATCTCTATAACAGGCAACAAAACAAATTGGGATTATACACATGGATCCTCGACAGTTGTGAGATATTGAACTAAGAGTTAAGATTATTTCATTTTCAGCGAGTTCAAAAGTCAAATCTCAACGCAGAACTGTAGAATGGGGACTTTATTTCTTGGGTGTCATTTCAGATTTCTCATTGAATGATTTCGGAGTTTAAGTTGGGAGTCAAAATACTGGTGTTACGCAATCGGGTATCGGCCGGTACGTCGAGCTGTATTCCAAGCGCGGGTACAGACCGTTATAGGCGCGTGCTACCGTAGCGAAAGTTTCGTGATTTCATCTTTTTTTCGACATCCCCTAAGTAAGAAAGGCACATTTAGTCGTCCCTATCCAATCCCAAGAGTAGAACAGAGCACGTATTTTTACAAGACAAGGCAGTTAATTTTCAACAAAAAGGCGTACCATTCTTCAGGGTTTCATCTTTATTACCTGAAAACAGTGTCTAGAAAGCACTTTGCATAAGGACTTCGTTATTGCTTGGAAATTGCACAAATAGCAGTTCATTTTCAAAATTTCCCACACCGCTCGATTGTCGTGAATTATGCTTTCTTATGGTTTGTCACCATCAACGATGGTCTTGATCCGCCGGTTATGTCAATGACCAATGGGATGTTTCTATTGGTCTACTGGAGCATGTTAAAATCTGTCCAACTATGCGCGCCTGGTAAACTGGAAATTGCCCTATTGTGTAACAATTCAACTAAAACTTTACATATGTACATCTTTGCTGAAGTTGGATTTCTCATTCACGGACATTATCAATGGCGTCAGCACCGAGGCACGTGTGCTCCCTCCTAAAAATGTCAGTAAAAACATCTGGTCCAACCTATTCATCACATTGTGCCTTGAAATATTTTTTTTCTTATGAAATACATGACTCTGACGTAGGATTTAGTAGTAGTTGTATTTATTAGGATCATTTATGCGCTCTACTCATTATTTCTATGGGTGCTAGTATGAATGCGAAGATTGATGCAAACTGAGGCCGATAGGTCTCCCAGATTTTATTTTGCTAAATCAGCAAATGCAGACCACGTGCCGACGTTCATCGACGTTTGAAAATTCAAAAAGGGGATTCGTTCGAACTACTGAACTATCGATTGAATTTTTGACTACTACGATTACGAACGATTATGATTACGATTTTATTTACACTCCAACCATTTCCATGGAATATGGAGGAAAACTATTACACATGTATATACGGTACAAATATTTACAAAACAACACTGAAGTGATTGAAATTTAGAGAATGAAAACGTAATAAAATACATCAACTATTTACAATACTATATATACTAATGGAGGGATCTATATACATCTAAGCCGGTCTTAATGAATTTAGCTAATTGGACCGTAGGGTTTTTCAGAATATTACAAGTGCAGAGCCGTCGGAAGGAATTTTTCAGTGGCGAGGCTTATTTCTGAAGGGTGGTCTGGGGGTCCTCCGCTAGAAAAATTTTGAAAATTCAATCGCCGGAGATGCGTTTTGGGACCATTTCACGGTCTCATTCACAGAAGCAAGAGAAGTCGTGAGCCAACCACCTAGGACAGAGAACAACGTGCTGCTACACGGTACAGCCCTGGTACGGCCCTGAAGTGGGGCATATTCTATCAGCTCTATCTAAATGAAGGTTTGATCCCCGGGGGTTTGATCGCCCTAAGGACGCCCCCCATTGATCTCTTTTCTGAAATGGGACTCTGACATCAAGTTCTGAAATGCATCTGCATTCTTTTTTAAAATTTTGGGTTCAAAAACGTTCTGTGTCAGGTCTCCTGTGGATTAGATAGAAAATAAACAGGGAAGTCTGAAATGTAAAAAACCAAGATTTTTAGGATGAAAACACGACGGAGGACTATATAAAAGCTGCTGTCGACGAACTCGGTTCTCTAACAGCAATACTTCTTTAGAATCTACGATGTAGATGCTAGGAATAGGGAAGTAGACCATAGATGATATTAACTATCGAACCGCAGTGGGATTCACGACGCTACTGGTTTAACTATTCCGATAACCAGTTTATATGGATTGCCAGCAGCCGCAGCGCGCGCTGCCTATCTCGGGTGCCGCTGCCGTGGTGGCGTGTCGTCGTTATTATTAGCTAGGGTAGTGCTGCATATGTTAGCTGTTGTTGGAGTGTTGACATTATGCAGCAGTTTGTGGTGTGCTTTGAACATAACGACACAGGTGATGATGATGATGATGATGTTGTACCTATGTAAGCCTGCTTCTAGATAGAGAGAGACGCGCCAGCAATTCTAGTTGAGTATTTCTACCTTCTTTCGGTATTTGATGATGATATTAGAAAAAGTACTCGTGCTGCTGCTGGTGAGGTGGTACAAATTATAAATAATGATATAATTTAATTCAATCGCCGCGTGGATATATTATATTATTACATAGAGTGTTGTGTGTGGTGAAGCAGCGACATTTGTGGGGAGAGATGAAGAATGTACTGTTGTATTCGGCTGTTGTTGTGTTTTTGATGATGAATGATGCATACATTGTTGGTACTGTAAATATCGTTTACGGGAAAAATATTTTGCGGTGATCGTCACTTTCTCATTAGTAATATATATATTATAGATGGTGGAATTTACCTAATTGTTTATTAGCCGGTACCCGAGTTAGGTATAGATGCGGTTATATTATTGCAGCACTGTGTAGCATGATCTCATTGATATATCGCGTTTGAAACTGGGGATTGTTAGCGAATTCAGCGTAGGCCTACCTGGTATCGATTGAATTTTTGACTACTACATCGTCAACTCCAAAGCCGTGCACGCACCACGTTGCCGTTTAGACGTTGAAATGCGACTTCGCTACTGTACTTATATAGTCCGAGGCAAATGGAGAAATTAAAACAGGAGCTTGCAATTTCCTGTGATTGATAGTTCGCGCGCTGGTATCGGTATCAGTTTTGTCTCGAATTCGTTTTTCATATTGTGGATGATTTTGTTCGGGTTTCCGATCGTCGAAGATAAACCGTGGGTATCATTATAAGATTTACCTGTTATGCGACTCGACCGCGATTGATAAAAAAAACAACAAAATGCAGAAAGCCGTGCGATTCAACGAGAACCAAATTCTGCACCTAGCGACGAAAGCGCGCCAGGAAAACACGCTCAGTGGATATTTGTATAAGAAAAGTTCGGATACGGGCAAATGGCAACTGCGATGGTTCGCACTGTATCAGAATTTGCTGTTTTACTACGAGAATGATAACAATCCTCGACCGTCCGGTGTGGCGCTGCTCGAAGGTTGTTACTGCGAAAGACTCATCACGCCCTCTTCTGTCAAAGGAAAGGATAATGAAAAACAGGTAGGCCTAGGTTTTAGAATTGATACGCCGTAAATTGTTTTTATCGCGGGATCATTTAGATTTGATTTTATTGCAGCGTTCAGGCCTATATTTTGGTGGGTTTTCATGGGGTTTGATCCCCCGCTTCATCTTATCGATGAAGGCCTGCTATATTTGAGTAGACCTATTGATTTAAAGAAATTCATAAATTGGTGATGTAATTTTAATTTGTTGTTTTAATGTTATCCTAGCAATGAGAAATGAAACCGACCAGAGGGACTTGGAATTACCTGACTTATTTTGGTTATACTTTTTGGTTTGACTATGACTAACAGTGTAGCCTTTACTCGAGCCTATGGAAATTTGTCCAATTCCAGTGATGTCCGAGTTTGCAGGTACATAGGCCCCCTATGGTATTTTTAAAGTGTCAGGAGAACATTTCGAGCGCTATCAGTCGAGTTGGAGTTGGTTAGATTTCACTTGAGCCGAGTCTAAACTGTTTGCATGTGAATATAGTGAAGTCGTTTAATGGTGAAATATATGGAATAGCGAAATTGATTATTGGACCAATTATCGATGTTTACTATGTATTTTCTATGTATGATACATCTACTACAATTAATATGCATCGTGTGACACTTGAAGTTAAATATCAGACTGTGATGCTTTCACTTTTACTATTAATCAGTTTGCCTCCATGATAATTGACCGTCTTTTGTTATAATTGTTACACTCCACATTGTTACCATGACAACTCGGGGAAGAAATGTATGCAACAGATGTAAAGCGCAAGGTAAATGTATCTGGCTAGCAGTAGCCTGATCCCCATGACACAAATTGCCATGCAAAGAGAATAATATAAGCTGTGCAACAGAAGGGAGGGATTTTTGTCACCTGAGTTAATTTTGCGCTGCTATCGAAATTCTGATCGAATGTTATGATATGAATTTTCTATGCAGGCACGGATCCAGGGTCATTCAGTGACTACAGCACCGTGAAAAAAGGACACCAACTTTGAAAAGGGCCAGTATTAATGGCCAGCGAGCGAATTTGAGTTTTAGTGCCATTTATTGGTATCATGCGATGCCACTAAATGTGCCTTCACATTCAATTTGCTTGTGCCTTTTTTAGATTTTTGGTGAAATCTAAAAAAAGAAAAAGCTATCAGCTATCTTTGAATGAAACTTACCGCCAATAGAACCAGATATACAAATTGGGTAGGCCCACAATCAAAAGATTAGTACGATCTAACGAGAGTTAAGTGAAATTGAAAGGTTCGCCCCTCCCTAACATTACTCTATTCTACAACAGTTGAAGGAAGGCTGACAAGCTAGGAAATTTAGCCAGAATTTGGAAAAATATGCAATTTCTGTACTTTTTACTTAACCTTTACAGGGCGAAGATATTGCATCCATTTCCATACATCGTATCTCTGTTCGTCCAAACCAAGATGGAATCAAATTATTCATGGAAGTTTTGAAGATGCTTCGATGGACGATATTTGGTTAGGCTAATAGTATCTACCCTAGATATATTGACATAAAAAAATTTGCGCAATCAGAATCAACTTATGGCTGCCATTGTATTTTTTTTTGCAAATTTGGCACTTTTGCATATTTTTGATGTTTTCATGGGAAATTCTGCTCAAAGCCGCCTTTGTCAATTGTCTAGACGATTGGTGTTTTTTATCTATTCTCCTTGACCTAGGACCTATCATCGTCACAAGAAAAATTTCATTGATCGGTAACAAGATGGCCATCTAGTGGCCATTTTGTGGTGAATCCTTTTTCGTGCCACTAATTTTTCTTTAGTTGACATAGGCCTTTTACATTCAAATTGGAGATGGGTTGCTTTGGAAAAAGATCTACAACATATAGAGCGTATTGCATATTTCCGTTCATATTGGTACGCATAATTTGTAACCACAATCAATAGCGAAGATTTAGCTCATGACAGGGGGCGCCCTTATCACTTCCAAAAATGTGCTTTTGTTGTACGTGGCTCAACTTGAATCATGAGAATCCGAATCCTGTTTGCTTAGCTGTGGAAGAAAAAGTCCACTCACACGGCAACTATTCAGAATGAGCCTTTTAATGATAAAATTAGATTATTGCAAATGATGGCTTATGTTTTTTCAAACTTAATGGAAACCGAAACAGAAGCTGTAACTAATAGTTGCAGCTGACAAAATTTCAAAACAGTCACTGTTAAAAACTTTATCAATACAGTTTTTGGTCTGAAATAATCTTTTCTTCGGGTCCCTATGACTCCTTGATTCCTTGAAAACTCCTTCTAACCCAAAAATGTTTTTCAAGGTCCTTGATTATCCTTGAATTTGAGCAAAATGCCCAAAAGTCCTTGAAAACTTGAATTTTGAGAAATTGGCAATTAGAAAATGTTTAGGTTTTAGGTATTATGCACATAGATTCCGAATTAATTGGTTTTACTGAGATTACAGTACCGATTTAGGAGGAGTCAATAGTAATTGGAATATGAAAGTTAGGCATACACTCCTCGAGATTTGAAATTTTCTCTTTAAAAACTCATTAAAAAACCCTTGAATTCTGGAATGACTGAGGGACCCTGTTGTTACAATGTGACCCTAAGCGAAGATATCATAGCTCCTCCCATGATTTGACGAAAGTGTCGTAAGATCCTGGTATCAGGGCCCAGTTTCACAGAAAAGTTAAACTCAAATTTTTGGTGTAATTGCCATTGGTAACTTCATATCTTCAATGAGGACAACAATTTAAACTTAACTGTTTTAGGCTTAAACTTTTTCGTGAAACTGTGCCCAGGCCTTACACTCTCTGTTCATAAAAGATTTGATGCAACAACTCCCATCACTTGTACATAGCTTAGTATGTCTAAGCTACGTGCAATTATCAGATAATTGCCCGTAGGTCTAAGTCAGTGTATTGTTTGTAAACAAGTAATTACTGTTTTATGAGGCCCGATTAATGTATTATATATGATCAGTCAGAGAGCGACGATGGCTGATATTCTGACTTATTGAAGGAAGAAGGCAAAGTTCGCTGCTTCACAACAATATCACTGATTCCTCGCCACTCATGATTTTGTTCTAATCATTGTGATCTCGATAATGTATGGTCAGTGTTGACATGTATCTGAACCCATTTCTCGATTAAATAGTTTAACTGTGAAATCAAATATTCATTAAGACTTTATGGCCTTGCTAGGTTTCCAGCTTTCTTGTGCGTGATGTCATATTTTCGTGTTTTCAATGTTTGGTGAAGAATATTCCAGAAAGTATATTCCAGAAATGGGGAGGGCATGTTATTATCAATATTATGGGGGACTGTTTGGATTAGAAATAGGCCTAGATGCTAATGCATTGCTTACTCTTCAAAATGGCTTGCTTGTGAAATTATGAAATTGTGATGTCCACAATATGAAATAAATGAGTAAATCTATTATGATTAGAATTGATTTGCCGGTATATACAATATTTTCAATTCAACTGCTCATCACTATGGCGGACACGTTTGAAGATTCTTAGTACAAAATCTTTTTGTTTGTTCCTTTTGATACGAATTTTGATTTGTGGCATCGATTTTATCATGGAATTGATAGGATTTTTTGGCTCATTGTGGCAGATCCTGCACTTCCAATTAATGTTGCCCCTTAGATTTATTTTCTCCCAGTATAAACGATGAAAAAATCTTTAGATCAAAACATGGTAGAATTCTCATCACATCGCTTTACTCAGTTCATTTAAGTGCATCCCTACGTTGAAACGTTTAAAGTGGCTTCTCTGGTAATTAAGTTTTTTCTACTCCCACTTGAACCCCAACCTCCAAAAATTCAAAGACACTTAGACCATGGCTGCAATCACGCCTAAGCATTTTTGGTCCGGGCATACTTTCACATTGGTGCCAAATAGGTCTGTGCCTGATTGATATCAGTAAACCGAAGATATTGGAGTGGGCGCACACCAAATTTCAGCATTCCTTTTGAATACTCCTGGTTCAAATCAGAAAGTAACTCGCCTTTTTCGCCACAACATCCTTTTGGTAGGATTAATTTTAGTAACGAATGAGTATTTTATGTGGGAATACACAATCACGTTAACGAAAGGCCAAATTTGACTTGGGTCCAGGCCAGTTTCGACTGGCGGGCCAAATCATAGTGTGTACCTATGGTTTTAGCCTATAGCCTTAGGATAAGCTGTATAGTTTTGATTAGTGATTTGCTGAGCAGCAAAACTACATTTTACACAGTGATATATTCAGGAGCGGTTATAGCAGTTATTTCATGCACTTCCACTTTTGTATTTTCTTATCACAGCAATCACAGTCAAATGAGATTTTTTAGACAAGAATAACGCTGTAGCGATGAATGTAAAAATGCAAATCAATTGCTGACATTGAATCTTCATATTATCCTTGGATGTGGCTACCTTAATCACTTTAACCTTCAACCAAAGTCCATTGTTCTCAACAACAACAGATTTAGAGGGGTGGCCACTCCTATCGTTTTTACATCCACCCCTCTGAAAATCAGCCAACCCCTTCTAAAATATCCTCTGCCCCTACCAGAAATATTAGAGGCTTCACCAAAATGAAGCTTAATTTTCTGGATATTTGGGGGATTGAAAGCCTTACTGCTTCAGCAGCCGTGATATCATACAGTTATGATGATTGCAGTCCTTTAAACTTCCAGCATATGTGGAACGCTGAGGTCTGCTTCGGTGTTGGCTTTTTGGGTGCTAGCAAATCTAGAAATTTGCTTTGTGTGCCCAGTGCTGGAATTTCCTAGTTGGAATATTTAGTCGCTGCACAATCAACTGTATAGACAACGTGGCAGTATATGGACGGCGCTGTGATATTGGTGCAATAGATTGATGACTATCATGAATGCAAATCGTTTGACATCATTCATTGCACCAGTCTGGTGGCTTATCAAATAAACGCCTGGCTGTGATACAAATCTCATTGAAAATCCTGTTAGTCTAGTCTGGATTGTAAAACAGCTGTTACTGTGGCCTCATATTTCATCGACAATATTTATGACAAATTGATGTCTGTTGCGAATTGATCTCCAGTTTTGTGGAAAACCCACAGAAAATAGTGCCAGGCTTTACTTGGCTTTGTAGCGTTATTCCTAGCTAGCGTAGCAACAGTCTTGTCACAGTAGTATAGCCGCGATCGCTCGAGATATTTTGGCCTGTGTCAAATTTGGTCCGGAACAACTTTTCAAATGAGTGCAAAATGGGCCTGTGCTTGTTTGAACCGACCAACAGCATTGGACGCAGCTCGAGCCAGATTATAGTGACTGGTCTGGGAAGTGACTCACTTACTTTGTTTAAGCATTGCTTAGTATCGAGTAAGTGGTTTACAATCCATGCCAATATGTTGACGAGATAAGGGTTGGAGCATGACAGTAACTGAAAAATCAGCTGTTTTAACAGAATTCCAGTGCGGTTAGGATTTGATAATTTGATAAATTCTTATAGGGAATTCAACAACACGTGTGTGAATGCGCACTTCTTGTTTGGATCGTTCTAATTGGCCCATTCCAGGTACTTAACAATGTATCCTAACTAAATGTAGTGTGAACGCGGCTGTCCATTACAGGTACCGAACACTGTAGCCCGACTTAAGTTAGTGTGACCACGGCTCCAGCCACAATTGGTAACCCTCTTAATAATAGCTACAACTGCAATATGGCGAATAATAAATTTCATCTTAGAATTTGGAAATGATTAGCGCGCAACTCACTTATCAGCGTTCTTATTATCATTGTCGTAATTGGACCAATTTATGAGACTACGCAGCCACGCTGTATCGAACGGAAGATTTATGCTTCCATATTCTCGACGACGTAATTCCGGCTGTAATGGTCAAAAGGTGCGTTATTACTACTATACGTGCTGCTCACCAGCTGGCCTCGCGGTCGTCAACATGTACCGAGAAAACTTAACGCTTAATTATGACACATTTAGCAGGTATTCGCGATCGATCAATATTCTCGCGTGGAAAATATTATGTCATACGGCGCATGTGAAATATTGCATTTAGAACCTATGATGACAACGACAACGCTATGAGGAGCACGCCATTATCTACCAAAACAAATGAAAAATGTTTGTGCGGTGAGACTTACATTTAAGGTTGTCATGGCAACTGTTGGCTGTCTAGTACTGAGCTGTACACCGAGATCCTACAGATAAGCTCGCATTCGATGGGCCCTGAGTTCATCAGCCATTTCATATTTCCATTTACATGCCGACCATTGTCAACATAAGACATACATCTATAATATGATTCATGAAATGGATGATGATGGCACGAATGTTTACAAAGAAATGCTATAATTCATGACTGCCATTGTTTTGCCATCTTTTATCAAATTGATAAGCAACAAGTAGTTCCTGGGAGAATTATATTTGTCCTTTTTCCCATAAGGGGCTCAAATATCGAATATTCGCTTTTAGCCCACTTAGACTCTGTCTGTCTGTCTGTCTGTCTGTCTGTATGTATGTATGTCTGTCTGTCTGTCTGTATGTATGTATGTATGTATGTATGTCTGTCTGTCTGTCTGTCTGTCTGTATGTATGTATGTATGTATGTATGTATGTATGTATGTATGTATGTATGTATGTATGTATGTATGTATGTCTGTATGTATGTATGTATGTATGTATGTATGTACGTACGTACGTACGTACGTACGTACGTACGTATGTACGTATGTCTGATATTTAGTTTGTCATGATATTTGGATTATGCATTTATGTTCCCTTGACTCATATGCAGCCCAAGAACTGGCCCAATCAGAATCAATGTTATTTGTCGAAAGTGGCACTTAAGCACATTTTTGATGTTATGGGGGAAAATTTTGAATGTTAATTGATTATCTCGATGTGTCATCCCCTAGAGCCCATCACCCCAAGAAAAATCAGGCTGATCAGACCCAAGATGACCGGTGTGGTCGAAAAGGTTTAGTGTGAATTCTGAGGCCTATAGTTTCTTCATGCTTACCATTTTTCATTGAAATTTGTACACATTTAAATGTTATTATTATTAAACAGGTTAGTTGTTACACAGCCAGCCTAGTCTGATATTGATGATTATTAATAATAATTTATTTTTCATTCAACTTAAAGTACAAGATATAATAACGACAATAGTGAAGAGAAATAACAGTTAAATGAAGGAAGCAGTGAAAGCCTAGAGGCTGTACAGGTCACTGCACCTGAAAAAATTATAATTATTATAGAAATAATAATAATGATAATAATAATAATGATAATAATAATAATAATAATAGTAATAATAATAATAATAATAACAGTAATAATGATAATGATAATGCCTAATTTTCGTACCGACTGCTCTGTCGTAACTGGATGTATCGCCCTGAAAATTAGCCCCGTGGTAGATCTCAACATTTCATATCGCTTGGGCATGGTTTTCAATGAAAACGTATTCTGGAATTTATGTGGTGGGCCATAATAGGCTTAATGTCAACTGGAGCTAACTGCATACAGGAGCCACAAGTTTCAGGTCGTTGCTGGAACTGCCAGTTGCGCTCGGTCATGTCATGTTGCTGGGTGGCATTAGCTAACCCGTCAACCATTTCGAAAGGAGTTGACTCGTCGCAGGCAACTTTTCTCCTCTATTTAAAATGAGCTTACTCGTTCACACTTCTAGACCTACCTATCCCTCTCTGTTTTTGATTAATTGAAGATACTCATAGGCAGCAATACCAGTGATTTCATTCAGGCAGCATACCTATAAGCTGCGTTCACACTAGATTTTAGTGCGGTACTAAGCGTTCACACTTAGCCTATTCGCGGCTTATTCAGTTCCGTGCTGAAATGTGCGATCTGAGTATGGAACTGAGCTCGCCGCGTATTTTCTGTAGTGTGAACGCAGATTCGGCGCTTAGCAAGCTGCGTATTTACATCGGCGTAGTACAATACACTCAAGACTAATTACACGCCCTTCTATCGGCACACCGGGTGACTACTATACTGGGCTTACTAAGTGCTGAATTGCCGACTTGCTGTGAGAACGCAACTGGCTGTGTAAGCGCCGTATTTTGGTGAATTTGGCACCAGCAAAGTACGGTACTTCATAAGCACCAAATCTAGTGTGAACGTGGCTATAGTCAGTAAGAGAGTGCTACTGTCCATGCAGCCTATTCAATTCCTAATCCACCCAAGTAGCTATTTCCATGAAAAAATGCTATTGAATATCAAAAGTATATTTTATCATCAAATATCATCAAAAACGATTTGAAGCGCATGAATCTTTGTTTTGAGAAATTTCAGAGAAAGTGCGACTTCACCAAAACCATTGAACATTGGGAGAGCCAATTTGACTACGTTATTTGAAAAGGTTAGGTTGGTTTTCATGAGCAGTGTCCTGCTAGCTTTTTCCTACAGCTTGTTCCAGCTATGTGAAAACGTATTTTTCACGTAACATTTTCCAGCCATCTGTCGCTGCTTTTTCCTTATGTGTAACGTCCTGGGGCGCGTGCAGGAAAACCCTGTTAGTGCTAACCGTGGTTCGAACACTGTTGTTAGGCATAAATGGGTGCAGGAAAATGCTGTTAGCTATCCATTGTCTTCGTGTGGCCTCTTATTTGAAGCCGGTTAGCCTAACCAGCGGTAAGCCGCTATCCACGGTTAGGCTAACAGAGTTTTCCTGCGCCCGCCCCTGAGCGACAACAAGCGCGAATGTGTGTGGTCATTCCAACAACTGTATTTCAATACCATCAACAGGTTTCTTCATGAGTGGTTTTCTGTGACAAAAAAGCTTGGCCTATTACATGCAACAGCGTGCTGCTTCAGTTTGACCGTTTTCAAGGTCGTTTTTGGGGGCAGAGCAGAAAACCGATGCGGCAAATGTTTTCACGATATCTTTCCAGTCAGCAATTTCCTTCTGAGTCATTTTACGATAGCCGTATCTAGCTGCCAGCTTTTTTTAGCCAGGGCCAAATTTGGCCAGGAACAAATAATTCACACGGGCGCCAAATGGACCCATGCCTGTTTGGCCTGGGCCAAAATTTGGCTTAACCAAAAACGTTGCACCAGGCCTGAGCCAAAATTGTTGCGTTTGAATTGTAACTGGTGCCGGAAGTGTCTCACCAATAACGTTGGATCAGGCCTGAGCCAAATTCTAGGATGGTCAAATTACTGTGTTTGAATTGCATCTGGTTCTGGAAGTGTTTTTGTTTAAGCATTGTTTAATATGAGTGAGTGGTTTACGCGTGAATGAGCTCTCTAATTAGGTACTGGTCAAATTTGACTTGGGCCCGATGATCTGTGCCAATTGGGCCAATCGGCTATTGTGGTTTTTATTTTGGCGTTTAAAAATCTGGTTTCTTTTGAAATTTTGGGGTCTTCTGAGTTATAGATATGACACTTTTGAAATCTCGGGTTTGTATTGTCAGAGATGATAAAGGGCTCTAAGATGATAGGTCACTTGGTGACTTTCGCAGCAAAATTATTTGCACTGTGTCCAGTGGACACACTGTGCAATCAGATGCAAGTGGCATCATGTGGCTGAGTCCTCATAAATCCTTCATTGTTTTTGTCAGGCTTATTATTGTTCAAATACGTTGCGTTGGCCACTAAATGGCAGTCAATAATGATAGGTTCTCTGGTAGCTCATTGTACTTGATGGCCAATATGTAATGCTGCTTAACCTCTGCATAGATAAAGATTGTACGACTATGAACAGTGATGTTCTGACACCATATTATCAGCTGCCACCCCGACGCAAAACACATTTCCAGTCAAAAACTTTTATTTGCTTATTTTGTAGTGTGCAGTGCTAGAAAACAAAGAATTCTGCTACTTTCCAGAAAACCCTATTGTTATTCTCTTGATTATTATTATTGTTCCTTTTTTGACGCCTTATAAAACGTTACCATGATAACCATTCAGCGTCATTTTATAAACGACAACCCTAAATCGATGTGCAAAGCGTCACAGGTCTATGTGTACACATACAAGCTATTTGGCAAAATATTGACAATGATGTAGAATGGCATCCTGTGATTATATAATGAGCTCTATTTGAACGTTGAAATGTTATATTGCATTGAATATCACTAGAAGACATTTTGTAATAGTAAAGGAGGTATGATTATATCAGAAGCAGCAGGCACAAATAGAAATGATAAGTAAATCGGATTATTCGGTAAAAATGGCGCATGTATACACGATTTTGAAGTCTGATATAAAAGTTAGACCCTGACATGGGGATGCTGGTGGAATGATGAAGCTATCTACGATCTGTGTAGGGCCGGCGTGAATTTCATCGGCGGCTTCAAGCGGTCAATATAAAAATGTGTAAACATATGATTTCATTATTCAAATGTTTTAGAAGATATGTTCGAAATTAGGGTTATGCAGGTTTCTTGAGATTAGCAATTTATGATAGTATGGTACATAGTCTCTCTTACGTTAGCGCTTTTCTGGATGGATGGAGTTAACAGATCAACTTAGATCTACTCCTACTATATTTTGACTAAACAAGGTTACATTTTCATGCTGTCAACATTGTAAATTTGGCAGCATTGAATAGTCTGCCATCGTTGATAATCACGGCATGTTCTTGGTGTCATGGATAGGTGGCAGCACTTAATTTGGTTACACAATAAAAGTTCAGGGCTCAGGACTACGATTCAGATGAGGACTTCTTGCGTCCAAGTTGACATTCTAACAAACTGCCATAGGCAACTGACCTATCGTGCATTGAAAGTTATCATTCTATGTCTCAGGGCCGCCCAGCACCACAGCCATAGTTCTAATGTTACGGCTGACGATGGAAATAAATTCCCAACGCAGCTCTGGCTCTAGCTACGAAAACATCTACGGACAGATGACAGATTTATGGAGAGTGCCATCTTGATGTTGTGTGACTGATATGCTTTCAATTGGTCGATAGAACTAAAGCCTATGGGAACGCAAACTCTGCGATGTCAAAGTACATTTGCCATAATTGTGACCTTCAAAATTTCCCAACACTTACTGTTAGGGATAGACTAAAGATTCTCTATTATACTTTCTCGACAAGCATTGAGGATAGCATTGGTGTTCCCCAAGAGTTTGCTTCACACATAGATGGCTAAATGTATGTGGGTTTTGCCGGAACATGGGAAATCGTTACATTTTGCAGAAACTCTGTTGTTAATCCATGTAAATTTTTGTAGTTTCTGCCTTTCTCCAAAACTCCCATTATTATCGATGTAACCAAGTGACCGATTATGATAGTACTTCGTACGCAGATACTTTTATCAAATGTCCTTTATGATTAGTTCATATATGCTCGACTGAGGATACTAAAGTAAAATACCTGTGGGCATATCTCAGTTATACTTGAACTTATTACCAAAATTGGTATATGTCTAGATTCACCTTTTCAACAAGCCTTCATTCATTTAGAAATATTAAGTAATATAGTTTTATATGAAACCGTAAGCAAATTTGGAGAAACTTATATCACTGCTTTCCTGCTACATTTTATTCTATATCTAAATTCTTCCAGAAAAGTATCTTCAAAAGTGTCTCTGATTTCAAAAATGAGGTTTTCCGTTCCTAGCTTATTAACTTTGACTGATAGAAGGGTGCTCTCATGGGACTCTTCGTGGTCCTTGAAAAGATGCTTCAGATGATGTATCAGTTTTATCCCACTCCCAGCAGGCTGTTACATCACCTTTCATTCATTCGTCTGCCTGCCTGTCTGTAGATAGAATCCAGTAATTTTGGGAATTTTTGAAGACGCTTTTATGGATTGTCTTGATAATTGGTTTATGCATGTATGTACCCTAGACATATCTGCAGCCCAATAATTAGCCTCACCTGATTCAGGATGGCTGACTGGCAGCCATTGTTATTCACCAAAATCATCAGCACATACACATTTTTAGGATCAACTGTGTTGATCTGTACAGAATGATTCTGAGAGTAATTTTCTGTTTGGTCTTGGTGGCATAAATTGTGACCTCTGGATATACACAACTGATATTTTGTCATTAGCAGGGAAATAGGGGTTGGAATTGTTGTTGTAAGTTTCGTCCATCAGCTCTAAACCATTTGAAAGTGCTCGGCGAAAATATGCCATCATTATCAAGAACTGTACTACCATGTACCTGTGACTCATAGGGAAAACCCATAACCATGTATATCATCAAAGTTGAACATGCTTACTTTACTCATTGCCTGCCAAAAACGTACTGGTACGTCCGATATCTCTATCACTTGCCTGCCAAAACTGTACTGGTACGGTTTCTTAACTTAAACGATAGATGGCGTATTCATCGCACAACACCAGTTAGTTTATTGCCCTTTACTACTAAAATTAACTATCACCAGTCGTCCTATGCAGTGTGTTAGTGACGTCATCTATTGAAATGGGGCTGAACACGCATGGATGGGCATATTTTCTGCAAAATACCCCCTCTACACTGGTGGTTGCTGCAGATTTTATCACTCTAAGAAGAAATACCACTTATTTTACATGAAAAAGCAAGACCAGATGAACAAAATAAAACAGATTTGATGAAGATATCTCTTCTAGTTTTTGTTTTATGAATCTCTGAAAAACATGGAAATCCTGGCAAAGTGCAGAATTTCCTGAAAAATAGGCCTGGCAGGCAAAGAGTTAATAGTTACTGCAAATCCAAGGACAAATCGATTTTTGTGCTCAAAAATGAAATGTACTGAGTTGATCCTACTGGACCCATCGTCCTTTATTGACGATTTCAAAGGAAATTTAGATAACAGTTTGATCAATTTTCACATGAATTGTATATGTATCCTCTTAGGGCCCATCATCATAAGAAAAGTTGGGTCGATGGAAAACAAGATGGCGGTTATGTGACCATTTTGAGACCCTTAACTTCTTATGATGAGTAAGTATACTTTGGAAACGGATCTTTAAGATATCAGACAGGTTATTCAATTGGTCTATTTTTACGTAATTGGCGGCCATCTTAGTCGGTTCTACGTGTAGATGAGAAAAGTTTTTTTCAGGAAAATATCAATAAGTTTTACCTTGTAAGTTATTAGTAGATATAACTTATAAGTAGATATTGGATAATTATGAGCATTGTCATAGGACACTCGAACAAGCACCTTATAGCCTAATCGTGTGTCTGTGGATCATTCTTAACCATCATTTTGAAGGTATATCCCAGTCTATAACGATAATTATAATGATAATGATAATAATTCTATTCATTTTGAATTATAGTTATTGTACAATAGAAGTACAAATACAAAAATCCAATTATGGTTTATAAGATTTTCATGCCACCCTCGTAGACCCAATCTCACTCTCTTTCACACCATCCTCACAGTCTGCCAGTCAAGTCGTATTTGATTTACACATAACTGGTATCAGGAGTTTCAGGAATGTTTAGGCCTATGAAGTATTAGAGGTCGTATTGATTCAGTTCAATCTTAAAGCTACATGGTGGTTGCAGTAACCAAAAGGGTATTTATATATTTTGACTGAGACTACAAAATCTGGGCCTCTAATTTTTCATGAATGTTAATATATTTTCAGTATTGTTTTGCGATCTACTACCGTCCGGAAGGCTTGAGACAGTATGATTTACGCACTGATACGGAGGCTGAATGCATTGCATGGGTTGATGCAATTAAACAAGCCAGGTAAATTGATTTCTATATAGTAGAACTTCACTAATACGATTTTGTTGAATACGAAATGTGCAGTTAATGATTTCCAGATGTCCCGGCTGATCCAGATTATTATTTTTGAAATCCATTTGATATTATTTCCCAATGGCCAGTCGCTATCAAATTGTTCATATTGCATTTTGAGCAATGCAATCGAGCTACCCATCACTAAGTTAAGTTCCATTTCTGCCAACAATCGCTGCTGAATTGCGGAGCTTACTGCGATCATGTGATTGTTAAAAAATGGCAGTTCGAATCTCGCGTGTGCTGATTTTAGATATTGATTTTCTCTGCTGTGTTCTTTTGATATTATCATGTTTTTAATTGTTTTTATTGCTATGTGTGCTAATTACATGAAGCTAAGTCTTCGATGAAATATTTTTCTGGGTAGAACACGATGATTGAAAGGTTCTGCAGAGTGTTGATTTATCTTTGATAATGTATTTATTCAGATTGTTTAAATGATCAATGACTGCAGTATAGCACTGCAACCTGAGTGCAGCACTGTAACAAGACTGATCGCCGATGGTTCCTTGTAATCTTAGTTGCAGTTGTAGTGACCTGAGCATGCTCTGCGATTGTCGCTCTTGGGTCTGCAGCATAAAGGGCCTCTTTAGGGTTTTTTTAATGCATTTTGACTGGATAATCAAGGCAGATTGAATGCCCTAAAAAGCCTGTAAAATACCTAGTCCATAGCGGAGAGTTTCATTTCTCGTTGATTGATGAATGCAAACTCATGGGAATTTGGGGATATAAAAACGAAAACGTATGGAGCACCCCGGGTGCCCCAATTTTTTTTTCAATCTATGGATTGGGTTTACAATGCTAGTAGTTTTGGTTGGTCTATGAAACGAAATCATTCAGATCATTTTAAGGTGGGTTGGATTTGCTTAATATTTTCTTTTTCGTACCACAATAACCTCCTTTCCCGCACAGAGGGTTGAGTTTTCCTTGGAGTGAATAATCTTGACACATCTGGGCAAGATGATTACTCCAAGGTTTTTCCAAATCCCAAATCTTTTTACGTGCACACTGTGATCGGACAGGATGATTGGCCAGAGAAATTAATGTTAGGCAGTATGAATCATGCTTATGGTATATTTGAGTTTCAAACTACTTGTACGGTACCAAATCCATGGATTGAATGAAAATTTAAAATTCATATTTTCATATACCAATAACAGCAGTGGGCCTCGCCATAGATTTGACCATGTCACAGGTATTGAATGATTAAGTTAATTCTAAAATTAGAAGCTCTGAGGCATGAGGCATTCTGGGCCTATGCATTTAAGCCTTCACTCAATTGAAGGTTAAGAATGTGTAACGGCTTAATGAAGACGAGTCATATCATCATCCTCAACTAGTTCATAGACCCTTCTTAAGGAACTGGAAGAGCATTCACTGGTAGCGTTTGTTGCCGGCATTGCAGGCCCGGTGGAACGGGTCTTTGATGTGGTCCAAAACTGTTTGTGAAAGATCGCTCGCTGATCTAAGATCGACAATGACCCAGCATCAATTAAATGGCATAATGCTCTTAAGCCTAGTGACACGGGCAATTTTAGTTGCTCGTTGTTGCAATAAGCAAATGCAATTGGTTGCTTGTGGTTTCCCATGTGCTATCACAGGAGCATTTCCGTGGAAACATCTATGTCATGTGACTTGTCAAAATGACGACCTTCGAACACAAGAGACTGCTTTTCAGTCGAATTTTGGGGTGTTGTCTCTACAAGCCATTGCGATTGGGATATATGAAAAATATTCCTCAGAGACAATGTCTTGGGCAAACAAGCTCCAGTTTTCAAGGTAAACCACTTTTCCCATGGGCAATCTATTTATGGATAACTGTCTTGGAAGTTCCCACATTTGGCAGTATCACATGGTAATTATTTGCTCATTCATTAGCGAGTTGATGGGTTGCTTATTGCTTGGCTTCTCCAGCAGGCGCATATACAGCAACTCGAAGCGATCGATGAGAGATATATCAGTGGCAAGCTATTTTCTGATCATGTTTGATATTGGGCAACTCCGTGCAAATTCTTTCTACAAGAAGCAATTTCTGTCTCCTGTCACTGCAGACATATGACATAAAGCCCATTCGGCCGGTGCTCAACAATTACTAGAAAAAGTTGCCCGTAGACATATGACATAAAGCCCATTCGGCTGGCGCTCAACAATTACTAGAAAAAGTTGCCCGTGTGCCCAGCCAGGGTTTACATATTCATAAATCAAGGACTGATTAAAGGAATATGAAATGAATTGCTGAGCGGTTTGTTGCTGAGTTTGTTTGGAGCTGGGTCTCAATTTATGTAAATTGACTGAGAGTATAAACAATGTAAGATTTTAGTTGACTGTTTGTTCCTTTAAAATGAATATTTTGGATATATCTTTACTTCCAATATGTCCATTCTCTGGGGGTTTAGGACATACGTTCATGTCAACACCCATCACCCAAGACCCAAGTGTTTCGGACACCTGTTATTTCATTTGCCTGATACCCGATAGATGCTGCTAAGGTCTTCGAGGCATTCAAAACAACCATGGTAGCACCGGGCTACGATGGGATTTTTCAAATGAAATTGTGAGTTTTGGGCAATAAATTGAAACCCTAGGAAAATGGTATTAAGAAACAATTGAAACCCTTCCAGGGGTTAATTTGATAGTGAGAGTAATAGCACTCACATCTGCTGGTTCATATCAACCCGGTTTCTGTTTGGCATAGGCCTATATTACTAATTACTGAATACCATGTATCTAAATCTTTTGGCTATATTATATTTGTTCAAACCAATCAAAAAATATTCATATTTGACGAAGAAATTGGGTAACCTCCAATGCTAATGTGTTACTTTCTGAAAACTGAAAATATTTAATGAGGAGGTCTACATATTTATTGAGGACGTTGATAGGATTGAAATTGTTTAAAACTTAATCGGGGTCTACGTACTTTGAGTTTTGTACCTTGATTGCTGAATCATATAATGTATCATTTGAAAATTGCAGCTATAGCAAAGTGCTCGAACAAAAGGAAGAACTGGAACAGAAGCATCTGCACTTGCTGCAAATACTGGACAGCGAACGGCAAGCTAAGTGGCACTATGTGCAACAGACCGAAGAGCTCTCCTGTGAAGTGAAGAAACTGAAAGATGAGGTGAATACTAAATATAAAAAAGAAAAATTAGCTTTAAACAAGAGTCTCATGCATTCTGCAAGAAGTGTAGTTTACAGCATTTGCTTGCTCCTTCAGGTGATATGCAAAAAAAGTTACCACTGCTAAGCTGCATAAAGATATTTTTAAGCATTAATGCATAGGCCTACAAAGAATTTTAAAGAATATTTACTTGTGGTAGACAGTGGAAGATTTGCTAATCATTGAATTCAGGAATGTTATTGAAATGAAAGACTTCATAATATTTTGAGTATTTGTCATATGGCTAGCAGATGGGGATTATTCATTTGCTGCGTTTTGTCCTTAAAAGATATCTCTTCCTCCTTTGCTTAGTGGATCTAGAACAGGTTGGAGGGGTGAGCATGTTCAGTCCTCTGAAGTGCCATTTTACAGACAAATTTCACAAACTTTTACATAGCTTCAACAGAAAAGACAAGGTTATGTTGCTCGGATCAGCTAAATCAGCGAAATCCCTTTTTGTGCCTGAAATATTTTCACGTATGACATTAAACACTTATATACTCTTAAAGGCATATGTAACTCTGGATCCACCAGTTTTCACGGTTAAATACCCACATTCCTAAAACATTTTTATTTCATAAGTGGCTTAAGTACATATTTTATAAAACAAATGTAAATGAATTTTGAATTTTTAAGTCTTTAATATCCACTTATATCAATTGATGATTAAATCAAGAGACAGGTGTAAAAACTGTTCTTTGATGAAATCAAAATTATTCAATGCAAACACATTATGATGCCACCGCAGAGACAAAGAAAAAAAAACAGCATTAAAACAAATTTAGCTTTTTAAAGAATAGTATTTTCATTGAATTTGAGTGAGATTAGGCATGTACCTATATTCTCAGAAAATGTTGATGTTAAGTGAGCACTGGCGTGATATAACACACTGGCTGGATGTATGCAACAAGTGTCTTTTATTTGCCGTTGCAGTCATTTTGTCATCATTGTTTCATAGATGTGAGGGATTTTACACTAGCGAGACACACAATGCAGGACGAGCAGTCTGTACACAGCGTCAGTGAATACATCACAAAATTGATCTAAACACTGAATAATATGCATTGCCATAGAAACGATGATAGCCTCTTTAAGCGCCATGAGAAAATAGCAGAAGCAAATTTTGCTGTTAAATTTTGCAATCTTGCGATACACGTTGTGTACACATATATGTTGTGCATCTCCAAATCAACACAGCCTAGCCTAACTACATGCAGAATTTATGAAAGAGCTTTGAATATAAAATGAGCCGTTGTCAATGATAGACATCCCCCTGCCCCCTTGACTGTTGTGCTAGCACCTGATTTTTACATATGTGACACTCATATACGCCTAAAATACTAGAAACTGCTTCATCCTTGTTCATACAGCAATATTTAAGTCCAGGGAGGCTCGCGATATACATGTACTGAAAAATATTTCGTAACTACCAATGCAGCAGCAATAGACCCTTGCATTCTGCGAACTGGCAATTGTAATCAGATTTCTTGGAATGGGGTGCTTATACAGTCTGACTTAACGTTGACTTTAGTAGTTGCACAGTCGCACGCAATCATTTTGCCCAATAAAAGCCTGTTTTTTTCATTCTCAGTTATTTAGCACTGCATTCAAGCATATGTACTCTTATCTCCAGGGATAGATCACAGAATTGATGGATATTTCTCTAAAAAACCTTTTCCATAGTGAATATGCTCATTGCATAGATAAATAGAGATGCTTTATTGGTTAAACTTTCTCCTCGGCAGACAAGCTTATCCACATTTCCGAATTCAGAGCAAGTTTTCATTAACAGGGCACCGAACTAGTCTTTAAATAAATGTTACCGCTCCAGGAGCTAAAACCAATTTTAAAGATTATGAAATATTCCCCAGTCTTACCATTTCTTTGAAACCCTTTCTATGAAATTGGCCCTTGTCCTCATGGTTGTTGATAGTTTTTTAATGCTTAATAATAAACATAGAAAATGCATGAAAAGTGTTGCTTTGTAAATTGATTCCTCTAGAAGTGAACTCATTTGAAATATTTGCTCTTCCTGACCTTTTCTTTGGCAAGATTAGCATCGGCACAGGCATCGGAAGCAGAAATCTGAAAAATATAGATAGTTCCTACAAATCTAAGTCCAATTCTTTCCTTTTCTTGAAAGGTTCATGTGTATATATCAATTTTGAATGGTGTAAGGTGTGCACATTGATCAAACTCATTGGCATTAGGTGCGGAGGTAACATCAAATAATTTTTTTGTTTCAGTTGAAAGAATACAAACGAGGATTGAAAATGCCCAATCATATGATTCTAGATGAACAAGAAAGTGATGAGCTGAAAAAAATTAAAAAAGTGAGTAAAAATCTTGCATTGATATGCAAACAACCTGCCGTGGGTATTACGACATGCTATCTTCCCATACTAAAAAATTCAAACCAGTGGATACGTTCCCTAAGGTCTCGCTTAATCTGCTAATCAAATTTTGGTATGACGGTTTAAAAATTTATTTTCGTAAATAAGTATTGTAGTTTTTTTTCATAATTTAGGTCCAGAGTTTTTTCCGAGGCTGGCTTTGTCGACGGCGGTGGAAACAAATCGTGGACGAATATATACGTTCGGAGCATGCAGAAAGCATGCGTAAACGTAACAGTATTGTGTTCGGAATGGTTGAGGGCGAAGAGGAATATGTTCGCCAGTTATCTACTTTAGTTTCTTGTTTTTTACGACCTCTCAAAATGGCAGCAAGCTCAAAAAAACCACCTATTACTCATGAAGATGTGAATTCTATATTTTTAAATAGGTAAGGTGGAAATGCGTTAATCTTCCTTTCAGGCGCACTTGTAGAGCAACTTTGGAATTTTAAGTAATAGAAATCTCAAGCAATAGGTAATTTTGCAGAGGATGGGGAACCTCCAATGCTACTTTGGCAATCAAGGAATCCACAGATTCGCTATGAGTTTATCAGTTTTCAGCGTTAGATTTCTTTGAATATTAATGAAAACTATAGTATGGGAGCCTAAAAATTCAGATCAGCGTTCATTCATAATGGACTAGTTTTGACAAGATAAGCCTGAGTGTTTGTCATGCCATCTTGTGGAATAGCTAGTGTTGTGGTTCCCCATTATGCAGTTTTTTGTTGTTTGGAAACCCAGAAACTGTGTGTACTCGGCCAGAGATTTTACAACATAATGTTATTTTGAAAGATGATTTACAAAACCGATCAGTTTGCTGCATTTTTATCTATCACGGCAGCGATAGGCATTATCAAAAAGATGCGTCGTATTTTATGGGTGGGTTAAAAATTGGCGTTTTATCAAACAACACTCGGCGACATGACTGATGACAATTAAAGTCGTTATACAGCTGCCGTGATGATAATCACGCAGGCATATCTCGATGCCTTCAAATCGTGAAATGACTTAGTGGCCTAACATCGTTCAAGGCGAAGAAGAGAGGAGAACATCAATTAACGATGAGTAGTGGATCAGTAGTGTTGCTGGGTATTCACGCAGCAGTTTATATATATATATATATATATATATATATATATATATATATATATATATATACTCAATGATCTGATCATGTATAGATATACTGATCAGATAGCCAGTATAATGTAAGTGCCAAAAGAGGTGAGCGGGGGAGGTCATTAGCAAGTCCGACCACGCACTCCTGCGCATCATCAAATAATTTGTCACACATCAGCTTTCAGATGTGTAGTGAGGACAATGATGTACGATTTATTCTTGGGTGCAATTTAAAATTTGGTGTATTCACCTGCTGCATGTTCATGCTACTAGTCTTGATCATTATGGATTTGGTTGTATCGAAAGGATGAAATTCTATTCCTATTTGTCATTACTCGCTTAAGTAAAAAAAAACCAGTGTCCAGTTTGTTAGTTGAAAATCTGCTTCATGGATGCTTTGAGACATTGCTATGATGTCTTGACCTATTCATTTGCATAACAAAATAGGCGATTACGTCTGCGGAAGCCGTTTATTCAGAATTACGAGAGCGAGAGTGTATTCTAGGTAAACAATCGCTGATAGACGAAAACAAAAGCAAGTTAATGCCAATTCATAGTTCATTTCTGAATGCAAAATCCTGACTAGACTAACTGATGCATAATATAAACAGATCAACTTATTATTAACAAAATTATGGATCCAACAATAGTAGGCATATTTTGTAACTGCCAATCAATTGTCAAATTGTAGCTCATGACATGGTGGGTTTGAAGGTCATTGGTTTCCTCATGTGTGCATGAGGGGCGCTGAATATTGAAATTGTCAGACTGTCGAGCATTTCAGAGTTCTTTTCAAGTAGGAATGGTCTACTTCTAGTTTCACTTGTTATAAGTTTGTTAACCAGAGGTCAGAAAAAGTTTTGTTATTCTTTTTGAAACTGGATTGAATTTAACCTGCCTCCATGAAAGTGGTCCTCGAAATCTTACAGGCCCTAGACTTTAAATCTTACTTATCATTCAATAGACTGTCGTTGTACAAAACTTTTAGATGTAGAACATGAATGATATGAATTACAATTGGAAATTCCAAGCTGCTAACTGTTCCTAATTTTCCAGGTGTTACACTGAGGGTTTTACACCTTGATTACTAAAGCATTTAAATGTTTTCATTCCCATATCAATGAAAACAATGAATAGCATTGTTTAAGTATGCAGGGTTGAGAGCAATGTTTAAGTTTTGTATTTTTCTATTAAAAAGTAAAAACATACCTTGCACACAAACAGCTATCATCTATCCACTCAACTGCTCAAACGCTCCCTATGAAAAATTTGGTAGCTCTCTGATTACATCGAATCCTCAATATATCTACATGAATAAATGTATTATGATCTTCTTTTTTAGTGAAACTGTACTTTTTTTACATCAAATTTTTCTGAAAGGCTTGAGTGCCAGGATGGAAAATTGGCCAACGTTAGTTTTAGGTAAGTATACTACTTATGAAATTTCAGAGCCCCCTGAATGATAAAGTCCTGAGTGGTGCACATTGGAATTGGGGATGTAAGAATAAACTTACGTATCACCAATTCGAAATGGCGCTTAGGGTTTGATTGAATATGTTTAGTATGGTGGGTCAGAATTACAAATCTGAAGTCATAGCAACCTCAAATTTGGTCTAAAATCCTTGAAAATACATTATATGATATAGATACTTCCAGAGCAATTTTTGACATAGAAATGAAAGCATATTTCATTTTATAGGAAAAAGTTCATGTAAAACCCTATAAGTTTTCAATCAAACTTTCTATATCTATCCTTGCAGTGGTTTGGGTGAGAGGCTATGGCCTAGAGGATTGGTTTTGTAATAGTCTGATTAATCTGGGTTACACAGGTTGCAAATACTGGTGATGGCAGGGTGTCTTAGTCAGTGGTTCTTTTCTGGCCTCCGCTCTGTCAGAGAAAAATGCAGAGACCACTAATAATGTTATAAAAAGCCCTCAATGGGTTAGGCGATGATAAGTGAATCAGGCACAAAGTTTTTTAATGCCGACGCTCTGTGTATCTATTGCTGTAAATGCTCATACTTTTAGAATAATTGTTTTACAGGTGACTTGTTCGATATGCTGCTTCCAATGTTAGGCATATACCAGGAATATGTACGCAATCATCATTTTAGTCTTCAAGTGTTAGCCGAGTATAAACAAAAACCTGAATTTAATGCACTGCTCAAACGTTATGAAGAGAAACCCGCTTGCGAAGGCCGTTCATTGGAAACATTTCTAACCTACCCTATGCATCAAGTAAGTGAAGCAAATCTCTTGGAGCCTCCTCCATTATGTATTATAACCTATTCTTCCCCTTTTGTTTGGTATAGTATCTTTTTACTTTGTTTCTATGTTCTCCATGCAACAAATGTTCAGTAACATGGCCGCCCGAGTCTATGTAAATATTGGCTTTTTTGTGTTCTGGTATCATCCTTTAGTTGTTTGGTTAACATTATTGATAATCGAGACGCCTTGCATCAACTTTTTCTACTTACTTGAATTGAATGAATTTAATCATATGTTGAACTTTTTCTATTACTTTTCGTTAAATGGGGTCAAAAGTTGTCTAGTTTGGTTGTTGTGGGTTTCCTGACTGCATTTGAAGAGTTTCTTTTCTGAGCACTCTTGTTACTATTCTATTCTGTCTCCCAGATTCTATGTGGATTGACAAAAGGGTTAACAACTAATGCAATTTCACATTTTTCAAATTTTTACCACTATACAATACATAGAAACATTTTGGAATTTGTTTTTTGAACCAAATTACGATTACAGCCTCAATCTTGGTTCGGTTACTTTAACCTGAAAATTTCAGTTTTAGGTAATACTTAGTTATGTAGGTTATTATTCCCTTTTATATAAAACATAATCTTTTTTCATAATTTGTTTAAGTTTGTCATCCTCCCTTGCAGGGATAAGAACAAGATGGCATCAAGACTTTGACACCATACAAAATACACTAAGTGTTAGAAAGTGTTTTAGTCATTAAAACCATCAGTCTTTCACCTCGCATCCCAAGGCTGGGTTTGGTGGTGACAGAGGTTCTTCATTCACTCCTTCCCCTCAATTGGGTGAAAGAAACAATGAGTGCTGCTCATGGTGCTCATTTGGTTGAGTGATGAAGAGAGAAAAGCTTGTATGCAACAGGCAATCTGATTGGGTCACATGTACCTCAATACTATGAATAGTTGCACGCCCTTTCTACCATTGCAGGGTTTTGCTTGATGACAGAGTCTTGAAGAGATTTGAATAATTGAACTAGGATGAGTTTTTGGCATAATTCTTGCACTATTCTTGTAGAAGTTATTTAGTTTCCATGCATACACTCATCGCCATTTATGTTACATTTCATCCATAGAAACATCTGATTCTTGAATTCATATAATTTGGTTCATTATACATGCCCCGATGTTTATAGTACTGTCATGTTTAGCCCCATTGAGATGGTAAGATTTTTCAGTGTTATGGTGCATGAGCGACTTTTGGCCTTGAAGCATATGCATCTTTTGTCTTCAAGAAGTTTTCAAGAACTACACCATTCTTTGTCATCAAGGAAAAAACTTTCAAACCTTATGAAGGCAACGGTTCTTGTTCTTCTACATTCTATGTATCGGTAGTGCATGAATAAGAATAAGGGAAATAATGAATAACTGCTATTTAGAATGCTGCTTTGAAATGCATATAGTAATATCCGTTATCAATCTAAGAACTTGACATGTAGCACTAGCTATTGAATATGACATAATATGAAACAGTGGTATTAGTCCTGAATAATTTTGCACGGTCTTAGGAATTGATATTTATGATTGAGACGTACTGAATTATTACTTACAACCATGAGGTTGAGTAGGTCACTAGCTTTCATTGTATCATTTCAGCTTCATTAGATCAAGGACTTATGAAAGTTACATATGAATCAATGGATAAGTAACTGCTACACAGTAGGCCCTACACCATCTTCCA
Source organism: Tubulanus polymorphus (assembly GCF_964204645.1). Lineage (NCBI taxonomy): Eukaryota > Metazoa > Nemertea > Palaeonemertea > Tubulaniformes > Tubulanidae > Tubulanus > Tubulanus polymorphus. Next base: position 9,616,422 of record NC_134029.1, on the reverse strand, counting down.
ACATAAATTGTATCTGTATTATTCACGAAAATTCCTTCCGTGTAACTTATCTAACTTTTCAATTTGCCTCATGAAAGCAGCATACACAATAAAGCCATTGATTCGTGATGATAATTGAAAAATTCTACTGTCGAAAGAATACAAGAGATGGGATTCGAACCTATGCTGCCGTTTGATTCTGATTCCTGCCAAACAGTCGCTCGAAATCCAGTTAGTCCTGGATCTGTCCCGCCGTAGGAGCGAACTTAGTGGGGCTTTAAGCGCAGTGGTAGATCACTCTTGGAAAGCATCTTATAAGTGCACGATAAACTCTTAACAATAGATTCCCTCTACCTGCACACTGTCACACTATCATGAGATCGTTTCCCATGTCTCTTGGATAATAAATTTTAGTATGCGCAGCAGGTATTTATTTCATCTTCTAAGCATTACTCAAATATGTTTTATCCGTGTTGGCCTCGTTCGATTGTTGAAATTGATCTTGAATGATAATTTCATTTCTCAGAAACAATGACTCGACGCACACAATGAACCCATTACAATTCCTGCTATCACTCTGTACGTTAAGCCCTTTCAGTGCATCTACATCGCAGGGCAGTGTTTAAATCAGTGATGAACTTTGCTAGTACACCACATCACGGTGCATTGATGTACATAGTTATTGGTTTTCATCTTTATTGAGAGATGGCAGCACCTGTCCATCATAGTGAAATATTAGTCATTTACAATACACCAGGCTATGATATAGACCCACTATAGCAGTGTGCCTGTTCTTATACACATTTGGGTGGAATTTTTAGAATTTTTTAAATTAATAGTAATTTCAGGTAATAATTAGTCAGCACTGAAAAGGTTAATGTAATCAAAAATGATATCAATTTTCTCTTATTCACAGACCCATATAATATTGGAAATGCAGTATTTGTAGTTTAATCTGAGGCATACCACTGTTTCATTGGTTTAGCATGTTGGAAAATGCAGTGCACTGGTGCATTGATATATTCATTATCAAATTCAAAGCGAATTGATTTAACTCAGGGGCCAGAATCAGGGGGAATTCTGCACCAGAACACTAGAAAAGTGTTTTACGCGTCTTTTACAAGCTCGCGCGATGAACAAAGTGTATTTCTAAATGTAATGGATGAATTTTTCATCTCATTTTCTCGCTGATTGTTGAAACTGCATCAGTGAATTTTATCGCCAATTTTATAGATGAAGGGCCCTTTCGCTGGCAAACGTAGTGAAGAGAAGATGGTATACAGCAGTGGTTCCCTCGAGACACTCCTAACCTACCCTATGCATCAAGTAAGATCAATTCGTTAAGTAATTGCACCCACCAAAGGTTTCACTGGTCATGTATTATTATCTAACCAATATGATTATCACTAATTATTATCAATACCATTTTATTAAGTAGTAGAAATTGTGAGTTGTGTCACTGGATTCTGGTGCAGAGCTCCACATTATGAATCGCATGCATCAAACCATCCATCCTCTGCATCTCTGTCCTTATTATACTCAGAACTCTTTACTTTCTATTCGCACTGGATCACATTCCAGTCTGAATGAAGCATCCTATTCTTTGCTCTCCTCTTGTGCATAATGTACATGTGATAAATGTATTTGTGTGTGTGTGTATATATATATATATATATATATATATATATATATATATATATATATATATATATATATATATATATATATATCCATACGTGAATGTACATAGTGTGTATGTAGAAATGAAGAAAATTGTTTGTTGTTGTGTTATTGTGGAGGGTGTAATGGCTGGGACGGATGCTTGTTAAGCTGGGCTAAGTGAGACAATTACTGACTTAATGAATAAAAATTTTGACATCCATAGTCAACGTTAACTTATGCTGCTTATCGGTAAGGTAATGTTTGCACTGATTGGGTATTGGAATATTTTATAGACTGGCCCAAGTATAGATTAGGTATGGTGTTTATTCATTGATCGATTCTGAGTAGGTTTGGAACGACCAAAGAGTGAGTGCTCTGCCTGTGAACACAGTCTTTAATGAAGGCAAAGTTTGACTCGTGCCAGTTTGACCCGGACAAAATGATCTTTGGATCATGGCTTTATCATCTATGATTTTTTCTTATTCCTATGTGAAAGGTTTGTTTATGTGGGTTGTGACTTAAGAGCTTGCGGAAGCATGGTTAAGGGCATATCCCTAATATGAAATGGGCGCCTAACATGTATATTTTCAAAATCCTTATACAAGATTGAAAAAAAGTTCTTGGAATGTAATTCAGGGTCGAATAAGTCGGTAGCAGTTATGATTTTTCTTCACAAGTCCATCTGCGGTACATGAGATTTATTCATATTTTTTTGACACGAGAAATAATAAGAACCCTTCCAAATCCAATATGTTGATAGTTAAAAGAGGATTAAGAAGATAAGAGCGAGTGTCTTGTGATGACAGTCGAAATGTAGGTGATGAATGGAACTGTTGACAAGCATGTCTAATATATAATACCATTCCAGAGTTGTGTAAAATGGCTGCCATTTATTTATCAATGCATTTATTTAGTATTGGCAATGGCAGTTTGTATCATGATTGTACAACTGAGTTCATCAAGTGTATTGCTTCATTCCTATGGTTTAATGTTGTGAATTGATGAGGATTTTGTCGCCAAATTAGGACCACTTTCACGAAAAGCTTGATCTTATAATATCGGTTGCTGTTGCCAATGCACCAAATCCGGAGAGTTAACACATCTGTTGTCTCAGTAATTTTTCAACAAGTTTATCAGATCAATGTTAAGATCAAGTTAATAGGAGTAGCCTAATTGCATAGTCTTTACTTTATTAAGAATTGACCAATGAGCATTGAACAATATTTTCACTGGCAGCATATAAGGAACCATGTTATTCTAGATTGTATAGATCTTGTGTAGACATCAGATAGTTTAAAATCCATAGTAGCAAGAACAGTATAAATCTAATTTTAATATATTTATTGTAGCGAACGTTTTCGGGAGTTACATAATCCCCTTTCAGGCACAGTGCAAGTGATTCACATATCAAATTGATTAATTCTATACACTGGTATCAATATAGAATAAGGCAGTAAAGGTCTAGGGGGCTATTGCATTCACTTTTCGTTAGTCTATAAGTCCATTAACGGAATCCAGTTATTTTGGGAAGTTTTGAAGACACTTCGATTGACTGTCCTGATATTGGGTTTATGCATGTATCTACCCTTGACACATCTGTAGCCCAAAAACGGACCCAATCCAATTCAAGATGGCTGCCATTTTTGTTTGTCAAAATCAGCAATTTTTACTCATTTTTAGGATCAACTGTGTTGATCCTTACAGAATGGTTCTGAGAGTAACTTTTTGTAGCTCTTGGTGGCACAAATTGTAACCACTGGATATAAAAAGATATTTTGTCATATGGAGGGAAATAGGTGGTGGAATCGAATATGGCAAGTTTTGTCCATCAGCTCTAAAGGCTGGCTTATGTTGAAAAGCGATGCGACGCCTACTGACTCCTACCGACACAACTGAGAGCAAACGCGGTCGCAGCCCAGCTTATATTGACTGCGCTCCGATTCCAAGCAACTGTGGCCGACTACCTAGATACGAGATCCTCCCAGTTGCTTCCCTGCTTATGTCGGTTATGATTACTGGCAACTGCAACTGCTCAGATGGTCACGTGATAAGCATTTTGGGAATGAATTTTAATTATTTTAAATTATTGGAAAATATATTTCTATTAGAAAAGCTATTTCTTCAAGATCTTTATCTTTCTGATTCTGTTTTGAATACATTGTGCTAGCGACATCATATAAAGATGGCCGCTCACACCATAATTCTACCAATTTCGTTTCTAGATCGTTGGTCCAGTCATCTGCCGTGCTAAAGGTTTGGTTTGCGTTTGGAACTACTTGAATTTGATAGTTTATGGCTAATTATGATTGACGCTAACTAGCTGTCATTATGTGTACTATATATGCGATCTCTGATTGGCTGGCACCCCTGCGCTCAGTTCCGTCACGTCGCAGATGAGCTTACGTCGGTTGCAATCGAAAGCAACTGTCCGGCTGGAGTAGAACAAGGGCAACTAGCCGCATACGGCTTGCAACGAGTCGGTAGGCGTCGGGTTGCTGTCGCAAGCCGGCTTATGTCGAACCAATAGAGCAGCAACTGGCGGCCTCTTGTAGGCCACTAGGTGTCACTAATCGGCAATAAACCCAGTTGCATCTGTAGGCGTCGCGTTGCTTGTGGACATAAGCCAGCCTTAAGCCATTTGGATGTGCTGGGAGAAAATGTGCAAAATTTCAATGAATTTTTCCTCCGTTCTACTAATTGATGCTTGACCTAGTTTCATGACATCACAGAGGAAACCCTTCACAAGGGCATCACTTGGAAATCCCTCTAGAAGAGATTTCCCAGTGACATTATCAAGAACTGTTTTCTACCATGTACTTGTGACTCATAGGGAAAACCCACTACCATGTATATCATCTAAGTTGAACATGCTTGCTACAAAGTGCACCATGATTTCATCTTTATCTGCTGTCCGTTATTGCAAATCCAAGAACAAATCGATTTTTGTGCTCAAAACTAAAAATGTACTCAGTTGATCCTACTAGACCCATGGTCCTTTATTGAAGTTTTTCAGTGAAGGAAATGAGACGTTGAGCTGAACTGTGCTTTGGTGAAATGATATCCATATTGAACAAGTCTGTAGCAGCTTAATTAGTAAAGAGGTCCAACAATTTTATTAAGGAGAAATCTGTCTCAGTTGATTTGTTTTTCATTTAATTGTCATGTTTCGAACGGCAGCTTGTCACTCATCAAATAACAAAAGCTACGGAACAATCCTTATTTGTCATTTTGGTTCAACTCCACTTTTATGTATGTTAGAAAATACCTAATGCTCAGCCATGCATGACTTGTTATTGAATTTTGGTATGCCATCCTTAAGCAAAAATCTAGGTATACCAATCTTAAAAATGTATTTCAATTATAATTAATAAATAAAGCTTTTGTAACACATTGGAGACAACCTGTAGAACATGGTTATAGCATATTGATATGAGGGTTCAGAAGTTTAGTACTCTGTTTCTAGTTATCGATACATTGCCCATAACAAAGTTGATATTGAATATATTGGGACTTAAGTCGGGGCTACTTGGGACTTCAGTCCCAGCGGGCTATTGTGTTCACTTTTCGATGGTTTGATCATAGATGTCTGTAGATGGAATCTGGTTACTTAGGGAAGTTTTGCTGAAGACGCTTCAATGGAATGTCATGATGAATGGTTAATTCATGTATCTATTTTACCCTAGACACATCTTCACCCCAAAAACTGGCTCCGTTAGAATCGTGATGGGTGGCCATTTTCTCAGAAATCAGCACTTTTTACACATTTTTAGGATCAACTGTGGTTATTCTAATAGAATGGTTCTGTATGTAACTTTCTGTTAGCTCTTGATACCTGGACCCCCAGATTAAGAATTTAGCAAATTTAGCCAGTTACAGAGTTTGGTGAGTTCAACATTTTGTATTGACTGAAGTGTTTCCAAATTAGGGTCGGGGCTGTCATCGACATAAAGTAAGAAGAAGCAATTACAAGCATAGACAATATCATTGACATCGAAAGTGGGAAGGGGCTCTAAAATCTTATATCTTACCTGATACTGGTGGAATAATGTAATTCCATAAAATCCATTTAATTGTTTTTGTAATTGATATTTTAATCCAATCTCTTGTGGACTTTGTTCCATCATTCCATCATTGGACCTTCATTTGGGCCTTCATTCAATAAAAACCGAAACATTTTGTGCTTACAGTTCTGCTCACATCAATACAAATAAGTTTGTAACTACATCTTATTTGTTGTTGACATAACTTAGTTTCGTATTAGATAATTCAGCCTAAAGCACTGATCGTTTGGCCATATTGTGAAATGAACCCGTCTCATTTCATCGCATCCAAAATAAATTAACTGCAATCGGCTATGTCTAAATAAATGATCATATCCGTATCAGATAAGTAATTCTGACTCTTATATGAATATGGCTATAGATAACAAACCGTGAAGCATAGCTCTTGCTTGACCAAACCTTAAATCATCATATACCAGTTCATAATGTTTGTTTTAATTTCATGTGTTTAGATTCCAAGGTACATAATCACACTGCATGAGTTGCTGGCTCATACTCCACATGACCATGTCGAACGGAATAAACTTGAATATGCGAAAAGTCGCCTAGAAGAACTGTCTCATGTAAGTATCTGCAGATAATAATTGTGGGATTTGAAGATATGGACTAATAGATGTGATAACATGGTTCCCACATACTGGGAAATTAGTATAGCCTATGATAGGAAATATTTGGGATTTCAATTGATTTTCCTTTCATCTACGAAATATTTGGAAAAATTCATTCTACGCGTAACGTAGCATAATTCTGGCATGTCAATTGCTTGCCCAAAGTTAACTTACTTCAGCAATTTTTCTTCAAATTACCTTTTTCAACCAGTCACCGCTAATATGCTCACTATCCCTTTAGTGTGATGGTATGTTCGCTTTTACAAAGGCTCCAACTCCATTTTGGGAAAATTGATGAATACTTGGGAAATTTTGAATTCATATAACTGTGGGAGCAATATATGCAATAAGAAACCTTGGAACCTGCATTGATGCACCACACAATAAGCACTTGTGAAAGTAGTCCATGATATAGACTTTTCACCTTTTATTTCAGATAATGCATGATGAAGTGAGTGAGACTGAGAACATAAGAAAAAATCTGGCAATAGAAAGAATGATTGTAGAAGGTTGTGACATATTACTTGATGTTAACCAAATTTTTGTACGGCAAGGTACAAAAAAGCTTTTCCAATTCCATTCCATAATCTTATATCTAATTTTTAACCCAAATGCATAAAATGGCATAGTCTACGGTTTTAATTTCCCTATTTCCCTACACATGTTATATGATGTATGGTACTTTTTGTGGCTACAAACGATTTGTAAATGTTGGCAGCTACACAGTTAAATATATGGGTGAAAATGTAAAACTGTTGCCTACACTATTGAATCTGAGTATGGTACTCATTTGTATATAATCAGTATATACTTCAGTCTTATTTGCTTTATGAGCCCACCCCCTAATGATAAATGATGAACTGGTATAAATATTAGATAAAATGATTTTGGACTCAATGTTATTAGTCATTACTTCTTGGAAAGATCTGAACATTTTGTACCTGAAATTATGCATTTTAGTCCACTTGATACACATATATGTATTTACTATACACACAGCTCCAGTCTCAGATGATGGGTTCTATACATGGCCCATATACATAGAAATCATCAAGATAGATTATTGCTCTATATATCTTCAAAGATAGAGGACCCATCATCATATTAGAAATTGGCTTAATAGGACACAAGATTTTCCACTTTTCTTCCAAAAAGGGTCATCTATTATTGAATTCTGAGGTCTGTAGCTTCTTTAAGATTTTGGGCTAGGACATTTCCTTAAAAGTACTGTATCCTTACCTATGGTTTTTGCCAATATTCTCTGAGTTTGGACTAATTGCTAATGATTTTCCCGTATGCCCACTAGTGGTTACTGTTTCATCCAGGATGGTAGATCACCATCTTCACGAACGAAATAGATGTAATCACTCCGGATAATGCCACTCCCTTAAGGGCAGAATCGTGGAGCAGAGATATGAGCCATGTCTTCTGGGCTGATTTACATTCTATTTGGACTCTTAAGTCCTGGATGCTCCAGTGGGATCCTATTTTAATGAAGAGGACCCTTCAAAGGTAAATTAAGTTCTTGTTCTGTTCTCTGATCCCAGACTGCCTCCAAGGGTCTTCCCTTATATACCCTCCTGTTCAGCGATCGGTACCTCCTTCCTGCTGTGTACTTACAGTGCCGACAGGGGATATGTCATTCAGATCATTATAGACAAGTTCTTTGTCAAACATGGAGTAACACATGCTTATCCCTCTTCAGCTCCCCTTGCTAGGGAGCCAATGGAGACCTAATAGCCCTAGTCTCTGAAGTGAATGTTTTTTGAGAATCTTCTGCAGTCTCTGAAAAGTGGGTATGGTTAGATACGTCGGCAGGTCATATTATACCACTCCAGGTGTTGATCATGGTCATGTGTGCCTGGATTTGGATTTATGCAGAATAGCTTGGTTGTCAGGCAAAAATCAGGAGTAATAGCTATGATGGTCCTTCCTGGATAACCTTGCCAGGGTGGAATCAGGACATGGTTATTAGTGGTCCTTATGGGTGAGTTGCATTAAGCTCTCACGGCCATCTATTGCTTTCACAATCCGGAGTTGAAATGGGAAGGGAGGGATTGGGATATGCAATCGCTGGTCTGGTCCGTCTCATGCCATCTCATTATCTAGCTATGGACAGGCAAATCTTGTCTCAATAGGAAGACTATTCTGACCAGTTGGGGAGAAAGATTGCTGTAGTTGAGGGCTTGAAGCACGCATTAACTCATTCACTCCGGAATACCCAAATTCAAAATCGCGCGAAGCAGATGGAATTTCCGCCATTTTGGTTGACAGGGGATTCCCCCTCTGGTACTTCCCATGATCAATAGTGTCTATGACACGTTGCGTAGGGGATTCCATGGAATTCCCTCACATAATTTATGATAATAGTGTTTACTTGCATTCTGATTGGTTAAAATCATGTGTAGTTTGAATGTAGGCAGTGTTTACATTTGTGACATCATGAAAGCCGCTCTCATCAGCTTTCCGTATGCAATGGTAAATACCGGCGAGCCGCTGACATCGGCTTAACGTAGTCATTGAGTTAGGCAGGTCATGTCGACAAGCGACGCAACGCCTACTGACTCCTACTGACTCCTACCGACACAACTGAGAGCAACTGCAATTGCAACAGCTTATATCGACTGTGTTCCTATTCCAACAACTGTGGCCGATAAACGGGATACGAGATCCGCCTGGTTGCTTCCCTGCTTATGTCGGTTATGATTGCTAGCAACTGCACCGCCTCCGATGGTCACATGAAAAGCATTTTGAGAATAAATTCAAGTTACTTTGAATTAATGGGAAATATATTTCCAGTTGAAAAGCTATCTCTTTAAGATCTTCAAGATATGGCTTGCGACAAGTCGGTAGGCATCAGGTTTTTGTTGCAAGCCGGCTTATGTCGAACTGATAGAGCAGCAACTGCTGTTAATCGGTGATAAATCGAGTTGCGTCAGTAGGGGTCGAGTCGCTTGGCGACACAAGCCAGCCTTTAGTAGCTGCCTTGGACTGATCAGGGCCTTGGACTGATCAGGGAATGCTCTTTCTGAAGAATTCTGAAAACTGAAAGTTCTGTCCTTTGATCGGTACCCAGGACATTCTTAAATTCAGGGAAACGATCAATGGGTGTCGTCCTTGAACCTGAAACATGCATGAGGCGTGGGGGACTATGTGCTTTCTCCTGGGATTGATCAGAGATGGATACACGCATACTTGTTTCCTTGGATGCCATCCCATGCCTTTGTAGTGGATCTAGAGGAGAGATCCATCAACTGCAATCTAGTTTTTGTGGCTTCATGTTGGCCAGCTCTGAAATGGTTTCACCTGCTCCTCAACCTTCTGTATGACAATATGAGGGTTTTCCCAACTCTTCCCATAACTTATGCCTCAGAGGAAGGATTGGCGGCACCAAAAAACCCTGTGGTTAAATGTGCTCACCTGGCTGTTTTCAAGCGATCCTTGTCAGCTTCGGGCTTTTCAGAGCAGGCTATATAGCAAGCTTCGTATATAATGTTCTGAAATTCCTGTTGTTATCTTTGTGGTTGGTTCACGTAGTGAACGACTACTTTGTTATCCTGTTCAAATGACGTCATGTTGTCTCCTAGGTCAGTCAAATTCTTACCGTTCAGTTTTCTTTGTAACAACATAATGTCAACACTTTTCGCAGTATACAACTTATTTGTTCTATTGAATGTTAGATCAAGTATATTGGGCTGTCCAATATTTCCATCATTTGATGTAAAAAATTAACAGGATACTTTGTAAGATTATTGCTAGACTATGGCACATATTGACGGCACGGCACTGCTATGTTGAGCGCGCTTGACAGTTTGTCAGATGTAAGAGGCTAATAAGTGTGTGCTACCGATGTGTGAGAGTGCTGTTCATACTATCATCACTGAAGCACACACTGCTGAATGCTGACCGGGTGCATACAAACGTACTATATAGCAGACACGAGGTTGAATTATCTTGCCGCTGTGTGTTGATGAAATAAACAAAATGATGCAAGAGTAACATCGGAAAGTGATTTTTAGGCCAGCCGTATGCTGAGCCTATTACTATACAAATGGAGGGAATTCAAATTGAATTTTGAAAAAGGGCCTTGTTGAAATTTACAGCAGATGTTTCATGAAAATATGAACGCAAAACTGTCAGTTTAAAAAAGCCAATCAGAAAGCATCGTCTCCTCTTTGCTTACCCGCAGAAGTCATCAAGGTTTTCATGTGAATCCGCAGTACCGACGACTGTTTTATTTCCAGGTTTAATTATAAGATTTAAGATTGTATTTCAAGAGTGATGCCTGTGATACAATAAGTAAATTTGGTTTTTGAGAGGAAGTTCTATTTGCACTTCTAAATATTCATCCTTGACAATTGTTCCGGAAAGTTTTTTCTCAAATCGGATTGATGACCATGATATGCAGATTAGCCATGTGCACAGATTGCAAAATCAATGAAATTTTATTCCGCAAAAATATCAAATCCAAGTCAATTTAACTTGATTGAGCAAAAAAATCAAATTCATCAAATTCAATTTTATTTTATTCTACATTCAAATTTATTCATTAGACAATCCGTTAAGATTGATCTTAGGTATTCGTTCGTGCCAGCCCAGTGTCTCTGTTAGTACTGTTACTTATAAACACGTCAATTGTCTATTGTCAATTGATCGGGGTTAACAAATATAACCCAAACATTGCGGATCATTCAATTTATGAAAAGCGTAGTGCCCCTTGGGGCTCATCATCATGATCAATTGACGGATCTCTCGAAGACTTTCAGCCTATCTTTACTTGACAGTCTCTGACAGTTGTAAACAAGCAAAACATGATCTATCAGGGTTATTGTCTCAGTCAGTCCAATGAAAAACAATCTTTGTCATTCAAACCTACCTGGGCAGGAAAACGGACCGCATGTTTAAATATTTCTAGTTGAGTAATTGTTCTTGTGGTTTTGCTCTGGTGGACACCGTTTCTTTTCCTACTACCTTGCAAGCAAGCTTTGATTTGGTTCACTGGCCACCACCATCTTTGTGCTGGACTAGTCTTGCTAAGACCATAGGAAAGGATACAATACCTGATGGAAATATTACAATTTTTGGGACTAAAATATGTATTCCTGAATATAGTACTTACTTATTCCTATTGTGGGAGTCTCACCTGCCTTCCCCATTAAGACACTATCCTTGTGTCATTGAATGTTGGCAAAAATGATGAGCGTTTAAGTACTATGCAATACAGACCCAAAGAGTTTAATTTTTTACATATCAGAAGGATTTTGGCTGAGACATGTACCGTATATTCATGTATGATAGTCAACCCCACAATCAGTGGCCATCGGTTTTTTTTTTTTTTTCACAGAAATTTGAACCCCTGCTTACCCATTAGCACTGAGGAATTTCACTATGTAATATCTGTTTTGACTCAGAAAGTTTAAAGAAAAATCTACATTGATTTTAAAACAGAATTGCTCATTTCCAGTTGATCTTTATGTTACAAGTTTGTATGATTTTATTGTAAACCCACGATGCATTCATTTGCTTGTATGATTTGATGAAGTGGACCACAAAATTGGACCTTTTTCCCCCTGAAATTCATCCAAACCTTTGATCTGTTATGTTCATACTACAAATACTTGAGAATTTCGAATAGAAAGATGTTGATTTCTTAAGGGAAATTAAACATCTTGTGTTTCTAGTTTATCCTAAGTTAATTGGATCAAATCCCACTGTTACCATTTTTAGGCCAACCGTAGGCTGAGCCTATTACTTTAGAAATGGAGCAAATTTAAATGCCATGGTTTCCAGAGCTATGGCCCCTTTGACTGATCAACTAAGCATATATTTATACAAATCATTCATTAAAGCATTATCCACTCTCCAATTCCTATGGAACTGAGTTTTTAAAAATGGCCTCGTTTAAATTTACAGGAGGTATTTGCGAAAATCTGAATACAAAATATCATTTTTTTAAAGCCAATTTTTTTAAATGCCTGGTAGCCGTCTTTGTTTCCAGAGATTTTAATTTTGGTGTATAACTGTAAAGATTTTTTATGTTGAACCTTGATATTTCAGAGAATGTTAGATAACAGTATGTACCAGTAGATCAATCTAGGTCACAATGCCATATGGCTGACTGGTGGCCATCTTTGTTTTCAAAAATTTTTGACAAGATGTTGATGCTGGAGTTGGGTTAGGGAGGTTTTTTGAGGATGTCAGGTGGATATACATGATTAAACAAGGCATATAAAACTTAAATTATTAGTATATACTAATAATTTTATATACTAGTGATTAGTATATAAAACTCTAATTAGTGATATCTTTCACGCCTATGAACCTTGCTTTTTTAGGATCACTTCTTCACGTTTTGAATGATGGTCGAAAGTCATCCAGGGGTCGCCTTGGCTCATTCAGTTCTTCTTTCAAAGAATCGAAGAAAGAAGTCGTCAGACAAGTATTCCTTTTTACATATCACATGTTACTCACTAGTCGAGCATCGAATGGCAGGTTACACTTAGCCAAGGTATGTACAACACATGTGCCCTGTTGATATTGACCACAGAATTAATCGCCACACTATTAGAATAACTCTCAAATATATGATCTAATGAAGAAATAATCCTTGAAGACTTAACACTTGATGACTGTTAGTTGCCAGAGTGGCCATGTAGTTTAAGCCGCCGGTCACTGGTCTCATCAATCCAGGGTTAATGGGTTCAAAATTGCGATTTTTATAGATTTTGAAATATCAAAGTGGTTATTAAAGCTATATTTTCCCATTTTTACTGAGGTTAAAGAGCGTTATTTGCAGTTTTGGCCTGCGTTGAAATTTCTTAAATATCTTTCCTGATGACTGATCTGTTATCGATAGAGTTTGAGATTACGCGCCAAAGGGGTCTCCCACTGCGCACAGCTATTTCACTGAACATTGAGATTTGGGAATGGAAATGGCAAATATACAATTTTATACTGGTTTTTAGTTATCAATATTGCTTCTTAAGGTTATATGTTACCTTTAATTTCGTATGGTTGAAAATGGACTATGAGTGCTTTGAGGAATACGAGTTTTGTAGCGTCGGAAAATTAAAGGATTTCTTGTAAGAAAGGGTACTTTCTGTGTTGGATACGAAAATGACCTAGTTGAGAGCCTATCTTTGCGTTTGAACAGAATGTACCGCTCATGGTTGGAGACTTTAGAACAAAATCAAGGTTTTTATATGTTTTTGAATATGTGGTTCAGTTGAATGTTGCAAAAATGGATGTTGATCCTCTAAAACAGATTATTAAATGGGGGACAGATATGATATTCATGATATTGGAATTTGATATCAGTAAGGTTTTCTGGTCATGTTTTCCAGCAAGAAAGTCGATGTTCAGTAAATTCATCGTATGATCCCAGAATGAGGGATTACGAGAGAGACTTATGTTTTTAACATGTCATAAGCGTTTGAATTGATAGCCCCCATTTCACCATGGACTCCAAACGAGTCCATGATTTCACCGAACACAAAATCGGCGCTAAGCTGGACGAACTGCATATGACAATTCCTAAACTGCGCGGTTCAAACTTCAATAGTGGGAAAAACCGGATCGCGAAAGCAAGCTTAAACGAATGCTCCCGCCAAACGTTGTACAAACAAGATTGGAATTATAATCTCAAAATATCCCCTCAAACTCTAGTGGTTACAGATCAGTCGTCAGGAAAGATATTTAAAAATTTTCAACCCAGGCTAAACCTGCAAATAACGCTCTTTAACCTCAGAAAAGATGGGGAATCTAGCTTTAATAACCACTTAGATATTTCAAAATCTGTAGAAATTGCAATTTTTTTACGCACGGTTGAAATATGCGGTCCTTGGTTACACAATCGTCACTGCTCTTAATTGTTGCGTTAAAAAAAATCCAAGAATCGCTGGCGCAAATATCTGCATTTAATTTCCTTTAAAATGGTCTATAAATGAATTTAATCAAGCAAGGGACTGCAGAGCTATATGACATTCAATCAAAACTTATGTTTTAAAAATGAACGCAAATTATCGCAACAATGGGAACCTTGAGGGACCGCCACAAAATGGCGCCTAGAAACTGGAAACTTCTTTATTGACCAAAATTGATTGTCAACCTTCATACGTTTCATAAGGAAGTGATAGTGACTTGGTTTTTACAGTATATCCAAGATCAAATTTGATGTTTCAAATATGATGTTTTGTTGAACATTTTACATAGAATTGACAGGTATAATACGTAAGAATATGATAGTAGCATCAAATATTGAGTTATGGAATTTTGATGTGTGAAATCAGTGTGAGAATGTAGTTTGCATCATCATTTTCAGAATTATGGAAAAATTCCATTAGCTGATTGTACGTTAGTTGAAGATTCAACGTCAGACGTCTTCTTTTTTGAGGAGGATAGTAAGTAAAGAAAAAACTTAACAACTCCCCAACAGGGGAATGTAAACAAATATCCTGCTGATTGACTAACCTACAAGGCGTAAATTCTTGGGTGTGGAGCACATTTGATATTAAGAAAGTGCTTTATTGAGGAGAAATATGATGGGAAAACTAGTGCATGGAAGCTTTTATGTCATTAGATGTTGAAAAACTTCTTGAATATTCAAATGCTCAAGTGTTCACCAGTCAGATATGCGTAGGCTTCTAAGTATGGCTGCACAAAATACACTAAAACCTCTGTATGAAGAATACTGCTTAATTTAGTACTGTAAGTGCATATAGTGAAATTACTAAATGCCAACCAGCGAAGTTTTACAGGATACCGAAAGTGGCTGGTTTGTATTCGTTTCCGCTATGTTAAAGTATTGTTCAACAGAGGTTTTCTGTATTATTTTAAATCACTAGTTAGCATAGTTCACCTGCAAATGTAGTGAGAATTCACTGATTATTCAGTAAAGTAGATTCCAATCATTGTCAGAATGAGTTTCATTGACACAGACTGACTGGTGCAGACAGAAGCATGCATGTACATACAGTGTACATGCTTACTATATTGTTTCTGATCATGGTCATTTTCCCTTGTTTATTCTCTTGCATTGTAATGCTACAACCTTCCCGGCCCTTGGTATAACATGAAAATTGCTTAAACTGATTCGGACTATGTATAACTCTTGATCTTGATACTATTGAATGCATTGTCGTAAATTACATATACTTATATATACTTACATATCGAAACGTTTCACAATACAATTCTTTAGACTTATAGTAAAATGTAACCTAGTTATCTGGATTATCCTATATCGCAAGTTTATTTTTATAAAAACCATCGAGTCAAATTGCTTTGGTGGCTTTCATTGTTGTTATGAGTGACATGCTGATAATTATATATTTACAATATCATATTCATATTATTACATTTCACCTATTATTATTATCATTATTATTATTATTGATTTAAGATCACATAATATGTGGCATGGAATTCACTGGCTCATTCGTTTTGATAGGATGATGCGGAAAAATCAGGCACAATCATTTTTGCAGGCACAATCATTGAACGCACCAACTGTCTCAAAAGATTTTCAGCTTCAATTCTCACGAATATGTGCAGAATTCAAATTACACTGCAATAACTTAGTGGCTTATACATATACATACAAAAATGTTAGGTTTTTGTTTAAATTTGAGGTTGAAATAGATGTGTGAGTGCAGATTTTTGTAGTCGCTCTGTTCGTAGATTAGGATTGGTGAATAAGAATGATTTCTGATAAATTTAATAGTTACAGAGTACATAAGGTCTCTGCAAAGCATTCAGCATGTCACTACAGTGTCACGTGTATTCCCGAACCCCCACTCTTATTCCAGCGTGCTCCATAGATTCCAGTATGAGTGCCGGCTCACAGGCGAACCTCCTATCGACGCAGTCATGTGAACATCGATCAAGCATCGACTACAATGGCCTCGACTTCCGGATTATAGTCGATACAAAAAGTGGACCGCCAGTCACAATCACATTGGTCGCTTCAACGCTACAAGAAAAGGCAGCATGGTGTAGCGATATCAGTCAGGTAAGTAGAACATGGTACGGACTGACTCTCTCAACTGAGTCATTGGTCCCATTGGCCAATAACCTTTAGGGGCGTTTACTTTTAAATCACTTAAATGTCTTGAAGACCACTGACTGCTGTAGCCAGCGAATTTTACATTGTTTATATATCTCTAGCGTCTGAATAAAAGTTATCGCTATGATTTCAATTTAGATTATATATAAAGATGTAGTACTTCTTGGCTTTTTGAGACTGGTTAAATCCACTTAGTTGATGTATTGTGTTGTTTATGTGTTTGAGAAATTGTGGATTTTGCAATAAAGATATGACAAAAGATTTCTACTAGGTGAAAATTGTACTGATGAATACCGAATAATACTGAATAATGAATCATAGTTTTCTCTGAGGATCTAGCCTGATTTGGGGATTTGTCAAAAAGCTTATTTCTGAATGTTTGTAGTGTATTGAGAATCTGCACTACAGTGATTTACTGAATACATCGATGAGTGATACATCATCTGTGACGATGCCACAGTCAGTGAGGTAGGTCAATGAATCATCGAAGGTAACTAATGCTAAAATCATTCAAAACTCTACAAGTGCCAAACCAAATATACCCAAACCATTCAATGACCTATGCCTGCGCACCTACATTCAGTACTACCCTCATAACGTTTTTAACCAATTGTTTATCCTTGATATATCTTTATTAAATTTTTTGGCGTATTTCTATCAGGATTGCTCATGATCTTGTCTCCCAAGATATCCCTGTCTTCATCTTGTATTCGTCTAGAACTTGTCCACGATTGCGCAACCTGTGTGTGTCAGGCATGGTTTTTCATTATGATTAAAAACGCTTTTTTTGGCATAACTAAAAACTGCCAACCACTTTTGTCAAATGTCAATGGATAATAGATTTTTTCCTGCCTACCATCTGCTTCCACATAATAAGACAAAGACTTTTAAGAACCTGTATGTGGAAGCAGATGATGCCAAGTTTATTAGGTTGGAATGTGGTTCTGTTCCAAATTTGCAACCTTAATATTCCTCTTCTATTTATCATGATGGTAATACCTTCATAATAAGACAAAGACTTTCAAGAACCTATATGAAGGTATTACCATCATGATAAATAGAAGAGGAATATTAAGGCTGCAAATTTGGAACAGAACCACATTCCAACATAATAAACTTGGCATCATTTCATTCACCTTACAGAATTCAGCTACATCATTGATATTTTATGAAAGTGGTTATACAAGAGTCACGTCGCATTTTATTCTCACTATTGCGCATTGTCAGGATCAAAGTAACGCTGGAATGTCCCCTCGATTGCATGCAATTTCTAGTTCACAAAAACATGTTTTTGTCTGACTGTTCAACTGAAAGGGTGACCTAATCGTGCAATGAAACCAAAAATTTAAGAAATCAAAATATTTGTTGGTCTGAAATGAAATTGAATAATATCAGCATTTGCAAGTATTTGCGTAATATGTTACATGTTTCTTATAGACTTCATGTACATTTGTATGTTACATCAGGGAGGTGGGAGTGAAACCTCCCTGGTTTCATATACCAGTAAATACTCTAGAACGGAATGTATATTATGTACATTTCATGTATGCATACATACGTAAGTTAGTGTATTTGTGTACACATGTTGATATACTGCCCATAAATGTTTTTGTAGACTACATGTACAGGCTAGCATAGAATATGCATAACATGTTTTATTGCAGCATACTAATGAACATGTACATGCATATCTTATGACACTATACTGTATTCACGCTTTTATGTACTACATGAATATGTTGTGGCAGTATACCGGTACTGCGTGTACATGCTTGGATACTAAATGTCTATATTTGCATACTTCACATTCATGTTTGCATACTGCATGCACATGTTTGTATACAACATGTTATGGCAGTTAACTTTATGAACATGTTTGCACACTACATTTACTTTGGCTTGTATAATACCTGTACATGTTTGAATACTTATTGTAGATTTGTATATACTACAATATTTTAACATACATTAACATGTATATGATAGTATGCTGTATTAACGTATGTACATGTTGGAATACACTCTTAATACAATCACTTCATCGAACATGCTGATTATCAGAACAAAATTATATTTTTAGAATTATCCTTGCTGAATAAGAACCATCAACTTAAGGAGCCAAACCACTTTTACGTGGATTCCTGCATTAATATTGTTTCGTTGACCCTTTCACTGCTTACAGTACCTTTCACCTCAGCCACTGAAACAGCTACGTACTCAAACACACTGCAATGCCACATGATTGAAAAAAAAACTCTCATAACATATTCAACTCTTCTGATCGGTTAATGTGGTCGTCTTAAGATTATAAACAAGAACTTCAATCAGAAGATAACCACATGCAACATACATATATCATACATACCATTTGTGGAGAGTTTATAAACTAAGACAATTGTAGTGCTGTTTTGTGTATTGTTGCTGTTATTGTGTCGCTTGATTTTCACATTGTCTGATCTGATTGCACTGTTTTCCAAACAGGTTCAGTGTGTACAGCAACCAACTGTGGTGAGTCTGTCAATGTGCAGTACTGTTGTCCTTGTTAGTTACAGGAGCTCCTTGTCTTCTTTTAGAAAGAGCATACAGTGCATTTTTATATCATCATTTATATATAATATACGGCGACATCCTCCCTTGCAAGGGCTGAATATTCATCCCCCTATAAAGATCCACAGTTGTACCTGAGTTGTTTCGATCCAGCTGCTTTTTGTTGATGATCACTAGAATTTGAATCATTCAAACCAAAGCCTATTTGAATTTTTTTTCATGAAACATTTTTCAGCCAAGTTTTGTTTTGTTAACATTACGCTGTGGAGTGATGATATAGAAATATGTCCATCAAATCCAGTACAATTATTTCGACAATCGTGTCGCACAGACATCTCTCCTAGTGGCAACCGACGCTGCTTTTTTGACTAATAGAGATTATTCGCACACCCTTACTTGACGGACGCATCGGAGTTGCAACCAATAGGGTTGCAAGTCGGCCTATGGCTGCTGTAAGCGACTTATTCAGCTACAATCAAATTTCAGTCTACAGCCATGGAACTCTAGTGGAATAAGATTTAACTATTACTTAGGTTCATTATTAGATAATTTTTTTCTTTGGAATGAATTTAAAGATGATTTTGACTTTGAAGTTCATTTTAACTTAAGTGTCAAATATAACTGTGGAACTGGGGTAAAGAGTTTCTAGTCAAGTTTGATTGATTAATCATAGATATACAGTGCACTTAAGACATCATTATTTGTAAATTAATTGAAAATTGAATAGGGATATATCCAACACAGGTGAGGATGACGCACAATTTTGTATGACTTATGAGCTCGGTTTGTTAAATCCCATCTAAAACAGGGACGGGAGTAACTTTTTCTTAATTCTCCACAAATTCACTTTGCACCTCCTTCCAGCCTTGATTTACACCTACAATTATTCCATTTTACCATATATATATATATATATATTAGCCCTGGGACTTGTAGATGTTGATGAATACTCTGCCACAACAGAGGCAGAGCATAATGATTAAATTAGAATGTGTAAATAGAATATCATGTACATGTACTTTGTCTGTTCGTTAGAAGGCTGTTTAACAGCTGCTGTTATTCATTATAACATAACATGCTATTATTGCTTTAGTGGAGCAAATTAAGCATGTTTTTTCGGTGTTAGTAAAACATTGACAGAATCTCCTGAGAATCTCCCGGAAATCCCTCGAAACCAGCATTTGGCGTTTAGTTTGGCGTTCAGGTCCACTAAAAGTTGGTTAGGGCTTTTGTACAAGATGATCTAAATTCTTTTCTTTTATGAGAAAACTATCATTCCATGTAATGTCTTAACCCTTAGGAACCTGGATTTCTTTTACAACAATGAACTGAGCAAGACTGAATTAATTTAGGGTAAAAACAAAGGAAACAAGTACCTAATTACCAAGCCGTAACAACATCCTCATTTTCCGAGCCTTCGTCGGCAATCAATTAAACAATCTAGTCATCCGTTCGAAATTTCTAGGCATTTTTTAGCAAAATGAACAGCGTAACGTTGTCTGTTTCCTGATTGTAAAATCGAAGAAACCGCCACCTTGTGGCACCCTGCTAACTCAATGTGGATTTCTCGAGAATTTTTAGTGGTACGCTATGAGTTTGTGTACAGACATGGCTTTCCCCAGACGCATACTACTTGTCGATACTAAATTTAAAACTTTCACGGTGCTTTTGCAGTTACTGGGCTAAACCTCACCTCTCGCAAATTTGCAAGATCAGACCTTTCGGTGTCATTTCTGTTCTCTCGCAAATTTGCGAGAGCAGGTTCCTAAGGGTTAAGTTATTTTCTGTTAATGTGCTGGGCAAAACCTTGCAAATGTCCCGGAGATAACTATTGGATTCAGTTTCTGGGCCGGAAACTTAGCCATTCAAGACAGTCCAGTCTGTCTTAAGTACTGGGTACAAATTTAAATCCACACTTACTTTTAAGCTTTATCGATACTAGAAAATCATGCTTTCTCTTGATCCCCTAGGTTAACATTTACGTAATGCTCATCTAGTCAACAAGAAGGAATGGCACTCGACATAACATACCTATACCTATCATTTTTTCCTGTGCTTATTTGCCTAAGCTAGTTTACAAATCAAAACATTGTCTTCATCTTAACCTGTCTAAATGCCAACATTTAGTCTCGCTAGATATTCTTCATTTACTAGCTCAATGATAGAAACCAGGGGTTCCCTGAAGATTCAATAATGATTCTGTGATAGTCAGTTTTGCTTTGCAGCCAGCATAAGCTTCACGTACTATTGTTGTCCGTGGCGGTAACTAATTAGAAAGTGTATTATCCATAGAAATATATAACAGTCATTGACTGTAGTTATGATAATATAATAAAACCCACTTAGTCCAGATTAGCTCAATCCAGGTATTGGTCTAACCGGGATATCATAGTTCACTTTTTTGTAGAATAACCAGGTATATATTTCCTAAATCAAGATTCTCCATAAACCTGATGAGTTACATTTTTTTATTATGATATTAATCTAGAATAAATGGTATTTCTTCTGTGTGAGCACTACATGAATATCACTATTCATGTTTCACAGATATCAGTACCACAGCTCAATGAAGGGGTGAGCGATACTTGGCAAAGAAAATCATGAATTGGTGACTTGTGATATTTTTACAATTCATGGGTGAGATTTATGATCTATGAAACATTTGATTTGTTTCCAAATCCCTGAACTCCAATAGGAGTTGAGCATTGATGTTTTCTGGCTAGATCCATTATCTCTGATCAGCACAAGTGCGTGAACATGTTTTTGCCAACAGCTTCAGTTATGGTATCTGGCACTATCATTTAGTGTTCCCCTGTTTGAAAAGTTATGAGACTTTTATCATATGGCTTACGTCACATAGAATTTTATATTGTATCGTGATTTGTATTGTACATACATGTAATTTATTTCTTGTGCTAATCATTCAAACGTAACAAGCATGGCAGTTTTCCCTAAGTGAAATCATTCAGTCTGTTACTTGTGAAGCCTATGCTATAAATGCTATGCTTTATAATTTTGACATCTTTTTCAGAGCAACATTTTTCGTTATTTCTTCCAAAGACACTTCTTCCCGGAAATGATATTGTTTATTAAAGGTATCCTGAATTCATGAAAGATTTAGCTATAATTATTGTTTTGCTTTGACTCAATTGCAGGTCAGATCCGAAGCTATTCAGAGATGACATCGATATAAAATTCAGCCGAACTCTGAATTCGTGCAAAGTTCCACAGGTATTGAGATATCTAATGTAACACTACTAATTTTCGAAATGGCACTTTACACTTAAGTGGATTGGCCAGATCATTAGGCCACCAATCGGACAAAATTGGAAGAAGTGCGTGCTGGAAACGGCCCAATATTTTTGGATGACATCGAACATTTCACCAGTTGGTCAGCAAGGACTTGCTAATGGTTGGAAATAATCTCACAACTGGGAAAAATAAAATGTGTGACTGACTTGTCAAACAAAGGCATTTGAACTCATGATTCAACAATGTAGTTGACCATATGATGATAATGAGTTCAATTCTTTTTCAGATTCGTCATGCATCAGTTGATCGTTTGTTAGATCGACTCACTGATCTCCGTTTTCTGAGTATTGATTTCTTAAATACATTCCTGTTAACATACCGAGTGTTCACAACTGGTCGTATGGTTCTCGAGGCATTGAGGCGAGTCGTTATCAATCCGGAATACCATGGAAACCTTGATAATAAACGATACAGTACTATTTCAATGCCGTAAGTATATGCAAGACCAAAATATCATAGGTTGTGCCCTTTTGAATATTAGGTTCCAGGGGAACTAGGCTCACACAACTGATTAACCATGAATTATTAGATTAAGTAGGTGTTGCGAATTTTTTTGATAGCCAATCATGACAATTCCTTCACTGACATATCATACCATTGACGAAGCTTGAGGATACTGGGGGTAGCAGTATTACCTGTGGAATGCAAAAAAAACTATTTAACCTATTTAGCCCACATAGGGGCTATTGCTTTCGCAGTTTGTTTGTTGTCCGTTTGCTATCTGTAGATGGAATCCTAATGTTTGGGAAGTTTTGAAGATAGTGTTGATATTAGGTTCGAACATCTATCCATTCAAGACACATCAACAGCCCAAAAACTGGCGTGATGAAAATGGTGAACGTTGTTAACCAAAATCAGTACTTTTTACACATTTTCGAAGTTTTTTAGGGAATTAGTTGATAGAAGAGTTAATAGAAGTTGATCGAATGGACTGGTTTTAGCAGTCAAATCAACATACATCTTTTCCAAAAAAATGGTAGTAGATACATCTCTACTGATATTAGCTAACTGACAAGCATTGTTGCCTTCAGAAAGTAGTCATTTTGGATCAGGTCTTCAGGATGACTGTACGTAGTACATGTCACATCAAACGATTACATCCATTTAATGCAACATACGGTTCTGAAACTTTCGCAGCTTCTTGAATATGAAATACAGAAGGTTGAGTTCGTATATGGTAAATTTTTGTTTCTTGGTTGATTAAATATTGCATAAGTAAGACAGCGTTTAAAATAGTGCCACGTGTACATTTTTAGCCCACTTGCAACTTAAGTGGCTATTGCGTTCACTTTCCGTCTGTCTGTCCGCAGTGGTTTCTGTGTCCTATCACCTAAACCCTTTGACAGATTCTCCTGATATTCAACAATTATGTTGTACTAGATGAGGTTACCCAATGCTGTTTTGTGTTTTTCATTTCCGGCTCTAACTAATGAACCCTTTAAAGTAACTAGGTGAAATTTGATGGATGAGTTATCCTAGAGACTGTGGGTAACTGATTAGATTTCCGGTCCTCTAGGTCAAAGGTCATGGTCACCAGAAGCTGTTTTGTATTTTTCAATTCCTGCTTTCATAAATGGGTCAACATACGCTCTTACTGCCATTCTGATCCACCAAGATAGTCTCAATGCAGGAAATCCAGGTTATGAAAATTACTGAAGATATAGAAATGCGCACCTCTTCACAGTAAATAAGCAATATCATAACAAAAAAGCTAACTATTCTATACAAAATGGTTATGTAGTTTGTATTCATGGTCTATGATAAATCAATTTCGCCATAACCACAGTCTTTTGAAGAGGCCATTTGCTCAAAGTCTGTTAATAGTAAACTGCTGTGTTCATATGGCCATGGTAACAATTGAAATCATATTACTACCACTGTATTTGAATTCTGGTTAACACCAAATGAGAGCAGCTCGCTTCTGGTGGGGCAAGGTAGCCCCAATGAAGGTATGTAACAGGAACCTGTGCATTTACCTGAATGTTGATCACAAATTACCTGAACAAAAAATGCCTTCGTTTCAAATGTAATAATGTATTTGTTTTGTCATGTTTGAACATGACATATGGTTGAACCATTGATACGTACTATTGAAGCCATATAATGAGGATAATTATTAAATTTAGGTTCAATGTGGTGAATTGAATCCTTCAAATGCTGAGAATAACTGTCTATTTTCAGGGCTCATGCATTCCAAACTAGTTCAAATGATGAGTTTGGTGCAACCAGCCCACCAACAGGGGTTGCATTCAGTTTAAGTCCTCCAGACAATCGGTTTCTGATAAAGCCCCAGGCTGAGAAACCTCGCCGAATCAGCACAGGTATGATGAAAATAGAGGTCACGGGTGAGGTCAGCCAACTTGACGGGAAAAACAGCCATTTCCGCAGATGTAAGACATATTGTCAAGAAACAACGTTCAAGGGTCAATGCCAGCTCCGAATATTTGCACATTCTGTTTATACATTTATACATGCATAATACACGCCACATTTATTATTTACATATTTACCTATCCGTCAGATTTATTTATGGTAGAATAAGAAAGAGAAATTTGTCATCTTGATAAATGAATCAGATTATTACAATATTATTCCACCACTTTTTGTGGAAATAGGCCTATATAAATTATCTATTATCTTAACATATGTGTAATCTTAGTCGGTTGACACTTGATCGGGTGATGCTTGGAGTAAACATTTTGATGTTAGAATATATTTGCTCCAAGATTCAACCGTCCCAAAAAAGGTCTTATCTAACACATTTTCTAAGACACCCTGTATATCCAAAGCTTTGCATTTTCGTGGATAGTCTTTGGCCATATTGAAATTATATGAATAATGTCTTATAACAGCCACCAATGTAACATAGCGATTATATCCATGCTGCATATCAACTAAGATTGCACTGTAACTACTTTAATACATCTTTTTGTATATTCTTCAATATGATATACAGCTTTTTTGAGCTCTTGCTGCATTTTTATGAAATATTCGGAGCTGGTGTTTCTTTGTACATATATGTTGTGAGTTCATAGTAAAGTGATGATAGCCACCAAGCACAATCCTTTCCCAAGAAATAATTTTATGGGCTAATAGCAGATACTACTCAAAGGAAAAGAAGCATAGTATTTACGGATTAGTGCACCTTCATTCCTGAAACCCTAACTGCACTTCTGCTTTTGAAATTCATTTATTCATACTGAAATGAGTGAATTCTTGAAAAGATCACTCACTATGATTTTCATTTGCATCAAAATAATTGAATAGTTTTCTCTTCTAATAAAGTCTTGAAAATCTGTTGATGCTGAAGCAGGGTTTCATATAAGCAATCAGAATATTCAAACCCCGTTGCGGATATTGGCGATTTCCCTGAAAATGTGAGGTGATCTGGTATTGGTTAAAGGTTGTCCCAGGTTATTTGATTATAAGTCAATCCTTGCCATCTGTAAGCCACTTGCTTAATTTATGTTCATTAATGCTAGCAAGTGTTTACAAATACATTGGCAACAAGATAGTTTCCAATGTTAAACACTAACAACCTATATTAACATTCAAACTACTGGGAAAATCTGGGACAGCCTTTAGTTATTTTGAACAATTTTCGCTTACTTTCCCTCACAAATTTTATATTTGTAACTTTATCCATTTCAAAACTTCCTTCTATATATTTATACTACCTTTGTTATGTAATATGAATGTTTACTTTTAAAGATGGAGTGTCGGGATTTTGTTGTATGTTTTGTATGATGTGTATACATTCATCATCATCGTTTAATCTCTTTATTTTCATATCTCTGGTTTCTAGCTTGTTATTGTATTTTTCCACTCTAGTTTCCATTTTGAAATCTCTAGTAGAGTAAAGTTCCTTAATCTGTTTTTTATGCTTATGATATGTTCACATAGACATAAACTTCATGTTTGTACATGATAAAGCTATCGCAACAATTCGAGTCAGTGATTCGTGCCACTGATATTCATTGGGAACTTAATCAACTTAATCAACTTCTAAATATAGAAAGATTTTCAATTGATAGATCTCATCATTTTTCTGGATAATCTTAACCCCTTAATGGTTTTGAGTATATATTTATGCCCAATACTTTTCTTGTTCTTGGATTTTTAGGCCAGCCGTAGGCTGAGCCTCATACTATACAAATGGAGCGTATTCAAATGACATGGTTTCCTTCAGAGCAAAGGCTCCTTGACTGTGCAACTGAGCTTATACTCATACAAATCATTCATTAAAACATTATCCATTCTCCTATGAAGCTGAACTTTGAAAAAGTGCCTTGTTAAAATTTATATTGGCTTATTCGCGAAAATCTAAATGCAAAGATATTTGTTTTAAGAAGCCAAGCAGAGAGCAAAGACTCCTCTATGTTCTCTCTTTGTTCCTGCCAGCTCTAGTCACTGTCTGTGCTACTTATGAAAACACAATGGTATTGTGTAAATTATGGATATTGACTCTATAGCTGGGAGATTATTTTGATAAATATAACCCACAGAATGCATCATTTGCCATTTTACGAAAAAGCTGACAGGCTGGCCGTAGTGATCTTTGGGCCTCTTCTTGTTATGTATCCACACTGTTACTTTCATTGTTTGGCATCAAATACATAGATTTCACTGCTCTTCATTCAAGAGAACCCTGGAAGATCCAAGGAAGACTGAATGATTGCAAGTGCAAGTCATAAATTTTGTGCAATAAAATGAAACACTGGGAATGAAACCTTTAAGGGATTAAAACATACATGTACATTGAACAACTAAGGTCTGATTTTAATATTTTTAAAATTTTTCTTTCAAATACTAGACCCTTTCCTGGATTTTGCTACTTTTCTCTGAATTTGTATTGATCGCTTATGATTTGACTACCTGGCTGTGTCATTTGGGTTGATAAACTACCTTCTTATTTCTATGGCAATCTCCAAAAGCATCGAATTTGTGATTCCATAAAACGGGGATTTATGAATATCAGGAGGCTTTCATTCTCATTGCTGTGTGTCTGTTGCAGTCGTCTGGGATCTTCTGTTTTTCCATTGATTGATTAATTGTCATACTCCCACAGACACTTGGGTAAGCGTAAAACTTCAATGTATCCTTCCTGGAGTTTAAAAGAGATCACATGACCACTATTGTCTTGAGGTCCATCATTTGTCAATCTCATTGGTATTTACGGAGGGAGACGACGCTATTCTGGTACAATCCAGTTTCCCAGCTATCGACCTATTCAGAGGTTGCCATGAGTAAAATAATGACTCTAAAAAGTCTCCTGCTCAAGGGGATTTTCTTGTCTCCAAAATAAGATTGCTGGGGTCCAAGGGATGCCAAATTATTGTGTATTCCATTCAAACTCCAAATTCCTGGATGCTTTAGTGGGGTATAAGTTTTTTTAGGAGGACCCCTTGGAGGTTGAATACACCTGCCAACAATCACGGGTTGCCTCCTACAGATGCAGGCCAGCCCAATCTTGATAACCTTATCTGGGTGAGATCATTTCAGGACAGGGTCGTTAAAGTCCTCATTGGTGAGTTGCGTAAAACCGTCACAACTGTTCATTGGGGCCCTGATTCAGAGTCAGTGGCTCAGAAATTAGAAGGGATTGATCAGTTCATACAACCACTGGCTCAGTCTGTCTTACGTGCCATTCCATTATCTGAAGGCAAAATCTTGTCTCGGCATGTCAACAGTGATGGATGCTGGATCCGGGGTTTGCCTAGATTTGGTGGTTTCATATTCAATTTGCTGAGAGCTCACTTAGGGTCTTCCTCTTGACCCTTCATACCTGTACTTGGCAAGCTCTGAAAATTTTTTGAGAGGAGCTGACCAAATCATCCTGACTGGTTCCTTGGAGAAAGTAGCAATCAGGATGCGCCAGCAGCACGAGGTCTTACCTGTCAATCCTCTAGAGTATAAAGCTGTAAACTGTTCACAAGTAACTAGTGCTGTTTTATGAAAAATGCTGCCAGGGACCTAGACATGAAAGTATCAAAAATTCCTTGTTTATTCTATTTCTGGATCACCTTTGGGCAATATTTCTCAAGATTCTGATGCCCGCTGGCTCTCGTCATTGATTTAGGAAATTTTATCACCCTGGGTGACAAATTTCAGGGGGCATTGATTTAAGATTAGTGATCAATCCAAATTCAGAGAATATTGTCAAAAAACTATAGAAATTGGTAAGCACAAAAATATAACATTCAAAAATACAATTTTTAGTGGCAAAAATCTTAATTTATAGATTGACTTGTGTATTTTATCATTGTTTCATTGGTACTACTGGGTAGGTTAAGGACTAGGGATATCTATAAATTGCAACCCATATAACCAGCTCCTCGTCCTATGTCCATCGTAATTTGTTTGAATTTTCAAGACTGGCATTGAATGTTCATTGATAACAGAACATCTGATTGATTGAAGATGAATTGCATTTAAAAATGAGTGGATTTGATTAAAACGTCCAGTTACTCATCAACATTTTAACTCTAAGCAGCTTTCAGTTGAAGCTTCTATAATGACTGATAAAGCTTTCAAAAGCATTTCATAAAGTACATTAAGAGACTAGCTAGAGGCCCTAAGCATATTATCTTGTACATGTATATCTGCTGCATCTTTTCCATGTTACTCTGTTCGTGACTTTTCTTCTGTCGCTATTTCTAGTCAGTAAAGGCGGCCTTCGACGCGAGTCCGGCGGTCATCTTCCAAAAGAGAAACGTTTATCATTTGGTCAGACTTCACAGATGGGTTTGGGTAAATATCATATGCTAAGCTTGTTATGTCTGTTATTCTGGGGCATTGGTGCCCTGTCATTGGTGATTTGGTCATCCCGAATATTTTAATGTGATTGATTACTTTGGTAACTTTTAGCACCCAGTTCCACAGTCTGGGTTAGGATTTGATTCAGAGTTGACTCATTGAAAGTGCCCCAATTTTTACTCTCTGTTTAACTCTTAACTCACAATTGTGGAACTGGACCCTCCAGTATGTTTATCTTATTCACAACAATTAATTAATAGATTATGTCTCTGGAACATAGATTTTTTACTCTTAAAAAGTCCTATCCAGTTATCAAATATAGGCCTATTACTTTTTTCTATTGTTTCCTACTCAAATGTTTTACATAATGCATTGATTATATTTCAGATGAGAAACCCGCTTCTGTACCTGAAGCTACTGTAGCAGCTGAGGAAGAAGCAGAGGCTGACACACTTGACATTCCTCTCAAAATGAAACTTGCTCCAATCGCCTCATGCGAAACACTTTCTGATGTCACTGTTACATGTGAAAAAGGCTCAACCGATGAAGACAGCCCTGAAGACAAAAAAGGAAAGAGCATATCACCTCCAATGATAACCACGACCAGTACAAGTCATCAAAATGGAGTCACGAGTATAACACTCAGTGAACCACCTGGGGAATCATCGACAGACACGGTTGATTCGAAAGTTTTGTCTCCTGTACAGCACAGTATAGTTGTGGACATAATATCTGACAATGTTTGCTCAGCTACCAGTGGACCACAGAGTCCAGTTACAATTGCTTCCTTACCGAGTTCAGACACACTCACTCCCGGCTCGCCGCTTGATAGCCCAAATACATCACCTACGGCCAGTCCAAAAAAAGTGCCAAAAAGTCCCACGAAGTTGGCTGTGCGACCGAAGAAATTCATACCACCAATTAAGATCCCAGCCAGCGGTGGTAGTCAGTCGCTGGATGCGTCGCTTTCACCAGCCTCAAGTCCAAAATTGATGCGAGCAACTTCACCTATTCGTTCACCTGGACGTGCGTCTTCGCCTGCTATCATACAACCATCCCAAACCCAGTCTGCCAAATCGCCAGTTTCCAGTCCGAAGCTAAAGCGTGCTCCATCGCCAATCAGCTGGAGTTATTCCTCACCGAGTATTCCAATCAACATTCGTCGTGGATCAAGTAAGTTAAGGGCTGTATTGTGGCTAATGTAATCAATAATAGCATGATCCTTGTGCTATACATAAGCATGATATGATCTTTCTTATTGTTTTGTTTCCTGTGCGATGTTATTCTTGTTGTCCTTTTAGTGTGGTATAAGCTTTAACTCATATTAAAAGAGTAAATGTAACTTGTATTGAATTGATTTTTGTGTGTTACCCTCGATTGTGATTACAGCACTTTCTTGTCTTGTGTTGTATTGTTATCTTTCTATACACATTATCCTTCCCAATGAGTGAAAAATGTGCACTTAATTCTTTTTATCATATATTGGGGCATTGTAACCTGGCTCTACCGGATTGTTTTTGACTAGAAAAGCTAGAGGAGCTTTGCTATTTCACATGCTTTCAGATCAGTAATGCTTGACAGATAAAAATCTGCAGAGATTATATATAAAAGCAATTAAAAGAAATCCAAATAATACAATTTTTTTGAACATGAGAACTGAATTTTACTAGCAAAATTTTAACCTCAAGTTCTAACCTTCAACACAAATTCTTATTTCATCCTTTTCTCATTCTTTCTCATGCCTTGGCATTCTGGAAGTGTTTTTGTGGTTCAAGGTGTTGTGTGTGTGTGCGCGTGTTGCACGTGAGCAAGGCATGTGTATAATTTATGAAAAAGTGTTTACAATATAGAATTGATTTAGCTTTAACTGGATCAAATTCAGGTTTTTTATACTGACCACATATACGATATTGATCATTTTAAACTTAAAACAGAAGACGATACTGTGAAAAAATGAAGTTGTCAGTGCAACTCATCCACTACGTTCTGTCATTGCTTGGGTATCCTTACAATAGCTTGGGGCTTTATGCTGGCGTTTCGTTGCTGATACCATGGTTTAATTCGAAAGTATCACCCATCAGAGTGACTGATGCTTTTTTCTGGATCACATCACCTGATGCAAGATGGCTTTTAAGCAACCTGTCCTGTTGATCCATTCGTAATTTGGCCATCCGAGTGATATCTATGTGTGTGAATGTTTGAAAATGGCCGACTCAATTTGCACGATTAAGGGTATTTATGATATTAGTACAGATATCAGTATTTTTACAAATATGAAAACAGGACCTTGACAGGTATATGTATATATATATATATATATATATATATATATATATATATATATATATATATATATATATATATATATATACACTGAAATTTTTTATACACGCTGTCCGCTACATATATACTGCACGCTAGGATATATACATTTGAATGAGACACGAGAGTAAAATGATAATAAAAACAATGGTATTAGACCTCATTACAAAGTATACAGTAAAACAAAAGGAAAGAAGCTTTGCTGAAAATGATTCTAATGTATTCCATATTTTGGGTGTAAAGCAGAGCTTCAAAAGCAGCTCACATCAAATCTGTACTGATCAGATAAACTAGATTAAGTAGTTCAATTTAGTTGCCATTTTCCCGAGAACTGCAACCGCCAACATATGTTCAAATCAAAATGAAACCTATTCCCAATTACACACATTTGGCAATTCTCAGTGGGGATGCCAGGCCTCCTAAATGAATTAGCGTACAGATTCTGACTGTTTTTTTTTTACACAAAGGTTAGCCTACACTTCATCTCGTAGGAGTTTATGTGTTACCGTAAAAACCGGCGTATAAGTCTACGCGGCGTATAAGTCGAGGTCGATTTTTAGACCTACATTTCATGATTTTAACATATATCCGGCTTTTAAGTCGAGTCCCTTCTCTTAGAAGAATAATTAGGGTTTTCTGTTACATCACAGAAAACCCTATTGAGATTCGCGTGTTTCTTATTATTATTATTATTATTATTATTATTATTTTTTTCCACACTTTTTTTGTCAAAAGTACATAGGCTTTTAACCATTACCGCTGTTGCCGATACAATCCGTCTGATATCATTCAGCTCACTTCAATCTACAAATACTCCGTGCGAATTTTGAAGAATCAACGTTACAAAAGCACTGTCGGGCCGTAAACATCGAAAATTGAGCCCCATTCAAAGAGCCGACATGTTTTTCTAAGTCGTCTTTCCGAAATCTACCGCACGTTTCTTGTCACGTCGATTATCAATTCAAGCATAAATTAACAAATTTATTACCCAAAGATTGCACATTCTGTCGCGGTTTTTAAAAACTAATTTTAACAATAGCCCAATTTCCTCATCAAATCATATTACCGATACACAGGAAATTTACTACTTTAGATTTTAAAAGCACTGTCGAGCCGTAAACATCGACAAATCGACGTGTGTCACTACATCGTCGTTCCGGGGATCAGCTGCGAGTTTCTCCTCATCATGAGAATCAAATCAAGTACAAATTAATTTATAACTACCAGTGATTTGGCTGCGGGCGTCAAGCAGTTAGTTTAGCAATACCTGTTTTTCTTTACCGAATTAACCGTGTATTTACTAAGATAAATCATGAGTGTACCGGGGAGTCGTAGGCCTAAACGAAACACGCCGAAGAGATATAGCGGAGAAAAGCTGTTATGTCGACGAGGTATCAAAATAAAATAATATATTACTTTATTCGACCGCGGGCTTCAACCTCTATATCAATACCATCAATACTCTATAGTTCCTACAGTACATACCGATCATTGTCAAATGCACAAGGTATTTACTAAATACAAGTATATAACACACTCCTTTCCGTATGCTGGAGTCACACTTGAAATTTGGAGTAAGCGTTCGCTGTGGGGGAAAGGAGATCGTTCGCTTTGTCGCTTGAAGCGTTTATCGAGTTTGACGCGGCTTTAGGCCTACCGGTACTGAGCTTTACTGTCTCAAACAAACACAGTATAATTGTTGCGTTTATTAACGGACTCATTGGATTGAACTTCATAAAGGGCCTCGAGTTGTCGCGTTCAAACTCGACAAGTCGCCATATTTATGTCGATATATCGCGATATATCGCATCAAGTCAACATAAATATGTTGACATATCGTGACGTTTTGACGACTTGAAACTCAGTCGTCATATCACTGGCGTCCTCATCTTTCAGCAACGCCAGTCACATGGATTCGCACGTGTTCTACTTTCTGCGACGCGACACGACTGTCACAACCAACCGACGCGCTCTTGCGACTGGCAGAAACTATTTGCACACAATCGTATTGCAACCGACTTGCACCGAAACTTGCGGTGCAACGCAAGGATCGCCTCGTGTCACAAGACCAACCTACGTCCGGATTTAAGTTACTGCGGAGCACCAGAAATATTTTTTTTTTTCGTTCAAAAGACTTTTCGCTTGAAAATTCTTTCGTCGGAACAAAATTTATTTCGTTTGAACCAATAATATTCTATACGATTGAACCAATTTGAAAAAATCGGAAGAACAAAGTTGAACAAACCTTTTTTTGTCCAAACGAAAGGTTTTTCGTTCGAACAATCGTTCAATTGAACAGAATCTTTTTTAATTTGAACAGAATTTTCTTGTCAGAACATTAAGTTTTTCGTTCGAACAAGTATATTGAAAAAAGTTTTTTCTCCGAACTGAAAGTATGAACTATTTCGTTCAATCGAACAGAATTGTTTTCATTCAAACATTCGTTTGAAAAAATTGTTTTCGCTCGACCAAATTTTTTTGCCGGGACTAAAAATTTTTCATTTCAACAATAACATAGCTTTTTATTTGAACACATTTTTTGTCAGAATGAAGAAAATTTTGGGTTCAAGCAAAAAGCGTATTGTTCGATCAAACAGAATTATTTTCATTCGAACAAGATTTTCTTGTTGGAACATTAAGTTTTTTGGTCGAACAGCGTGTTAAGGTCGATTTGGAAATTTACTCGGTCTGGTATATGTTGGATTACTGTGTATGTTATTTGTCAGGACATTAAACAGAAGACAACTTAGGATAGACCTTGCGTGACTCCACTAGTTTGACCGACTTATTCCAAGATGAGGCGTTCCGTTGATTTCGGCTACAAGTTTTCGTTCAGAGATAACTGCTGAGCCATTTGGGCGACCTATCATTGATACTGTTTCCTAATAGCCTGTTTAGTAATGGCTGATGTTGTGCCTTATCAAATGCTTCGTCGAAATCCACCGTTGAACAGGATTCTAAGACTGTGCAGAAAACCCGTTATTGCTGCTTTGCAGCTATATTTACTAGTATCATTGTATTGAATAGATTGTTTTGATAACGATGTGTGCCTTCACGCACGCGACCACACGTCAGCCTGATTGCTGCTGTGTGTTAATCAATAGACTGTTACACACACTCAGGTATAATACACTACCATACAGTGATACAGTAGTGTGAGTCACATGCTATATATAGCCTAATGTATTAAGCGCTGCTATGAGCGCGCGCATATATGAATACATCGTTTTAAATGAAGCTGTGTCAAAATGAAAGAAGTTTTTTTCATTTAATAACTTTATTTATCATGAATAATTATTCAAACTGTTATAGCACTGTTATAGTCTTTTTTGTCTGGTAGGATCAATATTTCTTGTGACCTGAAAATACTTGTAGAAAACTGTACTCGGCGTATAAGTCGAGGTCAATAATTTAGTGGTAAAATCAAGGGTTAAAAACTCGACTTATACGCCGGTTTTTACGGTATATAGAAACCGATTTTTAACGAAATGCATTACACTTGGACCGGCGATTTCGGTGGGATATTTGAATGTCCGATATACAGAGGCCCTCTATATGCAATATTCTCTATCGGAATTATGTTAAGGAAGAACCGGGACCCGGACCTGGAGTTTCAGTATGATATAAGCAAGTATCCTGTTTATCCTAGTGCATTATATGGAAGGTTGACGGTGATTTCATACTGGTTGAAACCGTTGAACCATCGATCTTAACAAACAGATTTTCTAACTCACGAAGTTCGATGTACTCAGTTAATAATTACTGTATCCTGATATATCACTGAGGAATATGATTCCAAATCCCGATTTCCTATAATGGATTTTCTCATGAATGGGATGAACTTCTGCATTCATTTCAAAATCTGATTTGGCCGGTTCTTACCAATTGGTGAAAAACATTTGACTGTTTGTTGCTCAATTGTTTCTACGCTTGTATGATTTTTTAGGTAAAACGGCTTCAGACCTGGAAAGCGTAGGGACATTCTCGCCAAGAGCAAGTTTCGCTGCGTCAGAAGGCTCACCACCACAAGCGAAAGCTGGTGCCGTTGTAACGTCATCACGGGCATCTAAACGAAGGTACGTTGCAACCAAATTTGCTTGCTATATGCACATATTATGATAATCTGTTCACTCGAAGCAGAGAATAATATGAGTTCCTCCATTACTCATCTTCAAATCAGTGTGTTCTGTAAACTATGCTATATGCACACTTTTCTCTAAGTGAATTTTTCCCACGAGAGTTTTCTCTAAAATAAGGTTTGGGTGTGCAATGTACACAATATACATGCGGCTTGGTGGTTTGAACTGGAGCAATGAGCATTGAATCGAGGCATGAATTTGTTATCCGATGGGCTAACTAGCTACATATAATGGAGTCCTAGTGTTTAGGCACAAACATTGCTAATATCTTATTACATTATCAACCTTGTTGCCTTCTCATTCATAGGTTAATTCTTAAAAATGATTTAGTATCTAAAGCCAAGCACCTTCGAAAGCTATTGGCAGAAGGTAAAATTCGCTCACAGAAAAACACCAGATCAGATTATGAGGAAGAGCATACACAAATTCTCACTGTAATGTGCTAAAGTTAAGCTATTTGACCATATTTGGAACACATATGATATCATAACTTACATAATCAGTTCTGCAACAGCCCGATGAGATTAGTACATCATAAGAATTTAACCTCAGCAGTTAACTCTTGTGTGTACCAGACATACTTATATCCATTTCTTTGGGAATGGGTGGATGTTTTTGTCCATAACTGTAAATTTTGTAAGAATAAACTTGAACATATATTGGAACATAACTCAACACCCCTTTTCGCCTTTTTACAAAATGCTAACACTTCTTTGTGAATGATGACTTTGACAATCCATGTGAAACAAATTTAAATACGATGTGTTTGGTCGGCTGCTTGGCGTTATGATTAGTTTTCAGGTGTAGCCCCCAAATTGACCGAGTTATGGCCAAAAATGTCCAATTATACATACAGCTCCAAAGATACAGGATATGTCATAAAGTGGCAGCCTGCAAAAATGACTATAGTGACAGCTAATGTGTTAAATACAAAAACAATACTGAAACTTACACATTATACGCATTATGAAAATAAAATTGTTCGTTTTTGACATAACTTGTGCGTCCATGTCCTGTTATAATCATTTATCTAATTTCTCTTGTTTATTATCGTATTACTATTTATCATTATTATTACTATTATTATCATATTATTGATTCGTACGTGATGATTTACATATTACTGGTTTACAATATGTATACTCCTCTCATTTTCTTCATTTTCTTATTATTCTTCAACTTTTTCTCATGTGAAATATTTCCAGTCTTTTTTCTCAACAATTTCTTCAATTCTTCGTTTATGATTTCCACATTTTTCTGAATCTTGTCCCCCTCTGTATCTCAATTCCAGGGATGGACGCCTTTTAGAGCTTGAAGACGACTATCATGCAATGTAAAAATCTTTGCGAACAATCATTTAGCATGCCAGTTATGTGTGTTCGCTAATATTGTTTCCCGTTTCTTGCAGTATGTTGTTGGTTGCGCTCCAAAACACCAGAAGGTATTGTCCGATCCCGCAGTGAGGTTTTGGTTGAGAATAATTTTTAAGATGACATGGTTGGCACTTTCCTTCAACTTACTCAAACATTTCCGTTTAATGATAAATTTCTTCATTCTCAAGTCTCTCTAAATATACTTCTCGACCTATTACGTGTTTTGAATAATTTTCAAATATAGAATAAACATCGAATAACAGCTTTTCTAACATCATTTCAATAGCCCAATATTAGCGTTATTAAAGTTACCAGGGTTTATGATAAAACTAAGCTCAAATATGATTGTCATTAACCCTTTCAGTGCGTCTACACCGCAGTGCGGTGTATGAATCAGTGATGGATTTGCCAGAATACCGCATTGCGGTGTATTGATATAATGAGTAATTAGTTTTTATCGCTATTGAAATATGGCAGCACCTGTCAAACATAGTGAAATATTAGTAACTAACGATACACTGCGCCGCGGTGTAGACGCACTTTAGTGGTATTCCCGTTATTCAACACTAGGGCGGAATTTTTCAAAATTTTCAAATTATCTCCAGCACTATAGGCTATTGATTAGTCAGCACTGAAAGGGTTAAAGTAAATTGAATGTACAAAGAGTTCATCTTGCACACAGCCTGTATAGTAAATTACATGTACCATGTACAGATATTTTTTACTTATGCATATTCGTAAAGACAAAAGTGAATTCTAGCAACCAATGCCAACCTTGTCATCTGTTTTCCATATTTTTTCAAGTTTTTACCTTTCCTTTCCATTCATTATACATTTGCTGAACGCTAATTTCCAATATATTCATGTTTTTTCAGTATTTATATACATATCGCTTAGAAAATTTAAACCCTGGAATCTATCGACTTAATATGATAAATATATTACGATATTATTATCTTTGCATACATTAAGTAGTGTATAAAATGTAGCCAACAGTACATTCATGTACGTGTACATGTACATTCTACCATTGGCTCAATGGCTAGATTTCTAATTACTACTTACACATATGATGTGCAGTCTTCACCATTTGTTTTTAGCTTGTTGCAAATTCCTCCCTTTCAAAGCCTTTTATAGATTTTTACCAGTTGCTATCGCACTTAAGTTCATATTGTGCTAATACTTAAAAAGAACATATGGTAGATAAAAGTTTTTTATTTGAAATATTTTTTCCATTTAGTTCTAAATAATTTTAGATGATATATTATTCGTTGTGATATATTTTAACTCTTGTTGCTTATCAAAATTGATTTCAAAGCTTGAAATGATTTATTATCGCACTATTTAAGCAAAGCAAGCAAGCATATACTTTATTCTATCGTCACCTTTTTGTAACTCACTGAAAAAAAAGAAAAACTGGAATATCTTGGACATTATGTAGATAGAAAAAATTGATAAGATTTTTTACAGGTCTTAACCAACCCCCCACACCGCAGTCTTGGTCTGCAGAATGAAAATTGTTCCTACTTAAAAGTATACTTTTGATGATAAGGTTGATGGTGGAAAGGAAAGATGAATTTTTCCGGTGTTGCCTGCACAATCTGGAATGAAACAAAAGCGTTTAACCGAATTCATACTGTTTGAAAAAAGAATTTTTCCCCCTACAATTGTCATTGGAAGGTTCACAAAACCTTCACTTGATCAAACTTTGTTCCAATGGTTGCATGACTTTATTATGAATATTATATATTTCTATATGAACTGTAGGTCTTTCTTCTTCAGCTAAAGCACTTTTTTCATAAAGTATGTTCTATTTGCAGTGTGCCAAGCCTCCCATTTCTATTTCGTGAACTTGCACTCTTTTTGCCGTGTGTTCTCGTGTCTCAATGAAACATCCAAACGGCAAACACAAGTTACTGAAATAAG
This sequence comes from Tubulanus polymorphus, assembly GCF_964204645.1. Taxonomy (NCBI): domain Eukaryota; kingdom Metazoa; phylum Nemertea; class Palaeonemertea; order Tubulaniformes; family Tubulanidae; genus Tubulanus; species Tubulanus polymorphus. The sequence continues at coordinate 9,577,674 of NC_134029.1, read as the reverse complement.
CCCAGTTCAGTTAATCCCAATCAATTCCTTACAATCTATATAACAGGACCTATTCCAAGTTCATTTTGCAGACTTAATATTTTGGGTGTCAGGTATATGCAAATTAGCTTAGATGCTCACCTCTTATTGGCCACCATTTTATGTGAAAAGAAGATAACAAATCAAATTCTATCAAGGTCTTTTAGATCCATGATCAATGTAAACATGCACATCGTTGCATATTGGAATGAAGTATTGTCATCGCCCACATGATATACGCATTTATTATGATACTTACGCACATGAATATGCATGGTTTGTAGTATCTTCCCTTGGCAGGGATTCGAAACCTTATGGCATTGCAAGACTCTGCTGTGGCACAAAATCCTTAGTATTTGTATCGATCGATAATGAAAGCAAAGGCAACCTTCTGTTGTAACTGGCAAACGCATGATAACCCCCTAAATGATTGTTACAGGTAAAATATGCTCAAAGAAATTTATAGGCATCATCATCCTGCATCCTGTTATTCTATTACCTTTCTTTCTGTATATATACATACAACATACTGAACATCTGTCTGTTTCATGTATACGTATTTTTGTCCATATATACAATATGCGGTATAAGGATTTGTACCAAATACATTGTATGTCTTGTCTTGTTCAGTGCTGTAAATATTTTCTTGGAAGAATATGTATTATATATGATATGATCTCTACGTGGACACTTATATATCCATTTTGTATAATCAATATTACCGGCCATCTGTTGTGGGCATGTATATACAAATATATCCTTGCAATGAAAGTACAAATAATCTGCATTCCAATCTATATACAATGCATGCAATATCTTGCCTTAGGTAATGGAATCATCATTATTTAACCACATAGTATTAATGTTCCAGCGAGTTGTATGCACTACTACTTATATTCATCAACAGCAGCCATGATTATGGCTCCATACCTAACATAATTTGATCTTACTTTTTTAAATGTATTAACTGGGTAACTGAGCTTTTGAAGGTATCCAGATGTTCTCTGTTTCAAATTGTTTTCAAGGAATATCTGTTCTTACTTATACATCCATATTTTAGATCTGCCAGTTGCGAACACTCCCCAAGTTTATGTACAACATTTGAAACTGTTCATTAATTTTCTTTATGCTGGATTTTTTATCAGATCTAGCAGTACGGCTGCTGCGTCAGCTTTTGCTGTAGCGACAGCGGGAGCAGCGAACCCACCTGGTCATCCACGTACTGTTAGTCGGTACCCGAGTGCAGGTCAGTACGTTTTGTTATTATCAATAAGTAAAGTGAAGATATGCTCAGAGCTACAACGTTTGAAAGTGTGTGTGTATGGTTTCTATTAGGTGCTACAGATTTGAAACCGTTTGTGAAAAAACGTGAATCAGTGATCAGTACAGCTGCAACTATGAGAGTTCTAAATGTGCTAAAACATTGGGTATCAAAGCATTCATCGGTAAGTTCAGAAATTTCTGACATATACCTGGTACTGATTGAGTTTTATGATGTCTATGAGTCTGAATATAGGAATGCAGATCATTTGAAATTATCTGATAACATTCTAGGACTTTGAATCTGATCCTGGTTTGAAACAACGAGTGAAAGATGTGCTTGAGGAGATGGTGTGCTGTAGTAATCTACTACCAGCTGAGCATAAAGCAGCCGCTAGTATATTACGGACTATCATGAAAGATGATCTTCAGGATGGGAAAAAAGTAGAGCTTAGCAAGTTACTGGAGCCTCCACCTGTAAGTCTCGTAATCCCCAGATGTGATGTTACATATACTTATTCATTGTATTTCCTGATGAAGTACTTGAATAATGATGATAATACTTTAAGCTTTAGTAAACCTTCTAAACGGTGCCACAGTTAGAATTTTAGAAATACTACACACTCGTATCAGTCAAGGCGCTTAGTTTCAAATGCAAACTAGGAGATTTCATGGCCTACCGGTTTGGTATCTTTGGTTTTGCAGGCCCGCAGCTAGACATATTGTTGGGGGCTTCGATTTTGGAACTTTTTGTTAGGTGCTCAGGCCAAACAAAAATGATAACGTTTTTCTCATTTATAAAGGAAACCTGTATGCCCAAGTGACCGGGCAGGCAGCATTTCAGGCAAGTTCTTACTGTTTGCCAAATACCATTCTAGTATGCTTGTCAGCCTAGTTTGGTTTCCAGATGTTGGATCATTCCTATCTTCCTGTTTTTCCCAATTTTCTTCCCAACTTTCGAGGTTACATCAATTATTTTTGGTTTACCTTTGTCAGCAGTATGAGGTTGGCATTGAGGCAATTCATGTAAAATGGCGGTACGTTTTTTTTATGTGAGCATTTTTTCATTGGTTCTCTGGTTAACCCTTTCAATACCACATAGTGTCTCCGCTGCTATACCGGAGGGAATTTAGGGGTTTATAAGGGTATATTTGAGGCTTCATAGAATAGTTACCAAGGTATCTGACACAGAAAAATTATATAGCATGTTGTTGATAACTTTTGGGCCAACAAAGTAGACATAAATAATTTGAATATAATTGAACTTGAGGTCAAGGCCACATACTCCAAGATGGCCGCCATGAAAAAAATTCACAAAAAAGTTTCAGATAAACTGCTCTGTCTCCCAGCAAAATGCACTGATCTATTCAATTCCAACTGAAATTGTATGCCATATATCGTTACTTTATGTAGTAAAAATTTCAAAGCAATAGAACAACTGAAAATTTATTTTTCCACTCATTTACCCACTTTTCCACCGATATGTCGGAAGGCCAGATGTAAGGGGTTTCATTGGCGTATAATTTCAGGCCTCAGAAAATTTTTACCTATGTATTTGACACTGATACATTGTATACCATGGTGTTGATAACCTTTGGGCTTACAAATAAGACAAATTATTTGGATGTATGTGACCTTGAGGATGGACAGTTTCTGGTTCTTCATTATTGTCACTGATTTCATTTTCATCATCAAAATCATTGCCGGCACTATAAACCTATTTTCTGACTAAGTCTCATCATCTGAACTGCTGCTGTCATATTCGTTGTCACTCTCAATTTGTTCACTACCAAATTCCAAGTCACCAGCATCACTGTCAGCATCATATATGAGCTGCTGAACCGTTTCATCCAGCCAAATTGTTTTTTTCCTGGCTTTTGCCATCTTGGATTTTATGCAGATGGCAGCACCGGCTGATACTGATAGATATGCCCTTCTAGAAGAATGGTTAAGCGATACCGTATCACATACGGTACGGGTATGCTAGCTTGCCAATTTGTGCCATATGCCATACAGTGGTGGTATTGTAAGGGTTAAACAACGTATAATCGATGCGATTGAAGACATGTCAAACCTCCGTCGACTACATGGTCAACTTTGTTTAAATTCGACGAAAATCTGTTTTTGGCAGGAAAATCCTTAGCTCTTGCGTATCAAATTGCAATGACCTCGATTGGGGGGCATCGTCTCTACGAGCGAATGTCATTGGCTTTTTTGGGATATACGGGGAATTCTGGCGCTACTAAAATAATTATGGGAAAGCCATTAATGGCGAACGTTTCATTGGACTAGGTGCCGTATGTGCGAATTTTGAATGCTCATTGCTGGTGAGAGAATCATTATTCACATATCGCCATAGGTATTGTTTCATTTTAATACCCGGTGATCGTGTTGATTGAGATTGAAGTGAAGCGAATGTTCACTACACAAGGCCTCCACGTGCGCGGGAGTGCTAAACATTAGACTGTTGCACACACAAACACACGCTCATACAGACTACTAGATGGTGATGCTTTACCCCTGCTTGGTGCGTGCACGTTCGGTATGATAACAGGCTGAATAATCATCGTAGCAGAAGATGAGCGCTGTGTTTTCTGTTTTTGAAAATATATAATAGTTTCCCTGCCGCGCCTACCTGTACCCTACGAAATTTTTGGGGTAGACCATAAACAAATGTTTCTCTTTGGTCTTATTTGACTACAAAATAATTCTTTAAGAAAGATGAAATACAATATAAACTTCTAGAACTTTGAGGTAACGAATTTAAAAGATTTTTCAAGCAATGCCCTTACTCCCAACAATCTCTAGCTTTCAAGGTAAACCACACTTTTCCCATGGGCAATTTATTTATAAATAATCAAAAGGAAACAAGAAGCTAGAGACACTGCCTAGTTTGGCTGCCATACCTTGGATCATTCCTACCTACATTTTTCTCCTCTGGCTAAAGGATCTTTTACAGAAATAGCTCTAGGGAATATCAAATAGAAAATTTATCACCAGCTTTACTTTTTTCTAGGAAACATGAAAACTTAAGTTACAGACTTCGTAGGTTGCTCAAACACACACAGCAAGCTCCCTTTCATTTAATTACTAAATTAGTAGCTTTTTCGTGACGTTAGAAAAATCTGACTGATGTTGTGATTTTTGCTGCCTCAGTGGAGGTATTATGTGTGAGAGGTCTTGTATTACTGCACGCACACGTCATTCTCACAGTATCGTGTACCATGTTTAATAAGCCATGTGTTTGGATTGTCACAACAACACCTTTTCTGGAAAATGATGTTAGAAAAACGTAAATAAATGATTGGATTTATCATAATCACACCCACCTGGTATCATAAATCAACTTTGAATTGTCACAATGCCCCAATATTATCCGTACTTGATCAAAACTATTGGCGCTATTCACAAATTCCAATCAATTCTATTCCATCAAATATGAAAATTCAATTCAATTGTATTCGAAAATGAATGTGGAGGTAGGAAAAATCAGGAGTATTTTTTTCCAAACAAAATAATGTCTGTCACAAAAAAATTCATTTAGCTTGATTAACCCATTAGCACTCAGAAATTTCACTATGTAGTGTCAATTACTCCTCAGAAAATTCCAGGTAAAATCCAAGTTCATCACGATACCGAATAGCTCATTTGCTGTTTATTTCCATGCATTACAAGTTCGTGATATTTTGTAGTAAGTAGTCAAAACTTTCATATGATATAAGATTTGATGAGGTGAGCCATCAAAATCGTGTCCTTTTGGCCCCCTGAAATTCATCCAAACTTACTTGAATTCGAAGTGAGCGCTCAAATCTGTCACTAGTCCATTAATGAGCCAACCCACTCTTTTAGGCTGGTGTTATAGTTCCTTACACGGGTGATCATGTGCTAGTATGTCACCAAGTACATGTTGTGAAATTCAGTTCTTGTTTATTTCTTTTTTTCAGCTACAATCAAAAGACAATTTTGATACATTGTCAGCACTTGACATTGCCGAACAGCTCACCTATCTAGACCATCAGATATTCAAATCCATACGAAGCGAGTAAGTTGTGACAGAAATTTCATTTGTTTGGCCTCACCTCATTATGATATCAGATAAGCAACCAGAAACGTTTTGACACTAACAAATTCTGTAAAACTGGCTGAAGTCATCATAGCTGGGACCATGATAATGTCGACATTCACTTAAAAGAACAACATCAGTGATGGGACTACCTAATGACGTTGCTGGGTTCAACTGTACTGGTACTGCTGCTGGAGAAGATATTCCGGAAAACAATCCACTGGTCCTTTTATTTGTTACATCTCACTAATTCTCAATGATTATCAGTGTATTCTGAATCTATATGGCCATAAAGAGTTTCATGTCAGTGCGCGTTTTTGTTTCATGTCAATTGAATATATAAACATTAAAACTTTTTTTGAGTTTTGAGCGTACCACAGGCTTTCAATCAATGGCAATCCACTGTATCATAGATCTTATATCTGTGTATGATTTATGTATGTATCCACCCTAGACACATCTGTGGCCCGAAAATTGACCTGACTGGAATCGAGATGGCTATTGTGGTTAAGCTTAATGGGTACCTTTGCATATATTCAGCCGACTTCGGACTTTGAACAGTCGCAGCAGTCGAATGGCTGAACTGTCGCAGCAGGCTATTGTGTTGACTTTTTGTCTGTTTGTCTGTCTGTGGATGGAATTAAGTTATGTTGGGAAGTTTTGAAGACACATATGATGTCTTGATATTTTGTTTATACATCTATCCTAGACAGCACCAGTTTCAAAACAAACTTGTCAATAAACGCATGCTTTTGTTGTTAGTGCAATCATTCCTTCCTGCACATCAGTCGTCAGTAAACCACCTTCGTAGTTACTGAGCTGCTGACCAAGTTTTCATCAATGCTTTCAAAATACTACTATAGACTAATACATGTACATGTATGTACCTCATTGATTTTATACCTGGATGATTCATTTCATTGTGAAATCTACTGGTTCAAAGCCGCATTTTACTAAGTGGGCACAGCATCCCTGGACCCCGTGTTGAAGTTTTCGGGGCAAATTTTGAAGACGTTCATCTTGAGGTTTGGTATGTTTATGTATATCCAGTATATCCATGGGGCCTAGCATCACAAGAAATATTTTATTGTATTGTCCAAATAAGGTCATTTCAGGTCTGAATTCTTAAGCCTCTATGGTTCTTCCCCTTAATGGTTTGTCATATAACATTGAAATTTGAGATAAGTTAACTTCACTAGGAAAATATCTTTGACATATCAGATGGGTTTTTGGATTAGTTCATAATTACGCAGTCAGCAGCCATCTTAGTTTTCCAGTTCTTGCATGTATATGGAGAATTTGGTTTTTTAGCTGCAGCTCATAGCCGCAGCTATCACTATATACTACATTAAAAAAATGTGCAAAATGTGTGACTGACACCTCCTTAAAATCGAATGAACACATTTGGCGAGTCTTGATCCTAAATTGCTCATAGGAAGAATAACAATTTTGGTTTCACTTAGAAATCAAGATTTTTCATTCGCAAAAATCAAAATTCTGAAAAAAATTACAAATATCTTATTGGCCGCTAAATCACAGCATTTATCAGTAACTCTAAACAATGCACATGTTTTGAACATCTTTACTAGACCCTATGAATAAGATCTGTTAGAATTATAGGTTAAAATTGTAGTTCAAAATAGAAGTATAATAGGTCCCTTCTGCCTATATGTATGTAATAAATGAATACTTCCTATACTCAATGAAGTAGATAATAAGGGATTTGGTTTTGTTTTGTAGGGAATTGTTGTGTCAAGCCTGGATGAAACCTGACAAGCAACATAAAGCTCCTCATGTGCTGCTGGTCAGCAAACGCTTCAATGAAGTAAGTATCTGTTAGTCAATTTGCCTATGATGAGAAGATTCTTGAAATACATCAGTCAGGTATGGTGTATTCAAAGGGAGTGCAGGGTTAGGCATACCCAAGTATAAACTTTTCCATTTCAAGATTTTTACTGGCTAAAACGTTCTAGCGAATGAAAATAGTGTTATCGCCTTCGTAACAACACATTCGCTTCCAGCTCAATTGCCATGACAAATATTCTCATAGGTCGGCACTGGAACTGTTACGTAGTCAGCTTTTTTCAAAATTGACCAATGAGCATTGAGAATGAAGCTGAGTTTGTTCACATTGCCTGCCAATGGGGTACCCACAGCGCTACTGTGGCAATCAACCATTCCACTTATGGCAGGCAAGAGTCCGCCAGGTTTGCTAGTAGATAGTTGGTCGTCCGCGTTTGATTTCTTCTACATTTCAATTAAATCTAAATGAACTTTTCTCTTAAATGAATCAATTATTTATGAAAACGAGTAGAAGAATGAAAGTATTGTATATGTAGGGGGTGTTGTGATAATATATGGATTGAAGATTAAAAAAATCCAGTGCAAAGCCCATTGAAAATGAACTAATTTTGAGAATGGATGTCCTTCTGCTCGTCAGGCCATCAAGCGGGATAGCTGGTTTTGCGGTTACCCCATTAGAAACTGTGTCATTCCCGGGTGCCAGAGAACAATTATCTAACTGTAAATAGGAAAAATCAGCTACGAATGTATTTTAATGGCATTAATGACAAAACAGGAAGTATGAGTGTATTTGTAGCCTGCAGCAAGCGTGTTTAATTTCTACCCATTGCATTTACTTTTGCTGCGGGACATCCAGAGAAAAATTGCAGGCCCCTATCAGAGGGCTCATCATAGGTACCCTTTGCAGTGGCAAAACTGTAAAAATAATAATTCTTTTTGTGTATGTTAGGTCAGTCGATTGGTCGTATCGGAAATAGTTGGAAGATCAAACATACAAGATCGCGTTGCATGTATTGAGAAATGGGCAGCCATAGCTGATATCTGTCGCTGCATGCATAATTACAATGGAGTACTACAAATTTGTGCCGCTTTTGTGAATAGTTCTGTATATAGATTAAAGCGCACTTGGGATAGATTACCGAAGCAGGTATTTTGTTTTGACTGAAAGATCGAAAGTAATTATCATTTGGAAATATCTGAAGATGAGAAAACCAAATTGACAGGCGCAGCACAGGTTGCATTGTTTTGTTAACTAAGGCATTGTAAAAGAAATGAAATTATATCATTTCCTTCAGTCATTCCTAATGTTTTGTAACCTATTTTTGGTATATAATTTTTATGCAATGATTAAGCTAGTTCATGGAAAACCTCAAAATGGTTCTATTCATTTTCCAGACTAAACAAATGATTGAGAAGTTACAGACATTGGTTTCATCGGATGGAAGATTTAAGAATATGAGGGATGCACTGCACCGGTAATACATGATTCATGGTTTTAACTCCTTTTGGACAAAGGCTCCAATAAAACATGAAGTATACTTCTACAAAAATTCAGCTCTACATGCAAAGAACGTCAAGCCCAGGCAATTTGTGGTGTCAAATGTTTCAAGTGTGCCTTTTTTCAGGTCCCCATTTTCCCCCTGCCAGGTCGCAAAATTTTCTCTAATTTTGGATGAAATCGCTAAGACTAATATTGGAAGTGCTCCCTACCAGTTTATCATGCTTCAGTTCAGGATGAGCTTGGAACCTTTGGTATTAACCAAGTTTGTGAATGCATTCCAAAAATTTTTGCAGGAGAACAGGAGAAAATGTTTGACTTTTCATTCCTTATGATTAGTTGAAAGTGAAGAATTCGGGCTTTGGACCTGGCTAAGTGGACTTGCTCTATAGGGTGTTATGGCAGCTTTCTTCTCTCACCCATGAGATCTTCTTAGGTAGATGAAGCCTCAGCACTTGACCATAGAATCTCTAATGCTTCTTGGATGCCCAGTGCTCTTCACTGATGGCAATCACTGTTTTGGGGCACACCTGGAGAGATGATGCGAGTTCGATGTATGGTTTCCACCTTGGGAAAAGACTTGCCCCATAATCTAGAAATCTTCACAGTGTGAAAGGCCCTGAGATTCTTTCAATAGATGGTAGTAGGCTGTCATATTCAGTTAGCTTCCAAGAATTTCATAGTCAATGCCTACCTGCAGAACCAGGTAGGCACCAGGTCCTACAACCTGTTCCTGAGATATCTCTGTCTGTGTTTCACCTAGCAGGAATTCATTGTGGTGATGGATGCCCTGTTCTGACTGTTCGACTGTCTTCGAGATGTTGCCAGCAAAAATCTGGTACCTCCCATTGAATTTGATCACAGTGTCAATGGGCAGAGCCCAGCTTTTGTCTCACCATTCCCAGACAATCGGGCATGCGCATCCTACTCCATATCTCTGGCATGGAGCAATCTCAGTGCATACCTTTCCACCACTTGTCTTCTGCTAATGAACCTGATTATGTCAAAGGTGAATTGCTCCTCATGGCTCCCTGCTGGCTGGCTCAATTATGGTTCAGTCACACAGCGTTACTTGATTTTTACCTTCATGACGTAGTCATGAAGGTTATAAGATGGTAGCGAGTCGATGACGTCATTTTCGTATCGCCACATAACTTGTTGGTGGGAGTTCAGAGGAAGATTTGTCAAACGAATAAATACTTTAATCTTATTAATGCAGAGTGTGAAATTTCGCTTTTTAAAAATATTTCCCTAAATTATTAGAAAATGCCGATAGTAAGACCGTGGGAAAGTTTTTATCGTTGAATGGGCGAATCGCGGCGGCAGAGTGCACCTGTGATAAGGCGGAAATAGTTCCATGTGAAGGCAAAGCTTTTAAATTATTAGACAGTCGGAGGTGGTTTATTAACTTTTTTCAAAGTTAATAAACTCATAGTGCTGCTATTTTCCCAATCAAATTGCTAGATTTCGATCGTTTCTCATAAGTCAACACTTGTAATTCAAGTGTGATTTTGATGTGTGTAGAGATACATCGTGACTAGCGTATTGATTGGCGGCGCCATGTTTAAGCTGCGCGTCGATCGTTGAATAGTGGAATTATAGGGTTGAATTATCTTGATTGTATCCATACGAAGTTTATTAAAGGTTAGTGTCAACAAATGGTCTCTTACAGTCCCCTAATTTATGTGGAAAGACACTCTTAACCGGCAAAACCGTGGTCTGTTTCGTGTTATCGTTGGCCTACGTGACTGACCTTGCTTGAGCGTTAGCTGCCGGCGCGCCGCTTCAAAGTTATGAATAGTATTATATAACTGATTGTTAATGACATACAACAAATTAACCTTTAAAGAAAGGTACCTAGTATCTGACATTCTACTGAAAAATTCCGGATTGATTCACCGCATAGTTTTTTCATAGTGAGCATTTTTTTATATGAATCAATTAAGATGATTGACAGACGCGGGTGCGTTTGTATCAGCTGTTGAAGACATTTGATGTAAACAATAATTTTAACCACGTGCGCGATGAAAATAGGGACATCAAACTAAGAAGCACTGAATTTTTTAATTACATGTGATTTGAATAGGCATCTGTGCTGGTTTTTCAAAGTCGAATCTTAATTGACTCCTATTGTATAGGACTAAGCCAGGCCCTCCGGAATTGAATTGAATTCGACAGTAATTTGCCTGTAAATTGCGATGAATCTTTTTGAAAATAAGCTTGAAGATTGGGTCTGGCGAGATGTGCACCCCTATTGTAAAGAAATGTTATTGGTGATCAAATATGGCTGCCATTGGGGTGGCCATCTTGAATTTCTTGTTTGCACGATGCAGCCTGCAATTCTTGATGGATTATCACAAAATTTTGTGTGAGGATCAGGGTAGGTAAGCTGTCCATGCCTTTAGTATTTGGAGGTCATCGGCTTTCAAATGTGGCTGCCAGGTCAGCCATCTTGAATTTCTTACACGAAATGGCCTGCAATTCTTGATGCATTTTCATGATACTAGGTGTAAGAATTTTGGTAGGTGAAATGTCTACCCCTTATTGAAAATTGAGTTCAAGTATGGCCACCAGGATTGCCATCCATCTTTCTTGATGCATTTTTTCATGTAGTGTGATCTTTGGGGCAGCTAAAATGGGCTTGTCTTTTCATGTAAGGATATATTAACAGAAAATGAACATTATCGCCACATAGCCTATACTATCTTAACTATTTTAAAACTTGTTACATCATTACAATGTCAATCTTTCTGTAAAACTTTGAATACTGAATCTTCTTCTACTGCGTCATGAAGGTATAAGGCCCGTGGGCCTCTTGTTCTGTCTCTGTTGTCACAAGGCTGATTTCATCGATGAATCTTTATGTGTGGATGCTGTCAAGCAAACCCTACTGGGTGAATTTTCCACTCAAAACGACCATAATGACTGGAAGTGGGGGTTCCTTGTTTGATGAGGTGGGTGAGTGGTCAATCCTGGCTGTCCTGCTGTGATAGACTTTTTCCACTTCTCTTTAAGGAGAAGACCGGGGACAACTATAAAACAGTTACATTACCGCTTTTACACACACTGATAGGTGTACTGGTCTTCCACTAGTTGCCTTGGACCTCAAATCACCCAATTGATTTACACTGATAAAAAAAACAAGGGCAGCAGAGGGTCAGACATAATGGTAGTTTTGTAATATCAGATGAATCAGCTGCATGAACCATTTTGTCTTTGCCTTTTTTTTCTGTTTAGCAATGGTGGCGCATTTCTTTGAGGTGCTAGTCATTAAAACAATCTCCTGGGCAGTTTTATGGGCGGTTCTTGCTTCAGGTGTGCAAGGCTTGGAAATTCTGTTCGGAAATGTTTTGGGAATTTGATTAATTATTGTCTAATCTGGCAATTTTTTCTTCACTTCACGTAGCATACGTTTCGTTATCAAGGGCAAACGTCTTTTCTTGAATATCACCATCATCAACCAGTCACCACTAAATGTTGATTTCCCTGTAGTACAATGATATGTTTTCTTAAATAAAGACCCCAATTCCATTTTGAAAAAATTGAAAGAATACCGTATTTTCCGGCCAATAAGCCGAGGGCAGTTTTTTAGCCTAAAATACATGGATTTCATAAAGCTTCGCCCAATAAGCCGAGGCCCTTCATCAGAGATTTTAATTCACTGATTTGTCAATTAGTTCGTCTTAATTTAAGAGGCTGACAGTAGCACCCGCCGATGTGTGAGAGTGCTGTGTATACTATCATCGCGGAGTGACTGTGCTATATATAGACTCACTCAGCTGATTACTATACACACAGCCATACACGCAGTACGCGGCTCACTGCTGATTTGCATATATACTAATGTTTGAACTGACAGGTGGTAGTACGATGAACTCGCGCATTATATAAATGTATACCATTGCCGCTGTGCGGTGATAGAACAATCAAAGTAAAAATAAAATAGTTCAAAATAGATTATAATTGGTAGTAAATAATGACCTCAAATAAATATCGACCACTTTTCTTGATTTTGACGATCATTGAGAGCATTAGAGTGGCATAGATCAGGAAGTGATTTTTTATGTCAGATCGTATCCGCCCAATAAGCCGATCATGATATTTCGGGTAAAAATCTGAGGCTAGAAAATCGGCTTATTGGCCGGAAAATACGGTAACTCATTAAATGCTTGAGAATGCTTTTGGGAATTTTCCAAAATAACTGTGGTAACCCTGATTTTAACAAAGAATGTATTCAAGGAAATATCACAATTCTTGGGTTTTCACTGTGAAAATATATATTTATTCCATCCCTCCTCCCTGCCTAGCTAAAAATCCTAATCCTGTGATTTTAACTTTTTGGTAAAATATCACCAGATTTAGAATGTTTATAGAAAATTATTTCATTATTGTAGATGTGATCCTCCCTGTATCCCATACCTGGGTATGTACCTTACAGACTTGTCCTTCATTGAGGAAGGAACACCTAATGTCACAGAAGAAGGACTTGTTAATTTCTCAAAAATGAGGATGGTAAGATGTTTGTTGATTGTGACATAAATCATCAATTCATTTACTCGGCCTCAATTGACAACTGGTATATCTATTTCTATGATTTTAGGTTGCCCATGTTATCAGGGAAATTCAATTATTTCAACAAACGACATATAGAATTGAACATCATTCAAGGGTTAGTTCTTAATAGACATCACTCTACTAACCAGATATTCAAACGAGCAGTCAAAATGAAATATGCAAATTATTTGGTACTGAAGATATGTAACTGTAATCATTGCTATGATCAGTCTTCCCTGTATTATTTATTGCCACTACATCTTTACATAGTCAGCTATTATTCCTAATTGCCCAATGAGCAATAGATTATAGCAGGTATCCTGTTGTCTGCCTCCCAAAACCAAATTTCAGCAACATTAAATGCCATGAATTCCAGTGAGCATGCAATGTTTTGCAAGCAGTTAGTGCAATGGAGTATCCACTATCTGTAACTACAATCTCATGGTATTACCAGATGTAATAAGCACTTAAGTGTCTTACCATACAGTAGAAGCAAAGGAGTGAAACATATATTCATAAGCTACCATGGTTTGCCTGTGGCACAAAACTGCATGTATTGGATTTCCGTTACAGGTCACTAATTATCTTTTGGATCCGACTCGGTTATTAGAAGAAGAAGATACGTATCGTTATTCACTAATGATTGAACCAAGACAGTCAATTGCAGTTCCAAGTAGTGGTACAGTCAGTAGACATTCATTCTCTGGACCGACGTCTTCATCATAGCATTGTAAGTACAGCTCATCATAAAATTAATGTTTGCTCAGTTCAATTGCATTGATATTTGTAGATTATATGGTTTAACAGGTAGCACTGATAGATGTTCAGCTCATCATGAAACTTTGATATACGTGCTCTTCATCATGAAGCATTGATGGATTGTAAGCGTATAAATCAAGGTTTTATGCCCCGATTTACCAAAAAATATTGATCAGCAAAGATTTGTTACAAATTCCATGAAACAAAAAAAAAACAGTACTCTTATCTATCACGGCTATAATAGGTAAGATGATTATTCATGATAAATGATCATATTTTATCAGAAAAACTTCTTTCATTGAAACGCCATGTAAAGCAATACATTCATGCATGCTGCACTGTTAAGTGCTTTGCAGTGTCTATAGACATCAGGCTACTGCATGCATTACTCGCTACAGACATTACTACTGCTGTCACTGTAGTGGTGAAATTTCTGTTGTGGAGACATATAACTATGGATACAGGTGGAAACCTTCAAAATAGATATCCTGCTAAGTACTGTACATTGCTGCGCATGAATTTTTTCATTCAGTTTTTGAATGAGCGAAGTTTTGGAATAGAATAAACTTCATTAAGAATAATCAAGTAAACTATTATAGCAGTGATAGATAAGAGCACTGCCTTCATTAGCCAACTTGGGACTTAAGTCCCCAGCGGAGTATTATCTCTGTCGCCATCTGGAATCCAGTTTTTTGGGGGGAAATTTTGAAGTCTTTATACATGTATCTACTTAAGACAAATCTGCAGCCCAAAAACAGGCCTGATCGGATTCAAAGTAGCTGATCCCGATTGGTGGCCATTGTTGTTCGCCAAAATCAGCACTCAACACATTTTCGGCAAGCCTATGGTTCGCTTTTGCTATCACTAGCTGATGACATCATCCTTCCAATTCATTTGCCTATCGCAAATAATTCCAGTAAAAAGGGTGGCACTTAGTATGTAGATGGCCCCCAGGTCTGATTTTTTCAACAGAGTGTCATATAGTGTCTTTTTTATGATCTGAAAACTTCTTATAAATCGGACCTTGATTTTTTGTGAAATAATCAAAAATAAACCAAAATCGCGGCTTTTTCGTTTATACGTACGTCTCTGTTTGAAATCAAAATAGACCTGGACTGCTAGTACTATTTAAGTTTAGATGTTGTTCATACATTTTCACATTATTTTCGCTGAAAACACCTCTGATTTACTCCCAGGCCCATCTAAATGCAGGGGTCCCAATCGCACCTGACTGAAATAACGTGGCTTGACCTTTAAACTTGTTTCTTGCATAGAGCCAAGAAATATGGTAGCCTATTAGTAACATTTCCAAAATTCAAGTGTGGTCGGAATGTGCCTAATGCTGGATTTTGTTTTTAAATTCGAATTAATCGAGGTAAATTATCAATATTTCACAAAAAAAAACATTTAAAATGATATATTCTAAGACAAAACTCCTGATATGATAAGGCCTAGCCTACCATTGTATCTTTTATATGAATATTATTTTCTGATTAATGAATATGATTATTGAATCAGAGTTGTTGCCGTTTGATATTTCATTGCTCCTTTGAAGGTGTGACAGGCAATGAATGTATTGATCTTCCTCGTGCCACTGGCCCCCACAATAAGACCAGTGTCTAATCCATTTTGTAGACCTAACAAGTCTAAACTGTGCATTATTTAATGGTCAGGAGAGCTACAAGACCAGGGAAATTTTGAAGACTCTTGAACCAATTGTCTTTATGTTGCATATCTGTATGTATCCCCCAAGGGCCCATCATCATAAGAAAAGTTGGATCAATCAGACTCGAGATCCTGTGGCCTTTTTCCATGCCCAAGAGGTCATTTTTAGCCCACTTGGGACTTTAGTCCCAGCGGGTTATTGTGTTCACTTTTCGTCCGTCCGTTCGTCCGTCCGTCCGTCCGTCCGTCCGTCCGTAGACGGAATCCAGTTATTTTGGGAAGTTTTGAAGACACTTCAATGTAATGTCTTGATATTTGGGTTACACATGTATCTACCCTAGACACATCTTCAGCCCAAAAACTGGCCCTGTCAGAATCAAGATGGCCCACTGGCAGCCATTGTTGTTCGCCAGAATCAGCACTTTTTACACATTTTTAGCATTGGTTGACGTCTATGACGTCATGCCAATGCTAGTAAAATGGATCGAAAATAGTAGTACAAAAAAATAGCGCTGACTCTTCTCATTTTCATAGTAACTTCAAATTGTCACTCCATTCACGTAAAACATTAGAAACAGCTGAAAATGACTAAAAAAAAAATGTTACAATTATTCCCCACAACATAGCGTCGCCAGATTTCTGATTTAATGGTCCAAAAAGTTATTCGATCGCATTTTTCTCGTTCATTATCTGGTAGATGAGGGTGGGTTAAACAATCGCGTAGCGATATGTCCGCATTGACATTGGCACTAAAGAATGGGGAACAGCCTCTTCTGAATAGAAAAACATAAAATGATGTACCTCCGGTTTATAAATATCACAGTGTTTCGATATCGCTGTTATTCAAACTATCAGTATCCATGGGATTATTTGGGATTAATTCTCAGGGTCAGAATACGTATTTCTAGAGCAGTGGAATGGCAGCCTACTCGTAACTGAAACCCGTATGTGATCGTGCGGGAACGCCTTTACTAAAGTTAAAACCATTTCATGATGACACGAAACATCAAACGGTAAACTGTAGGCTACCGCCATGATACGATATCACCAGTAAAGATAGATCATTTTATTCAATTTTACCAGAGTTGTTTATTGGAGGAAAATATCATTGTGAAGTACGCCGAGAACAACCATGTTGTATCATCAATCAGTTGACTGACATTGTAAAATTCGATTCGGCTATATTCTAATATAAGTTTTCACTTTAGGACGCCCTACCCGCCTGCTGCGCACTCATAAGGCGGTAGCACCCTCTTACGCACTCGGCAGAGATTCGCTTTGTGATGCGCGTCGGGAAAAAATACCTTTTATTATCTTTTCCATGCGTTAAACAACAGTGATTGAATTTACGCGTTGTTTGTCGTAAATTGCAATATTGCGATGGTTATTTGCCGCTGCTGTAGTTTTTTTGAATTGAATCGAGCGGCCTCAGTAGCTCAGTGAGATAAGACGTGATGCTGTTGAATCCACTATCAATGCTGAGTGACAAGTGGGTTCGAGTCCTGCTGGCTGCGAACAGTGTGCGGGCAACACTTCAAAGGCCGTACCGTCGTGAGGTTAAATGAACAATCCAATAGGAATAGTCTTGGGAAACCAAGATCCAAACGACGTACGTAAAGCCAAACAAACAAAAAGACAAACAAACAATCATCAGCCGGCCTCAGTGACACCAACGCTGGCATCGCTCTCTGCGACGTTTTGCATGCGTACATGCATTAGAGCTTGGAGATCTAAGATCTCTAAGATCAGAGGGTCTTGCAATTGCATTCAGAAAAATCGTTCTGTTTTTGTTTTCATTATTCAGTGGGGCCTAACAGTTCATGCGTAAAAATGGGTTTTTGTATCCAAATCTTGATTGATATAAATGTCTTGGCTAGTTTCGTCTTTTTAACAGAATCGCATTAATGAGGTTTAACAGTACAAATAGCCTAGGCTAAATCGTTCGGCAGAAAATAAATTCATTTTCAGGAATAAAATCGTACTAGACAAATAGACCTTTAAGTCTGTGGTCCTCCCAATCAACATCGTCATAGAAGATTTGCCGGCAGATGTAAAACATTATAACCACTTAATACCACAGTATAATCTACCAATGCTTCAAGGCTCATGGGCCTCTTGTTGAACTTTTTGAGGGAAATTTTAAAGACACTTTGATCAATTACCTTGATGTTTTGTATATATTTGATTCCCCCAAGGGCCCATCAGCTTAAGAAAAATTGGGTCGATCGGACTCAAGATGGCCGTCCTATGACCTTTTTAGTGCCCAAAAATGTCAATTTTGGCCCGAATTCTGAGTTCTGTAGCTTCCTACTGGTTTGCCATTTCTCATTGCAATTTGTGATGGGTATTCTTTGAAAAGGGATCTTTTATACCTGAGACAGGTATTTTTGATCAGCCAATTATGACACAATTGGCGGCCATTTTGGTGTCATCAGTACTGATTCGTAGGTGGGAGAAAGTTTTTCCACATTATATTGATACCTAAGCATATTGTGTTACCACAATGGATTGGAAAGTTGTTGCTCATAACGTGTTCTATGATTGTGGTGAGTTTCAAATTCATTGGCTTTTGTATATGGCCACCAGGGGCGTTGAATAATACAATAACTTAGTATTTCTATATTATATTTGTACCTATGCATATTTTGTTACCACAATCAATTGCAAAGTTGTAGCTCATGACATCATCATCTGGTGAGTTTTAAGTACATTAGTTATTCTATATGGTCACCAGGGGGTGTTGAATAGTAGAATAACTTAGTATTTCCCTATTAGATTGGTACCAAGGCATATTTTGTTACCATGATCAATTGCAAAGTTGTAGTTCATGACATTGTGGTTCTATGATTGTGGTGAGTTTCAAGGTCATTGGGTTTTGCATATGGTCACCAGGGGGCGTTAAATAGTAGAATAACTTAGCATTTCCTTATTAGATTAGTAACGAGGCATATTTTGTTATCACAATCAATTACAAAATCGTAGCTGCTAACATGTTCTTTGATTTTGGTGAGTTTCAAAGTCATTGGTTTTTGTATATGGTCACCAGGGGCGTTGAATATTGAAATTGTTAGATTGTTGAGCATTTGAAACCACTTTCCAAGTGGGCATGGTGTCCCTGGACCCCTAGTTAACCTGAATTCCCAGATCTGTAGTTTACTAATGAACAATGAATTAAATGTAAATAAATTCATATTTCAGTGATAATGTTAGTGAGTTGGTCGAACTTTTCGCAAGTGAAGGAACCTCAGCTAGGTACACAGTAGATGCATAGCAAATTTGAGACTAATACAGAAAGGATCTAATATCAAATGAAGTTGTTGATGGGAGATATTAGTGCGAAATGTAACTAGGAATCAATGTGTATCTGAAGTGTCAACGATATATATAGATATGAAACTCTTATGTATAGGTGATCTTAAGATTTTGTATATTATTAGACTGTAGTCCCCCTGGTGATGGATTTATAAAGAATAAGCTCGCTTGTCTCGTTAAACGTCACCCAAGTGTCATAATCACTTTATGAACCAAAGGCCGTCACAGAGCCTGGTGGGTCATATTGTTTTGGTCAGTGGATGGGTTCGAAAAATTTGATTCATACGTGAATTTGGTCATTGCTCAGTTTAGCCATGTTATTTATGTACCCATAATGAAATTACTGTGGTACATGGAAGACATGATGTGTCACTAGTGGTTTTTGTGTGGATGTATGTAAAATATTCCTCCTTCCCCCACCAACCCCAGAGTCGTTGTTTTAAACACTGAAATAGTTTACTGAATTTACTATTGATTATTATTATTATGATTATTATTATTATTATTATTATTATCATTATCATTATTATAATTGATACCATGTACTTGTATATGTAAGTTTTATCGGTGCATTAATGATATATAAATGTATATAAGGCTATACGATATAAACATATATATATATATATATATATATATATATATATATATATATATATATATATATATATATATAATATATGAATAAATGAATATATGTCACTCTTTGATGATGAAATATTAGCAATTTTCATGTAAGGTTGTCTTCAAATGCCAAATCTATTGCACAAAATGATAATTTCCCTCCTACTGTATCCAAATGTTTATACTTATTAAGCTCTTATACTATGGTGGGAGTGAGTGTGTATGTGTATGTATTATGCATGTATGTGTGTGTGTATGTGGTGGCAATATATCGCTCAGAACCCGTTTAAAACTACTTCAGATATTCTATATACCTTGTGTACAATATACGTATGTACATACATGGCTTACTGAAATCTAACCTCCATCACAATAAACTAAGTATTCATCATTTCGTGTTAACCATCATTTAGTTCACAAAAAGGATTAGATTAATGAAGAAATTAAATCGATTTAAGAATAAAACCTTTTTGAGAAATTTACTGATCCACACACAAAACCAATTTTCATTAATTCAATAATTGTTAAGTGTTACCAGGAATTAACATTTCATGACACACCTTTCAGCTCTTTCCTTTCAGGATTTTACGTTGTAATTTGGTTTTTATCTGATAAAATCGTAGTAATAATTTTTGTCCGATGAAATTTAAATTTCTAATTGTATTGTGCCCATTACATTTTGGCTGGAGTCATGATAAATCTTAACTACTGAAGAGACTATGAAATATGATATTCTAGGAAATATTATACCCTCCATTGTCGAGCTTGATGGGATACTGCATTATGCCCAAGTACCATGTCCCGTAATTGTACTCATCCTGTATCCCCCGTATTGTTTAGAATGAACCAATGAGCAATGAGAATGAAGCAGAGTTAGTTAACAATACCACCCAATAAGGTACTAGGACATTTTTTAAAACGTTTGGTTACAAGATAAATCATAGAAGCATTGTGTTTGCACTCCTGAATAGGAAATAGGAGATATGTCATAGTTTGCAGCGAATATGTTAAAGTAGTGATGAAATGCCAGTACTTCAAGGCCCGGTTTCATAGAAATATTAAAGCTTGATTGTTGGTCATATCGATAGCATGAAGTTCTAAACCAAAGATTGAATTCACCTTCACTATGAAACTTAATCTAGTGAATGAAAATATCTATGAGCTGATACTGTATATAAGGTGGGCAAAAACCTACATTCAAAACCGTACATTCAAAACCATATCTCCCCTTCGAAACCCAATCGAACCATCACCTTATATACTCTAGTGAATGACATCGCTTTTGATTTTTCACATGATTTGCTCATTCTAATCGCACTCCTTTTTCAAAATAATGCAAATCCCTCTATATATAAATATGTATATAAATATAAATAAAGCATAGTAAATATTCATGTAGTCAAAATGATAATAATGAAAAACCTATAAATTGTACCAGTACTTATTAAATGAATTAAAATTCAATGAATACTATGAACAAATAAGTCAACTAATAGTATTTATTAATCCTTTTCTAATGAATAATAAAAGTAATAATTAGTACATTATCTAACGTATGTATGTAATGATGATAAGTCGTACCCTTTATTGCGTGTTCTATAAAATGCGAGTGGTGTGATTTACGTTACTACTATTATAGAGACAATGTTGATCCTACTTCTATGACACTCACCGAAACAAATGTATCTAATTGATTTATTTAAAAACGCAGAGATGATATACATTTGTAGAAAATGAAAAAACCAGTGATTGGTAAAATGAAGAATCACTTTATTTTTTTTAATCTCCTTTTGGAGTTGTTTTTGTCTGCGTGCTAATTGTGCATACATTAAATATTATTTATATACTTTTACTATGTACGTCATGAGTGTCTTCTAGTCTGGTGTTTAGTCAAGTCACCAAGCCGCCAACAGCACTTTCTGAAAAAAAAACCAAATCATAACCAAAAATACTTATCTAGTCACAGAGAGCGAGTGCAATATTTCGTTATTGATCTTAAGTTCGGATTACATTTGCAAACAAATTTTGTGAATAATACATTTTTATTGCAATATGTACCGGATGCTATACGTAAAATTGTCTTACTGATTATTTGATTCAGTTAAATTGTTCATTCAGAGTACTAACAGTTATTTGAGCCGCGATCACATGTGTTTTTTGGCACAGGTCAACCGTCCACACTGGTGCCAGATGGGCACGTATGTGTTTGACTTGGACCAACTTTGGCCTGACCAATAATGTTTGACCAGGCCTGTGCCAAATTTTAGCATGGATCAAGTTATTCCGTGTAAACACAACTGGTTTCAGACACGAGCCTAATTCATGATAGCACAGCTTGCAGTTAGATGCGCATTGTTGATATGCCATCTATTTCCGTGTTTCCACATGCTGTTTACCCTACTGCTGTCAAAATGTGTGAATAACGATCAGGAAACTTTACAGCAGCATGCTGATGACAATTATATTTGTCTTCTATGTAGCTTCCGGAAACATAGTTATTTGATTAGAAATTCATTGTCTGTGTGAGAAAATCACATAGGAAATTAATTTCTATTTAGATTGTTTACATTTTCTTTCCGTCGGCCATTTTTCTGTGTGATAAGTTGGAATAGAGATAATAATTTCTTAAACTACCTTGATTTTTTCCATTGTTTTGTGGATGAGCCAAAAAGATAATTTCATTGAATTGTTAACAAGTGATTGATTTTGAATGCACTCTTATAAGGCACTGGCTAAATTCGACTTGGGCCATGTCATCTCGGTGTGATCGTGGCTTTGATCAGTTTGACTATAAGACCCAATTCCAAAATGCTGTGTTGATATATTTTGCTCAATTGTATTGAATCATTATGTTTCCCTGGTGGAGGGGGAGACATTGTGTGCCTTCCCCTGTAAGGGCTGGCGTACGCGGGCCAATTTGTTGTTGTTGGCGGGCGCAATGATTAATTGGCCTTTCAGCCCTGGGCTAGATATCCCTAGAGAGATATAGAGTGCCGGCAATGATTTTGAATATAGGAATTATTTTTGTTCGTCACTAAGTAAGGGGCTGATGGGATCTGCCCCAGGGGCTCAATGGGTTAAGAAACTGTCTAAGTTTCCTTTAGAAATATTTCTGGGGAGCACCCTGACCTCCTTGATGGGCGGCTGACCATTGTCTTTTGTGAGAGGTACATCCTATAAGAAAATACATGCCCTTCCTGGGTGGTAATATGCATACAATTCAATTCATGAATGCAACTTTCTCTTGAAGAATGACAAAGAAGTTGCTTTTGGTCGATCATCATTTTAGCTAAGAATTATTAGGCTGTATTTCTGGTTGGCTTGGTACAGATTTTGTTCTATCGGGATTGTTGTTCGACGCTTGTTAAGATGTTAAATTTTGTCCCTAATTCTATTTGTATTCATAGTCAAACCTGCTGTGATGTCCTTTTTATGTGCCTGTCCTTCACTACTGTTCAATAAGTTGTGGTGCTACATTATTCTTTCATCGATAGATCTGCAAAGTCTTGTTTTATTAAATAGTAATAATATATCAACCTCAGGATCCAGTTTCACTAAGAATTATTCCAAGTTTTAATGTCATTGGAAGTACATGTAATAAAATTGTCATGAGTGATTGACTAGCAGTGTTATAAATTTTCAAAACTGGGTCAAGGGATCGTTCATTCATTACGTACGCATAAAATTTGAATTTTTCAACCCCCTTCCCCCATGTACGCAGAATCGGCCAATTTTTCATTATTTAAGCATTACAGTACGCAATTGCACTGACCCCTTCCCTCTTCCCGTACGTAATAAATGAATGATCCCCAAGAGAATGCTTAACAGTGATTTTCTTTTGTTTTAAGCACTATTTTATGTGGTATACAGGTAAAGGTAGGGACACGTAGCGATCAAACCAAAATTCGGTCAGCGATCGCAACTTAGTGTGAGAGAGTTAACAAATCACATGATATCAACGATGCATCCTATTGGTTGATAAAATTGATGGCTCGGGGGAATTTGCCGAGTGCGGATAGATGAGCGAATTTGCGGGCGATCCGATCGCCAGCGTAAATAATCGGGCAAAAATATCAAACATGTTTGGTATGGGCGATTCACTGGGCGATCGAGTCGGCCGACAAAATCGTCGTCGCAGCGAGTGGTCGCACGATCGATTTTTTCGGGCGATTGATAAATTTGCTGCGATCAGGCAAAAAATACATGCATTTTCATAAAGATCAACGTCATAGTGACCCTCCTATAATAGTGAACAGTCGATTCAAGGGGTAAATATATAATGAGTCATAAAGCTTCAACAAATATCATCTTAGATGAATTCGCAGTGTTAAATTGATTTCTTATTGTGATACTTGACCATGGCTAAAACAGCTTTCTTTCAATACTTGAGTACCGGGAAATAAGATTGAATAAGTGGTTTCGACCAATAGCAACTATTAAAACAATACCATTAACCCTCTGATATACAGGCACATGTAATTTTATCTGTTTTTTGTGTCCATATTTGTTGAGCTACAAGGCATTAGCAGTGTTCACATGACGATTTCAGTATGGTATTTAGTGTTCACACGTTTGAATTATCCAAGGTCCATTTGCAGCTTATTCAGTACTGTACCGACACACCGACTTAGCAAATGTGGTTAGTGGTTCCACCCTAAATGCTGATCTCGGTTCGGGTTGCATGTTAACTAGACCAGATTCGGTGCTTAATGATAACATTTTTAATGATTGTCAATTATCACCAAAATTATCAAAGTATATAGGCCTTAGCAATTTTAGTTGCATGATTTGATGGTCACTAAAACCATTAATGTAAGGGTGGATCATCCAGGGTTCAACTTAGACTACTGCATCACACAGAAAAAAGGCACATAATAAGAATCGACCCAAATTCACAGTAAGAGCCATTTTCAATCATTTTTATGATGCTTGGTTGTAAGAAACCGGGCTATAGGATTATTGAATATTGAATTTATTTTGCATTTCAAAATTACATTATAAAATAGAAAAATTGACGGGGTTTCGTGTGAATTTTTTTTCAATATAGAGTAATAATGAAAATACAGGAGACCCAGAGAAGTCAAAAATTACCTATACGAATCCGAGACTCCTATTATGAAAATAAAAGATCCTAAGAAAGCATGGAAACACCATCTTGAAAACACTTTCTGTATTGGCATACTGAATGACAAACTAAAACATGCTTATTAAGCACCAAATCGCGTGTGAATGCAACTGGTTTTGTATTCTGTCTCAAATTTGGCACCACATAAGTGTGCTCTAAGCCAATAATCTCGTCTGAACTCTGCTGTTATAATCTAATAGCATTCATCAAAACTACCGGTAACTGACCATAATGTTGTTTGTTTCTTGGAAACAGGATTTCAGATACTTTATAATTGTTTATAATGCGTAATTGTCAGTGAAATCCAAATGTAGTGAGAGAAACAAAGTGCCTCAATATGTACATATATTGTGGCACAATATATTTGAATACAAAATTCAGCAGATAATGGATTTTTCATGTGTGTATTCGTCGTTTTAATTGAGCTGAAAATTTCTGAACAGCATTCTATGTCCGTATAGACCGTTGTCTCTACTTGGAATTATATGACAACCTTGAGGTTTGTATTTGCGGCATTTTATTGGTGATCTGGCATCTGTTCTTATTTGACTATGGTAAAACAATTGGAAATAAATTGGCTTTTAACTCTAGTCAAAATTTAGAGAACAACAATAGCTTTCCCCTGTTCATGAGACCATACTATACTCTTATAACGGGGCTGGATCCTGGAGCGTGTGGTGACTGTGTCAAGACAAGAAGTAGAACAGGCAATTTCCAGAAAATGGGAACATTTTTAGATTGATTTCAAGTTGCAAAATCTGTTGACAATTATTTATTTTTCAAACGATTAAAAAGAAGGTATGATTAGAGAAGTACCCACATCTCTTTGTAAAGATCAATTAGCTAAAACATTTTTGCAAAAGAAGACAATTTTTCGAAAGGGCTATTAAAATTGACTGTGTTGGCTGACACAGTCTAAATCAGCCCCTGTATCACCATAACTGATCCATTGAATTCGAGTTGACAATGAAAAAAGATGTCATTCAGAGTCATTTAAAGCCCATTTTTCTACATCTGTGGAACAGCCTTTTGAAAACAGCCTTGTTCTCCTGGTTTTATTGTTGCTTTGCATTGACTGCATAAAGTAGTTCAAGCATTAGTGCGTACATGGTTCAATCAAGTAAATGATTATTTATTGTAAGTGTATCCCCTGCTAACAATATCAAAAATTATAAAATCCTGTTATCGTTATATGCAGGCTCCATCTCTTTATTTGCTCAAGTAAATTTTGATTACTGTACCTAGTCAGATGATAACAGTATTAGAGAATATTTGATACAGAAAACCATTGTCACTCTTCACAATTATTATAGAATATTTGTTGAGGGGATTACGCATTATTCTCATACAGATGTACTTTTAAAAGATTATGACAATAGCTGACCTCGTGTGCTGTATAAATTCATATGAAAAATCCATTATCGGTTGATATTTGTAGCCAAATCTTTGTCTGCTGTTGTTACGTTATTTTGAAGGTTATTGTGCAAAGTATTCTAATAATGCTCTCATGACTATTTCATGATATAGTGATGTTATATCATAAATCATCATTTTTATTGTAAAATGTTTTTTATTGAGAAACCAGCGTTAAAACTGCCAAGGTATGTTTTTGATGTATATGAAAAAAACCTTATAAATTCAATGTTAATATAATTACTCTATTGGTACTGATCATGAATTATTTATCTATTATAATGCTAATTCTTCAGAATTTATTTTCAATATATATATACATATTAAGGTAAGTTGTTTAGAGTATCCCATATAAAAGTTAAGTAGGTTGTAAATAATATTAATTTTTCCTTATGAATACACTAAAAAGGATTTATCATGCTAATTATATGTACGTCATATAGACGTATGTTCATGTATGAATATTCATGTATGAATGCATTAGAATTGGTGCATATCTCTTAAAGGAAAGTCAACAATATTTGCATTTACCTTTAAAAAAAAACTTCCACGTCATTCCTTATTAAATGTGTTTATCCATTGCAATCATTTCAACAACTTGTACTACGTATAGAGGCCAAGCATGTGACGTAGTCTGTCAGAGCTGGTAACTTGCTAAACATTATAGCAGCAAAACATAAAGTGGGGATTTGGAAACATTGGGGATCTGTCATGCAAGTCACATATTGTGTTTGCCCTATCAAAATGGCGACGTCATGTTATTTAACTCACATTCTATATGTCTTGATCGCAAACTCAGAAACATGTTGCTTGGTTATAATCAAGTGTAATGTGCCAATCGTTGAATTTAGCGAGTTCGTAGCTTTAATATTCTCTTTATCATATTTCTACATCAACTATATGAATGTAAGTCTATTGAGTAAATAGCTAAGACCTCTCTAAATGAAAAGGAACATAAGCTTGGTCAAATTGGGTCGTTTCAAAAAAATTTGGATGGTCAGATTTTTTTCAAAAATTGCAGGCAGCTCATTTTCGGTATACTGAAGACGGTTGAAAAATATCATATAGGAATAGAGAGTGATTAATCAAAAGAAAAAGCATCGTCACTATATTTTGAAGTATACCTGTGATAGGGGTGTGTTATCTACTAGTCCATCACGATAGATCAATACGAATGATAAGTTAAAGGTGTAAGAATACAAAATTCCTTGGGAACGTATAAAAAGCAGATAGAGCTAGCTGTGCCTAATGTATGTAATCATTATTTTTGTCAAGGCCTTACGATTATTATCATCCTTTTTAATATTATTACTAATTAAATTATTGTTATTATCATTGTTTTCCGTATTGTAATTTAATTACTATCTACAAGTGACCTTGACCTAGCTATGGATATGTATATGTATATATACATGCTAATATCTATATATATTTTCCTATACATGTATGATACGAATGTATTTTTAAATAAATTATTCTTTGAATTCATTATTAATCACTTTACGTGCGTTGACTGCCAGCTATGACAAGTTATCTTATACGTTCCGGATTTTACATTATTGCCACCTATGAGTGAACTCATTGATGACCCTTCTTGTTTGCAGTTCAATACATTCACATGGGCTATCAAAATGAACATAAGTGCTGATTGGTTAGCATTGTGGACATATTCTTCTGCACCCTTAATCTGATTGGGAAATTCCTAATAATATGACTAAGTATTAATATGGCAGTCATCATGTTTTGAGGAGGATATTGTGTCTTTTCATTAGCTATATGTATATGTACATATATGTTACATCAATGAAAAATATATATATATATATACATAAAACTATAACGTAAATGTATCATGTACCTTGTGCGATATATATTATATATTGCTATATTACTACTGTAAACCCTCATTATTTCATTAATATTGCATTTTAAAGAGTTTTTACCAACAAGTTAATAATAATAATAAATCTTCAATAGTAGTTTTGATCTCCTCCTTACATATTTCCCCAAGAAAAGACTTGTCTAACTCATTATTTTTGACATGTTTTAATGTGACAGATAATAAAATATTTATGTTTATTTTAATCAATTTGTTTATTTACTTTGTTTGCCCAGTCTGGGCAGTTTTTGTGTATGTTCACAAGTTCAGGAGTGATCATACATCCTCTAGGTGGTACTTGAATTGATGAGAATTCCCTTCGGTCAATACATGGCTGTGTAATGGGAACATAGACCACAGTCGCAATACATTCTGGGTGAAAAAGTACCAAAAATTTCAACATTTTTCTCTGTCTAGGAACATTTCGCACTAATTTTTCTAGATGATGCTTAATCATAAGCCAGGACCCGGTTTCACTTAAGGATCAACTCCAAAATTTTTTCAAGAAAGATATACTGAATTAATGAAGAAATAAAAAGGATTTGAATTAATCCTCTCTGAAACTACTTCCACTGTTGATTAAGATCAGCCTAAAGGTAGAAATATTTCAATGACAAACGGGGTGAACTCATAGCCTCGAGGACAACCCAAATTTAAGGCCATTTGAGAAGCATCAAAACCGACAACTTTAAGCTAGTGGATGAAATTTCAAACAACAAAACGTCACTAGTACACTACTGGCTGTTCCATCTTTATCTTCAAAACAACTTTAAACACTTATTTTGGTGATTGAGTAATGAGGGCCCTTTACCATTTTGTGATGTAATGACTGGCGACTATACGACTAAAATTTGAGTCTTTAGTCACTGCAAAAATTATCATTCCAAAAAACAATCTTAACTTCGTAGATTGGCAACATTTTTAAAATTCAAGGCCCCTAAATCGATTTTCAAGACCAAAGTGCTGAATCAATTCACATTATTCATTCTACAAACAATTAAAAAGAAGGTTGTATGATGAGGGTAGTTCCCACATCTCCATTCAAAGATCAACTAGCTATTTTTGGAAGGAAAGGACAAAAATCTGCACGATTCATGAATCTATTGGTATACAATGTATTTTCCCTGAATGATGAATTTCTTGGCAAGCAACAAATTGATCAGGACGGGGATTCGAGCTTCATTTGGTCAGTCCGAATATACGGCTACGTAGTTGCCATTCATTTGCGTCAATTGTAATGGTTTGGAGTGTTACTACTTTAATGCATCTTTTTTTCTACCAACAATTTTCATGAATGCATGAAGTGCGAATCATCCATAATATGGCTGTGAAATCATGAATTTCTTTGTTTTCTTGCGTGCAAATGTCCCCCATGTATATGCCACAGATGTACAGAAAACCTATTATTGCTGCTCTGTTGCATATTCATACACAATGTACATTAAAATCGACTCAATCTAGATTTTGATCTGATCAGTTAGTATTTTCGGTACACTGAATTAGTTTTCAAATCCTCTGAGTAGAGTCGAGTTTTATCATAAAAGAAAGGTCCTATTCCTAGTTTAAACTTATTTCCATCTAATCTGAAGTTAGCGGATAGGCCTATGTAAAATCTTAATCGATGTCAACACACTTAGCTCTGTCACAATCTGTTGAACATATTGAATATAAAACATAGATGAAGAAGATCATAATTCAATGAATGCGTTTATTAAGTGTAATATCTTTAACTTAATACATGAATTTCATTTCATTAATGATTATTACATGTACATGTAATTTTTTCTTAATACTTAGGCGTAGTGTACACACACACTCTGGCCTAAATATAAAAATATAGCCAAGCGAAAAATATCCACTATTTCAGTATGATACGTAGAACGAAAAATGACATGTTATATGTTCTTATAAATCCCATGCAAGGATTCAAACCCATCCTCAGATGATTAGTTAAGCAGTTACTCCGGTGAATACCTGCACACCCAGTCTACAACTATGGGTTTACACCCAATGGCAGTTTTGCAATGCCATCAATGTCATATCTCAATAAAGCCTCAGACACACTAAACGAATCATTTGCACTAATCAATTTGGCTAGTCCATCCAGTTGTGATGCCGAATTTTCATTTTTCTGATTCAAACGCGCTAAAAATATTTTGCTTATCTTACCATGACCAACATTTGGCCGAGACAAAATTGTAGTGTGTCCAAGGCTATTTGGGAACAATGCGTCAGTTCATGAAGATGTCAGATGAATGTATCATTTTACTCTTAAGTTATGTTTAACTCATCCCAATGATTCCAAGAAATTCAATGTAAATGCCAAAAAATTCAATGTAATCTACATTTACCAACAAATCACATAATTCAAAACTAAGCTTGGCGTAAATCATTGTTATCAAATGTTTAATATTAATGGGTCACTGGTTCAAAGTTTGTATAACCAGAGAGGTCTAACGCTAACTATTTTTATGAGTTAAATATGACCTTCATTTCAAATAGGATAATTTCAAGTATCCTGGTCAGGATATGACTTTATGGCGCAGCATTAAAATGAACAACACTGTACCGAAATCAATAAACTCTCATTATCAATCTATACCCAATATTATACCCTGGCAACAATAATTCTGGTATTTTGAGGAAAGGCTAGGAATTAATGTTCATGTACCTCTGAGCTTTGGAGGTAACATTTTCAAGCTGTGATCCATGACTCATGGAATAATAACCTGTTCTTTTCATATATTAGCTATGTATATATACAAAGTGTACCAAATGCTACCAGTACCGGTAGTCGGTTATCAATGCATTTTTAAAGCACTTGGCACACCTGGTAATGCCATGTATGTAGGTTTTAGGTGATACTGCGGCAATTAATAGAAATGATGAGTACATCTCAAGTGCCAAACACACATACATGTATTTCCATGATGTGGGTTTTCCCTAAATCGATAAGAATGATGTCAGAAATACGTAGAGATACTTTTAGCATCAAAATGAATTACAAACACGCACCGGTATAGTTAGCTGTATACAACTTCCGGTATGGCAGTGAACATGTCAATCAAGAGGTTATTCGTAAAGCTCAATGCACACGGCACTGCGAACCAATCAAAGTCAAGCCTGCTTAAGTTGGATCTTTTAAGCTGAATTTCTGCACGAAGAGGCAAACCAGTATTGAACGTTTTGGACCATTTCTATACTTGCAGTATGAAATATGTTTCCTACGTCAGATATTCACTTAGTCCGACACAAATCCCTCTTCCAAAAAGATCAGACTAACAGGCTTTGCAGTGTGTTTTGCACAGCAAACGTCGACCAATGCATCCATTTATTACCAATTGCAAGCGATTGTGTCACAAGTCGACCTATGCCCACCTTAACTCAAACAATGGGACAGGAAATATTGCAAAGCTTAGGATCGAATAATACGTAAGACAGTCACTGTGGCGTTGGAAGTGCAGCTACTGCAGCGGCGAAAGCTGTGGCAACATAATTTACTAAATGACATTGTTTTCTTTGAATACCACGTTTTTGAAGAGTTTTTAACTAAATTCGCTGCAGCAATATTTAGAACCAGTCGAAAATCAGTATTTGGCCGCAGCAATCAAAAATTGCTTCCAACGCGCCTTAGTCAGAAAATGATTTTAATTTTGTCGAAACGAATTGGCCATGTCTGAGTTCGACAAGGTTCTGCATTTACACTGATTTACATCATTCATATACAGTAGACTTTGCTTAAATCGGATCACTGGGACCGTACACATGTGTCCAACTTGAGTGATATCAGAGTCAGAAGTAATGTATTTCATATAAAGTGTCATAATAATATTTCAAAAAACATCTGAGTTGAACGGTTATCCAAGTTGATCGGATATGACGCGTATATTCACTTAAGTGGGGGGTTGGTTTACTGTAATATATCATGCATAACATAAAAAATAAAAATTTCACAGTTCAAATTGTCACGCTTTATTTGGAGTCTACGCGACATTAATGAAAATCCGGATTAATTGGATTTGACTGTACAAATGGGCTTGAGTTCATCAGTTTAAGTAATTTCCACATGGCAAAAATATACCACACAACCACCATCATTCTAGTCCTTCAAAATCTAAGCACCCAAAAAGAATATATCATCAATTCACCACCCAAAATTGAAAAGCTATAGAATCATTCACCGCTTTAAAAAGATCTGTAACACATCAATATAGTAAACCTATCTTGCATGACAGTGCTGCTACTACGATTTAGGGAATAGTCGAATGAATATAACCATCCAAATAAAAGTCAAACAAACCATGAACAACATTATCCACAGCCACCAATTACATGATTTCTTCGTGTGCACCTCCAACCGATCGCTTTCCACCTTCAACTTTGCATAATTAGTGTCTGCGAGCTGATTCGACTCAAGCAGTCGCCGATTATCATCCTGAATTATTTTCCCCGCAGCCGACGCCGTCGCTTTCATGTTGCTCGCCAAATGCAGCATCTCTTCGGCGATCTTTTCCTGCATGTGCGAGTGATGTTGCAACACCGAATCAAGATCATCATTCGGCAGCTGCGTTTTACGTTGACGAACGCCTCCTCCCGCGTTCGTCTGCTGGTCGTCAATTCTGCTGAACAGTTCGTCTCTCATTTCTTTTTGATAACGTGTTCGGGCTTCGTTATGTAAATCTTTACTCTGTTTCGTAATGTTACTTGTTACCATGCTGATCGATGATGGCAATTCCTCGGCAGCCTTCGCTCTTTCGACTGAGGTTGCCTTTTTCTCGATTTCTAGCAAGCCCTTCAGAAATTCGACTTTACGGTTGTATTCATTCAGCTCCTCTTGTGTTGGAGATGATGGCGACTGACGCAACTCCGCCAACTTCTCCTGCAACGTGCCAATATATTTCTGCAAACGCCAATCGGCCGTTTTCTTCTCCGACGCCATATTAATGCACGAGTTCAACAGTCGAACGAAACTTATTTCTAAACGAGAACGAGGCTGCATTGCTGCCGGAGCCATCTTTGGCGCTACTTTTTCACAACGAAAATAATCACAGTTTAAACGCGCTAAAATGTACGAGATAGTTTGTAGCCTGTATATATTGCTATTTCATACGTCAGTTCTGATCATCAGTGCTAGTCAAGCGTCGAACTTTACTCGATGGTGTCTGTTCAGTTGATGGGTCCAATTCAGCACGGTTACAGTCACGCTTTTTGTGTAAATTCTAGGGAGAAAAGAAAAATTGAATTGAAATGTAATTCGAATTTTTTCAGACTTAAAAAAAACCTTATTTTGAAGAAGACCCATTTTAAAAAATAGGGGTCCGGGGACACGCAGACTTTAAATTCTAGATAATCAGGGGCCGGTTGCAGTGCAATGTTCATTCTGCGATTGCAGTTTTTGCAGAAGATATTGGTGACAAACTATACAATTCTCTCACACGAGAACTTTCTAAAATACAAAGCTTCAGAAAAATGACAGAGCTCTATTCAAATTCCCTGATTTTCAAGTGGTTGGTCACCAATATCTTCAGCAAACCTGCAATCGCAGAATGAACATTGGCCTGCACACGTGCATATCCTATTTATAAGGACATGCAAGTGTGGCAGGGCCTTATCATAAGGATATGCAAGTGTGTAGGGCAATGTTCATTCTGCGATTGCAGGTTTGCTGAAGATATTAGTGACCAACTACTTGAAAATCAGGGAAGTTATTGTTAGTACATGCTTCTACAAACCGGTAACCAAGTCTACTGCATATATTGGTGAGGCTTCATTTGTCACCACAAGCGAGCGCAAAGTTGTGCTCATAACATTTTCTAATAATGTGTGCGGAGTTACCTGATCATTGGTTTCTGTATAAAAATGTTCAGAATAAAAATTACCTCAGAATTCTCTGGTTTTCATTGCAGAGAAAAACAAATCCCTGACCTGTAACAACCCAGGGCTGGGTTTCATAGATATGGAAGCAAAACAATCCCCTAGGAATATTTTGACATTTGTCAGTTATAACCATGGTTTCTTATTGTTACTTAACTATGGTGGTTGTCACGCAGATTGAAGATTTATCCCTAGGGATAAGTTTGGTACTCAGTCTATGAAAATATACATCAACCAAGAATGAAGGTAAAATCCCTCTTTTAAATATCCCCCATAGGTAAAAGTCCTCCAAAGTTGAATTTCGCAAAAAAATGTATCAATATTCTCTCATCGATTATGAACAAGATTGTATGATTTTAATCATGGCACTTATACACTCTAGATGACAGTTATTCCTTCAATTACCTATAAAATGAGATCACTGCAATAATAGGAATAAGCAGCTCTAGCGAAAATATTTTGATTCAAGTTTAATGATTTCATCCATTTAAATTGTAGATATAAACCTCTGGCTAATTAAGTGGTCATTGGAATTATTTTCAATCAAGAGGAATTTATCTTGATTTTAAGGGCACTTGCTGATGCGTTGAGAAATTCTAAAAATTTCACAGCAAGCCATACAAGAAGTTATTTTGCTAACTGACAAAGTTTTGCTTGCGAAACAAACATAACCTTCATGGTAAAGGTTATAATTATCAGTTCATTCAAGTTTGATTTGTACTACCAATAACACTAATTCGATTAAAAAAACTGAAATGGGGGATTTTTACCATATTTTGATGGGGGATTTTTACCTGTTACCATAAACCAAATATCAAGATATCGAAGTTGTTGAAAACTTCCCAAAATAACTAGATTCCATTTATTATTGCGAGAAGTGAACACAATAGCATTGCTTTTACTTGAATTGTAGGCCAATCGATGTTTACCTTTTTATCCCACTGCTGATGAAGGTATCTCAACAGTATATTCGTTTTATCGGTTGTTATCACTGAAAAAAAAACAATAGAAATAGTATCAACAATAGCTGCAAAGTAGCGATAATGAGTTTTCTGCACCGCTACAGAAAAAACATGCAACATCAAAACATTACAATATTACTAGTTATTCTCTTATAACTTGATATAATAGGTTGTCCATCCTCTTTTCATTGATTGTGATAAATGAAAACATTAAATACCAAACGTGTAGGCTATGCACGATGTGCTATGACTTGTGACCTCAATGACAACATACCAGTGACCTTTAAACAACATAGCCGCAAAGCAGCGATAACGGGTTTTCTACATTAGTTGATCAGTTACTTTAAAGCAATAAATTCATATCGAGCCTGAATCTATATTCTATAATCACCAAATTCAATCGGCGCTGCCATCTATGCATAATGGAAAGAACACACCTTGATTCTCAGCCGCTGATTCTCAACGATTTAAGCAGCTAAATTTAGGATTACAATTTTCAATGCTTACTGTTGTATTTGATTCAGGTTATAAAATGTTTCATTATCATTTATATCAAGTGATTTCAGACCTCAATGACTGTCTTGGATTCTATCCTTTTTTCATCGACTCATAAATTACCCGACACTCAAACTGCTGCCATGGAGCGATAAAGACAATGCCGACTACGAGTCAAATGCTCTTAGTCTCAGTACAGAGCCAACGGGTCAAATCACTTTGCCCCATGTACAGCTATTAAATATATAGGCCTCCTACTTGAAATTTGGTTTTTGGCAAGCAGACGGTTGCATCACCATTGCTCACGGTGTATATCGACTAGCCATTCTAAAAAAACTATTTTCTGGCTGTTGTGTGTTAAACTCTCTCTTGATAGGAAGGGTCATATATACAGGAAATGTAATGAACCCTTACGGTTTGTTATCTGCTGGTCGGCAATGCATTTGACAACTACCGCGAAGGACCGTCGTCACAATTTGAAAATTCTCAGAGCCATCCTTATTCATCGACTCTGACATCGCACGCTAATGATCTATATCCAATGTTCTACGACATTTTTTTTGCAATGATATCAGTGCTACAATTCATGTCTTTCTAGTAAGTAATATGACCTGACACAGGTTTGAAGCTTCTCGTAAATAAGCGCCTAAAAAATATTGTCTCCGTCTTTGTATTCTGAGTGTATGCCTACTATTTGTTACCCAATGGCTATAGATGCGAACGACAAAGAGTCTTTGCTTCAGCCAATGATTGAATGTTCCAAGTCCGACCTGCGTTAAGTATTACTTTCTTGAAAAAACTTTTTGATCAAGCCATCGACAGTAAATACATGTAGCTTATGTTCTTACCAGGGGCTATTGTAACAGGAAAATGATGGGCAATACATGCTATTGTAGCCTGGGCCGAATAATATTGCACCATGCGTCTTAGAAAAAGTCAAATTTCATGCATACGCAATAAATGAATGATCCCTTATCAAACCTTTAAAACTAATTAATTGCATCATTGGTGAAGCAGCCTAAAAGCAGACATGCTACAAGAATCCTGCTAACTGATTCTCACAGACCTTAAATAAATTAATCTACTAGAGATATAACTGGACATATAAAATTAAATATTTCATATTCATATATGATGTCTCTCCCATATTAAATTAATTCTGAATTCAAGAAGAGAATTGTTGATTCTATGCTGAGATAATAACTCGACAACATCGACAAAGTTATTCATCAATCGTAAATCATTTCATGTTAAGATATGAATCAAATTTTTAATTTTATCTTCAATGATGGACCCATCCGTAGAAAACTTCAACATTAACAACCCCGAAAAAACATTGACAAAAAACAACTTCAACAGATGAAGACATGTATACATGTATGCATAGACATAGTTTCATGTCGATTGAGACTTTAGTTTATATAGTCAACGGAAGTTAGATATCACAGGACCTGTATGATAAATCATGTGAAAACAAACCTTGTTCTGATGGATGATCTGTAGTTGAAATATAAACTGACGGTTTTCTAGCCTGTAAATATGAGAAAAAAAATGATTAACTTAAGACCTCTGAATACAAATTAAGAGGTCGAGAAATATCGGTACAACAAATAAAACCGAAGCCATTTTTAATTTTTTCATGCCTTAAAAATGTCACCATATAAATCAAATCTAGGCAACGAGCGTCATATAAAGTGTTGAAGACCTTGATGTTTAGTAACAAAATATCGTTGATAAAGCTATGGGTAAAGGGTACAGAAAGCTTTCCATTGATTATATCGTGGGTGAAATCAATTTGGAAATCCTGTTGTTATAATCTTCATCCGAAGAAGACGCTTGATAGCAATAAATGGGGGGTTATTCAGGCGAACAGAAAGATAATATGTGTCATTTATTAGGAATGTGTGACGGGGCAGCTATGTTCACGAAATAACAATAGTAATTTTCTACGTACATGCCGTAGGCCTATACATATCTATAAACACGTGGTGTCTAATAACTTTATTCTGTAACCATCAATGAATGACGCAGTTTGATTTTACTACACGAATTTACTGTCGGGGATGTCTTAAGTTAAGCTCAGGTCGACTTACAACCCGATCATCCGAACGGTCTGCAATTTTTTCATCGGAAACCTTTTCGACATGAGTGTGTTTACGACCGCGATGTATTGATATCGTATACCCGTCATAAGCCAAATTCCAAGGATAGAACAAGTTCTATTTCTACGACCCAATCAGATCGTTGTAGCCAATCAGTGACGAATTATGCATCACATGACCTTTAGACTCAGCGATGATCGAGCAGTTCAGTTTTTACGGTAGGCCTATAGCTTAGCCTAAGTTGTGCATGGTTTGTGTGTTAAATATGTCGCGTTCACATCTACCCCACCAAGCCAATGTATTGCCAATGCAACAATTAGTGGGGTGGCTTAGCGTTTTTATTATTGCTGGGTGGACAAAATCACGAAAATTGGCCCAGATGTTCATACAAACTAAACAATCAATTTAAGAAGTGAATGTGCAATTTGTTTTTTTGACCGCATATATTTTTTTCCCAAACATCATTCAATTTGTTTAATGAAGTTAATTCTAAGCCATACTTCTCTGAAGGTGGTTTATCCTTAGAAGCTGATGAGCGGAAAGGAATGAATGCATGAACAACAAATGCATAGGTTTATTGATTTTCATTATTCTGATACGGGAAAATTTGACAAGAAAACGTCAAGGGTCAGCCAGTTGACCTCGTATAAAATTTGAGAATGAAATGACAAAGTACTTACACCGCTTCGACAGCTACTGTCTGCGATATATCTTGTAAAATTAGTCTTATTGTAAGAAGGCAGTTCTTTCAGAAAGTCACCCTGAAATGAAATAATTGCGCATCTATTATGTCTAATTGAGGGCTATTAGACCTATTATGACAACACATGCACTTTCTTGAAGGGGTTAAAATTGATTATTTTTCAAAGTAACCCCACATCCTTGCTTGCCAGAGTTTGATTCATTGCGACTCACTGCCAACACACACCCTGGCCGCAGACCTCTTCATTGGTCTATTACACCACTCAAGATTTCTTGGGCAGACAGGTCACTGCTTGTGGCCACCAGTGTAGCCAATCAGATGCATGGTATTAATATAGAGCAACCCTACCGGTGGAAAACTATGCATCTGATAGGCTTACAAGGCAACCTATGCCAGTATCTGCCCAAGAAACCTGTGAATCTTCTCTCAAGAAATCTTATCTTATTTTGTGTAATAGACCAACGAAGAGTCTGTGGCCAGGGTTTGTTAACTTTGGCGGGAGGCATAAAAATATGTGCATAATATTTAGAGATGAACCGATTATTAACGAAATTACGGACCAAAACGTCGCACGGAGAGCAGGTGTGATAGACAGTAGGTAAATTTCAAGGAAGAACTAAATAAGTAAAGTTAGCCTAGGAAAAACCCAGGATAGAATAAAACGGGATATCTGATTGGCTGATAATGACATCTGAGATGCGCGTGTAAGTGTAGCTGCGCACTCGGTCTAGTGTGGCAGGGTTTCGTAGCGTGGCAATCTCAATGCCATCATCAGGTTCAATCCCTGCCAGTGCCAGTGCCAGTGCCAGGGAGGATGGCCCGACTCTGGCTCTAGTACTAATGTCTATTTATTAATGGATGAGACCTGTTTTTCTGGGATATTTTGCTTACTTTTTGGGGAACATACCTCATTTATGTCTTAACAGAATGCCAAATATCGCGGACAACAACTGAATATCTGATATTATTCCAGTTCTGTACCAATTAGATGGATTGGCAAAAAGACTCCTTAAGTCCAGTTGAATGAGAGAGAAAATCCTCCATTTTGTGAAATTTCTTGAATTTTTACATTGTCACCATGCCTACGAAATGAAGTTATTTTTCTTGTGGGGTCTCAACAACTAAATCAGGGTGGCGTAGGCATGGTAACAATGTTCAAATCCAAGAAATTTCACAAAATGGAGGATTTTCTCTCTCATTCAACTGGACTTAAGGAGTCTTTTTGCCAATCCATCTAATTGGTACAGAACTGGAAATATATCGGATATTCAGTTGTTGTCCACGACTTTTGGCATTCTGTTAAGACATAAATGAGGTATGTATCCCAAAAAGTAAGCAAAATATCCCAGAAAAACAGGTCTCATCCATTAATAAATAGACATTAGTAGGCCTAGATTTTTCCAATTTTTCTTCCCGTCCCGGAAAGATTTCGTTCTACTACTACGGTGAAAACTTCTTTTCTTATTTCGATTTGGTACCAGAGTCGAATTTCGGTCAATATTTACCATTTTATCGAAGGAAAAAATGCGATTCAGCAGTCACCAGCCTTTTCCATCATTGTTGGCGTAACTCGAGTATGCGCGCTTGAGAAGCGCGAAGGACAAATACTTCGGATCGAGACAACATGAAGAAAATGCACACAATTTTCGCCGAATCGTCGAACCTGGTATTTAGATCCGTTGAATCACGATCGAGTAAATGTATATAGACCGAGGATAAGATTTAAAAAAACATCCCTTCTTATAGGGTTGACACAACATACCAACTTATTGCATTATTCCTTTTCTTAATACGAGGACGTGAAACCATAGAAATTTCTATGGTTAACACTTGTTCTCCTTCTTCCCGAAACTGTCAGCTTCAACTGGTTGATTAAAACGTGTGTAGAGGTGTACGCAAATAGATATATACAGACAATAGCAGGAACAACGTATGATATCATTATGCCTTGTAGAACCTATCAGTTTAGGTCCACAGGCCGTGGCTAGGCCTGCTTTGTAAAAACAATCAAAAGTTTATCGAAAAGAAGTTTATTCAGATCAGAAATCATTTAAATATCGGTGAGCGACGTTTCAGACATGGCTAATTTACATTTTGGAAAGCGGATCGTTCGATTCAGCGCGCCGTGTAAAGTCTTCTCGAGAACAAGAATGTCGTCGGACATGTCAATAAGTTCCTGCTACTATTCCATTTGAAATTTCGATTTATCTACTTGAATTATTGACAGTGATAGACACCACACAGATTGCCAGATAACCAGACTGAAGAACATGTCGGATGAAGATGACTTCATGTGTGATGATCCGGATGAGGAGTACAATTTGGTGCGTTTGAATGCGTATCGTATCGTTTGATTTTTGAACCAATTAATTAATTGAGGAGTAGGAATACTCAGTGTAGGCCTAAAAGGACGGTTTGTCTATTTAATTCGAATTGGAATTGAATTTACTGTTAGTCTATTGAAGGGTGTCTTATGAGAATGAATCAAATGAGAAATTAAGGCTGAAGTGTAATGCTAGTACTGTATAAATTGAGCATAACCTCTCGACCACAGTCTACAAAGACCAGACTGTGTACTGTTACGGTTGAGGCAAGAAGAGAGTCCTTCCTACTGCATAAAATCAACAACATGGGATCTTGAGAAATACCTCCAGGCAACTTTATTTTACCCATAGGCATCTTCAAGGTGGATGCGGGGGGAGCGGATGCACCCCCTTTTCGAGATAGCTAACGTCTCGAGTTGCTATGTAACCAATGTTCCAAGATTTTTCTTGCCAATTCGACTAATGTCCGTTTATTAATGGATGAGACCTGTTTTTCTGGGATATTTCACTTACTTTTTGGATTGCATTCTTTTAAGACCTAAATGCGGTATGTACCCCAAAAAGTAAGTGGAATATCCCGGAGAGCCTGGAAAACACCTCTAAAGCCTCCAATTTTCAAAAAGTTTATTGGGGGAGGCCCACCAAATACCCGACATTGTACATGGATACTGGATTGATGCTTATTCGAACCCCATGAAAATTCCTGGGGACGCCTATGTAACCGATTCAACTTAACATCTCGATGACCTTCCTTCAGCATGAGTGCCATTTATAATACCCCAGAACTGTTAGCGGCGTCACCTCAAAACATACAAATAGACTTGTTCTCGACTACAGGACCAGTTGGTCATCTGTTGTTGGTTCTTGTAGGCCTACACTGACTCCCTAACTCTTAAGCCTTTGTTAGACTCGGATGGGACCTTAGACTAATCCATACACAGTACTAGTTGCAGTAGTGCCCATAGAGGGTACCTTAACTGCACGACACACTGTTGAAAATAAGCATGAAATAACTTCATAATGCAAAAGTTTGTCTATTACCCATTGGTATCTGAGGCATTGGCACACGAGTTGAGAGGTTAAGCTTCATGGTGGGTTTTTTGACTCGTGTCTAGAACTTTTGAAAAATGTGGTTACCATCAAGGTCAAGGGTGATAAGATAATGGCATTTACTGACTTCCAATATCGGCCCTGTAGACTATTTTTCTTATTTTCAGGAATATTCAGAGGACAGTAATTCTGAACCTGATGTCGACTTAGAAAACCAGTATTATAATTCCAAAGCGCTTAAAGAAGATGATCCTCGATTAGCTCTTGAAAGCTTTCAAAAGGTCAGTAACGCTTTAGTTAAGTTCAGAATGTGGATTAAGATGCCCATCTTTCAGAATCATAAGGCCTATTAGGTTACGTGTATAATGTTGTTATTGTTATCTACCTTTTTGATATCATTCCAGGTTTTAGAACTTGAAGGAAAAGACAAGGGAGAATGGGGCTTCAAGGCTCTAAAACAAATGATAAAAATCAATTTTAAGTTGGTAAGTGTTTGTAAAGGTTACCGATTTATGGGATTGCCAATGCCCCCTCCTTGCTGAGTGATTTCTGTGTGGTTCCTGTAAACATTTCAGACACTAAAGTGTTATTTGATTTTTTCATACTTGAAAAACGGTGCTGGTGCTCGACAGAATCTAGTTTTGTAGTGGAGTTTTGACATAGGCCTATGCTTTGATGTATTGTTGATATTTCGTTTACGTATGTATTTATCCTAGATGTATGAACGCATTTTGGCAAGTTTTGGCATGTTGTCCCAGGGCCCCTAGTTCAATGCAAAAAAGTGGCTTCAGGTCTGAATTGTTTGCCCTCTAGCTTCTTCCTATGCGTATTTTCATTTATTAGCTCCGCTGTGACCGAAGAGTTGAGAGGTTAAGGAAAAAGGAAAGGTCAGCGGAGCTGATGGGTTGTGGATTATCCGTCGTTGTCTGTTCGTCCGTCAACTTTTGCTTCAATTTGCTACTAGTGCTACAGTTCTTTTCTAATCTTGACTAAACTTTGTATGAAGCTGATATGGGCCAAGGGCTAAATGGTTATGGAGCTGTTTTCCCAATTTGATCTCTAGGGGGAGGGCTAAAGGGTTATGGAGCTGTTTTCCCAATTTGATCTCTAGGGGGCGCTGTACGGGTGGCGCTTGTAAAATCTTTAAATCGCTACTTGTCCTACAATTGTTGTCCGATGTTGACGAAACTTGGTATGTAGATACTACAGGCCAAGGGTTAAAAGTTTTAGAGCCGTTTTCCCAGTTTAATCTCTATGGGGCGCTGTACTGGTGGCGCTTGTAAAATCTTTAAATCGCTACTTGTCCTACAATTATAATCTGATCTTGACGAAACTTGGTTTATAGATACTACAGGCCAAGGAACAAAATGTTATAGAGCCATTTTCCCAATTTGACCTTTAGGGGGTGCTGTAAGGGTCACACTTGTAAAATCTTTCAATTGCTATTCGTCCTACAATTATTGTCCGATGTTGACGTAACTTGATTTGTAGATACTATGGGCCAAGGGCTAATAACTTATAGAGCGGTTTTCCAAATTTAATCTCTAGGGGGCGCTGTACGGGTGGAGCTTGTAAAATCTTTAAATCGCAACTTGTCCTTCAATTATTATCCAATCTTGACGAAATTTGGTATGTCAATATTTTTGGCCTTAATGTTGATGAGCCATTTTCCAAATCTGATACCTAGTGGGGCGCTGTACAGGTCACACTTGTAAAATCTTTCTATTGCTACTAGTCCTACAATCATTATCTGATATTGACAAAGTTTGGTATGTAGATACTATGGGCCAAGGGCTAAAAAGTTATAGAGCCATTTTCTGGATTTGAACTCTTGAGAGTGCTGTGTAGGTGGTCCTTGTAAAAGCTTATCTTAAAACAGCGGAGCTGTATCAGCCGATAGGCTGCTTGTATTGGGAGTTGTGGATATTTCTTGCCACATTATGACATGTTCTATGATCGTGGTGAGTTTGAAGGTCATCGGTTTCTGTATATGATTACCAGGGGGCGTTTAATATTAAAATTCTCAGACTTTTTAGCATCTCACACCACATACCGCCTGTTAGCTTAATAGAAAATTCTTTTTATTCTTTATTTTTTCGTATGCCCTCCCATTTTTAACCACAGCTACAAAGTAATTATTTGTGTAACAAATATCTATACTTATAGAGGGCATCACCGTTTGCAATGATTTAGACCATTTCAATTCAATAATTGTTTTTTCGTAGATTCCGGGACATTTCAAAATAAATCTTGCAAGGAAATTGTGCAAAATAAATAACTGTGCCACTCTACAGCAGAGTGAAATTATTTAAATTGCTGACCCTTAAGTCTTTTCGTGGCTACCATGGTTGAAACTACTGACAAAATGTTTTCTGATATTTTTAGGGTAACTTTGATGAAATGATGAACAGATATAAACAATTGCTCACGTACATAAAGAGTGCAGTGACGAGAAATTATTCAGAGAAATCTATTAATTCTATTCTTGATTACATATCGACTTCGAAACAGGTAAGTCTTCTAAAAACACTTGCCATTTTGGGTTTTTTTTTTAATTGCCAATTTGGGAGTGTGAATGAAAATCCTACTTCTCCGTGGCCTTATGAAAATACTCATCAAAAAACACATGTTCCTGTTGATTGTGTATTCATTCCTATCTGCAACCAGTTGACAACTTCTAGAAATAGACCACCTTCGTAGTTATTGAGCTGTTTATCCCAGTGCCGGAATTTTACCTCAAGAAACTTTAT
The DNA here is from genome assembly GCF_964204645.1 of Tubulanus polymorphus. Lineage (NCBI taxonomy): Eukaryota > Metazoa > Nemertea > Palaeonemertea > Tubulaniformes > Tubulanidae > Tubulanus > Tubulanus polymorphus. The sequence goes on along the minus strand of NC_134029.1, from coordinate 9,533,441 downwards.
TTTGTAGATGAAGCTATTGCAGAATTTCTATGAAACGACTCTTGAAGCTCTGAAGGAAGCGAAGAACGATCGGCTTTGGTTCAAAACGAACACAAAACTTGGCAAATTGTATTTTGACCGCGAGGAGTACACTAGGTTACAAAAGATTCTCAAACAGTTACATCAATCATGTCAGGTAAAAAATATCACCATATCGATTAAGGCTTTTAGTGCAGTGTTATCCTCCCTTGGCAGGGATTTAAGCCTGATATCATCGGTTGACTCAGCTACGACCTGACTAACGGAAAATAGCCAATCGAATAGAAAAAAGGTCAGTTGGCATCAATCCAACATGCCAATAGACTATTTGTTCGGGGTTAAAAAGATGCGGTTTTTAGCTGAGAGCCACATTGTCCAGGTAACTCATGGTTCATGAGGTTTTATTCTTGAAGGTGTGCACATTCAATATGATTGAGGTTAAATCATTCAGCAGAAAATGCAATTCGCTTAAATTTCACATTAAGCATGAATAAAATGCGTACATTAAGACAAATTGGCCTTAAGTGTGTAGTCCTGTCAACAACTGTCATGATTGTACATTTGTCAGCAGATGTAAAACCTTAACCCCTTAACGCTATACCACATTTCAATCTACCAATGCTTCAAGGCCCATTGGCCTCCTTTATAGACTTCAGACTGAGTTTTGTAGATGGTCAATGTCCAGTGGTTATGCGAAAGTAACAACAGTATCATTTTGTTTTCAGTCTTTAAATGAACTGCTTGAAGCCATGTTTTGGTATTCTCACAAATGGTCTTATTGCTTGTTAGCCCACTTGGGACTTTAGTCCCAGCGCGCTATTGCATTCACTTTTTGTCCGTCCGTCCGTAGACGGAATCCAGTTATTTTGGGAAGTTTTGAAGACGCTTCAATGTAATGTCTTGATATTTGGGTTACACATGTATCTACCATAGACACATCTTCAGCCCAAAAAACTGGCCCTGTCAGAATCAAGATGGCCGACTGGCAGCCACTGTTGTTCGTCAAAATCAACACTTTTTTCACATTTTTGAACTTTTAGAGGGAAATTTTGAAGATGCTTTGATCTTTGACCTTGATCTTTCGCATAGGCCTATATTTGAATCTCCCAAGGGTCCATCAGCATAAGAAAAATTGGGTCGATCGGACTCAAGATGGCCATCCTATGACCTTTTTAGTGCCCAAAAATGTCAATTTTGGCCCAAATTCTGAGTCCTGTTGCTTCCTCCTGGTTTGCCATTTCTCATTGCAATTTGTGATGGGTATTCTTTGGAAAGGGATGTTTTATATCTGAGACAGGTATTTTTGATCAGCCAATTATGACGCAATTGGCGGCCATCTTGGTGTTATCAGTACTCATTCGTAGGTTGGAAATAGTTTTTCCACAATATATTGATACCTAAGCATATTGTGTTACCACAATCAATTGGAAAGTTGTAGCTCATAACATGTTCTATGATTTTGGTGAGTTTCAAGGTCATTGGTTGTTGTATGTGGCCTCCAGGGGCCGTTGAATAATACAATAACTTAGTATTTCTATATTATATTAATATGCACCTATGCATATTTTGTTACCACAATCAATTGCAAAGTTGTTGCTCATGATATCGTCTATGATTGTGGTGAGTCTTAAGGACATTAGTTATTCTATATGGTCACCAGGGGGCGTTGAATAGTAGAATAACTTAGTATTTCCTTATAAGATTGGTACCTAGGCATATTTTGTTACCATGATCAATTGCAAACTTGTAGTTCTATTTCCGCTTCTTCATCTGCGTCATGATAATGGATTGGACTTTGTATTGTGATCTAATTAATGGACAAATATGCTTGTAATTTTGTATGTGTAGACGGCGGATGGCGAAGATGATTTGAAAAAAGGTACTCAACTGCTGGAAATATATGCATTGGAAATACAGATGTACACTGCTCAGAAAAATAATAAAAAGTTAAAGGTAAGTAGGCCTACTGGCACTAAAGATCTGACAGTTATACACGTACGCCATGTACTAGACTTAACTTAATGAAAACAACATATCGTGTTTCACTGTGTAGCTCATTAGTGATTCAGAGTGATGTCATTGGATCTGCTGCGCATAAACATTGAGACAAGCTCTATTCATTTCATTAAAGTTCTGCTGCTGTCGCATAAGACTTGTATGAATACCACAGTACATAACAATCCTCAATTTCACACAGAAGGATCTTCCCAGTCTATCACTATTTATTCAATGATGACATTTAAGAAGTAAATTGAAAGTACTTTTTGTCAAACTCTTGAGTAGATCTATTTACGTCATTAATAGTAAATAAATATATATTTTACAACCACAACCATTTGTAGAATTTTATAAGAGTTTCAAGGTCATTGGAAGGGCAATTGAATTGTGACAAGACTTTCATGATTGTGACAAGCATTGATTATTGCATCTGTTCATCAAGGGCTGGTGTATATTGAAATTGTCAGAATGTCAGGCCATAGTACCCTTGAACCCCTAGTTGATTCTTTAATGAATTCAAGCATCTGAGTAATTTTAATCCAAGAGATTTTTTTCATGCACCAATGACTTTAATCAGTTTGAATCAAAGCCATTTTGTTCTTTACTTTAGGCTCTCTATGAACAGTCCCTCCACATTAAGTCTGCCATCCCACACCCGCTAATTATGGGAGTCATTCGAGGTAAGTTATTGTTATTCGTTTGTTGTTACATGCACATAAAACGCAGCAGTTAATGCAGTTAGCATAAATTGCTTGGTCGTGATATATATGTAGTACATTTCAATTTCAGAATGTGGCGGTAAAATGCATCTACGAGAGGGAGAATATGAAAAAGCTCACACTGATTTCTTCGAAGCATTCAAGAATTATGACGAGTCGGGAAGTCCAAGGTAATACATCTAAGCCTCCCCTAACGAACACCTCTCCGCAATGAACACCTCCCATAACGAATGCTTTTTCCTTAGAACCAAAGTTTTCTAGTTCATTTTCAGATAATAGAACCTCTTTACTGTGAACAATTTTTCTGGTTCCAAGTGAACATTTCACAACAACTAGTGCCCATGTGCTAGTATGTCTGGAAAGTCATAAGTTGTTAAAGGGCAAATGCCATCTAAATTGTACTTTCTGCGATTTCTTAACCAGAAGAAACTTATACACATATAACGACCTGAGATGTGACTTATAGAAAAAAGGAGCACGAATTAGCCGTAATAGTTAGCGGATAATCATCTATTTATCCTTCACTCCATGCGTATAGTTCATATTTAACCCGCGGGTGGCGCTATTTATGATGTTAACTATGACAATCAACACAAGCACGTGTGCGCGCTAGTACGCGTAGCCTATGTATAATCGATAAAATAAACATCATTTGTTTGCCGTATTCACTGACCTGCAGCGCTACTCACTTATATATGATTATCATGTCATATACAATAGTAGCAACTGTATACAATGGTGAAAGAGTTTATTAATTTAAATCACTCCTAGAACGATAAAATATCGCATGAAATGTCTAGTTAAATGACTGGGAGCCGCGAGCGTTTGTCAGATATGACGTCAGAAACACGCACCTGCTAAGATGAACAATAACAGTGAGCACGTGCTGAAATTGCCGATTTAAAAGTCATATTTCTCAGTAATGGCTAAACTAAAAATTCAAACCTGTTCCATTTTATGATATTTGGGAATACATCATATTTGAAAATAAATTATACACAATATTCTATTTTGATGGCATATGCTCTTTAATGATATGTTTTTACCATTGCGATAGTGTTCATTATCAACCACTTTCTTATTATTGTACATGATTCCTGGTTTATCACTGGGTAATTTTATTGGATGGTCATGTGCATATGCTACTGATTGATTTCCAGTTACTGAAGAAAGAAAAATTTTAACTTGAATCAGGGACATCTTAAGTAGTTTTAAAAATCAGTCTTAAACCTAGAGTTGTTTCCTCTGCTACACTAGTGTTAGTAACCTGATGGTCAAAGTTGACATTTAGGTCATTGTATCCTGTTGGTCCTGGAGTTAATTTATAGTCTTTCCAATTAACCATTCTGGTTTGAATGAAACTGTTCTATAAAACCAGCCTTCTGGATATTCAATTCATCTGGTTAATTAGATCTATTGTGTGTGTGTTTTCGTTTACAGACGGACGACGTGTCTAAAGTATCTCGTTTTAGCGAATATGTTGATGAAATCGGGAATCAATCCATTTGATTCTCAAGAAGCGAAACCATACAAAAATGACCCAGAAATCCTCGCAATGACAAATCTAGTTAGTTCCTATCAGAATAACGACATCAATGAATTCGAAAAGATCCTGAAAATGAACCGAAAGAATATAATGGAAGATCCATTTATAAGGGAACACATAGAAGGTACGATTTCATACTTAACTATGCCATGGCACCAGTTTTCATTCTTATCCCTTACGCTCCCATTTAATAGTCATGATTACAAGATCATTTTGCCAAGTTCAAATGACTTGCACCGAGTCTGAGTTTAATTTGGCCCGTACATAATTAGGGAGCATGTTCACATGTGAAATGCTATCAAAACGATGCTGTGGCAAATGAGGTTCCAGAAGCAGCTTACATTCACACAATGAGTTGACCTATGCTGTAATTTGGCAGAATATTAGTTCAATGTTTTTTTGGTGGGCCATTAGTTCAGCCCATGTCAACTAGGCATGGACCCATTTGGCACCAGTGTGAACAATTGGTCGAAGCCTAATCTGGCATAGGCCAAATTTGACCTAGGTCAAAAACGCTTGTGTCCATGGTTCCCACATAACAGGGAAATTGGGAAAAACTTTGAAATGAAAATTCACAGTTTGAAATGATAATTCAGTTTGGTAATATTAGGGAATTTAAGAAATTCTCAAATCGGGGAAATATTTGGGGAGTCCATTTATATTTCAAGTATTGCATTTGCAAAGGACAACTTTCTTCAGCGATTTCCCTTAAGAATCACCATTATCAACCAGTCACCACTAAATTGTTGACTGTAATATGATGATATCTGTTCATTTCCATTTGGGAACATTGAAAAATCACCAATGAAATATTTGGGAAAAACCTGGGAATTTTTAATTCATGTAATTGTGGGAACCATGTGTGTCATCTGGACAAATAGCTATAGTTTTAGAATTTGTTAACATCAAAACTCATAGTTATATAATATGTAAGCAATTAATACATTGAATGAAAAATGTTTTAAATTGGATGACCATGGCATACTTAATGGTCTTGGTATGATTTGTTGGGTTTTAAATCATCCTATATGCATTTGTATTATACATGTATATTACACATATATACACATTTCCTTTCAGATTTATTAAGGAATATTAGAACTCAAGTATTAATTAAGTTGATTATGCCCTATACTAGAATCCATATACCTTTTATTTCTAAGGTAAGTAAGCCTTTTGTTTCATAGCTCTATCTAGGCTAGCTCATTTTCAATTTGGGTTTATTTCACAGTGTAGCACCTGAACTGTTTGCATTACGCCTATCGTAGAATATTTCCTATTCAAGTATGGAATTCTAAATTGCCATAAACCTGAGTCGAGTTTCTTCTCGCGTGATGCTCGACCCTTACCATGAAGGGTTCAACAAATCATAGAAAAACTCAACAATTTCAACCTGAGTGAGATGAACCTCTCATATCTAAGATGTGGTTGTTTCTGGTTTAAAATCCTAAAAACCCTTTCATTGCATGTACGAATGTATTTGTGGATGATCGGTGAAAATCAATACATCATTCTGGTACCAATTGATAAAAAAAAATAAATGCCTCATTCCCATTGCGAAGACCGATTGGTGGAGTAAAATCACCGATCAAATGATCACGTGATTCAGAATGTTTATTTTTTAGATTCATTCAGTAGAGGTGGCGCACTGGGTAGCAAATAAGTAATCACCAATTTGAAAAATAGGCAATCATATCCATCATGATCCATGCAAAATAAAAATTTGCATCGTGTTCCTCGGCAGGCCCGTGCCAAGCTTTTTTGAGGGGCAGTTCTATATCAAGAAAAAGGGCACTTTTACCTTGAAAAGGGGCACTTTCCTAGTGAAAAAGGACAGATCGTAAATACGAAATCCCTTGGTGCCTGAGTAAATGATTTGAGAATGGGTTACTTTTCAATTTCAAAAAAAAAAAAAATGAAAATTGTATCCAAATTTTGAAAACTGTTGACCCAAATTTATTGGCACTGACCTTTTGAAGAGCACTTTGAAAATTTTAGGGGATTCGTTCACTACAACACCGAGCTCCCTCCCCCCTCGGCATGGGCACACTATACATTAGTCAGCCAAAATCATTTCGCCGTGCAAATTCTCCAATCGTTTTCAGTTTAAGTCACTACAGCAGCGGAAGCCTGAAATATGCTTTTGGAAATAATTTTATGTAGGGTATTTGTTTTGATCTAACGGGATAGCCGTTGCACCAGTTCACATAGATAGCTATCAGCGTACAAAATATCATGAAGATGCATACAATAACTGCTGAATAAGATTGTCTTGTTACTACTATTGATAATATAGATGAACATTCTGACACATGATGGATGTATGATGTATGAGTAACCCAAGAAATTCTGTCATTTTACAGGAATTGAATATAGATGTAACAGAGGTAGAAAATCTACTTGTTTCATGTATATTAGATAGGTAAGTACACATAAATGTAGCAACTATATCCGCTTATTACAAGGTGTATTCATTTGCATAAGAAATCCATACTTAATCTGGATCATAATTTTTGTGACACATTATAATGATCCAGGTTTTTATTGAAAATCTGCATTAGAAATGAAAATGCTTGACTTCTTCGATTTGTGGTACCCGGCACACTTGGCACATTCTGAAGAGGTCTGTTTTAGAATTAGGAATCATATGACATGAAATAGATTCAATCTTCTTTCTAGAAACTTTCTAGTGAGCCAAAACTATCTTATTCATTTTGCCGAACTAACAATAAGCTATTTGATCCGGATGACAAAAGCAGGGATGAGAATTCCCCGCGGATCCGCGGTTTTCCCGCGGATTTCGGTATTGAAAAATATCAATTTTCCAAATAGTTCAAAAATGATGTAAAAGCATAGGGGGATGATCTCACTCAATTGGTCTGGCGCGATCGGTAATCAGGTGAACCGTAAAAGCGTTCAGTGCCTGTATTTCCGTCGAGTACTGTACCCTTTCCTATGGTTTTTGCCAATATTTTCTAAATTTGGATTTATCGCCAATGGTTTTTCTATACCACCCGGCCCTGCGGTATTGCATTTAGCCACCGGCGAAATCCGCCATCTTTTTTCTTGGCGTTCTCGCAGTAGAACGCGTTGGATTTTTTTGCCGTAAAAATCTGGGAATTAGGATATTAGGGAGTTTTCACTCTCGTAACGGTGAGTCCGTTCGGTTTGGGGGTTATCCCTGATTTCTTTTTTTTCCGTAAGAATTTTATTTACAAATATAATTTGATTGAATTGAATTGAATTGTTTTGATTTGTAACAGGATAATTATGCCACCCCCTCCTAAGGGTCAGCATCGTGGCGGGGAGGGATGCGGGCATTTGTTTGGCGCCTGGGACAACCACGATTCATGTGCGTCGTGCAGGCGCAAATCCGGTCAAATATGTGCAAGGAGCAATCCTTGCAATATTTGCGTCGTGTGGTCCGAGGACCTTTGGCTTCGGGCCGATAAGGCTCTTAAACTAAGAGATCGTCGTCGAGTTAGCAGGGATTCGTCGGTTTCGGCCGATGTGCCAACCGACGTTTCTAATCCTGTTTCTTATCGTAAAGCGGAGCGGTCGCCGGTCGTTCAGGTACAATCGGCTTCCCAACTCCATTCACTGGGGAGGAACGCTGGTTCACCGGCACCGGTCTCCGGTCATTCACCGGTCTCTGGTCGTTCACCGGTTCGGCCGGTTCGGCCGGTTCAGACTACATGTTCGGAACCGAGCGCGCGCCGCGGTAGTCGCGAACGGCCCGCACCGGTTCGGTCGGTACCGGTCCGGTCCGGGTCGGGCATCGGTCCGGTTCGGTCCGGTTCGGCCACCGGTCCGGTCCAGACGTCGTCCAGGTCAAAACATCCGGTACGTTCATCGTCTGATTCTGATCGTCGCTCCGGGGATAGAGCTCGCTCTCCCACTAGATTTAGACGCCGTGAGCGTAATAAACGAGCAAGATCTCCTCGCAGATCAAGGTTTGATCGCGAGAGGGACTACGATCGTTATTGTCGGAAGTTTCGCCGTCGGTCTTCTCATCGTTCGTCGACGTCGGTTAGCGATGAAAGCAATTCTTCTAGTAGGTCGCGATCCCGTTCGAGGGACCGTCACCGAAGTCGGCATGATCGTCGGGATACTGGAAAATACCTGACTCAGAAGGATTTCCATGTATTTGAGGAGAAAATTTTAAACTTGTTATCTTCGTCGCAACAAGTCGCTGCAACTTCTACAACAGGTAAGCCTATTCCTGATTGTCCGGTTAGAAGTTCGCCAGCCCACTCAGTTTTTCGGAATTCTGACTCTGAATTCCTGGATGCTGCGGTAGGGTCTGATTTCAATGAGGATCCGGTCCCAGAGGCGGCAATTCCTTCTGGGGTCGTTCCTGTCGCAAGCAATTGTGGGTTGCCCCAGACGATGGGGGCTTCCCTGGCTCGCAATGTATCTCCGTCCCGTTCAGTTTTATCCGAACCAGCGGGGGACATGCCATTTAGAGCGATGATAAGTGAGTTCTTTGTCAAGCACGGGGCAACTCGCGCTAAGCCCACAGCAGCTCCTCTGGTCGGTGAGTCAATGGAAGCTTATCGCCCTCCGGACTCCGATCTTAACGTTTTACGGGAATCGTCAGCGGTTTCGAGAGAATGGGCTCGATTGGATACGCAATTATGGGGTGAATGTCGGCCTGGAACTTTTTCATTTCCCCCTCCAGAACGGGGTATGAAATCTGGGAAATATTTTAGTTCAACCGATCCACCTATAGGCGCATTTCGCTCGGCGTATTACGCAACTCCAGGTGCTGTGGATCACAGTCATAACTGCCTGGATGCTGATTATATTTTGATCAGCCCGGATACTGTTACAGCACAGTCGGGTATTCGTTTGCCTAAGTCCGGTTTGGTGGCCATGACGTCAATCCTGGACAATCTTACCAGGGTTGGTTCGTTTCAAGATATGGCACTTAAGGTGTTGACGGGTGAGCTTCGCGAGACTCACGCCGCCATTCATGCGGGCTCCGACCCAGAGTCAGTTGCCCTAAAACTGGAGGGAATGGACCGGATTATCCAATCTTTGGCTCGGTCTGTTTCGCATGTAATTCCGTTGTCGGTTCGGGGTCAGGCTAATCTGGTGTTAGCCTCCCGTCAGTCAGTGATGGACTCCAGTGCCAAAACTCGTCTACCGGATATGGTGTCCAATGCTTTGCTGAGAGCCCCATTGGGGACGTCTTCACGTCTCTTCTCCGGTTGGTGCGCTCCGGTTTCCGCAGAGCTGAGGAAGATTCGGGAGGTTCAGGCCAAGTCCAACCCCCGAACTCCATGGAAAAAGCGTTCTGGTCCGACGCCGGCGGCGCAAGGTTCAGCACGGACGCAAACAGGACCATCTCAAACTTCAGCGCTTTCTCAGGCGGCTTCGGATGCCGGTTGGAGAACTAGCGCGCAACTTCAACAATCGTGTCAAGCCTCGTCCGGTCGTAACAGTTCCGGTTCGTATCGAGGCAAGGGGAAGGCTCCAAAAAGGGGCTCTTCCTTTCGGAAAAACTCGAAATGAATTCTTGGGACCAGTGGGAGGTTGTCTGCAACAGGCAGCAACCCATTGGTCCGACCTCTTTGGAGACGGTTGGCCCTCCCGGGTCGTCTCTCGGGGCTACCGTCTCCGTTTCCTAAGGCGACCGCGCCTGATGAGGTCACCTCCCGACATGCGGCCAAAACCAGGTCAGGAGGCCTTAATCTCTCCGGCTCTCAAGGAACTGGCAGAGAAGGGAGCGATAGAACCAGTTTGCAACGAAACTTCTCCCGGCTGGTTTTCTCGAATATTCATGGTACCAAAGGCCACAGGGGGTCAACGGACAGTGATAGATCTGTCATCCCTCAATCGGCACCTAGACATTCCAAGGTTCCGGATGACCAAGCCCAAGGACGTGATTCAAGGGCTCCGTCCGGGTCAATGGGCGGCTACATTGGACCTGAAAGATGCTTACTTTCAGGTTCCAATTCACCCAAAATCTCGGCGATTTCTCAGGATAAAGTGGAAAGGCCGCCAGTTCCAATTCAGGTCTCTTCCATTTGGCCTCAGTACGGTCCCGTGGGTTTTCACCAAGTTGGTCAAGTCAGTTCAGAAGGTACTTCAGTCAAGGGGTGTTCGACTGTTCGTTTACCTCGACGACTGGTTAATAGTCGCGAATTCGGCTCAGGAATGTCGGGAGGCAATGACCTCAGTCTTGGACTTAGTCCATCAGCTAGGGTTCCGCGTAAACAGGGAAAAATCTCAGTTGACGCCGGCCCAACAGTTCACTTATCTCGGCATGGACTTCGATCTCCGAATCGGCAAAGTCTTTCCGTCTATGGTTCGAGTGGCCAAACTTCAAGAAGCTGTAGCGGGAGTGTCCACAACCCCGAGAACAGCTCGTTACTGGTCACGGCTTCTAGGCTCCATCAGCTCCATGGGTCTGGTGGTGCCCTTAGGCCGCCTCAGAAGCAGGCGCTTGCAACAATATTGGAAGGTCTTCTGGTCTCAGTCGAAGGGCAACTGGGAGGCCTTGATTCCCGTACCTCCAACCGATCTAAGTCCGGATCTTCAGTGGTGGGCGGCCACTACGAATCTTCGGCTCAGGGTGTCACTAGCCCCGTTAGAGGCTCCAGTTCGCGTATTCACGGATGCCAGTCACCAAGGTTGGGGGGCACATCTGGAGAACCGAGTCAAAGCCGGGAAATGGTCTTGCTACGAGGCCACCAACCACATAAATTTCCTAGAAATGCTGGCCGTGTGGAAGGCCCTGAAGTTCTTTCACAGGAGAGTGGAGGGCCACCACGTTTGGTTAGCCACAGACAATTCAACAGTGAGGGCTTACCTTCAGAACCAAGGGGGCACTCACTCAGAAACCCTCACAGGTCTGTCGGCCAAAATTCTTCTTTGGTGCCAGACAAAGGGCGTGTCCCTGACTGTGGCACATTTAGCAGGGAAAAGGAACGTGATGGCCGATGCTCTGTCTCGTCGAGGTCAGGCTATTGCGACAGAATGGGTTCTCCACCAAGAAGTAGCCGATCGGGTTCGGGGCATTTTTGGCAATCCGCTGCTGGATCTGTTTGCCACCCGGTTCAATCGGAGGTGTCCTCTGTTTGTGTCCCCGTTTCCAGACGCGGAAGCGTGGGGGGTCGATGCCTTCTCTCTGGACTGGTCGGGGATGCATGCGTATGCGTTCCCGCCCACACCAGTCCTGCCGCGCTTACTGGATCAAATAGAGAGATCAGTCAATTGCAACATAGTTCTGGTAGCACTATGTTGGCCGGCTCAGAGATGGTTCCTACCACTTCTCAACCTACTGTGCGACAACCCCAGGAGTCTTCCGAATTTCCCATCGCTTCTGTCTCAGGGGATCTTTCGGCATCATCCAAACAGCCAGTGGTTAAATCTGCTCGCCTGGCCATTGTCCAGCGATCCTTGTCAGCTTCAGGCTTTTCAGAACAGGCTGCCTCCTTTATCGCAGGATCTAAGCGGCCATCAACAAGTACCATTTACGATGCCAAATGGAGTCATTTTGCGGATTGGTGTGCTGCAGGGGAAATTGATCCATGCTCACCCTCTGTAGCTCAATTGGCAGATTTTTTACTGCACCTATTTGTAGCAAGAGGTTTACAGGTCATAACTATTAAAGGTTACCGCTCCGCGATTTCTCATACATTGCGTGCTTCTGGATGGCCAAATGTAGCAGGGGATCATCGGATATCCCAGCTGGTTGCTGGGTTTTCTATTTCCCGGCCTCGGGTAACAAGGACAGTTCCACCATGGGATCTGTCTGTAATTTTGAAGAAGTTAATGGAGGCTCCATTTGAACCTCTTTCGGCAGCGTCTTTTGCAAATTTGTCAAAAAAGACTGTATTTTTGCTGTTCTTGGCTTGCTCGGCCCGTCGCTCTGAGATTCATGCGCTTTCAGTCCAAAAAGGTCACATTGTCTTTGGGCCAGCGAATGAATTTGTTTCGCTGCGGCCTGCTTTGGAATTTTTGGCAAAGAACCAACGACCAGGCTCGGTTGGGCGTCAATGGCGAATTGAAGCCCTAAAACATCGAGTGGAACCGGGCATCCCGGACAGGACTTTATGTCCTGTGCGGGCGTTGTGTTTCTATTTAGATCGCTCTGCTTCACGGAGAGGTTCACGGGAGCGGTTATTTATTCCGCTGCTGGATCACCTAAAGGGTGATATTTCGCGGGACACAGTAGCCCGATGGGTCTCTTCAATGATCAAGGACATTTTATTGAAGGAGAATCTTTCCTCGGAGGGAGTCGTTTCTCATCAAGTGAGGTCTATGGCTACTTCCTGCGCAGCCTTTTCGGGTGCTCCGTTGGAGGAAGTCTGTCGGGCCGCCTTTTGGAATTCACCGTCGACATTCACGTCATTTTATTTACGGGATGTTTCAGGCCAGTTAGGCTCATTAGCTTCACTTGGTCCTGTTGTCATGGCTCAAGGTGTCCGTTCTTTCCGATCGGACCCTTTAGTGTAGAATATCTATGTAGCATTATCAGGATCACAGGGGGTGTATCCTTGTACATAGTTTGGGCTCATATCTGCAAGTATTAATTTCGCAAAATTCTGGGGGGGGCCCCTGAGCTGGACGGACTCACTGTGGCCAACCGGTCTTCCCTGTGCTACAGTGCTCCATTCCGTGCTTGGGTAAGTGCTCTCTTTTTCCCTCTTACCTTGCGTTTGAGCGGTGGTTTTTCTATCTACCTTTCCCATCATCCTTGTGCTAGGCTAGTCTAGCAAAAACCATAGGAAAGGGTACAGTACTCGACGGAAATATTACAATTTTTGGAACTAAAATTTGTATTTCCGAGTAGTACTTACCCTTTCCTATGGTGGGAATCCCGCCCACCTGCCCCGCATAGCTGTTTTTTTTTTTTGTCTGCTATGACGAAAAAAGATGGCGGATTTCGCCGGTGGCTAAATGCAATACCGCAGGGCCGGGTCGTATAGAAAAACCATTGGCGATAAATCCAAATTTAGAAAATATTGGCAAAAACCATAGGAAAGGGTAAGTACTACTCGGAAATACAAATTTTAGTTCCAAAAATTGTAATTTTTCTTATCGTCGCGTATCGCATTTCAATGCATATTCATTGCAACACTGATTTTGTATCTACTATGATGTGTATGTATTTTATCGATCGGTTGCAGACACGTGCGTGCGGCAACAGTAGTAACGTATATAGGCCTACTTACTGTTGCCGTGTGCGTGCGTGCGTGGGTGTGGCAAACGCCTTCAGATATTTTACACTACTGGGTGATGATTTTTAGTGAGCATTCATCGGCGCATTTTAACCGCAATAATTCGGGGCTCGACCCGTAATGCATGAGATGCTGAATGTCATCGAATGAGGCCACAATGGAACTAGCCATTACCTTCCAAACTATAATAGTCGTTCATGGGTTCTAGATCGCTCTAAGTGCTCGGAAAACGCTTTCAATTTCTAAAATTTTCATGGGGGAGGACCCCCAAACCCCCCGAATAGCTTTGCGCCTTCAGCCTACGCTGGTTCCCGTGTGTAACTCGAGAAAAAAAATAGCGGATTTTATAGGTCGACGTTCTCATCTCTGCAAAAGACAATTTACATGAATAGAATTTGGTTAATTTAAAAAAGTTTATGGATTTTTCTAAAAAAAGAATCTTGAAATAAATCAAATCTGAATGAAGCTTCAGTATTGCTGGTTCATGACATGTGGCAGTATCGTCATCCCTGCATGGAAGAATTAACTGGCAATCATACTTTGATATAGCATATTGATTGCATTCCCTTAAACGCTTTTCATCTACATTTTTCAGCACCATTCAAGGTCGAATTGACCAGGTGAACCAAGTGTTAGAACTGAACAGAGAAATGCAAGTGGCGCGGTACAGCGCTATCGACAAGTGGACAACACAACTTCAGTCGTTGCATCAATCGGTCGTCAATAAGATGGCGTGACAGTATACGTAATAGCATCTGAGACGACGACTAGGATTTGAAAACACTACGATCACAATCAGATAATCGCGAAGGAATGAAATTTCCGCTTGAATGTGTGATATTTTTGCATAAGTGGATTTACTACTACGTGGACTTCTATGACTACAACTAATAACTACTAAATTACTACGAAAATGTGCTTTATCATTCGTACTACTCTTCATTATTCTCATTTTGTACTGAAAATACTGTCTTGATGAGAGCGAGCGAGCAAGCGATTAAACAGCTGCATTGTTTGTCTCTGTAGCAAAGGTTTTCCATACTGCAGTAGATTTACAAGGAAATCATTCGCGTTAACTTCACCACATTTCAGCGTGTGCATTCTGTGTACTTTTTAAGCTCATTACTCAATTCATTTACCTTCTTCCCCATGTGTTGAAGTTGATTTGCAGTTAAACATGATGTTAAACATTTTATCACCACACTTCCCTAAAGTGAGATTTCGCCTCAAAGGATGTGTTCCCATGGTGCAGAGTGATGCTCCGTAAAGATATTTTGCTTCATTGTTTTTCTCCCATTTGGGCCACAAAAGTTATAATTTTTTATTTCATTCAGCTCCATTCATGGGCAGATGAAGATGAGTCTGGAAAGGTGTGAATAAAGAACATACGTAGAATCACTGTGTGATTAGTGTACTGTGTACTCGTACCTTTTCGTAAGGACTTTGGTCTAGCTTTGACTCTTATAATAAATATTCCCCTGCGGTGCAGCTATGCGCATTAGAATTTCTGTGGCAAATATTTTCTAAACCACTTCTGCTGAAGGCTCCTCCTTGCTCCTTATTACCGGTACATCAGCTCAATGGGCTGCTAAACATAAGCATAATTCAATTGCAGTTTCACGTAAAATTGTTAAGGTAAATTTTAGTTGTTATTATCAAAGTTGTCTATACTAGGATATTTCAACCCGACTTTGGACTGTATTCTTTCAAACTAAAACCTAAATTGGTTTGATGGTTAGTAATCGCTATATACATGTAGTATGGAAAATTGACACATGCCAGAGGTAGCTGATTATTGGGTGGTAGTTGTGTAGATGCTACATACGGTCAAGCCCGCTTTATCCAGATATTTTGATCTCATCTGGATATCATTCACAGGCCACCAGAAATGTACATTAAGATATGATGTTTAATTCAGATCAATCATCGACTGGCTGGGCTTTGTCCATCCCAACTGATCGAATTATGCGAGGTCTCCTGTATTTCTTACCTAGGAGTAGAAAAGCTCATAGTTCAAAATTACTCTTGAACATACATTGCCAACAAGTTCAACAACTTCATTAGAACTAAATTGTTTGAGGGCTGGAAACTAGCCGCAACAAAAGGTAACTGAACATAGCTGGGTGCAAATAAAATTGATAAATTAGTTCATCCAACTTCATTATGAAACGTTTTTCACTCTTTTTTCTCAAAAAAGTAACAATCTGAATTGATCTACAAAATATTAGACCTAACAGTTATCTGTTGTAAATATCTACAGTATGGCTTGTGATGGAATTTCTGTGATCTTATAATATTATGTGGAAAAAATGTGAGCTCATAAGATCTCCGCCTATTTTCTTACTGGTAGGTACAATCAACTCTTGGTTATCCACCAATGTCGGACTTTTTGCTGATAATCAAGGGAACTCTATAGACCTAAGTGTATGAGGCAAATTGGGGACATCCAAACTTTCCGACTTAGAGGACCAGAATATTGTATCATAACATTAACAATATGTGTATAAGCTTAGTTCATTATTGAATCCAATATGAAGATGTTTCGTTTTAGTATGGTTCTCACTGTGCTGCATAAAAGTATGTTCTTAGTTCACCACGAACCAAGGAAAAAAATTCTTAGCAACACTTTTATCGGAATTCTTACCCAACCGGTTCCTGGGTAAGCTCTCAGCGCTGTAGATACAGCTGACTGAATGCTTTTTATGGTGATATGATTATCACTGTTTTTGATTGAGAGATTTTTGTCATTCAGATAATTCTTCAAATTATTTCGGTTTCTGAAATATTTCATTTGCCTCCTAGTAGCATTTGGATGTGATGATGTTATTGTATTTGTATAACAGGAAAAAATGGAGTGATTTTTGTTCTGATGGGGTATGAAAAAAATACTTGTTCTCGGGTTTTTGTTTACCAGTAATTTTTTACTCGTCATTTTTCAACACAGAAATGTAAACATGAACATTATACAGGCTTGGTGTTACTTCTTGATTCCGCATCCTGCTGTATAAATCAAACAATGTAATAGAATTAGCCATATTGCAAATAAAAATGATGAGACAGATTTACAAACTTTAGATTTTTCTTAGGGCTCGAGATTGCAATGGAGGATTTAGATGGCTGCAACATGGTCCTATAATGTAAATGTGACAAATTTTCAAGATTTTCTTGGAGGACCCACCGCCCTTTTTTCGTGGATAATGATGCCCTTTTTTATAAGTTGTGCTACAGTAGCCCCTGGATCTGCCCGTGTGTATGGTCTAGATTGCAGGAAATTGAACTAAAAACAGGTAAAATATCAAAATTTTCTCGCCCCTTTGCTTCGCGCCTGCGGCGATCGCACATCCGGCCACCGCTATATCATGTATACTTATTGAAAAAAAATCAATTTTGTTTTTTGTATTACATTCGATTCAGCAATTTTCTTCACTATTTCAGAGACAAATTGCAGAAAATTATTTAATCGTATCTTTGGAAATTGATTTTCTCATCAGAGAATCGATACCGAGGATGACTAAATACCCATTTATACAGGTTATTAACCGGGAAAAATTGGGAGAAAAACTTTTTTAAAGGGTCGGACTGTATAGATCTGAATTGGTCGACAGTAAATATCACTTAGATAAAATCCCCGTAAAAATCCACAATTCTTCAAAGTACTTAAAAATCCCCCAATTTATGAATGGAGTTCAAAAATACAATCATAAACATGTAGACACATTAATTATAATTGATATTGACTGTATAGTAAACTTTCTTGCTCAGCTAGAATACATCACAAATTAAAAAGAGTTCACCGCACTATTCTACAAAAATGTTAGGATATTAATTGAAAGTTCATTATTCTAAAAATGGTCGCATAAAGTCATAAAGAGTAGACACGGTTCAAATATAGTCAACCCTCGACATACCGCTCTCCCATACCGCCACCCCCGTCTACCACCAGGTTTTCTCAATGTATTTCGATATATAAAATAAATCAACCCCACCATACTCTCTATGGTGGTATATCGGGGGTTGACTATATTGTATTACAGTTTGAATTTTATAGATATTACAGAAGAAAGGTTCATTTGAATTTAATGTATTCTTCGTTTTCCATGATAGCCTAAAAGCCAGAAACGGTACACACAAAATGAACATAATCGGAGAAATTTCTTGCTTTTAAATGTTCTTTAAAATCCATCGAATAGGGATTTTTTTTAAACAAGTACGACGGAGTCATTGGCAGAAATGTAGTTCCACACTAATTGCAAGTTGTTAAAACCTTTCGAAATTTCTTATTTACGATAAAATAGATGAAAAAGTTGACGACTGAGTCGCACTGACTGAGTAACATACCGTATGTAGTTTGACCGGATACAGCGGCCATATTGCCGAGTTTTCCCAACAAATGAACGTCATAACGTAGAGTCAGTGCCGCATTTGGCGTCTCGAATAATACAAAAGCTACGATGACCAATGCGATCATTTTTGTGGCTTTAACCAACGACTGAGGGCTATCTTTCGTGTGCAACGAATTCGAATCACTTGGCTGCCTGCTAAAATATTTCATAAGATAGAACAGGATGATCCAATTTATGGTAATCAGTACGAAAAACGGGAATATGAAGCCAAATATGATCACCGAAAATCGCTTAACAATCCCCATCTGAACGGAGTGTGAATACACATAATTTCGGCGCCACTGCAAATAAATGTAACGGCACGACGGCCTGAAAAAGTATTTCGAATAAACGAACTGAAAGAAGTTTCCACAAAAGATAATGACGTAGAGCGCTATCGTGATGCATCGCAGATATTTCCTGGTGAGCCAGAGTCCAGATTTAAGCGGAAAATATATGGCAACCAGGCGCTCGGCGCTCCCCTTATGAAAATGGTACACGTGTATTTAGCTAAATACACGTGTAATACACGTGTAATATGAAATTACACGTGTACTTTTGACATGTATATTGAAGTACATGTGTAAAACACGTGTATTTCTAAAATGCACGTGTAGTTTGGACATGTATTTTGAATTACACGTGTACTGAAGATGTGTATTTTGAAATACACGTGTAACTTAGGACGTGTATTTTAAAAACACGTGTAAATTCATGTGTGGCTTCTGAAATACATGTGCAATCTGGATGCATGTACCTTGGCTAAAAAATTATACATGTACCTTGTTTCTCATAATTGGTCACTTTTGTAAACTGCAATAAAATTTGTAATTACATCATTTAGCTTCACATGATTTCATAAAAAGTAAGATTTTGCATGTAATGTTCGGAGAATTGAAGGAATCTCCTGTCTTTTTAATTGTTTGATCCTCATTTAGTAGCTTTTTCCAGGATGCCATGTCAAAAAATCATGTTGTTTGTCCTGTATTGACTAGATTGGATCCTGTATGAATGAAGCACATGTCTTTGTTGCCCTCTGAATAAATCCAAAAACTGTTTCACAAAAATCATGATCTGAACAAAAAATTTTGGATATTTCATTTATTATCAAGATAACTAGAGGCTTAGGGGACTGCCCAAGCCCCGAATTACAATGTTATTTATGAAAAATGTTGAATATATTGCTGTCACCAGCTCCAAGTGTTCTGCTTTCCTTGTAGGCCCATACACAAAAAATGTCCTTTTTCCTCTAATGTTGCCTTATCGTACTGTATATCACATAATGAACATTTGTATCATACCTGCAGTTTTTTTAATAATGTCTTACATACAGCGCAGTAATATTTGTTCACCTCCGCACATAGAGAAAATCTTTTCAAAATAGGCATTTAGAACTGCGTAGAACCGCTTCTCAGTAACAGTAAATTCAACCGATCCAACAATCCAGTCAAAACAGTTGATGTGGATCCAGCTTTGAGGGAGAACATCATAATAGTAGTAACAGCCCCACGAAGGGTCACCTCAGCATTTGTGTGGAGAGGATCATCTATTTCCATCAATGAGCTGTGGCTGCAAAACAGATTAAACATTTTGGTGATTGGTCAAGTTCATATCGGATGAGTAGATTGGCAATTATGATTGCATTCACTTTAGTCATAAGGCACTGTATTACTAACTTACGTCGTCACAACCATTGTCTGCATTATTGGTGGATTGTGGCCATTTTCAATTCTTAAATCTTCCAGATTCTCAAAATCGACTTCTTGAAAAATCAAAATGTCCATCATTTAGCAACATATTACAAACTACAAAACAAGAAGTAATTTGAGAATAAATTATTCCCAAGCATATAGAACTTAAGGCTACAGTAGGCCTATACGTAGGTTGGTTTCCAGCTAGCGATTTCGTAGCCTATTGTTGCGATGAACATGCATAACGTACCAGATCGGACCTGGATTTTTTGTCTGTAAGGGCTTATATACGAAATACCTAGCATTGTCTATCATACATTATCCATTATATATGTATACACCATATTTTGTATGTTATACACATAAAAAGTATGTGGTACAATGCGATCGTCCAATATACAGACACTGAGACAGACAGAGGCCATCCCCTCAATTAGCACTGAGCCCGCTTGTGAAAACTAACAACATTAACATTAAACTAAACAATTGGCCTATGCAATAGCATAATTCTCCATGTCTCTTGTTTGTCCTGTCAACTTTATTGAACTGTCAAACCAATAATTTACTTGTTTAACATTATTATTGATAAGGACCAATAAAGTCAATTTGATTTGCTTAGATTTAAAATGATCTTACCTCCAAATGTTTAACATGTAGGCCTACTCGCGTATTTTAACTGGCCTTCTACTTGCAATTTCTTTTTCAAACTCCATGCTTGCAAAAGACGAATTCGGTTGGTATACATCGATATTTACCGGTAATTTTTCCACTAAAAAGTGCATCTTTATGTTATTTGTCTTCCATTTTGGAACACTACTAAAATGAAAACCTCACTGACGAACTGACTAGCTCCGATTAAATGGTTTTCAATGAACAGAAAAACAACCTAGACAAAATAATCTCATCTAAATGTTGAATTAAATACTAACAGGCCTTATTCATGCACCTTTTTGTCTATTTTTATAATACAGCGTATATTTAAATGATCGTCATTTCTTCACTGAATCGTTATTTTCAACTTACTTAATTGATTTTGCCTTAGCTTCATAATAACTTAGTATAAGTAATTTTTTTACTAATTAAATATCACTTATCACGATTATTCTTAAATTCTAAAAGAACTAAAATGCTGATGTAAAACTTATTAATAATTAAATAATCTATTTCAATTAAACTCCCAAGCACCCCTGCGCGGTGGCAGCCATATTGCCATTGTTAAGCAACACGTTTTCACGCCGTTTTCACAGGCTTTCACGATCTATTCAGTATTATATTCTCATAATGATTGCAAAACGCATTGGATGACAATGTATAATAGGGGATCATTGACAACTGGACCAAAAGTGACACTGCTTCTTTGTTTGAGGTGAAACACATAGTGGATCATTGAATGATTAGATTCATTAGAGTGGATTCGAATGGAAGTGGAACAGAAAAAGTCGAAGGCCATTTGATTTATTATCCCGCGTTTAAAGGACGCGTTGTGGATTGTTCAGGTATTATTATTGTTATGTACATGTAGTAAAGTAAACGTTTATTGTGTTGGGCTTCAGGCCACCACAAGGTCACTAAAAGAATATGCTTATTGGAATGAAAACTAACATGACTAAGTAAATATTGTAGGCCTAGAATCTTTATTTTTAGTATTGAATTGAATTTGAATTAGTTATGGTTATTAGTAGGCCTTAAATGATTGAATGTCCAGTGAAAAAATTGTGAGTGATCATTCCAATCGTGAGGGATAAAAATGGAGTTTCTTTGGTGTTTATTCATCCAATCTAAAAACCGCAGGATCATTTTGATTTTGTTGTGCGCCCATCATCGCCATTAAATTTGTATGCTGGACATGAAATTAGGTCGCTGTCGGAGTTTCGATTGTCGGCAAAAACGACGTTAGTGCAATCAATTCTTGACCATTTTTTTTCAAACTTTATAGGGTCTACACCAATAAGAATTGATCCAAGCCGACACTATTAAATTGGAATTCCCATTTTTTGGCTTAAAAATGTGCCCACCAGGGGATTGTTGGAAAATGATGTTAGCGCGAGAGAGCCTTCAATTTTCCACTGATTTCTCAACAATGACAGTGTGATGAAAATCAGGTATTTACATAATAGATTATATGAGCGTCGAAATGGTTTTAGTATAGATTACAGCGTGAGCATTGTAAATTCTTCTCATTTTAGGATGCCTACTCACTATTGAATGATACAACAGCTGCTGCCATACGCTGATTATTCGGAAAACCTAATACTGTTGGGTGCATGCATGCTGTCGTCCACTCATTTAAAAGAAGAACTAATTGTCAAGGCATTGGACTGGATGCGAAGCAATGAAAGTCTTCCATGAGGAAAAAAGTTGGACCCAAACCGGGTCAGCTAAATAATACGTAAGTACATGAATTCAATATATAATGGCTAGCGTTCATTTGTTGTTGATTTACAGGGGCGGATCCAAGCTGGAAGAACGAGGGTTCAGCTCTTATGAAAAGGGCACTAGTCAATACAGGTCTCACGGTGTGAAACGGTAGTATGGGGTTTGTGCACTTCGATCATAGGGTGGAATTTTTCACCTGTGATTCAAAAGGGCACTTGGTCAGAAAAGGGGAGGGTTTAACGTTTAATATGGCGCTCGAGGCGAACAATCACCGTGTCCTGATGCGTTGGGTGATTCAGTCGAAGGACGTGTTGGATTCGGGCGATTCAGTCGGCGCAGACCCTGACAAATTAGGTGATTTTACTGACGATTTCGTTGCACAACATAAGTGCTCGACGAAATTGCCTAATGTGTCCCCAGCTTTAGTCCATTTGAGACTTTAGCCCAAGCGGGCTATTGCATTCACCCTTTGTTCGTCTGTTGTTGGAATCCAGTATTTTGGGAGGTTTTAATACTCTTGATATTTAAGTTATACATATATCTATCCTAGCCATGTCTCCAGCCCAAAACTGGTCCGAATCGAGATGGCCAACTGCATTGGCCATTTTCGTTCCCCAAAATCATCACTTATGCAATTTTTTGAAGTTTTCAAGGGAAATTTTGAAGATGCTTCAATCTTGACACAAGATGGCCATCATGTGACCTTTTTTGTACCCAAAAAGGTCATTTTTGCCTTGTAGCTGCCTAATGGTTTGCAATTTTTCTTTGAAATTTGTAATGGGTGTACATTCTTAACAATCTAAAACATACGAGACAGATTTTTCGATCAGTCATGCGTGACACATTTGGCAGCCATCTTAGTGTCATCAGTTCTTATTCATAGATAGAAAAAGGTTTTTGAAGGAAAATATCAACAGGTTTTGACTTATAGTCTTGATATTTGATAATTGTTACCACTGTTGTAGTATTCATCTCATGTGGAATTGGGGTTACCCAGGTTTTTGTTCTCACCACCAGGGGGAGTTGAATATTGAATTATATACAATTTGTCTAATTTATTTTTGTACCTATGAATACTTTATAACATCGATCAATTATGAAATTGTAGCTTGTGACATGTTCTATGATAGTGGTGAGTTTCAATGTCCTGTTTCTATTTTATTATGTTGATTGGTTAGCATTCGAAACCATATGGGCATGGTGTCCCTAGACCCCTTGTTTTTCATCAGGTGGCGTTGAACATTGAAATTTCCAGATTGTCAAGCATTTCACCATATGGCTTAAAATCAAGTCATTGAAGAGTGCAAAAACTGTTAACTGTTATATGCAGAAGACTCTTAGAAAAAGCTACAGAATTCAATCATCATCCCAAGCAGCTGAAGTTGAATTATTTATCCGGGTAAAGAAATCATTTTATACTTTTGCTTAATTTTTTTCAAATGGTTATCATTTCAGAACAATGTCAAAAGGAGAACGGTGCGAAAGAGGCCAACATAAGACATGCCATTACTCAAAGATTTATAAAATTTATGAAGATGAATAAATCAGTTAGTATGGAAAATGTGAATCTCTTGAGTACGTTCATTCTAAACAGCACATGGATTAAGGAGATTTCCTCACATGGTGGTTTGATTTGAATTCAACAAAAAATAGCAATTGAAGACACCTGTATTTAGCATGAAGTACACGTGTAAGACACGTGTAATATTGGATGAAATACACATGTAATTAGGATAAGGTACACGTGTAATACAAGATGAAAAACACGTGTAATAAGGATGAAGTACACGTGTAATACACGTGTAATTTGGATGAAGTACACGTGTAATAAGGATGAAGTACACGTGTAATTAGGATGAAGTACACGTGTAATTGGGATAAAGTACACGTGTAAAATTGGGCCAATTTTACACGTGTACTTGAAGTACACGTGTAATTAGGATGAAGTACACGTGTAATTGGGATAAAGTACACGTGTAAAAGTGGGCCAATTTTACACGTGTACTTGAAATACACGTGTATTTTCATTTACAATTACACGTGTACCATTTTCATAAGGGTCAGTAGTACGACCAACCAATTCCTGATGGTCATCACAATAAACATCGACGGAAATAGAATTGTGTCGATTTCTGGAAGGTATCGATTCCAACCTTCGTACTTGTAAAAATTCCCGAAACGTAAGTAAGCCCACAAAAGTCCAACGCTGTGCACAGGTATTGAGATTAGTAGAAATAAAGCGTCCGTGATAGCGAGCAATTGTAAAACATAGTAACCAGAATTGAAAGGCAGCTTCCGTAAAACGCAATAGCAAATAACGTTCAGGACTAACCCGAAAAACTGAATGGGTAGACCGATTATTGTCTCAATGAACATTCGATACTCCGTTGAACCGTTTGCCTTACATCCTTTAAGGGGGCTGAGAGTCGGGGTTGTCGTTGAATAGGTTGATGTATTCATAGCAAGAAAAGATTATCTACTAAGGGCGAGATGCCTTCGACGTATGGTTAGAAGCACAGTGATAACTGGATCGTCATCGAACAATTACTTTTGTAAATGCGCGGGTGTAAAATTCAAGAATGTCACGATAACATTCTTAGCGAAGATCTCTTCCAATCACGTTTTTATGAATAGCTCGTGGGATTGAGAATGACTTGATAATCGATGAATGATTTCTATAATCTAAGTTAAAAAAGCGATTGATTGGTTTATCAGAGTGGTGCCGCGCGAAATAGTGATCATACTCGTAACAAATCGATGTAGCAGTTAGCTCTTGCCTTCGGGCTTAATTTTCAATATTGTTATCATTGTTAAGTGCGTGTATTCGTAAGATCTATTCGCCTGAAGTGAATTCTTGGATTTTGGAACCGTGGGTCATCATGGGGTTATATGGTTAGATATTTAAATTGGAGATATGATTTATTATTATTTATTTATTTAATTCTGAAAATTATAGCAATTTATAACAAATAATGTACAATTTATAAATTATCATGTTTTTGCACAAATTAAGTATAAATTGACATGATTTATGAGAGGGGAAGATATAAAAAAGCATAGCTTATAGGATATACCACCCCCAAAAAGTGTTACATTAGAAAAAGAAAAAAGATTCATTCATACTTCCATGCACTCTCTCACACATACAAAAATGTACTATCTGAAAAGTAACTTACTGCAAAATTCATAGAAAATTTAATGCGGGTCATCAAAAAATCTGTATGTATCTAATCAATAGGAAGAAAGCAATTTGTCCTTTAAATGTGTTTTAAAGATTTTGATGGATGGCAGGGTTTTTAAATGAAGTGATAAACTATTCCAAATTTTGGGTCCATTTACTTTTATAGAAGATTTTTTTAAGTTCGATTTAAACTGTTTATATCTAATATTTCTGTTGCTATCAAATCGAGTACGTTGCATAGTCACAAATGGAGGGAAAACATTTTTGAAAACATCAGGTAGTTTGTTATTCGTATAAAGATACATAAACTGTCCACTTTGCCAAAAATTGATATCATTTAATTTTAAGATGTTGTTCGCTTTGAATAAGGGGGAGGTATGGGCAAGGAATTTACTTTACAAATTATACGAATTGCTCTCTTTTGTAATTTAACCAGACAATCAAGGGAAGCTTGATATGTATTACCCCAAATGATGTTACAATATGATAAGTGACAACATATAAATGAATGATATATCTGTAATAACGTTTCTTTGGACAAAAAATAACTGCATTAGCTGATGATACCAATGAATCGGGCTAACTTTATAGATATAAGATTAATATGCGATTTCCAAGATAGTTTATCATCAATTTGTAGACCTAAAAATGTTGTTTCTTTAACCTGGGTTATGGGAATGTTATCAATATTTATAAGCAAAGTTTGTTTAAGTTTTGCTCTACTGAAAAACATAAAATGAGTCTTTTTAGAATTTAAAGAAAGTCTGTTCGCACGAAACCATAAATTTAATTTATGTTATTCAGAATTAACAGAGTTGGTAAGAGTTTTGATGTTTTTATGACTTGTGAAAACATTAGTATCATCCGCAAACATAGTAAAATTCAACATATTTGAGGCTTTATCAATATCATTATATATATATATATATATATATATATATATATATATATATATATATATATATATATATATATATATATATATATATATATATATATATATATATATATATATATATATATATATATATATATATATATATATATATATATATATATATATATATATATATATATATATATATATATATATATATATATATATATATATATATATATATAAGTTAAAGCTACTCCTCTGATTCCATAATGAAAAAGTTTATACAATAAAATATCATGGTTTACAGTATCAAAGGCCCGCGAAAGATCTAAATATACACCAATGGTTGACATCCCATTGTCTAAACTACTAATAATTTTGTCAATGGTAAAGCCAAACTGTTGAGGAGAGATAATTTTACATTTATCCAAGTAATTTAGAAGCCTATTAACAACTCCGGTACAATACCTGTAGACATACTTCTGTTGAAGATGTGACAAAGCGGGATAGAAATAACATCAATAACCTCCTTTAAAACTTTCTGGCTTATACCATCATATCCAGCACTATTCTTATTTTTCGATACGTCAGTGCGCATCCAATGCCTCTACCGACTGGTAGCCCCCGGGAATATCATACATACATAAACAAGAAAATTAACTTCAATAAATTATTTGACGCCTGCGAAAAAATGTAGAATTTCTGGGAGAAGCTAATGTGGAATTGCAAATTTGAAATCGAAGTTTTAAGAAATTAGGGGAATTATGAGATTTGGCGATTGGGTAGATGATACAGTCTTCAACTGGTCTAATTTCAAAAAAATTGTCAACTTGTGACCGACTTCGATTCACTTTTGCCTCTAAGCTGGTCTGCAACTTCATTGCCTCCATGGTTGAAGAAAGAGTTCTTTGGATGTTTGCTTCATCATGACGTTGAGCATATCGTGTAGCCAGCCGGCCCGGTCCTGGGGCCCGGTTTGGCTGTCACTCGATATCCTAGACTTGAGTCTGGGTTGAAGTAGACATTGTCATTTAAAGAACTTATTCATGTTATTCTGTATGAATTAACCGTGTGTCTTGTATTTTGTATTTTCTTATTTTAAGATTTGTAAGTTTTTTAAATTTTATCCCGGAATTTCAGTGTAATAAGGATCAATAAAGTATTGAATTGAATTGTCACCTTATACACATGCCATCAATGGACGCGGAGCCGTATATGACAGCTATGCTATTATAAATTGCTAATCTCATGAAACTTGCATACCCCTTATATCGAACATATTTTCTAAAACATTTGAATATTGAAATTATATGTTAACACGTTTTTATATAGACCGCTTGTAGCCACCGATGAAATTCACGCCGGCCCTACTCAGATCGTAGATAGCTTCGTCATTCCACTAGCATCCCCATGTCAGGGTCTGACTTTTATATCAGACTTCCAAATCGTGTATACATCCGCCATTTAACCGAATAGTCCGATTTACTTATCATTTCTTTTTATGCCTGCCGCTCCTGATATAATCATACATCCTTTACTATTACAATACGTCTTCTCATGATATTCAATGCAATATAACATTTCGACGTTCAAATAGACGTCATTATATAATCACAGGGAGCCATTCTACATCTTTATCAATAATATTTTGCCAAATAGCTTGTATGTGTACACATAAACCTGTGACGTTTTGCACATCGATTTACGGTTGTCGTTTGTAAAATGACGCTGAATGGTTAACATTGTTTAGGTTTCATAATGGTAACGTTTTATAAGGCGTCAAAAAACCATTATTTCCCTTTGGCAAAAATTAGAAACAACTTTAACTATATTGCCTTTTGGTTAGCTAAATGACCTGGAATATTTGAGCAATATAATTCAATGTAATTGGTTCCAAAAAGAACTATACTTTTTGGAATCAAACCCCTCAGCGGAAAACCTTGATAACAATATAATACAAATTCAACTTGATGGTTCAACCAGATAAATTATTCCACGAAGTATCGCAGGCCCGGAGAGGCAGGAAAAATGTAATTCCGCATACCTGTCAACCCGTATGCTTTCCCCGTATTTTGTACGGCAAATTAAGATTTTTTTTGTCATGTACGGCCAGTCCCATAGTCAGGGCCCCCCAAGGGGGCGGGGTGCGATATAAACTACAATTGTGGACCTAAACCACGGCGTTCGCACCCGACGCATCTCAACCCTGGCTGCAGACCTGACAGTGTATACAGGGATATGGAAGATAATGAGACTAGAATATATGGAATTTGGAAAAAATTAGAAGAGGCTTTCTGAAAATATATGATTTTCCATAAAGGAGATTGGCCTGGAGAATATAGGCACTATTATATAGGCCTACATAATTCAAATATTCAAATCAATCACGGGACTGTATTTAAGTGAAAGTCTGATATTTATATAGTGTACAATCAAGCATCGATATTTTGTAAGGTTTTACAAAAGGTATTACGAATTATTTCATGTCAGGGCTATACCCAGTATTCAGCGGGAGATGGTGCTCATTTCAGAATTAATGAAACGATTATTATTTCCAGAGCAAGGGATCCAGGGGTGCACTTTGAGTATGTGCACAGCCTCTCAATCTCTTGATTTTTGGTTTTCCTGGGTAGAAGTATGAAATCGCTATTCAATTTACGAGTTGAAAAAGTAATGCACTCAAACCGTGCCCAAGATGCGTCTCAGGCGCATCTTATTCAAAAGAACTTTAGGGGGAACTCCTCGACCCAACGCTTCGCTGTGTGCACCCCTGCATCTGAAATCCTGAATCCGCCGCTGACGATATTTTGGCAAATCTTCTGTGAAGTACTCTGGTAGCTGTAGCGCGTATCTAACCCGTCCTGCGGACGGGTATTTTGCTAGTATAATATATGTGCCTCACCCGGATACATGCACCACCAATTTTAGTAACTCACTGACCTGATCGATAAATCATCTAATTATCAAATATGGTAACCTGGAAAAGATATAATGGGAGCCAAGGGAAAACATATATACGTACAGTATTTTGCCAACTAAACCACCGGGTTGAAACTCAATGGAGACAATTTCAGCTTACAGTATATAAATCGGCTCAAGTCCATTATAGCATTAAATAGTTCCAGCAGGGACTTATCACATTGGACTGGTATTTGGAATTAATCCGCCAATATTGGACTGATTGAATCTTACGACATTACGCCATAGGGACGTGCGAACATACCGACATACAGACAAACCGACGAACCGACATACCGACAAACCGACGAACCGACAAACCGACGAACCGACAACCGACGAACCGACGAACCAACATACCGACAAACCGACATACCGACAAACCGACGAACCGACATACCGACAAACCGACATACCGACAAACCGACATACCGACGAACCGACAAACCGACATACCGGCAAACCAACGAACCGACAAATCCTTGCGTGGATTACCCTTATATAAAGTGGCTGGGATCGAGGGGCTGCGTGTATGCGTGGATTACCCTTATGTTAAGTGGCTGGGATCGAGGGGCTGGGTATGTACCTGGATTACCCTTGTATAAATTGGCTGGGATCGAGGGGCTGCGTGTATGCGTGGATTACCCTTATGTTAAGTGGCTGGGATCGAGGGGCTGGGTATGTACCTGGATTACCCTTGTATAAATTGGCTGGGATCGAGGGGCTGTGTGGTGCATGAATTACCCTTATATAAAGTGGCTGGGATCGAGGGGCTGGGTATATGCGTGGATTACCCGCCGATTACCCTCATATAAAGCGGCTAGGATCGAGGGGCTGGGTTTATGCGTGGATTACCCGCCGATTTCCCTCATATAAAGTGGCTAGGATCGAGGGGCTGCGTGGTTGCGTGGATTACCCTTATATAAAGTGGCTGGGATCGAGAGGCTGCGTGGTTGCGTGGATTACCCTTATATTATTATTATTATATTATTATTATTATTATTATTATTATTATTATATTATATTATTATATTATTATTACCCTTATTGATTACCCTTATATAATGTGGCGATCGAGGGGCTGCGTGGTTCTGTGGATTACCCTTATTTAATGTGGCTAGGATCGAGGGACAGGGTTTTTCCGTGGATTACCCGTGGCTGGATCGAGGGAATACGAGTATGTCGGTTTGTCGGTTCGTCGGTTCGTCGGTTCGTCGGTTCGTCGGTTCGTCGGTTTGTCGGTATGTCGGTTTGTCGGTTTGTCTTGAAAAGTACGCAGCCGATTTACTCCTTTTCTAAAAATGTATCTTTGAGCGGGGAACTATTCCACGCTATACTGGACTTGAACCTATAAATCAAGAATGGGTAATAAATAAAAACATTATTCATGTCAATACCAAAGAGATACATTATTCTAGATAAAATTGATATCTATGAAATTCAAATTTAGTGCTTGCGTGGTTTTTTCTTTGTGCGCTCCAAAATAAATTATTTGAATTTAGTTACTTTTTGTTTAAGGGTTTTCAACCTATATATCCAAAACAAAATCGCTATTTATCGATGGGTGACGCCGCTTGAAAAAGAGTCGATCATAATTTGAACATCAAAATTATCGATACCATGCTCGTAAAAAAAGGCAACAAACAAAAGGCAAACAAAATTGGTGGCACATGTTGTTTATTTGCCTACAAACAATCTGAAACGAACCACATTAACCGTAATTGCTATCAATGGGATGGAATACATACAATATATCAGGCAATTATTTGACCTGCTTTTCGGGTTTATTGCAGCTGCGATTCTCATTAAAATCGAGAAAATAAACCGTAACAATGTTTTCATGGTCTCCGAACCTGAAGCAGATGCGAATTATGCGGACACGTTGTCATTAATATTGATGTGTTAAATTGTTAAATTGGAAACGCCCATTCAGTTTATTCTGTATAAGTATTTCGTCTGCAGATTCCGTGTCTGAGATCGTGTGAACAGTCAGCTTTACCTCCTCTCGTTCTGTTACAGAGCTTCATAGGTGAGAAAGGTAAGTGTGAATATAAAATACGTTGTTTTTTTAGATTTGGAAAGGAAAAGCAAAGACTCCATTTTGCGCGAATATTTTGGAATGTAAGTTTTTTGAAAGTTTTAATACCGCAATTGGAAAAGTGCAAATTCATGAGGGATGAATAGATGCGCGATACGTAAAAGTAATGTAGTCTTATATTTTCTTCTCTAAAGCAAGGCGCACACACCTTTGCGGTTGATCGTATGATCGCTTCATCGCATGGTATATCGCATCATCGTCAAAGTGTGCAGTGGCTTTCGGAGCCGATTTCATCGCATCATCGCAACAAATCGAACGCGTTTGATGTTTTCGCACGCGATTTTTCCGTCCGATAAAAATATCCATTTATATCAGAATGCAAGATGAGGTTATCGTTACGGGAGCCGTGCCCGTGTACGATAATTTGGATTAACGGGAGCGTCCAGCACTGGTGAAAAATTTTCCAGAATTAGGACAAATCCATTCCCACATTTTGCCACTCGTCATAACACTATTAACCCGGCTTTTAGATATTAGTAGCCAATGTCGAAATTAATTTTATAAAAAGTTTCGTCGAAAGCATTAAACGAAAATTCTTTTTTATCGTGATGACAAATATCGAATAACTAAATTTCACACAGGACACTACCAGCTTGCTGGTATCATTAATCAGATCAAAGCAAATCGTTTTTGTTGTACTATATACGGTATCATGTCTATTAATTCTCTGCATATATTTGGGCATTTTTACCTTCTTTTTTTGCTGAGCTAAAGCCCTTTCGGTTGGAACTATCGACGACGGAGGTCTCGTCTGGTATCCCGTCTTCAAATATTCATTCATGGGATAACTATAAGAAATGGTTTTCTAAAAGAATCTAAGGATTACAGTCAGATTATATCATGCTGATTCTAATTTCTAATATTTTCGATTTTTACAGAAACAGTATAAGACCTATTTGAAGCTGGTACTTATACATACACGATGAAGAAGTCGATTGTAATTGCTGTTATGTTGTTAGCAGCGGCGCTAGCCATACATTGTAAGTTTTACTTCAATGACGTGTTCCCACGTGATCTTGGCGGTGACTCTTTATGCGGAGAGATCACTCGCCCAGTCTTGACGGTGTCTCCTAATGCGTAGAAGACCACTTTGTGTGCTGTGTGGACAGTGTCTCCTTTAATATGCGTATAGGACCATTTTCCCGGTGCTTCCCTATGGGTAGAAGAACACTCTTCCAGTGGACGGTGTCTCAACGCTGGAGACACTTCAATTAGGCTTTCTCGACGGTTCTCAACTTCTTATTGGTAGGAACACTTTCTCAGACTGGACGGGTGTCCCCTATTTCTTGACATATATATTAATGTATTTACATTGTAGTTTGTTTCATAGCTCTCTATAACGCCCATCCAATAAGTTATTGTCAAAAATTTCAAAACAGTCACGAAAATACTAATACCGGAAATACAGGATGTATTTGAATGTAGGGTGTACAATCGTTTCACACCTTACTTCTGTCAATTTCAGGTGCAAAGCCCCCACGTCACGCTAAAGTATTAATCCTAGGAGCTGGAGCTGCGGGTATTTCGGCCGCTAAATATCTACACGATCACGGAGTCAATGATTTCATTATCATTGACGCCGAAAACCACATCGGCGGAAGAGTGAAAGCTACCGAGTTCGGCGATAAGAAAATCGAACTCGGAGCCAATTGGGTCCATGGTACTGACGGGAACCCGCTGTGGGATTTAACCAAGAAATACAATCTATCCGGCATCATTTCGAACCAAGAAAATCTGATGGTTCGCGATGCGACCGGAAATGACGTCACGCGCGAGGCATTTAAGATATCTGCGAAGTTGATGAAGGCTATAGATGGTGCTCAAGTGCTTGCGGCGTTTATGACGCAAAACAAAATGGCTGATATACCTGAAAGCGCGGCTTTACATTACGGAGGTTGGCCTATGAGAAGAACAACCCTTGAGACGGCACTCGAGACTGCTCATCTGGGGTACGGGAACGCTGCCACACCGGAAATGACGTCGGTGCTTCACTATCAGACGATGCAGGATAATTTCGCGCACAAAGATTTCTTCGTAACCGATCAGAGAGGGTTTGGGTTTATACTGGAGAAATTGGCAGACGAATTTCTAACGAACCGTGACCGACAACTCATCCTTAACGAAACGATCAGCAAGGTGGCCTACGGCTCATCACGTAGCGGTGTCAAGGTCGAGACAAAGACGGGTAAGATTTTCACAGGTGACTACGCTATATGTACATTCAGCATTGGAGTGATGCAAAGTGACGCGGTCAACTTCATACCTAGATTAAGTCCGCAAAAACAAGTGGCCTTCGACAGTTTCGGCATGGGAACCTACACGAAAATATTCATGAGATTTGACAAGAAGGTCCAGCGATTCTGGGATAACAAAGAATACATCGTTTTCGCCCATCCGACGAAAGGTTATTACACTCTATGGCAAAGTCTGGAAGCCGAAGGTCTTCATCCTGCTGGTACCAATATGCTGTTGGCTACTGTGTTCGGTGACGAGGCTGATAGAGTATCACGTCTGTCCGTAGACACTGTTAAAGCTGAATTAACCGCTGTATTGAGAAGCATGTACGGAGCACAGGTTCCCGAACCCGTTGAAATCATTGTACCCGACTGGCATACTAACCCGCTGTATTTCGGCACCTATACTAACTGGCCTCCGTGGATGTCTGCTGAGAATCACGCTCTGATGAGCGCCCCTTTGAATGATAAGTTGTATTTCGCCGGCGAGGGGTATTCAGCTACTGCGTTTGGTTATGTACACGGAGCTATGCATTCCGGAAACCAGACTGCGAAAGAGGTCCTCTCAAAGATTAACAGGTAGATCATGAAGTCACCAGTTTCACCATGTGGACTCTGTCCATGGTTTCACCGACCAAGGCCCAGTTCCACAGGTGTGAGTTTAGGACTAAAACTCGCAGCATAAATTAGTTCATTAGATGCATTTTCAATTAGTCGATTGAATTAAATCTAATTTTTCAAAACCAGTTCCCAATGCTAGCTGGAAACCGCTTGTGAAAACTATAATAATGAAGTTGAAGTTTCAAATCTCAATGATTTTAGAATTAGGGGTCCTTCGTTCATCGGTTAATGGTTGTTTTATTCACTATGTTTAAATATGTTTAGTTTCTACTTAACTTCGAAACTTCAATTTCTTAACGAAACTCAAAATGATCAGATGACAACTATAAAAACCATCTCAAAAATTCAGTCTTGTTTTGTTGTGTTCGGAATTTCGGATTGATCAATAAGACAGTAACAACCGTTACTTGTTTCCGGTTTGGTTAATATTTTTTTCGAATACGGAATAAGTGACCATTACTTGTTCCCGTTTCAATTACCAATTCGAGTTTTTGTTTTTTATCACCCTAAATCGATTCGGCGCTAAAACTTTGGTAAAAACGCATTCTGAAGTATCGAAAACGTCTAAAAAATCCATAGATGACTTCTCATTACCTCAGTCTCTTATTCAAGTCACCCGCGAATAAGCCTGCGCAACCGGTCTATAGTGTGGCAGGGGTTCGTGCTGTAGCTGAGTGTATCGATGCCATAAGCATGGAATCCCTGCCGAGGGCGATGCACGGGCAGGTATGTATTCGGTCGCACTCAACATGTAATCGAAATACGTGCACACTGTACCTGGAATCGAGTACACATAAAAGGGAGACTGGTTGCAAGTCGATTCGGTAGGCAACCAGTCTATGTTGTGAGGTGTTACGGAAAATACTCATTCGGATGGTTCAAATTGAATTTACATGTACTAATAAAACATTTGATTATTATATCAAATGATTCCTGACTCCAATGACTTTTTCTCAGCTCCATCCAATGTTTCAGCGACTGATAGATTACCCGACGAATCAATGCGCCATCAATCGGTGTTTCGGTGTCAGAATTTAAGCGCGTTTTTAAGAGCGATGGCAGTACGCACAGAACTTACTGTAATAACCGGAACAGAACGCTTATATTACAAATATCGGTATCATTTGTATTTGGCACGACGGTCCCTGTACGGTTCCGGTAATTACAGTAAGGCTAATGTTATATTTTTGTTAAATGCTTTACAAATCGGCATATTTAACTTAATTTAGCCGTTTCAGTTGCCCCTGCACGTGTTGTCGATTATAACGTATACACAGAGCGGAACCGGAACAGCTTCGGCTGGGCTACCGATGATTATTTTTTTGAAAACAAATGTGTGGTCGACGCATATTTAACAACTGCCTCTAAAACATTACAATCTGTAACCCAATCGACATGAATTATGATACCGGGCAGCGGCGGATCCAGGATTCCATGGAGGGGGGCGCACAAATCCAAGTAGGGGTCTGGGGGAAAAAAATTTTAAATTAGATGCGCGGAGACGCGTTCTTGGCACGATCAGAGTATGAAACAACATGATGTAGGACTGCCGTAAAAAAAAATTGCTGGTAATTGTAAACAACGACATAAGCTTACGCATTTTCAGGGATTTTCACATGCTTGTCTTCGTTCTCACGAAAAAAAAAATTAGCGAGGACTTTAGGGGGGGCGCACGTGCCCCCTGTGCAACCCCCTGGTTCCGCCGCTGATGGAAAACTATGGTCTCAAATAGTCAAGAGCCAACGAAATGCAACTGTTTAAAGAGATTTCTCCGGGGAAGACCACCGAAGGAACCCCATGAAGAAAAAAATAGGCACGAATTTTTCCCTCGGTTAACGCCTCGTGGGGTCGGATATGATTCGAGTCCCTACCATGGGAGGATGATATGATCCATGCCAATGTGAACTTGCTTCCGCCGGCCGGCGCTGATGGCGCGTGTACATCACCACATCTGAGTATACATGTTTTTACCGTAGAATCCACTTTAAATTCGGATCATTTGGGACCAAAAATGATTTTTGGGAAATCTGGATAAAAAGTAATTTTCCTGTGATAACAAATGGACTGCAAACATTGTCTGGATTAGTCCTGATAAAAGCGGCTTTGTCTGTAAAACAAACACAAGAACTGATCGCGTACATCAACACATTCTAGCATCTGATTTATAATACATCTATGTACGGAATATTAATTAGCACTTACCAGTTATACAAATTATATACAGTCTATCAAGGACGCAAGTTGACTATATTTCGATTTCCAATAATTCCCTTTACGAAAAGTCATGTTGTAACGTGCAGAAACCCCGCTGTATTCTCTTCACGATTTTCACTTTTTCGATTACTGCTGCTAGTATGATTGTGCATAAGATTTCTTCTTGATCCTTTTCGAGCATGCAGTGCTCCGACGAAGTTGTGTAACTTAAAGTTGTGTGAGCGAACATTAATCTTGAGGATGAGAAGTTGGTTGAGAAGTTCAAAAAGCCCAGCAAATACCTAATTAACTTACAGGGTCAATAAACTTCCCACACCCGAGACCTTTACAGACTCATCTGATATTTCTTCAAAACAATACAATGCAATGAATGCAAAGAGAAAACTGTTATGCAATTTCTTTTTATTGAAAATGTTGTCCTGTTTACACCAATAATACAGCATTGATACAGCCATCATTTTCAGGATTATTTGTAACCTGAGCGTATTTACCCCATACAACTTTACCACTCTGCGTCACGAGACCTAATTCACTAATATTGACCTAAAAATTGAAGAGAAAGAATAATATATACCAGGACTGCATTTTCCAACTAATTTCAGCATGCCCAATTTATTTCTATCCATGAATTTACAAATGACTAAGAGACAACATGGGTCCCCGAAGGGTGTGTTTGGGGGTCCTAACGACCTCCTTTTAGGCTATAGTGCCTTTTTTCAAATGAAGAAAGATAATTCTGTACTACATTAATTACCCAATTTTCCACTACACCAACAATTAAGATTTATAATACAGTTATACATTCTAGAGAACTATATGGTTAACCAATTGAGCAGTTATTACTGTAGTTCATCTGTGAATAATTTATGTCTGGAAACTTCAATATAATGATTGCCTTACTTCGATAACAGTTCCCTTTGTGATGACTCCCAGCGATGTGTACATTGGTGAGCTGGGATTCTTTTTCACTCCGATTATAGGCAAGCAGAACGTTGCTTTCAATTCAGGATGAGTCACGTGAGCTTTATTGAAACGTAGAGCCTAGTGGAAGAACAGAAGAAAGCCCAATGTTCAAGTGTCCGAATCTGGGAACAGTTGCTCAGTAATGACTTAGATTTGGGACCAGTCTAAGACCATATAGTTCTATAGCAAATTTCACAACTTCCAGTCTTGATATAAGAGCACATTTGGCCAAGTTAGGTGTATGCGACTTCAGTGCTCTCTGCTGTATGGGCTTTCATCCGCATAAACCCCATTCATCACTTTCATTGGTTCAAAATGATTTGAGGTAAAGGGGTACTACTGCATCATTTTACGAGACTCCACCCAATTCGGATCCGATCAGCTCGGATCACAGTTCAACACGGATGCTTTTTGAAATACTTTTTTGTGACACTATATATAAAATACATAACATCCAACTCAGATATCACTCAAGTCATTTTTATGGTTCCAAAAGATCTGACTTGTGCGAAGTCCGCTGTATATCACATTATCAATGAACTTACCATGGGACGAATAAATCGTTCATATTTTGGCGGTTTACGCGTGAATCCTTCTCCGACGTAGCACACTTTCTTCACCATTCTTTTCCATGCTTTCCGACGCGTTTTCCCTGTTTTTACAACTTTAAACACCTCGGCCTCACTCATGCCTTTCACTTTGGGCAGCGGAACCTCCCATTTACCGGCTTTTTCTTTTCGTTTCTGTTTTATCATATTTGACAGTACTTTAGCCCTAGTTTGTCCTTCTCTGTCCAACAAATAGGCCGGTACAGCGCCTTCGGCCACTTTGTCATCAGTTTTCTGTTTAGTTTTTCGCTCCTCGTGCATCTTCAACCTTCAAATTGAAAATGAAAATCTCTTACTAGGCATAAACATCTCTAAATTCAACTCTCAACGGTTAAAAGCAGTTCATTTTCAAATAATAGAACTAAACCCCGATAGATTTAAATTTTCAAACTATGAAACTAACTCCTGAGCCCAGTTGGCCCTTCCAGAGATCTGAGTTAATAGTCGAAGTGTTTAGCCCGAGGGCCAAACTTAGATCAAGATGTATGGAACTGAGGGCTAATCACTTAATCAAACGAAAATATCCGATGTCTACTCAGTACATGTATTGCTAACCCATGAATCACATTGGAGCTACCCAGCTTATAAATATCAATAAATGAATATCATCGGTCAGTTAAGATACACCAACAGATCATCTGGCCTGTTGAGCCTGGTTTTATTGAATGTAAACATAAACCTAGAGCCCTGTTTTATTAAAAAAGGTGAAGTTGAGTTTTTGAAGTTACTATTGGTTACTTCCAGTTTCCAATGAGTTTTCAACCAGCCAAAGTAAAATAACCGATTTGCGCATAAAACTTATGGAGTTTTTACCCAGGTTGCACGTTTTGCAGAGCAGTTTCACCTTATAACCATGAGTTCCAAATTGAGCTAATCCTTGGGGGTCAAAATAAATACTGCCCCTGGTCTATTAAAACTTCAATAACATTAACTTACGTTTTCTTCATTTGTACTTTCTCCGAGTGCCTCTGTTTGTTGTAGAGTTTAGCCTTCAATCCACGCAGTTTCTTGGCTTTCTTTGATAACTCGTGGGGCAGACGACTTTCCTTCTTTCGTTTGCGTTCATGGTAATCAAATCGATAGCCATGACGCTTTCTGTGTAACTCTATGTGCTCGTTCTGAGGCTACAAAAAAAGATAAATTATCAAAACAGAACTAGACGATAAAATTAAAATGATAATGAGATAATCAGCTTTTGGGTGGCAATATCAAAATCCATTTCCTCAATGGTTAAATTTTGGTGTTTGTTGTCCAAAGGATAATTTTTGGATATTTTGGACATTATTCTAGTAAAAGTTATTTTGCCAACCAAAATCATTTTTGCATTTGAATTGCGTTTGAATTAGTGTCCTAGTCAAGTTTAAGTGTTATGATCATGGTTGGGGTTGGATTGTTGAGGGCAAATATTGAAAGGCTGTAGTATGGTCCCTTGAAGTTTTATATAGAAAAGCGTCACGTCCGCCTGATACTGATCCTTAACAGCCAATTGTTTATTGCAACATTATAGCGGATTAATAAACAATAAAAACACGACATATTTCTGTGATATTTTGAATTTATTTGCAGTTAATATTTAGCGCCATTCTTGCGAGATTATCACGATCCATTTTTATCAACCAATAGGATGCATTATTGTTGATATCATGTGATTTGTTAACGCTCTCCCACTAAGTGCCAGTTGCTGTCAGAATTTCACTTTGATTTCTACCTGTGCCCACTCGTAAATTCGTCAGCGAATTCGCTGGCGAATCTTATCTACGCGATCTGGCGAAAAAATATGCTCGTGTGTCCCTACAAAAGACCTATCGGTCTAACTGCAGTTTGGGTCACATATCCACTGGGTGGCGCTAGTGTCATTAAAGAATAGTGTTATGGTAAGGTTAGGTACATAACCATTAGGGACACCTTAACTGCAGTCATACCGCGAGTCAGACCAGTCAGTCACTGAGGAGTGAGGAGTCAGTTAATATACGTCAATTAATTATTTATAGACGGACGCCGGGCGCCGAAGGCACCCGGAGGACGTCCCTTTGGTAAACGCGTATATGTGGATACTACGAAGTGTCTTCTTAACCGATTCTGACTAGCTGACAAAGTCAGAAACAAGAAAATTAATTTTAGAAAATTATTTGACGCCTGGGAAAAAAATGTAGAATTTCTGGGCTAAGCTAATGTGGAATTGCAAATTTGAAATCGAAGTTTTAAGAAATTTGGGGAATGATGAGATTTGGCGATTGGGTAGATGATACAGGTCTTCGACTCTAGTAGTGGTTTAATTTTTTTTTATTGAAAATTCTCAATAATTGATCGCGAACTTGCGACCGACTTCATTTACTTATGCCTCTAAGCTGGTCTGCAACTTCATTGCCTCCATGGATGAAGAAAGAGCTCTTCTGATGTCTGCTTCATTATGACTTCGAGCATATCGTGTGGCCTAGCCAGCCGGCCCGGTCCCCGGGCCACGCGTTTGGCCACTCGATTTCCTAGAGTCTTGAGTCTGGGTGGGTTGAAGTAGACATTGTCATTTAAAATAACATGCTTATGTTGTTCTGTATGAATTACCCGTGTGTCATGTATGTTGTATTAATTTATTTTAAAATTTGCATTTATTGAATTTGGGAATTTTATCCCGGAATTTCAATGTAATAAGGATCAATAAAGAATTAAATTGAATTGTCACCTAATACACATGCCATCAGAGGACACGGAGCCGTATATGACAGCTATGCTATTATAAATTGCTAATCTCACGAAACTTGCATACTCCTAATATCAAACATATTTTCACAAACGATTGAATATTGAAATTATATGTTTACACATTTTCATATTGACCGCTTGTAGCCGCTGATGAAATTCACGCCGGCCCTACACACATCGTAGATAGCTTCGTCATTCCACCGGCATGCCCACGTCAGGGTCTGACTTTTATATCAGACTTCCGCATCGTGTATACATCCGCCATTTAACCGAATAATCCGATTTACTTATCATTTCTATTTATGCCTGCCGCTTCTGATATAATCATACATCCTTTACTATTACAATACGTCTTCTAATGATATTCAATGCAATATAACATTTCGACGTTCAAATATAGGTCATTATATAATCACAGGAAGCCATTCTACATCTATGTCAATAATATTTTGCCAGATAGCTTGTTTGTGTACACATAAACCTGTGACGTTTTGCACATCGATTTACGGCTGTCGTTTGTAAAATGACGCTGAATGGTTAGCATTGTTTAGGTTTCATAATGGTAACGTTTTATAAGGCGTCAAAAAAATGACGTCACTTGACGTCCGGTTTGAAGTTCATGGGGAAATCTGAAGTAGAATTACGTCACGCTAAAATCCGGCAGCGAAATAACTAAAATAAGGTGATTTATGGATCGGGTTATTTCAGAATTTATTTATTTCATGAAATTTCGAACAAGATTGGGTCGATGAATAGTTTAACAATGAACCGCGTTGATTGAACAGGTTCGAAAATAGCTGAAATTCCCTTAGCAATGGGGAGCGAATTCATAATAAACAAACCATGCGCCGGCGCACCCGGTTCAGCCATCGCAGGTTCGAATCCCGGAGAATTACGCTCTCGCGCGCGTGCGACAGTCAACCCCAGCCGCAGCGCTTAAATATGTGATCATTTATCAAGTTTACTGACCCTAGAACTGCGATGAGTCGCGTTGTCGTACGATTTGCTTAAAATTTCAAGGCAGCGCGGCGGATCGGCGGCACGGTCTCGCTCCGCGGAGCAGCGACATCGCGGTCGGCAAAAACATTAGTCTCCGCCCCTTCTTTCACCAAATAAGGAATTCGGTACCGCTGGCCACGTGCACTATTAATTTTGAGCCGTAGATTCCCGGTACTCGACATTCCCCCGAGAATTAGAAACAAATAAATATTTCTCGGGAGAGAAATCAATTTTTGTATTGACATTTAAATTTTACTGCTGATAATTTATTCGATTTTTTTTTCTGGCAGAAAAAAATTATCCGATTGAAGCGTTTCAACGTGTCTTACATTTTTTCTTGTCTTTCTTTACTTTTCAAATGGAGCTAATTTCTAAATTAACACCAGGTCAAATTCTTCAATCTTGCAAACCGTCTCAGTTTCACCATAATGTCGGTTTTTACATTTCGGGTTTTACAAAGTGGTTTATAAACCATTGAAAAATTCCTGATACAAATCGAAATAGTAATCTTTTTAGCAGTGGTAAACCGACCTACCCCGGGTAGCCAAAGACCAGTTTATATTTAGTTAAGAAATGGGTCAAGTTATTTTCATAGAAAATTGAATTTCATTTGATCTACAGATGAAATGAACAGGTTCGTCATAATTTTCCTAATCAAAATATAGGCCTAAGCCAAAATTTTTAGTAAACCGGAAATTAATCGAACCTTAAAGTTGAAGTTTCATGTTCTGTCCCCCACCACTTAACTATATGGCATCAGTTTTCATTTTCCAAGCTTAACAATAAGATTTGATTTAATTTCTTCAATAATTTAATGCTCGGGGCCCAAATCTACAGAACAATTTCAACATCGAAATAAAATTGATAGGCCCTAGACTTTAAGAGTTAGTAAGAGTTTATTTCCAGTTTCATTGACAACAATTAATTTTCTCAGTTTAGTCACTGACACTATTTTGAGTGTTTTTGTTACACTCCATACGTGAACGAGGTTGTTTTCGAATCATTATGATTTCTTAATCTTAGTCGTAAAGATTAAATCAAGCTGCAGTGACGAAGCGTCCGTCACTTACAAGTCTTACTTAGTCCACAGGCACTTGAATATGGGCTTTGATAATGGATAAATATTTGATATTCACCAGCGATACGTTAATCCTACTTTGATAGATCCGCCATGTTTTATAATAAATTTACCCATGATGCAACGCGCAGCCGTCATTTAGCTATACTATACAGAAAGGCTGGAAACGATCCTATCTCCGTAATGCTTAAATCTACCCGCAGTTATCGGGACAGATGACGTCACAGCAATCCCGAAGAGGCATCGCAAATTTTCAAAAATCAATTTTGTTGCCATTTAAAATCTTTGATGGAGCTAAAACAGTGTCAATGCTTCCAAAAAAATCATCTACAATTGAAATAATGGGCGCTCCTTATATATCAGGATTAAAATTGACACTAAGGACGTACTTCGGCAATCATCGGCAGTGTTCGGCTGTCCCGATAACTGCGGGTAGATTAAAGCATTACGGAGATAGGATCGTTTCCAGCCTTTCTGTATAGTATAGCTAAACGACGGCCGCGCGTTGCATCATGGGTAAATTTATTATAAAACATGGCGGATCTATCAAAGTAGGATTAACATATCGCTGGTGAATTATCAAATATTTATCCATTATCAAAGCCCATATTCAAGTGCCTGTGCTTAGTCTTTAGATATCATCTATTACATATTAAAACCCTAAAAAAGAAGCCGATCTGGTCTATTTTCATGACTTATTTGGGTTTCCACGAATAGTAAAGTAACAAAATGTACTTACCATGTTTGTTTTCGAGTGCGAAGTTTACTGAACAAGCCGAATTACGAAGAATACTGGAAGTAAAACGTATTTTCCATACGATGAGGAGCGCTGGCTGAAATTATAAAGAACGCGCAATTGGCCGCGACGGGAAATAGCGCCATCATTATTCTTGACTCAATTCAATTCTTTCTTTATTGCAACTTAGGGACGGTGTTACAATAAAACATATAAGCATAAAAAGCAATAAAGGTACAGGACAAAAAATAAACATGGAAATTCGCAAAATAAAATCCACAAGAATTACATGATAAGATTTAAAATAG
The DNA here is from genome assembly GCF_964204645.1 of Tubulanus polymorphus. NCBI lineage: Eukaryota > Metazoa > Nemertea > Palaeonemertea > Tubulaniformes > Tubulanidae > Tubulanus > Tubulanus polymorphus. Next base: position 9,489,942 of record NC_134029.1, on the reverse strand, counting down.
ACAATATAACATATTTACAGGACTCACAGCAGAGGAAAGTTTAGCATGGTTTGGTATTTAAAGGAGAGAGGGCAACGCAAGTTCCACGCCATCTCGAGAAGACACACTACTCTGAATCTATCGCGCTAAATCCCCGCCGTCTCTAGAAGGTACTTAAACCCGGAAATGGCGATTTGACAGTTCGCTCTATCGATACTGATGGGAATATCTCTAGAAATGCATTTAATGAACCAATAAAGACAAGGAGAATGGCCGTCGAGGACGTTAGTCAAACATATTGGATAGCACTGCTGATAGTCATTGTGTGTTCGGTTGTCGATGAAGTCTCTGCGAGTGGTAGAAGTGGGAATTGGAGCACAGGTAAAAAATAGAAACGGCATTTTCTAGCCTCCTGTCAGGCCCCTGGAATTGACTTAACGATTGTACTATAGTCTACTAGTATTCTCATTAAACACAACCTATCATCATGACAAATTTTACGGTTTGCATATATCTCTTGTTAATTATCCTGTTAATAGGCAGGCAAACATCTTTTATGCAGGAATGATAGGGCAAACTCTTTTTGTAGTTTGAAGAATTATTTATCAAGGATTAAAAAAGCCCAATGGCGCTAAGCAATCATGCCGGTTAACGAATTTGTGAATGAAACTCTCAAAAAATGTCTCCACAAAATCAATAGGAGATTGGGAACAAATTGTTAGGAAGAGATTTTTAGAGGACAGGAATGAGAATGTGGATTTCTGTACCAATATTTTGGAACTCATTTATTAGGACTATGGTTGCTAATAAAAGGTTTATTCACTGTAAAAACTGTTGTATGCAGAAAAAAACGTAAACAAATAATCAAATGTGTACTATTTGAATAAGTAACCTCAGTTTTTGGTTGTTTGCGGCTTGTATCTTCTGTCGTGATTTACGATTGATTGGCCCTATCTAAATCTGTAGCCTGGGAATCCCCTCATCAGCATTCACATACCGGGTACGGCCTCGCATGCCAGCAGTCGTTCTGCTGTCAGCGTCATTTATCCGGGATTCGAATCCAGCCTCAGAATTCATTTACTGTTTGGAACTGTCAGCGCCGGCCCTTACGAACATTAATGGTTTGGTCATAAATTGTCAGAATTCACTGGGTGTTAAATACATGATACTGGTTAGACCAATGATTGGTCTAACCAGTATCATGTATTTAACACCCATTGAATGGTCGTTCAGAATATACGACTTAGGCGCAGTAAGTAACGAATATGACTGAGACATTGCTAACAGATAGGCGATTATCCGACTTGTCCGGCTATGGCTTAGGTGAATACGAAAGCATTACTTTATAGCCTATAGGAAACTGTAAATTTTTTAAATATTGTACCGAGTTGAGCGGTTATACAACTCTGCCGGATCCGACTTAGGCTTAAAAACGTAAACTTAGAGTTTACTGTATTTGATCGATCGGCTGTAGACATGGCGTGTGGTAGCAGTAGTAATGTAGTACTGCATTCATCAGTGCCTTTTAACTGCAATGATTTAGGGGCTCAAACCTGTACAGCTTGAGATCCTGATTGTCGTCGAACGTTGATGTGCCGCATTGAAAATAGCCATAACCTTCCAAAATATGGTTCGTTCATTGGTTCAAGAACACTCCATGTGCTCAGAAAACACTTCTAGTTTCAAAAACATCACAGTAGTGACAATTAAAAACTGCATTGTTATGTTATTGTTACATTTATTGCAAGGTTAAATTAAACCGACTGTTGGGCAACTGGCCCTTGAAGAACCACAGTTCTCCAAATTAGGCCCATGCACTGTTCAGGTTTTATATGGAACATCGTCCAAGACGTTACTTGAAAATGAACTCACAAACAACATGGCCTATTAAACCCTATAGTCCCATCACTATACATTTAAAACTGAATGCCCATATGCAAAACAAATTGTGAATGTCTGAGGTTCAAGGCTGCATAGCACTCCTAGTAAGTTCCTAAACTTACAAGGTATGCAGTTCTATATAGATTCTAGTGAATTCAGATTGAGATTGAATTGGCTATAAGTAAGAAGGAAATTAAACTGATTGATAAATTTGTGGTTTTAAACTCCCTTAGTCTTTAAAAATGATCCAATCATAGCTAAAATAGGTTAAAAGGGGTGGATCTAAGAGGTAGGCTTTCTCTGGGGCACGGTTAGACCCAACCCTTGAGAATCAAGATCCCTAAAAAGAGTCGGCAAAAGTATTTTTGTAAAAATTTTAGTTGTGCAAAAAATTATACTAGGGCCTATAGTATTTGATTAGGCAATTACCAGTGTTCGATGGCCATTGCTGCTCACTTCTCATCAGATGAATCCTGCCCCTTCAAAAATCCTAGATCTTTCCAACGCCAATCATTATAGGGCCTAATCTAATGAGTTTAACATTTTAAGGAAAAAGTGATATGATTGAAAATTATCGATTCTTGCAATTTATACTTTTTTTTAACAATAGTTCACATTGGCGGATCCAGGGGGGGATGTGCACCTGGCCTGCGTCTCCTTTTTTGGCCTAGGCCTACCAAACGTTTCAAAAACAGTCAATAGCATGTCAAAGTAAAGATACACTGCTCAACAATTTGACACAAAATTCGTCATTGTAATATTTTTATTTTTTGCAAAATGTGCTCAGAATGCACCAGAAAGCATCTAATTTTCCAGACGCCCTTGAGGTGCATGGTCGTGCACTGCCTTATACCGCATTGCCATAATTCTAAATTGCTTCTTTGGTACCCCCCTTTCACAAATTCTCGGTTCCACCCCTGATTCAAATGCGCGTTTGTTAAGATTGTAAAACGTTTCAACTGTAGTAGGTATACCGACTGCAAAACAGATTTTTCACCCACTAATGATGATCAATACACTCTGGTAGGCCTACAGGTAGTTGGTGCAGTGCAGACCATGAATTCAGAGTTGTAGTGAGTAACACAATATAAATCGCTCTTCATGTGGGAAACAGGATGCTCAACTAGTAAGCGAAGACATGTTATCTTAACATATGCAATCATAAAGTCTGAACAGCAGCGTTTTGCTTCTATACTCCGTGCTCTTTCCTACACTCTCTCTCGCGCTGTAGTATGATTCAGTTCAAATTCCTCACTGATCAGTAATCTGTTACCTGTGTACAAACAATGTGCATCAACAGCATTCATCAGACTTTATATAGGATGAATTTTGAATATTTTGTGGACCGGTACTTAATTTTACTCATTCTAAGTCATTAAGAAGGGTCATTAAGAAAGTCCTATCACGAGATTTTGGCCTTTATGGGCGAATATGTTTGGAAATCATGAAGTAACATTGTCTGATTTCAATCTTTCTAATCTAAAACCTGGAAGGGTAGAAGTAAAAATGCTGGAAGCAGTTCACAGGAAGCAAATGGCAAATCACAAACCTGAGAAATCTTACGGTATCAAAAATATGTTCATTATAACAATTAATTTCAGAGCTGTCAATCATTTCTTTTATTAGAAATATGTTATTCAAAGTCAGACCTATAAGATATTTTTCACGATATTAGCCGTTCTTGGGTAGTATCAAATAAAATGCTATTTATTTTTACAGTGACTGAAATATCCCTAATCTTCTTCTTTCGAATGATGTGGAATCCACATCTATATGACATTTAAGGATGCCCTGAAAGATAGGTCTCTAGGCTTATACCTCAGGGGAATAGCCAGAATTCCAGAGTTGCAGGTTACAAACAATAGCGACATTCACACAAGATTCTGAGTTTAAAGAAGTTATTCTTATACCGTATTTATGTGGTCTTGAATTTGCCAGGATACTGCGGTTGATAATAAAGACCAATATTGCATTCACACGTCAATCAGAGCTTGATAAGCCCGCTTGAGTTATGCTGAGTATTTTCAAGATGGCATTTCCATGCTATTCTGTTTTCTTGTATTTTCTTATTCATCCTTAACCTGCTATCCTGCTTTCTGAATGGTAGTTTGAATTGCCAATTGGGTGTAGTTCCTTGCTAAAATGCTAAAAATGCCACCTGTGAAAATGGCAAGAAAAAATGCCACCATTGATTTTTCAACAATTTAGAATGAACAAACGATGATTAGAAAATGCTGTCGTTTATTTTCAGACATTTCCACCCAGATTCTATAGGCCTACAGGCCTACGTTCAAAGTAAAATTGATAATTAATTATAAATCTTAGTTATAACTAGGAATAGACATAGGCATTCTTTTATCTTTTTAAGCTAGGAATAAGTATATTATTTGGTTATTTTTCTGAAATAGTAATAGCCATTAGACATATTTTTCTTTTTTTTAAACTAGTCACAGACATAAAAACAAGAACAAGAAAATTAATTTTAATAAATTATTTGACGCTGCGAAAAAAATGTAGAATTTTTGGGATAAGCTAATGTGGGATTGCAAATTTGAAATCGAAGTTTGGGAATTATGAGAGTTGGCGATTGGGTAGGTGATACTGGCCTTTGACTGTAAATAGTGGTTTAATCTTTTTATTAAAAATTGTCAATAACGATAACTTGCAACCGACTTCTCACTTATGCCTCTAAGCTGGTCTGCAACTTCATTGCTTCCGTGGCTGAGGAAAGAGTTCTTCTGATGTCTGCTTTATCATGACTTCGGAGCATATCGTGTGGCCTAGCCCAGTCGGTTTGGCTGCCATCACTCAATACTTGAGCCTGGGTTGTACTGGAGACATTGTCATTTGAAATAACTTGTTCATGTTATTCTGTACGAATTACGCACGTGTTTTGTATGTTGTATTTTCTTATTCTTAAATTTGTAACTTGTGTTTTGTATATTGTATTTTCTTATTTTAGAATTGTAACTTTATTGAATTTGGGAATCGGATCAATAAAGAATTGAATTAAATTGTCCCCTGATACACATGGCATCAGAGGACGCGGAGCCGTATACAACAGCTATGCTATTGTAAATTGCTAATCAAATTGAAGATTGTTCTCATGAAACCTGCATACCCTAATATCGAACATATTTTCTAAAGCATTTGAATATTGAAATCATATGTTTACACATATCCATATTGACCGCTTGTAGCCGCCGATAAAATTCACACCGGCCCTACACAGATCGTAGATAGCTTTGTCATTCCACCAGCATCCCCATGTCAGGGTCTTTCTTTTATCGCTGTGGCTACTCGCACGGACCCGTACGGATTACTCTGGAGGCTATTCCTACGGAACTAGGATCTGTACGCTAATAACTGTTGCTGATTGGCTGATTAATGCCACGCATGCGTACAGAGGTGCGCGACTTAGAAAATTCAAGGAAAGTGTGGAGAATAGAGTTAGAGAAAAATAGAGCGGACTGAGCGATACTCAAACCCGGGCCAGTAAATGACTAGCGCATCATACCACTAGACCACCGAGCTCGCTGACAGTCAGCCGAATGTTTTAACTACATATAGCCTCACCTTACCCTAACCCTATCCCTTCCCGTACGAACCAGAGTAATCCATACGGGTGTGTACGAATAGCCTATGGAATTATTCATACAGGTCCGTACGAGTAGCCACTCCGTTCTTTTATATTAGACTTCCGCATCGTGTATACATCCGCCATTTTGACCGAATGATCCGATTTACTTATCATTTCTATTTATGCCTGCCGCTTCTGATATAATCATACAACCATTACTATTACAGCACGTCTTCTAATGATATTCAATGCAATATAACGTTTCGACGTTCAAATAGAGCTCATTATATAATCACAGGAAGACATTCTACATCTTTGTCAATAATATTTTGCCAAATAGCTTGTATGTGTACACATAGACCTGTGACGTTTTGCAAATCGATTTACGGTTGTTGTTTGTAAAATGACGCTGAATGGTTAACATTGTTTAGGTTTCATAATGGTAACGTTTTATAAGGCATCAAAAAAGAGCTTATGGTAGTTGCTGTAAAGCGTCTCAATTCAACCTGGGAGATAGCAAAAAGATAAATTTGGTTTGTTGTGGATAAGAGTTTAAAACATTGATTTTAGTTATCAATAATTTAATTTTCATGAAACCGGGGTCCTGAAGTCCATCAACGTCATAGATTAATAGCTGATTAGCAATATTGATAATGGACTCTCAAATCAAGAGACGTGAAATGAAAAAGCCATCTTTGATGATCACTATTATAGCATCAGAGCTACAGGTTTCCACAGTTTGTAATGTGCGTTTAGTTCATGTGTTAATACATGCATGGTCTTCATAATCTACTCAGCGCAAATTATCGGTGGCACTGGTTATAGACTCTTAAAACCCATGAGACTTGAAAATAACGGTCAAAATGATTTAGTTTGATGCTTATTGCTAAGGCCACACCAAAAAAACTTTGGCGCTCAGACTGGGTAATCACTAAAATGGGCAGGTAGGCTGGGAATTTTTTTGTTTTTATAGAAAAAAGATATTTCTGGTATTCTTCTGACAGTGGGTAAGTTGCCGTAAATAATTTTTACGGGACCAAATTTCCAGTTAGAAATATCTAGCTAGAATATACAGCTAGAAGACCATCATGTTATACCTCCAAATATGGCGACGGTCTAGGCAGTAGCCTGGCCATCTTGACCAGTCGCTAGATGTTTGCCGGGAAAGATTATCGCCTCTCCGTCTCCATTGATAGCACACGGGAGACGCCAAGTGATCAATTGCTAAAGAATCGCTTAACCCTTTCAGTGCTGACTAATTAATACCCTATAGTGCTGGAGATAATTTGAAAATTTAAAGAAATTCCACCCTAGTGTGTCGAATAACAGGAATACCACTATAGTGCATCTACACCGTGGCGCGGTATATCGTTAGTTACTAATATTTCACTATGTTTGACAGGTGCTGCCATTTTCAAGAGAGATAATTACTAATTACATCAATACACTGCAGTGCGGTGTACTAGCAAAATCTATCACTGATTTATACACCGCATTGCGGTGTAGACGCACTGAAAGGGTTAACGCAGTCGCTGGTTGTTACTAGATTTTCGATGTGCGCGGTGTACTCGCTCACCAGCAACTGGAAATGATCAGTTGCTATTCCGATGTACGCTAGGCTTAAAAACTCACAGAATTTTTATTAGCCCACTTGGGACTTTAGTCCCAGCGGGCTATTGCGTTCACTTTTCGTCCGTCCGTCCGTCCGTCGACGGAATCCAGTTATTTTGGGAAGTTTTGAAGACGCTTCAAGGTAATGTCTTGATATTTGGGTTACACATGTATCTACCCTAGACACATCTTCAGCCCAAAAACTGGCCCTGTCAGAATCAAAATGGCCGACTGGCAGCCATTGTTGTTCGCCAAAATCAGCACTTTTTACACATTTTTGAACTTTTTGAGGGAAATTTTGAAGACGCTTTGATCAATTACCTTGATCTTTCGGATATATGTGAATCCCCCAGGGCCCATCAACATAACAAAAATTGGGTCACCCGGACTCAGGATGGCCGTCCTATGACCTTTTTAGTGCCCAAAAATGTTAATTTTGGCCCAAATTCTGAGTCCTGTAGCTTCCTACTGGTTTGCCATTTCTCATTACAATTTGTGATGGGTATTCTTTGGAAAGGGATGTTTTATACCTGAGACATGTATTTTTCATTAGCCAATTATGACGCAATTGGCGGCCATCTTGGTGTCACAAGTACTCATTCGTAAGTGGGAAAAAGTTTTTCCACATTATATTGATACCTAAGCATATTTTGCTACCACAATCAATTAGAAAGTTGTAGCTCATAACGTGTTCTATGATTGTGGTGAGTTTCAAGGTAATTGGATTTCGTATATGGCCACCAGGGGGTGTTGAATAATACAATATCTTAGCATTTCTTTATTATATTCGTACCTATACATATTTTGTAACTACAATCAATTGGAAAGTTGTAGCTCATGACATCATCTATGATTGTTGCGAGTTTTAAGGACATAAGTTTTTCTATATGGTCACCAGGGGGCGTTGAATAGTAGAATAACTTAGTATTTCCTTATTATATTGGTACCTAAACATATTTTGTTACCATGATCAATTGCAAAGTTGTAGTTCATGACATGTTCTATGCTTGCGGTGAGTTTCGAGGTCATTGGGTTTTGAATATGGTCTCCAGGGGGCGTTGAATAGTAGAATGACTTAGTATTTCCATATTAAATTGGTAACGAGGCATATTTTGTTATCACAATCAATTACAAAATCGTAGCTGCTGACATGTTCTATGATTGTGGTGAGTTTCAATGTCATTGGTTTTTGTAAATGGTCACCAGGGGGCGTTGAATGTTGAAATTGTTAGATTGTTGAGCATTTGAAACCACTTCCCAAGTGGGCATGGTGTCCCTGGACCCCTAGTTTTCATATGAATATTACAATAAATACCGTCCGAGTGGCAGTAATACAGCTGAAGCTCATTCTATTAATCATCAATGATAAGTATGAAGGTATTAGGATTGAGATATAGTTTTATTAGCTGATGATGAAGTTGAACTGAAAATGAATAGAAATAGTTTTTAATCATCCGTTTTGTCCTAAAACTTTGGAGAGTATATAGCCTATCTTCATACCTAGTTGATGATGTTTTCGTATACTGTGTATTCATGCAAGTCTTGCATTTTTTCATACTGAAACATATGCAAAAAGTGTTCATTAGAAATGACACCGGGCCATATGATGATATTTACATGTAGACGTAGGATGCAAAGCCAGTTGCCAGTGATATAAATTGTGCAGAAAAATGTCAGCATACATCTATACCCATAGCGACGTCAGATTTATCACACGGGTACATTTCCAACTTCATTGACAATATTATAAGTCCACAAATACGATATTCCAATTTTCAATCGTATTTTGAATATGAGCCTATATTCTATGGTTCGTTAGTAATTCGGTTTACTTAATTAACAAATTTTTGCATAAGTTAAATCTAACAGCAGCATTGAACGCGAATAACCCGTTAGGGTCTTGCGCGATAGGCCTAATTCAGGTAGGCCTAATAGATGAACAAGCAAAATGTAAAGAATAGCGATCATTCCAGCAAAGCAATCAACATAATAAATATATATCAAGCCATGGCTTAATTTCTCATGAACATTGATTTTGCGCTTTTGAACACATTTTGGCTCTACTGTCATAGAATGGGTTCAACAAATGAACTTATCATAAAAAAATTCGTCTAAACTGGAGAAAATGATTATGGATAATCGATGCAGATAAGCGGTCAATGTTTTTATGTGTTAAATTTGAAAAAACCCCGAGGAAAAAGAATTGTACCTGAACATGAATTTCTAACATTTGTAGAATTTAATCTTTATAGCATTTAACATTTAAGTGTGAAATTGGTACATGATTCCGCACCAGAAACCTCATCTCAGTATGATACTGAGCTGGCAGCATTTGAACACAGACTGGTATTGCTGTATGCTACAATAAGCCAGGGAATGACTGAAGTCTATTTCACGTCAAATTTCATCTTTTTATTCTCCTTCATATAAGAAGCCATTAAAAAGAATGATATAGGCAGTTGTAGTCGTATTGACGCGCACTTTACAATGCGATCATAATTCGCATTTTGCAAAATATAAGAAAATGAAGATAGCATGGATATGCCATCTTGAAAACACTCCCCTCGTGTGAATCCAACTCGCTCTGTAAACACTGGCAAATTCGGCTCTTAGTACGGTACTTTGTAAACCACGAAACTCAGGTTATAAAGGCTGGCTTATGTTGACAAGCAACACGACGCCTACCGACGCAACTGGGTTTATCGCCGATTAGCGGCCTATGAGAGGCCGCCAAGTGCTGCTCTATCGGTTCGACATAAGCCGGCTTGCGACGGCAACCCGACGCCTACCGACTCGTCGCAAGCCGTATCCGGCTTGTTGCCCATGTTCTACTGCGGCCTACGGTAGGCAGACAGTTGCTTTCGATCGCAACCGACATAAGCTCATCTGCGACGCGACGGAACTGAGCGCAAGGGTTCCAGCCAATAAGAGACCGCATATACATAGTACAAATTATGACCGCTAGTTAGCGTCATTCATAATTAGTCATAAACTTTCAAATTCAAATATTTCGAAACGTTAACCAAAGTTTCAGCTCGGCAGATGACTGGACCGAAGATCTAGAAGCGAAATTGGTAGAATTATGGTGTGAGCGGCCATCTTTATATGATGTCGCTAGCTCATTGTATTCAAAACAGAATCAGAAAGATAAAGATCTTAAAGAAATAGATTTTCTAATAGAAATGTATTTCCCAATAATTCAAAATAAATCAAATTTATTCTCAAAATGCTTATCACGTGACCATCTGAGCCGTTGCAGTTGCCAGTAATCGTAACCAACATAAGCAGGGAAGCAACTGGGAGGATCTCGTATCCCGATAGTCGGCCTCAGTTGCTGCTAATCGGAGCGCAGTCGACATAAGCTGGGCTGCGATCGCGGTTGCTCTCAGTTGCATCGGTAGGAGTCGGTAGGCGTCGCGTTGCTTGTCGACATTAGCCAGCCTTAACAGCCACAATGATCATGTATTAATCACTTCATGCCCTGACTTGATTCAGCTAATAGATAATTGATTGTTATTAGCTGTTATCAGCTCTGTCTGAACAACAGGCTGATATTACTTAATCTACACAGGGAAGTGTGATGAGATGGAATACCGACGCTTTTAATTGCCGGATGTAGGCTATTCAATTCAGCCCGTACATCAAAGGTTACCGCAACAGCAGTAAGCTACGCTTATCGAGTGTGTGTTACCAGCTGAACACCAGTCAACATCAACTTTGATTCGGTCGCAGAACAACCCGCAATAGTTTTAGCCCCATAAATGTTCTGCGATCGATACTACGCATGCGCACTGCAGTTCATTGAACCACGTGGAAGTGGCTGTGTATACACATATTTTTCTTTAGAAAATCGGTTGAAATTCAACAATTTCTCGTAAAATTTGTCCAAAAAGGTATGTATTTTTATTCTTCTATATCTCCGAAACCCGGAATCGGAACATTAAGTATTTATATTGTGATTAAAGTCTGTTTTTATGTGTTAAACATATGTTTTTGCCAGTTCGTTCCGATTCCGGGTTTAGCGTTATTTGGGCCTTGAAGATGTCAAATATTTCGGCCCAGACTCGCGCAGCTTTCGTTTCTGACGTCATGTTGCTATGTTACGACACAAACATATACACGAAGTATGATCTTTAAAATGTGTATTTACTACATAATAATGTTACTTAATAACGCTTACATTAGGCCTACAAATTATTGTCCCCCATATAAACCAAGTTGCCTAAATAGCATCAGCAATCTCATTTAATTAACCTTTTCTTGTTTTTAGTCATGGATCTTTGTCAATTGTGTGGAAAAAATGCGAAACCTCCGGATCGTCGTCCTATCGATAAAAATAATTTCAAAAGCCATGTGAAGGAGTTGTTCAACATTGATTTTGATGATGATACTGAACAGTACCCGATATATATCTGTAATATGTGTCGTGTCAAATTACAAAAATGGCGTAAGAACAAAAACGTTAAAAAAACTGTCCCTGTGACTATCACAACATGAAACTTTGCCCACATTTTATCCAAATCTTTCGCAGTGCTTATGTGAATGGCGGAACATAATGTATCTTGAATTTTTGTAAACCACTGGTTAATTCCAAGTCTGGACGGCGACGTATTTGTAGTCAAAATTTTATCGATCGATTTTCCATAATGTACTGCTGCCATTCCATTTGAACTGAATTTAAATACTCGATGGTTAATCACTTCAGTCATAGCCTTTTCCAAATATATAGTGTTCCTGCGAAAATAATAATAATGATTATTATTCTAACATGTACTTATCTGGATTTTTTATATTATGTTTATATATTATTTTCTGTATTCGTTTATTATTTTATAACCTAAAAGGATTGTATTGATTATAAAAATAAATGTAAAAAATACCTGTATGTGTGTTTTCTCGTGTTCAGATCGCAGTCTCTGGTCAGCTGAGCCTGAGAAGTAGCTATATGAAAAAGAAAAGGAAAGAATAAAGTGCCTGCAATTAGGTGGAAACTATTCCGATATTTCATTGATTCAAAAGGAATAACACTCACTAGAATCGGCCGAATTAGTTGATCCTGATCCAGAGGATTCCCGTAATATTTCCGTATCGATCTGAACCAATTTGTCACTATCAAAGAATAGATCGTCAAAATCGTCATCATTTATAATTTCGTTGACAACCGTTGCCATTTTAATACAGCGGAAAGAACCGATATCACGATTGATAAAACACTATATCCGTCTGAAGCGATGTAGAGAGAATCCCACAATGATAACGAAAAAGTCCAAAAATGTTAGTAGTTTATTCAACGTTTCGTCTATGTCCTAATAGTCATCTTCAGAAATAATGAATACTACAGAAATTATGAGAGATATATACAATCCAGAGACAAAGAGACTAATTCAAGTAATCAGAGATGATACTAACTAAAGGAAAATTAACGTAGAAACAGTTACACGCTAAAACAGATTAAAGAGAAGCAGTTAAGAGACAAACTAGGGGGCACTTAAATTTAAGACAATTGTGAATACAAGTTGATCGACTAAAATTGATGAGGGGAAATCAGGTGTTGAGTTTAACCAGTTTACAGAGGAATTTTTATATAAGTTTATTATGGGATGAAAAACCGATATTCGGAAACATCTGAATTATTACGGAGATTCCCGATCTCGCTGGTTATCGCTTATCGGCGCGTTACGTAACAAAGCGCTCGCCTACGAACCGTTATCGGCTTTAGGGCAATTACAACGCACATTCAGCAAGAGCTGCACAATAGCGTCCGTATTCCATCTCATCACACTTCCCTGATCTACACGAGGAAGGTGATCCCAGAATGTACAAGCTGGTAAATGGAACGATGAATCAGTGAACATGATTATATATATAGACTTGATATCGTATCAACGTTACTCCTAAGTTAAGAGAATTAAGCTGTAGATTGGTCTTGACCTGGTATGGCTAAAACTTTCTTTAAGTCATTATGCTTATCTGTTAAAAGGTGCCCATGCATTATGTTTGAGCATGGCCTTTGCAACTGGATGGATGGATTATTCCAAATATTTTATAGTTCCTTATTCCCTTAGCCCCTATCAAGGGTAAAAACAATTTTAGGACACTTGAGACTTAAGCCCCAGCTGCAATCTATCCCAATGGCATCAGGGCCTAATCTGTTCGAGGGAGGATTAACCCTTTCAGTATTGGCCATATACAGTACTCAGTACAGTGGGTGGGAGCGAATGTAGGTAAAACCCCCCCCCGGTAAATATCCCCCCTGGTAAAAATCCCTCAAGGTAAAAATCCCCCCCAGGTAAAAATCCCCCTATATCCACATACATAAGTACATAAGATATTTTATTTTTACTTTTAAACCATAGTTTTTATAGAAAATTTCAAAATTATGATAGTGTCATTTTTGATGCATGTAGCTTGCATGTCGTATATGCTAACTCACAATAATGTCATTTTTATGCACGTAGCATAAATCCCCCAGGTAAAAATCCCCCATAGGTAAAAATCCCCCCTGGTAAAAATCCCCCTATATCCACTTTTCTAGAAAACTAGAGCAGAAAAAATTAACTTTTTACAACATTATTAAGGAATACATAAGTACATAAGATATTTCATTTTTACTTGTAAACCATAGTTTTTATAGAAAATTTCAAAATTATGATAGTGTCATTTTTGATGCATGTAGCTTGCATGTCGTATATGCTAACTCACATAATAATGTCATTTTTATGCTCGTAGCTTGTTAAATGTCACAGATTAACCGAGGTGAATATTGTGACCAACACCACGGAGAAATGCCTCAATTTCAACATCACCATCTCTGTCATTTCTATTGTTTAACTATTTCAAGTGCCTTAAATTATCTTAGGGGTAATCACTCCAGTGCCCATAAAATCAAAGAGGTTAATAACTGTAAATCAAACAAGTTGGCTCTGTGACTAGATAATTCTTAAGGAATAATTATTCATTTTCAACAGTGACCACTCCTAATTAGCCAATTTAGTTTAAATGACCGAATTCAATCAACTGACTCGTACCCCTAGAGTAAGTATTTTGTTTCTACAGTTATTATTATTTATTAAACATTTGGTAACCCGTATGTATTGTGCATTTAATGGAAGGAATCAAGTTAAATAAAGCAATAAAGTGCAATACAATTTTAATCTATATTTTTTTAAACATAAGAGCTGTTGAAAGTGTTGAAAAATTTGTTGAAAAATTTGAGTGAAATCAAATATGGGGGATTTTTACCTAGGGGGGATATTTACCGGGGCGATTTTTACCTGTTACCGGTGGGAGCCACCCACTGTATTGAGCTAGAAATCTAATTTTTTTTTGGTGATTTTACTAAAACCCCTGGTATAAAGGGGTATGAAGTGTTATGAAAGGGGTACTTTACCCACAGAGGGCAATGTAGTGGCCAAACATTTTGGTGATAGAAAATTAATTTATATACTTATTTTGTGCGTCACGTGACCTAATTAGCATAATTAATATAGTTTTTCAGAAAAATATCAATAAGATTCGGATATCCTACCAATTGATAAACAAATACTTACTATTCTGCAGTATGTTCTGATCATTATCTGAGAATTTGATGGTGAAATTCCTTTGATAAAAAAATTATGGCTGTTTTAGAGTATAGCAAGGTGGCATGCACAATTAGAGAAATGTATTAACTTATATTGATCAACTAAATATATTTCAAAATGACTGTTTGTACGTAGCTGAAGTAGCTGAAGTACTTCGAACGTTTTGCGATAGATAGCATATGGGTATTATGAATATTCTCAATGAAAATGTGGTTCACCGGTGGCCCTGTACCATGTATCGAAACCGTGGTACGAAAGTCACCGGTGACCGTGTACCACGTAACAAAAGAGTTAATTTGGATCTGTTATTGTTTACAAGTATGATTTGATAGAGGTTCTGCGTATACAAATCAGTATTTGTTTGAAGGGGTTAATCAATATTTTAGAAGAAATTGATATGATAGTTGTTTTCATTTCTTTCATTGCAGTCTCGTTTTACGGCAATAGTTTCATACGTCAGCCGTTTAAAGATGCCAGCAGCAACAGCAACATCAAAATCCAGTTCAAAACGCAACATCCACACGGGCTGATTTTACTGGCGGCGGGGCGTACGGATTATTTGATTATCCAGCTTGTCGACGGCGATATCAATGTTGAACTGGAACTTGGCTCCGGTAGGACGGTGCTTGTATCGAGGCAGCCACCCGGCGTTCGTTTCGACGACAACAACTGGCATTTTTTGTGGATACAACGTTTGGACGCCGACGTGTTGTTAACGATCGATGGTGAGTACACGACAACGCGTAAAGCGCCCGGACAATTCTTCGAGTTGAACGTCTTGCACGGCATTTTTCTCGGCGGCCTCGGCACGTTCGAACGCGAGCTGCAACTCGGTCGTACATTCCAATATTTTCGCGGCTGTCTGCGTTACGCGCTTTTCAATTCGGTGAACTTGTTCTACGCGGCGCGGCAGCAACAGAATCCGCTGAACGTGCACCACATCTCGTGGGAGTGTAGCGGTGAATTCAGCGCCACGTCCGACCAGCCGTTCAGTTTTCTGTCGGATAAATCGTTCGTCGCGTTTCCAACTATGGACATGCCCGAAGGCGGTCAGTTTTTCTTCGAGTTGAAAACGCGAAGCGACCGAGGAGTGATCGTTTACAACCACGGTAAAAAGGACGAACGCGACTTCTTGGCATTGGAGCTATACGACGGAATGCTGAAGTTATCGATTGATAAAGGCCGGGGTGCGCAGGAATTGATGTCTGATTTACACGTGAATGACGGTATTTGGCATCGAATTACGGTCATGGTTCGTAATTATGCCTTGGAGGTGAACATAGATGGTATAAATAAGGTGTTACGGGCCGACTTCAACGGTGCAGAGTTTCTCGATCTTGGCGGCCATATGTTCATGGGAGGACTGAGTAGTAAAGCGCGTTTGCACGGAATTCGAAATCGGCTCTCGTCGGTTCGTGGCCGAGCGACCGGTTCGATTACCGGCTGCGTGCGTAATTTACGGTACAACGATTTCGCGCTCGTCGGACTGAAAGAGGCGCTGATCACGCAGGACGTGCGACCAAACTGCGCGTGGAAGTATCCGTGCATCAGTAACCCGTGCGTCAGCGGCGCCGAATGCGTCGAGAAGGGATACAACTCGTACGACTGTCGCTGCGACCAGGATATGTGTTTCCGTCCGGAAACGCCGAAGAAGCCAGCAACCGAAATCGTGCACGTAACGCCATTATACGTAAACGAAAGCGGGCGCACTTCCATCACGACGACGCATGTGAACTTCGTGTTTCAATATTGGCTGTACAACATCGACGAGTCAGCCATCGTTTTCCGAATCGTGTTGACGCCGGTGCATGGCGTCGTGGAGGTCGACGTGCCGAGGCGACCCGATCCGAACGTGTTCACGTTGAGCGATCTGAACGCGAACAAAGTGCACTACTCACACGACGGTTCGGAAACTCTCAGCGACAGTTTTCAGTTCACCGTTGAGATTCTCGGACAGAAACTGTTCGCCGAAAAGCCATTTTTCACGCTGGCGATCGCGATCATGCCTAAGAACGACCGGCCCGTCATCGAGCTGGTCAAAGATTCGACGTTGACCGTAATATTGTTCACGAAGCAACCGATAACGCCCGAGATCATCAACGTTTTCGACGGCGACGACAATCCGCGGAATTTGAAATTGCTGATCGAATACGAAGGCTCGACGAATGGTGGGTATTTCGAAAAGCTATCGCGTTCGGGAAGTGCCGTTTCGTCGTTTACACAAGAGGAGATCATACGACAACAGATCGTTTACACGAATCTCGGAAGCAGGCAGCAGCGCGTGCGTCTGCGAGTTTCTGACGGCGAGATCACGAGCGAGGAGAAGACGTTGACGATCATTGGCACGAATTTGGAAATCACGCCCGTCAAGAATACCGGCTTGAGTAGTTACGAACCGGGATCAGCGACGGCTATTGACGCGGCGAATCTGGCATTCACAACGAACATTCCGAATCGTAAAATTGATTTAAAATATCACATAACCAAGGCACCACGATTCGGCGAGATTCAGATTCGAAAATATGCCGAAGAAAATACGTGGGAACGAGCCGATTCGTTCGCTCAACGACATTTGAAAAATGGAAAAATTAGGTACTTACAAACCGACTTGTACACGCATCCTAAAATGGATGAATTTCGATTTTACGTCCGTGGCATGAGCACAAGCAGCGAGGAATACGTATTTCGCATCGAGTATCTACATGGTGGCATTCGTATATTGCATAATAACAAGCTGCAAATACACGGCGTTATTGAGGTGAAACTAACTAATGATCACCTGACCGCTCAGACAGTCGATAACGCGGACGCCGATCTGATTTTATATCAAATCATTACTCCGCCGCGATACGGACGTTTGTACTTGGCGAAAAATCCGTCTGCTTCGATAGAAAACCAGGAGGACTTCCTTCGCGCGAATTCGCAATTCACCCAACGTGACATCGACCGCGACATCGTAATCTACCGTTTGTCGCAGGTTTCGTACTACGCGTTTGACGACGACATGCGAATTAAGATCGTCGGCCCGAATGATGTCGAGTCGGACGTGATCACGTTCTATTTCGCGTACGAACCTGACCACAAAAATACGACTTTCGTCAATAACGGATTGCGAAACGTGCTCGAAGGACGCCGCGGTCGCATCACGCACGAGGAGCTGTACGTCGAATCGTCGGACGGTCGCAACTATCAGTTCTCGCTGGAAACGTCGCCGCAGCACGGCGTCATCGAGCACATCGACCCGCGAACGAATCGCATCCTTAACCCGAACGCATCGTCGTTTACGAACCGAGACATCCGTGACGGCGCCATCTTTTATCACCACGACAATTCGGAAAGCGAGGATGACTCGTTCGATTTCATCGCTACGGCAATGTTGGTGCGCGGCGAGTCGCAGCAAGAGGTCACTGAATTCATGGATACGTTTCGCATCAAGATCACGTTACGTAACGATAACGCTCCAATTCGAGTGGTCGATCGCGTTTTTCAAGTCGTAACGAACCAAGGTAGAGTGATAACGAATAAAGATATCAATTTCAAAGACCCGGATATTAATTTCGACGCCGCGAAATTGCAATACAACATACACCGAATAGCGAACGGACGAATTGTGCTGGCGAAAAATCATTCAGCGCGAATAAATCACTTTACGCAGCAAGATCTCGAGACGGGTAAATTGTATTTCAGTCACAGCGGCGTTTCGTATTCGCGTACGGAAATCTCGGTGACGGACACAGAGTTTTACACGCAAGCGATATTCGAGGTGCGTGCGTCGCCGCCGTTCATACACCTTGCCAACAACACGGGAATCATGGTCGAAAAGGGCAAATACGCAGTGATATCGGCGCTGAACTTGAGCATCGAAACGAACCTCGATGCGATTGATCATCGCGTTTTTTTCGTCGTGTCGAAACTGCCGCGATATGGCCAGCTAATCAAAGTCAACGAATTCGTGCGCCAATTCACGATGGCCGACGTGCGGCGCGGCGATATTCTCTACGAGCACAATCCGCGCGGTCTGATGAACGACAGTTTCGACTTCGACGTGCGCATCGGTAGTGTCGCCGTGACGAAAACGATGAAGGTGAAGGTCTACACGGAGAATTTCGTGCATCCGCCGACGATCGTTCACAATAAAGTACTCGTCGTCCGCGAAGGCGACGTGACGAAATTGCGCCCGGATATTCTGACGGTTACGCACAAAGATACGCCACCGGAAAATATCGTATATAAAATAACAGTGCAACCGTCCTACGGCAATCTGTATTTACAGCCTCGAGCGGGCAATATCGACTCGAAAGTAATCAAGCGTATAATGGCGTTCACGCAAGAGGATATCGACAGCGGACTTCTCGTTTACGCGCAGAGAGTTCCTGATGAAACGACCGACCAGTTCACATTCGACGTTACGAACGGAATCAAAGTTCTGCAGGGCATCGATTTCGTGTTTGAGATCATCCCGAAAACGATTCTTGTCACTGTTGGCAACACGTCAGTCACGGAAGGCGGTACGCTGCGATTGTCTTCAAGAGCAATCAGAGTCGAGGACGCGTTGGTCGCCGACGAGCTGATCACGTACGTCGTGATTCGCGCGCCACTGCACGGGTGGATCGAAGATGCGAAAACGCCAAACGAAATGATCACGCGTTTCACGTCGTCGCAACTCGAGAAAAAGCAGATACAATACACGCACGACAACAACGAAACGCTTTCGGATCACTTCACGATCGTCGCGATATCGCGATCGTTGCATAAACAAAGCTACCCGTACACCGTTTACGTCGACGTGTTGCCGGTAAACGACGAATATCCCGAAATCGTCGTTAATGATCAGCTGAAAATCTGGACCGGTTCGACGATGATTCTAACACGACATCATCTGCTAACCGTCGATAAAGACACGGGCCCGAGCAAACTGACGTACGAAGTGCACAAATCAACCATACGTGGCGGTTATATTGCGTTGAATACCAGCCCGGAAAGACGAGTGTTTAAATTCACGCAAGCACAAATCGATGAGGGACAGGTTGCGTTCGTACACGATGGTAAGTTTTTCTAGGCATGATTAGGGTTTTACTTGGTGCTTACGGTTGATGAATGTAAAACAGTGGGTTTCTAGTCTACCTTTGAATTTCTGTTGGCTTATTCGATCAGGTAACATCGAAGCAGCAACTGGAAAGCACTTACTAGAAGTCAATCAAATTAACCTCTGAAATGACCGGCTTTACCAAAGTTGACTACTTTTTTAAGTAGCAGGGTGGCCACTTACCTGGAAATCAAGGAAAAATCAGGGAATAATCTTTTCTTTAAAAAGTGAGGGAATTTTAAATGGCCACCCTGAAACTTCGGCCTTTGATGGTTAGTTCATCAAAGTAGGCCTGTATTTAGGTCAACTGTGTTTTACTTGCCATAGTAGTGATGAAAATGAACTTCATTTTGAATGAGTTGTACTATTGTTGAATCTGGCGGGATGATAGTTGGTGGCTCCTCATTAACTTTTGATATTTAATTAATATTTTCAGGATCTGAGAAACGAGGTGGTTTTCAGTTTCACGTTACAGACGGAGTGAATTCCGGTAATCGGCATCGATTCTCAATCGTTTCTCGACAACTGCAATTGATCCTCAAGAAAAACAAACAGTTGGAAGTTTTCCCGACGATGAAACAAACGATCACGAAAGGCCATCTGCTCGCGAAGACCAACGATGCCAACCAGACGAACGAGATCATTTTCACGTTGCAGTCGAAACCGGAATTCGGACAAATTCTACGCGACCAACAGCCGACGGAAACGTTTCGACAGGACGAAATCGACGCCGGAATCATACAATACTGGCACACCGAGCCGTCGACATCATGGGAGATCATCGACAGTTTCATGTTCGAGATATCGACGGAGTACGCGAACAGCGTGAATCACATCCAGTTTAATATTCATATCTCGTACGAGAGTTTGAACAGCGAAAACCAGGCGCATTTGATCGGCACGTCGAAACTAGTCATACCCGAGGGCGGAAACGCGACGCTGACACGGGACAATTTGAATATTACGAAATTGTTGGATCAGCTGCACGAAAGCGGCCGTCGTAATGCGTACGTGTGTTACGTGATCAAAGATCCGCCGAAACACGGAGATTTGATGTTCGATGGCCACGAAGTGTCGGTCGGCACGGTTTTCTTACAAGAGGACATCAATCTCGGGCGTATGTTGTACGTACACGACGACTCCGACACGCTGAACGATACGTTCGAGTATATCGTACACGTCGGCGCTCGCGAAGAATCTCATCTCGCGAAAGAGAAATTGAAAACGCACGACGGCACGGCATTCGCGATCGAAATTCTTCCCGTCGACGATCAACCGTTGATTCTCGTCACCCAAACTCCGACGCTGAAAATCATCCAAGGTCAATCGGCGATAATTACGAAAGAGATTCTCGAAGTTCGCGACGAGGATTCTTCACCGGCTGAAATATCGTACACGATTCTGAACAGGCCAAACGTCGGTCATCTTGTTTATGTCGACTACCCAGACACGCATATTCGTCAGTTCACGCAGAAAGATATCAACAACAATCGAGTTGTATTCGTACACAACGGATTGAGTTATA
This sequence comes from Tubulanus polymorphus, assembly GCF_964204645.1. Classification (NCBI taxonomy): domain Eukaryota; kingdom Metazoa; phylum Nemertea; class Palaeonemertea; order Tubulaniformes; family Tubulanidae; genus Tubulanus; species Tubulanus polymorphus. Next base: position 9,468,697 of record NC_134029.1, on the reverse strand, counting down.
AGCCGAAGGGTAATATGTATTTTCGAGTGTCCGTCAACGATGTCATGCCGATTTTCAAAATGTTCGACTTTAAAATCGAGATGCTTCGATTGGAAGTGAAAACGTCAAACTTGGTGATCACGCAAGGCCAATCAGCCGTTCTTATAACGCCCGATAATATTCACACGGTTACCAATGATAAGCGTGAAAATATCAAATTCAACGTGACGAAGTTGCCGAAATTCGGTAAGCTGTTCATTCATGATGATCCGGTGCACCAGTTCTCGCAGCCTGATGTTGATAAACACGCGTTGTTGTATGTGCAGACGGATCTGACAGCCTCGTCCGATTCGCTCGTCTTGACCGTTTACAACCAACGCTTCTCGTTGGAGAATAAGTTCATGAACATCACCGTGCGTCCGTTGTTAAAAATGAACGCAATGAACGCTTCGTACGGACGAAGTTTACCGATTACGACCGACGTTTTAGACGCGAGCGAACTCGCAAAACTCACGGGCAGCGACCCGACGTACGAGTTATTAAAGTTGCCGCGTCTTGGACGCATCGTTCGAAGCAGAAAGCGAGTGGTTCGCGATGCGAACTCAAACGATTTCGACGCGATTAAATCATTCACGCACCGTGATGTAGTGAATAATGTGATTTTCTATGAGACAAAACCATTGAGTAATATGGCCGCAAAACAGGACAAATTTGCTTTCAAAATCGATGCGGAATTCGCCCAGCCGGCCATCGAGATGTTAGTCATAAATGTCAGTCCGCCGCCAGATGAACCAAATTTGACGAAAGCTGTTTCAATAAGTACGACCACGCCGCCATCACCATCAGCGGTCGAACCTACAGATATCAAAGAAGTGAAAGGCTTTGGAATAGGGCATGATCAACTACTTATTATATTTCTCGTTGTCGGTTTGGTGTTGATCGCGGCGGTCATTCTGATTTTAGTAAAATGTATTCACAAGCCGCGCAAAAAACGCGTGCAAGATAACAAGAAAGTAGCACCGCAAACCGGGTTCGAGCAGCCCAATTCATTAGAATCGTCGCAGGTCGGTTCACGCGCCGGAACACTGACGCTTCCACCGCCTGCTTATAACAATCGGGATGTTCCGCGAATCAGAGTTACTCATGATCCGCCCTCTTTGTCATCCGATCCGTCGCCGTATTCAGTGACACCGCAACGATCGCGTACACCGTCCGAAGTCACTGGGTACGGCGACACGATACGCAAAGCGCCGGTACGCGTTACCCCGCTCTACGATATGGAGGAGACGCAGGTGAAAACGCCGATAGGTCACGGCAGCATCCGATCAAATCGGTCGCCAACTGATCACGTTACGTTCGAGTGGGAAGCGTGCGACCCCGATTTACTTCAACACGTGCGGACAACGAATCCCGTTTTGAAGGACAGCAAATACTGGGTATGAATCAATCAATCAACACTCCGTTCAGAATTTATACGAAAAGGAAATATGATAATGATAACAGTAAAATTGTTATAATCGATATTATTATAACAATCGGCTTAATCTGAATTTTGATATATTGCAGACATTATTTATGGTCTACCTATACATAGATGTATTCTAGATTTGGATTTAAGTCTGAATTTCACATAAACCATATTTATTGCATTAGTCCAAACAGTCTGGATTAAATCGGTGTATTTGAATCAATGTTCTCTCCACAAACACATATCCACAGTCTCGATCCAGTGCCATATTGTATGGTTACAGTGAAAAACAATATGGAGGTTGGATTACATCTGCCTAACCGACTTGGCCACCAAATGTCACGTAACAATAATACTGTCCAACATGTTTTTTGTACTTGAAAATTGATTCAAATTCACCTACTGGGTTTTCTGTGTAATTTTTTCACTGTTATTTATGAAGTGTGATCGATCAAAATTACAAAAGCAATATGTAGTTTATAACAATCAACCAAAAGTATCTTTTGTGATCAAGTCTCTTACAGTAGAATAATATAATGGTGCTATATTTGATATTATTATTCGTTCAAAATTCATAATCGATGGACAATTCTTATCTTAATCAGCAAATGATTATCGATCAAAAAATGATGCCTCACCTGAGATTTTCTGATGATTACTATGTATGTAGATACCAAGCAGTTTTGGCGTATTCAAATCTTAGTGTAGAGATAAATTTTATATAGTGGAACGTCATTGTTACAAACATAGACTGCTACCAATGCAACATTCAAATTTGAGCGCAAATTTGAAGGCTACAGTATCCATATTTTTTTAGGTCCTGGTTTAAAAACATGCACTTCAAAATAAGACAATGTTTCAAATTTCATAATTTTTCAGCTGCTTATCATGGAAGCATAGTTTTAGCCTCTGTTGTATTATTGTGCTGAGTTAGGTCATTGGTTTCTGTGTATAGGAATAACAGAATTCCATTTATATATTGGTTGGTATGCATATTTTGTAACCACATTCAATTGCAAAAGTAGTTGCTTATGACATTATTATCGTGATAAGTTTCTGCATCATAAATTCACTATGGGGTGTAAAATTATGAGATTGTTGAACATTTCTTGTCATTTTCAGGTGGGCATGGTGTCCTTGGACCCATGTGTCAACTTTCGAGTTTACAATAATGATGTTCCACTGTAGATTGTGCCGTATGTTTTAACGTTGGTGTAACTGTCTCAAATCTGAACAAATGTTTTTGTATTGCACATAAAATCAAATGTTGTATCCGTAAAATCTGAATATGTACGTAATCATACACATGTTTGTCCAATACTCATAATTAATTAATATTCTATGGAAATATTGTTGTTTTTACATAAGCTCGAAATGCTTTGAACTTAGTTCAGTCCACAAATGGGCTAAAATGATAGGTCTTGATTATCTGGGTCAGTTGCAGAAAAATTATTGAAGGAAAATTGAAAAAATTACAAAGATACAGTAGAGTACGCATAAGTCGGATACGCTTTACTCGGATATACGCATATGTCGGTCAATTTCTGAAGTCCCAGTCCATTTGGGAATAAGATAGTACAAAATGCACGATTAAGTTGGATTTCATAAATCCAATTCGGATAGAATGTCTCGGTCCAATTGAGAAATTGTATTACATTTTTGTATATCTAACTCGGATCCAAAATTTCAAGATCTGTCTTAACTGAATAACGCATAGGCAGCATATCTTTGTTAATCATTAGTGTTGGTAGAACAGGCAAGTCACTTTATACTGATTTGATTCATGTTCATTTTGCCAAGCGATTAGCTCGGTAGTACCATGGACTATAAAGCAAAGTCAATAGTAGGCCGACAATGTTGTCGACTGATTCAATATGCTTAGAGCAGAGAACAAAATAACAGGTGCCAAGCATCCTTCCGGTACAGATGAGTTGGCTGTAGTACCCGTGGGTTTGACAGTTTTGCCGGCAGTTTCGCGCGCAAACGCTCACACAGATCGTTTGAATTAGGATTTTTGTCACACTGTATGTAAATTAATAAGTCTAAGCAAAAAATGTTCTTTTCATTCCTACAAAAATGAAAACATATGGTATATGTTTATCACATTTAAGTATGTATTTTATTGCATACAGGTATCTTCTTAAATACAAAGCAAATTTTTCAAATACGTGTAATATGGAATACTCATAGTCGGACTAAAATGACAGTCCCAACTGATCCAACTTATGCGTACTCTACTGTTGAACAATTTAATCCCAGTAGGTGCCTGGAGGTATGTATGGTATGTATAAAGACAGAATCAGTGCTAGTTTTTTTTAAGTCTCAACTCGGAATGAAGGAAGAACCTGTCTGCCTTTGCATGATGCATAGACTGTCCGGTATTATTTTACATATTTTGCTCCCATGTTTTTTGTTTGTTTTGCATCCATCCAAGGTATTTTATTTACAGTTGTCAGTATTTTGTCTAGTCATTTATTTATTTGTATTTTGTTGTTATAGTTTTTTTTAACGGTGTCAAACCGTATGAGATTTGTAAACAAAGTATTACGTGGTATTTCATGACAATAAAAAGGCTGGCTCCGTGCGATTCTGGTTGTTATTATTTCCTTATTTTTATACATATTTTAAGTGCTGTGAGGTAGTTATTTTAGTCATGTAAATTTACAGGAGCCAGCTCCATAGTTGTGAGTTAAGAGTTATATCTACCGTACGTTACAATTTGTTCATTTTCAATGAATTAACTCAAAATCAAATCTTGACTCATAACTGTGTAACTGAATCCAGGGGCCAGTTTTATAGACTGGTATCAACATTAATCTGGGGGTTAGAAATTATAGTTAGAGCTAGTCCCCGGGTTGAAATTTATACTAGTCTATAAAACCAGCCCCAGAATTTAAGTCAATTTAGATATTTAACCTTGATATATTTACTGAAATTATTGTTGAATTCGATTTTCGGTTTGGTCAGCCATTAAATACTGCATGCACTTTTTGTATGCATTATTGTATTCAACAATCCGATGTGGACCTATCGACTAAAATTTGAGAGAAATCTCAAAATTTTCAAAAACAATCATATATATTTCTAATGTTATTTCATATGTTATGAATGAAGCTACTCGTAAGACATCAAATACTTAAACATCGCACTAGTTTCTGGTAAAAATAATACTCCTACTGGCAAAAATATTGTGTAAACATATTGCTATTATTGTTCTGCATATACTAACTAGACCCCTTCCGCATTTGTACTTTTATAGGTATCAATCTGCTGCATTGACCTTTCTCCGAATCTGGCTCCACTGTGACCTAGGGACCGATCATTACCAAATTTTGTGTGCGTGGTCCAGCAGCTACAAAGTTGCATAAAAAGTATAATGAAGTAAATGAAACAGCAGAGCTACTGGTATATCCGCCAACTGGCTGCTTGTTGATCATCCATCCTTGGACATTTGATTGAAAATGAATTTCCAACTGGACCATTAACCTGTACGTGGTTTATGACCATATTTTCAAAGTGTTCACAATGGCCAATTGACACTACTGGTGAATATTTGATGGGGGTAGGTCCAGGGCTGCAGATTGATACCCGTATTCATAGATTGATGATTTGTGTATGAGCTGTACTGTCAAGTTTAATTCATGTCGGCAAGTATATATTAACCTGGGCCCGGTTTCATAGACTGGGTATCAAAGTTATCCCTAGGGGTAAATCCTCAATTTGGGTGAGAGCTAGCTACGGGTCATTTCAACTCATACGCTATAGAAGGTTTGACTGCATAAATCGATCACTCAATTCCTCAGTATTGAAGATTTAGTTGCTTAGTATAACTCTTTGCTTAAAAGCGAGCTACATATCAAGTATTTTTGTCTGTGGCTGCCATTATGTATATATAAATATGTACCAATATGTTTAGGCCTTTAATGATATGTATGTGTTCATATTGTGTACTCGTAATTGAGAAAGGTTTATTGAACAATGCTACATTTAACGCTCCCTTTATAAAGTATCCCTTAAGTATGCGATATTTTGCTTATTTTGCTAAACCCTCCCCGATGTTTGCGTTTTGATCGTTATGAAAGATTAGGCCTAACCTGAGTAAGGTTTTACCCCGTAAACCATCCCGTGTACTTTCGAAAATTCCAAAATTTGTGAAGTGAAGTTCTTAGTCGCGTTTGTATATTTATAACAGTATACATAAATTGAATAAAATTCTGTGTCCAGAGATCGGCAAAAGATATTTTTTCAAATTTTTAACCACAGATACTGCGATAGATTTTATGTTACACTAGGCATTGTGAGTGAATTAGGCTGTATATCCATGTGTATATACAGCACTGGATTGTTAAGCGTTTCCTTCTATCCATACTTCATTTATTTTTCCACTATGTAGAGTGTACATGTGCCTCTATCTGTAAGTATATAGTGACTTTTTTAATGAAAGCAAATTTTTCATGTCATGTTGGGTACCATCGTTTGAGATCAAAACTGTTGAAATATAACTTAGAAACAAATTTCTGAATTATTTGCGTTATTCTTGTTGTTTGAATTGATTACGGTATCCTTATACACATGGACAGCTGTTGGTTTTTACAAAAACATACAGTAGGCAATGCATATCTCCGATGTCTTGGGACCATTTGCTATTCCTGAAGCCGGCAAGGTAATTTTTGTATTGATAGAGTTTAAGATTTTTTCTGGCCTTGTGTGAGCAATGGGATATTCTGAGGTACACCTAAGATATGAGGAGTCTATTGTACATCCTTCAAGGGACTGAAGCTGAATGAACATAACAAGATTCAGCTATGATACAAAAACCCATGAGATATATTAAAATATGATGAATAAGAATTAATATTGAAAATGTACTACTGCCAGTAAATAACTATTTGTACCTCTATATAAGTTAGTAGTTTATCATTGAATGAGACCATCATAAGCATTTGGACAAATTGTGTTCTTCTTGATCTCAACTTGCCCATGGAACTGGGCCCAACTTAGCCATCCATTAATCCATTTCAGTATATATTTACTAGCTAAAGTAGAGCAAAATATTGTGAACCAAGTGGTTAGTGTTACACTCGGGGATACCACCAGAGTATGTATGAACTCTACACTGGGTATACCTAGGCAAATTTTGACCCGAAGTTACAACTGCCATACAGTAGGCATGCTCCCTCGGCAGGGATTCGAACCTGATGACATCACTACACTCAGCCACAGCACGAACCCCTGCCACAATCGATCGGGTGCGTAGGTACATGCGCAGCTTTGCTGCATGAAAACTTGCAGCACCAATCAGCAGATTGCTCGTTGCATAATCACTGAGGTAAATTTCACAGAGGAACTATAAATGGGAAAACCCAGGCTAATAAAACGGAATATCTGATTGGCTAATAATGACATCATCTAAGCTGCGCATGTAGCTGCGCACTCGGTCTAGTGTGGCAGTGTGGTCTAGTGTGTTTTGTACCGTGGCAATCTCGATGCCATCAGGTTCGAATCCCTGCCGGGGGAGGATGTGCAGTGGGTGGCAACCAGATTCATCAAATTAACAGTTCATGAAAAACCTATTGTCCTCCCTGTGAATAGTTGACTAACTCGGAATCATATAACCAGTTTGCCCTGGAAAAAAACGTATCCTTTATTTGCTCTCTTCACCAGACATAAATAGATACCTGGCCCAAGACGCGACTTCAAAGTTCTATTGAACCAAATTTTCATACTCCAATTCAGTTAACTCAAAAAACTTCTCAAATTAGGAAACCTATTCAACAGAAAATTTCTTTTGAAAACCTTCCTTTTTCTTCGATTCTTAAATCACTCTACAAATATGGACTGGTGCAAACATGTCTTAGTAATCTTAGTACTACTGTAGTAATTTCCATAGTTCTTGTCTGAAACCAGGTCCAGGAAAGCTAAGTTTCACCAAGCAACAGATAAAAAATCGCTGTGAGTCTGATTGGGCCAGTTTTTTTGCTGAAGATGTGTGAAGCGTCTTCAAAACTTCCCAAAATAACTGAAGTCCATCTACAGACAGACGCCAGACAAAAAGGGAATGCAATAGCCCGCTGGGAAGTTCCAAGTGGAGAAGATTAATATATTATCATGGACTGTGAAACAAAAAGGAACACAAGAACATAGCCTTACGTATTTACAATATTTATTTTCTACAAATACCAGTAAACAGTTTGTATATCATTTTATTAGATTTGTTTTAGTAAACTTAACGCCATTTCTTCATCACCGTCTATTGATAACCCAGTGTCCATAATTTCATTATCATCGCTTGAACTTTTATTACCTGAATACACTTCCTCATCACTCGATTGGTCATTCTCACTTTCCTGGTCATTCAAGTCTTCATCACTTCGACTATCAAGTTCATCCTCACTTTTATCATGTCTAGCTCGTTTACTTGGCCTACAACAGATACCAAAATATTGAAACACAAATGCAATAAAGATGTCTATGCTCATTTACTATGTTCTTTTCACACCCTCGACAAATTTTCTATTTTCACGAATAAAGCTCCTTCCAACTCTAAATTGGTGGTTTATTTCACATGTTTGCCAACTAACATGTGGTTAAAACTAGTGAAAGGCCCTGGCTTGCTCTATACCCTGGACATTCAGCCACACCATTTAAATCAAGGTTGATTCATATTTATCAAAGTATTGCATTTCTATTTATATCATTAACTACTGGCAAATTACCGTATTAGTGATCAGAAGATTGATTTCCACTAGGGGACCATCCATTTAGTACAGAACGCACATTAGGGAGGAGTTTAGTTTTAATTGCATATCGGTATGCATACATGGAGAGGGGGTAAACCATGTGAACAGCTATCTAAAATGGGGAGGGGGTTGAAAATGCCCAATTTATGTGTATGTACTAGGCTATATGGATGGTCTGTCTTTGCAAAAACAAATTGCTTAAATCACTTATTTCAAATTTATTGATTACTAGAAAATCAAATAAAAGGCTTCCTAAAACTTGACAAAAATATTTCATGTATTTCACCCACCTTTCACCATCACTGGCATCACTTTCCTCATCATTACTATCGATTTTATCAACGTCATCATTGTTATCATTTTCATTAGATCCTAAAACTACTACTGGTTCATCCTGAAGGAAGTAACGAGTGAAGTTAAACCAATATGGCTAAACATGAAAACGAGCACCAATATGAATTGGAAATAGATTTCAATCATTATTTACCTCATCTTCATCATCATCACCATCCGTCTTCTTATTTTTTGCTCTCATCTTCTCCTTCTTTTTAATTCGTTCCTCTCTGTGCTTTTGCTTGACTTTGTCACGGAATATTTGTTTGTCGAGTTTATCCTCTTCTTGCATGCGTGCTTTCGCTCGGAATATATCGAGACCGCCGCTGTAATCATCCAGTTCATTGTCATCGTCTTCCTTTTCTTTCAATAGATCTTTCACGCGCTGAAGAATGAAAAATTCAATTCCCATATATAAATATATTCCAACAAACAGAATTTATATGTAACTGATCACTTGATGTACATACCTGGCCTTCTTCGTCGAAAGTTACTTTCGTATTCACCACCAGCTTCTTTTTCTGTATTTTTTTGGCAATCTGGTATTTTGAAGGTAACTTCTTTTGCTTTTTCTCATTCTATGTTCAGTAAAAAAAATTTCAGAGGCTATATTATATAAGAAAATGGCAGAAAAAGTACTTCTCAGATTTTTTTGGTGAGATATCATATCTGTCTCAGTCATGTAATAACAATATGTGAACTGAATGTCACACAGTAGACGAGCCTTACTCCTAACTGGGCCTTACCGGTAATTTATTTGGAAACCTCCTAGTATTTCCCCAATTCTCAGCTGTTTCTGGTCAACTCAAGAAAATCATTTTAAATCCCCAAGCAACTGATGGAGTAATTGTATGTACCTCAATATCAAAGCCTTCGTCTTCTTCTGATCTGTCCTCAACGGTCGAGTTATCAATTTTTTGGACTGTAAACAAATCATCATCTTCTCCGTCCACATTGAAATTCAAACCATTCAGAACTTCATCTTTGTCACTACAAAATAATTAAGTTCAAATTTGCAGCTCTTGGGGAACATCAAATGTCACATAAAGTTTCAACCAATTTTACTCCATAAGACTATCACATTCAGCAGAATAATTTCAAAGCTCATTTGTGCATTCAATGACTTTTACAATTGCTTCTGCTCTACACAGGAGTTAACTCTTGCATTAAAACCAGTTCATTTTCAACTTAAGAGTCAAATTAAACTTAAAACTGAGGAAAATTAAACTTAAAACTGAGGAAATGGGATCAGGTGCGCAGCTATTTATGCATAAGATTAGCCAATGAGAAATTACATTTATTGAATGCTTATAATAGCTACATATCCATTTTCACTAGGGCAGGGTTTTGTACTGAGGCAGTATCGTGATGCTGTGAGGAAGGATGATGCAACCGTTATTGTGTTTTTACAGGAGGAAAGGACTCACTTTTCATTATCATCTTCGTCATCTTCATCATCAACGTCATCATCACTACTCTCTTCTTCAATTTCTTGATCATTCTTTTTCTCAGCATCAACCATTAGTTTTTTCTGCATTTCTATTTGATTTTGGTGTTTTTGGAGAAATCGTATCCTGGGCGGTATCGCAAGGCCTAGGGAACTAACCGAAAATAATTACATGGTTGAAATTCTTGCTTTCCTTCATAATTGACTAATCATCATTTACCTTGAAAACTTTGCCGTGTCAATTTTGTTGACATCAAACACATCTTTGTCTTTCATCAAAAACACAGATCTTAGGTATGAGACAAATGCCTAAAAACAGAAATCACTCATGACTGCCTGGTATAATGCTATTATTCCATTAATCATCAAATGATTATCATTCAAAACACGCTATCACAGCACAGATATTTTTCCAGTTCTGAGGTTAAATAGATGACTGTATAGTAGATGACACCTATCCATTACCCATAAATCATACATAGGCAAATTTCAGAGTAATCCTTCTGCTTTGCATAAGCCTAGCTCGCCATAGACCAGATATTTCAGCAGCTAGTACACTTCCGTACATACTTAAGCCCATTTTATACACAATGCTGCAGTTGCCTCAATGGTAAATTATGGAAGACTAATTTTTCGAATTTGTATCTTACGGTTTAAAACAATCCTGTTAATCTACTGACGCATTTGCCATCAATATTTCAGTAATGTATCTACATAAAGATTTCATGAAATGAGGAGCACGCTGTGTTTCACTGCAAGTAGTTCAGCGAGTAGTTGCGTGTAGATACATTAACGGATCTACACTCTCAGCATGTTCTATTCAGTTCAATGTGTAACTGATGTGTTTAATAAGTTCATAAAAATACAGCAGTACAAATTGATCCTCATTATCAAAGGAAGGTTCTCCCATTACATATTGCTGTCAAAATGATTGCTAAATATTAAGAGAGGATACAGTTGATCACAACTAGCAAGCTTTGTTTACGGCGTTAACACCCTATTGAGCATTGAATTCTAAATTTAATTTTCTTAAAGCGGCAATGACCTTTAAGCTACACACATTGGGCAAGTTCAAAAGCTTATAGAAAACTATACATATAAACTATATCAACTACTGTATGAAACTTTATAGTCTTTATGATAGATGGCAACACTACGTGCCATTAGCCTGTACATGTAGAAAGGGTTATTTATTAAATGTTAGTTTGAATACTGACCCGCTGACCTGATTCTTTCAGCGTACGATCAGCTGCTAACAAACTCTCCAACTTAGGACGTATACTCCACAATTTCTTTGGATTTATTCTGAAAAGATTTCAAAAAGCAGTGGTTAGAACAACAACAGACCATCGATGAAGCCTGTCATTTCACCATTAAATAGTTCCATAGTTTTCAACAGTAACTGACATGGTCTTTTGGAATTATTAATGAAAACTACCACCATGAATGGTTCTACAGTAGACGCCTCCTTATTTGGGAGCCTAGCAATCAACTCAGGGACTCTTATCAAAATTTATTCAGAAAAATGTCCATTTCCTTGATTCTCAACTGAAAATCGGTCAATTTGAAATATTTAGTTCTAATGCTACAGAATAATGCAGGCTTAAAGCAGTCTTCTGTATTTTCAAATACAAACATACCACACTCACTAACCTAATTTTCTCGATGGGAATCTTTTTATTATTCAGTTGTTCTATCATTGCTGATTCTTCGCTTGGAGTCAATAGTAAAAGCGCCTCTCCATTTTTTTCATACCTGTTAAATAAATGCACATCTTCTCTGATAAGTAACAGCTTAACATGTTATACAATATATTAAAGATAAATGTAATCAATAAATGGTATCAAGCTCAATTGTGAATCTATTGGAAAATGAATATTGTTCCTACCGTGCCGTTCGTCCAGCTCTGTGAATATATGTATTAGCATCTTCCGGACAATCGTACTGAAACACCCAACTTACTGCAGGAAAATCTGGTGTAAATAAAACATGGAAGTTCATAGTTATCAATGATACAAAAGGAAAACACCTTTTCTACACTTTCAGAATGAAAAGGATTTATATAGTCATCACACAGTTGGATCCAAGAACAATGAAGGTATTACAAAAGCACACTAAATCAGCATAAATTTGTACATACACTCAATAAACTTAACTAGCCAGTACGTACCTAATCCCCGCGCAGCAATATCAGTTGCGAATAGTACAGCGTGTTGTTTCCGACAGAACTGATCGTACGTTGCAACACGTTTCAATTGATGCATTCCACCGTGCAGTGCGAGTACAGGGACACCAGGGCGCAGTTTTTTGAAGGAGTCGTAAACGAAACGCACCTTAAATGAATAAACAATTTGCCAACTACCCGGTACCTTATCTTAAACTTCATGAACTCCCACAATTTGTTAGTGTCATACAATTTTGTAGGCTTAGTCTTTTATGACATCGATCAAAACATATATAAGTTTTGACAAGAATGCAGTAACACGTACCTGTTTACAACTCTGTAAAAACACAAGCATCTTCGTTTTCAAGTGGTTTTTGATGAAAGACCAGAGAAGATTTATTTTTTCATGCAACTCACATACAATATAGCTCTGAAAATAAGAAAGAACGCCTGTCATCATATATCTCAACTTGCGTTTGCCTCACGGTTGCCTTATTCTAGGTTCAATCGTTTCACTACATCCACCTCACTAAAATCTCAGCAGGCAGCACCTGTCAAACATAGTAAAATCTTAGTGACTGAAGATAAACCACACAACACTCTAGTGTAGACGCAATAGAGTGGTATGACCATTATATACCACACTGCATGATTGAACTTTCTCCAGCAGCATATAGTATGGGAAACTGTCAGCAGCGAAAGCATCAATGACTTCCAAAATTCATTTTACCTGTTGTAACTGAGTGGGAGTACTGTGTTGTGAATGTTCGTGCACTGATATATACATCGGGTCATTCAAACTCAGGCGAGCCAGGTCCTTTACGGATCTTCAAAAGAAAAAAACCCATAAGTGTTAGTTCAACAAATTAACAGACCACGATTATCCAATTATCAAGTAACTAAATGTATCTACACAAGAAACCCGAAATACTTCATTTATCAAAATATTATCAGAGAATACAAGATTTCATTTAAAATCAAAATCCCTCGATGATGCATGTGGTATTTGTATAGTCTGATAAAATGTTCACTGGAACCCCAATGTTGCGAGTGATATCTTCAAAACAACAATTTATACATGTACCAGCAATCATGTACAATTAGGAGGAAATCTATTTTGAATGCAACAAGATAAATTTCATCGTGAATTCTTGATATCATCCCATTAGAGGGAGGAGATACGATGTCAGTGCAAAAATTGCAGCAGGTCTACCGATCGAAAGTGTTCTCAGTAATTAAGTCAAATTCATTCAGAAAGATTTCAATGTTCAAATTCATCATTATTGACCCTTGGTGACACCTTTCAAGCTTCAAGCATCAATTGTCAATGACAAGACCCCCAGAAACACCTTTCAATTTTCAAACAAACTGAAACTTTTTTACAGGCCAAAATAGTAACAAATCCTAGAAAGTACGATAACCGCACTCAAACGTGGTGAACAGATGATAAGATAAAAACCCACTATGTACAAATTAAAAGAATTCTAAAATCGAGAATCTATTTATTGAAACAATGATCACCTGACGATGATATCTAGGGTGAGATCGAAGCGCCATGTTCTTATATTTTAGAGTGTTTCAATAAATAAATTTTCGATTTTAGAATTCTTTTAATTTGTACCAGAGATGAGAACGCCGACCTATAAAATCCGCGGTTTTTTTTCTCGAGTTACATCACGAACCAGCTGATGGCGTAGCTGTCAGTACCCGCGAGCACCAAAGGCGCGTAGCTATTCGGGGGGGGTCCTCCCCCAAGAAAATTTTAGAAATTGAAAGCGTTTTCTGAGCACTTAGAGCAATCTTGAACCCATGAACGACTATTATATTTTGGAAGGTAATGGCTAGTTCCGATGTGGCACATCCTCATTCGATGACATTCAGCGTCTCACGCATTACAGGTCGAGCCCTGAATTATTGCGGTTAAAATGCGCCGATGAATACATTACTACTGTGGCCGCGCGCACGTGTCTGCAACCGATCAATAAAATACATACACATTCATCGTAGTAGATACAAAATCAGTGTTGCAATGAATATGCATTGAAATGCGATATGCAACGATAAGTAAAACAGGCACTGAACGCTTTTACGGTTCACCTGATTACCAATCGCGCCGGACCAATTGAGTGAGATCACCCCCCCCCCTATACTTTTACATCATTTTTGGACTATTTGGAAAATTGATACTTTTCAATACCGAAATCCGTGGGAAATTGCGGGGAATTCTCATCCCTGTTGTACATAATGGGTTTTTATATTAAAATACTAGAAAGTTTTCAAGAAGTTCCTGGAAATGTATGAACCGTATACGTTTCCTGCATTAGCAAAATGAACAGGAGGGTGTAACTACATCTACCGCCCAAATGAACATGATTTCATGTACATGCAACTTACTTGGTTTGTGTCGCAGAAAATAGGACAGTCTGTCTACTTTGAGGTAGATTAGCAATAATGGCATTCATCGTGTCCGCAAAACCAAGATCGAGTATTCTATCAGCCTCATCCAACACTAAAAATTACACCAACAAAGTTGTTTTTTTAAACCATACAAAATGGAATTACCGGTAGAAATTGATATGGTTCCTCACGTTCTCTTCTAACACATTTGCTTTCGATCAATGTAGCATCTTTTCTTTTCTGATATTTTCAGTTACACTATAGTGAAGTCTATGCTAGAGCCACATTAATTAATTTGGGATTCAGATGAATTTGTTTCTACACTAGACTCAATTGCTAACAAGACTGGCATACACTGGCAGGCAAACTTTTCCAATCACAATGACCATTTCTGTTGTCATTTGAAGGTTTTGATTTGACCTGTACTTATTATTGTGCACCTACACTAAAAGAATCAAGATTAAACCAATGTGGATTGATTGAGACCTGGAGCCAGTTGCTCAAACATTACCTCATAGCTTAAGTAACCAGCAGCTGGTTGATGTAGTGAAAATTCAAATTCCATTGTTACTACAGTATCTATCCATCCTCGCTTGCCAGGGGTCCGGTATCACTCCCGAACTCGCTTCCAGAAAGCCCCCTGGCCTCACGAAGCGTGATTTCATTACTGGCGCTGTTGCGCATGACGTCATATATCAACACGCGACAATACTTCCGCATTCGCTACGTGTTCGCTGATTGGTCCATTTACCGGGAAATTCCATAGATGCCTAATGTCGTTTGTAACAAGCGCTGTGATTGGCCCGACCTGATTCTGGTCGGCTAGTAACCACTCCAACGACTCGTGAGGTCAAGGGGTTCGGAGAACGGCTTTAGCAGAGTGGGTTCGAATCCCTTGACGGGTGAAGATGGTATCTATCCAACAATTTACTTTATTTCAACTTTAACCAACACTTAGAGCAGAGCATCTGGCCCCTGGCTGTCTTCAAACTCTCGTTAATTGTGGATTCAATGACAGCTGATTCATGGTATCCCCGTTTTTACAAACTTACACTCCAAATACGCTTTCAATCTCTAGTGTAAGCAAGGCTTAAGAAGGCTGATTTCCAGTCTAGTCAATGTGGACAGTTTCCGTATTAAGTGTACATGTATTCTTGGAATAGAACGAAATGCAATACCTAGGAGCGAATATGAAGTTGAAGCACTTACCTAACAATTGCAAGTTATCAGCTATGAAATTAACAGTTTCGTCCATATGTTGTAGCAGTCGACCGGGGGTACAAATCACGATATTCGTCTTGTTTATAGAAGCGACTTCTTCTCTCAAATGCTGAAATAATATTTTGCGAAGAAATATCAAACTTACGTATTCAGAAATAATAATCAATCCACATTGGTTTAATCTTGATTCTTTTAGTGTATCAAATGTACATACCTTTCCACCAATGACTAGTCCAGCAGAAAAATCATGTAATTTGCCAATTTTTCTCAAGACGTCATATGTCTGATATGCCAATTCTCTAGTCGGTGAAATAATCAAAATACCCAGTCCATCTAGTGCTGACCATTTTTCACGGTATAATATCTCTAAGGCCTAAATTAACAGTAGTTATAATAAACGGCGATTAAGTTCCCGAGGTCTTAAATATTTTGGACATTGTCTACTCGTATGGCCTGTGAACCGGTAATAATATGGTCTTTCTGAGGCATAAGCAAAAGGATCCTTTGCCAACCTGGGGGTATGAAGACTTATCCAAGGTAATGATTATAAGGGTAAGTAGTAGTCATGAATACAGGTAACCCTTTGGTAGGGGAATGGATTGAAGACAAGGAGCCTATCAGCTTATATAGCTCTGCTGTGTGATTTGAAGATATCGAAGCAGCATACCTAGGGGTGCCACCTTTTGGCCAAATCCAAAAAGGGCTCTGTACTTTGTAGGTATTGGTCCATAGAACATTTATACCAAATTTGGATTTGATCTCATGAAAACTGTAGGACTAGTAGGAATTTGAAGAAATAGAAACTCCACCTCCAGGGACACCCCCTGAAGGACGAATCCTTTAAGTAACTTCATAGGCAGTGGTCCATAAAACATTCATACCAAATTTGGAATTGATCTGATTAAAACTGTAGGACTAGTAGCGATTTGAAGAAAAAGTTGACAGACGTACGAACGAACAAACGAAGACGGCTCATACCCTAACCAATTAGCTCCACTGACCTTCGGTCACAGTGGAGCTAAATACCGA
Source organism: Tubulanus polymorphus (assembly GCF_964204645.1). NCBI lineage: Eukaryota > Metazoa > Nemertea > Palaeonemertea > Tubulaniformes > Tubulanidae > Tubulanus > Tubulanus polymorphus. Next base: position 9,451,919 of record NC_134029.1, on the reverse strand, counting down.
TCATGAGTTCCCCTAACGACATCCTAACGAATAAATAAGCACATGTGCTCAAGAAAGAATTCATTGGAAAGACTGACAGTTCGAATTATCCTGATATACTGTGAATCAGTTTTCAAAAATTGCAGAGTGGAATCTTACTGGGATTAAAAATGCTAATGTTTTCCCCGATCCAGTTTTCGCTGCTCCTAAAACATCATGGCTTTGAAGAATGAGACCGAGAGACTCTCTCTGAATATCAGTAGGCTCGACGTAGCCAGCAGCTGTTAGTCCTGAAATCATTTTAAATAACTGTGAATAATCAAATGAAAGCCGAAACCATTACATACTATAAACATGCAAACTTACCTTCCTTGGTCTTTTTCGAAAGTGGAAAATCATCGAAATGCTTCAAATCAGTATTCGACCCATTCTATAATAAGAAATATACATTTTTACATTTCTTCAATAGGCATCTTTCTCTTCTTTCTCTCAGTCGCAACAACATCTTTAATTCCATCAGTCTATTGTAGTACTGGGGAAATGATAACGGCTCTATGTTACGCACATGTTAAGTTTGAGTTAGAATTAGCAGGGGCACCACTAGGATTTTTTCAAGAGGGAGGGGGTCAAAATTAATACAAATGGAAATATGTGCCAGACTCATCTAGTTCTGCCCATGTTAAGTTTATTTCCGATGTTTTAACCCCTATAGAGTCAGGATCCAGTTCATACTAGGGTTTGAACATAGAATGGTTTAGAATAAAAAAGAAGTGACTCGAAATTGTCTGCACTTTTCTGGCCTTCTCTTTAATGGGATACCGGCAAGGCTACTGATGGTAAGCAAGGATTCAGCGATAATCCACCAGGATAGCTAGTGACACTGGGTTACCGCATTTCAAATTCAATTTTCTGAAAATCAATACCACACACTGAGTGAGAAAGGGAATCTTATATCTTCTTTCCAATGACTCATTGGACAATTTCTGGATTTAAAAGCGTAAAAACAAAGTTCAAAGTTTTATTGTAAATGGACTGATTTTCACTACAAACTATTTTGTTGCGCCATCTGGTGTTGCTGGTATCCCATTAGCAAATATTTTCATGGGCTAGTACATATACACATAGTTCGTTCAAATCGGTCACTTTTTGATATTGGTGCTACCTTGATGAATATATAAGTAGTGGAGACAAAACACAGCTTGCATACATACCAATGATATGATTTTCTCCTTCAAACTGTTAATTTCATCATCCATCAGATTTCTCTTTTTCGGCTTGTCGACAAAACGATGTTTACCGCGACGATTGGGTCTGCCACCCTGCTTATTACCAGGACGTTTTACCATCCTAGATGGCTGTTTAGACATTATGTTCTCCTACGCCTACCACGTTTTATATTTCTAAAAGCAAAAAATCATGTAGGCACCCTAATAAAAAAATTGACGATATCTTTACTAATATATATACATCCTCATCAAGAATAATTTAAGCTGAGGGGTCCTTAAAGTACCTACATCACAAAGGGCACCAAATATCTATACTGAGAGGCAGGTGCAATGATGTGAGATACAAGGGCACCACCCTCGAGAATGGTTTTAAGGATAAAACCGAAAATTTGTGGTTTTAATAAATTCTTTATAGTTTCGATGTTTTAAAATCTCTTTGGAACTTGTGATTGTGGGACTCATATTTCATGAGATACAAGTAAAGAGTGATGCCGAACCTTCGTAACAGGTTGGTGGAATCTGTACGCTTTAGCAAATATCATCATACCAAATAGAAGAAACTGGCCCTGCCCTGTATATATTTCAGTACAAATTTTGGGTGATCTTTATAAATATTTCCAGACTAAGTTCCCATCAGCTACATCTGCTACATGACCGAACATCGTCGCTGACCCGCTCATTTATGCCGCGCATGCGCTCAGAGGTGCATGACTTAGAAAAAATTAAGGCAAGTGTGGAGAACAGAGTTCGGTAAATTTGAATTTGATGAAATTGTGCGGATCCAGAGGGATTCGAACCTGGGCTAGCGTATTGCTAGCGTAACATCTTTCCACTAGAACACCAAACTCCTTGCAAATCAGTTGTAAGTTTTAACTACATATTAGCACTCCACCTTACCCTAACCCTATCCCTAGGGGTAAAATGGACCCTCTTGACCCTAACCCCCTGGAAACCCTAACCCTAATCCCAATATAATGATTTAATGGTTACTTTTATTAGTTTATATTATTGGACATTTTGCCAATGCGGCATTATTTTAGTAAACGCTATTTTGCCAATGGCTATGTATAATAAGATATACTAATAAGATATAACAATAAAATCATTATATTGGGTTTTTTTTATCTTAAAGTAGGGATTGTCCCTGTTATTTATTTGGTTGGTAAATTTCGTTTGATTTTTTGATTGAATGTCCCTTACAGACCCACCACACCTGCCGGGAGCGATACAGGGGGTTTGATTATGGGTTTGAGATATAGTTATGTGATCGGCGGTTGAGTTTACAGAATTTTTTGTTTAAATCAGTCACTTTCCTTGAATTTTCTAAGTCGCGCACCTCAGTGCGCATGCGCAGCGTCAATTGGGTTTAGGGTTAGGGTTTTGTTAGGGTTAGGGTCTAGAGGGTTAGGGTAAGGTGAGGCTTTATGTAGTAAAAACTTACAGCTGGATTCCAGTGAGCCCGATGGTCTAGTGGAAAGACGTTAGACTAGCAATCTGCTGGTCCGAGTTCGAATCCCGCTCCTATTTTCTCTAGCACTATTCTCCACACTTTCCTTGAATTTACTCGTAATAATTATAATAATAATAATTCATTTTCTTATATAGCGCTTCTAAGTCGCGCACCTCAGTGCGCATGCGCAGCGTCAATTAGCCAATCAGAACACACCATTGGCAAAATAGCGTTAACAAAATAGCGTTAAAAACAAGCAATTGCAAGCTGTCAGCATCGGCTGTAATGTTGGTCTAATTATGTAATAATGGGCGCACTTAAACCACTTTATTGCACTTTCGCAGGTCCCTGCCCTGGCCCCTGCGTTCATAGGCAGATGTAGTTAGTTACCTAATCGTTGGTGGTAAGCTTTTTATAATCGGTAGGCTTATATATATATATGTGGTTTGTGAAAATATCCGATCGTGAAACTAAACCACAGACAGGTTACTGACTAAGGCAGATGGCAAGCATTGGCAAAATAGCGTTTACACGAATAACGCCGTATTGATTGGCAAAATATCCACTTCCATTATCAATCAGGAAGGTCTGTGGAATTCGTGCAAATAATGCTAAATAAAATTTAATTGAGACAATTTGAAATCGCTTGTACAAATTACAGATTGTCATTTATTTTAGGCCTAACATTAACAACGATAAATTTGCTGCTCAGGCCTAAAGTCAACCCAGTTCAAACCATGATATTCAAACCTCAATATATTAAAAACGTTCAGTGAAAAAAATGTGTATGATTTAATTGAATTGGATTTAATAGTTCTAACACGTGAAACACTTGATTGATGTCTGTCTGCAGAGTTTCCAGAACCTGTCATGTCAGGTCCCGAAAAAACCCAAACTCATGACAATATTTGACGGAACGGCGAAATATCTAGGCATGTGTTAGACGAATGGAAGAACATTTTGAGTTGAATGAATATTCTGACCCGTCGTTAATATCGAAAATGATTCAACAATAACGATAAGGAAAATGTTCTGACAAATAATTCATTTGAAAGGTTGATTTATAAGAAGAAAATATTTATGTGTAAACTATGACTTATTTCTGTATTAAAGGTAAAAAATAAGTTTCAGGCAAAGATGAATTAATTAATGTAGAAATAAGAGCACATTATAAGAGAATATTTTCGCTAGATGAATCGAGGTCTTGATATTTCGTTTCCGCAATAAGACACTGAAAATTATCTGCTCACTATCACAGTTCGGCAACACTCCTCACTGTCCTGAAGTCCTGAAGTCTCACTATATATATTCATTGTCTTTATGATGTACATGTAAAAGAGCCGAATGCAATATAGAGACTGATTTTATTGAGACTGATTTTAAATCAACTCATCAATTTAAAGCATGAAGTTTTTTTCTTATATCAGTTTTAATGCAGACCTGTCACCACAGGTCCCGAGAAGCTCTGTAAAATGGCGCGAGCTGCCGTGTGAGGTCTCGCTTCATAATTATTGTTTTGTAGTAACTTAAGATGAACTATATCCATGGTTAGCAATCTATATTATATTCATTACTATAAAGATACCATAAAAAGTAAAGTTTTTTCCATTTCATCAGTTTTCAAGCAGACCTGTCACCACAGGTCTCGAGAAGCTCTGCAAAATGGCGCGAGCTGCCGTGTGAGGTCTTGCTTCAAAATTATTGTTTTATAGTAACTTAAGATTAACTCTATCTATGGTTAGCAATTTATATCATACTCTTTACTATATAAAGGTTATAAAAAGTAAAGTTTTTTCAATTTCATCAGTTTTAGTGCAGACCTGTCACCACAGGTCCCGAGAAGCTCTGCAAAATGGCGCGAGCTGCCGTGTGAGGTCTCGCTTCATAATTATTGTTTTGTAGTAACTTAAGATTAACTATATCCATGGTTAGCAATCTATATTATATTCATTACTATAAAGATACCATAAAAAGTAAAGTTTTTTCCATTTCATCAGTTTTCAAGCAGACCTGTCACCACAGGTCTCGAGAAGCTCTGCAAAATGGCGCGAGCTGCCGTGTGAGGTCTCGCTTCATAATTATTGTTTTGTAGTAACTTAAGATTAACTATATCCATGGTTAGCAATCTATATTATATTCATTACTATAAAGATACCATAAAAAGTAAAGTTTTTTCCATTTCATCAGTTTTCAAGCAGACCTGTCACCACAGGTCTCGAGAAGCTCTGCAAAATGGCGCGAGCTGCCGTGTGAGGTCTCGCTTCAAAATTATTGTTTTATAGTAACTTAAGATTAACTCTATCTATGGTTAGCAATTTATATTATACTCTTTACTATATAAAGGTTATAAAAAGTAAAGTTTTTTCAATTTCATCAGTTTTAGTGCAGACCTGTCACCACAGGTCCCGAAGCTCTGCAAAATGGCGCGCGTTGCCGTGTCAGGTCTCGCTTCAAAATTATTGTTTTATAGTAACTTAAGATTAACTCTATCTATGGTTAGCAATTTATATTATACTCTTTACTATATAAAGGTTATAAAAAGTAAAGTTTTTTCAATTTCATCAGTTTAAGTGCAGACCTGTCACCACAGGTCCCGAGAAGCTCTGCAAAATGGCGCGAGCTGCCGTGTCAGGTCTCGCTTCAAAATTATTGTTTTATAACTTAAGATTAATTCTATCCATGGTTAGCAATTTATATTATACTCTTTACTATAAAGAGACCATAAAAATCAATGTTTTCCTTCATTTTATCAGTTTTAATGCAGACCTGTCACCACAGGTCTCGAGAAGCTCTGCAAAATGGCGCGAGCTGCCGTGTCAGGTCTCGCTTCATAATTATTGTTTTGTAGTAACTTAAGATTAACTATATCCATGGTTAGCAATCTATATTATATTCATTACTATAAAGATACCATAAAAAGTAAGTTTTCAAGCAGACCTGTCACCACAGGTCTCGAGAAGCTCTGCAAAATGGCGCGAGCTGCCGTGTGAGGTCTCGCTTCAAAATTATTGTTTTGTAGTAACTTAAGATTAACTATATCTATGGTTAGCAATCTTTATTATATTCATTACTATAAAGATACCATAAAAAGTAAAGTTTTTTCCATTTCATCAGTTTTCAAGCAGACCTGTCACCACAGGTCCCGAGAAGCTCTGCAAAATGGCGCGAGCTGCCGTGTGAGGTCTCGCTTCAAAATTATTGTTTTATAGTAACTTAAGATTAACTCTATCTATGGTTAGCAATTTATATTATACTCTTTACTATATAAAGGTTATAAAAAGTAAAGTTTTTTCAATTTCATCAGTTTTAATGCAGACCTGTCACCACAGGTCCCGAGAAGCTCTGCAAAATGGCGCGAGCTGCCGTGTGAGGTCTCGCTTCAAAATTATTGTTTTGTAGTAACTTAAGATTAACTATATCCATGGTTAGCAATCTATATTATATTCATTACTATAAAGATACCATAAAAAGTAAGTTTTCAAGCAGACCTGTCACCACAGGTCTCGAGAAGCTCTGCAAAATGGCGCGAGCTGCCGTGTGAGGTCTCGCTTCATAATTATTGTTTTTTAGTAACTTAAGATTAACTATATCCATGGTTAGCAATCTATTTTATATTCATTACTATAAAGATACCATAAAAAGTAAAGTTTTTTCCATTTCATCAGTTTTCAAGCAGACCTGTCACCACAGGTCCCGAAGCTCTGCTAAATGGCGCGCGTTGCCGTGTGAGGTCTCGCTTCATAATTATTGTTTTATAGTAACTTAAGATTAACTCTATCTATGGTTAGCAATTTATATTATACTCTTTACTATATAAAGGTTATAAAAAGTAAAGTTTTTTCAATTTCATCAGTTTTAATGCAGACCTGTCACCACAGGTCCCGAGAAGCTCTGCAAAATGGCGCGAGCTGCCGTGTGAGGTCTCGCTTCAAAATTATTGAAATCAAATAATTCACAATCATTGCATCTTTACAAGGCAAACATAAATTCTTAAATGAATTCATAACACACCATAGTTTGTTTTTTGTTTTTGAATAATATATTCAGAAAGCACTAAGATATGTTCTTTTTGTTTCTTATCGGCTATCATTTGTTTTAAATCCGCGCCTATCATATCTTCTAATCGTCTATCATCGGTTCAGTCATTACGATTTTCATTTTAGCAAATCGACCTGTCACCTGAGGTCCCACCTGTCATGTCAGGTCTTGGGCCCTGACATGACAGGTTCTGGAAACTCTGCAGACAGACCTAAATGAAACACTTCCGCATAATTGGGGAAATCCCTGAGAAGTGAATCCAATTCAAGACAATGAAGTATTTATTGGACAATCCTTTAGCTACAGAATACGACTCCCCGGTTTACAAGAAGTGGCAAACATTTAAACGTAAAGAATTTGAATTAGTTAAGCAAATGATTACAATGTCATCATAACAAACATAGCCTTATCAGTAATGAAAATAATGGAATGGAAACTGAATCCCGAAATGTCGGCATCTGAGAATTTGCCTATGAGATGTAGATTAACTAATTGATTATCGAGAATAAATGCGTTCAAAAATAATCAAATAACATTAAATATGACAAATTAAGGGAATTTATCAATATGGGTATCTCCATTAGCCCCATGGGTTACACCGACTGGTGGCGCCCTCAATCGACAGTGTAGGTCTTTCCAGTAAGCAGTCTAACCAAAATGGTGAGAATCGTTATATTTATTTCGTCTAATCGCTCAATTGTGCAGGCATCCTGTTATTTGCCCACTAAACAAGCCATGTATCCTACTTTAGAATATGTGATGAATTTGATAATGACGCCCGTTTTCCACAATATGGCTTCAGTTGGCCGAAATATGGCCTAATAGAATACCGTGTTCTTCAACTAATCGCCGTCGAATTATCGTCGTTCCACGCCAGTTTGAACTAGAAATGATGGTTAAATGAGAATCAATTCGAAGAAGGGAACTCGGTGAAATGAACTAAGAATTCTTGGAAGGATGAATATAGTTATGAGGAAGATCCTTTGGCCAGATCGAGAGTGTTTATCAGTAACCCTGCCCGTCAACTGATTAAAGCTCGAGGTCTAATCAAAATTTGTTCAATGATTACCTCAATCCAGGCCCATGGTGTAGCCAAAAATACGTGTGAAAAAGACTATGAACATGTAGCATGTGAGTGCGTTTTTGATCAGGTCTTGTTTAAGCGCTTCTTAACCTTTGCGGCTTGTTTTTTTTTTTCAGGGGCGAGTTAGGACGAAAACCGTCAAGAAGGCCGCGCGGGTCATCATCGAAAAGTACTACACGCGATTGACGTTGGATTTCCACACGAATAAACGACTGTGCGAGGAGATCGCGATCATTCCCAGCAAGAAGTTGAGAAACAAGATCGCCGGATTCGTTACGCATTTGATGGCGCGTATCCAGAGGGGTCCAGTTCGCGGTATCTCGATTAAACTTCAAGAGGAGGAACGTGAACGCAGAGATAACTATGTACCCGAGGTATGTGTTGACTTGAAAGCGTTGAATTTTAGATCAAGTACAAAAAGGCTCGTCTAACTCAAATCAGTTGGGTCCTGAGATTTTCGAAACAAGTTAGGTGATTGATAAATTCGAGTAATTCGCTATGGAATTCTTTCACAATGTGTAAGTGATGGCTCTATGATTTGTGTTTGAGTTAGCTGATATTTCAGCTTGAATGAAATATAGTTTACCTTACCTTACTATGAACTGTTTACTCTGTCTGCAAAGATATGTATTTATTTTTCTTTCTGAATTTTAATTTGTCCCAGTTTCGGTCTGGCTAGACGTTAACTGTACATCAAAAATAGTGATGTGCATTATGTAGGATACATTAGACTCTGCTCCAGTCCCTCCTTTTCGGACAGTGAAAATTTGTTGACTTGATGACTCTGGTTAGATAATTCAGTGTCACAAAGATATTTCAACAAATATCCAATATGTGATTCATAAGAAATTATCACCTGCTGATTCATTCAGGGAATAATTGGTGTGTTAGGACATGGATATATCTGGGACACAACAGGAATATGTAAATGAAGGGAAAGTGGCCTCCCTGTTTTGTTAAAACTAACCTTTACTTTTGCAACCCAAAAATGCTAAGAATAGTGAGTCCACTGACTCAAATTTGATTTGTTTCTATAGTAAAAGGATCGGGTCCGTGTGATAAGTTCTTCTGACAAAAATTAAAAACTGGTGTACCAACAATTATTTCTTCTTTGTAGGTTTCTGCTATTGAACAAGACATCATTGAAGTAGATCCGGATACGAAGGAGATGTTAAAGATGTTGGTAAGTATTAAACCTTCTTCAGTCACTACGTTAAAGAATTGAGTTTTGTACCGACTATGGTAAGACAGGGTCCGGTCTAATCACATGTCCGATTGCTCGGGACAAGTTTATTCTCATCAGGGCATGTTGGCTATCATTATTGCTTGTCCCCCGGGCTAGTGAAATTTTATGTCACAAAGCTTTATTCCCACTCAATATAACGGATGATAGTACCACCAATCGTACTGCCTGTGTAGGGCAAGTAGCTTTTGGGAGGTGGGCAAGGAAAATTTCAGATGCTTATTGTCCATTTCAGAGGCTTATTGTCCATGGTTTGTTAATTTGTTTTGAAGTATTGATAAAACTGTTTTAGGCGAGTTACTGCACGCTTATTGAAGCCTAAACGATCAAAAGTTGTGAAAATGCAGATAATCTATTGAATGGTTTCTGGGTTGGGTCCCTGCTTTGTATCGGAGTATATAGAATTGTACTATTATATTTGTCATTGTCTATGTTGTTGTTACATGCTAGTATAATTCATAATTATACACATGTAGGGCTTTTCTCATTCTTAATTTGTTCCTTTGCAGGATTTCGCCAACATCCCGGGATTACAGGTTACTCAACCTATTGCATCGACTGTGCGTGGGGGATTCTCTGGACCTGGTGGAGCTGGACAAAGAAATGCATAAATTAGTCTGATTTCAATGTACAGCTAAAAACTAGTAATAAAAAAATACATAAATGATGATCTACTTGGATTTTCAGTCTTTGAAATGAATTTTCTCGTTAGAAACTGGATCTAAGACCTTGAGTGGAATATTACAGCGGACTCTACCTTTTTCGGAAGTCGTACGAAAAAGGTTGAGCCGTTTGCCTAGCCTTACATCATTTCGATCTTCTTGTACTCTGTTGAGAATCAGGGAAATAAGTTTTTTGAAAATTAAGTAGTCGAAAAAAATGTGCAATTTTATGTACAGATCTTACTCACAGATGAGACAATTGCTTGCAGCGTCAAATGGCCGTCGACTGTGACGGACGGCGCACTGTGATCATATGGATAGAGTCTATACGTGCTGGATAGGTGAGATCTGCATTGCATAAGATGCAGCCAAGCATTGACAAAAACGAAAATGTATTATATTGATGCTCTCACTTAACTTAAACTTTGACCATTTTGAGTTTACTGATTTGAAAATGAGGGTTTTACTGCTTTTGTCACAATGGAATCCAGGATTTTAACTACGGTGCCACATTATTGGGCTGCATCTGCATGAATTGCGTTCCATAGCGGAGAGGCACATTGACTACCCGTTCACATCAAGCCACCCTATCATCAGCTACAGCTAAAACACAACCTCTCCACTTCCTTTCTATCAGGATCTTCCACCAGTACTTCTACCGTTGTTTCAATAATGTTAGGGATAGCTAAACGGTGGCAACGGAGGAAAAATTACCACGCAAAAAAGAAAACCCGTACATTAATCGTAGGCTATTTTGTTTGATGTTATGTACATTTCACCTGACTTTTTACCTTTTCTTCACTCTCCTGTTACAATTTAGTAACTGTGATTTTGTAATTTGTTCACTTTATTGTCGTAAGGCCGCTGTTGAAATGTTTCATTAAGATCAATAAATTATTAATTGAATTGAATGTTTGTCGTAAGTTGAAAGTAGTAAATTGAATTAATCGTTCGTCGTAAGTTGAAAATCGTTGACGCAGTTCGCTGGCTGGTACGTGGTCGGGTCATCTTCGTTCGTACAGCTGTCACTCGGTAAGTAGGCCTTGCTATGAATTATTTTTTTCAAATATCCTCAGAAAGCGTTAATGGTAGTAGGCCTAATGGAATCTATCTTGTTGGAGATGTGAAATTATTCGATGGCATGTGAAATCTTTTTTACTACCGACGGCCACAGGGGTTTGGCGATGGGCTTGGATTTTATTTCCGGGTTGTTGATAATCTCGCGAGAATGGCGCTAAATATGAACTACGAATAAATTCAAAATATCACGGAAATACCTTGTGTTTATATTGTTTATTTATCCGCTATAAAGTTTCGATAAACAATTGGTCGTTAAGAATCATTATCAGACGGTCGTCACGCTACTATATAAAATCACAAGGGATGAAACGCCTTCAGAGTTGTGCCAGCCAGAAAGTTGGGACAGTCACGTGACATTCTGATGATGTCATCACATTTAAAACTTTAACATGAAAAGTTAACATATTCACAGACTGATATCAATTGTCAGATGATGATTCATATGAAATTAATAACTTATAAAGAATAAATTATGATCAAATATATAATTCATTAAAAAAAATTGCATTTGAATGTAAGTTATTCTCAAATATTTTTCGTATCATAGTTTCCATCTTAGATGCTTCGTGTTTGCATTCATTCAAATAAGAAGCGCGACTGTCACGTGACTGTCCCAACTTTCTGGCTGGCACGAATTGAACTGCGTTTCATCCTTTGTTATTTTATATAGTAAAGCGTGACGACTGTCTGATGATGATCCTTAACGACCAATTGTTTATCGGAACTTAATAGCGGATAAATAAACAATATAAACACAAGGTATTTCTATGATATTTTGAATTTATTTGCAGTTCATATTTAGCGCCATTCTCGCGAGATTATCAACAACCCGGAAATAAAATCCAAGCCCATCGCCAAACCCCTGTGCCGACGGCGAGCAAAAACCGTAAAGTTTCCCAAGTCTCTGTTTATAACGCATGCGCATTAGGAAGTGTTGGGGAAATCCTCTAAGTCCAGAAATTGGTCGCGTGCGCATGCGTCGCTACATGTGTATTTTTTCCTAAACTGGGTCATGTCAGAACGCTGATACATAGAACTATAACGGAATGAACCTGCGTGAACTTTTGCGCAGCGGGAAGGCGCAGTTTGTTTGGTCACTTGAGGATCATTTGTATTTTTGGGAATGACAGGTGTTCAAGTGGTCTTGCCATAAGCTAAAAATCTGAGATATATATCGGTATATTAAAAAAAGGATGAATGTATTTTTCTGCTACATATTCGGGATTCGAAGCTAAGCACTTAAAAGTAAATCCTGTGGCTATCAAAGTTCATTATTTCATATTCGGGATGCTGTAACTTTTTTACTCGGCAAACAATAACCCAGCGACACTTTAATCATCAAAGTTCATGTTGTAACGCTTGAAATACGATCAGTAATTTTCGGGTTTCGAAACTGATAGCGCTGCTTTTAAGATGAACAGCGTAAATAAGATCAATACTTTTACGGGATTCGAACCTAATGAAAACTACAGCGACTATTAGTCATTAAAGTTCACATGTAGCTCACATGTAGTGCCGCATGCGCAATGTGCCGATTTCTCGACTTAGAGCAATTCCAGCACTGACTAATGCGCATGTGTTAGGTAGAAACGGAGACTTGGGAAACTTTACGGTTTTTGCACAGCGACCCTACTATACTAGAAGAAATCTCCGACTATATGTTCCGACTTCGTGCTTTATTTGTCCTTCATATCGAATGGTAAGTTTGAACTCGGTTGACATAGACAAAAAAGCCAGACACGAACATCCTGCAATGCTGCAGTACCCTTCGGCGCGGAACAGAGGACTTCTTTTTTTCCTCGAAGATAGATGACGGGCTCTGTGTTTGTTGAACTGAATTACACAGTGTGGATTGGACTTTTTAATATAATCCGAAAAAACACAAACCCAATCCAAGGGAAGTGTTATGGTGTCCTTTTTATGAGTTCCTCTTCAATCAATTTCTCCCAAATTGCTTCTGGAAAATCAAATGAAATTTCATCAGGCAGGTCGGCCTCATAATACTTTTCAGTCGGGATGGCAGCGCCTGCCAGGTGCTCCAGAGTTTTCAAATCCAAACCTGTTGGTGAATCATCGACTTTTGATTTTTCCAAGTCTTCATGTTCACATGACGGCTCGACTGCCTTTCCTGTGCTTCCTTCAACTGCCTTTCCTTCACCCGTTGTTCGTTGGTTCCATGAGTAGCCATGGTCTCATTGAAAGAACTAGTTATTCGTTTTGGCGGTTTTGGTGTTTGAGGTGGCGGTCGCGGTGTTTAGGGTGGATCCTGGTTATCGCCGTTATTAACGTTTCCAACTCTGCTTAATCTTTCCTTATCATTTGCCAGTACAAAAAAGTATAGTTGACCGTTCCGCTCAATTACTCGTTCGGCAGCAGCATTCCTTACTTGTTGGACAACAGAATCATCAAATAACGTGACAGTACCGTCGTCATTGAATCTGTATAGTACATAGTGTCCACTTGCGGCTGAAACTCCGATGTGCGCAATAACTGAGACCAACCTATATCGAGTAAATTGTAACTCAGTATCTCCATGAATGAAAGGACGAAAATCTACTTCGTGTGATGTGAGCACTCGCATATTATTTTTCACAGTTTGCATCTGTCCATCTTGGAAAAATGCTGTGGATCGACACATATCGATGATCAATGTATTCGGTAATAGGCGGATTCGTTGATACCAGGTAATATCGTCATAAGTCTGACTTTCCGTAGGCAGATCGAGACATTCATCACATGGACATCTACAGTGTCGGACTTCTGGTGACATTGTTCTATGTAAAGCACTTGCAATAGAGTCTCCATCTCTAGCTTTGTTTCCAATTATGATTTCATTCGATGAATCGGAATCAATAGTTTCTTTTATGTGGTTTGTGTTATGAGAAACTTTAATGATTCCATGAACCATGTTGTCTTCGTTATTGTAGACGTATGTCATCGGTACCATAATTTCCCGAATAAATTTATCATTATTGATATTTTGGGGTCTTTGTGGGTCAATTAGACCCCCAAAGAGCCCTTGCACCGGGCAACAACTATATACCGGGCTGTAGCTCTCGAATAGTTCTATCTTCTCTGAAAGTTTCAGAGACTTTGACCGGTTGTATTTTACTTATTAATTTCTAAACATTATTACTGATATTTTGGGGTCTTTGGGCGTCAATTAGACCCCCAAGGAGCCCTTGCACCGAGCAACAACTATATACCGGACTGTAGCTCTCGAATAGTTCTATCTTCTCTGAAAGTATCAGAGACTTTAACCGTTTTGTACTTTACTTATCAATTTCTAAACATTATTTTTGATATTTTGGGATCTTTGGGCGTCAATTAGACCCCAAGGAGCCCTTGCACCAGGCAACAACTATATACTAGACTGTAGCTCTCGAATATTTCTATCTTCTCTGAAAGTTTCAGAGACGTTGACCGTTTTGTATTATACTTATTAATTTCTAAACATTATTTTTGATATTTTGGGGTCTTGGGCGTCAATTAGACCCCCAAGGAGCCCTTGCACCAGGCAACAACTATATACTGGACTGTAGCTCTCGAATAGTTCTATTTTTTCTGAAAGTTTCAGAGGCTTTGACCGTTTTGTATTTTACTCATTTATTTCTAAACAATATTTTCGATATTGTGGGTTTTTGTGGGTCAATTACAACCCAAGGAGCCCTTGCACCGGGCAAAAATTATAAACACCGGGCTGTAGCTCTTGTATAGCTCTATCTTCGATGGAAATTTCGGGAAAATTGGCCCTATTTTAGGAATGTCTCCATAGAGACCGGGAACCAGTCTACCTTGCCGCCGAGTCCGGTTCCGTGTCCGTACAATAACTAGATGAAATAAGTTGTATATTCACAATTTTATTTTAACGTAAAATATCTTTTTATTCAATAACAGTGCAAAAAATACTCATTAAAAACCACTAAAAATTTATAATAAATTTGAATCGAGTGATGAAATAAATTTGAATCGAGTGATACCGAATCCAGTGCTCACTTCACGACGGTCTATACTAAGCACTTGTACATTTTTTAGAACTACAAAGAGATAGTTAGTCTCCCTGATAGAGCTTTGAAAGCTGAGTACTGTGGTTTTTGATGGGTTTCGTCATCAGACGAACCCATCTATGGCATCGTCGTCATGTCTGTCTGTCTGTCCGTCTGTGGATGTTTCTTTATGACACGATTTAAGCTGTTTGTGTGGACCGACAATTCTGTAATTTCACACAGGTATTCTCTACTTGATGTAGATGGTGCAGCTTGGTTTATATTTGATTCCGATGGTTATAAGTGCTCTAATTTGGTTAAAAGATAATTAACGTTACTCGCTAGTTCAAGCCGCTGTATAGCGCGTTGCTTTGATGACGCTCGATCAACATACTGGTACTCGCTGTGTAATACTGAACACGTATATACCTGTAGATATTGATCGTACTAGCACCGGTTTTAGATAGCGCACGCGCTGATCGGTCTTAACACTTCTCGGAACTGCTGTGCTAAATGCTGAGAGGCCGAATCTATGCGCAATCATTTATTGGGCTCGTCACATTTGATAGTGAATGGATAAATAACCGGTGTCAATGACGGTCGCTACTCCCCATCAGTATAACTCATCAGTATAAGAAATAATTCTTTCGAGTTTTTTTTTCAATCCCCGAAGTTGTTGTTACTATGTTGACCTCGCCGTTTTATAAGCTTACCGATGATTCTTCTAGTATTTTCAGGGTCACAAGACATGACGAAGTCGCAAAGTTTTGTACAAATTTCACGAAACAAACAATTATTTAGGCGGCACCTGATCTATTGATTAATTATGATAAATAATGTTTATTTCATTAAAAATTTATTTTATTCAAACACTACTTTCATCGCACATAGCGTGATCGGTAGGCCCTACTATTCTACGGTAGGCCATGGACTCTTTCATGTGGTAGGCCTATTACAAATGATACAATCCGCATGTCCGTGAATAAGTGACACGTGGTGGGGCGGGTTGTGAGGAGCATCGAAACTAATCCGTCACAAATAATAGATAGAAAACAATACCTTAAGAGGTTAACTTTTATTAACATCATTACCAAATCAAAACCTGCACATCCTATCATAAATAGAAATTCTAAGAATTTATTTCAAAGAATAATAAATTACGTCTAAATATTGGGATTCGAACTCGTAGCATCGATTCAGGTGCCTTTCCCAAAGCGGGTATCCCGCGGGGAAAACCCATTACTATTTATATCGAGAATCGCCTTTTTGACAGCGAGTTCGGTGAATGAAACAGAAACAATTACACAGAAACCCATCATGGAAAGTTTCTTTCTGGTTAAATTTTGTTTCTATCTTGATTAGAACAGAAGTTATTACATTTCGAAGTTTGATAATTAGCCCGCTAGTTCATTAAGGGAATTGAATAAAACAAAGGATCAAAATCTGTGATAAGATCCTGATGAGTAAAACACTATGATAGCCATATCTTTGTGATTCTTAGTCTGATTAACTTCAAATTTGGACACAATGATGCCTGGTATGTTTTAAATAGTGTGCCGAAGAAAAATTACCCTAGCACCTAGTGGGCCATCATTATTGCCAAAATTTGACCTTGAATCTTGAAGGTCAGCTCATAGATAGTCAACACATACGGATGCTATAATAGCTAGTTCTCAATAAATACTGGGGCTATTAACTTCAGATTTAAGCACAATGCTAAGTAGAAGTAATTACTTCACATGATGATGATGATGATGATCGAACTATAGTTGATGTCGTTGATGGTAACTGGAAAGCTGAGTTGAGATAGGATATGATTTTGGCCCATTCCGTACTAATGTTTCTAAATTTCTGAAATTTAGTCCACGTGCGATAAACTGATTTAACTGTTTTATCTAATTGAATATCAAAATTTCCATGAGATTTATTCAAATTGATCAGATCTACGGCAACAGCAGTGTCAATAGCATTAGCAGATTTAAACTTCTTAGAATCGAAATGTTTTTTACGAATCTGTATTACATCCATGTACGACATATATTGCTCCATCTTCCCTCAAAACTGGCATGAATTGGTCAAATACTGTTTCCAAATCTTCTTTATTTCTTTTCCTATTCATTATTATACTGTTTATACCTGTAAAAGGAAATAAAATTGTTTAAAAATCCAAGAAAGTAGTAGTAAATTTGATCCACGTGTCTTTGTTATTGTTTTTGAACAGTCATTGTCCAATCAGCATCCGCCATTTTGATCACGTGATTGCATTTCGCAAAATGTAAACAAACTTAGATGACCTCAAAAGCTAGTTTAACCGAGATGAATGATCTCAAAACATATGAAATACAAACGAAAACACTATGCTTAAGAATTGTTTGAGGTATAAGTGTTCTAAGATATCTACAGTTCGATTCGATTTTGCGTTAAAAAAATCGGTTTAGTGACGAAATCTGGCTAGCTTGGTGCGCTCATTGAGACTTACGGAAAACTTTTTGAATCGTTCGCCTCAGTATTTCCATATCTTAATTCGATTTTCACTTAAGAAGCATAGAATATGACGAAATATCGTTTCGTAGAGGGGAGATAAGAAGAAAAATAAAAATATAGCGTTTGAAACTCACCTTTGAGAGATATCTGATAAAAAATCACGAAAAAATCGGCCGATTTTCAAAATTCAAATTCCGGGGCGGCCGCCATCTTAATTTATGCGCTGTAGTAATAACGTCACCAATGGGGATCCCGGCTATTCCGCGATACTCCCTCCGAACTCTAAAGTAGGAATCACCCGGAGAAAAAACAGCGCGCAGTTATTGACTGTTGCGCAATTGCCTAACTACGCGGATCGATCGATGCGAATGTACAAGTGCCTAACTATACTAAACATAATTTGAATTTGAGTTTGTTGATATTATATTGCCTATTATATTTTAAGAGGTTCTATATTTTGTGAAGTTCATTTTTTTGTCAGGCATGCTACACCTGCTAAAATTGCAATTTTGAAATCGAACTGAAACCTCATAGCTCAAACATTATACTTAACTTGGCCGGCTATCAATCAGTCAGCATTCGTTTAGTTTAATGCTTTACTCCATCACATCCGGTCCGGCACGACAGGGTACTGCAATATGTTCTCATCACCCAGGCCCGTATATGGACATTTTTGCATTCCTTTAGTCTATCAACGTCTGTCTAACTTTTCTCACGGTGTTACGGATTCCTTGGGCGCATGTAACGGATTCCATGGACACGGTAACCAAAATAGCTTCTCCGTAATATTTGGATTTCGTAGGGGACAAGCAACTCCTGCGCAGCTGTGCTTGCCCGCCTCCACCCAACCTTGGCCTCCATACGGCTCGGATGCTCTCGGGGCGTCCCTTATCTCTTCATGCCTCTTCACCGTTGGTGGGTACGTCCGGGTCCGCTCGTCCTCCTCTTGGAGGTGAGTAATTCAGCTGGAATCCTCTGCCGGATAAAATGTCGGTAGCGTGACTCCGGCCTCTCCTCAGCTGACCGGATTCCTCGTGTCCTTAAAAGTTAAGACTGACTCTCTTCCTGACTCCAAACGCGTCCATGATAACTCACACAGCATTCTTAATTTGAAAAAAGTAACAGTTTTGTATTTATTTTGCAGCTGCAACTGCATTAAATATCTGATGCATATAAGCCTCGCATTAACGTCCAATTATTTACATTATTTACACAGCTGTCTTTGAACACGTACTATTTACAATTCTGCGTTGTCCGGGGCATTCGGGGACAACCATGTCCGCCGGGGGAAATGAGGTATCCGGGACAACGCCGACCCTGGATAACCCCGGAGACCTTCCGGCGGGTGGCAATTAACTTATTTACAATCTTACGCAATGCAAGTACACGGTCCGGGTGTCCAGAGGGGGACACGCGGACGGGATGGTTCTTACATTAAAAAACGGGTAGTAGACTTACTGAGTAAACTGATGAGTTCTAGTGTTCTGGACAGTCCGATTGAACGGTTTGTTGTTGAATCTCGCGCTCTGCTCGCCTTTTATAGAGCGCCATTGTCCCCCCGCGCTCTCATTGGCTGGAACAAAAGCTCGGACACGCGTGATTGGTCACGCGTAAATGTAAATAAATAATCACATCAGCAGAAAAATGGAGTTACAAGGGTTCGAACCCTTGCACTCAGAAAGATATACATGAAATTATAAATACAATTCAGCCAGAAGGGTTATAGTAAATACATGAGGACCCGGAATAACCGGATGCGAAACATCGACCAATTTGCAACGGACATTTAATAAACAATGTTGCACGGTCTCACTTAATTAATATGAGTAAAACGACATTGATAGGATATAATACACAATAAACACAGAGTGGTGAAATCCGGGAGAAAGGTGATTTTAAAATAAGCGCCAAAATTCGGCGAAATCGAAAAAATTTTTACATCATTCCCTCCCAGCTTTCACACGCCCCGCATGAAATATGAAAAGTTCCTCGACGAAATTTCTCTTGACGGGCGGACGGACGGACAATCATTTTCTCCTGACGGACGATCAACAATAAGTTTCGACTGACGATCAACGTTCCTCAAGCAGACACGCAACGCAGTCGATCGGGGCGTCATCGAACCCGAAGATGATCATATCCCCGGACTCGAGTGGATGTACATGCACCTCCGAGAATGGCTGCGATGAGGTTCGCGCTGGTGGTGTCCATTCTTGAAGCATGGGCCATTTTCTGGCAAAACGGACATCGTACTGGCACTCCCGGAAAGTAGCCTGGTGACCATGGATGGTCGGGTGCACATGCGCGAGCACCCTTCTGGATTCCGGGTTGCACCGACTCTCCTTCACCGGCCGCGGCTCGTCTTTATCAATTATCACCGGCTGTATAGGGGCTGGGACATCGGCCTTTGGTAACGACTTTACGATTTCGGTCGGTATGTATGTTGGGGTTTAGTTTCTCCACCATCTCTGAAAGTTAGTGTCGAGTATTTCCGGCATGTAAGCTTGCACGCTCTCAGGCTCCTCTCCCTTCTCTAACCGTTGTATTTCCGCTCTCCGCTTCTCCTCCAACTTCTTTCGCTCTATCTCCTTCTCCTTCGCTTCCTCTTCTATTTTCTTTCGATGTTCAATTTCGGCCTTCCGCGCCTCCTCCGCTCTCTATTTAATCTCGTCTCTCTCTCGTGCTCGCCGGCTGAGCTCCAGACTCCTCTTTACTAACTGTTTCCGCTTCTTGTCGTTATTACTTTTCCCGAACAAACTTCTCCCGAGTTTGCTGACTGCTCCCATCTCCTTCCTTTCAGTCTCCGGGTCGCTCGTTGCATCGTTGGGGGCTGTTTTTAGCCCACTTGGGACTTAAGTCGATTCCCCTCCATCCCCGGCTCCTCTTTCCTTGTTTTCCACGCGTTCCCCTTCTTTCTTGATCACAGCCATCCCTTCTTTCATCTTCTTTCTGCGTCTCATCCTTCTTCTTTCTGTCACCCACGGGATCTTTGAATTTCGCTTGAGTGAGTGAAAATACCACAAAACGTCCAAGAAGAAAACAAGTCACAGCACACAGAGTTCCTGTCTTCAGTAGTACTTTATTCACCGAACTGATCTCAACGATGGTTAGAGCGGTCTCACTCAACCGTCCAAAACAACTAGTATATATAGTTCACTTCTTAATTATCTTATCAATAAAGACATTTTCACATTAATTTATGTCACAAAGTTTAGAGGTTTTTAGCAGCAGCAGTTCTATTTATGAATCGAACTGCTGTTGAAAATCAATAACATAAATCAATAATACCTCAAACTGCTGTTGAAAATCAATAACATAAATCAATAATACGGCTGTCACATATACCCCCCTTTCGCAAAGGCCCTGTCCCCAGGGACCAAAATCGAGAAAAAATACATAAATGCATGTCAAGCAGGTTGAACCGTGACATAAGGTCCTCCAAGATATTAGACAGGAAAAACCTATTTCGTCAATATAACAACACCAACACTAAAACACTAACATGAAATGAAAACGATTGTTTGGAAACCACAATTAAACAAATCGTATCTTCCAAATAGCTACCCAAAAGACGTACAGCGTCATACCGCCATGGATAAGAAACAACCGTACAAACACGCATACAACCTTACAAACAGTAAGTAATCATTTCTCTTATACGATATACAATCTGTTTATAATGAACAAATTCCATTAAAGATAATTCCACAATCCATGTCCACAATACATTATAATACAAGTAACATAACAGGGACGTAGCCACCTAAAATTCAATGGTGCGACAATCTGGAGCGCACATCCAAACTAGAAGGGGGTTTGGGGGCCCTCCCTCAAGAAAATTTTGAACATTAAAACGCAATCTTTAAGCATATTTGGGGCATAAAATCTATCCCCTAGAAGTTAAGTACTTTTGTTTAGATTCGAATCGACTATTTTTTATGCTACTTCCAGAATACTTGCCCGGAATAAAACATTCATGTTAGTAAAAGAGCCTGTCAAAATCACAAACTAGAAAAATAGAAGGGCAAACCTGAGTACCCCTCGATACAAGTGGTAGGCTCGATCTGCCTTTGATGAATAGTAAACTAATGTTAGCTTATTGTACATCAATACCGGTACTCTCTCGATTTTCTTGCCTTCCATGTCTTGGCACTTGAGCAGAATATTTTTGGTCAAATCCCTTATTATGGTCCATTTTTCATGAACAAAAAACACCTACAGAATCAGTGAAATATAACCAGAAGAAAACCGGTTTGAGTCGCTCTAAAGTAATATGAAAAAAGTCTTCTGAATTCGGCAACTTTGATACTGGTTTGAGTCGCTCTAAAGTAATATGAAAATAGTCTTCTGAATTCGACAACTTTGATACTGTGAGATCAGGTGCATGGTCCAGATGTGATACCGTAAACACTGTAAACAAACTGGCTGGTGTCACTGGGTTGGATGTGGCCTACACCGAAAATCTCAAGTGCGTTGCCAACGCCTCCGTATTAGCACCGCTGACATCTTCAAAAGAACTTGATGCCCCCCATGTAAATACAGAATAACGTTTATTATGACGTTTTAACATTATGGGTTTTCCAATTATTGGTGTACATATGTCACAGTTGTCGCTACGCCCCTGCATAATACAAAGATAGATAAAAACAGCAAACTACCAAGACATTAGATACATCCAGAACAATGTTTTTTTTTTCTTTTTTTTATTACATATATTATAAGTCATCAAATTTCAACATAGAGCAACTGTTCTTTTCATCCTAAAGTTATTTTCATATCACACCTCATGTCCTTAAACATCAATATTATTTCATTCCAATTATTACATTACAATTTACGTACACACATACGGTAAATCAATCTTAAGGCAGCCTACATCAGAGTCACGTAAGAGGTTACTAGCACATTACGTGAAGGCCGAACGGGTCATCTACACCCAGCCTCTCAAAACACTTCCGCACCACAAGAGCTCTGATGCTGCCTAAACGCTCGCCTAGATAAATACAACATTCAACATATGATAATATTTCATATCCCACTATAAGTTATTCACTTAAGTTCAAATACGCAGCCCTGTCATACATTATTGCAAACATACAATCGAAATTGAGTACTCATTACGCCTCTTCATTTTAATATGCCTCTAACTATAATTAATATATCTATTTATTATCATTTAATCCATTTCATATCATTGTCTAATTATCGAAATGATACATATATAGACATTGTCGCCTATATCGAAATCATCCCCCTCCCATCAAAATGTACGGAATGAACCTCTTGAAGACTCTTAATTTCAAGGTCTCGACAACAACAAGGGATAGAGTAAATTGATGCCCCTCTGGGGTACCAATGGATTCGGAACACTAGGTGGCGAAGGAATCCGTGGGGATATTGCCAGAATGTTCCTATTAGTGGCAGCTTCGTGAGCCGCTATCTCGGCCTCCCAGTCAGTATCATTTTTCCTGCGGAGCCTTCCAAGGCTTCGTGCCTTTTTCCAGCCGGATCCCTCAGGAAATCCGCAATGCCTTTGACAGGAACCTTCGCCCCATTAAATTCTATCCAGAAGAACTGGCAAAAATCATCCGCTAGGATCCTCCTTACTGAACTAAATTTAAGCCACGGAATTGTGACCTTTGAAGGCAAATCCATCACCTTCTGGCCATCTACCATAACCTCGCTGTACATCGAAAACCTAAGTAATAGCTAAAAGGACCATACAACACCAATTATTTCTGGATCTGGCAACATAAGACAAGAGTATTCGTTTCCGTCGGATGATATGGACAATCGCCCAACAATATCATAATCGACTTGTTAACATTACAAATTTCTAGATAAATAACACAATGTAATTCAGATCGGTCAATACTACTCCATGGAGAGCAACATTTCAGGATCGCGCGGATCAAATGAACGATATCCATGATCAATACCCGTACAACCAAAAAGGAACCCAAAACAAATATGACTTCCAACATGGGAATATCTGAAAGGTCAAACCGTTCAGTTACAACTTTAACCAAAACTATTTCGTTGGAACCCTTGTCAAGGGAATCTAGCGCTAGTTCATACGATTTATTCGAGACGACGGTAAACGCCTTCGCTAGAGGCAATGAAGTCGCAACGTCATCATCCCCAAAACCTTCCTTGTTTTAATGAAGAGAAAAAGACACAATAGCATGCTAGCCGAAGACAGAGCAATGACTACAATATTTAGGACACCTGGCGTATCGGAAATGGTCCATTCAAAGTCATCGCAAGACTCGTCTGACTTTGCAGCCAAGGCATCCGCCTTCGATGCATACATAGCGATGTCATTCTTAATGTGATTTACCATCCTTTTAAAATCCAAAGAAAACTTTTTATCCTTATCAACTAGACCCGGCCAGTTAGCCATGTTTAACTTACAATGAGGGAGTTCTGTTTTTATGGGATCTGTAACCGTAGTCCCCCCTAAAATATTGTCCAGCTGTTCCTGGTTATAAATTTGCGATACTACTGGGAGATTCATGCTATAATATTTAACAGGCCACATCACCCGCACAAGCCATAATTCGTGGGCTAAGTTCAAAAGTGTTAGATGTTAATCGGCACTTGCATGGCACTGATAACAAACAAAACAGACAACTTTTAATTGCTTGGACTGGTTTCCCTGGACAGGTCAAATCCCACGTCACTCGCTTTCCCGACATCAAGTATAAACTGTCTTTAACCTGCACTGTGCTCTCGAACAACGCAGATGTCGGCTCGTACCTGAAATCACACAATTGCGATACCAACTTAGGCTCGTCCCTATAAATTGCCAATGCGCATCTGGGAATATTTCATCGACATCGCAGTCGAGCAAGATTTCTAATATTTGCCTGAGCATGAAGAATAGAATTTGGACTATAGCTCAGTATAAAACTGGCCATTGTCAGTTATACCAAAATAATCAGGTAACCCAGTTTACAACGTACTGCGAGTCGACGAGGAATTGCATGGTACAGGAAAGGCCCCGAAGAAGGCGTTGGTCGAGGATAAAGGAATATTGATGGTAATATATAAATTATTATTTGTTTTCGTGAAAACAATATCCTGTACCTGATAATAAAACCCTAGCTTACCCCAGCGACGACGTTGGCTATGCGAGCATCCGCAGACGACATATACAAAGTCAGGTCGTCTGAAATCGTTCTTAATTGCTTCGTATTTAACTTTGCCATATTCTCCACGTCAGTGATGTGCTTCGAAAGCTTTGCGAGATCCTCATCGGTCGCTAAGCCAAAGAGGTTTTTCATGAACTTCCCCATAAACGTGGCCAAATCTCTCTTCGGGCGTTTCGACTTGGTTATCTCGGCTTTAGTTATAGTTACCGGAATGAGATCTTTGATCGTATTAATATCCTTGACTATCTGACCAACCAATTCGTTATGGTGATCCCTCATAGAGGACATCAAATTAGTACCGACCTTACAAAGTTCATCCCCGCCTTTATGAAAATCACAGTCCGGAATTAAGGCCTTATATTTCGGCACTTGCAACAAGGGGAGTACAAAAGTGTGCTTCCATGCGCTCGCACCATTGTCTACCACACTGATTTTTTGAAGTAACACGCCATATCCTGGGCATATTACGGTTTCGGTAGCTAACGATCCGTGGATAAAAATCATAACTAGTGTTGTCCCTGAAAAAGTATGGACACATTGTGAGTACAACGTAATTAGGAAATGGAACTACTTCCCTCGTTTGTCCTTCTTTGGCCTCCGAAATATCTCCAAGGGCGTTTTATCAATAAAACTATTTTTCGAACTCCCATGTGCCATCTTTCATGCCATAACCCTTCCATTTGACTAAGGAATCGTTCATTTCCCCCCTTATCAAAATGCGATTTCAAGATCTTTTCTACTGTATAAATATCATCTTCATCTTCCAAATTATCCCCTGAATCATCGGAATCGGATTGATTCCCTTCATCCGCTTCGGTGTCAGGTACCGATTCGTTCCTATCTGATGGTAAATCGATTGGTCTGTCCTTTGGGTCAACATACAATTTCATTCGATTACAATGAACTATTTTCGTATTGTCGTCTCTCTTTCGTATGAACGAGTGAATAATTCACTGGCGAAGTCTGCTGTAATATTTTATAAGGTCCCAAATGGTGGTGTACAAACTTCTTACAATGCCCTTTTGGGACAAAAGGGTTGTAAAGCCAAACTGATAGACCGACTTGAAAATCCGGTTCTTTACTACCCCGATCATAATAGACTTTCATACGCGCTTGCGCTTTATCGATATTCTGTCTAGCTATCTCGTAAACAACCTTGATCTTACTCACAACATCATCATAATATTCCTGTCAAATTGGGTGTATTAGAGAGCAAGGTCACATCGATCGGCAAAACTGCCTTCCTGCCATAAATCGATTCAAACGGCAAATACAAAGTGGATTCGCAAATAGACGCGTTATGAGCGAACGTGATGCTTAGAAGGAAATCTGGCCAATCTCTTTGATGTTTGTCCGTATATTGAGACATACTGTTGCAGATATTTTTGTTGATTCGCTCAACTAAACCATCCGCTTGGGGATGATATGCAGACGTTCTGATTTTAGACGCATTGCATAATTTGCATAATTCGTGTATCAATTTCGCGTTGAAACACTCAAGTGATTGTGATAGCATAGATTTCTTTTAATGCAAATGTGTGTGTCCATTGGGTTAAATATTCAGTGCACACTAATATATACTGGTACTCATCGTATGATTTCTTCAAGGGCCCTAATATATCCATAGCTATTCTATCAAACGGTCCACCTACTTTGATGGGAATTTATGGCGCTTTAACTGACTTTTGAGGTTTCTTCCTCGTAGCACAATCTTCACAACTTTTAACCCAATATTTTACAAAAATATGTACTTTTGATTAAAGTTACGTTTTAATAAATCTCTTCGACGAAGATTTAATGAGTAATTAGCTCTAGAAAAAAGCATCTTAGAGCTTGACTTTTGTCAACAGGTGCTTTATCTGACAATAATTCAACTGCCTGACTAATTGCAGTCATTCCCCGAAGATTATAAAACTGGACTTTCTGTAAATTGGAATCCAGAGCAGTCATATCTTTGGGTAACTTGCACCAAATAGCCTGATTAACCCGAGTCGGATTCAACTCCCATAAGTTCTCCGGGCAGAGATACTTTTTACTAATTTCCTCGACTTTGTCGACAAATTCTTTCTTATTTTCAGGATTTTTCAACCTTTGACTTTTCCACAATAGAGCGAACGATATTTGCCAAATCTTGACGCAACAGAGGGCCATTCGCCCGAAGACCGGCTAACTCATCTTTGAAAAGTTAAATTAAATCATCATCCTGATTAATTATTAGGGTTTTCTGACTTTCGTCGAAAACCCTCTTGAAAATTCTGTTGATTATTATTATTATTATATATTTTCCGCCGATTTCGTCAAATAAAATTCATCTTCATTCAGATTCGGCAACTGACAGCTTCGAAACGAAATGTATAAATTGATACTGTAATAACGGTCTCTCTGAACCAACAGATTGTCTGATTTCCATCCTATTTGAAACTTAAAATTACTTATTAGGTTACTGTAAATAAAGAATTGAATTGAATTGTAAGACAACAAGCACCGGCGAAATAACAGTTTGTGACGTCATTTAGTAAGTAAATAAAGGAGGGCTCCGAGAATTTCCAAATCACGGGGGACTATACTGGGGTTAGACCATTCAACCAAAAAGAGGATTGCTCCGATAATATCCAAATCATCTCATTTTATTTTTTCCATCGAATACCCGGTAATTAATTTTTCCTTTCGATCACATGCATCCAGAAAACCCGTTATCGCTGCTTTGCAGCTATATTATTGTTATTATCATCAGGTAAAGTCTCGTTAAACAGACGATTAAACCCAGAAGGTTCCGAAACTATTTCATCATCATAAACGTCTTCACAGACAACTTTAGACTCTAATGTTTCAAGCCGTTTTTTCATTTTAAGGAATTCCGCCATAACAGAATCGGATTTAAATGAGTTGCTTTATTTGAAGGGTCATTACCCAAAGCTTTACCTTTTGATGTCGAAGTCGACTTTAAAGGCTTTTCCTTCGAAACCCTAGATTGAACGGGCGGTAAACTCAATCCCGTTAACAGGCTATAAGCCTGTGATTTGCCTTCATTAATAGAACACGATATATAGTCACTATCGGCAATATTCAAATCGGAGGTTTCAACAGTGACCTCTTGCGCTAAATCAAAAACGTCACGCGACGGATAGCGAGAAATGTTCTTGGACATTTTAGTAGAATGAAAAACAGCACCCCGAGGGTCCGTCAGTTAATATTAATATGATGGCACCCAAAGGTCCAAATTTAAGAAACTAGGATAAGGCCAAAAAGAAAATGCAAATGGCCGACAGCACCACGTGGGTCCGTCACAAAAAAGATAAAATTCAATTCTCTAGTTTAAAAAACGGTTAAACTCTACTGAAAAAAGAAAAAGTATTAAATATAAATCTAGAATTGAATTGACTAGATGATAAAAGGAAAAGTGTCAAATAAGCGATAAAAATGAGAGCTCCTCTCGAACACGGCTATTCGGACCGGAAGTAGGCAACACAGTGACATATCGGAGGTGACGACAATCTCATGGAATTACGAGCATTAGGTATAATGCAGGAGAATATATGTCTTCATACATACTATTCCAAAAGTATCTCTCTCTCGCTTTATGTAAGGTACGAGAAATACCAAAATGCCCACTCAGTATGTCATGTAGCGCATATAGTATATATTATAGCGCATATAGTATTTCTGATCTTAATGGTTTCGGAATTACTAATTGATGAAAAACATTCGCCCCATTAACCCACAAATGATGCAAAATACCGTTATCATCCAGATAGTAATCTGGACTAGATATAACGATCTTTCTAGCATATTTATCGACCTCTGGTAATACATCCTTCAATAAATAATTGATCATCGGACGCAAATAATCATCTTCCACTTGCATCTGTAAAAGTTCCTCTGGTTGTAAGGTTATATTCTCATCAATAATGCCCTTAGGGTCTATCCCATCTGTTTTAGGCTCATTACCACCATCAGTATCATGTTCCTCAGCATTAGGAATATTCGTTTATCCGTTTATCCCATTGTTTGTGTTATATTTCCTTTGTACATTTTCATTGATCCCTATTTCAGTTTCATTTATCTCTTTTTCATTTTTGTTTATCCCCATGGGGTACAAGGTGTCTGTGTCGCCTCCAGCATTGAACACAGCCTTGCGATCGTTTTCATTGGAGCTTTTGCTCATTAACATATTCTCAGCGCTTAATTCATTCTCATCATTATTTATCATTACGCACGCGTTATCGCGCACGTTAGAGGCATCATGAGGCAAATCGAAAGATAAGGAAAAACCCTTATTATTGATATCAATAATATCATCTACACATCCACACTGAAAATCGCAAGTACAGGTTTTACAATCATTTGCTTTGTCATTCATTTCACCATCAATTTTAATTTGAAACGGATATCCATCCTCGTTACTACCAATTAATGTTGGGATTGAATAAACCGGTCTCGACAAAGCATCTGCATTGAAATATTTCATTGCCCAGCGGGCTAAACAACTGTTCGGATCCTTCGTAGGTCAGGATAGGATAGGATTGTAAATTTCTATAGCGCCTTGTAAATAGCAGGGCTATTATCAAAGGCGCTCTCCAGACGAAGATGGTGACTTGAACAGAAATGTCTTGAGCTGTGCTTTGAGTGCTGGCAGAGAGTCAATATCACGGAGAGGTTGCGGAAGGGAGTTCCACACTGTAGGTGCAAATGTCTCAAATGCGTGTCCGCCGAATGACTTAAGATGACATGATCTGATTAAACAAAAGGTTCTGCGACCCGGAACGAAGTGTTCGGACTGGTCTGTAAACTGTTAACAGGCTGGAGAGGTAGGAGGGTGCCAAGTTATGGAGGCACTTAAAAACCAGCAAAGCAACTTTAAATAAGATCCGTCTGCGTACTGGTAGCCAATGAAGTGAACGGAGAATCGTAGAGATGTGATCACGTGACTTAGTGAGTGTAATAATCCTAGCAGCTCTATTTTGCACAAGTTGGAGTCTATGAAGAAGATAATCACTGATATCGTAGTCATTTCAGCTAGTCTATCTGACAAAGCGCGGTCCATTCCAGACATTGTTTGACTGGCACACACAAATTCAATCAAATAGTTTCTAGCTTCTTCAATATAAAGTCAATTAAATGTATGATAGACCGGAGGAGACGGCAAAATATCTGGTCTATCCACAGAAAATTGTTCTACGTACACGAAGAAATAAAAATGAGATAACAAGTATTGTTCAATATTTACCAAAATCCATTTTCCCGTGTGTTTTCTCGAGTTCCAACTTCCTGTGCTGTTCCAGTGATTTATCATTGTTTCCGCAATGGTTTTGTTAAATAGCTCGATACCTCACTCAAGTAAAATGCCCGCCAGGTTCTCCACCATTTGTCAACAACGGGATCTTTGAATTTCGCTTGAGTGAGTGAAAATACCACAAAACGTCCAAGAAG
Organism: Tubulanus polymorphus; assembly: GCF_964204645.1. NCBI lineage: Eukaryota > Metazoa > Nemertea > Palaeonemertea > Tubulaniformes > Tubulanidae > Tubulanus > Tubulanus polymorphus. Next base: position 9,422,103 of record NC_134029.1, on the reverse strand, counting down.
AAAACAAGTCACAGCACACAGAGTTCCTGTCTTCAGTAGTACTTTATTCAGCGAACTGATCTCAACGATCTAGATGGTTACAGGGGTCTCACTCAACGGTCCAAAACAACTAGTATATATAGTTCACTTCTTAATTATCTTATCAATAAAGACATTACCAAAACAGTCAAAATTGTCGTTAGCTCAACCGGCGTTGTCGTTAGCTCAACCTGCGTTGGACAAAAACCTTTCAATCTAAAGTGACGTGACGATTAACTTGACATTTCTCATTAAATTCTGACATAAAGTTTGAATTATAGTTTGCCACAGCAGTTGTTGATCCCAAAATCCGACATTTTCACATTAATTTATGTCACAAAGTTTGAGTTTTCTTTTGCAGCAGCAGTTCTATTTATGAATCGAACTGCTGCTGAAAATCAATAACATAAATCAATAATACCGCTGTCACATTTCTTCTCTTCTCTCGTACTGCTTCCACAAACTCCACCTTCCTCTTATCCTCTGCGTGGTCGACGCATATTTCTGGCGGTGTGTCCCAACCCTCCTCCATAATTTTGACAACACACTGCGATGTACCATGGTGACGTCTGGTGTGGCGTCGTAGCTAGTCGCCCCGGTCGCTGACACGACTGCACTTCTTGCATTCGTATTTAACGCCATCGTGCGTCACTGCTTCGCTCCTTTCCTCATGACGTTTGAGGTTTTCTTTGGACCAAAAACTGTCCCGACAGCCACGACATTTAAAATTCGATGACCTGCAAAATAAAAAAAGACAAGAGCGATTGAGTGAGGTGTACTTTGCTATTCAGCCAGTGGACAGTACCTACAAGTAGAGATAATCTGGGCGTTGGCGTTTTGGGCAGGTACGGCTGCTGGGTTTTAAGTCTAGTCTCTGTATCGTCTGTCATCGTCATTTTGTCTGTTTCGGGCTCGACTCAGTAGAGATCGGTATTGCACTCCTAAATATGGTTTTAGTCAATCAAAGTGCACAATCTTTGGGGAGGCTGGACAGCTTGTCCTGGACCTCATACAGGGCGTCTGATAGTCGTTTCATTATGGTATACGGCCCAGTCCAGTTCTACTGGAGTTTTCGGATCGGATTTCCGTCCGTTAATTTGGGTTGGTTTGATGAATCTCCTGTAGGGTACAAATTTCGCGGAGGGCCCATGACATCAACTGCTACTCTTTCCATTGGGATCCAACATTGTATGACTACAGTTCCGCCTGATATCTTTTCGAGACACACCTTGCATTGTTTCACCTACTGATCGACTCAAATCTCATGTCTACCTCGTGCAACACATTCTGGAGCACAATCACTTTCTGTGTGGACATAAGGCTGTCTTCTATCCATTGCATGCACTTCTCTCTGTCAGATGCTTTGCGGAATCTGTAATTGATTTTTTTCAGACGCCTTAACTCAGACTCTACCCCTCCCCACAAGAAGCTATCAGCCCATACTCGTCGATCAGTTTCTAAAAATATGACAGAAGCTGTCAATTGTTACAAATAGATTGAAAAATACCTAGATCGAAAATAGTAATGAAGCAAACATGCAATAGAATTTCTAGAAACACTTAAAACTGACATTGGATAGCTTTGAAAGTTTTATTTCAAACATTAACTACCTATGTCCTTTGGCTGAGAAAATGCTTCACACCAACTTTCAGCAAAACCTTGAAAGGACACCCGAGCATGCTGGCTGAAAAATTAATACAATGAAACACGAAAAAGATATATGAACTATATGCAAAATGTATGAAAATACAATGATTTCACCTGAGTTTAAACCATGATAGATAAGTAAATAACAAAATTTAAATAGTCGCACTCACGTAAGATACCACTGCAGATTGAAAACCTGTCAATCAATGATCACCGCTCTAGTTGCAACTACAGCGTCCCTTTCTTTTTCATAGAACTGGTATCCTTCTAGATCATTGCCATACTTATCAAAATTATGATTAATTTTACAATGACGACATCTAAATGATATCCGAAAAATACCATAAAACAATGACATTTTTAAACTCAAATGCCATAAAAATGCTGTGTACATGTAATAAAAACAATGGAAGCATATAAAACACGTTTCATACGCCTATAGTTTATCATTACCTATAGTTTATCTGATGTATGATTCATTCCAACATATCTGATGTTGCATGGTTTATGATGCATGGAAAGAATTCTCGAGCATGAAAAGCATGTGCCTAGAAGTGAAATGAATTAATAAACATATTGCATTTGCCCTTTAAGCATTTTTAGCCCACTTGGGACTTAAGTCCCAGCGGGCTATTGCGTTCACTTTTCGTCCGTCGTCCGTCCGTAGACGGAATCCAGTTATTTTGGGAAGTTTTGAAGATGCTTCAAGGTAACGTCTTGATATTTGGGTTACACATGTATCTACCCTAGACACATCTTCAGCCCGAAAACTGGCCCTGTCAGATTCAAGATGGCCGACTGGCAGCCATTCTTGTTCGCCAAAATCAGCACTTTTTACACATTTTTGAACTTTTTGAGGGAAATTTTGAAGACGCTTTGATCAATTAGCTTGATCTTTCGGATATATGTGAATCCCCCCAGGGCCCATCAGTATAACAAAAATTAGGTCGATCAGACTCAAGATGGCCGTCCTATGACCTTTTCAGTGCCCAAAAATGTTAATTTTGGCCCGAATCCTGAGTCCTGTAGCTTCCTACTGGTTTACCATTTCTTATTGCAATTTGTGATGGGTATTCTTTGGAAAGGGATGTTTAATACCTGAGACAGGTATTTTTCATCAGCCAATTATGACGCAATTGGTGGCCATCTTGGTGTCACCAGTACTCATTCGTAAGTGGGAAAAGGTTTTTCCACATTATATTGATACCTAAGCGTATTTTGCTACCACAATCATCTAGAAAGTTGTAGCTCATAACATGTTCTATGATTGTGGTAAGTTTCAAGGTCATTGGATTTTGTATATGCCACCAGGGGGCGTTGAATAATCCAATATCTTAGCATTTCTTTATTATATTCGTACCTATGCATATTTTGTAACCACAATCAATTGGAAAGTTGTAGCTCATGACATCATCTATGATTGTTGCGAGTTTTAAGGACATTAGTTTTTCTATATGGTCACCAGGGGGCGTTGAATAGTAGAATAACTTAGTATTTCCTTATTATATTGGTACCTAGGCATATTTTGTTACCATGATCAATTGCAAAGTTGTAGTTCATGACATGTTCTATGATTGTGGTGAGTTTCGAGGTCATTGGGTTTTGAATATGGTCACCAGGGGGTGTTAAATAGTAGAATGACTTAGTATTTCCATATTAAATTGGTAACGAGGCATATTGTGTTATCACAATCAATTACACGATCGTAGCTGCTGACATGTTCTATGATTGTGGTGAGTTTCAAGGTCATTGGTTTTTCTATATGGTCACCAGGGGGCGTCGAATATTGAAATGGTTAGATTTGTTGAGCATTTGGAACCACTTCCCAAGTGGGCATGGTATCCCTGGACCCCTAGTTAGTAATAATGATTTAATCAGAATATTTTATGGTGTTGCCCAGTCCAAACACAGTGCAGGCTGCATCAATGGTCAACTCAGTCACCGATAACTTCTTCAGTGATTCCAGAATGTCTTCTTCCTGTAAATATTCAGAAAAGACGTGAATCCTTTGACTTTGTGTACCATGTAAATCCTGTGAAATTCTTTGTCTTTTTTGCAACGGCACCATGACTTACAATGACAGCTGCAGTCAGTCCTTATCGATGCACTGGGTAGGTATTTTCAACTGGCTAGGCCTTTTCAATTTCAGCACCAGCACTGAAGTTTTCTGATAAACCATAATAAAGACATTTACATTTCATTTTCCTTTTGTATAAGTGTACTTATTACTCTCCATCATTTCATCCACGACCATCCTCAACGCGGGATTGTTGGTACATCTGCGGATCTCTATTGCATTAGCGTATTGCTGAAAGGATTCCCTGATTATCTCCACCTCTTTGTTGCAGTACCGTTTTTTAGTACAGTCGCTGTAGCTTGCTGTATAGTTTCTGCAATAATACTACTGTCAGCATACTTTGTGGCAGCAGAACCTTCTTCCCTCAGAACACCTGCATCGATAAGCTTTCTTTAATGATCAAATATTACAACGGAGTTGTCGCAACGGAAATCTTTGAATTCTTCTCAAGTGAGATGTAAGAAATGTCCAAAATGCCAAGTCAACACACACCACAGAGTTCCTATATGATGAACTAATTTCATTTTCCCCGATCTTCACAGTCTTCATGTCCCATGTTCCAGGCTTCCCTGATACGAGATACAAGCTGCCCTTAACTTGAATAGCCCCCTCAAATAATGCAGAGGTTGGTTTGTATCTTAAGTTACCAAATTCGGCTCATCCCGATATATAGCTAGTGCGCAACTGGCAATGTTCCACTATTTCATAGACATAGCCGTTGTGCAGGATTGTATGTATTTTCCTGAACATGACGAATATAATTTAGACGTTAGTTCCATATCAATTTGCCCATTGTCTGTGATACCAAAATAATCAGGTAAACCAGATAATAAAGTACTGCATGTAGTCCAAGAATTACAAGGAACAGAAAAAGCCATCACATTGTACAAGCTGAAGGAAGCGTTAGTCGAGGATTAAGGAATATTGATGGTGATATATAAATTATCATTTGTTTTCGTGAAAACCATATCCTGTACCTGATAATGAAAGCCTTATTCATTGTGCTGGATATTGAAATCGGCGAACTTAGCCTGAAGTTCTTTCCTAACATGCTGTAACACCCATTCAAAATCTTTCAGGGAAATGAATTTCATTGGCATTTAGCCCTCTAAAAGAGTTTGGGTTGCCAAAAGCCTTTGCTGCGTTGTTCGTGTGAGATCTATCATTGACTGATAGTCAAACATCAGTTGTTTGATTATCAATAAAATTAATCGTTTATAATAATAATCTTGATCCTGAAAATTTGTTGCAACATCTTTCGCCAATTGATCCATATTTCTTGAATTGTTTTTAACGCCCTCAATGACATTGCTGATGCGAGCATCAACAGATGACGTATAAATGGTAAGCTCAACCGAAATGGTTTTGTTATGTTCAGTATTCAATTTAGCCATATTCTCGACGTCTGTTACATTTTTGGACAGCTTAGCTTGATCCTCGTCAGTAGAAAGACCAAAAAAAGGCTCTTCTTAAAAATTCCCATAAACAGAGCAAGGGCTCTTTTTGGGCTTCTCGACTTTTCTAACTATGCTTTTGTAATTGTGATGGGAATCAGATCTTTGACTATGTTAATGTCCTTAACTATGTGCCCAACTAATACGTTACGATGATTCCTCATAGAAAGTATCAATTCACTCTCGACCTTTCAGAATTAATCGCTACCATTGTGAAAATCAAAATTAGGAATACTTATACTTTGGCACCTGTAAAAAGGGTGTGGCAAAAGTGTGTTTCCAAGTGCTGGCGCCGTTATCCACTACGCCTATCTTTGGTAAGAGAACACCATGTCCTGGCCTGATTATTGTGTTCATCACTGACAATCCGTGTAGCACTATTACTACTACGAGTATAGTCCCTGAGAAATTACATGATACATTATATGTACCACATAAATAGAAAATGGAACCACTTCCATCGTTTGTCCTTCTTTTGTTTCCGAAATATCTCTTAACCCTATGTTAACCAAGGACATTTCTGGTTGTCAAAAAATTATGCAATTCATTTTCAGAACATGTTAAGATACTAATAGTGGATATCTATCGCTATTTTTATCCATGTATCTGTTTGACCTAGTTTTGCAAATCCACAACATTGGTAAAATGTGGAAAATATTTGATAAACTCAACAAGAAAATATATTCAGATAAAAACGTTTTATTTCGAAAAACACAGTTACTTTTTGTGGAAACCAACAAAACAGTTTGATTTACTCTTCAAACAGAGGTATACATTGCATTTCGAACACTTAGTTTGCGTATAACCACTTGGACAAAGCCTACACCTTGAACGAGTTTCCGTTATGGTCGGCCAATGATCTAAGCAATCAAATCTAATGTCATTGACTGGTTGGTTAATGACAGTCCTACGTTTTTTCACGGCTGGAGGAGATAACAAGGCTTCAAGACTTGGCCGACCAACACGTGATTTTTTACCAGCCTTGATCATGGCTTCTGCAACTGAAGCCTGAAAATTCCTCATGGGAATAGTCTTCGCTAACCGTAAAGCAGATGCATCACGTTTATACATGATCTAGGCGTCAACAAGTGCCTGCGTGATGGTGTGGTAGAAGATGCACATGTACCATCTCTTGCTTTTTATTCTAGGTTTATATAGGGTGCAAAGCATATCTAGTAAATCTATGCCACCCATATTCTTGTTATATACATCAATTACTGCTGGTCGGGGAACTTGAATATGCTCTTTCTTTTTTTTATCATATCGCTTTACTTCAGTTACTGGATCTATAGCCAAGAAATTTGATACGACCAAGACCGGTTTATTATCTAGCCACTTTACGATTGCAATATTTGAATTCTTTTCAACGACAAGATCATAACTGCCCCTATTTCGTTTTTGTAGCTCTTTGTCGGATAAGACAGGTGCTTTACCGATACGATCTGCTCTAGCAGTACCAATGTAATACATGTGACATTTTTTCAATTCATTTACCATCTTGAAATTGGTAAAGTAATTGTCACCACAAATCTTGAAATTACGGCCAGCCGGCAAAGAGTTACATAACTGAATTACAACATTCCCACCCAGACCACAACCTTCAACTTCTGGACAACTATCTACAATTCCTGTTCCCTGACCTGAATAAACATCACAATCATGCAAGTAACCATCATTTGAACAACGTCCCCACATCTTTATCCCCCATTTCTTTGGTTTTTTTGGTAGATATTGGCGAACAATTGATCTACCCTTGAAACCAATCATAATCTCGTCAACTGATTGAAACTCGGTAGGATTACATCCATTCAAGATGTTCTCTTTGAATTTTTTCAGCCATGGTCGTAACTTCCAAATTCTATCTAATTTTTGGTCATCAGTGACCAAATTGTTATCCACAAAATGTAACATAATCGCAATTTTCATGAATCGATTCCTACTCATTGCATCAGCTATTGGTGGATATCGCGATGAAACTGACCAATAACTACCAATCTGGGGCATTTTTACAAGACCCATTAGCAGATAAATGCCAATAAATACTTCTAATTCTTCTTTTGTGAGTTTTAGATTTGAGCCATCTTTTTGCATTGCATAGTTTTTAGTCTCAACAACAACTAAACAAACATATCATCTGTGATAATTTCTCTGAAATATTCACAATTAGTTTTGAGTGCAGCTGGTGGAATATTTTGATCTAGAACAAAGTCTACAGGTACAGAAACTTCAAACTCTTTTCGTTGAAATCGGTAATTAGAAGCCACCATTCCCTTGGATTTTTTATTTCGGCCGGCTATCATGCTGAGGGGTTCATCGTCGTCATCGGTTTCCTCATCTGATTTCGAGTCAGGCACTCCAACATCGGTATCATCAGAATCATTATCTGCGCCTCTATCAGATTCATTTCCCCAACCATCATCAGCTTCATCATCCTCCATCTCTGAAATACCTGAAAGGTCACTGTCGTTTCCTGTCACGGCATTCAGGACATCATCAAATTTAATCCGCTTCCGTTTGCTACGTTCCATGATTGCTAATATGATTAAAAAAGAACCAGTAAATGCAAGGGTAATTAATATTTAATCCTTAGAATTGAATGCAGGGGGACAAACTGAAATAAAAAAATTTATCTCAAAATTTCATTTTACCCTGATCAACCAATGTTGTATTTTTGCACGCCCAAAATTCGTGGGCTAAATTATAGATTCATGAATGTAACCAAATTCAATTTAGTGAATATTTCTATTCTTTAGGCTTTATATTTCAAGATCATCATCTGATCTTTTAAAGAAAACAACCAGGAATTGCTTATAATCGAGCAAAACTTACTTAAGAAATTCTGACTTGCTTACTTCAAGGAGACAGTCATTGCGCAATGCCAACCAGTAAAAGTTATTGTGAGGTGCTGCCATCTCGCGACGCTTAAACAAACTACTAATACGTTGTGATTCTGCAACATTGGTTAATAATGAACAAATATTAACAATAAGGGTACGAGCCACTCCCAAAAACCTTGTTGCAAATTCGCAACCCGGGTTAACATAGGGTTAAGACGTTTTATCTATAAAACTATCTTAAACTTTTCAAGTACAATCCTTCTTACCATAACCCTTCCATTTGACCAAAAATTGCTCAATTCCTTCCTTATTAAAGCGTGATTTCAAAATTTATTCCATCGTATAAATATCATCTTTATCTTCCAAATTTTCCTCAGAATCATTAGAATTTGAATGATTTCTGTCATGTATTTTCGAATCACATGAAGATTCACTCTTATCTGATGATTGATCATCTGGTATGTCCCTTGAGTCAACATACAATTTCATTCGATTGCAATGAACTATTTTCGGAACATCATTAGTCTATCTCATATGAATGAGTTTATAATCAACTGCCAAAGTCAGCTGTAGTATTTTAAAGGGTCCTAGATAGTGATGCACAAATTTCTTACACTGTCTTTTTGCGACAAAAGGATTGTTAAGCCAAACTAATTGACCGACTTAAAAATCTGGTTCCTTACTACCCCGATCATATACGCTTTTGCTTTATTGACGTTCTGCCTATCTTGTGAACGACCTTGATCTTGCCCACTGCATCATCATAATATTCTTTATAGACAGTTTTATAGGAACCTGTCAAATCAGGTGTAGTAGAGAGCAAAGACACATCAAAAATTACAGTGATCCTGAAATACAATCAGAGGTAAGACCCTAAAACAACGTTCTCAGCCACAACAGACCTTCCTATGTCACCTTCTCCTAATAGGTCATTATTATCATTCTATTAATTTCAGATGTATATTGCTTTTTGTCTCCTCGTCGCTGAGTATCATATCCCTCCTCTTCCATTCCATCTATTATGATCTATTATTGCCAGGAAGTTGTTGACCCCTTTGAAAATAATTAGGAACCCTATTGAAAAATTGGCCTCACCTTGCGGCACATAATAATTATTATTTCCAATTCACTTTTTCCATGTAATTTATCATGTTCAACATTTTTCCCAACAAATCTTATGTTAGAACATAACTGGCAGTGACTGATATTGCTGGTTCAATGGCTTTTCTTGGCAACATGATAAAGAGCGAAGCTCTGTTTTAGCTAGTAATAAGTATATCGTCTACTTTGTCAAAGAACGTTCCATTTGTTTTGTTGTTACCAAGGAAGCAGCCTTTTTGCATCATGTGTCAATCGCTGTGGGGAACGATTTATCAGCCACATAGGAAATGTGGATGCTATTGCAATAAAACAGTGGTCACACTATTAGAATATTTTTGTCTGGTATAGTTATTATAGCCCGATACAAAATATTTTGCTGGGTCATTCCAAACCACTGAAACAGTTGCATCCTGGGATATAGTTTTTTTGAAGCCTAATGAATAGCCTGTTCCAGAAATATAATCACGCACGTGATAATGATATTGATCAAATATAGCTGGGCTTAACATGGGCTCTTAAGTAAGATCACTTCTACAAATGATATACAATAGCTAAATAATGTAATTCGGGGATGCAATGACAGGGGACATGTAATGGGCCTATATTTTGCGGACAGCTTCGCTTTCAATATAAATCTGATGTCGGGTCAATTTCTATGCAAGTGTTTTTGGAAGTTTTTGCACCTCTTGACTGTACAGCATGTGAATGTGGTCTACAGTAGTGTTCTGCGCTATCACATTGATTGATGGACATTTGCATACCTCACTTTCTGTGTAACTGTGTTGTGACCCAGTTCAGGACAAAAAGTTTCAGTTTTAGTTAAGAGTTTATCATTGATTTCGATGAAGAACATTAGGAATCAAGATGTGACGAATGAAATAATCGCTATCCAGCATTCGTTGCTCGTGTGGTGCCCTAAATGGTATAGAAATGCACCAACATGCTTTTCAGCTGGCAAGTTGTTAAGCTGGAGATGAAATCTATCTAACCCGTCTGGTACAATGGTATCATACCCGATGCCAAAGTAGTCCAAGTTTTCTTAAGGCAAGTGTTTACATTCCTTTCCTACTACTGCATGCGCATCCTGATGGTCAGTGCCATTCACAAATATATCCACAGACTGTAGGTGTACCGGTATAGCCAAATTTCACAGAAGGTCTTTTCTATCGTGTTATCCTCCAGTTCTCTGTTGTATCCCTGTCGGGATTCATTTGTGAGAGGTTTAGAATCGTTGTAGGGTTCTCGCCATTTTAGCAACAGAATTTTTAGTTTCTTTTTCCTAAAACTGAAAAAATGAATGATTCAATTAGAATTCTACCTCTAGTTTATTTCAAGTCTTTATCGGACGAAGAGCAGGCTCAAAGTGATTTTAATAATTGTAATAAAATGATACATATTAATCAACTAATCATACTACATTTTAATGATGACCTAGTTTTACGTTATCTGACTTTCTTTTAAAAGACTTATTTCTACAAATTGAATGATCAGTTATTCATCATTTTAGATAAAACTAATTTATTCAAAATGAGTCAATACCTATTTTGATAATCATATAAGGACTGATTTCACAGCTATCCAAGGTACACATTTATACAAAAACAGAGCAGGCACAGAGTGATCAATTCTGTGCTGCCCAAAGCATCGACGCTAATTACTTTTTGAGAGCTAAACTTGTTACAATACCAAGTGAGTTGAGAAATGTTTACCTAGCCATACATGAATTATTCAAAAATAGCCCCAGTTCGGTGGAAATAGGAAATACTCAATAAACAAGAAAGCTACTTGAGCTGCCAAACTGTATCAGGGTTAAAGAGACAAAGACTGGTAACTAATGTCGGGATCCATTAATTTTGACAAACAAATTTTATGTTTTATGCACAGATTTATGGGTTTTTTTAATTAGAAATGACCTGGCAAAATATTGATTATGATTTTGAAATATTAAAACATGTGCTGATACAGATGAAGTATTCCTTGCTAAACCTACTGACTTCTTCAGCCACCATGTCTTCTAAATAATTTAAAACAATTCTGATTGATGTAATTGCTTATGCACTTAATTGAAATGATCTGTAAAACATTTATCAAATGAGTTTTTGATAAATTTTCTGGCCAGGTTGTGAAAGAATTATCTTTGCAATATCTAAATTAATGCCTTGCAATCCTTTCAGCGGCATTTCTAATTGCTCTGAAACATAAATTCAAAGTACTGTTTTTTTTTTCCATATCAGAAAATCAATGTTCAACTGGCCGTGTGATAAGAGCGGCGAACCCTGACATACACACCCTGATTTTGCAGATTTTACATCATCGCTATCTGAAAGTCTCTTTTTGCCAAAAGGACAACATTTTCCTCGCACTCAATTTTGTTCTTTACACCTTCTGTGCTGAGCTTTTTGAGAAAATTCATCGATTCAGCCTTACGAGGCACATCAATTCTATGTCACTGCTATTATAACAGTCTGAAGGAGATCACCCTATTGTAATCCTAATGCTGTGCATCTATCATTCAGTGCCAAAGGTGTTCAGCATTTCATTTGGATCATGTCACTTTGACAGAGTTGCCAATATACTTTTTTTCTGTCTAATTCCTGCAGATAGCCCGTCAATTCAGCTTCACTCCGCTTAAGTCCCTTTGTTGCTGAATATTTCAATAGGATGCCCTTAGCCTTGCACAGCTGACTTGCTTGTCACACTGATATAACTTCTGGCCTTATTAGGCATGCTGGGATTTCAGATGAGGCTCTAATAATTTTTGTCATTCGTATGAATCTGATGGTGACAATTGGAAAATGAATCTTGACTTGTCCAATGGAGAGGGCAGATGGGTACTCCTGATGTTAAAAATTGGCTGATGGATGTTTCCTTAATTGCAGGAAAGGCACATGTCATGCAGAATACATAAGAATAGATAAATACAGGGCTGCCAACCTTGTCCTTACGCAGATAGGGACAGAAGGATATCTTAAGAGGAACTTTGGGGGGTCAAATAGGAACCTACTTAAATGAAGCAATAGATAGTTCATTGAATTGTAATGACCGGGAAACAGTTTTTGAATAGTTCTCTCGCTGATTAGCTGCAGCCAGGGGTAGATTGTGTTCAACTAGGAAAAATGTAAAAAAGGTTTCAGCCCTAATAACCTCCTGTTCCTTAGAGTCCTGACGAAAAAATGAAGATATTTTCCCTATCTTCGATGTGCTTTTATGTTTTCCAGAATCGCAATGTTTTTTTACGTCGTTAAGGCCGCCGTGAGAGATGCTGAAAGCAGCGCCACAAGACGAACAGAACGCAAAGTAAACTCCCCATTTACTTTCGACTACGCAAGGAAATGTCAACTTTCAGAATTTTTGCATTCGCTTCGTTTATTTGTCATTGGGCCAGATTCATCGGCGGATCCCAAATCGCTGTGCGGCGACGGCCCAGCGTCTGCCACGTTATTACCCAATTCAATTCAAATCAAAAGTGAAAATGGCTGATGTTGAACGAAGGTCAATTAAATTCACTTCTTTACTGAGTCACGCTTTTTCCGTAACAATTCTTTTCCATCAAATTTATTTGATTTAGTGTATTTCATAGACATTATGAGGAAATGAAGAAGTTTCATAATAAAAATCGTATTTTTGAAATGATTTTCGGGACATCAGGACATTTGCGATTGAATTCGTATTTTGTTTTAACCCTGTCGGAACGGCGTATTTTCATTGGCCGAATCGGAACGATTCCGCCAAAATCGGAACACTTGGCAGCCCTGTAAATCACTAAAGCCATGAGTTATTCATTAAAATTTCAATTTGCTCATTGCAAGTGCATTTCACTCTGATTCAGACTTAACATAGTTGATATAAGTGAGCAGTACCCCGATACTATAAATAGCGATAGTGTAAATAAGTAAAAGAATACATGGGCAAAGCCAAACGTAAATGAATTCAAGCATTTCTGATTCTTTAGTTGGTTGCATTCATGAATGAATTCAAGGTTTTCCCTTGTTGAGCGATTTGATCAGTCATCCCTACTTAACCAGATTCCATCATCTCCACCTGCTGGATTCCATATTTTCCACATGCTGCTTTAAAGCTTGCACCTTATCATTGGAGGCCAAGCCAAAAAGATTTTGCAAAACTACCAAAAACTCCTAAAGCTCGTTTCTGTCTATTATTGGCTTTAACGGGATCAGGGATTTGATAATATCTGTTTGCATTCAGTTCCCTTCGAGTTCCGTCGGTTTGTAGATTAAACTTTCTTATAACTACGTTCAGCATATCATAGATATCATAGGGCAAGTTTAGAGGCTGACAAAGATAGGGTTATTCTGCAATATCTTCTAGATCAAACTTGGGCCACAGAATACGAAACGTGTGCCTATAATTTGACACTCCGTTCAGAAGGTTTCCAACGAAATAATCGTACTCTACATTGTCCCGAAATTCTTGTACACATTTAACAGAGCTTTGAAATGTGAGTGTGTTACTCGACTGCACAACAGTTGATTCCACTAAAGGAACATTTTGAGCTGCAAGAAGTGCAACAGCCGGAAATAAAGAAGCTTGATTAAGATGCGCAGTAAACAGAAAGGGCTATAGCCATTATACTTAAATTAGTCGGTACTGACAAAATACCAAGTGACGTCGACTATGATAACAGATTACTATGGAGGCTAGGTCTTGTTTAAGAATTCATCCTTCGAAGCAAACAGCAGAACATAGTCTTCATGGGCTTTCGTTATTTTCTCCCAAGATCCCAGTAATATGCCGCTTCTTTGCTCGCTACAGAATGTCAATCCACTTTTGTGTACTTAAATTCCGGCAATTGGACTATAGGAGCAGTAGCTACTTCATTTCCCCCAATCTTTCTTAGAGCGGCTCTATCTGAAAACAATGAGTGTAAGACAGGCAGGTTAACAACGTGAAGTACTCTCTTATCAACCTTTCCAAGCTGACAGTAATTGTATATATAGGGGTTTAGGCCAAAGGTCGAGAGGTCGAGCTCATAAAAAATTAAAATTTATTCTCGCACGCTTGAATTTATTTTAATTTTTTACTCACTCGCCTTCTCAACCTTTAACCTGAACCCCTATATATACAATTACTCTGGTATTTTTATAAATGAATATATTATATATGAAAAACTTCTAAAATCAATTTTAATAAAAAAAATTGATATTAAAATGGAAGCAAACAAGAAGTACTACTGTCCAACATGTAAAATCAATATAGATAGATCTCAAAAAGCAAGACATAATAAAACTAAATCTCACTTAGAGAATAAATTGAAATTAGAATATAATGATGATAAATTAGTAACTAAATTAGATGAATTAAAGAATGAAAAAGAAATATATAAATGTGATACATGTAATCAATCATTCAGTAACAAAAGATATTATAAAAAACATTTTAAATCTAAAAGTCATATTAGAAATATTAATAATGATATTTTAGGTGAAGATTATTTTGATAAAGATATTGATAAAAATAAATTAAACAATAAAAGACCATACATGGAAGATGTTAGAAATTATATTAATTCATTAGATAATAAAAAAGATATTGAAATAACCGAAGCATTTAAAAGTGATATTGGTCCAGCTGCTATCGAGTTTAAATTTCATAAAGGTTAAACATTAGAAAAAAATAAAAAAACATTTAGAAAATATGAAAAATATTATAAAAATTAAATATATAAATATAAAAATTCTCATTCACAACATATTATTTCAAAACATTATATAGATGATAGATTAAATAAATGTTATAATGAAATAAAAAGTAAAATAGAAGAGAAATACTTTGAAAAGTTTAATATTCGATGAAATAATATTTATGACTTTGCATGTTTATAACACAAAATATAATAAATTAACTAAATCAAAACCAATCGATGAAAATAATTTATCATATTATAAAGATGATAATATAAATGGATCAAGTTATAACACAGAACTGTAACCAATCAATACAAAACAGCCGTTAACATTAACAACGACCGAACGACTAATGTAGAAAAGCCTTTGTTCTAACAAACACACATTGGGCCATACTCATAACAATACAATATTAAAGCAGATTTTGTAGTGATTACATCATTTGATTTGTATATACAAAGATCTTCAGTGTTGTAATGTACATAGAAAATTTATAATTTCGATCAGAATTCTTTAATTTCTGAATTGTTTTCAAACATTTCTTCAATTTCTGGTAAATATTTAACTACATCAACAAATGCCAAGCTCAATATTTTGAATTTTTCGTATGTTATTAATCTACCTACTCTTCTTATTTTTATTTCATAGCCGGCACTGATATATATATTTTTTTTAACCCAAGACCCCCAAGAAATCCCCACAGTTTCTTTATCAAACATTGAAAACCCTATATTTAAATAACCCCCGAAAATGATATGGTCCCATAGATGTTTTGCTTTTCTATTTAATATGGTTATATAGCTTGTTTTATAAGATATCAGTAATTTCGGCAAATGAAACTTCTTCACTTTGTATTTCTGGAAAGCTTAAATCTGATTCAATGATTAATTTAGATTTCAAAAACTCATGCAGCCTATTTCCACTCATTTTGTTTGTTTTAGTTTTCAATTCCTTGAGTCCCAACAGCAATTCCAGTTGTGTTGTTGGTAATTTTGGTAATGATGATATGCGCGGTAATTGTTTGTTACATATTACATCGCCCAGCTTTTTCGCCATTTCTTGATGATAGTCCAAATGTTTTTGTAATTTTTGTAAAGTTTTTTCGTCAATTACTTGAGTTTCATCCTCCATTCCTGTTGATTCCTGAGTTTCAATATCCATCGTTTCTGGTTCCTCTTCACTTTCCGGCGTTTGACTTGCGAATTCTGGTTGATTTCTGTATTCCGTTTTGATCTAAAAAAATATCTAACGTAAAATAGAATTAACTTATGAAGTGGTTGTTGTGAAAATGAATTACTGTACTTAAATATATTTAAAGTATCCCCTTTCCGATTTCTTAATAAGTACAAAGACGGTACTTACATTGATTGCTGGAACCGAAAATTCCGAATTGTATTACAAGAGAGAAATATCTTGTGTGTCTTGTGTATTTTTTATGAGCTCGACCTTTGGTCTGAACCCCTATATATATACAATTACTGCTGACAACCAGTTAATTTGTATGGGACTTTTAAAGTTGAAGCAATGATGGAGCAAAAACACGGTACAGTCATCACACATAGCTTGAAGCCAGTGATAGATTTAACCGGCCTGTCAGAACAATGCATCGTCCAGACCGCCTGAAGAAAGAAGGTATAGACCATCAGCCAGTTCGTAGCTGCTTTTAGATAATAATGCCTCCTCATAGCGAATATCACATCCCTTCATCACTTTGTCTATTTGGTCCCAGAAAAGTGCAGATGCACATCACAACCTTTTTCTCGAATTTAGGGAACTAGTTGTTGAACAGAACTTAAGGTCCTAGCTTGTACATGTAGCTGTCTGTTGC
Organism: Tubulanus polymorphus; assembly: GCF_964204645.1. NCBI lineage: Eukaryota > Metazoa > Nemertea > Palaeonemertea > Tubulaniformes > Tubulanidae > Tubulanus > Tubulanus polymorphus. The sequence continues at coordinate 9,405,496 of NC_134029.1, read as the reverse complement.
TTATGAGCATCAGCGAACTGTTGTGATAGATTACAAAACTTGTTTGATCCCTGATTTAGTTGGTCGTATTAATGAATGGATTCAAGGTTTTCCCTTGTTGAACAATTTGATCAGTCATCCTTACTAAACTCGATTCAATCTTTTTCACATGCTGCTTTAAGGTTTGCACCTTATCATCGGAGGTCAAGCCGAAAAGAGATTGTGCAATTCTACAATAAAATCCTTAAAATTGTTTCCGCTTTAACAGGTATCAGGGAATTTATAATATCTATGTTTGCATTCAGTTCCCTTCGAGTTTCGCTGATCTGAAAATTCAACTCTCTTATAACTACATTCAGCATATCACAGCCATCATAGGGCGAGTTTAGAGGCTGACGAGGATAGGGTAATTCCACATCATATTCTAGATCAAACTTGGGACACGGAATACAAAACGTTCGGACTCAGGTCAGAATTGGTCATCTCAATGTCTAAATTACTCACTTCTACAGGACTTATATCTCTAGAATCGGATTTCATTTAATTTATGCATTTGGTCGATAAAATCTTGCAAAACTGCTGAATAGTCTAATGTTACAAAACCTATGGTTGTACCCTTCCTTGGATTCGGAGGTGCATTGGTAGTATTGATTAATTTCAGTGGTACCTGCTTCTTAAAAACTTGCACAATGCATTCAGAACTCCTTTCTCGTTCATAAAATTTGGACCTAGAATTAACTTTTGCTGTAGATTTTGTTAACTAAATAGACCAGGAATCGAAGCACAACTGGCCAGTGTTAGAAGCAAAGCTAAGGCAGCCGTGCCATTGATTTTAGTGTAACAGGTCCATAAACTTTGAGTCATTGATGAATGGCAAGACAGTAATTGTTGGATTCAGAACAGTTTATTAGCTGATCAAATGCATCATTGACTTAAACAAGATTTGAGTTGAGTTTATATACAGAATTCTGGTAGGAAGGTGTGTTTACCTTTTAACTAAGAAATAGTGCTGCATGAGTAACAATGAATGAAAATACTAACAAAAACCAAGTTGAACTAGGTGCATAATTAACATTCATACAAAATCACTGCATCTCTATGATAAGGCTTTTTTTAGCTCCGCTGTGACCGAAGGTCAGCGGAGCTGATGGGTTAGGGGGTTCGTCGTCGTCGTCCGTCCGTCCGTCCGGTGTTCGGTGTCCGGCGTCAACTTTTTCTTTATATCCCTACTAATCCTACAGTTCTGATGGGATCTTGATGAAACTTGGTATGAATGATCTATGGGGGAGTGCCTACAAAAGTACAGAGCCATATTTTTGATTTTGCATAAATTATGCAAATTAGGGCTATTTTTAGATTTTCACTTAAATGTGACCAATTATAATTTACTTGTCATTATAGTAAAAACCAATATCAGTCTAGTAATTAAATTTCACATATGCCCGTTGTAAATTGTTCTGATGCCCGAACAATCAACTTTTGAATCTTACAGAGATATATTCAGTTTATTTGTTAGAATTACATTTAAGAAAAAAATAATTTGTGTTTGTATTCTTTCATTACAAATTTGAAAATATAAACTGACTTAATTTGTAAAACATAAATAATTGTTGTTTCTTGTTTAACTTTTTGGAAGTAATCTCCCAAAACTTGTGCATATTGATTTATTAAAAGCTGCTTTCTCCACTCACTAGCTTCCTCCTTTATGTACATCATTCTATATCGAAGCAATTGCATAGATTTTTGATAAATTTCACTTGGTGCCTATACTTGGGGACTACAGTTTGTTCCACTTATGACTTCAGTTCCAACAGTTTGTCAGTTTAGAGTATGTTAGTATGATTATTGGTATTGTGGCCCTTCTCCAAGTGGCTATAATGTCCCTGAACATCTAGTTTCAAATAGATACTGATGTGATAGTCTATGCTCCAAGCCACAACAAAGACAGCGGAGCTATATAAGCCGACAGGCTTCTTGTTTAAAATTAGTTGGAGCACGGATCCGCCGCCTTTATTTGGGTCATTTTGGTAATGAGGAAATTTTTTTTTTTTAATTTTTATTTCCGTCGCCCTTCCACATAAATTCACACATGTTGTAAAAAAATTTATTTACCAAATTAATTTTGAAATACATGTACCAAAAGATCTTTTTTTTATTTTTATTTTTTTTTCTTCACCCTTCCAAAATTTTCCTTAAAAAATCTGTGCTCCAACTAATTTTAAAAAAGGCCTAATGTTCCAGTTCGTTAGAAGAGACATACATTAACTATAGTGAAATAAGACAAACTGCAAATGAAATGTTGTAAACACATCATATTGGTGATTGACTCCATGACTGGGTTGCAAATATCTGAATAAGCAGGTTTAACAGTTTTTTCTTCAAAAATCCTGTTTTCAATGTCATGTTCTGTGATTTTCTATCGATTCTAGCATTTCTTCAAGCCTCCCATCATTCGGTCCAAATATGTTTGTGTAGCAAGAATTTGCAAATCGCAATCACAAATCATTATCATCAGTCTAAACATTATAGTATTCTAACAGATCAACATGATCATGTGTCACCCCATGAAAAGCTCTTGATGCAATACAATATACACTATGAGGATGGAATCATGCAGTGGGGCGAAATATGATGCCTATTTCCTTTTATAGGAATATGATTATTGGAACATATATATAGACTAGACAGATGGGGGTTGCGCCAATCGCCAATCTTTGCGCAACATTAATAGCTTGATCCGGCGAAGTGGGGGACTTACTCAACACAAAAGACTTCATATGAGGCAATATGCCGTGGATAAATGGTAACATAACCTGATCTCCTGTTTTGTTTAACCGACCGGCCAGACCCACGACATTATTTACATAAGATTCCAATGACTCCGTCCCCCTCATTCTCCTCTCCATCAGTTACTGTTCTAAAACCCAAGTATATTCCTTGTTTTAAAATCTAGCCCGAAATTCCTTTTCAACAGACTAATGTTTATGCACACTATCCTTGCCCCAGTTTACCCTTGATAATAATCAAGCATCCTAGACTTAAAATACGTAGGGAAAGCCACAAACCGCTTTTTCTGTGACCACCCACCAAATAAGCCCGTGTATTGAACGGCCTCAAAAACTGTCAAAGCTTTCAGTTGCTCTTCCTGTGAATGAAATGTAAGCATTCTGTTGCATCTGCATGCCTCTCAATGTCGCCTGCAGATCCACCTGGACTAAACCTGCCAGGGCAGGAAACACCGGCACTGCTGCCACACCACCATCCTGACCCACTGGACCATTCACACTGCCTCCCAAAACACAGATGGGTACATTCATGATTAGTTCAATAAACTTACGTAACGTAATTAATACACACAGAGCTGCATTCTCCACCAGTGAAACAGGGTGAAACCAATAGTTATTGATTCGGTTTCCTTCCTCAAGAATGATAAGTTACGAAAGCAGTTGGTTGTATGTCAGTGTATCTTTATTTTCAAGGTTCTCGGTGTTCCGTCCAATGAGTCGCGTGGTCAATCTCTGAATGAGGAGTCCCCCACTTTTATACAGCTCCCAGCCCCCTTTATTCTACTGTGGCGGATGGTTTCATTTGTTCCATAGAGGGCTGTATTTGTTCTGGTCACTGCCGAAGTAACTAAATTTAGAGAAATCAATAATGTTCAATGAGACATGCACCGTAGTCGTTGTTAATAAATAATTTTGGTCAGATGTTGAGACTTGGTGACACGTGCCTCCCAGGGAAATTTATAATTAAAGACTGCCTTTGTTTCACTACCCATAACTGAAATCATAACACCTGTGTCTATCAAAACATTATATTGCCACTATTGATATTTGCCACTACAGTCCTGGCAACTGAAGCTAGTATAGTGGTGCTCTGTTCATTCGATTGCTCTCTTCTATCATTTTTAGTCAAATTCGATAAACTTTCGAATAGTGCAGTTAGTTTGCTCAGAATATTTTGATCAAAAAGATCTGTACATTCAACAGTTGGCAATTTCGTAGCAAAAATTCTACATTTATTCTCAAGATTGAGGGTAGCTGAAGCTCCTGTATGATTAACTTTTGACATGGATTCTAAGAAATTAGCCAGATCATTTAGTATTTCGTCTCAAGACCTTTGGCATACAGGTAACCTCTTTTTTCCCTTCTAACAGTTTTCAATAGTTTGATTCTGTTGTATACATTCAATAGTCCTCCCCATAATGTTATGGGTTCCCTGTTCATTTTTGAGGCAAGATCAGCCTTAGCATCATTTGTAGATATTTTCCTGATACAAATGCTATCATGATTGACAAAAGAATTAGTGTCAACAAAACCATCGATAAAGGGTTGTAAATTATCATCTCTCTTCTTGCGTTGTCTATTAGCCACACCAACCACTCCATATATGTATGGATCTAATGAATGGATCTTAATAAAACCCATTCCATTTCTTTACCACCAAACTTTTCCTTAGATAATCTAAAAACATTTTCTGAATTAATTTCTGATGCATTCCCTTGTTCGTCCTTGCTTCAATTCATAAAAATGATTCCCAGCTCTATCACTTAAACACATTGGGAAAGCCACTACAGCTGCTACTTTTTCCAACCCCCAAAATTGACCCTAGCATCAAAAATCTAATAAAACTTTTTACATCCTCATCTGAGTTCCTTGATAATGTGTTATTGGGTTTGAATGGCAATTTGTCAAAAGTTTCTGTACCAAGCAATGCAATCTGCGCTTGCAGCTGTATTAGCTGCAACTGCATATCGGGTAGACCCAATGCTAATGCCTGTCTACCATTCTCACCCTGTTCTACGGACCCATACAATGTTAGAATTGGTACATAATTTTGTCTAATTCCGTTTGAAGACTTACTTGTTGCGATGTCATACTAGTCACTTTCCTGTGACATTGCCCGGTCATTCTCCACCAGTAATAGAAATGAAAGTTGGACGAATCTTCTCCAGCGAAACAATATGCTTGTATTCTATATAGAGTATGTTTTCTTGCTCTCTGGCTGTTCTCTCTCCGTCTGGTCTTCCCGTGTCTATTTTGATTTCGGGAACCCTCCTTATATTTTATCCACTTGCGAAACTCCCACATCACGCGATCGTATGAAGCCTAAATTCTCATTATGGTAACAGCAACACTTTGAACTTGTAGTCGAAAATGTCTGTCTTGATTCAAGTTCTTTCTTTACATGGCTGATAGTTGGTTTCTAGTTCTTAATGATAAGGTTTTCATTTTTAATCACTTCTTATGTCTGGGTGGAGATTATGGCTGTATTTGTCACCAATCATCCATTCTTGGCTGATATCATATATCTCTGGATGCATTGAAGTTATGTTCATTCTGTGTGGTCCTGACGCCTACATGCTCAGTCATGATTGCTTGATCAAAAAGTCCCTGTCATTGATACAGATCATTAAACTTAGAGTCATTGATGAACGGCAAGACCATAAATGTTGGATTCAGAGAACAGAAGTTTATTAGCTGATCAAATGCATCACTGACTCAAACAGGAATTGAGTTGAGTTTATATACAGAATTCTGGTAGGAAGGTGTTTACCTTTAACTAAGAAATAATGCTGCATGAGTAACAATGAATGAAAATACTAACAAAAACCAAGTTGAACTAGGTGCATAATAAACATATCTATCATAATGTTCCAGTTTGTTAGAAGAGACATACACTAATTATAGTGAAATAAAATAAACTGCAAATGCATTGTTGTAAACAAATCATATTGATGATTGACAGGGTTACAATCATCCGAATAAGCAGGTTAAACAGTTTTTTTTTCAAGATTCCTGCTTTCAATGTTATGTTCTGTGGTTATCTATTGATTCAAGCATTTCTTCAAGCCTCCCATCATTTGCTCCAAGTATGTTTGTGGAGCGAGAATTAGCAAATCGCAATCACAAATCATTATCATCAGTCTAAACATCATAGTGTTTTAACAGATCAACATGATCATGTGTCACCCCATGAATAGTTCTTGATGCAGCACAATACACTATGAGAATGGAAAATTGGGGCGAAATATGATGCCTATTTTCTTTTTATGTCTATGATTTTTCTGTATTACCTGATGTTTTCTTTTCGATGAGGTTCATGCTAGTCCAATGTGCTGATTCAATGGTCATGGTCAAATTCCAAAGCTCAGCCATGTTAGTTGTGGTGGATTTTGGCATAGAACGAGGAAAACCAATTTTCAGCATATATACAATAATTTACAATTTAAATGAACACATCAATATATCAACATAACATCTGATAATTTCCTACAGTTACTCCATAACCCATACAATAACACCCTTTGTGCAGTCCCTAGAGTTACTATGATAAGGATCGTGAGATAATAAATGGCCTATGTGACCTGAACAATAAAACGATGAACGGCCATGTGCATTGAATGAGCCGTTGTCACTTAGAAACGTGAAGCCACGCCCCTACGCACCGTTGAGGTGGTAAACGAAAAAAGGACGCATTTACTAAAAATTAAATTTATATAAGCAGGCACGACAACGAGAAACGGAGGGCGTTGCCAACCGAAAAAGATTTTAATAAAAAGGGACGATCGATGGAACGCTCACACCCGTAAAAATGTCGATTTAGCCAGTAAAGTTAGTTGATGACGACCATCTTTCTACGTGCCATTAAACAAAGATGAGTAGGGTAGGTGGCGCCAGCTGATGGTTGGCTTACTCTCAAAGTCGTTTATGGCGGGCGCCAGTCGTCTAAAGCAACTTGGCTATTATGTCAGTACAGGTAAGTATTTTTAGGAATACAATTTTTCAATCGAAAAATGAAATTTTTCACTACAAGGCAGTGTCGACATCTACCCTGGCTACCTGTGTGTACTCATGCTGATAGCTCACATTAACTAGAGATCCACGGATCTTAGAAGGGCGGACAAGAATATCAATATTTTCTTATTAAAGGCATCGACTGCTGAAATTTGTGCGGTGATTTACGCAGTAAACGTACAATTTATGACAGTTTTACGGCCTATGACAGTGTACCTTTACCTCTTCATCCTGGAAACTATATCATCAGTACTCTACGTTATAAATTATTACTTACTTCATAAAATAAACGCTAAACCAAACGAAAATCTAACAGTCTAATGTCAATCAGTGCGGCGCCTGGTTTGGGCCAATTCGATTGTGCGAGCATTGACAATGTAGCGTATTGATTGTATCTCCGGTTTTTGCATGATACTATAGATGTGGGGATACGGAATCAATACGACGACTATCAAATTTAAAATAAACATATGATAAGACTGTCCAATGACTGCGAAATGAGAAAATCCTACAAAATGGCACACGACTATTCAAGCAGATTAATAGACCGGTTTGTCTGCATCGTATAATCGAATATGCCCTTAAATTGATTGGCTGCGGGAGATCAGCCAACTGCAGGGAGCATTTATTTTGCATCAATTTAACAATGTACAACAGCCTTCTAGATGTTTTATGAAACAAAATACTCCTTGGAATATTTTTAAAAATCGTGTTTTCAAAAAAAATTTCAAAAGATGTGAACGTTTCTCCCCAAAATTGAATTTCAAAGCATGTACAACAGAGTCTTTGTGTTGAGCCAGCAATAGTTAGTCAATGGCATTACCACCCAGCCTATTAAGAACTTCTCAGGTGGTTGATTCATTGGTCCAGTTATTATTTTCCCTGCTAACTCCCACCTATGCAAAAAGACTCAGATTGACTAATCTCCTGATCCATTGATCAATTGACTGGATAGAATTATCAGTTTCTTGAGAACACGTGCTACCCAGGTTCTGTCACTTGTTCATAGCAACCAATATTTTGTCTAGTTACGATAGAAACATACCTCAGGAGTTAGAATATTAGTATAGTTCTTAATATTCATTCGACTTCCTTTCTAAAATGTGTCGAAAATCTTTCATGTTAAATTTTCTACAACATTAAGTCGTTTATTTTTCCCTCTTTTCATCGAGTGTGCATCGGAATCTGCTAAGGTCATAATGCCCTTAATCCCTTTTAAGTGGACGCTGGCGCCAGCGAAAATGTTCGCGTACTGGTTCCAAAGCCCCTTGTGCTTCCAGAAAAGCAGGCGTTGGTGGTCCGCGCAAACAGCGCTCAAAAAAGATTAAGCTCTTGGACCCTTGAATTCTCGTCAGGGCAAGAGAAATTCCTCCACAAGGCGGTTAGTGATCTTGCATATGCAAACCGACGCATATGTTTTCTCGAAAGTTTTTGCCAACTCAAAGATTGCCATTCCCGCTTAAGCAGGCTTCACTGAAGGGTCATCAATATCATTACCCCCGATTTGCAAGATGATTATTTGAGCCAGCCTCTTCACTCTTTCAACAACCTGCTGCGAATTAATCTTGCTGACAGTACCCTCCGCTTATGCCTAGGAGCGTTGAATCCCTAAGAAATTCCTGACAGATTCCACCCTTCTGACAGAACCTGGGCCTGTATTGGCGACGAAATCGTTTAACTGGTGGATATAACTATTGCCCAAAATTACCACGAACAAGGGTTTATGGGACATTGTCGAATAGGCCTATATAGAAATACGTATAGGTATATGAATATAAGTACCGGTATAAATTCTGAATGCGTATTGATTACGCAACGGTCGGATTACGACAGATAATAGAAGATAAATTCTCAAAGCAGACCTATTGTTGTGGAACCTGTAACAGAAAGAATGACCCGGAAGTTGTCTGTGATTGACAGAACAGTGAAGCGAGAGACATGGTTACAAGCAGCAGCGCCCGCTGGCAAAAAGGGCGCTAGTTGATGGCCCGGTTGTCGCGCCATAAATATTGTTATGCCCTGTTCCGATGCAAAACCCTCTTTTATTGTGACAGGGGCTGATCCAGGGGGATGGGTAGACAGTATTGGAAGGAAATTTAAGGGCACCCTTCTGAGCTTAGGAAAATTTTGAAAATATGGTACCATTTAAAGGCTTTTAGAGGGCTTCTAGAGGCTAGCAGAGCAATCCAGAATAAACGAATCCAAGACAAGATTTCAACAAATGCGGATAAAAAATGAAGCTGGCGAACCCATGAAAGAATTGTTGTCGCCAACTTCAAGATCAACAATGAATTTCACAGAAGACACCCATAAAAAACACTGGCATTGTTTTTCATATTTTCCCTAGTGCCCCTATTATCTTTAAAAGTGCCCCTTAACAATTATACAGAATATGGCTAAGTTGCCCCTTCATTGTTAACAATTGGCAAAAATTGCCTCGTCTTCACATTTATCCGTATGTCGAGTGCCGTATTCCAAACCAAAAGTGCCCCTATAATTTTAAAAATTAGGCAAAAAGTGCCTTTTTCTTCAGCATTCACCGCGAATTAAAGCCTGAGCGTGCCCCTTGAAAAGGCAAAGTGCCCTTTTCTTCAATATTTTCCGCGTATAGTGCCCTCTTCTAAAGTACGAGTGCCCCTTTAGCCCTCCCTGAAAATGCAAGGACAAGGTGCCCTCATCTAAAGCATGAGTGCCCTTTTTAATTCATCATGATTAAAGGCCTAATATCAAGTATGATTATCTCTCCTCACTTTCTCGGCAGCAGTATTTACCGATTAATTTTATAATTATGCCCGGATTCCGGACACAGAATTAGCGGTTGCTGAAATAATGCCGTCAAAAATATTGCCGGTGAAATTTCGAAGGGCACTTAGAAATTCTAGACCGTATTGGGTAATACGGCTAATACGGTCTGGATCCGCCCCTGTGTGACTCTTGAGGATGAGGAATGGCTCTGTGACATTCGATTCAGTATGAACAATGGAACTCAGCAGGAGTGAAATCTGTCCGGGAATCCCCCAAATTGCATGAAATTCAACATAAAACTTTCTGCGGAGGGCCTTCGGCTAGTCCAGGTGAAACTAATTCAGTGCTTTTTCAAACCAAAACCAGAATTTCCATGTGGTCCTGGATCCGCCATGAGTAGATATATTCATTGTTGCAAATGTTTTAGGGAATAACATTTCCCCTCTTCAGGCGTAGTGCAAGTGATTAAATTTTTGAAGACCTTTTGTGAATTATCTGCACTCGATTTGCACCATAGGTCTTATATCTGACCGATTCACTTTTAATGTAAGCTGATATAATCATACTGTTGGTCGAATGATAAACGCCCTCAAATTCGTAATCCATCTCCTGACAGGATAACGGTGCTCAACTTGCAGCAGCCCAAATCTGGACCCATGTTTATGTCAGAGAATCTATCTCTTTACCGTAAATTATTAAACACCTGCAAGGTATCACTGTCTTATCATCCATCACTGGTAAACCAATGTCTGAGCTAAGTGTGAAAAAACAATCTAGTGGCACTTCGCATTGTATGGTATAAATGCGACATAAATCTAACTTTCAACGTATTAATAGTCCATGGTGCGTTAATACTTTATCATTTCAATTTCTGTTCAATTCTAAACAACAATTCAATCTCAAAACTGTCTTATGATATCATGGTTTGCACTGATTTATTCCATAGAAAGGACATTGGTCACAAATAACCAAAATTTACAACAGTTACACACATATCGAAATTATTGTTATGCATATATTGCCACGAAATGAGCTATTTGCTTTAATGATGCCGACACAACCATATGTCTATCGCTGTAGCTGTCCCATGATCTACAAATCTGCTCGTGCTGCTGCGTGAATTTCATTCTCGTTTTTATCTTTAAGTTGGCAAGTCTGGCATTGGAATGAGAGAGGCTTCACCATGAGTTTGACTTATGAGTAGATTCAGATTCAATTGTCCTTTTTGGGCCTTTGAATTTAGACGAGTGTGCCACCCTTTGACATCGTTGTTAGTTCTATACACTGGCCATGTTGCTGGTGACCATATTTGTGAGTTTATCTATGTCCCAGATATATGCTGTCAATTTTTGCCATTTTTAGGTTGCATTTGCAATTTTAGGTCTTATGATTGAGACTTTCATCAAACAATAGAACAAATTGATCTTTCGACGTAACATTTTTTGTTAACAAAGTTTTAGAATATGGCGCAATTCCATATTGTGTCATGTAGGCAACCTTGTTTTTGCCACATTCAAATTCACGAGCTATCTCACAATCAGAAAACATTCTGAAATAGGACACCAACATTGTCATAGGAATTGATTGAGTAATGGCTCGTAACGGATTTTAAACACCAGATTATCTCAGCTTTCATCAAAGTTTCATTCTTTGATACAGACTGGTCTAATGTTCCGGTACTACTTTAACTTCTCTTATTCACTACAAGAGAAAAATCATCTTTGCCTCTACTACTACTATTATTCGTGTCTTCGCTCATACTTGTTGTTGTGGCGGAACTCCTATTATTATTAAGGATTGACTGTATAGTTAGTAACTGCAGTGGTAGATTTGGTAGAATTAACAAATTTCGCCACTTTCTTTATGCTATCTAATATATCGTGGTTCCTACTTGCCTTTGAAGTGAAGGTGGCTAAAATTCTCAGCCATTTTTACCTATCCCATTCTTTGAAGGCTTACACAATTTTGTCCATGAAACCAACAATGCCTAGTCTGCTATATTGACCTCCGCAGCAGCAAAATTAATCAATTCCACAACCAAAGCATATTTTTGATTTTAGGTAAATCATCACTGCACTTGGACAGGATTTGTATCCTAACAGCTGTCTCCAAACCACTGACAGGTTTAGTTAGACACCCACCTCCTTGGCAAGATTCTCAATGACTGTGGTATAGTCATGGGCGAATTCCAGCAGCCTCTGTTTTCTGTATTAAAATCCTTCTTCACAAGGAGATTGAAAACCTATCAACAAAATCCTTTCAAAAGCCTCCTGATCAGTTGGTACAGGATCTAAAGTCTTCATTCCTATATTAAAGCACTGTAACCTTGCTGTTATTTAATGTGAATATGCATTTAGTAACGAAAAAAATAATAGCATTTTACTATCTACGTGTAGTTATTTTCAAAGAATATGTAAAACACAAATTTGTCTTGTAATTCGGGTACCCGGTAACACATTTTAATGGCGTTTAAAGCAAATTGCATGGTAGAGATTGAAGTGCTAGAACATTCAATGCATCAGCTGGAAGACTAGCATATTTCTCTGCTTCACTTTTTTCACTTAACTCATGGGAGTCTGTGTTGGGATTTCTTTCTTCACAGATTTTTCTATATTTCATTCATCAGGACTTGTTCGTTTTGCAATAATGTATATTTTGACCTTTTGGCCTAGCGCTCTACGTTTAGAGTTTAATGTAGTCTGCAATTGGTTCATTGCAGATCAACTCTGAAGAAATGAATTAACAGAAAAATCATGCAAGATCACACAAATGAAATTCTACCCACGAGGGCTATTTATCCAACATCACGGTAAGAACATAAAAATTCATAATCAATGCCTACAGGGGTAATCTTTAACGAATATTGCACTCCATTGAATATTGAGCTAATCATGGTTGAGGTCTGTAATATGCAAATATCAGGATGATGGTTCTTTAGAGCCCCTTTAGATTCTTTGCCTTCACATTTAGATTGCTCTAACTTGGAAGTTTTTAATCTAGACAAAAGCATGGGAAGCTGTGAACTTTTGTTGATGAAATGTTCATTTTTGCAGACATTGCAAATTTCATTCAGGTTTTTGCAAAATATTCTAGCTAGAGGTCCTGTTGTTTTCCTTATGATATCCTTAACCTAACCATGTCATATATTTTATTAATTGCAAAAATATTCTATTTCAGATTTGCTCCATATATCGTCCTATTAGCTGTCTCTAAATTGGCACGATGTTTTGGCCTGTTTTTGACGTATGATGTGTTGAAAACTGTTCACGTCGTCCAATTCCTCTGTATCATCAAATTAGGGTAGGTCTCGAATTTTTACTTGAATATAGTGGAACCTCGTTAATTGGATTGAATGATTTATCAGTTATTGCAAACCAAAAGACTTGGGTACAAAAAAGGACAATTTCACCTCCTGTAGTTCGCTAAATGAGGTTTTACTGGAATTGTAATCTGGTACCAATCGGATTGACACATTCCTTGGCTTGCAGTGTGAATTGTGCTTCATTCCTCAGTGGTCAATTATGGAGGGGCTCTGTAACAAAAAATTCGAATTATATACTCCAAAACAAAATCCTGTTAATTCAACGTTCTGTATTTCAAAAAGCCCCTTTTTGTTGGAAGGTTTGTTGGGACATACCCACTGAATAAAGGATTAATCCCTTATACCTTAAATGGTCGACACTATGAATAATCACTTGAGATTTGATTTACCCTAAGATATATGTTCCTAGTGAATGTGAATGTATGATATAGCTGGTTTTATTACAGATCTGCAGCTGTTTTTCTCGTTTTACAAAAGCCATTCTCATCTGGAACTCGGCTTACAAAAAATCAGGTAAACATTATTGCCACAAAGAATTGCTGCACTTCATCAGATTAGATGGATAAGATTCGATATACATACCACCATCTTCCTGATGTAAAGAAGTACGGTACATGTAATTATTATATAATTTCAGTGGTTACGTATTGCTAGACATGCATTTTTTGGTTCGGTGCTGAATGTTTTATGGTTGTTTGGATTGACGTTGTGCGGACCGTTGCGTACGATCGTTCTGTTTGAACACAGCGATATAATCGTTATAGCTGGAGCCAGCGCATTGTTTACAAATACTGGTGGAGGTCCCTCTAAGGTAATAGGAAGAAACAATGTAAAAAGCTCAATACAGTGCTCACCAATGGCTAAGTTGCTGAATCTGTAAACCTGGGATATTGGGAAATCCAAAAATTGCTAATTGGAAATTGCATACCTCAGAAGTAATCAGTTCCAAAAAATCAGTTATGCAGAGTACTGTGATATAGGGATTATTAATATAGTATGGATCCCCCCAAAATTTTCGGTTGCCTTGAGTTTTGAGCCAATTTTTAGTATCTTTCACATGGGACAGTTTTAATTGAAAATGGACTAACCTATACATGTATAGACGAAAGAACACAATGTTAATGCCTGGACCTTTGTGATTTCTATTTTAGTTTCGCGGTGCTGTTTTCTTCTTGTTGGCAGTTATCGGTTTGTTGTTATTTGATCACGATGACCTCGTCTCTAAAATAGCTGACCACCGTATCCTTTCTGATGAACATAGAAGTTCTATTTTATGATAACAATCGCTTTATCAATCATGATGATATGTATTTTTGTTTCAATTTTACTCAATATTGAGGATTGAATTTCTTGAGCCAGTTTTTCTAAATTCGGTTGTTAATTTATACCGTCAGATGAAAAGTGTGGTAACAGTGCAGTTTTAATTGGCTTCGTGGTCAGTTGTCCATTTGTTAACTCTTACGAGCTTTTGAATGACTACCCCCTGGTTTTAGAATTAATCCTTGACATCAAGACGTCACAGCTGAGGGTCATCATGGTAGCGTCATAACTCATAGCTTCTATTTTGTAACAGCATGGATCGGACTTTCAGATCATATGGTATGTATATGCTTGCTAAATCAAGATCATTGATATTGACCTTGTTTGTTTGAAATTCTTCATTGCAAAAATAGTATAGTATGAAGTCTCGATAACGTAATCCAGATTCAACCAATCCAAATTTAGTTATTTTAACATTTAAATCAAAAATCATGGTGGAAAAACTAAACGTGAAACATCAATGATGACGATAATCAGTACCAGTATATGAAAACTACTATGCCTATAAGACAGATGATCGAACCAAATAGAATTTAGTCATTCACTGGAGACTTTGTAGGGCCGTTGAAAATCTATGCTTAAGAGTAGAATTCATTCTTCCTTTCTGCAGTATTTAGGACATGATGCCATTGAGGCTATCATAGTACGAACTACTCCTCAAAGACTTTTTTTCCCGATTTTTAGCCCACTTAGGACTTTAGTCCCAGCGGGCTATTGCGTTCACTTTTCGTCCGTCGTCCGTCCATCCGTAGACGGAATCCAGTTATTTTGGGAAGTTTTGAAGACGCTTCAAAGTAACGTCTTGATATTTGGGTTACACATGTATCTACCCTAGACACATCTTCAGCCCAAAAACTGGCCCTGTCAGATTCAAGATGGCGGACTGGCAGCCATTGTTGTTCGCCAAAATCAGCACTTTTTACACATTTTTGAACTTTTTGAGGGAAATTTTGGAGACGCTTAGATCAATGACCTTGATCTTCTGGATGTATGTGAATCCCCCCAGGGCCAATCAGCATAACAAAAATTGGGTCGATCGGACTCAAGATGGCCGTCCTATGACCTTTTTAGTGCCAAAAAATGTTAATTTTGGCCCAAATTCCGAGTCCTGTAGCTTCCTACTGGTATATCATTTCTCATTGCAATTTGTGATGGGTATTCTTTGGAAAGGGATGTTTAATACCTGAGACAGGTATTTTTCATCAGCCAATTATGACGCAATTGGCTGCCATCTTGGTGTCACCAGTACTCATTCGTAAATGGGAAAAAGTTTTTCCACATTATATTGATGCCTAAGCGTATTTTGATACCACAATCAATTAGAAAGTTGTAGCTCATAACATGTTCTATGATTGTGGTGTGTTTCAAGGTAATTAGATTTCGTATATGGCCACCAGGGGGCGTTGAATAATACAATATCTTAGCATTTCTTTATTATATTCGTACCTATGCATATTTTGTAACCACAATCAATCGGAAAGTTGTAGCTCATGACATCATCTATGATTGTTGTGAGTTTTAAGGACATTAGTTTTTCTATATGGTCACCAGAGGGCGTTGAATAGTAGAATAACTTAGTATTTCCTTATTATATTGGTACCTAGGCATATTTTGTTACCATGATCAATTGCAAAATTGTAGTTCATGACATGTTCTACGATTGTGGTAAGTTTTGAGGTCATTGGGTTTTGAATATGGTCTCCAGTAGTATAACTACTAGTAAGAATAGTAGAATAACTTAGTATTTCCATATCAAATTGGTAACGAGGCATATTTTGTTATCACAATAAATTACAAAATCGTAGCTGCTGACATGTTCTATGATTGTGGTGAGTTTCAAGGTCATTGGTTTTTGTATATGGTTGCCAGGGGGCGTTGAATATTGAAATTGTTAGATTGTTGAGCATTTGGAACCATTTCCCAAGTGGGCATGGTGTCCCTGGACCCCTAGTTTATTAACGCAATCAGAAATTGTGCTATTGTAGAAATCATTGACTAAATAATGTGCATATGCACGGCAGGGGTTTGTAGCATTAGTCTCAATCTCATCGGATTCGATTGACTGCAAGATCGAAATCGAAGAAATAGTGGAAATTGAGGACTCCCTGCTATAGGACTGCTCGTAGTTACTTGGTTATCTAGGATCAATTCCTTCTGCTTTTTTATTCCTTGAAGTGCATCAATTGTCAATGTAACCGAATACAGCAGGGATGGTAATCTTATATCTATTTGATGACTCACTTGATGATATTTGGATTCGGAAGCCTAAAAATCCAGTGCAAACTTGATCAACAATGAACGAATTTCCACTGTTAAGGTTAAGGCTGGCATTCAGTGGTCTACCAGCACCCCATTGGGATGTTGTCTTTATTTTTGTAGTGTGTAAAAGCTTTTAAGGAATGTTTTATTGGTAAATCTGTAGGGTGGAGTGGTGTTGTTATTTGTGACATTGTGTGCCAGTGCGGTATACCACAGCGCCGCGAAAAAGTTATCTGTAGCAGTCGGAGGAGCAAAAAGACTACATGCCCTTTCAACACTGTTCTCATTCATTCTGCTCCTGCCCTGGGCTCTATTAGTTAGCTCCGATGTAAGTTAAATTTTTTGCCACTTGGATTTGTGGACTTCATATTAAGTTAAATCCAAAATTTGCAGTTTAGTTGCTATTATTCAGCTATTTGATGGTTTCGTTTCAGACTAAACAGAAATCCATATTTTCATTATTGCCAGCGATCTTCACGATCTTGTTGATTGTATTTATTGTTGATTATTACGTCGAGAACGTGTCGACGAATAAACTTAATGCGAATAACGTTGCCCGATATGGAACGATAGCGATGCTGCTCGGTGGGTTGTTACTCAGCTGTTTCTGGAAGGATACATACACGGCGAAAATACAAGTACACAAGGAATTTATCAATGTGCTGGCCGAGGAACACATGATTTCCGGCGGGGTTATATTCAGTCTGGTGTTGTTTATATTTGGTAAGTTCATTGATTTTTAGCCCACTTGGGACTTTAGTCCCAACGGGCTATTGCGTTCACTTTTCGTCCGTGCGTTCGTCCGTCCGTAGACGGAATCCAGTTATTTTTGGAAGTTTTGAAGACGCTTCAATGTAATGTCTTGATATTTGGGTTACACATGTATCTACCCTAGACACTTCTTCAGCCCAAAAACTGGCCCTATCAGAATCAAGATGGCCGACTGGCAGCCATTGTTGTTCGCCAAAATCAGCACTTTTTACACATTTTTCAAGTTTTTGAGGGAAATTTTGAAGACGCTTTGATCAATTAGCTTGATCGTTTGTGTATATTTGAATCCCCCAAGGGCCCATCAGCTTAAGAAAAATTGGGTCGATCGGACTCAAGATGGTCGTCCTATGACCTTTTTAATGCCCAAAAGTGTCAATTTTGGCCAGAATTCTTGGTCTTGTAGCTTTCTACTGGTTTGCCATTTCTCATTGCAATTTGTGATGGGTATTCTTTGGAAAGGGATGTTTTATACCTGAGACAGGTATTTTTGATCAGCCAATTATGACGCAATTGGCGGCCATCTTGGTGTCATCACTACTCATTGGTAGGTGGGAAAAAGTTTTTCCACATTATATTAATACCTAAGCATATTGTGTTACTACAATCAATTGGAAAGTTGTAGCCCATAACGTGTTCTATGATTTTGGTGAATTTCAAGGTCATTGGTTTTTGTACATGGCCACCAGGGGGCGTTGAATAATACAATAACTTAGTATTTCTATATTATATTTGTACCTATGCATATTTTGTAACCACAATCAATTGCAAAGTTGTAGCTCATGACATCGTCTATGATTGTGGTGAGTTTTAAGGACATT
This sequence comes from Tubulanus polymorphus, assembly GCF_964204645.1. NCBI lineage: Eukaryota > Metazoa > Nemertea > Palaeonemertea > Tubulaniformes > Tubulanidae > Tubulanus > Tubulanus polymorphus. The sequence goes on along the minus strand of NC_134029.1, from coordinate 9,387,485 downwards.
AGTTATTCTATATGGTCACCAGGGGCATTGAATAGTAGAATAACTTAGTATTTCCTTATTAGATTGGTACCTAGGCATATTTTGTTATCATGATCAATTGCAAAGTTGTAGTTCATGACTTGTTCTATGATTGTGGTGAGTTTCAAGGTCATTGGGTTTTGTATATGGTCACCAGGGGGCGTTGAATAGTAAGGTAACTTAGTATTTCCATATTAAATTGGTAACGAGGCATATTTTGTTATCACAATCAATTACAAAATCGTAGCTGCTGACATGTTCTATGATTGTGGTGGGTTTCAAGGTCATTGGTTTTTTTATATAGTCACCAGGGGGTGATGAATATTAAAATTGTTAGATTGTTGAGCATTGGAAACCACTTCCCAAGTGGGCATGGTGTCCCTGGAACCCTAGTTCATTTTCTAGCCTTCAGAAATCCCCCTGTGGTATTGTACAATTGTGAAATTTAATAGGGTGGCTGGCACCGGACCACTACTGTGGCAAATAAGGATCACTCATACAATTGAAACTGTCAATTCCATGTTGTTCATATATTGGGCTTTCCAATGATACTTTCCTACATTCTGATAAAAATCAATTCTCTGTTTTAACCAGAAAATGAAAGTGAACTATTCTAATCCTTTTACAATCCACACCGCAACTGTGGAGTCAAGTTCTTATGTTTATTTTCTTTTTTCAGCAACGCAGATACTTACTAGTCCAAATCGAGCTGGTCGCGGTGGCAGTTTCATCGGATATTCAGCTACTGGGTTGCCTTTATACAGCATAACTGGTGAAGCATTACAGCGAACTTCTCATTCTATACTAATGGTAGCTCGTAGTGGCCTGCGAGCGATTCTAGAAGACCCTGACTCCCGCAGTATTTTCTATTTTCTCTGCGTCAATCTGGTATGTTTATTATTTTTAGCCATGTTTATTTCAACTAATTCCGAGATCCCCTCACACGAAGAATTTAAGCTTGAAATATGTTTCGAATTATGATTAAAATGTTCAACTAAACAGTATAAAGTAAACTGAAAATTTGAGATCAAGAAGCTTGACTATAGCCTACTTCTTTGATCATAATTGCCAATTTAAATTTCACATGATAATGTATTCTTTTGTATTCTTTTGCAGGCTTTTACATTCGTTGAATTAACTTATGGTGTGTGGACAAACAGTCTCGGGCTAATATCTGATGGGTTTCACATGCTGTTTGATTGTTCAGCACTCGTAATGGGTTTATATGCTGCAGTAATGAGTCACTGGAAAGCCACCAGGATCTTCTCCTTTGGGTATGTCAGACCATTCAAGCATTCAAGAATCCAAAAGTTTCAAGGATAGATTTTTAGACTTATCGATCCCATAAGCCCACATTATAGCACTATGTACCGAAAATATTTCAGTATCGGAGGTGTTTTGTTATCCTCAGCTCCATTGGTACATAAGAATGTGGCCAACTCAATTTTGATCAGTGATTTTTGCTTGGATGATAATTTGAGTTCTGGAAATTCTATTGATATTCTATTGTAATGATTCATAGTTACATGTGACATGTTAGAAGTGCAGTGATACAGTAGAACTCGCATAAGTCGGGCAGCTTTAAGTCGGAAAATCGGCCGAAATTCCAAGGTCCCGATTTTTTACTTACGCCAGTTCTACAGTAATTTGCCTTGAAATGGTTAGAGAATAACGGTCTGCAATGCAACTCTCTTCACCCCAAGTTAACTTGATTAATGGTACATTCTTTATATGTTCTTTGTTTCAGTTATGATCGTGTAGAGGTATTGTCCGGATTTATCAACGCCCTCTTCCTGGTAGTGATTGCTTTCTTCGTATTTACTGAAGCAATAGCGCGACTCCTCGACCCTCCTCACATCAATACTGATCGCCTGTTGGTAAGCAACATCTATCTATCTATTAAATTGACAAATTAGATGTCAAACCTGTATTTCTTAAAATGGTCTTCTTAAACATGGTCATCAATGTTTTTTGGTTTGTTAAAGAATCTAACTTGGATAACTTTTTCGCTAGCTTGGGACTTACTAACTTATGTTCACTCTTTGTCCTTCCGTCTGACCCCTCCAGTGGATTGGGAAGTTTTAAAGATGGTTCAGTGGATGGTCGTGGATAGCAGCCATCTAGTCTTATCATGCATAGAAAAAGGTTTTCTGATGAAAATGTGGAAGGTTTCCATTCATAATCTAGAAATTTGAGGATTGTAAGCATTGTCATAGGACACATCTGCTTACATGGAATTGGGGTTATCTAGGTTTTTGTTCTCCCCAGCAGGCGGAGTTGTTGAATTACATAAGATTTTCCATTTGTATTGGTACCTATGCATATTTTGTAACCTCTTACATTTTGCAAATCTCTAGCTCCAGGACATCCTATTATGGTTTTTGTATGTTCACCAGGAGGCATTGAAGGCCAGAACAACGTGGTATTTCCATATAGCCTAGCCATTTTTTGGACTTTCGCTTTAGCGAAGACCATTTTGTTATCGCATATGAAACTTTCTTCCTTTGGTACAAAATAACTTCCAAACGAGGCTTAGTTTCTCTTCGGAACTTTTAAAACATTCAATGCAGTAATAAAAGCTCTAACCCTATTTAATTCCATCGGAATCGGTTGCTTATTTGTCAGTTAAGTTATTTATTTGTTGTTGGAACTACATTTCATTTCAGAAGAACACATGCCCTTTTACGTATATTCATGCTTCACACATGTGCGTGACACATATACTAGCTGCAATGTGGTGTATTGATCTGTGCATATATGAAAAGTGCCTCGTGGGACCTAGTTTAAGTTTTCTTGGAAACTGCAAATGATTCAACTGCCAAGGTTCGTCGCGGCTGGCCGTGAAAAGCAGTGAATTTTATAGAAGGGCAGTAAAATTGGGAAAGAGGGGAGTGAATCTAGGAAATTGTTCAATTTACGAAAAAAAATTGTCTTACAAACTTCGTACACAGTGTATAGAAATCGTCATTCCATGAATGTGGAGAGTGTCTATTTGAGTTAGTGGAGAAAACCCGCTACCATGTATATTCATGATGAATCACCATGCAATTGTGTGTGATCGAGATCGTATCAATAGACAGATTTTCATGAAAACTTCTGGATTCAATCAAGGGGGACATCTTAGGCTTTTTGATTACTTGCAGCACGGATTCTCTGAAATTCTGCCAAAAACTTCAGCCGAAGATAGATGCGTTTCCATTCATAATTTGGAAATAGACTTTGGAGAACATTTTTTCCTTGATATTTTCCGGCCTTATTTTCGATCTAATTGTCTGTAAAAAGTCAGTTTTCTCCCATCATTTGAATTCATTTCAATAGTTTTCACTTTTTAGCCCACTTGGGACTTTAGTCCCAGCGGGCTATTGCGTTCACTTTTCGTCCGTCGTCCATCCGTCCGTCCGTAGACGGAATCCAGTTATTTTGGTTATTTTCTTGATCTTCTGGATGTATGTGAATCCCCCCAGGGCCAATCAGCATAACAAAAATTGGGTCGATCGGACTCAAGATGGCCGTCCTATGACCTTTTTAGTGCCCAAAAATGTTAATTTTGGCCCAAATTCCGAGTCCTGTAGCTTCCTACTGGTATATCATTTCTCATTGCAATTTGTGATGGGTATTCTTTGGAAAGGGATGTTTTATACCTGAGACAGGTATTTTTCATCAGCCAATTATGACGCAATTGGCGGCCATCTTGGTGTCAGCAGTACTCATTCGTAAGTGGGAAAAAGTTTTTCCACATTATATTGATACCTAAGCGTATTTTGTTACCACAATCATTTAGAAAGTTGTAGCTCATAACGTGTTCTATGATTGTGGTGAGTTTCAAGGTCATTGGTTTTTGTATATGGCCACCAGGGGGGCGTTGAATAATGCAATATCTTAGTATTTCTATATTATATTCGTGTCAATGCATATTTTGTAACCACAATCAATTGCAAAGTTGTAGCTCATGACATCATCTATGATTTTGGCAAGTTTTAAGGCCATTAGTTATTCTATATGGTCACCAGGGGGCGTTGAATAGTAGAATAACTTAGTATTTCCTTATTATATTGGTACCCAGGCATATTTTGTTACCATGATCAATTACAAAGTTATAGTTCGTGACATTTCCTATGATTGTGGTGAGTTTCAAGGTCATTGGGTTTTGAATATGGTCACCAGGGGCGTTGAATAGTAGAATAACTTAGTATTTCCATATTAAAGTGGTAACGAGGCATATTTTGTTATCACAATCAATTACAAAATCGTAGCTGCTGACATGTTCTATGATTGTGGTGAGTTTCAAGGTCATTGGATTCTGTGTATGGTCACCAGGGGGCGTTGAATATTGAAATTGTTAGATTGTTGAGCATTTGGAACCACTTCCCAAGTGGGCATGGTGTCCCTGGACCCCTAGTTTATTTGTACTACTTAAATCTCAAGAGTACCAATGTTTAATTTTGATGCTGATTTAACATACACTCATGTAAATATAGGAAAGTCCATATTAAGTATTTCGTTTCTTGTTCATAAACATAATTGATTACAAAATTGAAGCTCATGACATTATCTAAGATTTTTCTGAATTTCAAGGTCTTTGGTGTCTGTGTTTGTTTACCAGGGGTGTTGAGTATATAGAAATTGTAAAGCATTTAACTAATTGGGCATGGTAAAACTATGCAGAGTAAGGCAATTCAGACTTAAGTCATAAGTTAGTTAGATAAGATATTTATAGACTCATACTGATAGTGTCTATTCCACCGTCCAGACTGTCAAAAATATGGAGAAATTCTTATTCTGTCAGAAACCCTTAATTATTTTGAGGCTAATGCCTTATTTCGCGGTTTGCTTTAACCTATTTCATTTGATCTTTGCAGGCGGTATCAGTTGCAGGGCTTTTCGTCAACTTCCTTGGTATATTAGCCTTTAGAAACTCTGCATTCAAACATGCTCATAGCCACGGCGGCAGTAGTCATGGGCACAATCATGGTGGTGGTCACGGACACAGTCACGGGGCTGGTGGTACTCATGGACACAGCCATAATGGCCATGGACATAGTCATCAGAGCCATGGACATAGTCACGCACATGGGAATACAAATATGAAGGGTAAGATCCAGTTGATGCACATGTAGATTCTTTAATGCAGGTATCAAATTTGCATCACGGAATCAGACACTCAATATTGTTTGGTTATGTCTTGATGACCACTTTCTGAAAATGTGGTGGTGCATTTACCAAAAGAATGTCCTATCTTTGTATTTCTAGCCATTTGCTGCAGTCAAGAAATCTTCAATATATCATTTCAATTTCTCATCTTTTACAGGAGTCTTTCTACACGTGTTAGCAGATACACTGGGTAGCGTCGGCGTGATCATATCAACGATTCTTATCAAATATTTTGACTGGAATATCGCTGACCCGATCTGTTCATTGTTCATATCAGCGATGATATTCCTCAGCGTAATTCCGTTGTTTAAAGAAGCGTCGATGATTTTACTGCTGAGTGTTCCAGAAGGCATGGAGAAACAAATCAATGAAGCACTGAACGAGGTTAGTACTAAAAATAGATGCTTAACCCGTTCCGGTCATGAATGGCAGTTGCTATTACAGTCAAACCCGCTTAGTTTCTGGAATCAGTTAAATCGAGATTTTTTATCTATTCTGGATATTAGTGATGGTCCATAAATGCAGCTTTTCCCTAAGTAATTCTGACTCGCATTTCATCGTTGCCAAAAGTGGCTTGTCGATTGATATGTTATTTCGCACAATAGTCGTAAGCTGTAGACTAGTCTGTAGCAGTGTCACCTCATTAAACACTGTCAGTCGCTAGCCACTCTACCTTGTCTTCTATTCTAACCAGCTAGGGATTCACTAGATGACTGCTCACCTCACTCTGCACGATTCTCAGAAATAGTGGTGTGTGCAGGCATGTGATATATTGGGAGTATGTGTCTATTTTATTGTGAGTGTGTATGTTATATTGCGAGTGTATGTTATATTGCGAGTGTGTATTATATTGCGGGTGTGTGTTATATTGCGAGTGTGTGCGTTTTATTGCGAGTGTATGCGCTATGTTGAGAGTGTGTGCGTTGTTGCGAGTGTGTGCACGCTATGTTGCGAGTGTGTGCGTTATATTGCGAGTGTGTGTTATATTGCGTGTGTGTGGGTGTGTGTAATATTGCGATTTTGTGGTTGCAGCGTCTTAGATTCGATATTACGGTATCTATACTATAAAAGGGAACTGTCGTTTTTCGTTACCAGTTTGCGTGAAATCTGTTCATTGTTTGGTCATGAAACTCGGCATGTACACAGAGGAATGGTTTCTTATGGTAAAGATAACAATTTCATTTGGATCCTGGGTCTAATTTCACCCTAATTTAAATCCCCAAAATCCCAGTAGATTCCAGAAGTTGGCAGTGTAGACGTGTAAGTGTGCACGTGTACTGTCTGTGTTATCTGTTACCGCAGTGTTGTGTCGGGTGTTTGACCCAATTTGACCCGATGAGATCAGAATTTCACTGAGCCATTTGTATCCCTATACAGAGCACTGGAAACCAGCCACTCAGTACAGGGTGAACAAATATTTATTGCAAGGCATAGTAAGGATCCAGGAATAGAGGCGCATGTTGAGAAAGGGATTATTCCAGGAGGGAGAAAAAATTGCTTGAATTTTAATTGGAAAGGTCAATCGGGATTTATTTGGCTGACATTTGAGCCGCGCCTAATTTTTCCAACCCATCGATGGGATGGGTGTTTTTACTAGTATGAACATATACCTCTAGAATCCATTGTAGGAAAAACTTAAAATGCCAGTACAACTTGTATTACAGGTTATAAAGGTTGAAGGAGTTTTAGGATATAGAGATCAACATTTTTGGCAACATTCGTCGGATGTATTAAGTGGTAACATACATTTGCAAGTGGCACCTGATGCTAGTGAACAAAAAATTCTGTCACAGGTAAGAGTGGTTTCGTTTTCATTTATCGTTACTTAACTAAGTTGAAGTAATGGACTAAAATTTCCTTCATTATGCACCCAGTTGATGATTGATTTTTATCCCATATTTCAGGTAACGCCCATTTTAAAAGATGTTGGGATAAACAATCTAACGATACAAGTCGAAAAGGAAGCCTACTTCGAGCATATGTCTGGATTGGGCAATAGTATGGAACAAGTGATCGAATTCACGAAAAATCACCAAGCGCTGAACTTCGACCTGCAAATGATCAAAGCCGTATGACCCCTTTTATAAGATCGATAGACTTTAAATACAGGTGAACACGTCACCAATGAATGCTGAAGAATTGTGTATTTTCGACTATGTTAGAAGATTCTAGGAAATCTGGTTAAGTTACTAACTGTCATTCAAGTGTTGAGTAAAATTGAACCATAAGTGCAATAATAATAAGAGAAAAACATGTCCTGTAGTGCTGTAGCATGTAGATAGAGTTTTTAGAAATGTTCAATATAGTAAACCTCGGGTATAATGTAGCGGTCGGGACCAGAAAATATTTACATTATATCCAAAATACTATTAATTTTATTAAATTCATGCTGGATATAACTAACTATCGGTTATAACAAACAGATTTTCTGGTCACGTGAAGGTTCCACTGTAGCAATATTCAATTGTTACTTAAAGTGATCTATGTTATAAAAGATACAGCTTAGTAGAAAGGAAATACCAAGACTTAGAAAAATAATATGATAAAAGTGAATCTACGCTAAATCCAACGATGGTATACCAAAGGTTTACCGTATTAAGTTGAACTTCAGGGACCAAGAAGTCTATTCAGTTCAGTACTCTTCTCATTATCACCACCAGTGCAGTAAGTATGGAATGTAGATCGATCAATATCCCCCACCATTTAAGTACCCCGTCCTATATAGTATATATACTAATAACCCCTTCCCTAAGAGGCTATATACTTTTTGAACACTCCCAAGGCCTGTGGACCCAAGCCAAGGACTCAGAATCAGTTGCATCCATATTTTTAAGTTAGCATCAAGGTTAGGGAATCTGATGTCTTACACAATGTTGAGTAGAAAGCATAGTATGTTTAATTAACGTATCATGATCTTTTGTTTGTGATGTATGTAAAACCCATGAAATCCAGATCATTTTGGATCAATTAAATCTATCCATCTTATGAGAAATCTGGATCAAGTGGGTAAAATTGTTGTTGAAATGGTGGTTATGGTGCAAAGCTCAGAATTTTGTATATTGTAAATAATAAATACATAAAAAACCTACAGCATGTGTTCTAACTCTGATAATCTTGCTCATTGTCCAGGATAAGGAGGATTCTCATTCCATTTTTACAGTGCTGTTACCCCTACTAGCAGCTTTTTAAAATCATAGGCATACTATAATTCAATAGACAGTAGAACTGACTTAATTTGGATGACTAGGGACTGCCCAGATTTCTCCGAATCGAGCAAAATCCGAATTATGAATAAAGCCGCAATCACACGAGCGTTTTTTGCCCGGGACAACTGTTTACGCGGTGCCAAATGGCCCGACCAAAAACATCGGACCAAACTCGAGCCATATTTTAGCACTAGACAAATGATTGCGTTTGAATTGCAACTGGTACCAGAAATGACCCGCTTTGCTAGAGCATTGTTTAGTATATTTAGTATCAAGTGAGTGGGTTGCGTGTGAACGCGCTCTCTACAGTAATAGTAACGAACTATCAGTTTCGACAAACAAATTTATGTGTCCCGGCCAAAAAAGTCGTTATTTCCTTTTTATTTCATCGGTTTTAACGAGATCGTTCACAACGAAATATCAGATAGAACAAAGTAACTTTTGTATCCCAAGAGCAATTTTCATCGGTTACAACGTAATTCCACAAGGCCGTAGCAGTATTATTGATCAATCGAACCCTTGTGTTTAATAACACAGAGCATTGTTTTATACAGAACCTCCCGTAGTTACTGACAATGTAGTACACTGAATACAAACACCTTATCCGTTCATATTTTCTACAACGGCGCCTCACAAACGCATACATTTTATAATTTGGCCACTTAAGTCAAAATACTTCAAAAAGTTGACAAAGGAACGAAAAAAAGTGGATCTGTGCAGAATGTTTAATTTGAAGGCTCGGAGCGGCTCATCGAACAGATTAACTCAAGAAGCAATTCGTTAGTCTTATGGTAGGAAATGATGTGTTGGTCGTTTCATAGCGTGTTCAGTGATACGTTGCGTGAGATCTTTTGAATGGTCCGGCATTAGTCACGGTGCCTCACAACTTTCCTCGAGTTTACAAGTTATAAAACGCCGGGTTCGACTATATTAGCATGTTCAGAAGCTATAATTTTTTTTTCTTCAACCTTTTACCTTTTGACTGTAATTAGACACTGGCCAAATTTGGCTCGAGCCAATGTGTGTCAATTTGGCCAGGGCCAAATCGTCTCCGTGTGATCGCAGCTTAAGTTTACATGGTTCCAGGTAAAATGAACCAACTATTTCATCCAAATTTAGTGAAAATCCGTATTAAACAATCCAAGTTCAGCTAGTCCTACTGTAAAATCCTTAGGTGCAGAGTTTTTTTCTGATACAGTAGATGCCCAACTCAAACCAATATGAGGACAAGTGATTTTAGATCCAAGTGAGCGAGAATTTGAGTTAGACAATGGAATTTAATTGCAACAGTTCAAAGCGATAATTCGGCTGGTATATTGGAGAGGAGTGTAATGTATGGCAAAAAAGATTTTGGCTCCAAGACACAGGGTTGGAATAGAATCTAGCCTTAAATATGGTTCCCCCTCCTTCATCCTGATACGTTCTAAGGGTCTATGGTTCTGCATGTCCAGAAACCAGGATGCGACAGAGAAGCACCGAATTCTAAAAGGTAAATAGTGGGCCCAGTTCTTTTTACTAATCAATCAACTAGTGAAACATTTACACTAGAACAAGACCAGGGGGACTATATAGTCCCCCCTAGATTTTTTTAGGTGCCGTCAAAATGTTAAGGAAAAATTTATTTTTTCATTTTAATATGAATTACTCCCGACACTACAGCCATCAAATACCACGGAGAACACCAAAATTACAAAACTTTCTAGGGGAGGGCCAGACCCTCCCTTTTATGGCTTCGCGCCTTCGCCAAGTTAGGGTGCCCTTCGTGATTACTTTCCTTCTTTTCGCGATTACTTTAATGCCTTTCTGTACCCTGGTTCCCCACCTTCCAAAAATCTTGGCTCCGCCGTTGCAGAAGGTAGAGAAATACAAAAACAATCTTAATTGGCACAATTTATGCATTTATTCAAAATCTGCCCATGAAGTTTCATAAGAATACAATACTAATTGCCATAATCTATGCAAATACATGTACTCAGTCTGCTCTCTAACTTTGCAGTCCTTAAGCTGATCATATAAAATCCATACAAAAATCCAGACAAAACTTCCTTTAAAAAATTCAATAATTTCTTTCTAAAAATGTACCTAATTTGCATAATTTAAGGTCTACCTGACATCTCAAAATCCACTCCAAGGTTCAATAATGCATTATAAAAGTCTAAACAATTACAAAATGTCTAGAAGGATTGATAAGTAAATATATAACATGTACACAATCTATGAATTCAAATTATAATCAATTTTAGAAAAAATCCCACTGAATCCAGATCAATTTCAATGAATAAATCAGATTTGAGAAGTAATCATTCATTTCTTAGGACCATCTGATAGACAAATCTCAATTCTTATAGTTTGTGTGAGGCCACTCAAAAGTTGATTCCTAGTTTATTCCTAGTTTGATAGGAAACTAGGAATTTTATCGATTCTGAAAAATGCGCGCATCACTTAAACTGTGTCCCATAAAAAGAAAATGTGCACTCCCGTGTTGATAAATAGCGGTCATCCAAGATGGCCGCCACAGCTATTTAGGTGTCTTAAATAACCAATTTTGAGCTTTTTACTGCTCTAGGGTGTAGAGTTTTAGACTGATTTTTCTGTGGTTTGATGATGTGGTTTAATGATGGGAGAAGGATACAACCCCTATTAGCTTTGATATATATCACGTGATTTATCAACCGGCTCTCATTAAACGGCATAAGCTGTCAGGTAATTTCGGTTTTTCGTGTGCCTGCTATTATCGGGCGTATAAATTAGTCGGCGAATTCGCTGGCAAATTTAATCGATTCGATCGGGCGAAAAAATACGCTCGTGTGCCCCTAGCTTTAATGTCAAAAAAAATATATACCCTATTACAATTTCGCATTCTCTACATGACTTTCACTCACTAGCCAGGGTATTCCTAACATATGTCCAGTTTTTATCTTTAAAAGTCGATAAAAATAAAATGCGCTTACCCTCGTAATATTTTGAAATGGTGTAGGATGAGAAACTAGGAATCAACTTTGAGTGACCTAATGAACTGATTTCTTTTTCTGACTTGAACCATAGCACAGGACAGGATCCATTACAGTGGAACCCCATCATAACAACCTCGGTAATGATTTATCCATTATTACAAACCTAGAATTTCATCCCAAATAGGACAATTTTAAAAATTTCATACCGCATTAACATACTATCGGTTATGACGAATTTATTTTTCTGGTCCCCTGATGTTGGTTGTAAAAATGTTTCGCTGTGTTCAAGACAACCCTGTATTCAATCGATGTGTTACGTTTGACAAGGATGTCAGAAACCAGTTTCACAGTTCTGGGTTTGTCGAAATTCAAATGAATTTTTCCACACCAAATGATCTGGATTAAGCGAATTTTATCATCAAACACAACCATTAGATTAACAATATCAAAAACCAGTAACAAAACATCGTCTATGTTAAAAATTACCAACTTTGAAAACGACTTATTTACATTCGATTTAACTGTAATTTGTTTATGTTCAACTAAAACATATCGTAATTACTCATTGAGTTCTTGAACAGCCCAAGAAGCTAGTAAGTGAGCTACATTTAAAGATTCAGCATCTCGTTTTAAATTTTCAGAGCTTTTACCTTCCGCATCATTTTCCAGGTCGCTCTCTTCACCAGATAGTGTGGCAGTACTATTACATCTTTTCAGTTCATTTTCGATCTCTGCCATTGCGCCATCATACTCAGTAGCTTCTAACATGTTCTGATCAGCTTTGAAGTCCATCATCATCGATCTCAATTGTTGTTGAGGCGGTTCAATCACTATAGATTGCTTATCGTTCATTTGCTGCATATGATGCGAGTTCATTCGCGGTGACACTAGCTGTCTTTGATTAGTGTTCATTTGCTGAGACAGATTAAGGTTTTCTGGAGGCGACACAAGCTGGCGTTGGTAGCTGTTAATATGCTGCATCTGATAAAGGTTTTCGGGAGGTGAAACCAGCTGCATCTGATCCAAGTTCACTTGAGGTGACAGCCATTCATTTGTATTGACTTGCTGCATCTGATTGATAAGTTTTTCTGGAGAGCCCAGCTTCTGTTGGTACCTGTCGAAACGCTGCATCTGATTCCAGTTTTCACCTGGGAATACCTGAGCCTGCCTCTGTCGAACGGGTTGTTGCTGATTTGAATTTTCCACTGGATACATAGGCTGTATCTGTTGCACTGGTTGCATCTGGTTTAAGTGCTGGGCGTTAGTCCAACCTGGACAACATGTAACATGCTGTGCTCCTAAATTAGCATTCATTGAATTTGCATGCCATCTAAAACAGTTCATCGATAATGGATACTCACTAGCCAAATCATCAGTAGTAATCGGCATATATTTGCAATAACTGTTTTGCCCGGAAAACCTTTGATTGCCATTGCCGAATGCACAACCACCGCTCCATCTTTGCGGCTTAGAATCAGGACTACTTTGATCCCACTCAGCATTCGAAGATCGGTGGTTTATCCGAGCGGCATGTTCCAAATTATACACAGGGTTTATACGATAACCTGGCCACGAGTTACTCAATAGAATCTGTTGATTTTGCAAACACGGATTTGTAGCGAACGGCCTCGCTGATAGGTCCATACAGCTAGACGATCGCCCAGGCATCCAATTACATTGATATGCTGAATTAACGTCATTAATATGGTCTTGCATAAAAGCGAAATGCGTCGGCGGAACTTGCCTTGGTAGTCTGGCTGTATTTTCCATTACTGGTTGTACACATTTGGAACCGATAGCTGGTACATACGATTGGCTACACTGCACCTGTCTGGTTGAGAAGTTCTCCGAAAGATGGCAGCCGTTATTCGAAGATTGCGGTGCCATGGATTGACTAAGCGTCACATTCAGTTTAGCGTGTGAATATGCCTCCGTATTAGATGCCAAAATCTTACTCAATTTATCGATAGTTTGCCCCAATGACGGCTGCTTCTTTGCATCGGGATTGGTCACATCCTCTGCTGCGTCGCTGTAAAACTTCTGATCGGAGACGGACGTATTGACAATACAAGACAAAGGCTCATCACGATCGAAAAATTTTGAATCTGCCGAACTTTCGGAACTTACTGAGCTCACGTTATGAAATTCGCTCGCATTATCACCCCTCATTGTGGCGAGATCAGGAAAACTACTATCGCCCGAAGCTGAATCGATAACGTCTGATATTTTGATCATTTGCACAGTGTTGTTTATTGTGTGTCGTAGCTGTTCGTTTTGCATTCGACTGATCGACGACTCGACCATTTTTTTGAGTGAGTCGATTGCCGATGAGCTTCCGTCGTGGCAATCGCTAGTATGCACTACTTTACGACAGGTCACCAAATGCTTGTATGGAAATGAATGTCGCGATGAAGCGGATGACACCTGTGTGCAATAATCGTCACTTTTGGAATAGTCAGATTTCGAACTCGACAGTAAAGGAGTCGAACTCTTACGGTAGGGGGCGATCGTATTGTCATAATTGCCTTTTAGATTCAAATCAAGAATTGGGGATACACAGCGCATTTTCTCATCACTTAAATTCATCAACAAATCACCTCCTTTGTCATGGTCATCATCAGAAGAATAATTTTCTTTTACGTCCGCCACGGTAAAATCAAACGCGTCTGGGCTACGCTGGCCATGATACGTCGAAGCTGAAGACAGCCCTGAAGGTTTCTCATCTTTTGTGGCAGCGTTAATCGTAACTTTACAAGCAGCGTTCCCTTCTAGAACCAGTGTTTGAGCTTCTTCGCTGCACAAATCGCGTCGATTCTCGTGAGATTCATTTTCAGCCGAATTTTCGTTCAGGACGGTGCCTTTCTTTGAAGATACAAGTTCGTACGGAAATGTTAGTTTTATTTCATTCTTCGGAATAACGATGTACAAAGAGGATGGCATAGCTTGACGATTATTCGATTCATTGTCTCGAACTATAGGCCTACTACCAAACTTTGAGGAGTTATCTGGAGTATTTAGAAGACCATCAGAGTTGGAGCCAGGGTCTGAAGTATTTTGCATATCATCTGAGCAATAGTGCAGAGTTTCTTGCGCATGATTAGAGTTATCATCAGGGATATTTTGAACACCACCAGAATCAGAGCTGTCGTCTGGCATAGTCCGAACATCAGAGTCTGAGGCGTTTAAGTGAGTAACATCTTTTCTTGCATTACCATCAGAGTTGGTGTCATTTTCAAGAGCAATTCCTGATGAATGATGTGTTTTTAATCGCTTGATCAGTTGATGCTTGATTTCAGATCCAGTAGTTATCAGCTGAATGCCTCTGAAAATGTTGAATAATATACTAAATGCAGTAATCTGTACAGCAGAATTTTATTCCAACATTCTTCAGAAGACCGGAAATTGTGGAAGGCCTTTATAATATTCATAGTTTGCAATGTCCAGTTCCAGGATTCTAACATATTTTCTCATTGGATTAATCAATATTTCAAAGTTTGTTGTCACAATCCAACTGTAGTTCATATTCATCTGTGCTATGAAAAATGTTGTGAAACGAGATTGTTCACCCAAAGTTCTGCATATGTGCCAACAACTAAAGAGGTGCAAGTGGTTTAAGATATTGGTCTTTTATGTACCAGTCTCCATTCTGGGTTCGAATCCTAGCAATGACAGAAGTTATCGGTTAAAGCATCTCTGACCTTTCTCCTTTAGTACGTAGAAGCATATAATTGATGTTAAACTATTTGAATGGGAGCACAAAGAGATCAATCAATAGTTACTATAATGAATGTGAAGGATTTCAGTTTTCATACTAACCTCTTATTGAGTGTTTTTGGCATAACTACAGCCTGTAAATTTGATGGTAACGACTGCAGTGGATAAACAAACCCGCTGTTGATGGTCATGGATGATCTATCGGGTAGCATGGACATAAGACTATTTGCCAGCTGGACTTTTCTCTGTAACAATATCCTAATATGTTTCTGAATCTGGAAAAATATTTTTTGAATTAATATGAATAATTATATGAATTTAAGCCTACAATCTAGTGTCAAGTGAAAAATCTTTTCTTTGGTTCTTTGATAGAGTCAATTTCCGATATAATGTGAAAATTCTTTTAGGAGAAATATCCCTTATCATATTCAAATGCCATTCTTTATAACAGTCATTTCAAAACGAAATGCCCCTTTAAGCAAGTTCCCAGCACTTGCCACCACTGCAGAGCTGGGCACTGTAATTCAAAACTTTCTTAGTGCTCCCTTTTTCTGCTACTATCACATTGAAGAAAAAAGAACAGTAAAGATTTAAAGAATACCGGTACCTTTTCTTTATGAATATTGTCCTGTGTTGGTTGATATTCCATAAGGATGGCTAGTAACATTCTATACACTTCAGGAGTATCCTTGTATGATAGCTTGATTACATTCAATAACGTTGTCAATGGTGCCGTCGAAAGCTTTGTTACTTCGCTGTACTCTTAAATTAAAATAAGATTTAACTTAGGTCGGTATATTCACCAATTAACAAGCTATTGTATAAAAATATTCAATATACCTTAAAAGAATAAGTTAAAAGGCTGAAGTAAAAAAAATGTCACAACATTTCCATTGTTGATTCATTGAACTAATGATGCGACAGATGCTCAGAAAAATGATAACATTTTCAAAATTTACATCCCAGAATAACTCAATGAAAACAATCCAGAGCCAAAATTATTTGGTATCTCCTTAGAAAAAATAGACCTTTCATAGCTAGTTTTGAAAGATACTTGTCAAAAATTGGAATTTATCAAACTTAAGTTTTTCAATCGATAAAATAACTTATATATGAAAATGCATCAATGAGAAATACTGCTCTTAGGCGGACCTCTTTCAGACTATTAAGGTATTCCAACAAACGCATGGTGTTGTAGGGTATGGGTATTACTGATATGAGAATAAACACTAACAAAGGTCTAGGGATACATTTGCCTGGGGACGCAGAAAATATTTTGAAACGGGAGGTCCAAAGACATCATGTCCACTTGGGAAGTGGTTTGAAATAATCAACAATCTTAAAATTTCAATACTCAATGCCCCCTGGTGAACATATTAAGAAACCGATGGCCTTGAAACTTACCACAATCATAAAATATGTCAAACAAGTGTTGCGGTTCTTGTAATTGAATATTTGTGACTGTAAACATTTATTGTTGTCACTCAAATGTCACAAACGTGCATTTGCTACATGGGTCTGCCAGAAATGGCAATGCTACTGCACCCAGCGAAATTCCGAAATCTGCTAGGCTCACTAATGTACAATACGTCAATGCTGGATTTCATCTTAACATGTTCATTAACGACTACAAAGTATCCATTGGAATGATACAGTTCCTGGTTGGCTGGCAATGTGAACAAACTCTGCTTCATATCATTGGTCAATTTTAACCAATGGCCGACTATATAATAGCTCTATTGCCAATTACAATATAACGTGATGGTAGTATCAACTGGGGCAACACCAGCCACTAAAAGTGCCAGACATCAAAAATATCAGATAACAACAAAATCAAGTTACCTAAATAAACCGATGAGAGATCGTTAGCCTCCTTTATCTTATTTTTCATCTTGGGTTTTTCCATCTTCTTACCCCATGACACTCATACCGCTTTATCGCAAAGTGAAGTCTAAAATGGTAAAAACAATACATAAACATTGAAGTACGTCCAAATGCGGCTATGGATTCTGACTATTAGCAGGGGTTGATTCAGTTGCGCACCACCTCTCAGCCCCTTGTTCACTAGGAGGAATGAGTGGCCAAATCGTCTTAGTGTGCAGGGGTTGCGCGCCGTGGTAAATAGTGCCAAATTTTGCAAACTAACCCGGATATCATATTTCAACATAGGCCAATAACATCCAATTTGCTCTTATCTGGGGAACTGCGTCAAATTGCAGAATGGTATGGGTTCTTTAATTGTGAACGTTATATTTTTGAGTTTATTCACAGCGAAAACAGAATTAGGTTAAAAGAATAACAAGACTTAGAATTGCTTGTTTGGGTCATCTCCAATATAAAATCATGTCTAGGCCTAGGCCAACAATAACTCAGTCTATTTAATCAAGTAAATCCTTTTAAACATACATTTTCAAGAAACATCCATGATTCCTACCAAAGTAACAAATTTAAAATGAATATTTGGTGCCAGCAGTTCCCCTAGAATGCTGGAAAACTTAGGCTAAGGCCACACCAAAAGAAAACCCTGTTTCTCGGGCCCTACCGACCCGATATTTCGTCGTTCCAAGTAATCATTTTCAGAATCAGAATGCAATATATTTGCCTACCGACCCTTTTTCAAAATTTTGGGTGAAATAACTTTTTTCAAAAATACATATGTGGCTGATCGACTACCAAACTCTCCATTCTGGTAGATATTTCTTTCTTTTAATCAAATCGTGATGTCGGCACTGAGATCAGTGATATCATAGGCCTACAAAATATTTTATTACATTGGAATTGACAAATTGATTCTGGAAATGGTGCAGCCATGCTGCTCAGACAACTTTGCTAATCGGACATTGATGGCAACCTTGGATTGTAAAATTCCGAGAATTCCGTGAAATATGCATCTCGAAATATGTTCAAAATATAGTTTTTTCTATAGCTAATTGATTGTAAAAACACCTCGATTTCCTTTCATTGTTGTGGTCTACTAGCTGTTCATCATATTCCTGACTAAAAATTTGGTCCATTAAAAAGTATTTACGCAACCTATTCTCAATAGTGTACCCAAAATATTTTTTCTATAAAAAGATTAAAAATTCCCTACCTACGCATTTTGGTGATTGCCCCACAGTGGCGTTGGAATTGCAGCGACCGCAGCAGCGACAGCCGCAGCAATTATTTACTAACTGACGCTTTTTTTTTCTTTGAATACCACGTTTTTGAAGAAATTAAGTAAATTCGCCGCAGCAATATTTAGAGCCTGTCCAAAATCGGCATTTCCAACGCCCCTGCCCCACCCGAGAAACAGGATTTTTTTTGGTGTGGCCCAAAGCCCTTTTAGTGCAATGAACGACTTTTTTACACTTATTTCTTCACGTGTAAAAACATTGCATGTTTTTCTTAGGCCCCTATAAGTTATAGCCTAACCTAATTTCTTTTTTTAAATGTTAGAGTTTAGTTTCTTGAATGAGATACACATTTTCAAAAATTCAAGAGGGCAACTGATATGGGAATTGGAATGGGAACTTAATTTAAAAAGGGCAGATTTGGCAATTCGAGGGATGAAAGGGCAACAATGGTGAGGGCTCGTGGCCCTCCTACAGAAATTCTAGGACTGAGCGGGGCATTTCTGGCTCATATCAGAGCCCATTTGGATTCATTTTTGTACAAGTAGAATATCTTCTAGGCTATAGGCCTACAAAAATAAATTTCCTGACTGTCTGGAGGGCACATTATTAGAATTTTGAAATGAAAAGGGTGGACTTGTCCACCAGGTCCACCCCCCCCCCCCTAAATCCACCCTTGCAATTGCATATGGGCCACCATGACCTACTCAGTCTCAGACAGTTTTCCTTTTTTGCTGAGAGACTGAATTAGATTTTCAACACACAACAAACAGCGCAGCAAACACCCACTCACTGAGCCAAGTTGGTTTTCAGTTTCACCAGAATTCAATTTCAAGCGGGTGGAACAACAACTTTGCGGTGATTAAATCTGAACAAATGAAGTTAACTCAATACGGTTTAGTAATGCGTCATCGATCACCTTTCCACACCAGTCCACATACTGACCCAGCCAGTGATCCGTGACGCACCATGCGTTCAAGTTTTCAAATCTGCTGTGTGAGTGCAGTAGTAAGCCATTAATCGTAGTTTTTTTATTGGCGGATGCAGTCGCGCGGTGCGGGTTCGAGTCCCAGAGAACACTTGGGCGTTTATTAAATATCATTCTTCGATGTTTTGTTCTGTCAATTTATTGCATGTCTTAACCTAGGGCTAGGGCCTATGTATAAATTTTATATACGGCGAAATAAATATAAGTTCCAAGTTCAAGGCACTAAGTAAAGACAATGGCTTCACTTCAAATTCAGTTTCAGCTCACATCATACTACGAAACGCATGTACAATTTTTATCTGATGATAAGTAGATTATCATTATCGCCACCATTAATACAGAGAACTGTAGTTTCTGATTCGTCGTTTCAGGAAAACGTTTCTGTTCGTTCGGTGCTCTATTATGGTTAGATTTCATTGGCTACATTGATAAACACTACTATCAAAATCTAGATTTTATTCTACAAAATGTATAAATTTTTCTCAATGAATTAAGATAATTTTTATATGAATTGGGTTTTTATATTCAGATTGGTGATATCGTATCTTATTCAACGTAAATGAACCCACTCGAATTGAGGATTTTGTGTTCAATAACTGCATGTAGGTATAGGAATAGAACCAATTGACAAGAAGAGTACGTGCATTATAAAAAGAGTTCGTCGCAAGTTCAACATCCAAATTTAGATTATTTTGACTATGCTATAGGTCCCACTGACCCGACGGACAAAGATGAGTTGATCTCCTTGGTTTGTGGAGAAGAAGAAAACCATGAGCTCGCAACAAGGATCTTCGCCAAGGGTTTATAAAATCGTGATTATGGGCGACGGAGGTGTTGGAAAAAGTGGTAAGCTGGGCCTTATTTTAAAATTCGCTGTGGCTACTCGTACGGACCCGTACGGATTACTCTGGAGGCTATTCGTACGGTACAGAGGTGCACGACTTAGAAAATTCAAGAAAAGTGTGGAGAATAGTTAGAAAAAATAGCGGATCGAGCGAGACTCGAACCCGGGCTAGTAAATTACTAGCGCAGCATCATTCCACTAGACCACCGAGCTCGCTGACAGTCGGTCGAATGTTTTAACTACATATTGCCTCACCTTACCCTAACCCTATACCTTCCAGTACACATAATTCCAGAGTTTTAGCCGACGGGTGCGTACGAATCACCTGAGGCTCAATAGGCCTATAGGGCTCAATATTACTATGGGTTACGTCTTATTACTTCATATTACTATAGATTACTATCCATTACATGTAATTACTTCATATTACTATAGATTACTATGCGTTACGTCTTATTACTTCATATTACTATAGATTACTATCCATTACATGTTATTACTTCATATTACTATAGATTACTATGGGTTACGTCTTATTACTTCATATTACTATAGATTACTATGCGTTACGTCTTATTACTTCATATTACTATAGATTACTATCCATTACATGTAATTACTTCATATTACTATAGATTACTATGCGTTACGTCTTATTACTTCATATTACTATAGATTACTATCCATTACATCTTATTACTTCATATTACTATAGATTACTATGGATTACGTCTTAATACTTCATATTACTATAGATTACTATCCATTACATCTTATTACTTCATATTACTATAGATTACTATCCATTACATGTTATTACTTCATATTACTATAGATTACTATGGGTTACGTCTTATTACTTCATATTACTATAGATTACTATCCATTACATGTAATTACTTCATATTACTATAGATTACTATGCGTTACGTCTTATTACTTCATATTGCTATAGATTACTATCCATTACATGTTATTACTTCATATTACTATAGATTACTATGGGTTACGTCTTATTACTTCATATTACTATAGATTACTATGCGTTACGTCTTATTACTTCATATTACTATAGATTACTATCCATTACATGTAATTACTTCATATTACTATAGATTACTATGCGTTACGTCTTATTACTTCATATTACTATAGATTACTATCCATTACATGTTATTACTTCATATTACTATAGATTACTATGGGTTACGTCTTAATACTTCATATTACTATAGATTACTATCCATTACATCTTATTACTTCATATTACTATAGATTACTATCCATTACATCTTATTACTTCATATTACTATAGATTACTATGCGTTACGTCTTATTACTTCATATTACTATAGATTACTATGCGTTACATCTTATTACTTCATATTACTATAGATTACTATCCATTACATCTTATTACTTCATATTACTATACATTACTATGCGTTACGTCTTATTACTTCATATTACTATAGATTACTATCCATTACGTCTTATTACTTCATATTACTATGGATTACTATGCGTTACGTCTTATTACTTCATATTACTGGACAATACTACATTACTGTCACACCACACTATATAAGATTAAAATACAATACTTTTCTACTGAAAAAATTTCATTCGCATTTAATATTACTTGAATTACTTATATTACAGTAATATGAAAAAAGTGTTAAGCTTTTTTTCCCCCTATAATGAGCCTTATATAGTACGAATAGCCTACGGAATTATTCGTACGGGTCCGTACGAGTAGCCACTTCGTTTAAAATTAGTTAGCTAATCGTTGGTGGTAAGCTTTTTATTATCGGATGGGCTTATACCAATGTGGTTTGTGAAAATATCCGATCGTGAAATTAAACCACAGACAGGTTACTGACTTCGAGAGATATCCCACAGGCACAAAAACGAAGAAGCCAAGATTGAAAAATTCTATATCAGAATGATTGTATTTGAGCAGCGATGTTTCGGCTGATGACGTTTCGGCTCAGTACGCCTGATGATGGCTAACAGTTGTTAGCCGAAACGTTGCTCCTAAAATACAATCATTCTGATATAGAATTTTTCAATCTTGGCTTCGTTATTGTGGGATTTCTCTCGTCATCATCATACACGGATATTGTGTATCTTCTCGTCTAAGGTTACTGACTTATTTTTGTGGAGAAAACGATATTTATTATGGAAATGGTTATTTAGCCGGATCCGGTCACCGACTTCTAAAGGCTATTTTGCCAGATATCATCTCTAATTGGCTGATTTACACTCCGCGCATGCGCAGAGGGGTGCCACCCGTAGGTTTTAACTACACATAGCCTCACCTTACCCTAACCCTATCCCTAGTTGTGAAACGGAACCCTCTGGACCCTCTTCTCACCCTCTTAACACTATCCCTATCAAAACCCTAACCCTAAACCAAATAAAATGATTTTATTGTTATATAATATATGGATCCGGCAAAATATCTTTTATAGGCCTAAGTCCGTAACCGGATCCGGCTAAATAGGCTAACCACTTCCATTTATTTTTGTAGAAAATAAGTAACCAATCACATGATTTAAAGATTTTTCTCATTTTTGTTGTTCTAACCATGTAATGCAAAAACAAGCAAACGTCTATACCCCATCGGTAATCGGTAGTTTACCTGATCGACTGGGTGGAGCTAAATCCAGTGAAGCTGTTCAGACTCAGCGCGCTTGACATTTTTAAGTATTATTAACCCAGCCATTTAATACTGTTTCATGTATCAGTCATCTCTCCCGGGAAGAAATATTAACACTGAGCAGCTTACTAGCGCTCAGGACCCGGTTCCACAGTTGTGAGTTTAGATTTGACTCTGAGTTAACTCATTGAGAATGAACTAATTTTAACTCAGAGTTAACTCTAACTCACAACTGTGGAACTGGATCCAGGAGTCATCTATCAGGCCAGGTACCCATTTACTCCTGGGTGTAGAGAGGCAATAAGGATAAGCGTCTCGCCGAGGACACTGTATCTGTGGTAATGTACAGGGTTCGTTATATCCGTCTCATAAACTAGTATAATTATTTTGGAAATTCTTTGCATTACCCCTTTAAGAAGCATGTATTACTGGGTTAAGAGTTATATTAGTAAAACGTTATATTTCATTTTGAAAACGAGTTCGAACCCAATGATGCCACATCAGCAGAACATGCACTTCCTAATGCACCAGTCTATGAACGTCCCCACCCTATGGGGGCCGGGAAATGAAAATTAGCGCCAGCACTAGGATCGCTCAGTCGGGACTTTTTCCCTGCTACCGGTAACGTTATTTTTATCGCTGCTTACACACGCGGGGATTCATGCGCTATGGATTGCTTAAGTATGCAGGGAATTGTGCCCTACAAATCGCCGTTCGATATGGGGAGTACTTAAATACTAGACATCTGCAGTTTGAGAATCGTAACGAAAATCTGAAATTCGATTTCTCTAAACGATATCATCAGAAAAATATTACAAACCAATGTTTGAAAAAAGTTATCAAATTGAGCTCTTAAAAACGGTAAAAATATGAATTTATGGAAATAAAAAGTTGCGGCGCTATGGATCGCTAATTTTCGTTTCCCGGCCCCCGTAATGCGGGAACTATCATTGACTAGTGCATAACAGATATAAGATAACTGTTTCATGATCAATATACCTATGGAACGCTTATTTTTTCAGCTCTTACAATGCAATTTGTCTGTCATCGATTTTTGGACTATCACGATCCAACTATAGGTAAGATTGCAGTTGCTAATGCGATTTCTAGATTTTTTGCTAAAATTTCGGACCATCATTGTTAACATCCTGCCACAAATGACAATTTGCACTTTAATGTATTGGAAAATACAAATTAGGGCTAAAACTGATAACAACTTACCGTAGGCCTACGCGAATCTGTTTATAAGAGGAAAAAGAAATCTCAATCCTGCTAATCATGGCCGGAGTGGTGCTCAAATAGGATGATCATTTCTCTAGTTGCTTCGCTTTTGTCATTTTTCAGAAGATGCATACAATCACCAAGCAAAGATTGATGGTGAACCAGCTCATCTTGATATATTAGATACAGCTGGACAGGTAAATAGTCTTCATTGGAATATAACGCGTTAGCTGTGAACTATATGAGATGTCTTGTACTTCTGCGTCTGATGTATCCTTGCCATTACCTAGGCCTATGTGTTAGCTCTTTTGCTGATTTGTCAATTATTGGCAAGGTTCCTTAATATTGGCTGGCACCGCGAACAAACTGCTTCATCCTCAATGCTCATTGGTCCAGGGCGAATATGCATTTCAGAATAACTCGCCTGATCGAGTTTCGCTGCTCGTGTATAGGTGCAAGAACACTCCAAACGTACCTAGGCCCTATTAGGCGTTTATAATGTTAGGGTATCTATCTATCCAAATAACGGAATTTGTACTTGAAAAGAAAGGAGCTGTTATTGATTTGTGTGTGCCTTATATAGTCAGCCAAAATGTCACGATTTGACATCTACATTGATCAGAATTTCCAAAATTTTCTTGGCAAAAACTTTCTTCCCTCGTGCTCTTCCTCTACTAAGTACTGGACACGCCCCTTCTGAAAGGTTGATTGTAACAGTGAAAGCATATTTTTATGATCATAAGGATGAAGCCTACCGCTATTCTATTTTCATTCGACATCATCTTAGGTTCTTTACATTTCCAGCCGGAGTTTTCTGCCATGCGAGAGCAGTACATGCATAAAGGGGAAGGCTTTATATTGTGTTACTCGATTACTGATCGTCGCAGTTTCGATGCCATTCTCGAATATAAAAAGCTCATCGGACGCGTTCGTAAATGTGATGACATACCGATTGTGTTAGTTGGTAATAAGTATGATTTAGAAACCAATAATAGAGCTGTAAGTTTATTTCATAGATATGGGGGTCGAGTAGACTCTCTGCATACTCTTCTCCGACCACATAGCCGGTTTAAGTCAGATCTTTTTGGAACAGGGAGTTTTGTTCGAAATAAGCGAAAATTCTGCTAAAAAATAAGGTTAACCCTTTCAGTGCCGACTAATTAATACCCTATAGTGCGGGAGAAAATTTGAAAATTTTGAAAAATTCCACCCTGGTGTGTTGAATAACGGGAATACCACTATAGTGCGTCTACACTGCAGCGCGGTGTATCGTTAGTTACTAATATTTCTCTATGTTGGACAGGTGCTGCCATCTTTCATTAGAGATATAAATTAAATACCAATTACATCAATACACCGCAGTGCGGTGTACTAGCAAAATCCATCACCAATTTATACACCGCATTGCGGTGTAGACGCACTGAAAGGTTTAATATTGCAAGTACGTGGTAGAAAAGCCGCACTTAGACATGGAGAACAGATAATAAGTTCAAAACCCATGATGGTCTCTAGTGAGAGTTCGAAATGTTGTGTATTTTGATTTTCAATTCTGGATAGAAAAATTTGATTTTAATCTTTTAACTTCTGTTTATAGCCTAGTGGGTACATAGTGGGTTTTGAACGTATTATTGCAAGTACGTATTAAAAATCATCCAAAACAATTGATATGAGTTATTAGCTGAAAGTTGGCTTAAAAAATCCGACTTGAGCAGGCTTGATTTAACTACCGTCTTACAACTGTTATCAGTCAAACGAATTTTCGAGGAACTGATAACTTTAGTCGTGTTTATTCTCGAATTGAAGGTCACCGTTGAAGAAGGACAATCATTAGCGCGTCAGATGGGCTGTCCATTCTACGAGACGTCTGCCGTGTTGCGGCGATTCGTCGATGACGCGTTTCACAGCATGGTCCGCGAAATCCGTCTGCATCAGGAAGAACTGCTCGCCGAAGAGGAACGCAATCGCAAGAAAAAAATGCAATCAAAAAAGTTTCACCGTTTCCTCGAACGACTGAGGAAACTGTCGCCGAACAATTCACCAAAAGGTTCGCCGAAACACGAATCAAAGACGTGAGCGGCGCGACGCGATCCGGGCAAATGTTGAAAAGTTGTTCAGAGGGCGTCGTCGTCGTTTGCCACATTTTTTTTATATACATATATACCGGTATTCAAAAAGAAAACAAACAACGATTGAAATGCAATTTTTGATAGACGAAAAGAAAAGAAAACTGACATGAGGAAACGTGATGTAACGTATAAAGCTCAAAGTTATATCATAGAGTAGCAGTCAACAACTTCAATGTATATGTATATAGTATTTTGAATCAATTTAGTGGATCCTCAGTAACGTTTAGAAATTTCTGTGTATCAAAATCTGATTTCGGACATTTTTCACGTTTTCGAATTTTTGATTGCGCAAATAAACTTGTCCGTCGAAATCATAAGACATTTTGGTTGTTAAGGCCCGATGTTTTAATGGTGTTTGAGTTTGGTTCTGTTAAAACGAGTTCATATCAAACGAACGTGGAAATATAGCAGAATGGGATGTTTCTATTAAATGGCACGGCACTATCCGTCCGGAAAATATTTTTGTGTGCAGAAGAGTTGCCAATCAGTTTCGCGTATGATGTCCGGAATTGGGAAACGTCCCGTTTTGTGTACCATAGTTGCGACAATGATTCTAATCATAGGCCTCGTTTCATTAGGTCAAAAGCAGCGTTTCCCAAAGCTTTACTTAAAGAAAACTGGGCTTTTCATTCAATTTGGCTATGGATAATGGCTTGAATATATTGTCACTTTTTGCTCTCCTCAGAATTTTGAATAGAAAACACACATTTTGCAATTTGTCCGATCTGACGGTATGTATGTGGAAAAGAGGATATCCAATGTCATGAATCCAAAAATTCCTGCGGTGATTTCTGTAAATATTCGCCTGCCAAGGTGGTGTCATAAACACATGATGTCATGTCCATCACCTCTACATACCAGAAACGAGGCCTTAGGTTTATGTTAACCTTTAGATAGTTTTTAAAAACCGGTTGATTATTTAGTTGCGGTTGTTACCACGGTTCATCAAACACCCATTATTCATGCCACTGGAACCATGGGGTATGCCTCTAATATAGACAGGCATTTTAACTTCTGATAGCAACATGAGGTTACGTGATGCTCGTGTTATACTTTAGACTATCACTGAAAATCCGGTTTATTATGCCAGGATTTCGTGATGCTATCAGTGTTGAAGCTGTGCACGGGCAGAAGCAGGCCAAAAGCAGTAAACCAAGCTTTTAATTTGCATGTAGACAAGGTATACCGGTATATTATATACTGGGGTATAAACTTAATCATAAGCTGTGTAAGAGAGATATAGTTGCCTTTCAATACTATTCAAGTGTTTATCTTGTGATGTCGGTTGATATTCGTTTCTCGTAGGAAAAGATTTTTTAATCAGAAGCCTCTGGCAATTATGGGAAATCAGGCTATCGATTTTAACTGCTGGTTCTTACTTGCTGTTGAAATTTCAAAAAACTGATTTCCTGTGGCTGGTTTCATAGGATGAGGTTATATATCCCAGATAGATGATTTTATACTTTGTCAGATCGGTCTGTTTATCTTTCTGCTTTACTTTTGTTTCTAGTGTTGCATTCTTAGAAACCGTTCAAATGGTACGTACAGCCAATTTCGCCATTTTTTCCCCAAAAAAACCATACGTACCATACTTCAACGCTCCCTTACTATGGTAAACTAGACACCTACCGTAACTCTAATCAATTGGTACAAGTGAATTTTGGTTGAGTTTTGATCAGTAAAGCCTGCTGCACACAATTCATCGCATTAAACTATATGCGATTAATCGCATACAGTGGAACCTTGTTAAAACCAATTGGGATACAACGATTCATCGGATATTACAAATATAGAATTTCATCCCAGCTAACACAATTTCACTAATTGCATACTGGTTGTAACGAACTAGTGGTTATAACAAACATAATATCTGGTCCCATGAAGTTCGCTGTAACTAGGTTCCACTGTAGCGTGTGGTCCAAGTTAGAATGAAAATTAAACTCGAAAGGATTCAAATCTACAGTGAAGTGTTGAAAGAGTGAAAAAAAGATCTATCACTTAGGATATCATGCATAGCCAATCTATGAAATCGAGCACCATATTTTTGTCAGTTTACCAGTCTAGTTATATACAGATAAGCATGAAAGTGTGTTGCTGTTACTTATAAGCCTTAGGCCTACATACATTCATTATATACGCAATAGGTTAGGCTTTATGATATACAAAACAGCTGTAGTAACTTTTAGAGAGAAATGGCATTAATAACTTATTTGTACCAATTGGTTTAACAATATACGCGAATTATGGGCGAAAATGTGGTACCAGGTCTGATTGACTTTTTCTTTGATTTAGATATATTGCTTTTGACTTTATATATTTCGTTGATAATTATTTTTGTGTAATTTTGTTAAGCAATTTTTTGGCAATATTTTTACTGACGAGACGTTGTGCGAAGAAAAGAAAACTGCTCAATCATCTTTTATATGCTGGGTACATTGGTAATGATCTGATTTAAAGGATCATTTCGGGCAATGATATTTACTCCGTGATTTAGAAAAAAATGATCGTACGTGTTACGTTATAATTCTATATTTTGCATTTCTGTCTTAAAACTGTCTCTGTGAATAGCCTTTTCGAAAAATCGTGAGCTTGAGTTTTAAGTAGATTGGTGATATTTTCGAAAACTGCTTTCGTAACGAGGACCTGGCACATCAACTATTCCACCAGATGGCGCCACTAGAATGTCCGCCATTCTCGACAAAAATTTCAATCAAATTCAATGGAAATTTTTACATTTTTAGAAAAAGATTGGGCTAATCGTGCGTCTCAATAAACTCAGGATCCATTTCCATGTTAGCTCTATGAGTTGAATCTTTACACATAACTGTGAAACTGGGTCATGATCTTTTAAGGTTCATAGCTCAATGGCACAATCTTTTTTTGTGAGAAGTTTATCATGGTGGCTATCCACAGTAGCATTGCCCAGTCCTCATTTTGAAAGCTTAATGATTTGATAACAATAATGAACATCTATGATTAAAAACTCTCGAGGCAGGTTTCATTTCTGGTTTAAGTATAGCGATTTCAAAAAAAGCAATTACACTATTCTAGAATAGAATGTACTCCGATCTAAACCAACACTGAGAACAGGAATTGGCAACACTCATTCGAAACCTGCCCAAACGTAACTTTTCAATCCGATCAGTGATTTGTCGCTCGACTTAAGGCTGATATTATAGCTATCCCCTTCAGGGCTGGCTTACGACTATAGTTACATTGTGTAATGCATATATTTGTCGATTGATTCAGTTGTATTTACCGGGTAATGCAAGCATAGTGTCTGTGAACTGTTCATCTGTCATGAAATACCACAAGTGTAGGTACAGCCATCAAATAATTTGATTACTTTGATTGTGCGTAAAAAATTATCATCGAAATAGCATCTTTCTGCTGAAAGCTTAAGAAATCCATAATATGTCTGTCTGAGTGAGTGAATGTGTGTCCGTTAGTGTAGTGTTATTATGCTCCATCATCAGTTTGTTTTGTATTTATTTTGTTAAAGAGCTGCGGCTTTTGTTAATCGTATTTACTATTTTCATGCTTCTACCTCCTATGTACTTGTGCAAAGAATCAATCCCCCAAAAAATGACCGATCATTCAGGGCTTATTATGTATGACTAAACCTGCTATTTTGATTAGTACAGCAGACTCCACATTACTTGGTTAAGTTGGAACCGGCAGAATGACCCATGGATGCAAAATGACATAATTTTGAGTACCGTATTTTGGTTTTCTACATTGGTGCCTGAGCACTAGTTCCTGAAGGGCACCTAGGAGTCCACCAATTGCCTAAGTGTCACGGTGGTCATACAATTCTTGGTAGCAAGGCATAGACGGCCCAGACTCCAGAACTGGGTGAACCCAGAAGCTGAAACGGGACAAAAACCACAGGCCGAAAAATAAGACGGTTTGAGAAGTGTTCTAAAAACATCTCAGATTTTGTGGTTCAATTGCAGAAATATGAAGACACCAAAAATTCTGTATTATTTTTGAAATACGGAAAACGCCCCTTTGATCCACACCTTTTCTGCGTAATGGAGGAGTCTACTGTATCTAATGAACTAAATTCTGCAGAAATTGAGTATTATTGAAAATCTTCCATCAAGAAAAGTAACAATGTGCATTGAATGATAAATGCAGTGACGGATCCAGGGGGTAACCGACACCCCCCCTAAAATTTTGAGTTCCCTTAAAAACTCTTCCTTCAACTATTCCAGATCTAGACTGAATATTTTTAGTAGAAGGCCAAAATTAAGGTTGTATAACTGATATCAAAAAGATATCAAAATCTTGTTATAGCAATTAGGTGTTTTAACATTAGAAGAAGATCTTTTAAAGTCATTGTGTATGTGAACAATGAAATCGTGGTGAAGCTTAGAAAAAAGCCCTAAATATCCGAAGTGGACACCACCTTTGACTCTGGATCCACCCTTGAAATAGACTGCTGGTTCTGTGAAAAAGCGGGATTTTTCGAAATAGATTAGGATTCTAAAATTAGAAGTTGTGCAGCCTGTTTTTTATTCACACCCAAGTAAGATTTAGTTCTAATTTTACTAATGTTCAATATTTGAGATTATGGAAGAGATGTGCATTTTGCAGGTATCAATCAGCCTCAAATCACCCCTCAGATATTCACCATTTGTTCTTGAAGAATGCGATGATGAAAAATGTCTCATGTCTGGTATTTGTATTCTGTTTGTTAATTCATTTTCAATTGAAACTGGACAGTTAAGATGAACAGTGGAAATACAACAAAAACATGTTGTTAAAGTGTAATGTCAGAGGTGGTGCTTGATTTGATACCTACCAGGATACCTTGAAACAAGCTACTGCATCAACAGGGCCTGACTGGAAGACTGATATTTATCTCAGTGTGTAGAGATAACCCACTGTTGATATAAAAGCGTTTAGCGTCTAACAGTTTCGATGAGTTTTTCTAAACTGCATCATAAGAGAATCCAAAATGAGAAAATCAATCATTATAAACGCTTTTATATCAACTGCAGGTTTTTACTTATTATCAACAGGGCCTGTTTTTATACACCAAATAAGTTTCGTAGTACGATGGTAGTTATCACGACAGTGTTTTTATCAGACAATGTGTCACATATCGTAAACCTCGCCTTAGACATGCTACACTCGGACTTTCGACTAACCCGGACAAAAAATCATTTTTGTATATTTGCTTACCTCAGACCAATTTTGCCAGAGTTAGGTGAGGTTATGATTAACTACATGATAACCGAGGTTTTCCCAAAGGGTGCAGTGGTCAAGTGGTCAGTTTCTACTCGTTGGCCCATATGCCTCTCAAATTATAGATTTTGTACCTATTTACAAAAACAGGCCTTCATGGTATACTAAAGGTCCTAACATCGAAAATGTATTGAACTCGATGCGTGTAAGAACAAAATGTGAGCATACAACGGTCCTATATACAGACATTAAATGCTTGTTCGCTTTCTTGCCTTAGACGTACCTTTTTTTGTCGTTCACATATCGATTCATATAAAACCACTTCGTCAAAAACCTTATTGAAATAAAAGAGTAGTAGTCCACTCCGCTTGATTGTCAACTACATCGATGATTCATCACCCGCCATTTATCTTATTTCCTTCAATAGGAATTCTGTATATCCATTACCAATTTATATATGCTATTTATATGGTATAGAAAATGACCCTCATCACACAGGTTTCGTATGTATGTAATGGACTACAGTATTTAAACATACATATGTATTTAAGTTATTATCAGTTGTTCTTTATTCTCTTATCCATTATTCGATTTTTATATATACACGTAATCCACAAAATTGTTGAAGTGATACTTTTGATGGAACTGAGCATGATTTCTGGTAAGATGATCGGGAGAAATCGCTCCTACATGTTATTTATGGTAAGTAATGAAATCACGGGAGGGGCAGCTAAGTTTTGGCCGACTTATTGACGATTCAAATATCTTAAGTTAACATTCTCGCTGCGTTTCATTCACACAGGTATATTTTCTGGAAAAAAAAATGTGCTTAACTCTACTCTGTGTGAACTTATCGAAATTGTATTGTTATTTTTCTTTAACTCCACTCTCTTTGTTTAAAATATTTATTCAAGGCTGGTCACATTTCGAAGATCATGGGGCCAGTTTCATGTTTTCACTAGCCGTGAAACTGGGACCCAGGCTCCTATTTATGGTTTTAAATCTTTGTTATAATTATTGCTTGTGTAGTAATTTGTGTTTTGTACAATAAAAGGTGTCACTAGTCAGTATTTAGAATAAAATAAACCGAATCATATAAGTAACTTTTATCTGTTATCTTAATAATTGTGCGTTTATTTGCATGTTTAGTGGCTTGAAGGATTTTGGGCTTGGCCATAGCAATCAGACATAGCATGATAATCTAGTGTAATATTTAATCCAAGGAATCACTTAAATTTCTGAAGTTTTAGGATTCAATCCCGAAGAATAATTTAGGAACTGCGGGAACCCATCAAATTTTCTTTTCTGTCATTCATTCATACCTGTAATATGTATAATTTACATACCCATATTTAACTTGTCCCGTAGATGAACAGTCGACATCACAAAGTCAGACATAGAGGACTTTAAACAAACTTTGACAAAAATGATATCTCTCTTATTTCCTAATTCTTAACCAGCCCTCAGTTTGTGCTAGTTAGGCAAGGGTTTCACTATCGGGTGGCTACTTTCCATCCATTTACATATTCCTTGATTTTTCCATTGTTGAACAAAATATTCCTGAATCGCACCTATTGGTTTAAAATGTTGCAATATATCCATTATCCAGAGTACTCCAGGTCAGTGGTCACCATGAGGATGCCAGCTTCACAAAAATTTTCTAATGGTGACCCTCATTTTAAAATGAATTAGTCAAGATCAGCTTTGAAAAGCTGGGCCCAAGGAAACATACCTATTACCTAAGACAGGGTTCTTACAGAATAAAAAGTGAAGATTTCCTGATATTTAATTAATACCCCTGCACAAACATTCCCTGATTAAGAAATCACGAGATATCCTTAGGGTTACCTACAGTGGAACCTCCTATGGTAATGTTATTCCGCGAAGTCAGAATTCCCAGATTTTCTCTGCAGGGAAAAATAAACCTGCTATAACCTGATTAAATAAGAACCCGCTGTGCCCCTATTCAGAACCCCTCACTACAATGACAAGTCAACTCTTAGAACCATTGCATTGGCTTTTTGTACTGTATAGTTTTGCTGGCAATAGTGAGGATGTTGAATAAGGTAAGGTCGATATACTTTCTTGTAGCCAACGTCTCTCGCGCTGAAATCCACTCATAAAACTACCAACAACAATACAGATACAATTGACATATTAATTTTATTGTGGCAAATGTACACTTATAATAATCAATCAATGATGGATTTTTTTTAAAGAAACCTCAAGTCGTGTTAGTCACTTAATAAATAACGTCACCCACTAATATTTCAAATCTAACACAAAAACAATTTACTTTTTATTATTAGATCATTCAAGAGAGGAGGAGTCAGTATATAATATACACGAGCACATTGTTCCCCTGGCATGAAACGTTTAATAAATTTTACTATGAATTCCTATCGTTATGAGTGTCATTATTTCGCCTGCGACGCGATGAACGAAGCGACGAAGTCTTGAACTAGAGCCTTCATCTTCGCGTCGTTGGCTTCGCTAATTTTGCCCTCTTCGCGGATCGATTTCAGAAGATCTTGTTGCGTGCTTCGAATGTGTTTGACGAATTCTTCTTCGAACTGCGTGATTTTCGCCGGTTCTACCTTGTCGAGATGACCTCGGACACCGGCGTAGATTACGGCCACTTGCTCTTCAATCGCCATCGGGACTGAAAACAAGCGAATATAACAATGAAAGTTAAGTCTGGACATTTGGCATGGTAAGTATAGCGCAATTATGACTACATGGTTTCTACAGATTGGTCTTTCCAGAATTTTAGGGGGTCAAATATAATTATCCATGCTAATTTAGGGCGTACTCTTTTATGACCTCCGAAGTCTCCGTCCGAAATCTCCGGTTGGCTCCACACAAAATCCGAATCACACCACCTCAACAGAAAGGAGGTTTCGGAGACTCCAAAAAGTCACGTGCCCAATAAAAGAGTACGATTGGAGGCAAACGGATTCTCCGATCTGATAAAAGATTTCGCCCTGGTTGTTTCTTTGCGACACTTAAACTAAATGTGTCGCAACAGGTTTCATCCCTTTCTGCTGTGACACAACAGATTTGCCCTGAGTGACCAGCAATTGAAAATGTCATCCTACATATTGAACACTTAGCCTGGAGCTCATAGTTGAAACTAGTCTACATTACACAAGCAATCTAGACAACGCCAAATAATTTTGTAACAGTAATCCAAGCGACTACATGTACTGTGATTTTAACAAAGTCAAGATACAATGTACGTATTCAGTCACTGGCAACAGCCTTAAAGGAACTGTTCTTCAGAAATATGTGTGACGAAAAAGATTTTTCTAAGGCACATTTGAACTTTGGGATTTGAGAGGGGAACCCTGAAATCACTATGAGGCAGGATCACCCGATGAGGTGATAAATGATTTCCATGCGGTGGCTTACATTCAGTAATTAATGACTTATTCTTGTAATTTCAATCGATTCTGCCATCTACTAATAAGTATTCAAAAACTCAAATCAAATTATCATACAAAGCCTCGTAAATCTTACCATATTGTCCTTGTTTCAACAATTCGGTCAATCGAACACCACGGTTCAACAGATTCTGCGTGGCCTGATCCAAATCAGAACCGAACTGAGCGAACGCTGCGACTTCACGATACTGAGCCAGCTCAAGTTTCATCGATCCAGCAACCTACAAAACAATACGCATTCTATACTTATACAGGCCCAGGTAGTCTCTTCAATTGGTCAGTTTCAACAAAATGAGTTTGAACTCCCAGAGTTTTATTGCCGTCGGTTTTACTTGCTTTCACTGAACTTGACCGTCGAACATTATTCATGAAACCAGGCGCGGCTAGACAAGGCCATCCCAAAATTGTTGTCTGTTATCCAAAACCCGACTAACCCAATTTCAAAAATCCGAATGAGATAAATCAAACTGATTTTATTTTTAATAAAATACAGCAGACATATTGAAATGTGGTTCAAAACTGCTGCTACTAATTATTGATTATACGACTAAAACAGGTTAATATCGGAGAATTTAGTTACCTGTTTCATAGCTTTGGTCTGGGCGGCGGAACCGACACGGCTGACGGACAATCCGACATTAATGGCTGGTCGGATACCTTTGAAGAACAACTCGGTCTCCAAGAAAATCTGTCCATCGGTAATCGAAATGACATTCGTCGGAATATAGGCGGACACATCACCGGCCTGCGTCTCGATGACCGGTAAAGCAGTCAGCGAACCACCGCCGAAATCATCGTTCATCTTGGCAGCACGTTCGAGCAGACGCGAGTGGAGATAGAAGACATCGCCAGGGTAGGCTTCACGACCCGGAGGTCTTCTCAATAACAGCGACATCTGACGGTAGGCGACGGCCTGAAAATTCCAATTCAAACGCACGATTAACATCTACCACCGTCGCATGAATCATCCTTCAAAAATTACTGAATTAAACTTCATTTAAATCTGAATGGTCAAATAGTAGTGATGCAAAATAGATAACTGACCATAAATAGGATAAAGGCTAAAATATTCCTAGAGAAATATTTTACTTCACAAACTCTTCAATTTAAATCTCATCAACTTATTAATTCATAGCCCCTAATGAAAATTATTTATGGATCATAGAGATTTCATTTGACTCAAGACTTAGAATATGCGCGCTAGTGCAATGGGTTATAACAATTCACTGTCGCATTAACACTGGGGACTGCCACGTAATGGTTATGCCATACGCAATAAGCCATGACAGCGGTACACGGCAAAACCGTGCAGGTCAGAAGATCTGTTCCTATTAATTCCGGATACAGTTGCTGGAAGAGTGCAGTTATTAGAATTTCCCTCACAATTCACCAGAGCCCAGTTTTCAAGAATGATCATATCAGCTCCTCATTCGACTTGGAGAGATAAACAATTCAATTTAAGACAGTCAATCCCCGAAATCGATTTTAAGTGTAATAAACCCTTTTCAATGAAAGTGGAGCCTGAATAAGTTCTGGTCATCGATTCAAAATGATAAGAAGCAGACACTTTACCTGTTTCGACAAATCGTCGTAGATGATAAGAGCGTGTTTTCCGTTGTCACGGAAGTACTCGCCCATAGCGCAGCCCGAATACGGAGCCAAGTACTGCAGGGGAGCGGCGTCGGAAGCGGTGGCGCTGACGATGATGGTATATTTCAGAGCGTCGGCGTCGCCCAATCGTTTGACTAACTGCGCGACCGTCGATCGTTTCTGCCCGATAGCAACGTAGATACAGTACAATTTCTTCTTCTCGTCCTGAGTTTCGTTGAATCGTTTCTGATTGATGATTGTGTCGATAGCGACGGCAGTTTTTCTGAAAAAATCGCGTCGTAATAAATAACACACTTAAAATCATTTACAATATTCCCTTTAGATTGACTCGCTTCATTATTTGAGTTTACCCCCATCACCATCCTCGCTTGCCAAGGGTCCAGTATCACTCCCGAACTCGCTTCCACCAGCCCCCTGGCCTCACGAAGCGTGATTTCATAACTGGCGCTGTTGCGCATGACGTCATATATCGATTTGCGAAATACTTCCTTGTTCGGTAAAACGTTCGCTGATTGGTCCATTTAACGGGAAAACCAACAGAAGTCTACTGTCGGTTTGTTACAAGCGCTGTGATTGGTACGACCGGATTCTGGTCGGCTAGTAACGACTCCAACGACTCGTGAGGTCAAGGGGTTCGGGGAACATTTTTAGCGTAGTGGGTTCGAATCCCTTGACGGGTGAAGATGCCACATCACAGGCCAGTCTAAACTTTAAGAACTACAGTGGATCCTCGTTACAACGAACTTCACGGGATCAGAAAATATGTTCGTTATAACCGATAGTTCGTTGTATCCAGTATGTAATTATTTAAATTTTCTTACTTCGGATGAAATTCTATACTTGTTATATCCGATGAGTCGTATCAGAGTTCGTTACAACGAGGTTCCACAGTATTAGCCATTTTAATGATTTTTCGATCTTGAAATAGGGATTCTCTCTCTATTGATTTGACTTCTATTCAGTGATTTGATATGGTGTTTCCCCATATAGATCCACCGCACCTTCCAGGAACGAAATAGAGTTTGAACCCCCCTGGAAAGTTTGAACTTTTGTATATTGAAAAGATTCCAATGACAATGTAAGCGACATTTCAAATTTCATCGATCTTAAGTCGATTAGAACAGACCTATTGGACAGACCTATTGGCCAGCTTTTAAGTTCAAAATTTTATACTATGCAATGGCTTCAAAATGTAAACATTATTTCCAATACTTTCTTGATCAAAATAATAAGTATCTTATAAATACTTCTAACGTCTTATTGGACAATGATTATGTGTAATAATAATGACATGATATTTTCAGTCATCGCTTACCCGGTCTGTCTGTCTCCGATGATCAACTCTCGTTGTCCTCGTCCAATGGGCACCAAACTGTCGACGGCCTTAATACCGGTCTGCATAGGTTCTTTTACAGACGTACGTGGAATGATACCGGGAGCCTTGAGGCCGACACGGGCTCGAGTTTTATTACCCAGAGGACCCTATCAATAACAATTACTTAAGACAATAAGATCATACTGCCCATAAATAATCAACTTATCAATGGAGCCTTGTTTCAATCAATAACAGCTTTCTCATAATTCTATCGACACTGATTCTTATAACATGATATATACAT
The DNA here is from genome assembly GCF_964204645.1 of Tubulanus polymorphus. Lineage (NCBI taxonomy): Eukaryota > Metazoa > Nemertea > Palaeonemertea > Tubulaniformes > Tubulanidae > Tubulanus > Tubulanus polymorphus. The sequence goes on along the minus strand of NC_134029.1, from coordinate 9,349,622 downwards.
AAAGACTTCATTACAAACAAGATTTTTGAATACTTTAATCAGATATGTATAAATCCTTGGATTTTCACTCTTCTACTACCTGGTACCTACTTGGGGCAGTCATGGTATTCACGATAGTAAATGAACATACTATCGAGTACTGCAATGATAACTCACCTTGCCGTCAATTGGGTTTCCTAAAGCATCGACCACACGACCCAAAATCTCTTCTCCGATCGGCACATCGACGATCGCACCAGTTCTCTTCACGATATCGCCTTCTTTGATGAGTTTATCATTACCGAATACGACAACACCGACATTGTCTGGTTCCAAGTTCAAGGCCATACCCTGTGCAATATACAAATGTTACATTTAGAAGCCCGATCTCAATTGAACATTATCAGCTATCTGTAAATAATCTGTAGATCACTTTTAATTCTGAAGACGCCTTAATGAAGTTTGCCCTAACGAACCTAATACTAAAATCTTAATTTTACAATGAGTGTAAGTTGGTGTCTACATTAGATGAACTTTCTCAAAGCTTACAGATACAACTTCGATGTTTCAACAATCAACGTTTTCATCTCTATTTCATAACACTTGTTAATTTCAATGTGCTGTCATCAATTAAGATACCAAACATCACATATCTATCGCATTTCCTACGGATTTGAGGACTGTAGCGGCAATCAGTAACCTCATTTTTACATCCCTCAACCTCATACAGTTGGGGATCATTCAAGTATTATGTATCCACAAGACGAAAATTCACGCTCCCGGTTAGAGTTCTCAATTAGCTCTTCCATTTTGGCATTCACCCCTTGAAAATATCTGCTGCCCCTACCAGGGAGTGGGTGTTAATATTCTTATTAATGCTGATAATTGATTTGATATATATTGAGCTAATGTGAAAAATAGAAGATTAAAATTAAATCTTTTTTTTAAGCAATCTCCCTGACCATAAGGATATGAATTCATTTGAGGTTCTGTTCATCTTAGGAATGTGGGATCCAGTACGCCTCCAGCAACTAATACCTTCAATCCACTGGAAAATTCCACCATCTCTTCGGCTTGGATGTTCTTCAGACCATAGACACGAGCGATACCGTCACCGATTGACAGTACACGACCGGTTTCTTCGAGATCGACCTTACTGGCGTGTCCCATGATACGTTCTTCCAAGATCTGTGAAACTTCCGGAGACGCTGAAAAAAAGAAAACAAGGAATTAAACCAATTTGACTCATCATCTCAGGAAAGAGTTCATATTTCGAACTATTTCAATGTTTTCTGCTTTTATGGCTTTGACATTTCGCTACTACTTTTTTCTTCAAGAGATTTTACAAAATAGTAGAATTTCTCTGATCAATTTCACTGGTTATCTAACAAACGACTACGATAAGGTTTAAATTAATTAATAAATTTAGGTCTTTATTCAGCAGCCCATCTATATTTTGATTAATTATAACAGCCAGAATCTAAAATAGGCATGTATTCTTGTATTTGAGTCATGTCAATGACATAAGAATACTTACAAGCTTTCGATACAGGGGATGTCGTGAATTTCTTGAAAGCAACGAAACCTGCACCCATTCCATTCTTGATAGCCTATAGAAAGTAAAAGTAGTTGAGTAAGGAACCATTATAGAATTAAAAACAAACATATATCATATATCATGCAAATTTCCCGATGAATGGAAATTAAGATAAAAGTGAATGAAAAGATGGGTAAATTCTACTCTTCTTGCTTCCTTATCTTGTATCCCGTCAAAAAGTTACTCCCCTCAATTCATTATGTAAGTGGTACCTAGACTAGAGGATACTGTGTTAAATTTTCAATATTGGACCCTAGCTAGACAATTCCTGTCACAGCAACTGTATCCAAGCCATAATAGGTGAACGCCGGTGTGTGTCCGTGGATCGTGTGTGTTGGTAATGGTAGGTAGGGTGGGCGGCACAAATATGCAAATCTAAATTTCTCTTAATTTAATTACTAACGAGTTTTTTCATCACTTTAACGATTTTGCAATGATACTTTGAAAATTCTGCATACCTTGCTACCAATCTGCGGTAGCTGTCTGGCCACTGCGGCCGTCAATCGTGAGGAAATCATGCTGTGGTAGTTGCTGTTCTCGACCCGCTACCGGTGACTTGTAAGAGTGAGTGTTACTGTGCAGAAAAAATGGCCGCCAAGGTCGCTGGACCGCGTGCGCTATCCGTGAGAACCCCAATTTATTGTGGATACTTGAAAGGACTGCTCCGAGTAAGTTGAGTATCGCGTGACGTGTGGTCAACGGTATCAAATCAAAAACAAAAGTTTATTCAGGAATTTAAAATGATTGCCACCAAAACACAATTTCACAGAGGCGGTTTCATAAAGGGCAATTAAGACTTAATTACGATTCAATTACGATTAAGTCCCTAATAATTAATTATAATGATTTATAAACAAGTGTTCCGGCGATCAGTTGCGTATTTAACCGATCTAATTAACTGACGAGCTATACAGCCGACGGATTAATCGCATTAATCGTGATATAGGTTAAGAAAGGAGTGCCTGTAGAGTAGGGCCGGATTTTTGGGAGCACCGGGGTACGTGCTCCGTAAGAGTGTGTCAGGAAAAAACCTTTTTGCGCATTTTGCAAAAAAGGTATTCACACACAGGACTCAATCCTCTCAAATACGTACGAGAAAACACGCGGAAATTCATCGAAAAGAGAAACAATTTGTGTTGTGGCAACTCCAAGAGTTAACTAAATGGAAAATAATCCCTGCATAGGTCACGAAATCTGCGCAAGGACCAGTGGGCAGTTCCACAATTAGTTAAGATTTGACTCCCGAGTTAATTCATTGAAAATAAACTAATTTTAACTCAGAATTAACTCTAACGCACGACTATGGAACTGTATCTATAAACTTATCCTTTGTGACTAGGAAATTCTAGCTGAAATGAACATCATGAGTTTTGAATATGTCAAATGGTTGATTCCTTTGTCTATTAAGGCTAGCTGTTAATTTTTCTCCATTGGTGCAAATGTAAAAATGTAGGGGCCTGTTTAAAAGAATCGGTTCTTTTTCAGATTTCAAAACTGATCTGTTGTTATTTGTCTATAAGCGAAGCTTAAGGATCATCAGTGCGAGTTATTTAATTTTGTCATGGGTGCAAATTTATATGTTGTTTGAAAAAAAAAATCGATAGTGTAACAACTCTCTGTTGTCTTGCCTGAAAATGGATGATTGTGTATTAGCATCGACATCGAGATGCCTTTAAAATGCATCTAGCGGGGTTCATTTTTGAAAATTACATGCACCCCCAAATGCCCTGGATCGTCTGTCCTTTCATGAGTGCTCCCCTTAAAGTTAATTTACCTCCTGGATCTGCACCTGAGAGTGTTCCATCGCCAACAAACCTCTTGCTCACTCTCCTTTGTGTAACCGCAGTACCCTTCTGAATAAGAAGGGATTCTTGTCATTCCCCGCGTTAATCTTGTCTGTCTCAGCCGGGCATAGAGCCTTTGCGTACTCTGCCCCAGTACTCTGGAATAATTTGCCTAGCCCAATCATGGCCGTATAAACTACATAAACTAGTTTATACGTCCATGGTCCAATTGAATCGAGTCCTTCATTCGATGTTTTTAAATCGAATCTCAAAACCCATATGTTCATCACAGCTTTTGATTAATTAATGTTCGCTTTTTAAATATATATATGATGTAAAGCCAATGAGCATATCTTATATGGATTTTAGGCTGAATAAATAAACTAAAGCCACGCAAAGAAATAGTAGGTCTCATCAGATTTGTTTCTGGGAAAAGACGAGGGCGCCGAATTTTTGTTTTTATTGCTTTTTTTCAAATGAAAAAGTTGAAATAAAAAGCTCAACCTGAGACTTATAGAAGATAGGCGGGAGGGAAGTTTTTTTACCAATACCAAACAAATACATGTAATGCAAGTAGAACCATATGCAAAAATCTTCGAATTAAGAAGCTCCTTAAACCTATAAAATCAAACTATATCGTCACATTTAGAAACAATTATTTTCGCAATTTTCACGCTTTTCACGCTTCCTCGAAATGAAGAATGAGCATCTAAACGCCCGCAGAAAATAACACTTTCGCACATTATACAGCCATGCGGGCGAGCGGGTTTTTAATTTCCTATAAAAAAGACGATTGATGCTTTGCCGATGCGGGCGAGCGCATTTTGGCCTTTTAAATTCTTATGAACTTTTTTATGATGCGGGCGGCATTTTACTTTCTTGAGAAACTAGGGTATTTCTTTGTGTGGCCTCATGATTTCATCGATTCTGTCGAGACATTGACTGTATCTGTTTTGTCGTGACAGTTTGTAGCATGCAGGGATATGGTTAAGAGGGTTACCGATACGGGCACTAATTGGGGTTAGTTTCAAAGAGAGGTTGGTCCTATACCAACCTCCTTTACCGTTTCCTGATATGCGGACTATGACCGATCATTTGTATCTAACATTTAGACCATTCACACACTAGAGGGATATGACACGGGTACCATGCAACCCAACGAAATTTGAATAGTTTGCTGGCATTCCCCGGCCAATTCAATGGGTAGACTGGTAGACAACGTTTAAATATTCCCCTAAAGTTTTCTCATTAACCCCGTAATACCGGGCATTTGATAAGTTTCTGGTGTCATTTGAGAAGAAATCTGCCATAAAACTTAATAAACATTTTCCGAAAACGTTCTTCAATACACACAACGCGGGCTCAATCCCCTGAACCGGTCCGCCCCGGTATCTCCACTGGCCCGTAAAGAGGCCGCTATGGCAGAAATACATAATCTATTGTTGTTGATAGAGGGCCCATACATTTTAATTGGATTCTGCCAAATCAGATAACAGTTATGAAATATCAAACCAAAAACTGTCACCAACACTTGACGTATCGGCCCCACTCCGCGCGGGTGCGCCACAGCGCGGGATTTACGCGAAGCACACAAACATGGCCACTCTCTCAATTTTCAATGATAGAAATCGTGTGTGCATTTCAATTATTTCGGCTGTTAGGGTTTTAAGGCACAATATAAGTTGATGATGTGATATGGCGATGTTAATTAATGATAATTCCACAGTGAAGCTAGTCACGAACGGTGCCGATTGAGTGTACAGCTGCCAAAACACTGAAATGTGCGTAGTTGCGTAACTATTTGCAGTGAATTGCAGACGGAACATGAAGCCTTAACGGCCGTTTAAAAAAAATTATACCAATCGCAATTGTAAAATAAAAATGAGATAGAACGTAAGTTAAAATTCTGGCCATTTCTAAAATGTTATTACAAATTTTTAGTCAGTGCCGAACGTTTAGTTTTCCAACAATAATGAGGGGTGGTAGGTAGTCATGCAATTCAAGTCATCATTTATTACACGTTACTTCCGTGCTGTTGAAAATCCTGGACCAAACCCCATTGAACATTGTGATCTGTGTGCTGGCCACAAATGCACACAGATCACACTACACTACCCATTACACACTCCAGTACCCACAGCTTTCATATATCCATCCAAATATTTAGAGTGTCTTTCTTCCTGGATAACCATGAGAAACACGTATATTCAGCGAATTTCGTTAGATAGCTCAATTTATTTTTCGGAGACAATCGGTTCTAGCTCATGCTCGGAATAGAGGCACCTGATAGGGTCAACGGACTTCGGCTCAAAACAGAATTCAGGTTGTAGAGTAACGTGGATAGGTCTACCGAGAGGAAACCAATTTGTTGTATCCAAATGCAATTGATCTTGTATTAGGTTCTTCTCAAGACGATTGAACTTTATTTGGCAGAATCTCAGTGTTTTCATATTGCTGAACAATAACACCACAGTTTAGTACTCATAAGCTAATGGCGTTGCTTATAAGATCGAGAATCATCGACTGAGCCTATCTGCTGAGGTATCAACATTAGTTTATGTTAGTTTATTCATATTAATCAATTGGGCGAATTATAAAAAGCGAAACAGGGGTTACAAATCTGACTTATAACGGATGAAACGTCGTCGTGATATCAGCATTGTATTCGCGATGATATTTGATGGAATACGAATTTTTATCCGTGTAACCTTCATGATTGTTTTCATTTGAGAAATGAATTCAATGTTATTCATTTCTGATGTCCGCCCGATACAAGTAAAGACTAAATGAATACAATTTAAGGTCAGAAGCATTATTACAGCGTAGATATTTAACTAAATTTAGTCTAAATTAACAGAGTATTTTTTAGGTCTAGTTTATGATTTCTATTTCTTATTTTACAAATATTGTCTTATTTTCATTGATGTTACCAGGGAAGTTCCCTGATGTTACTAATGGGGCAGGTTGTCAGTCAGTTTTGTTGGAGTGTCGGACTGTTTGTTTGTTTTAGAAATGTACTTGAAGTGTCAGTCAGTTTGTATTGTTTGTATTGTTTTGATGACTGCCTTCTGGTCTCTGCCACCCTTGGTGTCTTATGTAATAGTATCCTGGTTGAAAATTTGTTGAAAGAAATCAGATCTTCGAGTTGTAGCTTTTAAGCGGGTTGGATGTCCAGCCTCGTCTCTCCAATATATCGAAGAAAATAAAGTGAAATTTACGGTTTGAAGTTTTAAGAACGTTTTCTCGTCGTTGGTTCCTGATGGTCGATTTAAGGATTTTTTACGTAGTTATCCTGTGCTTGCAAAGCGGAAATCTCAGGGTGCTATAGCATATCGTGGGCGGATACTGAGCCCGTCATACCTTACAGTGCGGTGATTTTCTTTCAAAGTGCCTTCCAAAAAATTTGTTGTTGAACACAATTTTCTTGATCAATGGCAACATTTTTTCTTCTAAATCCAAGTGAGGGATGCTAAGGCCGATCATTTCGATTTGACGCGTGGTCAACGATATTCGTCAGTCGACGCGGCCTGCGAGAGTGTTGAGTGCATGATCCCAGTCCGAGTCTCCGTTATGTTCGGGTTCGATAATCTAACAGCTATCACCTGCTGTAGGGATGCGGGTCGGGAGTGTGTCGCTTCTCGAATTTTACAATTTTTTGATGCATTTGACAAATTTCAATCTTGGTTCAATTCCGTCAAATATACAACAAGAAAATTAATTTTAGAAAATTATTTGACGCCTGCGAAAAAAATGTAGAATTTCTGGGCTAAGCTAATGTGGAATTGCAAATTTGAAATCGAAGTTTTAAGAAATTTGGGGAATGATGAGATTTGGCGATTGGGTAGATGATACAGGTCTTCGACTCTAGTAGTAATTTTTTTATTGAAAATTCTCAATAATTGATCGCGAACTTGCGACCGACTTCATTTACTTATGCCTCTAAGCTGGTCTGCAACTTCATAGCCTCCATGGTCGAAGAAAGAGCCCTTCTGATGTCTGCTTCATCATGACTTCGAGCATATCGTGTGGCCTAGCCAGCCGGCCCGTGCCACGGGTTTAGTGGCTGTCACTCGATCCTAGAGTCTTGAGTCTGGGTGGGTTGAAGTAGACATTGTCATTTAAAATAATATGCTTATGTTGTTCTGTATGAATTACCCGTGTGTCATGTATGTTGTATTAATTTATTCTAAAATTTGTATTTATTGAATTTGGGAATTTTATCCCGGAATTTCAATGTAATAAGGATCAATAAAGAATTGAATTGAATTGTCACCTAATACAACTGCCATCAGAGGACGCGAAGCCGTATATGACAGCTATGCTATTATAAATTGCTAATCTCACGAAACCTGCATACTCCTAATATCAAACATATTTTCTAAAACGTTTGAATATTGAAATTATATGTTTACACATTTTCATATTGACCGCTTGTAGCCGCTGATGAAATTCACGTCGGCCCTACGCACATCGTAGATAGCTTCGTCATTCCACCGGCATGCCCACGTCAGGGTCTGACTTTTATATCAGACTTCCAAATCGTGTAGGCCTATACATCCGCCATCTAACCGAATAATCCGATTTACTTATCATTTCTATTTATGCCTGCCGCTTCTGGTATAATCATACATCCTTTACTATTACAATACGTCTTCTAATGATATTCAATGCAATATAACATTTCGACGTTCAAATATAGGTCATTATATAATCACAGGAAGCCATTCTACATCTATGTCAATAATATTCTGCCAGATAGCTTGTTTGTGTACACATAGACCTGTGACGTTTTGCACATCGATTTACGGCTGTCGTTTGTAAAATGACGCTGAATGGTTAACATTGTTTAGGTTTCATAATGGTAACGTTTTATAAGGCGTCAAAAAATCGGTTGTAGAATTCGACAGCGCTCACCTCCCTGCTCTGATTTCTCTTGGGGCAGTACATTGACGATGACATCAAGTCACTGTAGTTGATGAGATCGTCTTATTTTTGCGGCCGAGAAATTTAGATTGCTCAGAATCCTTTCCTTCATTATTTTCAAATGGGCCCGCGGGCGCACGTGCCCGACATACCATGAGTACAATTTGCACGCTTATTCGTGTTTGTGGCCACTTATGACGAATATTTCAGAAAAATTGGCTGGTCAATCGGTTGAAAAAAGACCCTCGGTCTGGATCCGCCACTATTCGGCACTAAACCGAGTGCCGAGGTTCCAGATAACCGAAGTTGGCCCTGGCAAGCGAGGATGGTGGATCTAATCTTGTACGGCAAACGGACTACTCCGATCAATAGCCTAACCTTTTAACAACATAAATCCATCAGTGCTTTAGAATCAAATTTTGTCTGAAGTTCAAAAACAATAAATACAAATCTACAAATCCTACAAATTGTTCGTTAGATTCGGCTAGATGTTTATTTCACTAAGATAAGAACGTTAAATGGACTACCGCCATCTTTCGACGAAAAAAGGACTACCATCACATGATAATGACGTCATTTCGGGCATCCCGATAGTCATAAGTCAAATTATTATTGTGATTTAAAGGACAGAAAAGCAATCGTCCTGTTTTTCAAAGGTTCCTGTTATTATCGTGATTGATTCGACAATAATAAGGACGAAAATGGGTGTGTGTTCGTTTACTTCCCGTGCTGTGGTGATGTTACTGGGTTTAATATTTGTGGTAAGAATGACGTTGTTTTTCCGTAAAAAAAAGATGTTGACTACGAGTACGACGGACTACGTCGACGACGTAATGAATAAGTCGTACGGCCTAGGTTATGTCGACTGTAGATGCCGTACTACGTCGTTCTGACTCATGCTTATCTGACGACGTTTCTCTCTGCTTAACCTCATGAGAACCATCACTTTTAGAAAGTGCTAATGTCTATTTATTAATTGATGAGACCTGTTTTTCTTGGATATTTTGCTTACTTTTTGGGGTACATACCTCATTTATGTCTTAACAGAATGCCAAAAATCGCGGACAACAACCGAATATCCGATATATTTCCAGTTCTGTACCAATTAGATGGATTGGCAAAAAGACTCCTTAAGTCCAGTTGAATGAGAGAGAAAATCCTCCATTTTGTCAAATTTCTTGGATTTGAACATTGTTACCATGCCTACGCCACCCTGATTTAGTTGTTGAGACCCCACAAGAAAAATAACTTCATTTCGTAGGCATGGTGACAATGTAAAAATTCAAGAAATTTGACAAAATGGAGGATTTTCTCTCTCATTCAATTGGACTTAAGGAGTCTTTTTGCCAATCCATCTAATTGGTACAGAACTGGAAATAAATCGGATATTCCGTTGTTGTCCGCGATTTTTGGCATTCTGTTAAGACATAAATGAGGTATGTACCCCAAAAAGTAAGCAAAATATCCCAGAAAAACAGGTCTCATCAATTAATAAATAGACATTAGTTAGTAGGCCTAGTAGTTCAAATGAGTCAAAATGACTTGAATGATGCAAGGTTATCTCGACTCCAGATTGTCAAAAATTTAATACTGGATGGAGGCCAAAAGTTGGATTTGATGATTCAAAAAGCAGTATTGTCACTGATATTTGCTGAAACAAATGCTCCAATAAATATGATCATGAATAAGTGAAATTTTCTCATCAGATTTTACCACGATAAAGACAATTAAAGTAGTAAGCTAATATGTAAGTAACCCAAGTGTTGATGGAAATGTGATGGGCCGTAAATGAAATTGCATGGATGACCTTCAATCATTTCAACAAATGTTATTAAGAAATCTCCAAATGAATTAAATAACCAAATCCAATATGGCATCTGGTGAAAAGCTTTTGCCAATCTCGAAACAAAAAATGGCCCAAATCATACTGTCCAGTGTTGGAACATCGCCTACTAATGTCTATTTCAACCTGACTTGGGAGCATTCCGGGTGGCCTAGCTCGCTCATTTTTGATAGTACATACCTGATAAAGGTCTTATTAGGACCAGAAAGGGCTGGCAGTCGACCTAAGTCACCATTTTTTAATTCATTTGAAACTGTATTGAAGGATATGCAAAAAGTCTTCACTGAAAGGGGTTAAATGAAGAGAAGTGACTCCATGATTTGAAAGTTTAACAATATGTCTCCATGCCTACCAACTGAAGTTTGGTACGTAAGACCTTTATCAGGTATGTACTACCAAAACTGACTGAGCTAGGCCACCCGGAATGCTCTCAAGTCAGGTTGAAATAGACATTAGTGTGTTGAATTCCTAGAGAAATTCAGAGCCTGACACTGATTTGTGATGTGACCTAATCGTTGCATCACTCATATGAAAGTTGCTAATCTGCAATTTGACCGCAAAAATAAAGCTATCCCCATAATGCTAATCCTTAAAGGCCTATGATGCCATAGGTGTGATATGAGATGTTCTTTGAGAAAGCAACAGGATAAAAGGAGTTCAGGAGATAGTTAAAGAGTTGTTGACCCATTTCTGTACAGTTCTTGGTTAAATCAAATTAAAAGTCAAAAACCAACTCAGTAACTCACTAGGCCTATGTGGAATCAATCCTCGTAGTTATGAACCTCTAACCATATGTTGCTGTTTTGTAGCTTTTTATTGGGCTGCGGATAGGACACCAAAAATATCCTTATCCTTATTAATCAATTCAGTTACTGACCAGAGTTTATAGTCCTTGAAAAAATCAATTTCGAATTGCAACTAATCTATTAAACACTTAGTTTTCCTTTGAGACACTTTCGATATTTTGTACATTTCAGGCTGCTGCAGTTGCTTTAATGTTTGTTGGAGTATCAGTATACACGACATATAATCATCCAGATCAGATAGCTACATCGGAATTCCTGTTGATCCCGGCCAGTATTGTTATCGCTGCTGGAGTATTCTTGTTCATTGTTGGTATTGTCGCGTGCGTTGCTGTTATCAAAGAAAACAAATGTCTTCTTTCAGTGGTAAGTTCATAATAGGGAGTGAGTGATCATTTATTACGTAAGCGTAAAATCTTAATTCTTAACCTCCCCCTTCTTGGCTTTACAAGCACTATTTCAGTGCCCCTCTGCCTGTGTACGACCTGTATCCATACTATTTCAGATTTTCAATTATGCTAACATATTTAAGTTTGCTGTTAAACATTTTTATCCAGTAGCCATTTCCAATCAAAGCGCGTATGTACATCATGTTTTGTAAAAACCGAGCTGAACATAGTCGTTTACTCTTTAGCCCCCCTCCTCCCCTTACAGATTATTCGCATTTGAAAATGAAAAGCGCGTTGGAAGCAATTTTTGATTGCTGCGGCTAATTGCCGATTTCTGACAGGTTCCAATATTGCAGCGATGTATTTACTTCGATTTCGTCAAAAACGAAGTAGGCCCTATAGAAAGAAACAAGAAAATTAACTTTAATAAATTATTTGACGCCTGCGAAAAAATGAAGAATTTCTGGGATAAGCTAATGTGGAATTGCAAATTTGAAATCGAAGTTTTAAGAAATTTGGGGAATTATGAGATTTGGCGATGATACAGTCTTCGACTGGTCTAATTAAAAAAAAATTGTCAACTTGTGACCGACTTCGATTCACTTTTGCTCTAAGCTGGTCTGCAACTTCATTGCCTCCATGGTTGAAGAAAGAGCTCTTCTGATGTCTGCTTCATCATGACTTCGAGCATATCGTGTAGCCAGCCGGCCCGGTCCCGGGGCCCGGTTTGGCTGTCACTCGATATCCTAGACTTGAGTCTGGGTTGACATCGTCATTTAAATAACTTATTCATGTTATTCTGTATGAATTACCCATGTGTCTTGTATTTTGTATTTTCTTATTCTAAAATTTGTAACTTTATTGAATTTGGGAATTTCATCCCGGAATTTCAATGTAATAAGGATCAATAAAGTATTGAATTGAATTGTCACCTTATACACATGCCATCAGTGGACGCGGAGCCGTATATGACAGCTATGCTATTATAGATTGCTAATACCCCTAATATCGAACATATTTTCTAAAACATTTGAATATTGAAATTATTTGTTTACACGTTTTTATATAGACCGCTTGTAGCCGCCGATGAAATTCACGCCGGCCCTACTCAGATTGTAGATAGCTTCGTCATTCCACTAGCATCCCCATGTCAGGGTCTGACTTTTATATCAGACTTCCAAATCGTGTATACATCCGCCATTTAACCGAATAATCCGATTTACTTATCATTTCTATTTATGCCTGCCGCTCCTGATATAATCATACATCCTTTACTATTACAATACCTCTTATCATGATATTCAATGCAATATAACATTTCGACGTTCAAATAGAGGTCATTATATAATCACAGGGAGCCATTCTACATCTTTATCAATAATATTTTGCCAAATAGCTTGTATGTGTACACATAAACCTGTGACGTTTTGCACATCGATTTACGGTTGTCGTTTGTAAAATGACGCTGAATGGTTAACATTGTTTAAGTTTCATAATGGTAACGTTTTATAAGGCGTCAAAAAAAATCGTCATTCAGTAAACTATTGGCACAGCTTTCACCGCTGCAGTCGTTATGGTTCCAAGGCCACTGCATTTGTAACTAATCACAATCGCTTTGTGAAAATGCTTCCTGTAATAACCGGTAGCTCATATACAGATCAGAGCAGTCGGGCAGAATAGTGTGTCAATTTTGCCAAAAGGTTGAATCAGAAAAATGCCACTATCTGAAGTGGTGGGACCCGGGATGGATATTTCGCACAAATATGTACTTTCAAACAGTACAGCATTTGTGGGGAGTTTTAGACATTTCTAGTTTTTATCTGATTTTAGACAAAAATGTATTGCGCAGATTTGAAAGACTGTTTTTCGATTTGGATTTCAGTTCTTCATGATCTTGTTGGTCGTATTCTTTGCGGAAGTTGCAGCTGGAATAACTGGATATGTCTACAGAACTAAGGTAATTTGATACTAAGGCTGCTTAGCAAATTCAAGTGCGGCCAATTTGGAAGATCTGTGGTCAACAAGAATCCATGGAAAATTTGGCTGTTGTTAGTAGCTTGAAATATCACTATACGTTTGTTTGACTAATCAATGCGTGTAGTTTATGCTCAGTTTATACGTCTATGACTAATCTTATCATTGATTTCAATACTTTAGCACAATTCGTGTAATTGCATTGAAAAGGCCAGGGATTTGATAAGCTATGAAGGTGCTTTGATCCTTGGCCACCAGGCTTTGCTTGATGTTTCAAGTTGTACACCAGTTACCCATAACAATCAATGTGCAGTTGAATGAGATCATTCAAATGTAAAGCCTTTTGACGAAATGATGAGACATTATTTCAATGTCTCAAATTTGGCCCATGCTTGATTAGGGAGCGGGTTAACATGCAAACCACTCACTTGATACTAAACAATGCTTAAACAAAGCGAAATGAGTCACTTCCGGAACTTGCAGAAATAAACAAATTACTAAAATTTGGCCTGGGTAAAAAATGCAAGAGATGTAATCGCAGCTTATATGGTATTGTATTGTTCCAGCTCAGCCACTACAAGTTAACTCTTAGCTGAGTCATCCTCTTTATTTCGTTACACGGGTTTCTTATTGGCTGGGAGTTTGAACATACTCTGCTTCATCCCGTATGCTCATCGGTCAAATCTGAACAGGCTGTCTGAATATGTGATGGCTCCAATAATGGACCATTGCCAACTACCGGTATGAGAGAACTCTTAGATAAATGATAGAAGCAATTTGGGAAAAATCATGGTGCCAGCGAACATGTTAATGCATAGGCCTACAGATAAAATCCGTGCTACACCCAAGGCAAACATCGATCTTACGCATTTCACAATGTCGGCTATCTTCTTGGAACTAGGTCCGAACTACAGCGACTGTACTCAATCCTGTGGTTGACTATATGGGGACTGTGATTCTGACTTTATGACATTCGGTTTCACTTAGATTGCAAATAGTTGACTAACTCCTCCGATAACCGAATTTCACCCTTACTCTATTATATTTTCAATTTTTAAAAACTCTTTATTATATTCTTATATCCATATAGATATGGAAGGTGTATAGAGTATAATCCAAAGCAGAATATAAACGTGATATAACCAGACAATTACAACAAATGACTATTTGTGGGTTGTGTACGATCGTTCCTTGTGACCACCATAGATTTTGACATGTACGATCAGTCTCACTGTACCATATTTCGAATCATAAGACAGCCATCGGTGTTCAATGACTGAATGATGTTTATTTCTCAGAATATTTGAATACGTGTATAAGTATTATGAATATAGATATAAGTCCAATGACGTATTAATTTGAAACTTAAAATTTAGACAGCTGCCAGGTATTCTGCTCAAGACTGGAAGAGTCTGTGTGAAACAGTGGATGGTCAACTAGAACATTTATCGATATTTGATCTCTTGGTTATATTTGACCAGATATGAAGGACTTGATTATAATTATATATGAAATTGCTTCATATTTGATAGTGAGCAGAGTTGTCACGCCATGTTTTTACCTGTCTCTCTAATTATACGGAAAAAATTAATCTTTAACAAACCTTCTGGCTAATAATGTGGTGGGTTGCAGGATTAGGACTAGATTGTGGAATATTTCATGTAGATGGCTCGTAAGAAATCTGCATTTATGATATGGTCGGTTATTGTTACAGGTTGAATCGTCCTTGAAAGATTCTCTCCAAGAGGCCATGGCAAATTACAGCAATCCTGAACCAAATCCAATGAGAGACCAAATGGATTACATTCAACACTGGGTAAGTTTTTTCAGTCAAATACAGTCAATAAACCTATTTTGAATGTTGAATATAAAAACAGATTAATTTAAGTGCAGTACATCTATTTTTCTTACTTCCCGGTAATCGATTTGTATGTATATGTATTCTTCAGGGCATATGCTTTATCTATTGATTTTTAGCCCACTTGGGACTTTAGTCCCAGCGGGCTATTGCGTTCACTTTTCGTCCGTCGTCCGTCCGTCCGTCCGTAGACGGAATCCAGTTATTTTGGGAAGTTTTGAAGACGCTTCAAGGTAATGTCTTGATATTTGGGTTACACATGTATCTACCCTAGACACATCTTCAGCCCAAAAACTGGCCCTGTCAGATTCAAGATGGCCGACTGGCAGCCATTGTTGTTCGCCAAAATCAGCACTTTTTACACATTTTTGAACTTTTTGAGGGAAATCGTGTTCTATGATTGTGGTGAGTTTCGAGGTCATTGGTTTTTGTATATGGCCACCAGGAGGCATTGAATAATGCAATATCTTAGTATTTCTATATTATATTCGTATCAATGCATATTTTGTAACCACAATCAATTGCAAAGTTGTAGCTCATGATATCATCTATGATTGTGGCCAGTTTTAAGGCCATTAGTTATTCTATATGGTCACCAGGGGGCGTTGAATAGTAGAATAACTTAGTATTTCCTTATTATATTGGTACCTAGGCATATTTTGTTACCATGATCAATTACAAAGTTATAGTTCGTGACATGTTCTATGATTGTGGTGAGTTTCAAGGTCATTGGGTTCTGAATATGGTCACCAGGGGGCGTTGAATAGTAGAATAACTTAGTATTTCCATATTTAAGTGGTAACGAGGCATATTTTGTTATCACAATCAATTACAAAATCGTAGCTGCTGACATGTTCTATGATTGTGGGGAGTTTCAAGGTCATTGGATTCTGTATATGGTCACCGGGGGGCGTTGAATATTGAAATTGTTAGATTGTTGAGCATTTGGAACCACTTCCCAAGTGGGCATGGTGTCCCTGGACCCCTAGTTTTGTTGAACTTCTCATAAAAATCGTTTTTGCAATAATGTATGACCTGAGCAAATGGAAAATAATAAAATAATCTTTAGAAGAAATGTTCCATATTGGTAACTTTCAGTGTTATTGTCATTTTGTAGCTGCAATGCTGTGGTATCAACAATTACACTGATTGGCACACGAATCGCTGGTCGGCTGCTAATAATTATACTGTACCAACCAGTTGTTGCATCGACGACAAACATTGTGATCCTATCTACCATAAAGGATCGAAATTTCCAACTTACAATCATACCATTTACGAAGAGGTAATCTAAAATGTAATCCATAGGCCTATTTGTATAATTTTTATTAGATGACAAAGGCTAAGTTATTTTATCTCTGTGAATGTTATTCTTTCAAGGGCTGCTTTACGAAATTCGACGGACTGATGAAAAATAATTTAGGAATTATAGCAGGTGTGGCCGTAGCATTTGCTTTCATTCAGGTAAGATAAAATTCATATTGATTTTTCAATAAAATGTTTTGACAGGTGTGTGGTTGGTGGGACCAAATAGTGAACTCTGACTACAGTGGACTCTGCACAAGTCAGACTTTTTGCGGTGATTTCCTAGTTAAATGTAATGATAGCCGCGATCACACAAGCGTTTTTGCCAGGGGCAAATTTGGCCCAACCAATAATGTCCGACTAGGCCCGTTCCAAATTTTAGCACGAGACAAAAGATTGCGTTTGAATTGCAACTGGTACCGGAGATGACCCACTTCGCTTTGTTTCAGCATTGTTTAGTATCGAGTGAATGGTTTGCGTGTGAATGGGCTCTCTTTTTTAGGCATGGGCCAAATTTGCCTTGAGCCTGATCCGTGCCAATTTGGCCCGGGCCAAATTGTCTCTGTGAGATCGCGGCTGATATTTTATAAATTGTGTATTAAAAATATTTCAACGAACATCCAGGTTCAACAGCCCTGTAAATGGATCCGACTCGGAGTGTACGTCAGTTTAATGAATGAATACCTGTCCAATTATTTTGGTCGAGTACTGTACCCTTTCCTATGGTTTTTGCCAATATTTTCTAAATTTGGATTGATCGCCAATGGTTTTTCTATACGACCCGGCCCTGCAGTATTGCATTTAGCCACCGGCGAAATCCGCCATCTTTTTTCTTGGCGTTCTCGCAGTAGAACGCGTTGGATTTTTTCGCCGTAAAAATCTGGGAATTAGGATATTAGGGAGTTTTCACTCTCATAACGGTGAGTCCATTCGGTTTGGGGGTTATCCCTGGTTTCTATTTTTCCGTAAGAATTTTATTTACAAATATAATTTGATTGAATTGAATTGTTTTGATTTGTAACAGGATAATTATGCCACCCCCTCCTAAGGGTCAGCATCGTGGCGGGGAGGGATGCGGGCATTTGTTTGGCGCCTGGGACAACCACGATTCATGTGCGTCGTGCAGGCGCAAATCCGGTCAAATATGTGCAAGGAGCAATCCTTGCAAGATT
The DNA here is from genome assembly GCF_964204645.1 of Tubulanus polymorphus. Lineage (NCBI taxonomy): Eukaryota > Metazoa > Nemertea > Palaeonemertea > Tubulaniformes > Tubulanidae > Tubulanus > Tubulanus polymorphus. Next base: position 9,331,995 of record NC_134029.1, on the reverse strand, counting down.
TGCGACGTGTGGTCCGAGGACCTTTGGCTTCGGGCCGATAAGGCTCTTAAACTAAGAGATCGTCGTCGAGTTAGCAGGGATTCGTCGGTTTCGGCCGACGTGCCAACCGACGTTTCTAATCCTGTTTCTTAACGTAAAGCGGAGCGGTCGCCGGTCGTTCAGGTACGATCGGCTTCCCAACTGCGTTCACCCGGGAGGAACGCTGGTTCACCGGGACCGGTCCCCGGTCATTCACCGGTCTCTGGTCGTTCGGCCGGTTCAGACTACACGTTCGGAACCGAGCGCGCGCCGCGGTAGTCGCGAACGGCCCGCACCGGTTCGGTCGGTACCTGTCGGGTCCGGGTCGGGCATCGGTTCGGTCCGGTCCGGGCACCGGTCCGGTCCAGACGTCGTCCGGTTCAAAACATCCGGTTCGTTCGTCGTCTGATTCTGATCGTCGCTCCGGGGATAGAGCTCGCTCTCCCACTAGATTTAGACGCCGTGAGCGTAATAAACGAGCAAGATCTCCTTCTCGCAGATCAAGGTTTGATCGTGAGAGGGACTACGATCGTTATTGTCGGAAGTTTCGCCGTCGGTCTTCTCATCTTTCGTCGACGTCGGTTAGCGATGAAAGCGATTCTTCTAGTAGGTCGCGATCCTGTTCGAGGGACCGTCACCGAAGTCGGCATGATCGTCGGGATACTGGAAAATACCTGACTCAGAAGGATTTCCATGTATTTGAGGAGAAAATTTTAAACTTGTTATCTTCGTCGCAACAAGTCGCTGCAACCTCTACAACAGGTAAGCCTATTCCTGATTGTCTGGTTAGAAGTTCGCCAGCCCACTCAGTTTTTCGGAATTCTGACTCTGAATTCCTGGATGCTGCGGTAGGGTCTGATTTTAATGAGGATCCGGTCCCAGAAGCGGCAATTCCTTCTGGGGTCGTTCCTGTCGCGAGCAATTGTGGGTTGCCCCAGACGATGGGGGCTTCCCTGGCTCGCAATGTATCTCCGTCCCGTTCAGTTTTATCCGAACCAGCGGGGGACATGCCATTTAGAGCGATGATAAGTGAGTTCTTTGTCAAGCACGGGGCAACTCGCGCTAAGCCCACAGCAGCTCCTCTGGTCGGTGAGTCAATGGAAGCTTATCGCCCTCCGGACTCCGATCTTAACGTTTTACGGGAATCGTCAGCGGTTTCGAGAGAATGGGCTCGATTGGATACGCAATTATGGGGTGAATGTCGGCCTGGAACATTTTCATTTCCCCCTCCAGAACGGGGTATGAAATCTGGGAAATATTTTAGTTTAACCGATGCACCTATAGGCGCATTTCGCTCGGCGTATTACGCAACTCCAGGTGCTGTGGATCACAGTCATAACTGCCTGGATGCTGATTATACTTTGATCAGCCCGGATACTGTTACAGCACAGTCAGGTATTCGTTTGCCTAAGTCCGGTTTGGTGGCCATGACGTCAATCCTGGACAATCTTACCAGGGTTGGTTCGTTTCAAGATATGGCACTTAAGGTGTTGACGGGTGAGCTTCGCGAGACTCGCGCCGCCGTTCATGCGGGCTCCGACCCAGAGTCAGTTGCCCTAAAACTGGGCATGTCGATCGTACCTGTAAACGCATGTAATTCCGTTGTCGGTTCGGGGTCAGGCTAATCTTGTGTTAGCCTCCCGTCAGTCAGTGATGGACTCCAGTTCCAAAACTCGTCTACCGGATGTGGTGTCCAATGCTTTGCTGAGAGCCCCATTGGGGACGTCTTCACGTCTCTTCTCCGGTTGGTGCGCTCCGGTTTCCGCAGAGCTGAGGAAGATTCGGGAGGTTCAGGCCAAGTCCAACCCCCGAACTCCGTGGAAAAAGCGTTCTGGTCCGACGCCGGCGGCGCAAGGTTCGGCACGGACGCAAACAGGACCATCTCAAACTTCAGCGCTTTCTCAGGCGGCTTCGGATGCCGGTTGGAGAACTAGCGCGCAACTTCAACAATCGTGTCAAGCCTCGTCCGGTCGTAACAGTTCCGGTTCGTATCGAGGCAAGGGGAAGGCTCCAAAAAGGGGCTCTTCCTTTCGGAAAAACTCGAAATGAATTCTTGGGACCAGTGGGAGGTTGTCTGCAGCAGGCAGCAACCCACTGGTCCTACCTCTTTGGAGACGGTTGGCCCTCCCGGGTCGTCTCTCGTGGCTACCGTCTCCGTTTCCTAAGGCGACCGGGCCTGATGAGGTCACCTCCCGACATGCGGCCGAAACCAGGTCAGGAGGCCTTAATCTCTCCGGCTCTCAAGGAATTGGCCGAGAAGGGAGCGATAGAACCAGTTTGCAACGAAACTTCTCCCGGCTGGTTTTCTCGAATATTCATGGTACCAAAGGCCACAGGGGGTCAACGGACAGTGATAGATCTGTCATCCCTCAATCGGCACCTAGACATTCCAAGGTTCCGGATGACCAAGCCCAAGGACGTGATTCAAGGGCTCCGTCCGGGTCAATGGGCGGCTTCATTGGACCTGAAAGATGCTTACTTTCAGGTTCCAATTCACCCAAAATCTCGGCGATTTCTCAGGATAAAGTGGAAAGGCCGCCAGTTCCAATTCAGGTCTCTTCCATTTGGCCTCAGTACGGCCCCGTGGGTTTTCACCAAGTTGGTCAAGTCAGTTCAGAAGGTACTTCAGTCAAGGGGTGTTCGACTGTTCGTTTACCTCGACGACTGGTTAATAGTCGCGAATTTGGCTCAGGAATGTCGGGAAGCAATGACCTCAGTCTTGGACTTAGTCCATCAGCTAGGGTTCTGCGTAAACAGGGAAAAATCTCAGTTGACGCCGGCCCAACAGTTCACTTATCTCGGCATGGACTTCGATCTCCGAATCGGCAAAGTCTTTCCGTCTATGGTTCGAGTAGCCAAACTTCAAGAAGCTGTAGCGGGAGTGTCCACAACCCCGAGAACAGCTCGTTACTGGTCACGGCTTCTAGGCTCCATCAGCTCCATGGGTCTGGTGGTGCCCTTAGGCCGCCTCAGAAGCAGGCGCTTGCAACAATATTGGAAGGTCTTCTGGTCTCAGTCGAAGGGCAACTGGGAGGCCTTGATTCCCGTACCTCCAACCGATCTAAGTCCGGATCTTCAGTGGTGGGCGGCAACTACGAATCTTCGGCTCGGGGTGTCACTAGCCCCGTTAGAGGCTCCAGTTCGTGTATTCACGGATGCCAGTCACCAAGGATGGGGGGCACATCTGGAGAACCGAGTCAAAGCCGGGAGATGACCCACTTCGCTTTGTTTGAGCATGGTTTAGTATCGAGTGAATGGTTTGCATGTGAATGGGCTCTCTTTTTTAGGCATGGGCCAAATTTGCCTTGAGCCTGATCCGTGCCAATTTGGCACGGGCCAAATTGTCTCTGTGAGATCGCGGCTGATATTTTATAAATTGTGTATTAAAAATATTTCAACGAACATCCAGGTTCAACAGCCCTGTAAATGGATCCGACTCGGAGTGTACGTCAGTTTAATGAATGAATACCTGTCCAATTTTTATGCATATGGAAAATATTATTTTGCTGTATCAAACTAGAAGTAGTAGAGTTAGGTTTCTAACTTTCACTGTTCCATCTTGGGACCATTATTTGGGGGGTTATCGGTATTGGGTTTTTAGCCCACTTGGGACTTTAGAGCCCACTTTGGGCTTTTACACATTTTGGAACTTTTTGAAGGAAATTTTGAAGACGCTCAGATCAATAACCTTGATGTTTGGTATATATTTGATTCCCCCAAGGGCCCATCAGCTTAAGAAATATTGGGTCAATCGTACTCAAGATGGCCGTTCTATGACCTTTTTAGTGCCCAAAAATGTCAATTTTTGCCCGAATTCTGAGTTCTGTAGCTTCCTACTGGTTTGTCATTTCTCATTGCAATTTGTGATGGGTATTCTTTGAAAAGGGATCTTTTATACCTGAGACAGGTATTTTTGATCAGCCAATTATGACACAATTGGCGGCCATTTTGGTGTCATCAGTACTGATTCGTAGGTGGGAAAAAGTTTTTCCACATTATATTGATACCTAAGCATATTGTGTTACCACAATCAATTGGAAAGTTGTAGCTCATAACGTGTTCTATGATTTTCGTGAGTTTCAAGGTCAATTGGTTTTTGTATATGGCCACCAGGGGGCATTGAATAATACAATAACTTAGTATTTCTATATTATATTTGTACCTATGTGTATTTTGTTACCGCAATAAATTGCAAAGTTGAAGCTCATGACATCATCTATGATTGTAGTGAGTTTTATGGACATTAGCTATTCTATATGGTCACCAGGGGGCGTTGAATAGTAGAATAACTTAGTATTTCCTTATTAGATTGGTACCAAGGCATATTTTGTTCCCATGATCAATTGCAAAGTTGTAGTTCATGACATTTTCTATGATTGTGGTGAGTTTCAAGGTCATTGGGTTTTGCATATGGTCACCAGGGGGCTTGAATAGTAGAATAACTTAGCATTTCCTTATTAAAATAGTAACGAGGCATATTTTGTTATCACAATCAATTACAAAATCGTAGCTGCTGACATGTTCTATGATTTTGGTGAGTTTCAAGGTCATTGGTTTTTGTTGGTCACCAGGGGGCGTTGAATATTGGAATTGTTAGATTGTTGAGCATTTGAAACCACTTCTCAAGTGGGCATGGTGTCCCTAGACCCCTAGTTTACTTTGGTATTGTGTAAATAGTTTTCTCACATCATACGATCTATATGTAACTATGGGAATACTTAACTGTCAGATATTGTATTTGTTTAATTCTTTTGGAATAAAATTCATTGGGCTTTATGGATCTGTATGTTGTTCGTGGGTGAGAGATGGTTACTGTACAGGGCTAACAACAGCGGAGCCTTGCTTAGGAAGGCTTCCACTGAAGGTGTTACAATGGTGGTGTCACAGATTGTTGCATTCCTTTCTTGTGTATGAAACTTTCACTCTGATTGCATGCTCGTAATGCATCCTTCCCTCTTTCAAAAAGTTGATCAATGTTTACTTTGTACATTGTTAATATAATTTTCATATTTTTACAGGTTTTGGGTATGATCGCGTCATGCATTCTTCTGTGCGGCACAAAGAAAGGGGTTCCCTACGAAAACATACAGGAACCGGTGTCCGGATTGAGAGTTTAAAGAGTCACTCCTCTCACTGTGTCAATGTGAATAGTGGATAAAATGGAAAAAAAAACAAAAACTAATCTGTTGTTCAATATCTCATAGTAGCGATCAAAATTTCGATGTTTTTTTTTCTGTTAAGAAGAATTTGTGTATATCCTGTGATATGTAAATATGTAATGTTTGAATATGTGTCAGTCAGTACCGAGTTAGACAGTTGTGGGTTATTGATTTTTAAAATAAATGTGTGAAGAAATTAAATCAATTTTATGAGTTCAAACTCGGCTCCTAGATGAATTGAAAAATTTAAGATGAATCGGACTCACAACTGTATTACTCCAGTACGTGTTAGTCACTCTTCTAAGTACGTACCATACGTAAACTATTCATGCACTATCACTTCTCTTAATATTTAATGTCTGACCGATTATCAGCAAAATTTCAGGTCAGTAATGAGTTGGTACACAATGTAAAACATTGAAAATCTTTAAATATGTACGTCTTCGAAATGCTGTGAAAACGTCAACATCATTTTAGGGTTTCTGCGTCCTGTGCATCCAGTTTTGGTCGAATTAGAAGGTACAATTCAATTGTCACCTATAACCGGTTGTTGCAATACCTTTCTTCAACTTTGGTGACCATTACAGAAAAAATGAAAATATGGTGACATCTAATTTTATTACAAATTAACCACTTCCCTATCACTCCTCAGAGTTTGTTAATAATGTAGGGCGATGTGATGATTTCAATTGGGCAATCCTCATATGAAAGCAAGGAAGAGGCGTGATGGGATATTGATATTATTTCATTGATCATCCAAACTACCCGGTACAAGAACAGGTAAATTCCTAAAACAAATATTGATCATCCATCCATACAATGACAACCTTATTATTTGTGCTTTTGACACTTTTCTAAATGACGAGCATACGTGTTCATGTGCTGCCTCTTTCCATAATCTAAAAACAAAAATTCTTCAAATATAGTTGATTTAAAGAGCAATAATTGTTTTTTTTTTTTATGAAAAAAGTTTCAGATACATGTACATGTACATACATATGTCTATATGGCCAGTAATGTTGTTACTGTTGGGTACGCAGTACATGACTTACTAGCCTGACTGACAAATTTTCGAATCGAAAAAATCATATATTTGACGTGTTTCTTTGTGCTGTATAGCTAGGTTCAATATTGGCATATTTCCATTTATCAATCATATTGCAAATTCATTCGTTCGAATTCTCTTCGCTAAAAAATATGTACGCTTCAGACTAGATATTGAGCTTATATATCCTATCGAATTATATAGGGAATGACCCGACCTTTTGCACTTACTTGCACATTAATGATGTAGAGATACCGGTTTACCTGTAGTATTTAAGTTCAAGCATGTCAAACAACTAAGGGTGTCCGTGTGAGATCATCTTGGTAATTCTGATACTGGAGTGCTTAGGAACAGGAGTTCTCTATTTCATTGATATTAGATTTAATCATCTTGTGCTATGGTCTGTAATTGCGATGCCCCTGATGTGTTCTGCAATCTCGATTTGAATGGATGACTTATTTTATGCTATTAAGAGACGATAAGAAAGTTGGCCTCTATTACAGTACACATGTAAGTGAATATGTGTAGGTACCAGTATATAGAATTGTATTTTACACATAGTCAATCTTAATTCATTCATGGTATGTTTGATGGCAGTATGGCCTCACGGAAGCTGGAATTCTGGGTTTATGTGCTACGTATATGGATGTATCCTTTCAACTTTAGAAAATATATATTGAAATATCAATAAAGGACATTTTTGCATGGTTTGCGGCACAAATTTTCTGAACAATTAAAATTTTATCATGCACACACCAAATAATGTTAAGAATACTTTTTCTTTGTAAGTGAATATCAATAAAAATGTTTCCTTTTCAAATTTAGTGTTAATCCAATTTTATTTTAGGACAGGGCCTGTGGAAAATCTCTCCTAGGTACAGAAATTCTGAGGCAGTCAGAGTAGAGATTGGTCGTTGACTTAGTCAAGATGAATCGATTTATTTAGTCCGAGGTACACGATTATCCGTGGCAATGACTTCTGGGTGAACAGAGCCTACTGTAGAAGACAAATATGATAATGACGTCAATTAGTGACTACTGAGAGATAACATGTAACGCACGTTCATGTTGACGATTGTGACCTCATTGTGATGTTCTTCGATAAAAATTAGGAAACTCTTATGTAAAATACTGGTAAATTTATTTATAGAAACAATATATTCGACAAAATTATATCCATGTATATCGGTACATACATTTTCATAAATAGAATTGATGGTTTAATCTGATATAAGTATAATCATTTAAAAATACAATTGTATCATTTGATTGTATGATACAAATTATCCGGGTTCTGGTTACGCCATGTTAATAACAAGTAAAATCAATATCGTTGCCATAGAATTAGAATCGGTCGATATTAAACAAAACTTTTGGCTGATGGCCCAAAATTGATTAGATAATTTAAACAAGAAAGTTCTTAGTAAACCTATACCCAATATAATATCACAGTTAGTTTTTCACTTGGCTTAAAATGTTAGGAGTGAGTTTGATTATAAAGTATAATGACAAATCTGTCTTGGTACAAAAGTCAAACTTTATCGTCCGAGTACCATCTGGTTATTTCAGTTTTCCTCACAACAATTTCTGAGGTTAAGAGTTATGTGAAAAACCATTCCACCCCATTCACTAGTACAGGGTACATAAAGTAGAAAGTTATGACACCACCATCCATCTTAATAACCTATCTTTGGTTTAATATCAGGATTGGCTATTATTACAGACCATTTAGAAGTATCTGATCATAAAAGCTGACCACCAACAATTAAGTAACTAACTACTCATACATTTTTAATCTCATATACTTTTTCAATGCAAGGTTAAATCAAGTGAGGTTATCTTAGTTCTCATTGGACGGATCTCATTGCTCATTGGTCAGACTTCTACAATACCTCATACCATATATCATCCAACAATATTTACATTATGATTGGCAGGTCCAAAATACAAATGGCATTTCCTTGTTCTTTGATAAAATATTCTTTACAAAATAAAAAATACATTAAAAGTAACATACATTCATTGAATACAATACAGTAGACGCCACTGTCTTGCCATGAAGATCTGCTTCACGAAGATCGGCCACATGGCAAGAGGTAGATTATCCCATGAACATCATCAGATCAGCAAACTGACAATGTGAACATTTGGAAACCAAACATACATTGCTGGTTGTTTAAGTTCAATGCATGAGTGTGACAGAGTGCGAGACAGCAAAATACAAATCATAACATCAAGAAATACACTGAGCCCATTATCTTATTCATATACTGGTAAATCTACACTCATATCTAGTCTACTCTGGTTGACCCGTATCAAGTTGGGCTAGCAAATATTCTATGGAATAAATGAGAATACAGATTAATGGAAAGGCCCCCCGATATGATTAACCACCGTAGTATATGAGCTGGAAATCTCCCACTATGGCTGAAATAGTAGCTCAATAGCTTTTATCATTTTGTTTATAGGGTGGATAGTTGGCAGCCTTACTAGTTTTATCTGTTGTTGGCTGAAAAATAATCATCATTGGTTTTGCCTGATTAGGCCAAAGCTTACTAAAGTGTCAGTCTACGAGAAAATACAGATTATTTTATCTGGGATAACTGAAATAAATCCAGATTAACTCTATCTTCAACACTATTCTAGACCCCAACGTAAGTTGGCTGCCCCCAATAAATCTCCCAAAGATATCATACAATCAAATTGCTTTTAGTTTATTTGATTCATTAATGGACTCGGCTCATAGGTAAATTCTTATAAATTTGGTATAAGCAATCAGATTTCCACAATTGATTAAAATAATATGAGAATGAGTTATCCTCGCTGGTTTTACATAGGTAGAAGAATCCATTTTAAAACGGACCTCAAATTCGTGAAGCTTTTTTATGATTGAATCTGTAATAATGAGTTCAGTTTCATCTCAAATGAAAATTATTTGTCGACAATGGGGTCAATTTTTACACGAGAACTACCATTTTACGAATATTAGCGATTTCTCGTTTGAGCTGTTCTTCAAGCAGACGTCGTTTTCCGTCCATCACGGTTTTCATGTTCGTGATGCTCTCGTGAACCGTACCGAAACCCTCCCGACATTCCGATTTCAATTTCAACAAATTTGCTGACTGGCGTCCTATTCCATCACTGATTGTGTTTTCGATTTTCTTATCCAATTCCTAAGAAACCAAATGAAAACCTTCTTTGGAATACTGGTATGAGAATCATGTTAAGTATACACTAACATCATTTTGTAGTGTGGGTCTAATTAATGCCTTGGACAACATTAGTTTTATCTATACCCATTCAACTAGTCAATTGTTGAAATTAGAACTGGTCCATTGAACTAAACAATGCATTCTTTTATTAGACTGTGGCAAATTTTTTAGACTTCACCTAAGTTACCCCTAGGATTTAATCTAACTACAGTGGAACCTCATGATAATGAACTCTGATACATTTAACAACCCGAGGATGTCGTCCAAAATGAGGAAGAAATGTACACAGGATACAATGAAATATTGCATTATAACTAGCAAATATGTTATAACGAAATTCCACTGATTTATAGATAAGAAGAGAAAGCATGAAAATGATTCAGATTTAGAATGAACCATCCATCCAAAATAAGCACTTTTCACTATTTTACCTCATTACATACCTTGTGTATTATAGACATGCGATCTTTCTCACGATTGATATCTTCCTCGGATAGAGCAATCCTTGAGTTGAGATTTTTGATCCATTCGTCAACAGCAGCCTCTAATTTTATCTACGGTAGAAAACAATATTTGATTTAGGCACATCCATTATTCACAAGCAGGTATAAGCCCGCGACACACATTTTCAGGTTTTGTTTTCAGAAACAGTTGCTACATTATTATCATGTACAACCTCGCAACAATAATTTCATTTGAAATACAAATTATACATGAATTTGCTTTCATCTAGGCTCAAGTGTAGTATTGAAGAATGAATTTATCAAAAGGTTTAAAAGTTCTGCACGGTTCATAGCGATGTATCGTGGAAAATATCAATTGAAGGAGCCCGATCAAGAACATACATTTCTTGTACATTGTAATACTGGGTGACATACGTTCACCTCCTCTCATGCAATCTTCACTGGCAAATAAGCAAATAATAATCATCATTAGTTTCAAATCATGGAATACATACGTCATGAGCTACAACATTGCTATCGATTATGCTTAGTTTCAATAAAGGCAATGACCATGTTATATCAATGATATATAATGATAATCATTATCAATATAACAAGACTGCAAAATATGGGTAAAAGTACTCTGCCTATAGTGGTAGCACCGGGAACAGCAAACTGATTACGCAGTATGGACAAATACCGGTATAGAATTTCAGAATTTTTCACATTGACAGATAGTAGGACCAGAATGTATTTTTATTGAATGGATTACCAAATAGACCGGTCAATACTGTATTGGGCATAGTCTACTGTAGAAATCTAACTTACGAGACGGTTATCTCTAACAGCCATTGTTTTATCGATGTAGTTCATTAGTTTAGATTCAAGTCGTTCGAACTCATTGGCCATGTGTTCCGAGTTGGCACGAATACTGTTGCGTATATCTTCGATAATCGCGCGGGTTTTCGTATCTAACATGGACAACTGTGACGTCGAGTCGCCTTCGACGTTTTTGATTTTCATCACATGCTCCATTGACGACCGTTCGAGTTTGTTATTCAAATCAGCTATCTAAAATGTTAAGCAGAGAATGGAGGTTCGTACATGGTCCAACAGGAGAGCAGACATTTTTGAAGAGTGGCTCTTTTCTGGCCTTTCCCTCGGCAAATGAGAAACAGAAAGAAACCCGATGAGCCTGATTGTTTGAAGCCTGATGATGAATCAGTTTAAGGATAAGCAGTTCAAACACTGCATGCAAAAAATTTCAAAATCAATTCCGATTTAGAGACAAAATTTATTGGGAAAATGAATGGGAAAATTCTGGACCTCATTATTTTGACCGATTTTGCCAATTTTTCCAATTCAGACCCTGTACTGTTACTGTACTGTAAAGTTACTGTACATGAATTTGGGGAAATTTGATACATGTATAACAATCGTGGCAAATATGTACTCACATTTTGTTCTAGGCGTTGAAATCGATCGTACACTTTACCGGCCGAATCATTCGTCTGTGCGTTGAATAATTTCACCGTGTCGTAACAGTTTTTAATATCGGCCGTTAAACGCGTGATTGAAGTATCACATCGCGCCACCCTTCCTCGCAAATCAGTTATGCCAGCAATGTGATGCACTTCAAGATTTTTCACAGCTGAACTTGTACCAGTTGCTGCGCTGTCCTTGTTCTTCAGTTGGTCCTCTATATTCTAGAAATAGAACCCGACAATTAAACCCGACAATTATGATTTCGAATGACAAGACCACAGTTTTCCTTTGTATTTCATCATCATCAGTGTTTAACTGCCAATTTAGATTCTCCAGCTATATAGCAAGTCAAGCGTAATTAATAAGATCAAGGTCTAAATGGTGCGGGTATCGAGCAGGTTTGACTAGGCTTATACATGTTTAATTATGTGGGAAAGATCAATAAATGCTATGCTATATCCAATTTCCATGCAAAATGATGTCACAAATCATATAGTTGCCCTTTGATACGTACATACCTCTATATCACGACTGAGTCGTTTTACTACAGCCGTTATACTGCGTATATGCTCCTGTAGCATTTCTCTCGAGTATTTCTCTTCTTGCCACGAGCCGTGTGTATAGTTCAAACTTTCGATGATATCCTCTTTCGTTTTCATCGCTCTGTCCATTAGCGCACGCGCCGTTTTTTCTTGCTGCTCCAACCGACCCTCAAGATTGTCAAGCCGATTGGCGCCACGATACGGAACTAAGGGCATACTGGTGATGGCGTTGCCGGTAACCGGACTATTCGTTACGTCGATTACTTGATATTGCGGTTGATTCGAAGAACGCAATCTCGGTGTCTCTAACCGTCCGTACGCATCACCGTAAGTTGTCCGCGCAGACAAAGGCGGCGTTCTGACCGTTGTCATTTTCACCACTGGCAGAGGAGGAAGCAAAATTCCCCTGAAAGTACCAGCAAAATCGGATGGTTTTAGTGTCATTTCAAATCTCAAAAATGTACGCGTGACAATTTCGTAGCATTAATAGCATTAACAGTGTAAGTTTCATCAGTTGTGAATCCTTTATTTTGGTGATAATGTGTTCGTGTATACACGTACATTCATTGAAAAATTAGCGGTGAGAAGGATTTGGAGGATATCAAATATCGTTGTTGATTCTCCAAGTTGTTGACGAGTAAAATCAATAGCAGTAATCAAGTTAAAGGTTAATTCTCAATTTATAAATTCATGCAAATATAATTTCGAGTTTGAACGTGTGTAGAATTAGAGCCTAAAAGAGGAAGTCAAAATTCCCAATGTAGTGAACCAGCGTCATAGTTTATTGATTTAAGCAGTTTGAGAAGTAAAATCAAATCAAACAAACATCTATTGATTATCAATTAAGCAACTGGCAAAGCAGAGAGACGCATTCAATATGCAAGTGCGCTTTGTACAAACAAGCAGTTAGAGTGAAAAGAAAGCCGTAGTGAAGCTAACTTCAAAACCACTAGTTAATAGCGAGCAGCTTAGGTATAACTAGCTAGGTATGACAATAAATGAGTCTATCTCAAGCTATTAGAATAAAGAGATAGCATTTTACCTGGTAGTGAAATCTTACTACAAAATCACTTTACCAGGTCAAATCTAATACACTGACTAGCTCGACTCATCCGCCAGTGAAAGTGCTAGTGCAAAATATATTTTCTACTCCAATTGAGAAGAATTATATTTTGCTGTGCCACAATACCTCAGTGAAGTGAGAATTAAGGCACTGCAAGGTGAACAAAGCTAACTGTTGAAAAAGCAGTTCATTCAATGAGGAAATTCCAACACCAAACTGCCGAAAAAACATGCAATAACCAACACCGATAACTGAATGAACAAGAACTTTGGGTACGTTCTTACCATGTTGATCGCAGAAGTTGAATTCATGATCTATAGATATATGTACGTATGCAACTAGGGAACAGCTGTGGAAGAAGCATTATATAAAGATGAATATAATTTTCTCTACTAAGGCAGGTGTCAATTGGTCTCTACAGATTCGACCAGAATATACGCTCTAACTACTTTCGGAATAGCATAATCTGTAAACCTGAAAGAAGGCTGATAGGGTTTCGAGTCCAGAATTGTTATTCCTAAACTGGAATACGTTCAATTGAAACCTGCCTGAGCATAAAAAATATTGGTCGCAAGGGTCTATCACTATCAGAAGCCAGAAATGTCTTAAATTCCACTAGATACACACACGGTTAAACTACTACTGGTATAGGCCTATACCAAGGAACTAATATACTAGTGATATGCCAAGGATGATATACGAGTCAGTCGACGAGAAATAACAAAAATCTTAGTTTAACTTTTCATGAAACCCAGGGCAAGTTCAGAAAAAAAATTAACTCCTTAAGCGATTTAAGATTTAAGCTGAATTGATGAGGAAATTGAACATTATTCAATTTCTTCAAATCTAATAATGCAGTCTCAATTGCTCAAGTTATCGTAGTTGTGTTGATCACTGTGTTGACAACTTATCCAAATGATGAATTATACTTAGTCGGCCTTAATTGTAGAAATAATTCGGGGCTCAAAAGAATAGATAACTTCAGTAATGATAATGTGACAAACTAAGTTGTACTGTAGGCATTAAACCACTACCCACTGATACAACTAGGGGTCCAGGAACTCAACACCCTAGGACCGATCATCTTGATTCCAATCCGGCCAAATTTTGGGGCTGCAGTTGCGGCTGGAGTAGATACATAATCATCCACATCATAAAATTGAACGGTATCAAAAACCTCCTAAAACTAGAATCAGTCTACAAATGGAATGGACGGACAATGAAGGTTAAGTGAATGCTATAATAGCCAGCTGAGAAAAAAAAAACTGGGTTACACCAATTCCATGTAAGGAAATGTGTCCAATGACAATTGCTAACAATTATCAAATATCAAGATTATGAATCGAAACCTGTTAAGAAATCTTTTTCACAATAATGGGGACTGAAAAGAGTAAGATTGAGTGAAAATTGGCTGATTAAAAATCCCAAAAGTGTACCAATCATATATTTCAATGAAAAATGGCAATCCATTAATAAGCTTCACCCTTGGAATTAGCAAAAAAGGTCACAGGATGGTTATCTTACATTCGACTGACCAATTTTCTCATGATGATAGAGACCCATATACGGGGTCATATGAGATAAAATTGATTAAAAAGGATCTCCACTCGAAAAATCTAAACAATGTATAGGAAAACAACTGCAAGCAAAAGGGCTGCCAGTCAGCCATGTATAGATTTGATCTATGGTAGTCAATTTTCATGTGTCTAGGGTAGAGACATGTATAAACCAATTAAAGGCCTAGTATAAGGCAAATTTATCGCCATTTTGTTCTTACTAGGCCCGAAAAGTGTATGAAAAATTAAAATTAAGGTCCAGTTTCATGAAAAAGTTTAATCTAAAAATGGGTAAGTCTGAATTAGGCCTACTGTACTCCACAAGGTTACCAAACAAAAGGCAATTGGTCAGGTAAAAGTAGGCTTTCTAGCATGGAGGCCTTGTTTAGGCCTAAAATAATGATTAAATATATATTCATATACAGTATCTACTAGTAGTCGATTCGGATTGATGAAATCATTTTGATTTGTTAAATGTTGAAGAGTTAAACTTTTTCGTAAAATCTGGATCTGGCAGAAGACTATCAAACCTACACAAAACAAGAGCGTATCTAAAAAGAGTTCA
The DNA here is from genome assembly GCF_964204645.1 of Tubulanus polymorphus. Taxonomy (NCBI): domain Eukaryota; kingdom Metazoa; phylum Nemertea; class Palaeonemertea; order Tubulaniformes; family Tubulanidae; genus Tubulanus; species Tubulanus polymorphus. Next base: position 9,316,907 of record NC_134029.1, on the reverse strand, counting down.
GCCTTCAATATCTGAAAATATACGCGTGGTTCTTATTTTTTGCGATATATGAAGTTTTTCAGCCAAAATATTAACTTTTTGGCTGTGTGTAGTCTTGACTTCTTTCTTGGCGTTTATAGCAACGCAAATGGTGTATTCGGTTGAGGTTCTACGACAGCCCACCCCCGAGAAGTAGTTGGCTTTTGAATATTTATCCTCGATATATGGATAATAGCCTACTATTTGTACATTAAAGAAATTCTAAAAAGACCCTATAAAATGTATATCTACCACATCGACGAATCGATCATATAATGGATATATTAGTAATCAGAATTCTGAAAGTTGCTCTATTGAATACGCTCATAATGTGGGGTTCGAACCCCTTTATTTTCGACATGTGCGTTGAGTTTATCGTGAATGAAAATATTGTGTGTTGTATGGGAGAACAGTATGAGTAGCTATTTGATATTCCGGTATATCAAATATTTTCGAATTTCTATTATCAAGATTTGGGATTCGATTCACTCATGTGCCGTCCGGCCTCCCTTTGCCGCATGAGATTCAGTAATAACCTCCCATGGTGGCGCGCGTGTTGGGAAGAGATGTCGCGGAAGAGTTGAATTTTAGTACCTGGTTGGTAAATAATTGCGTCGAATCGAATGTTTTGTGTGAGGGTTTTTTTCACATTAGAACGATTTTCGTGTCTGATTTGATGAAGCACAGCTGCAGCAAAGTATGTCGATGACTGTCATTGGAAATGAACATCGTAAGTAGGCTTTTACTTTTAGATTCGCTCGACCGCTCGTCAGGCACATTAGTTAGTTACCTGATCGTTGGTGGTAAGCTTTTTATAATCGGATGGGCTTATACCAACGTTAGGGATGACAAGGACCAAAACACGGTTGAAAAAAGTAACACTTCAAAAATATACTTTCTATTCACTTCAGTCCACAATTAATGGCTTTATTCACAAACTAACACAGGTAACTTTCGAAATAATCCAATTTTATGTATGTTTCGAGTCATTAATCAACATTATTTGGAGAAATTAATTAATTTCTCCACAAATTTCGCCATTGGCCGCCATTTCTCTGTATTGCACATGTGGCATGATAAGTCAAGGGGACCTACAAGGATTTATATAAAACTTCCAAGACGAAACGACAATTTTTATTTTTGATGGTTTTCCAACTTTTATTTCAAATCTTCGTGTTTTCCATAACAAATAATGAGATAATAAATTTCTGGTAAAAGAAAAATATGAATAAGTGTTGATTTCTTTATTTTTTTTTAATTTCGTCGTTTCGCTTTGTTAGTTTGTGCTGTTGTCCTGGCCTCAGTCCACAGGTGCCAGCACCTCCAGTAATTTTCAAAATGGCAGCTGTTGACTGGACGGAAATTTACTCTCACTTTACGGCCGATTTGCACATGGATTAAGATCGTCAGGTGAGGTGTTATAGGTATCAGACAAACTACGAATCTGTTGTGCGTCGATTACAACAAAAATTAGACAGATATCTTAAGAGACAATGAAATGCCAGGCAAATTACTCGTCAGTCAAATTGGCTGACGAAGATTTCATACAAAAATGACCTTCCCATTCCTGACTGTGGTTTTTGAAAATATCCGATCGTGAAACTAAACCACAGAGAGGTTACTGACTACAGGCACATGGGCTCGTATCAGAGTTGTAGGTAGGTAATGTAAAAACGATAATCTGTTAATCCAACGTATAGCCTATAGTATATGTAAAATAACAAGGGGGCTAACGACGCTCACAAACAACTCAACTTTGGCCGCTTACTATTTCGTTATTTCTCATCTGATTTTGATAATCCAGGCATGATAATGAAAGCTAATAGCTTCCTGCTTCTAACGAAACAAGTCCCGTTAACTTTCAATGAATAGTTCGTGAAAAATATGCCTTTGAACGCGAAATTCGGACCGAAATCGCCTGGACCGAAAATGCTATGACGCCGGTTTTCGTCGATTTCGAAATTTCAAACGTTGAGTTCGACGCGAAATCCTTCACCGATTTTGATGATCGAGGGCTTCAAATGCGCAAAACATTCTATATTTTCTAAATATTGCGGTTGTTTCGTTAATCCATACGATATTCCAGCTTTGCAAATGCGAATTTTCCGATTTTCGTCAATTCACGTACTCGACACGCGATCTCAAAATGGCGACCTTGAACTTGAACTAGCAACAGGTCCGCAGTGAATTTTATTTCGTAACAATTCAATCAAATAATGTTTTATCTTATTTAAGCTAGAATAAACATGATCCGGTTATAATAGATTCTGAATTTCACGTAAATATACACAGAAAATAAATTGGAAATAAAATTCATTTCGGTTCGGTATTGCGCTAAGCATTGTGGGAGATGACAGTCGCTATCATTGAGCTCGCGCGTGGATTCGTGAATTGACGTAAAATCGGAAAATTCGCGTATGCATAGTTATAAGATCGTATGGATTAACGAAACAACCCCGATATTCAGAAAATATAGAATGTTGTGCGCATTTGAAGCCCTCGATCATCAAAATCGGTGAAGGATTTCGCGTCGAACTCAACGTTTGAAATTTCGAAATCGGCAAAAACCGGCGTCATAGCATTTTCGGTCAAGGCGATTTCGGCCGTAATTTCACGTTCAAAGACATATTATTCACGAACTATTCATCGGAAGTTAACGGGATTGGTTTCGTTAGAAGCAGGAAGCTATTAGCTTTCATATCATGCCTGGATTATCAATATTTTATATATACTATATACGTTGGATTAACAGATTATCGTTTTTACATTACCTACAACTCTGATACGAGCCCCTATGCTCAGGCAATTTTTACGACTTCGTAGACTAGTAGTAGTAGAGACGGACGATACCACACCAGCTAGCTAGCTATTTACGACATATCATTCTGATTGGCTGATTTAAGTTGCACATGCGCACTGTAGTGCGCGACTTAGAAATTCAAGGAGAGTGTGTAGAGCAGAGGTAGAGAACATAGCGGATAGAGCGAGACTCGAACCCGGGCCAGTAATTAATAAATTACGAAGAAGTGGCTACTTGTACGGACCCGTACGCTTACTTCCGCAAATTATTCGTACGTACACTGTACCACAGCGCCACCTACATGAATTACGTACGGCAATTATTCGTACACGTGGTATATACGCGTTTATCCATACACACGTCGCACACAAACGGTGTTTATCCATACGCACAGTCTTATTAATATGCAAAAACTATATTAATACGAATATGGTGCATACGATCTTTATTCATACGATGTTGTGTAGAAAATCTATGCCACTCTTTTTTAATCAGATTTAGGCAACAGTATTTGATGGGGAATGGGTAAAACTGATCATAAAACCGATTGCCATATTTTTAAAATGCAACTAACTTCAAATAAACTTTTAAGTTACAAAATTTATCATTAAGAAAAAATAAACTGAAGAAATCATCATATGAAGTATCACAAATTCTATATACACTAAATAAAGCAAATACAAATTAATACTGGAATATCGTAAGAAGTATTATCAATTGATGTATGCAGTGAATAAAAATTAATACTGGATTTAAATAAGAAGGTTACAAAAGCACAATCACATCGTTTTAACAATTTATCACAAATGAAATATACTATATAGAGCAAACAAAAATTAATAAAAAAGCACAATCAATGAAATATACTATATACAACAAATAAAAATCAATGGTTCCTACAGCCCCTAAAATTCCTAAAATTCCTGGTAAATAGGGACAATACTGGAATATCTTCATAAGAAAATCATCATGGGAAGTATTATTACAAATGAAATATACTATATAGAGCAGACAAAAATTAATACTGGATTATTGCATTTAAATAAAATAAGAAGGTTAAAAAAGCACAATCACATTGTTTTAACATCACAAATGAAGGGAACGAAATATACTATATACAGCAAATAATAATTAATACTGGATTATTGCATTTGAATAAAATAAGAAGGTTAAAAAAGCACAGTCGCATCGTTTTAACATTTTATCACAAATGAAGGGAATGAAATATATTATCTAGTCATAAGAACTAGTCATAAACTATTATAAGAAAATCATCATGAGAAGTATTATTACAAATAAAAATTGAATTTCACATCTAACATCATTTAAGAAATATTATATACACATGTGAATATCTTGCATCACTGCATAAAAGAACAAGTTCGACAAAACCATATTTTTTTCGAGATCCTCGTAACATCCAAAAGTTGCATTTTTTTTAATATAAACAGACGGCACTTCCAAAACCGCCGCCATTCTTCTGCAGTCTGGTGTCAAACAACTTCCTGTGTAGGTGGTACTGTGTATAGTCTAGGTGGCGCTGTGGTACGGTGTACGTATGAATAATTTGCGGAGGTTAGCGTATACGGGTCCGTACCAGTTGCGACTAAGTATAAATTACTAGCGCAGCGTCTTCCCACTAGCTAGACCACCGAGCTCACTGAAAACCAACTGAATGTTTTAACTACACAGAACCCTAACCCTAATCCTAACCCTCTGGACCCTCTTGCCTTCTCACCCTCTAGACACTAATCCTCTCCCTGCTAGACCATAATCCTCATTAAACCGTTGTAAGAATAGAATCTACGACGCCGTAAAAGTAGCCAAGCTTCGTTTTAAATTTCGATTTCATTTCATTTTCAATCAAAATATCACAGAAATACCTTGCATTAATTGTTTATTTATGTGCTATAAAGTTCCGATAAACAATAGGCTGTTAATGATCAGTATCAGGCAGTCGCGACACTTCCATATAAAACTACGTAGGACGAAACGCAGGCCTCCACTGTAGCCTGACTTGAATTTTCAGCCAGAAAGTTGGGACAGTAACATGACTTGAACTTATTAATATGAATATTATTGCGCAGTAGGCCTATATAACATTTTTACATAGGTTGAGACATGCAATTAATTGACAGGACAAAACATTGAAGAAAGACATTTAATATAAAACGCCTGAATAAATGTACACATTCTTCCTCAGCTGGGACTCGAACCCGATTGCACCGCGTGACTGCACGTTGAAAGAGTTAGCCAGAGGGTTCGAGACTCCACTGAGGGAGAATAAACAGGAGATAGCAGATTTGCATATGAAGTACAAAATAGCATCTATTTTACAGATGCGCAGCCAGTATTTGACCATAAGTGGCAAGAAGGTTATAAGTAGAGGGAACTGACCAAGATCACTGCGAACAGCAGCATTAACAGAGCGGTTCTTTACCCCGAGTAGATACTTGCCAAATTTGATGAACACATTTTGGCAGGGTAGAGAGTTACATATATCGTAAAATGAGACAAGAAGATACACAATATCCATGTAAGATGACAACGACGGAAATCCCACAATAAATTCAGCCTAAACGAGAAACTTGAATAGAAGAGTATAAATATATATTTGTGCAACGTTTCGACTAACGTTATATATCGTAAAAGTGAGATGGGTCTATATTTCCGTCGAGTACTGTACCCTTTCCTATGGTTTTTGCCAATATTTTCTAAATTTGGATTTATCGCCAATGGTTTTTCTATAGGACCCAGCCCTGCGGTATTGCATTTAGCCACCGGCGAAATCCGCCATCTTTTCAGACTATGAGGGACTACGATCGTTATTGTCGGAAGTTTCGCCGTCGGTCTTCTCATCGTTCGTCGACGTCAGTTAGCGATGAAAGCGATTCTTCTAGTAGGTCGCGATCCCGTTCGAGGGACCATCACTGAAGTCGGCATGATCGTCGGGATACTGGAAAATACCTGACTCAGAAGGATTTCCATGTATTTGAGGAGAAAATTTTAAACTTGTTATCTTCGTCGCAACAAGTCGCTGCAACCTCTACAACAGGTAAGCCTATTCCTGATTGTCCGGTTAGAAGTTCGCCAGCCCACTCAGTTTTTCGGAATTCTGACTCTGAATTCCTGGATGCTGCGGTAGAGTCTGATTTCAATGAGGATCCGGTCCCAGAAGCGGCAATTCCTTCTGGGGTCGTTCCTGTCGCGAGCAATTGTGGGTTGCCCCAGACGATGGGGGCTTCCCTGGCTCGCAATGTATCTCCGTCCCGTTCAGTTTTATCCGAACCAGCGGGGGACATGCCATTTAGAGCGATGATAAGTGAGTTCTTTGTCAAGCACGGGGCAACTCGCGCTAAGCCCACAGCAGCTCCTCTGGTCGGTGAGTCAATGGAAGCTTATCGCCCTCCGGACTCCGATCTTAACGTTTTACGGGAATCGTCAGCGGTTTCGAGAGAATGGGCTCGATTGGATACGCAATTATGGGGTGAATGTCGGCCTGGAACATTTTCATTTCCCCCTCCAGAACGGGGTATGAAATCTGGGAAATATTTTAGTTCAACCGATGCACCTATAGGCGCATTTCGCTCGGCGTATTACGCAACTCCAGGTGCTGTGGATCACAGTCATAACTGCCTGGATGCTGATTATACTTTGATCAGCCCGGATACTGTTGCAGCACAGTCGGGTATTCGTTTGCCTAAGTCCGGTTTGGTGGCCATGACGTCAATCCTGGACAATCTTACCAGGGTTGGTTCGTTTCAAGATATGGCACTTAAGGTGTTGACGGGTGAGCTTCGCGAGACTCACGCCGCCGTTCATGCGGGCTCCGACCCAGAGTCAGTTGCCCTAAAACTGGAGGGAATGGACCGGATTATCCAATCTTTGGCTCGGTCTGTTTCGCATGTAATTCCGTTGTCGGTTCGGGGTCAGGCTAATCTGGTGTTAGCCTCCCGTCAGTCAGTGATGGACTCCAGTTCCAAAACTCGTCTACCGGATATGGTGTCCAATGCTTTGCTGAGAGCCCCATTGGGGACGTCTTCACGTCTCTTCTCCGGTTGGTGTGCTCCGGTTTCCGCAGAGCTGAGGAAGATTCGGGAGGTTCAGGCCAAGTCCAACCCCCGAACTCTGTGGAAAAAGCGTTCTGGTCCGACGCCGGCGGCGCAAGGTTCGGCACGGACGCAAACAGGACCATCTCAAACTTCAGCGCTTTCTCAGGCGGCTTCGGATGCCGGTTGGAGAACTAGCGCGCAACTTCAACAATCGTGTCAAGCCTCGTCCGGTCGTAACAGTTCCGGTTCGTATCGAGGCAAGGGGAAGGCTCCAAAAAGGGGCTCTTCCTTTTGGAAAAACTCGAAATGAATTCTTGGGACCAGTGGGAGGTTGTCTGTAGCAGGCAGCAACCCACTGGTCCGACCTCTTTGGAGACGGTTGGCCCTCCCGGGTCGTCTCTCGTGGCTACCGTCTCCGTTTCCTAAGGCGACCGCGCCTGATGAGGTCACCTCCCGACATGCGGCCAAAACCAGGTCAGGAGGCCTTAATCTCTCCGGCTCTCAAGGAATTGGCCGAGAAGGGAGCGATAGAACCAGTTTGCAACGAAACTTCTCCCGGCTGGTTTTCTCGAATATTCATGGTACCAAAGGCCACAGGGGGTCAACGGACAGTGATAGATCTGTCATCCCTCAATCGGCACCTAGACATTCCAAGGTTCCGGATGACCAAGCCCAAGGACGTGATTCAAGGGCTCCGTCCGGGTCAATGGGCGGCTTCATTGGACCTGAAAGATGCTAACTTTCAGGTTCCAATTCACCCAAAATCTCGGCGATTTCTCAGGATAAAGTGGAAAGGCCGCCAGTTCCAATTCAGGTCTCTTCCATTTGGCCTCAGTACGGCCCCGTGGGTTTTCACCAAGTTGGTCAAGTCAGTTCAGAAGGTACTTCAGTCAAGGGGTGTTCGACTGTTCGTTTACCTCGACGACTGGTTAATAGTTGCGAATTCGGCTCAGGAATGTCGGGAGGCAATGACCTCAGTCTTGGACTTAGTCCATCAGCTAGGGTTCTGCGTAAACAGGGAAAAATCTCAGTTGACGCCGGCCCAACAGTTCACTTATCTCGGCATGGACTTCGATCTCCGAATCGGCAAAGTCTTTCCGTCTATGGTTCGAGTAGCCAAACTTCAAGAAGCTGTAGCGGGAGTGTCCACAAACCCGAGAACAGCTCGTTACTGGTCACGACTTCTAGGCTCCATCAGCTCCATGGGTCTGGTGGTGCCCTTAGGCCGCCTCAGAAGCAGGCGCTTGCAACAATATTGGAAGGTCTTCTGGTCTCAGTCGAAGGGCAACTGGGAGGCCTTGATTCCCGTACCTCCAACCGATCTAAGTCCGGATCTTCAGTGGTGGACAGCAACTACGAATCTTCGGCTCGGGGTGTCACTAGCCCCGTTAGAGGCTCCAGTTCGTGTATTCACGGATGCCAGTCACCAAGGATGGGGGGCACATCTGAAGAACCGAGTCAAAGCCGGGAGATGGTCTCGCTACTGGGCCACCAACCACATAAATTTCCTAGAAATGCTGGCCGTGTGGAAGGCCCTGAAGTTCTTTCACAGGAGAGTGGAGGGCCACCACGTTTGGTTAGCCACAGACAATTCAACAGTGAGGGCTTACCTTCAGAAGCAAGGGGGCACTCACTCAGAAACCCTCACAGGTCTGTCGGCCAAAATTCTTCTTTGGTGCCAGACAAAGGGCGTGTCCCTGACTGTGGCACATTTAGCAGGGAAAAGGAACGTGATGGCCGATGCTCTGTCTCGTCGAGGTCAGGCTATTGCGACAGAATGGGTTCTCCACCAAGAAGTAGCCGATCGGGTTCGGGGCATTTTTGGCAATCCGCTGCTGGATCTGTTTGCCACCCGCTTCAATCGGAGGTGTCCTCTGTTTGTGTCCCCGTTTCCAGACGCGGAAGCGTGGGGGGTCGATGCCTTCTCTCTGGACTGGTCGGGGATGCATGCGTATGCGTTCCCGCCCACACCAGTCCTGCCGCGCTTACTGGATCAAATAGAGAGATCAGTCAATTGCAACATAGTTCTGGTAGTACCATGTTGGCCGGCTCAGAAATGGTTCCTACCACTTCTCAACCTACTGTGCGGCAACCCCAGGATTCTTCCGAATTTCCCATCGCTTCTGTCTCAGGGGAACTTTCGGCATCATCCAAACAGCCAGTGGTTAAATCTGCTCGCCTGGCCATTGTCCAGCGATCCTTGTCAGCTTCAGGCTTTTCAGAACAGGCTGCCTATCGCAGGATCTAAGCGGCCATCAACAAGTACCATTTACGATGCCAAATCGAGTCATTTTGCGGATTGGTGCGCTGCAGGGGAAATTGATCCATGCTCACCCTCTGTAGCTCAATTGGCAGATTTTTTACTGCACCTATTTGTAGTAAAAGGTTTGCAGGTCATAACTATTAAAGGTTACCGCTCCGCGATTTCTCATACATTGCGTGCTTCTGGATGGCCAAATGTAGCAGGGGATCATCGGATATCCCAGCTGGTTCCAGGGTTTTCTATTTCCCGGCCTCGGGTAACAAGGACAGTTCCACCATGGGATCTGTCTGTAATTTTGAAGAAGTTAATGGAGGCTCCATTTGAACCTCTTTCGGCAGCGTCATTTGCAAATTTGTCAAAAAAGACTGTATTTTTGCTGTTCTTGGCTTGCTCGGCCCGTCGCTCTGAGATTCATGCGCTTTCAGTCCGACAAGGTCATATTGTCTTTGGGCCAGCGAATGAATTTGTTTCGCTGCGGCCTGCTTTGGAATTTTTGGCAAAGAACCAACGACCAGGCTCGGTTGTGCGTCAATGGCGAATTGAAGCCCTAAAACATCGAGTGGAACCGGGCATCCCGTACAGGACTTTATGTCCTGTGCGGGCGTTGTGTTTCTATTTAGATCGCTCTGCTTCACGGAGGGGTTCACGGGAGCGGTTATTTATTCCGCTGCTGGATCACCTAAAGGGGGATATTTCGCGGGACACAGTGGCCCGATGGGTCTCTTCACTGATCAAGGACATTTTATTGAAGGAGAATCTTTCCTCGGAGGGAGTGGTTTCTCATCAAGTGAGGTCTATGGCTACTTCCTGCGCAGCCTTTTCGGGTGCTCCGTTGGAGGAAGTCTGTCGGGCCGCCTTTTGGAATTCACCGTCGACATTCACGTCATTTTATTTACGGGATGTTTCAGGCCAGTTAGGCTCATTAGCTTCACTTGGTCCTGTTGTCATGGCTCAAGGTGTCTGTTCTTTCCGATAGGACCCTTTAGTGGAGAATATTTATGTTGCATTATCAGGATCACAGGGGGTGTATCCTTGTACATAGTTTGGGCTCATATCTGCAAGTATTAATTTCGCAAAATTCTGGGGGGGGCCCTGAGCTGGATGGACTCACTGTGGCCGAGCCGGTCTTCCCTGTGCTACAGTGCTCCATTCCGTGCTTGGGTAAGTGCTCTCTTTTTCCCTCTTACCTTGGGTTTGAGCGGTGGTTTTTCTATCTACCTTTCCCACCATCCTTGTGCTAGGCTAGTCTAGCAAAAACCATAGGAAAGGGTACAGTACTCGACGGAAATATTACAATTTTTGGAACTAAAATTTGTATTTCCGAGTAGTACTTACCCTTTCCTATGGTGGGAATCCCGCCCATCTGCCCCGCATAGCTGTTTTTTTTTTGGTCTGCTATGACGTAAAAAGATGGCGGATTTCGCCGGTGGCTAAATGCAATACCGCAGGGCCGGGTCGTATAGAAAAACCATTGGCGATAAATCCAAATTTAGAAAATATTGGCAAAAACCATAGGAAAGGGTAAGTACTACTCGGAAATACAAATTTTAGTTCCAAAAATTGTAATTTTACTGATATAGGTGGAGCCCCATATCTCTCAACAGTACCCGATGATGGGGCGTATGAGGCTATTGAATAGGCTGTAGGCTGTGGTTGAATTGTTTCTGATGTCAATGGTTTTCAATTTAAAGAAGGCTTTCGAAGCATGATCACATAGAGTTTCATAGGCAATGTTGAATTTGCCAGAGGGGCAGAATGTAATGCCAAGGTAGCTATAGCTTTTGACTATTTCTATTTGCGTCAGAGAAGTGGAAATTATACTTGGTCTTCAGAAGGTTAACTGTAAGTCTCCAAGTATCACAATGAGAGGACAGATTATCCAGTGCCTTTAGTAGGCCTTCGTGTGATTTACTTATGATTACAAGATCATCTATGTCAAGGAGGCAGTTGATACTAGTGTCGTGCAGAGTAACCGGGTTGCAAATATTAGGGAGATCATCAGTCATGAAAAGTAGAGGTCTAAACACACACCCTTGTTTAACACCTATAAGGGACCTTATATCTGAACTAGTATTACCCTGGAAGTTGATTTGGTAACGGACCTCAGAGTAAAGACTTTTGATGAAAGCAAGGAATTTCCCTCCGATGCCAAAGCGAGAGTTTATAGATTAGAGCTGAATGGTGGACAGATTCGAATGCAGCTTTGAAATCTACGAAGCAGCAGAAAATATTCTGTTTGGAGATCTTATTAATGTATTTGTCGATGAATGATTTAAGTGTGAGAATGTGATCGCTCGTACGCATACCTTTGCGGAATCCGATTTGTTGCTGGGGTATGAGTTTATTAGATTCTGAGAAGTTATATAGTCTATCATGCAGCACATTGCAGAATAGTTTGCGCAGATTGCTCCTAATTGCAATGCCCCGATAGTTGGAACACAAGTTTCTATCCCCTTTTTTGAAAATGGGATGCAAACTGTCGGAATGCCAGGCTTCTGGGAAGGTACCCGAGGCAAAAATTTGGTTGAAAGTATTGTGGAGAAGGGGATTCGACATTGCTATCCATAGTACATTTTCAATAAGCTCATGATGTGGATGACTTTTCATCAGGTTCCGTAGGAGTGGCGAAATGTTCTCCATCGTAAACAATTTCATTTGGTTTCGCTTGCGATTGATAGTTGCATCTTTTAGACATGAACACTTTTCGGGAAAGGAATCACGTGCCGAGTCAGGCCACTGCATTTTATTGAAACTAATTTGCGCTCTCCTCTTCCCGTTATGCCGATATCAGATACTGCAATGTTATACTACAGATTACAGATTACACTGACTCAGCCCACTGACAAACTCAGCCCATTAATCCGTGCCGTATTTCCAGTGATCTATGCAGTATTGCCAGTGTGGGATTTGATCTACGGACTACAGGGCTGACACTACCATCTACGCTATAGAGACACGCACAACTCTATCTCTATTGCATGTAACAGGTAAGTTGAATAAGGCTAGATCAAGGCGCAAATTGCGGAGGACTTGCAAACTTTCCTTTTTGCTTACAGATAAAACAAAAAGGACAGTTGCTTATAGACAACATTCTAATTTCATTCGGTTAATCAATATAAAATCCCATGAGTTTTCAAATTGAATATATCATTATTTGAGACCTTTTAAAGCTTTGTAAACTTGATTACATGTTGAGGAACAATGTTGAATACATGTGTCCTTTCCTAGACCTCGAGTGCCTACATTCGTTTTGTGGGTTTCATGGAAAAATTCTGGTTTCAATTTTGTCAAACAAAATTGTATTGTACGTATATATGTCCTATCATTTCAATTTCTGTTTAATTCAGAACAACAAGAATGCAAACACAAGACCCAGAGATAATAGTTTAACTTGATTTATTCTATAGAAAAGACATGCTATTAAGAATTAGAATTTACGTTATCACAGATATTCACAGCGGTAAAATCTACAACAGTTCACATTGACACACTGCAATTATTGTTAACGCAATACTGCCCTGTCATGTGCTATTCTCTTCAATAGTCGGGTGCAATCATATCCCATTGCTGAAGCTGTCTTATAATCTGCAGATTTTTCTTGTGCAGCTAAGCGTATTTAGCCCTCTGGTGCCCGAGGACTTTCTTATCTTTCAATTGGCGAGTCTGCATCGGCTTCTCCGAAAAGAAGACTGATCAATAAATAAAGATTTAACTGTCCTTTCTGTCCCTTTTCTGTCCTTTCTGTGCATTTAGACGAGTATGCCACCCTTCGACATCGTTGTTAGTGCGGATGCTACGTCTATACACTGACCATGATGCTGGTGACCATGTATCAGAGCATGTTTCGGATGTATTCAGTTAATTTGCGCAGCTTTTCGGTCGCAGCATCCCGCAGAGTCCGTTAAATGCATTTGTTTTCAGCTCGGCGGGCAGTTATGGCAGCGAAAGCTATATTTCCTAATGAATAAAACTTCTGCGTGTCCGTGTCATTCATATAGGCGGTCTGCAACCCTAAACCCTGCAAAATAAGAATATTATGAAACGAAACAATAGAAATCAAGCATCAATCGTGTTGATATATGAAAGTTTTTACCGCTACGGAGAATCCAGTCATTTAGTGGGGTTGGTTTTGGGAAATAAAACAACTTCAGGTTTTGAATTTCTATCAGTAAATTTGTGATGAAATTAATGATTGATACATACATGTGTACATTGCGCCATACAGCCTGCCTCCAATGAAAACTGCATCCATGAATACTGTAATCTGGTAGAACAGAATGTAAAGCTCGCCTCAAAGCTGATTCGAAATCAATTACAACCTGAATAATAAAGACAAAGAATTAATTTAGTCAGGTAGACCTGAAACGATAAACTTGAACAGTGTCTTTTATAATTTTTTCATATAGGGCTTATATATAACTATCTATATTTTGTATTTTGCATATTTTTCTGTACATTTTATTGCTTATGTTGTCATGACTTAACGAGTCATGATAAATATATTGATACTAATAGCAAAATGAAACAAATGATTTCAATATCCTTGAAATTATTTTGTTTAATTCATCAAGAAATTTCGGAACTCGATGTGAATGTATTTAAATTGTTCTTACCTGTAGAGTCACCAAAAAAATCTCCTTCATAGCTTTTCCTTCAAACTTTCTTGTAGTCCTTCTTTCATTTCCGAGACAATAATACGAATACAAGAGGGATTGGTTTGATGTCCCCAGATCTGACAAACGAATGTATGCTAAAAAGCTGGGTAAATGGCTGTCTGACGACTTTGAATGTCGCGTCAATGTACAAGCATTTGCTGCCCTTCAAAATATCCACCTGCTTCTGTGTCGCAAATTATAGGTGTTTCCTGTCATCTGAAAAATATCTATGATGAAAGCAGAAAATACTCTGATTCGCTAGATTATCAAATGCCGATTATGTTTATTTTTTCCACTTGTCAATTTGTTTGTTTCAGTTTACTCAAATGAAAGATATCGGCAGGATTTGCCACACATCTTTCACATTCATATTTTACGGCTACTGTATTTCTTACTGAGAGGTATATCTGGTATGGAGGAAGACGACTACAATGAATCCAGGCATAACAAGTGTCTCATTGTATCGCAATCATCATCAAGATTATTACATTGTGGAAACTTGTGAGATGACATGATACCCACACGCCGTTTCTGGTGTTGTCATCGTGTTCTGGTATAAACCATCACTGTGTGGGTCTTCATGTTGCTATCATCGATGAATGCATTGTTATCATTATTTGAACATTGTTTGTCAGGGAAGACAACCTATTCTAGGCAGATTCATGAAAGCAATGGGTGATCATGTTGACATCTGAATCCTGAAATGAAATGATTTGGTATAAATGAAGAAATCCCACACTTCGAATTTTAAATTATACGATCAAATTTATTTTTATGATGATTTGGTATGTTGCTTGTGTCTATTGCAAGATTGAAAATCAATATTACTGATGGTTAATTGATTCAAAGTTTTTAATTAAGTTTTGAGGTTTGGTCAATTGGCTATCGATTGGTAGTTTGAAAAACACTTCATCATAATTTTGAATATTGAGTGATTTCAACGCAAGGGGCCACTCATTTTTCATGGTTAAGTCATTTTCCAGCAAAACCAAAATTTGGTCTAATCGTTGCCCATACTAATGATTGTAGTAATTAGAGTTTGTTCAGCTGTAACCCAAAAGACAAATGATATATGTAGGAAGTTATGATGTTGATACAATTGATACAAAATATGTAAATTTGTCGATCTGGCCCTGAACTGCATCTTAATAGAAAATAAACCATTGCTGCCTGCCATTTTGGCACAAAAAGTCCGTTGTTGTCTGAGTGATTCTGTTGTTTCAACTAATTACAAAGCATGAGTCCTTGAAATGTACAAGGGCCATTGCAGCAAAGCTCCGTACCCATCACATTAACGCAACTAGCCCACAGCCCAAAATACAAGCTGTCATTGGTTTTGAGGACTCTTCAAGCTCATATTGGAAACATCCCAATTGTAAGTCCATATTGGAGAAATATTCCAATTTAGTCAGGAAAGGATTACTATGTTTGCAAGTCACAGCCTTCATTTTCTTGTATTCCATGCAAATGTGTACTGAACCATCTGGTTTAGGTACCGACATATCAGGAAAAGCCCATTTACTATTGCTAACGTCGATACAACCCCACTCATGCCATTTCTGACACCTCAACTTACAATAAGTCCTCAAGCTTATCTGATGAGTGGCATGACATGTCTAGTGGTACCATACATAATTCACTGCCATTCCCCAAGATTGATCCAGTTTATATTCTGCAATTTTTATAGATGGAATTTGTCACAGAGGTATATAAATCCGAAATAAGCAAATTCATCTGGTTGGTGTCTTCGATACTGTATTTTGGTATTGGAATGTTTTCTCCCGATGTTTATTCCCGATGTCACGTGATCCAATAAATTCAAATTAGTTGCAGAGGTACACTCTCTCTGGAGATTTATATCCATTCCAGCTAAATCAACTCATTCTGGTGTCTTTGTATCTTGTGCTTTATCTGCAACACGCTTTTGTTCTGAAAGCTTTCTCTACCAGAGAACTACTGAGCCAACTTGTTACAATCTTGTTTTTTGCTTCAAACTTTTTCCGTGTCTCTAAGTGCCACAAATCATACTTGTGTTCAATGTCAGGATATTGTGTTCGAATCACTTACGCAATGCGGTGTGACTGTCAGCGGCTACACTTCCAATACCTACAATAGTAGCATTCTTTATAAACTCCACAAAGACCTTATAAAGGGCTCTTTCTTCATATGAGGTTGTTTCAGCAACATGGACGATTTTGAAAACTATCACTTTACATCCTATCAGTCGGCAGTCCATTTAAGGCACTTAATTTACCCGCTTTCGATCAAGAACAGAAATAACATGATTGATAGATTCACTTGGTTGTGTAGCTTTTAGGTGCATGCATACTGCAGGGATAGCATCAGACTTCAATCAAAATCTTTGCCTAAGATTCTACAAAATTTAAAAGTTTGTATACTCTTAGAAATAATGGTACTAAGTAGCACCTTTAAGGGTACTATCAGCTGCCACCTTTTGTGGGCTATATGGTATATACCCTAACCCTTTGTGTAGGGTGATCATTAGTACCCTTTTCTAGGGGAACTATATAGACCCAATCCACAGGTTGAAATAATGAACCTTTCAACCAAAGGGACCAGGTATCACCCCCAATGTGGGTGATTTAAAGAACCATATAACAAGATCAAGGGTGACTATTTCGAACCTTATAGGGTGATAAAAGGAACCATATTCGAACCGCATTGATTAACCATTTTTTTGTAATGAATAGGCTTTTCCACAAATATGTTCTAAAGTTATTCATTTATATACACAATTACCATTTATTTTTCATAACATACAAACATAATACATGTATTAAGTATATAGGCTTATCAGAAAGGTATTAACCAGGATTATTCATAACTATTTCAATTTACCCAATACTTCACATTAAATTCACTTAAAATGTATCAATAGAAATTCCTAAAATTCGAGATATTCATTTATATGCAAAGAACATTTTTTCTCAAACATCAAACATCATTTATATATTTTAATGCACACAATACTTTTCATTATTTTCATCAATATAATGTTGTTTCTTGATGTATCAGTTAAACTTAACGTTTTTCTCAAAAATTCAAACATCATTTGAAGTGTATATAAAACATTTTAATTCACGCAATACTTCATTAAATTTTTCAATATAGTTTAGATTCTATCAATTAAATTCCCCAAGTCATACATTCATACACACAATTAAATTTTTTTTCTGATAATTCAAACAAACATTTCAATTATATAAAAATATTCACCTGTATGTACATGTATACAATTTATCAATACAACAATAATTATCATAATGGATCTCCCAAATAATGATTTCATGACAACTATAAGTCTTGTGATCCTGACATCTTCAAAGTTTATTCAAATATTTTGAAAATTTGAAAGCAGGAGATTTCTATCCAAAACACCAGTGAAACGAGAATTATAGTTGTTATCAAATTGCTATTGTGAGTTTTTACGATATAGGCCAATACTTTTCTTACCGGATAACTAGTTACATTAATAATTATTTACATATATGTGATATATATATATATATATATATATATCAAAGTTTCAGTGGCTATTCAGTAGTTTCAATTTACTTTTCTAATAATAACATTTGGTGCAATCGCGTCAAGGTTAACGGTACCTTTTCCACATCAATTTTTAATAAAAAAAGTTCTATAGATATTAGTGAATTCGATAGTTCTTTTGGATATGACAGATCGAATTGATAGTATAGTGCAATCACTACACACACCGCCTCCCAAAACTCTAATCAAGACTCGCTAATTATGATGATACCGTCAACATATACATCCATTTTCTGAATTCTAAATGGGTTGTTCCCTCGAATGACGATCGTAGGTGTCACTGATGTACATTCCTGAAAGAGAAAATGGTTTCGATTAAAATGATTCAACATACTGTACATTCGATAAGTAATTAATGCCATTGTATTCATGGGTCAGTTCCCTAACAATGGCTTAAATATAAAACCAGCCTAAGACCAACTTAGTTCTATAGTCAATCTAACGACATAAGACCATTCTTAAGATCACTTCTGGACACAGAAGTCACAACAGTACAACTGGGCCCTGAATCCTCAAACATGAAACCAACCTTATTATTATAGAGCACTAGTTTCTCTTGTTTTTCTTTCAGAAGATACGGCAACAAAGCAATAGCTGCATTCAATTTCAAAGCTGAAAGAAAAAAATACTTGAAATTAAACAAGTTTTTAAAAAACTTAACTACTAACTAAACTACTATTAACTACTAACTTAACTACTAAAAACTTAACTTAAAATACCTTAGAGCCCTGAAATATAACACTTCATGTGACCCTTTAATTGCATGTGGTTATCTAATCAATGCTATAATTGAACCTTGTTAATCAACAGAAGGTAGCATAAAGCATGTAAACTAGTTGATTTCTCACCTGATTTTGAGGATTCGTCGCGAGCCAGTTCCAATTCATTTTCGTACTGCTGCACGATCAGTTTGCTGTTTGTTTTCGCAATATAACATTTCACACTTAAGCCAGGTTCATGTTGATGATTGAGAGACGTGTGTTGTATAATCTTTCTAAGACTGGGTTTTTCAACCGGGCATAATTGACAGCGAATCATTGTTTATCATTACTAGCTTTACTCACTTAGGAACGTATCAGTGTGAGATTCAAATCTGATACTTTTCAACCAAATTTGTATATCATCGACAGACCACTTTGATATATCATATTCGCAAGACATCTTCTGTCCTGAAAAAGTAAACAATTTGAATAAATTAAACCCATAGATTTATTTGTACTTCGTGTTTAACATAAGTGCATTAAACTGGCACCATTAGGGTTGAAACAGTGGTAAAAAGTAAAAAATAACTATTGAGTAGGCTTTTATATTCACTTGAAAGTGGTCAATCTATTTTTGAGTAAGATGTCAGAAACCAAAAACAACCTTTCTCGATGATATTACCATACTGTGACTTAAAGCCAGAATTTTTGAGTGAATTAATATCTCGGACCAGTACCCAGGGAGGGGGGTGCCCCCGCAAGAATCCGAGTTCTGCAATTTTTTTGTCAAAGAAAATTTATCAACATTACATTAATGTTAGCCCGACTGTGTTGTTTGAAATATTTGCTGACATTGGCCAAAACTGTTTCTAAAACGCTTCAAATGTTCCATACGTTCTTGTGGGAGCACCCCAACCCCCCGTCCCCTGTTGCCAGCAACACGGTCAAAAAAGTTCTGCAATGTCTAAATTTGCCCCAAAATAGACTATAGAAGCTGCGTATAGGCCTAAATTCCTTATTTACTTTTACGTTTCGTTTAATGATTTTTTGAGTTTCTGGGATAGGGTTTTAAAGAGTAAGTCTAGCTTTGTTTGGAAATGGTGAGTCACACTCAAATTTTCTACCCAAATCCGCAGTCTCGGGTAGTGCTTGTCCTTCAGGCTGTTGCGGAGAAACTGGATCTTAGCCTTGCTTCAATGATTTAATGATTTAATGTCATTTGCGTGCCATGTTTCTTAACATCATAAATGCATCTGTGGACTGAACTCACTCACTGAAAACAGTCAAATTTATCCCTTTTTTACTCTCAGTAATGCAAGGAAAGGCTTGCTTATATGATTTCTTACACTGTTGCATCATTTTCTTCTTACCGTAGTTGCATCGGTTACCCTTACTGAAAAAGTGCATGTGTTATATTTCTGAAATACACATACCAGCTGGAAATACACATCGTGTGTGCATTCGTACATTTTCATTTATTGTAGTCCATCAATTGACATGTGAATTCGTGCATTTTCTATCATTGTGATCCATATTTCAATCAATACATTGTGAAATCCTTTATATTCATTGTCCTCTTCATGATTGTCCTATGGAAAATGTGTGTGGATACACGAAAAGACGCACGCTGGCAAAATTTAGTTCTCCTTGCCCAAATATTCCCAACACCACTGAACAAAAGATCTATAGGCTATGTGCCTTAATTTTGCATTATCTGGCCCTTCAAAACTTTTCCGGCTGTACTGCTATTTCAATTCAGTCCACATCAGTTATAGGACCCACGGATTCAAAAAAATTGAAGGATGCTGCGCGTCTGTTGAACAAGTCTTGCCATTTTGTCCGGACTCTACCCAAACCCATGCCAGTCTTCTTTTAACAACATTGATCTCCACACAGCACACACACTGGTGCCGTTTCTAAGATCTGACAGTGGAGACATTGGCACCTACCAAGAAATCTATAGAAATATTATTTCCATGTAGGATTGATTTCAATGCTGATGTGGATATAAGTTTTGCAACAGAAACGACCGGGAGACATTTAGATGAAAAGGCCAAGTGCCACAGCTGCTTAACATTTATTTTATACAAAAACATAAAATGTAGAAATGTCAAAAATGCCCTGGCTGTTTTAGACGAATACAAAAGAAAGTGGATGGTGAGTGTTAAAACGTCGCAGATGGCGTGTAGGAACTCCTGTATCTCAAAAACTCTTATCCCCAGCTACTCGACTAAAATTTCTATAACTGGTATGGCATATAGGATCACAAATGTACACTAAAGCACCAGTCAGATCAGCCACTAATTTCGCATATTGAAAACCTTCATTTCACTATTCGGCTGGGGGGAATATATTTTATCATTATCCATTCCATGTGGGGAATTAATTTTTGCCTTTATTGTCTTAAGATTTCTATGTAAATTTAGATACATTTCCCTCCTAAAACCAATATCTGTTATGAATCTAATAGGTATCTCTACCAGAAAATGTTAGTTATAAAACGTTTGGACCTACGGGTGCAAGGTAGGACCCCCAAAACCTGAGGTTAAGTTGAGGTCATGCACCAAAAAACCTTTATATTGCCCTTTAGAAGCCAGAATCTTATATAAATCAAATAGTAAATAGCTATTTTTTCTCATAATATCATAGGACAACAAGAAAACCATCCAGGGCAGTCAATTTTATTCTTTGGGGGGGTCAGAAATTTCAAAAAATCCTCAGGGTCCCAAAAAAGTGAAAATTGCTCATTTTTCACTGATTTTGTAATCACTTCTCATTTGTTTGGTTTCTTTGGGTTTCCTCAATGTTGATCCTCTGAATCCTCTAGATTTCTCATTTCCTTGATATAAAACGTGTCAGGGAGTCATCTGGGGGTCATCTTGACCCCCCAGATGACCCAGGGTTTTCAGATAATTAGGCTCCTAAAAAATGAAACTTATTCAAATGAAATTCAAAGAAATCGTTCAAATTTATTAAAGCTTTTTGAGAGTTTATTTAGTTATAAGATTGCATTTTGCAAGTTTGTTTAGTTACAAGATTGATACGTTCTTAGCGATAATTTAGCTGGGTATGGTATATCTCGAAGCAAGGAATATGGTGCAAAACCGCTGATACAACGCTCACATTCTGGTTGCCGATGGCAACCAGTACATACTGCCTGTGTGTGTAGAGTATATACAATTGCTTGTGAGCTCTCTATAGAGCATACTGACTCAGTGTTAGCAACCAGGCTTGACTACTTTGCCATCTATCAGGGGTAATAGGAACCGTCACTTGGGGCATGACCACGGCCCAGTCTATCAGTTTAAGCTGTCACCTGGGACGTGACGACGCCAACTGAATTCAACGAATGCCGGCATAAAGTAACTATTGCCAATGTTATTTGACCCTTGTGTCAAATCACCAGTGACAAAATAAAACGTAACCTTTGACACTGGGGATGCGGAAGAAAAAAGAATGGGATTTCAACAGTGATTGGCTGAGAGAACGAAGAGATATTGGTGGCGCCACCAGCTGGAGACGCCTGGCAAAGCGCTCGCTTCATTTCTTTCGTCAAAATGTTGATGAGCAATCGTTACTCGCTCATCTCTTATTATATATGCATAGGCCTATATAAAGTCTGTTCACTCTCAAAAGAGCCAGGAAAAAGGGTTACTATGTACTGCCACTCAAACACAGCCAATTCCAACTACACTATATTGTCTATATTGTACTAAATATAAACAGAGTAAGGGTAAACATCATCATTCCATCCATGCCAAAAATTAAAGTATTTAGGCCTACCTTGAATTAAAGATAATCCATATAGTGTAATCATTTTCAAACTTCTTATTCACTAAGTGGTGTCGCTAGGCCCTCCTCATTTTCACTACATGTGTCTCACTATTGATTCCTTCATTTGATCCGTCTGAATCACTCGATTCTGAAGAATCCGAATCAGCACCTACATTGATGATAATTTGTAAGTCAATTAATCTATCTTTATCCCAAAATTCTTGAAGACCTTCACTACATGATACCAAGCTTTTTCCCAATCCTCACCTGTGACATTTCAAAAAGCTTCATCACACAATGGCAACAGATCTTTCATTTTAAAAGTGACGTTGTGACTTGCAAAATAGTCTTGAATCTGTGCCAAAATCAGTTCTATGGGATTGAGATCACAGTGGTATGGAGGGAGTCTCACAATTTCATATACATGTTAGGCAGTGATGATGTCAATTCTATATTTTGGAACTGGTGGAAGATTTTTTTGAATGATCGTCCAAAGCTCAGCATAAAGATATTGCTCGTTGAAAGGTATTTCCTGTTACTTTAACCACTCAACCTTCTTATATTTTGGTGAACTCTTTGTTGGTGCCTTATCTAAAACAACATTGTGGTACAATAATCGAACTCGGTGGATTTGGTAAAAGTTTTTCAGTGAACCATTTTTCAAAGTTTTCAGCATTCATCTCATCCATGATTACCACAGAACAGGGAAATTTGGAAAAACTTGGGAATTTTAAAATGATTATTCCCAGTTTGGAAATATTTGGGAATATTTAAAACTTAATCAAATCAAGGAAATATTTGGGAAATTCATTTACATTTTACATATTGTATTTTCCAAGGGAAACTTTCTTCAGTGATTTCCCATGAAAATCACCTTTATCAACCAGTCACCACTAAATACGGGAAGGTAGATGTCACATCCGTTGCTATGGCAACCATTGATGTTAGTTAATGTATGTCTCGAAAAAATATATAGTGAAGTGGAATAGTTTTACAAAGTAAACGGCTGGAAATTGTGCTCAACTGCCGATGCCACTTGGATAAAAAGGTTACAGTAAAATGATGCAGCTCTACCCAAAGGCAGCCACTTTTGATGTATGTTGTATGTTCATCTGCGCCATGTTCATAAATTGTTGCTGATGATCTACTTTCTCCTGAATTGTCTCCTGCGAGGTTAGATCATTGTATTGTGTTTTTTTCTATCTTGCGTGATCCTGGTCACAGCACCATTTGAAAGACTACGGGCCCATGGAATTTGAAAAATGAAGTGACAAAAGCTAGTAAAATCGAGAGCTCCGGTTCGATGATCATATTATCAAATCATGGATTCATCCATTGAGATTTGTTACGATGGAACATAATGCTTACAAAATTTCTGCTTGATTTCGGTTCTGAGGTAGTCTTCCCATCATTTACCCATGATGCCTGAAAAAGTTTAATTCCTGTCTTAAGGGTTTCCGTCCTATCCCATGTCCTGACAATGGGCCACGCGAAGGGGACAAGGGAAACCCAAACGTTTCACACTATGAGCGCTGGGGCCACTCGTATTATTAAGATTTTGGGCAGCCCATTAAAACTGAATAAGATCCTGAGAACATCTTTGACATCAGACACAAATTTGCCCTTAAAGGGCCATAGAAAATGAAATTTTGAGGCATGGTCGATAGCATGAGATATGAAGTGATAACCTTCTGTTTCTTGACGTTGCATGTCAATTAAGTCAACCTGAAATGAATATACATGTATGAATTAATGATCATAGTACTCAGACCTTAAATGAAAATTATGACTTACCTGAATTCTTACGAATACATTTTGCTAATGATCGGAATGACTGGGGCTCTGCCAGTTTACGACGATTTCATTGTGCACACTTTGCTTTTTAAAGGTTGTCTTACATGAATGCGAATGACACCAAAGTAGTTTTCTTGAACCTGGATACAAGTTGATCATTCGAATAAGTGATTAAAGATATGATTAGCTGAAAACTCAGGGAAGCCTCATGACAAGATAATTCACCCGATGTCGGAATTTGGCTAAACTTTGGCTGTTGGAAAAATGGTTCTTAACATCTGGATGCATTGGGTTTTCATGAAACTGTTTGACAACATTCAGGTATTCTTTATCCATAACTGAACTATTTTTTGCTATAAAATGAAAACACTTTTATTTACATTCATACATAATGCCTTTTGAAACCAATCATTCTTAATTTTTGGCCTTGCAGTACAATGGAAAAGATTCATTCCGACCAGGAAATCATTTCTGATTTTATAAAACAATGGTGAGAATGTATCTGAATAACCCATGCAATCTTAGCTTACCTCTTTTTTTCATATCAGATCTTTTCACATCTTCTGTTATTCTGTTGTAAAATGAATAAAAATATATTGTAGCGATTAAATGGGCCACATGAAATGGGGCCTACAATGAAAATAATAGTGAGGACATACGGGACCTTGAATCAATCATACCTGACCCATTATAAAGATTATCGTGAGGATGTATCGGACCTCAAAAGGATCATTCCGTACCCATAATAAAAATATAGTGAGATCATACCAGACCTCGTCAGGTCGACCGAACCCATAATAGAAATTATGCCTTAGTAAAAATTACAGTCAAGAGTATGAGGGAATTTTAGTTATAGGGAAAAATCACAATCGATAACGGGAATTCCTAGCTGATTCCCGGGAGCTGAAATCAGACTACTTGGGTACATTGTCCGTTATGCGCAGAACAGCCTTTCTCAAAGTCCTTAACAGCTTATATTATGCCCAAAATTATAAATGTGGACGCTGTCATCAGCGAAAATGTTTCCGGACGGGTTCCAGTACGGGTGCCGTAAATTGGAAAAGCAGTGGCGAGAAACTAAACTATCAATCCATAGAGAACTCTTTATGATACAGAAAAACTTTGTTAACGACCTCATTTTATTAGCTAAAAAGTGACATATTGCTGATAAGATCAAGAGTAACTATAAAAATCAAATGATTTATGATTAATCGATGACGGTTCCTCAAACGGGATCGTGACCTGCTAGAATCATCTTCGCTAACCGACGTTGATGCCGCCGATGAACGTTGAGGTGACTGACAGTGAACCTTCCTACAATATCGATTGTAATCCCTCTCGCGATCTATTC
Source organism: Tubulanus polymorphus (assembly GCF_964204645.1). Lineage (NCBI taxonomy): Eukaryota > Metazoa > Nemertea > Palaeonemertea > Tubulaniformes > Tubulanidae > Tubulanus > Tubulanus polymorphus. Next base: position 9,291,932 of record NC_134029.1, on the reverse strand, counting down.
TCGATCTGTGTGAAGGAGACCTTACGCGTTTACTACCATAACAGCGTCTGGTGGGAGAGCAACCTCTACCCCCAGAGCGACGATAACTCTGTTTTGAATTCAAAACATCTGAATCCGACAAACCGCACACCGATGTTCAAACCGGAAGTTCAGAACCGGGTGACGTCTGGACTGGAATGGTGCTCGAAGCGGGCTGGACCGGTTGTCTTGTGCCGGTATCTTGACTATCACGCGCACTTGGTTCAGAACCTGTATTCAGAAACTGAACCGGCTGAACTGGTGATCGACCAGTGACCAGTGATTGACCAGCGACCGGTGTCGGAGAACAGAGTTGGGAAGCCGACCATGCAAGTACAGGCGGCGACCGCTCCGCTAAAACGATTTGAAATAGGGAGGTCGATGGGCACGTCGGCTGAAACTGACGAATCTCTACTATTATTAACGCTACGATCTTTTTGTTTTCGATTATAAATCAATTATGAATTGAAGTCAAAGTTAGATTAAATTATTCAGAAACACTGGGCAATTCAGTCAAAATTGGGGGTAGCCAGCGAACCTCCTTAAATTTTCAAAGTGCCCTCAAAGTCAGTGTCAAAGAATTTGTCAAGATTTTTCGAAATTCGGATACAATTTTCATGATTTTTAGAAAATGAAAATTAATCCATTCTCAAATTATCTATTCAGGAACCTTGGCACTTCATATCTAAGATCTGTCCCCTTTCAATAGGAAAATGCCCCTTTTCACTGTGAAAAAGGTTTTTTTTTAAAATAGAGCTGTCCCTCAAAATAGCTCGACCATGATACACTAGGCGATTTTAACAACGATTTCGTTGAATCGCCTAGCATTGTGTCGAGCTTGCACCAGTCAATTCCAAATGCTTTAAAATACCATGAGGTTCACAGGGTTTTCGCTAAGTGCCCTTTCTTCAATTATATAACTAAATTAGATATATTATTGCCATGTAACCATTAAAAAGGAATGTATTGTTACTATGTCTCTGTACAAAGTGACATCGTACAAGTCACAATGGATACATTTTCCAATGACAAGAATTTCAACTTAAAAAGGCTATTTTGATGATTCATTCTGGTGATAGTGTTGCTCTCACCACGTTGGAGGTGTGTTAACTTAATCACTGGGATAGCTGAATTTATCCCGGTGATAAAGTTATCACAGGTTTGAAAAATGGACTATCCCAGTGATAGAAATATTTATCACCCGGATATGGCTTATCACCGCTTTGAAAAATGCAGCCCTGGCAAATGCAAACCGACGCATTAGTTTTCTCGAGGAGAGTTTTTGCCATCCCAAAGATTGCTATTCCCGCTTTAGCAGGCTTCACTGAGAGGTAGTGGATATCGTTATCCCTGATTTGCGAGATAATCATTGAAGGATGCAGCCTCTTCACTCTGTCGACAACCCGCTGCGAGTTAATCTTGCCGACAGTACCCCCGCCAATGCCTAGGAGCGTTGGTTTCCCAAGAGATCTTCCACCCTTCTGATAAAGCCAGGAAGGAGGCTAGGCCCGTTTTGCTACGCTATCGCCCACGATTACCACAGACGACGTTTTATAGGACATTGTCAAATAGGCCTATATAGAAATACGTACAGGTATATAGATATACATATGAATTCGGAATGCGTGTTTTATAAGTTACGGTCGGATTACGACGGATAATAGAAGATAGATTCTCAAAGCAGGCCTATTGTTGTGGAATCTGTAACAGAAAAAATAACATGGAAGTTATCTGTAATTGGCAGAGCAGCGTAGCCCATCGGAGACACGTTTACAGGCAGCAGCACCAGCTGGCAATGAGGACGCTTGCTGACGGCCCAGTTGTCTCGGCATAAATATTATTATGCCCCGTGCCTATGCAAAGCCCTTTTTCGGCCATTTGTATGATCGATCATTTTCTTGATCACAGTTGATAGCAACACAATGACGAGGCATGCGTAAAATACACGTTTCGCAGAGCAGATAAATCTGGAAGTGATTCTGATTTCCCTCTGTGACGTCATCACCTAGGTACCGCCATGGTGTTCGTTCAAGTCATGGTACATATCAAAGCTAATAAAACTGTGGGCTGCGTCGCCATTTATGAAACTAGATCCATAGGCAAAAGAATATAGAGAAAACAGAGAACATGTCTTTACCATTTCAGCATTATAGGATACTTAATTTTCTTATGAACTACACTCTAAAAGGTGCCCTTTCAAAACATGGTAATTACACAGATCCATCATCTTGACAGCTATAGGTTCAACGAATATTTCGGCGGTTGCTGACAAAAACATTGAATAACATGCAAAATTTAATTTTTTTTGCAACGCATTATCTGAATATCATTATACATTAGTAAAACCCTCAAAATATTGGTAATAGAATGTAATGAAATAAACTTTGTAAAAGCCCTTTTACAGGAAAATACCGACGATCACTAAAGCAATGGCTGTCGACCTGCAATTATATGATATTATGATGTTCAAAATGAACAAACGCAGCTGCCTTCGTATATCCAGCACAGAATTCACTTCTGCTACCAGGTCTTTTAAATATGCCATGACTTTCTTATCCATGCTAACAAAATGACTAGCCGCCTTTAATATGATAAAAAAAGATAGTATAATATGGCTAAAATAGAATTAAAATTAGAGCAAAAATCTATACAAGTATCTGAAATTACATAGGCATTCTTCTGAATGGTGTATAAATGCAGACGAAACCATAAGTACCAGACATTGGATGCAGTTGAGTATATTACTAAAAACCTCATTTTCTACACTGTAAAAAAAAGTTTGTTGATTTACCTAAAAAGTTACTGGCAGTACATTTGACCATAATTATCTATGTAAGATAACATTCACGGTGTAAAAATACGGGAACTTGGGAGATATTACAGAATAAATGTTATTTTACTAAAGTTGGGTAAAATGACAGTAAAATGCTTGGTCAAATGAGCTGCCAGTAGATTCCTCCATAAAATAACAGTAACTTTGATTTAGATTTACAGTATAAAAACGTTTATTTGTTTCTATTGATACAAGTATATCACTTCAAATGTTCATAGCATGAAACTTACAGTAACAAGAGCACAAAAATGAATTCTTAATACTATTTCCGCATGATATATGCTTAGCAGATAGTCGAGTGGATATTGCCAAAATATACAACTGACTTGTCACATGAAACAAAATTTGAGCCCTTCTAATTTTGTACACAGTAAATCATTTCTTTAAAAAGATTTCACTCTATGTTTTAAGAAATCATATTAAGTATGGAACACAGCCTTAACACCATAAACTAAGGAATCATTCATTTATAACATACGCATAAAATTTTTCAACCCCCCCCCCCCCCTACCCCTCTGAACGCAAAATCGGCAATTTTTTCATATACATTAAGCATTACAGTACGCAATTGCACTGACCCCTCCCCCTCCCCTAATGCGTACGTAATGAATGAATGACCCCAAAGTGAAAACCACTGGCTTTTACTAAATCACTTAAATCCTCTTTAAGCCATTATAACATCAACAAAATCTTTAAAACTTAATACATGTGTAGAACTAAACCAACACACTCAAAACTGAAAAAAATAAAACAATAAAAAAGTAATAGAAGTTGAATTTTTTAATATCTATTACTTATAAACACACTGTGTTTTTATGGGGAGAACAAATGTTGATAACTGCAGCCCTTCATTGGTCAGAATGTCCTTTTGTATCATGAGAAATTCTAAATTATGACCTAACAGACCCAGTCTAATTCAAAATCTTGAAGAAGTTTCTGTAGGGTCAAAACCCTCGGATTAATATTTTTGGCTTTCTTTCCCCTACTCTAGTACCCCTTCTGTGGGTTGATTCCAACCAGTATCCTGCAATAAATTGAAATATATTGTAGTTACAAAATGTTAAGTCTCAGGGGAGCTGGAAGTGTTGCAAATAACTAGAAAATGGAACACTAGTTATGCCACCCAGGTTTGTTAACAGTGATGGTGGTTATTTTGAATGAGCGAGTAATTTTATTTTCAATTACTGTTATCCATGGTCGTAGCCCATTACAAATTTCCAAGTTTCGAGAAAATTGCACGCCGAGAAACTCGACAATATATGTCTAATCAGTGGATCTATTCCATTTCACCAATCAAGTTTTAGACAAATTTTACATAACTCTCACTGAGGAGAAAAGCACGTGCTGTGTAAAATAGAATGTCGCCCCTTCAGGATTATATTAACATTTTTACTCACCGCTGAATAAATTCCATGGTAGCTGGTAACTTTTCTGGATATGCTATGTTAAAAACATAAAAAACAGAAAACAAAATGCCTACAGCTCCACTGAAAGTATTCACATTGCAGAAGGCTCTCCCATCGAGACATATCACATAAGACTCAGCGTCAAAAATTGAGTCACCTGAAAAATATTACTGGGTGTAATGAAATTATAATACAAGTAAAACACTCTGTTATATGAATTTTACACTCTATCTACGCGTATTAATGCCTATTAATAAACCCAACAAAATAGCTTTAGCCCCATACATAACAGTACCAGTTCAAGTGTTGTTAAAATAAAAATGGAAACCTTACATCACATAGGAATGCCCAAAACAATTACATTGAAACGTTTGAGCTCAGACTCTGCAGAACTACTTTGATGATTGATGCATCAGCGGTATGTAATAATAGTAACTAAGAATTAGGAGGGAATTTGAGAGAAAGCAGACTGATTATGGAATTTCGAGTTAAATTTCATTAGACTATGTACTTTGAAGGTGCTGCCATCTGTGATTAGCAAGATTAGAAGAACTACAGGTTCTCATATGAATCAGCATTATTAGCAGGATATTAGAGATACTAATATGTGTCAAATGGACCCCCAAATTCAGTGAAGCATAGGTGGATCATATGTAACCTACAGGGTTAAGAAATGTTAATCGTAAATCACTACACGCAGATAAAATAATAGGTAACTTCACCGGTAGATAAGTGTAAATCGATTTTTCAAAAACCTGGTAATATTATAATGCATACTCTATAGTAGGCCTATAAAGGAAAACTTACCAAAAACAGCTATAAATGGGGTTTCAGGTTTCTCATCATACTTTGCAATATCGGATGCACTTCCTTCGATCTATCAAAGTAGAAATATGTGTTACTGAATAAAAATGTTATTTTCTGGCCTTCTAATGGAGAAAATTAGTTACAGCCAAAAATGAATAATGATGACTTCTTACCCCATAGAATCTGACGAAACAGTCTTCAGGTTCCTTGAAATATGCAAGCAGAAGAAGAAATGTTCCAGCCACTTGTGGATCCATAGAATTATCCTTCTTGCATGCTAAATCGATATCTTTTAAAACAGTTTTAGTACAATCACTTTTACAAGAAACCATATATTGATATATTCTATGGCCCTTATTCTGGCCACGTAATCCTTCATCGAGACAAATCAATGAAATACCCGTTAACTTTTCAAAATGATTTAACAGAATTAAACCATTTTGCAAGAAGGGATATTCATCGACTAGAGTTAACGTATTCATTCCCGAGTTGATATCTGAGCATATGAATGGATATATTAAATCCATTTTTGGCCGAACGGATGACATATCTGGACTACTTTTCCGATATTCATCTTTTAACCAATCAACAACTTCCTCCCTGGAGATATCAGGAAGGGCAGGGTTCCAATTGACACAGCCATAGCTATCTTTCAGTCTTTTCTTCTGATTATCTTTATCAGATTCATCAGTCGATTGTCTTTTGTTGTTGGGAAAGATGGACGAACGACGCTTTCGGAATTCATTATTTACGCGATTCTCGACCTGATTTTTGATGGGTTTCGTCGTCAGACGAACCCATCTATGGCATCGTCGTCATGTCTGTCTGTCTGTCTGTCCGTCTGTGGATGTTTCTTTATGACACGATTTAAGCTGTTTGTGTGGACCGACAATTCTGTAATTTCACACAGGTATTCTCTACTTGATGTAGTCGGTGCAGCTTGGTTTATATTTGATTCCGATGGTTATAAGTGCTCTAATTTGGTTAAAAGATAATTAACGTTACTCGCTAGTTCAAGCCGCTGTATAGCGCGTTGCTACGACGACGCTCGATCAACATACTGGTACTCGCTGTGTAATACTGAACACGTATATACCTGTAGATATTGATCGTACTAGCACCGGTTTTAGATAGCGCGCGCGCTGATCGGTCTTAACACTTCTTGGAACTGCTGTGCTAAATGCTGAGAGGCCGAATCTATGCGCAATCATTTATTGGGCTCGTCACATTTGATAGTGAATGGATAAATAACCGGTGCCAATGACGGTCGCTACTCCCCATCAGTATAACTTATCAGTATAAGAAATAATTCTTTCGAGTTTTTTTTTCAATCCCCGAAGTTGTTGTTACTACGTTGACCTTGCCGTTTTATAAGCTTACCGATGATTCTTCTAGTATTATCAGGGTCACAAGACATGACGAAGTCGCAAAGTTTTGTACAAATTTCACGAAACAAACAATTATTTAGGCGGCACCTGATCTATTGATTAATTATGATAAATTATGTTTATTTCATTAAAAATTTGTTTTATTCAAACACTACTTTCATCGCACATAGTGTGATCGGTAGGCCCTACTATTCTACGGTAGGCCATGGACTCTTTCATGTGGTAGGCCTATTACAAATGATACAATCCGCGTGTCCGTGAATAAGTGACACGTGGTGGGGCGGGTTGTGAGGAGCATCGAAACTAATCCGTCACAAATAATAGATAGAAAACAATACCTTAAGAGGTTAACTTTTATTAACATCATTACCAAATCAAAACCTGCACATCCTATCATAAATAGAAATTCTAAGAATTTATTTCAAAGAATAATAAATTACGTCTAAATATTGGGATTCGAACTCGTAGCATCGATTCAGGTGCCTTTCCCAAAGCGTGTATCCCGCGGGGAAAACCCATTACTATTTATATCGAGAATCGCCTTTTTGACAGCGAGTTCGGTGAATGAAACAGAAACAATTACACAGAAACCCATCATGGAAAGTTTCTTTCTGGTCTAGACTATAATACCCCGTCGCGACAATGTGTCCCGCAATATCTTTGTCCTGTAATGAGTCAGGAAACTGGTCAACGACGTTCAAAGAAACGGTTCGAATGAGTTCTCTGGACGGAGCACCAACCAGCATGGTTAGAATGTCGTCCGAAATTACCCGAACTAATTCACGGCGGTGTGCTGGATCCGGTCTAGTATGATTATCAAGCGCTTTTCTTAGAGGTGTACTTAGTCTATCTAAATTTATTCGGTAGGCCTTTGCCCATCGAATCGGCTGGTAAGAAGTAGGCCTGCTGGTCCAAACAGTCTCAGGGACTGCCTTATTTAAAAATGAATTGAACATCTGATCATTATACATATAACTGGGTCTAGGGAAGCCATGTGCACTTGCAAAGTGGTATTGCAGTGCTTATCAATCTGACGATTTCAACTATGTCCTTGAAAATCACCACAATGATAGAAAATGTCAGTCATGGGTAACAACTTTACGATAGATTGTGGTTGCAAAATATAGCCTATATGGATTTCAATTTCATAATTGCTTCTATAATACCACAATATTTAAGCCTCAGTGGGAGAAAAATACATAGCATCCTCAGATTGCAATAGCCCGCCAAATCAGCTAAAAATAGTTCATGCTTAATAGGATGCCTCAAAAGGGTGCCTTTTTAGGATATCTACCTGATGTAGAAGGGCAAAATTCTCGATTCCATTCTTCTTGTTGACACAAAAACATCAGAGTCGACTCCATTAGACTTTCATCATCCTCTATTTCAGTACCATCAGTTTCAAGTACGATTCGGATATTACCGGTATAAGGTGGTAACTTAAACTTGAGCTGCACTATAATGTAGAAGATACAATGCATTTCAAAAAGAGAGACACTCAAAGCTTTTAATTGATGGGTTAAGGTCATGATACAATGAAAATCAACCAAAACAATGTCACAATACCTTGGTTTTTCAGTTGGTCGAGTGATTCAACACTACTTATAAACTTTTTAGTTTCCTTTCCACATCCCACACTCTAAAACCCATTTCACTGCAAAAGGATATGGGTACTCATACATTATTCGCAATGTCTGTAGCAGATGAATTAACGCAACACAAATGAAAACATAGATCGGTTCAGGGAATCTGGGGAAACAATCAAATTCATACAAATTTGTAGTCTAACATCAATACACAAACTGTTATTTCTAATTTACAAAAAAACTACGTTACGATGTTACGATGTATGGAGCTTAATGAAAATTATCAATGCCTTTGCACAACTGCATGCTTATCAACCAACATTCTATTAATATGACAATACACGCCTATTGGAAATTCGTCTAAAATTCCATCATCAAAATCATTACACGAATATCTTTTTCCAGATGCATCACCTAATTGCAAAACACCGAGGTCAGGATTGTAGTAACCATCATGCTTTTCCACCAAAAAGTGTATATTTTTACCATCTGAGAAAATAAACATTATGCAGCCCATAATCCTTCCGTCATCAATATCATTATGAAGATGAATAAATTGGGAAGTCTTGTACATAATGTTTTTGAATTCAACCTCAGTGCAAAAACCACTGTGAATTTCACAAATTTCCACAGCAGATACCACTTCCTTAGAATACAAGACTCTGTTATACACTATAAACTTATCAATGCTCAACATTGAGTCAAACAACTTCCCGGCCAGAAGATATGCCTGCAAGTTCTGATGTTTTTCAGATAGGCTTTTGGTCACATTCTTAAAATTTGGGGAATGACGTATGGCACACTTAAAAAATTTGTGTTTAGCCTCATAACGCATTGTCCAGAGGCGTATAAGTGGTCCAAAACCTCTGATAAGCTCAGGATAATGCAGTAGGTAGTGGTGTTTCGGCTTAAGTGGCTCTAACGGGAATTTTTTGGAGCGAAGGCTAACATATTCCACCAATACCTGTAACAGAGATGTCTAACCAAGAACAATTCTAGGTGCACAAACAATACTGACAATTTCACGTAAAATAACGACCAACCTCCAAACGTCATCTGTTACATCAGTGATTTTTGAATGAACGAGGTAATATACGCAAAAAGCACCAATTTTGTACTGCATGACCAGCAACTTTAACTGATTTCAGATTAACTTCAGGGGGTCTATGATTACTATCAGGCGGACAAAGAGAAATTATTCTAATTCTAGTATTCAAATACTTAAGACTGAACCATTTTCTTTCTTCAATGAAATATTTAAGAAACAAAATGAGATCAACTCGAACTATTCCTTCAAACAGATCATGGCCCAAACATGGGGGCAAACCTGAAGTGACATGGAAATCCTTGAGCTCATTGAAGATAGAATTGGACTTCACACCTTTGTGAATTCTAACCCCATAATGTTCATTCAGAAACTGCAAAGCTGAATCATATTTACATTTTGACCGCCATTCCCCAACTTTTAAAGAATCATTGCGAAATTCAGCATTGGTGATAAGACAAAACCAACACCAGTGAGCAGTTGAAGAAAAATTTTCAACGAAGCCCTCTAAAGAATGGCTCCCAAGGTTGTCCCCTGTGACCGCAAACAAAGACATTTTTACAGGCTGCTCAAAATAAGTTCAACGCCATGGATTTCAAGGTCCTTTAAATCATCTACTAACTGTCTGAAAACAATGTCCTGAGAAAAGAACTTCACATCATCCTCTTTTCAAAGCATAACTAGCTGAATATTGTCTATCTTAGACCGAAATTGTGATAATATTGAACTTAATGTCATATAGACCCCCAGCAATTTATGCTTAGACTTTGCTGATCCCAACGGATTGACAATTTCAAATGCATCTTGAAATAGAATAATGGGAACATTATTATTCTGAAAACACAAATTTGTTCTAAAAATATAGCCATCAGTGAAATCAGTCAAAATCTCCTCCGCATGAGTGCTAGGAATTTCATACTGCTGTCTTACAGCTTGGTCAGAATATAAGATTTCAATAGTTTTCTTCAAAGGTACATAGTGGCAATGACAATCAATGTTTTTCCCATTCTTCCCCAGATACAATGATACTGGTTTTACATGTAAAAAGTTTTTGCATAAAATTCTTTTCATTTATGTATACTATTCAATACACCATTCTGTTTAGAATGTACCAAATGAAATAGGTCACTTTCACAGGTTGAAATTATTATGTCATCTACTTCATTTTTAAGGTGTTCAGGAATTATATGATGAAGTTTTTCCAACATTACTGCCTTCAACTCATCTTGCCCAATAATGTGAAGATTACTGAGACTGTCAACAATGACTTGAATTACTGAGTTGGGCACATGATGCTTAGTGTTTGGCTTTAGGTAGAACAATGCATACGCTTCAATGAAAACCTTCTCATCTAGTACAGGGAAACAATGATCTCCAGAGGGAAGGTCCTGTGCTAAAAAAGTTTCCTGGCCACCTCTGTCAAGGCCATCACTTTCATCATTTTGAGAACTGCTATATACACTATGATCAAGATCATTTACTGCATGTATGTTCCAATTTCGATGCACACGAGATATATGTAATGAAAATGATGATTTCTTTCTATATTTTGCTCCACAGCCAGAAAACGTTCCGAACTATCACCAGAAATGTGACTTTTCAAATGAGAAATAAGCTCAACAATATTTTCACAACCTTTTTTCTCACAAAATGGTAATGAACACTGCAAATCTATTCCACTATTAGCACATAACATGGCACCTTTGGCTTTTTCCTGATAACTACAGTGATCACGGGATATGTGACTCCTAAGTGTTGAAACGCTTTTGAAGACACGTTCACAATTGGGTACGCAACATGGATACTGTAAATTGTTGGTAAAAGAATGAAGACCAAGGTGTTGAATGTAAACTTCTATTTTTTCACAAGCCATCTGACATATGGCGCATTGAAACATAGTTAGGCCTACTTCAACAGATCACAGTACCTGAAAAATTATCAAAATTCTAAATGAAAGGGATGTTTTAATAATGTCCAGTTACATGACATATTCTAAAATTAGTTATATTTCATGAGTAATATGCACTTGAAAGTAATAGAGAGTCATCTAAGGGCCAAGTGAAGAGATCAACATCTTGTCATCATCACAGACAGTAATGATAGTACATACTTAAGGGGTAACTCTTCAGGTATTGCAGATAAAGTAGAAGTGTACAATCTCATCTTCAAATCCCATTGATTATAACATAATCGCCATGTCTTGTTTTCCAAATGATACCTTGTTTTCCTTTTGCTGAGCTTAGTATTGCAACAACTGTGCGAGCAACCCATTCACCTGGAGTTTAACTTATGCTGTGTATGGAGCAGCCTTAGGCTTGGTGTAAATTGGAGTAAATTTGATTTAATTGACTAATGTCTATTTCGACTTGACTTGAGAGCATATCAGAGTGGCCGAGCTCAGTCAGTTCTGGTAGTACATACCTGATAAAACCTTAATTATTAGGAACAGAAAGTACTGGCAGTGGACCGGCTTCACTTTATTGAAGGATATCCAAAAAGTCTTCATTGAAAGGGGTTAAAACAGAAAATTGACTCACTGCCAGTGCTTTCTGGTCCTAATAAGACTTTTATCAGGTAGGCCTATGTACCACCTGACCTGACATATACCCATTGACATAATAAAATTAGTTCCTGTAAATGTAGGCCTATAGAGTAACAATAGCCTATAAAAAAGTTTTTGGTGTACTGGTCAAATCGATTATGCGGACCATGATCATGCGAATATTTACTATTTGTCGACAAAATTGACAAATTAGGCTTTGTTGTATTAAGCATTTTATAAATTCATGAAATATCACTCACCTGATGAAATTAATCACGGCAGCAAACTACAGAATCACTAGAAAATGTCTTCACCGTACGAGTCACGCACGCCAATTCGAAAAACCTGGAAGTAAGTTGCAAAATATCCGCGGTAGCCTAGTTCTCGCTAATTCGTGGAGCTCAAGCATTTCTGGCTTGCTTCGTGGGGCTAATGCGTTCGAATCCCAAGATTTCTGTTTCGAATAATTTCAATTTTTTATCCATGTAAGGGGTAGCCGAGATTGTTTGATAATATTTCAATGCTTATAAGGCTATGGAAAACATGAAATAGATGTGCTAATGAATTCCGCAAAATTGTATCGATGGTAATGTAATATTACAAAACATATGTAAAAAAAAACAAATAATGTGCATTTTTTTACACGTGATCATCTTTAAATAAGAAATATATGGAATTATGACATAAATTTACCAAAAAATTGGGATAATTCAAATTTAGATATTCCGCAAAATTACGAGTTTTTTTACAGTGTAATGAGTAAAGACAGTTTATTGACACGAACGTTTTCGAGATCATATCCCCTCATCAGGTGAAATACAAGTGAATCAAATGATTAAACTACAGGTTTATATACAGCATAAGTTACAAAGTTACAAGTGCTAAATTCTAAGCTAATTACAAACCAAGTATTTAATTACAAGCTAATTATTTGAATACATTAAGGATAAAGGATGAGCCGTTTTGGAATAGTTGTTGATTTCTTATAGGTTGATAATTTTATACATATAGATACAGGTGTTATAATATCAGTGAAGATGCCCAAGAAGCAAAATGTGTTTTTCGGTACACCACTACAATCAAATAACACGCCCATATTCATCCAAAATAAAAATGAAAGAAAATTTCATTATGTTATCAATGGTGAAAACTAATTGATACAGCTAGAAATTGTGTTGAATTAATCTTGACATGAGTTTTGTCAGACAGAGGTATCAGTGATCCTCGTTTTCTACTGTATTTATGTTTTGCCCTCTTAACTTCTTCATTCCATCCCGTTAAGATTCCTTTAGGATCTCCTATGATAAATGGAAATAGTCTTGTTTCTATGTATAATTACCTAACATATGATGTCTAATACATACTTATGGTAATTATAGAAACCAATTAGTCGATATACATGTAAGTAACCAATTTCACTCAAACTGAAACTGTTGCCGCCAAAACTTGCCCCACTCAACAAAGGTGGCAGCACTTTACTGAAAAACCTCCTGGTTTTGTAAATGTTGTGTATTATTTATCACCTATCAAATTCCGATAAACAATTGGATGGATATTGAAGACCAGCATTAAGCGGTTGAATGGTTGAACCATACTATGTAGAAAAACAAGGGATGAATAAGCTTTGAAAAAGATTTTTTAATGTTTTTTGCATGAGACGATATTGAGGCTACAGACACCTGTTGCACATGCGGCCACATATTTGATGTCGATTCGGCATCGTCAGGCCGAACATGTCGGACATGTCATGTCCTATAGCGTCTAGGCTTATCTACAAAAAGGTGGCATCCGTGAATTATTTTCGCGATGGTTGCAATCAAACAATTAAATGTTCCACAATAATTAGCAGGTGCTATTATATTACAATGATGGGAAATGCCCATACAATTATTGGTTTACGCAGCTGTTAAGTTGTAAGCAGTAGATTACTATTTTTGCTGGACTGTCATTTTCATCATTCAGTAGGCATTTGATGGTATATCGGCTAGTACAATGCATAGTTTAATTCATTGCATATTATTCATCATAGCGATATGCTCCCCAACTTATTTGTGTAACTGTCTAAGGCTTATATGCATTTAAACGCGCTATAAAAAGGGAGCTGAATATTGAAAGCTCTATCGATCGGAACTTAGTATTTGAAGGAAATATGTATGGGGCTGTGGTAACAGCTTTCATACTGGCACTCTACAAACATCTTGTCATTACTGTCATGTCTAGCTATTATTCTGTGACAATCAGTGAGCTTAATGCGAATAGATAGATTTGACCATTCGCTGAACTGGGTTTGACTACTAGTGAAAGTACTGCGGTCTAATTCCGGCAACTTCTAGGAATACAAGTCGAAAAAAGTTAAGCCGATGATGATTAAATTGCTGAAATTAAATTGCTATATCCTGCTAGCCAGCATATTGCGATCGTATAAATAGCTCATTCGATGGTATTATCGCATAAAGCTCATAATGTATATAATTATGGAGCAACAAATCACTTCCTGGATTACGTTTGAGAATGAATGAAAATTTTGCAGCCGTCATTCAATTTGCCTGTTGTTTGAAATCTTGTGATCAACAAACATCCTGTAAAATGTTCACTGTTGTGTGTAACTAGCATATTACCGGTGCCGGCTTACGAATGACCATTACAGGAGAAATTCTTATGATCTAATCTGTATTTGTTTTACGCGGCGAGGATTTAAGTTGTTTAAGCCATTGGTCGCTTGAATTTGAAAATCAGTTGTTTGTGGCTGCTGCTGCTGCTTGCTCTTCTATTGACATGTCGAAAAAGGAAAACTATTGCGTCGGTGAAAACCCGTTGAGCATTCATCTGAAATCGCGAAGCACGTCCTGGATTGGTGCCTCAGAAGGAGGTTGTGGATTGAAAAGTAATGTATCGTCTGAATTTATAGTTCCCGTGATCTGTAAATCATTTGAATGATTACTAGTTCCAAAAAGATTAGATTTAACATGTTCGTTACTATATATATAGTTCAATAGGGTTGAATTCTGTTAAATCCATCTGGGACACTTATATCGCCTGTTTTCTCAGTCGTATTTCTCGAGTCTAATAAGCTTTGTCATAAGCCAACAATACATAGGACATATTATAATATTTTTATATTATTATTTTATTTTATATTATTATATATTATTAATATTTTTGTTGCAATTTCAATTTTTTGCTTATTCTGTATTTACAATGGGAATTTAGTTAAAAAGATGGGAATTTGATACTCATGTTGGCCGTTATGAAAACAAATCCACAGTCATAGCAAATATTATCATTCAGGTGATGTTTCAGGCATAATGCTTCCAAAATTGAGGATTGACATAAAAAGTAAAAGAATAGATATTTTACATAAAAATATAGTGCTATAAAAAAGAACCTATGCAGTTAATGCCCTACCACAACAAGTATGGCTGCGGCCCAATCTTTAAAATGTAGTTTAGGTCAACTCCTGGTTTTTATTTGACATTTTTACCAGTTCGAGCGAAACAATCAATATTCTTTTTCATGGAAAATTGATATTTGTTTTTATAAAATTTATGTATATATATATATATATATATATATATATATATATATATATATATATATATATATATATATATATATATATATATATATATATATATATATACACACATTTGATTTGATCGGAACACGCAGTCATGTGTTATTGTACTGACAGCTTTTCATTCAATTGCCTATGTTTACTGGTTTATTGGGTCAATTTTGATGGATTGATTCGCCTCTGTTTGGTGGAAGAGAATTGATTAAATTGGGATAAAAAAATTTCGAAGTGTCTCGTCTACTGTGTTTATCGTGGCACTGCTGAGCGTATATAGACATTCCGTATGAAAAAAATAGAACAGTCTCGATTGGCTTTTAAACTTTTCGAGGGAATGTAGCACGCAATGTTTGTTTGAGTGAAGAACTTGTTTCTAATATTAGTTTAACTGCGATCTGATTGTGACCGTATACGACTAAATATGTTATATATACTCTCCTTGGGAATCTGTTGGATTTTGTAACACCGTTTTTTTATGTCATCCACGGAGTATATTTTGGGTTAATCACTCATCAGTGTATGTAGGAGGGATTTGATCAAAAGGTCAATCATGAAACGTAAGTTTTACTCACGACGTTTGATAGTGGCTCAAGTGATACTTATGATATGAGTTTATTTGATTTATATCTATACCTTTTTTTTGAAAATGTCTGTAGACAGAAAGCTCAACGAACTAAATGTTTTTACTTAAGTGGGTTAAAGCTCTTATAAGAATGCTGAATTTTCTATAGTTTCATACCAGTTTTTGTTTCGCTGAGAATCTTAAGCATGCACAGACCCGGTGCTGCTAGTATTGCCCTTTCAGGAAGTTGCAAAAAATGATGTTCTATTTACGTATATGAATGGGTTATTTTTTTTTCAGGAATCAATTTTATTCCTATTCATTTCTTTGTGAATTTATCCTTATTTATGGATGCATGGGCGGCATTGAACATTGAAATTATCAACCCTGTACCGTGTCACGTACCGGTACTGCCTGTTCACATTGATGAATTCTGTTAATTGCTTATTGTGGTCGATCCTATGTTTCCTCATATCCACAATTTTACGGTCCTCGGTTTACTCATGGAGAAGAATTTAATGCCTGTATTTAGAGTGATTGGTCCAGTTTTCATGCTGGATATTTCCCTGTCTAATCCGTTCTGTCTAATGCATACATTCACTTATTCCATTCCCAAGTGAATTTTTACAGTCCCTATACTTGTGTTTCATTATTGAATTGCGTAAGTACAGGCGTACGTAAAACATGCATGTTTATACAGTGGGCTCTATTTATAATTTTCGACATTGAAAATTTGTCTGGATTTGAGCGCTTCTTCCAGCAATTCGAACCTATTGAAACACGTTTCAACAAATGTCTAAGTTAAACAGTTATGTGAGTTGATTGACTTGATTTGAGTCTACACCCTTTACATTGATTCATAGTTGAAGCAAGAGAGGTATAATAATCATATCTCAAAACCATCCAGCTGCAGCAAGGCTGGTTTTGAATTGTGACTGCAATGGGGGAAATGCAACACCAACTTTCCCACCAGATGGAGTCTTACGCCGTCAAAATTAGTTCAATTTTAATTAACTTTGAATTGAATTTTTAGGCTTCCAAATCAGTATGTTATCACAGCATTGTTGAATTTTTTGTCCCTATTTTTTCCCCGTTTAATATTTTTATTTCGTTCATATCTCTGGATTGGATAAAGATAGAAACAAAGTGAAAATATTGATTGACTCAGCTGATAATTAGTTTTTTTACTATATTACTCAATCATAAAGTTAATGCAACAATGCGCGCTGGTGAGGTTATAAGCATTGATATCGTTTTCCCGATAATTCAACTTGAATTATTGCTCATCGCATTCAAAAGTTCGTAATTCTTACAAATTTTAATCTACATTTTTGAAATTTTCAGGATCAATAGCCATCTATATGTGGTCTTATATACCTTTTACCGTTTTCAATTATCTTTATTAGTTTTTAAGTAATTGCGAGTCAAACTTCCAAAACACGTTTTCCCGGGTCCCCTGGGTGCATCTTTATATCAGGAAATTTCACAATTTCACCGTTTCCTACTTTGTTGAAAATCAATTTATTAAGTAACCATGGAAATAAGGGCACCTAGGTTTTTGAAAAATGGTTATTTAAGATATATATTCTCTAGGATTTGTCAAAATAAACAAAATAACCCAGGTGTTGCTTTAACCAGCTACCTAGGTTCACAACAGATCATTTTGTCCAATGTGTTTCATTCGATTCTGAAACTGCACGTACGGGTATACGATTGCAAATGTGAAAGTCAGACATTATATGGCACATGTATGAGGACCACAGTCTCAATGCTGCGTCGCATTGCCGTCGCAAATTTGCATGGCTACTTACGTGAAGTGGGCTAATACAGACCTTGTATGATCAAAACTGACTTAGAATTCGTGCCAAATCTCAAAACAACTATCAAACACACGAGATCAATTTTGACAGAAAGTAAACGAATGTTATGTTCCTCAATATATACTAATATATTCCAAAGTTCCAATCTTTCCAACACAATCGACTAAGCCTAATATATTCAAATTCAATTTGAAACACCTCTCAGCACAGTCACGATCAGTAATAGAGATCGAACATCGAACGTTCTCAAAAAAGCAAACCCGATCCAACGGTTTGCAAGCGTCAAGTTTGACACAGCCGTGGCTGCCTCCATTTGCGTGGAGCTGCTGCTGAAAATTCAAAAATGTAAAACGGGTATCGGTATTTAACTGAAGACCGAGCGCTCGCCATTACACCATGGTATTTCTGATGGTTAACTTTTGAGCAACTGGCTCCAGAATCACCTGCCAACGGCCATATTTCATTGATGCAATATACTGTGAAGCGATATAATATAGACGGGAGATCAATGAAACTTAAATGCCTGACACTAAGACTTATTTAGACTTTTTTGACTATCTTAGATGATTGGGAGAGGGGTCCAAAAATAAGGACATTTTCCGTAGATTAAGGCTGTGAGTAGGGTGCCCCTCGTTGTTGAAACAAATACATCCAAAACAATTTAATTTGCAAGAGGATGAATGTTAGATTTGTAAGTTTTATGCGATCACTGTCTTGACAAAGATGGTAATCTTAATGGGAAGGAGCAGGGGTCCGGACTACCGACCCTCCAAACCCGTAGTCTGTCCCTGTGTTACTAGAAATATATCTCTATTTACCATTTTTTTCAAATAACTAGGTGCCCTTGTTTCCATAGTTACTGAAAATTTTGATTTTAACAATCTAGGTCCGGTTAAATTGGCAAATTTCTTGATATAAATATGCACACATGATACTCTAGAAAACGTGTTTTGGAAGTTTGACTCGCAATTACTTAAAAACTAATAAAGATAATTGAAAACGGTAAAAGGTATATAAGACCACATATAGATGGCTATTGATCCTGAAAATTTCAAAAATGTAGATTAATATTTGTAAGAATTACGAACTTTTGAATGAGATGAGCAATAATTCAAGTTGAATTATCGGGAAGACGATATCAATGTTTATAACTGCACCAGCGCACATTGTTGCATTAACTTTATAAATGAGTGATATCATAAAAAAGTTTATTATCAGCCGAGTTCATCGATATTTCTACTTTGTTTCTATCTTAATCAAATCCAGAGATATGAACGAAATAAAAAAATTAAACCGGAGAAAAATAGGGACAAAAAATTCAACAATGCGGACCCGGTGGGTACCCAAAAAAATGGCGCCTGGAAACTGTAAAAAGGCTTATTGTGGATCCTTCAGTTTAACTCTGTCTTCTACATTCAATTTCAATTAAAATTGATTATTTATTCCAAAAATTGATTAAAGAAGTCATATTTATATTTTGTATTTTATAGTTGTGATGATATTTGAATTAACAAGCCTGAAAAATACATTTCATTTCATGAAATTGAGCTAATGAAAAATGAGCTAATTTTGATAACGTAAGATAGCGTGCCTGCGCATCTTGAATCTATCTGGTGGGTTAACTGGTATAGTGGTTCTCCATACAATCAGTGTTCTCCACTACAGGTTTTAGAGGGGCCGTCAACTGTAATTTTTACATACACACCCCTCTGAAAATCAGCCACCCCCTTAAAAAGTATCTGCTGCTCTACCAGAATTGATGTCAATATTTTATCAATGTAGATATATGCTTAGAAACATATTGAGCTGATGTGAAAAATAGAAGATAACGCCAAATTCTGCTTGCTTTTCTTTTTATGGGATCGAAATCCTTGCTACTTCAGCAGCCACAATGTCACTTAACAATCAACATGTGATGAATGCTGTCCCGTTAAAATTCCAGCATGTAGAGAACACTGCGTTACAACACTATTGATATAAAGTTTGATATACGGTCATATTAATTTGTTTTCTAGATGAGGATGGAGAGCGGTTATCCGCAGATCAGATGGATGAAAAGAGACAGCAGAACATTGCCTATGAATATCTGTGTCATTTGGAGGAGGCTAAAGTGTAAGTGTTGCGTAGGTTCAAATGTCAACACTAGGGTTTGGGAAAGTAATAATAGAAATTTTATAGCAAAGCTGTTAGAATTGATACTGAGAATGTTAAATGACATTATGTGTCTGGATATGAATCTACGTCATAATGCCATTGAAGATGGCTGACTGGCGACCATCTTTGATTCGAAAAACATACATTTTTGCTAGTAACTGTGAATGTATTTAGTGTAGAGCAGTGATACTTCACATGAAAATGTTAGATGACAAATTTTAAATTCCACCCAAGATTGCTGACTGGCTTGTTTGATTCCAGAAATGTACATTTTGGCCTAAAACTGTGAATGCGTTTTATGTAGAGCTTGAGAAAGTAAGATGACACTTCAATTCAGTATTTGAATCTGTGTCATGATACCATCCAATAATTCCAAAAAGTCTTTAACTGTGAATGTGATAATAGGACAATGATATCTTATGAATTGATTGATTTTTTTGTGGAATAACATAAGAAATACCAAATAACTGCATAGCAATTTTCATCAAAAAGCAATGTCTTGCCAGGTTTTTTTTTTAGGATCGTCCGGGAGATACACATGTGTCCACCTGGTGTATTTATCCAGGAAGATGGGTTTCTGGTGCGGTATACTCCCTAGCACTGATCGTCAACTGCCATGTGAACTTATTTAGCCAATACCAGTAGTTGAATTATCACCAAATAGAAAATTAAAAATTTAACTGATGAAATTGATGTGACCAGGCCCAGTATCAATCTTTTGTCAAAGACGCTTATTTACCTTAAGTCATCTAATTGATATGGCCTCTTTATCTTAGTTTCCATTGACAATTTCCTATTATTTCAGATGGATAGAAGCTTGCATCAATGAACAGTTACCGCCGACGACAGAGTTGGAAGAAGGCTTACGCAATGGCGTATACCTCGCTAAACTTGGGCATTTCTTTGCTCATGAAATTGTACCACTTAAACGAATATATGATAAAGAACAGACACGTTTTAAGGTACGGGCTATTCACTTCAAGATTCACTTTAGTTAATTTGGAAGATCTATTTATCACTGACATGAAGCACTATACAATATGTACTAATTTATTTAGACATTATTTTCACTGATGCTTAATATCTGCACTTTTTAAAGCTCATTGTTCAAAGTTTTGGAAGGTTTTCTTAAACCGCGAACAAATGGAGAGGATTTAGCTTGGATCAAACTTACCCGGATCAGATTGAGACCACAGCCAAATATGGCCTGTGCTTCATTAGAAATTGTGTTCATGCGAAAATCACTTGTTACTAAAATGCTATCAAAATTATACTGTAGCAACTGAGGTGAACCACTTCCATAACGAGTTAGCATTCGTAATATTTTTATCCTGCCAAAATTTGGCTCAGGCCTGGTCCTATTTTGGTAAAACAGACATGGACCCAGTTGACACCAGCGTGAAATGTTGATCCAAATGTGACCCAGGTGTGGGGAGCCCTAGACTGGGAGTGGGAGAATTTCTGATGGGGATATACATTAAGGTGAATTAAGGTCCAAAAAACAGCGCTCAGTGCAGAGAATTGAAGGCTAGTTTCACATTTTTTTCTTCAGGCAACAGGATTGCATTTTCGACACACAGACAATATCAATTACTTTCTGAAAGCGCTGAATCATATAGGCTTTCCAAAAGTAAGTAAATTCGTTAGTACTTTTCTGATCTTTACAACATCTATCTATTCAATCGTAGCCCTTCTGGCATCATTAAACGCGCAAGGTTTTATTCCTTATTCTTAAAGAAAAGTTATGATCATTTGATTGACGTTTTGATTTTTAGATATTCTACCCCGAAACAACCGATGTCTATGATCGTAAGAATATGCCTCGCGTGATATACGGTATTCATGGTTTGAGGTATCTATCAAAAGAAGATTTCTCTTTGAACAGTAGAAGCAACGCAACTGTCTAAATCATTTGATTGGATTTTATTGACAACATTTCGATCAATTTCTACTCATCAAAAGTAAACAAAGTTATGGCAGTCAAAGGCATAAATGAATTATCACGGTCATCAGTTTTTGAAATGGTTCTGACAAAGTGACCGTTTTAATGCAAGTATCGAGTTGCAGCCTGGAACCACCCCCTTAAGATATCATTATAGCATGTTATGAAAGTGTGTCTTATGTCTAGCTTGATACTGTCTGATCAATTATAAAATTTCATTTCATATTACATTCAATTCCTCCTAAAACCAATGTCTACCCGTAACTGGCAGCCCTCTGCTTCCATATATGATACTGGTTTGTATATTTCGACAGACACAGTTGCCTTAATGGGACATTTCAGTGTTTGTACATCTCCATGCACTGAAATTTAGGCTAAAATGATACCTTGCTTCTCTGAATCGGCCGGGTAATTTTATAAATTAAAATAACATTTGTAATCTGTTCATTCCTATAGTCTGAAAGTTTGTTATAGTAAGCTTGATCATGATTTTAAAGAAATGTTACATAGGCAGCTGGCCAGGTATACTTTTAAGCACAGCAGAAAGGAGAAACAAGGTATCACTTTCTTTTAGCCATATTTTATTTCATTTTCTGTTGATTTTGACAGTTTGTTTCTGTTCAAACTGGGAATCGCTCCACAAATTGAAGACCTTTATGGCAAAGTTCAATTCACAGGTAAGCTAGATTAAATAGCATTTGTTCATAACACTTTGAGGTTCATTATGGGCAATAAAAGCAGTGGTTCATGGTGAAGTAGAAAAATTGTTCAAGGCCTCGAATTTTCATGAAGGGAATTGAAAATTGTTCATGGAGGAGGATCCTCAAATCTGAGCCAAAGTTGTAGTGAATATGTGAATTTAGATTGACCTGATTCTGTATTCATTCTTTGAACACTGTGATTCACAGAATTTTTGTTAATTTTAGATGAAGAAATTAGTGCAATGCGCAAAGAATTGGAGAAGTATGGAATACAAATGCCAGCATTTAGTAAAATCGGTGGCATTCTCACCAATGAAATGCCAGTTGATGAAGTTGCCTGTAAGTTTTGTTTTTCGTTATCTTTAGATTGCTCTTTTGAATTGCTGTCTAATCCTGGTAGTTTATTGTTTAGTGCACGCTGCAGTGATTGCGATTAATGAAGCAATTGACCACCAGGTGGCAACTGAAACGGTGAAATCTATGCAAAATTCTGAGGCTCATTTGACGAATGTGGAAACCGACTACGCTGCGGTATATCAGACCAAAATGTTCAACGCAAAGTGCAAAAAAGCAGAAAATTCTAGAAACAAGGTAGTATTAAACATTGAATTTGAATGTTTCAATAGCACAAACTTCATTACTTCAAAAGGTTTTCTCTTATTCTGATAATGAAATGTGTTCTAGTCTATCGACCCAGATGTTACATTAACACCTGATGTTTACGATGAATTGCTCACTCAAGCTGAATTGCAGGGAAACATTAATAAAGTAAACAGTAAGTTCATGGATAGAAAATTTTATAGAATCTAAATCTACTTATTAATTAGTGAACTTGAAATGTACCGGTATGTTAGGTGACGATATCCACAAAAACGCTGATGACTGGAGCTCTTGCTTAATTATTATTTCTCCCAGCCCATAGCTCTATCTGTGTATCAGTCATTTTTCTCTTGGAAGGAGAAGGTTAGTGCTCAGTCATATCTCAGGTCAGGTAAGTGAAGAGAGCCAGCTTGGTTACGAATCTTGCTCAGGGACACAGTATTGTGTGAGGTTTGAACCTCCCATCCCTGAGTCAAATGCTCTAACCATTCAGCCACAACTAAGAAACTTGCTTTGTTGCACCCATAGAAACTATGACATTCAGAGTTGAAGTAAAGAAATGGCATATTTCTTGGTGATCCATGGTACGGACTAGTAACTTCGATTTATAAAAATTACATTTGAAATGTTGGCACCATATTTTAAGACTAGCTCAGGTTTAGATCCTTAATGTTGATCTACAGTAAGTGCTATTGTCAGGGTAACCTTGAAGAAGAAACCATGAAAACTTAATCTATGGATGCTGACATTTGTGGTTATATTTCAGCTCAAATGGCCTTGGAGAAAGTCGACCAGGCTTTGGATGAGACAGATGATGTGTTGCTAACTGATGTACTGGCCAATAAACACCTTGGATTGCGTAATATCAATAAGGATAATATCACCTACTATCGACAAATACTCATTGCTGAACGCGAAAATAAAGCGGTATTATTTTTTTTATCGCATTTGAAATAGTTCTCCAGGAATATATTGATAAATGTACCTGTACAGGTACTTTGTTGCCTGTACGAATCCTTTTAATTTAAATGTGTCTTGTCTGAATTATTTAATTCCATACTTATTTTATCCTTTTTGTTATTTTTTCAGAATAATAACAATGGGGAGAGGTTAGTGATGGATAAAGATGTTGTACAGCAGGCTGTTGAATCGGCCAATCTAAGCGCTGACAAAGAACATCGAAGTAAGTTTTATTTTTCGATTTGAATAGCAACTGAACAATTAATTTGCTTAATTCGGATCATTTGTGACTGATAAAATCCAACCAGTTCAAATCGCATTTTGCATCATTCACATATAGGTGGACCAAAAATGATATCGGATTCAACTGAATTAAGCATGTTTGACTGTATGAGGAACGAAATCAGATCATTTCTCTTCAGCTGTTTCAGATGATTGCTGTGAGAAAATACATGTAAAATTTACTTAAGAGTCACTTTGATGATACATTTTGTTGTTTAATTTGAACATTCTGTTACAGTTAACCCAAGTTTTGAGGTGAAAATTATTAATCTTAGTACCTTCTATCAACTAATAATGACTGTAGAGGCAAGGCCTTCATGTATCGTCCTATTTTGGGGTGTTTCGTTCAATAATGAGAATATCATAGTGTGTTCAAGCCTCATATCTGACTAACAGCTAGTGCATTTAATACATCATTCAGACCAAAAAAAATATTATCACAGACCAAAATCGTAGGACAGAAATATATTTAAAAGTGAGAAGAAAGAAATGGGGCCCAATATTTTCCCCTGATTAGAGCGTATCTCCAACTTCAGCTGATCTGGCTCACACATGGTTTAACATTGATTTGATTTTCAGCTTATTATTTTTTCATTTCATTCTTAACTTTCATGAAATATGTTTATGTAAATCAGTTTAATAACCCATTTCTTTGAACAGAAATCCTTACAGTGATGACTATCAATACTGCTATCGACAGTGATAATGCTGAAGAATTGGTGAATACATTGAAAAATCCGGCGGCCGCTCTGCCTGAAGTCTATCCCTTCGCGGCATCTTTGTATCTTGAAGAATTCGCATCGATCAAGCGTGAACAACAACGAGATTTAGATCACTCGGAAATATCGGGAGGAGTCAAATGTAAGCAGTCTATATAACTTATGTGTTCAGTTTAAGAGTCACGTGTTAAGTAACAGTCACTTGGAGAGTTTTTACATGTACATGTAGAACATTGATTGTTGAATCGAGAGTCAAATTCAACTCAAAACTAAACAAGTGGATCGTAAACTGCTGTAATTAGAATGTTGTTATTGTTTATTCAAACAATTTGAAGTCATGTTTACTGTGGGCTATTTTGTATTTTTTATATGTTATGAGATGTTATATATTCATTCAGTGTTAGAATTCAGTTGCATAGAGAATGTTGAAAATAAGATTGTGATATACAATTCACATGATTTAGTGTTACCCAGTGGCATAAGCTGCGATCACACAAGCATTTTATGGTCCGGGCCAAATTTTAGCACTGGTTAAATTATTGCGTATGAGTTGCGACTGGTTCCGAAAGCTTTGCTTAAGCATCATTCAGTATCGAGTGACTGATTTTGGTATGAACACACTGTAATTAGGCATGGGCCAAATTTGACTCGAGACTGCGCCATGCCATTTGGCCTGAGTCATATCATCTCCGTGTGATCGCGGCTATAGTTTCAAGTCAAATGTGAACCCACAGCTGTATATGAAGCATTTGTTTTTCTTTTCTCGTTGTTGTGTAGTGTTGTCAGCGATTGCCAAAATAAATGAAGCAGTAGATAAGAGCAATGAAGGTTTGCTGATGCAGTGCTTGTTAGATAGTTCTGCCCATCTAGTAGCCATCGATGAGAATTCCCAGGATGAATATCTAGCTGAATTCGCATTGGCAAAACAAAAGAAAATTGGCGTATGTTTATCTTTAGCTTTGAAATTAAACCTTTGATAGTTTCCTTAGTGCAAGGAGTGCCTTGTACAATTGTTTGCTTCTCTCATCTTACATGTAATGACCATCCAATCATAAACTGCTCCCTTTCTGGCCATTTGCATTGCGTTCCAAATGAAAGCAGCTTCATCAGATAATGATTTTTGTTTTCGGTGTAAATGTCAGAATGCTCAAATCTTTTCTCGAGGCTCAGGACCTTGATTCGGGGAAAAAAAATTGATTGCAGAAAATGTTTGAATCAATTTTACAGGAGAACTGTGAATTGCTAAATCATCCTGAAATACAAGAATGCATCGATCTCGTCAATGGATATGTTCTGGAAGAAAACAAAAGTAGGTTGCTTTGAAAATCCTAGATATCCCAGATCTTTAGTAGTAGGTGATCTTAAGAATCATAGTTGTCTTCAATGAAACCTAAAACGCTTTAGTGGTCTTACAATGATTGCTGACCACTTGTTTTTACTTCTGTTTTTGAGCATCTTGCCCTTCATTGCTGATTGCACTTATCTTTAATGTAGATATTTAATGACCCTGTCCCAAAAGATATGGAGTGCCGGCATGTTTTACCGGTAGCTGTTGGTTTTACGCAGAATTAATTCAATCGACTTCCAACCAGATTTTTAGAGCTCTCGAATCCTAATATTGTAAAATGAGCTTAAAAAGATAAAACATTCTCAGGAGCAAATCTGGTAGACTCTCATGTAATCTTTGCTTAACACAGTAACAGCCTGTACTCATTACACGTACGTCATGATAAGTATGTGTCAAATTTTATTCCAGAAATAAATGCAGTAGGTTTGATCAATGAAGCAGTGGATGGTGGAGATACAGAAGCGTTATTTAAAGTTCTCACAATGCCAGATGCAAAGCTAGAAGACGTCCAACCGCGAGCTGCTGTTCTTTACCAAACTTTGCTTCTTCGGGAAAAACAGAAAAAAGCTAAAGTATATCCTGAGTATTTCTGTGAAATTTTGCAACTGAACGATTGAATCTTCAATGTTTATTTGTTTTTTTTAAATTTTTCTAGGAAATGGATGATGACACTGCTTGTTTGTGGTGGGAAATCATTCAAAAACGAGTGAAGGAAGCAAATCGACAAACTGATGAAGCTCTTAAAAGTGTGTTAACTTCTATGTATGATTACTGAGGCATTACTATTTGAGACGAGATACGGAAGCTTGCCTTCAATTTTCCGTTGCCACCTTTCAAGGCAAAAATCTTGTCCCTCGAATTGAGCAAGAATTGTTCTCAGTACTCGTCAATAAACTTGAAATGCCAATATCAATAATATATTGTAGAAAGCCATTTGCTAAGAGAGCTTTTATTTTGTTCAATATAATGAAGTCAACTAGTCCTTGTTTAATCTAAAACTAAGAAACTTTCCTATCTATACAGCTAGTGCTTGGTTAGCTGCGGTGAACTTGGCGATCGACCAAGATGATACGGACCAGTTGCAAAACCTAATGAGTAATTCAGACGGTGGACTTCACAGCGTTACCCTCGAATGCGTGCAAGATTACATGTCGAAACTAAAACAAGCCAAAGAGCAAAGTTCGGAAAAAGGTAAGTTAAGATTCTTTTACAAAATGTCCATTTCTACCTCTTAAAAGTACTACCGATAAGTTTATAAACCCACTGAGTATCATTCCTTACGCATAATAAATGTTTTATCATCACATGAAAAATTGGATTGTCCACACTGCCCACTTGGTTAAACATAACCGCATAGTTGGCGACACTAACAATATCGGTATCTTTTTGTGCTTGGGAAAGGATACAGTGGTCTGGTAGTGAGGTGGTAAATTCTCTGATCATCTTCTGATAGAATTTTGATTCATTGATTGTGTAAAAATTTTATGTAAAATAAATCGAACAATGATTACATTATTGTAATTATTATTACATTATTAACAATGATTCCATTATTGATGTTTTTTGCTTAAAAAATTTGTTTATTGGTAGCGATGCGCTATATGCGTATATAACAGTTATATTAATTATAATATTTGATAATAGATATATAACTCCTAATTTCAAGATAAAAGAATGAATTTTGATATCTATTTTATGTGATCCTCACATGCTCCTCTATTATAAGATTTAATACAGAGATGTAAGACTTCCGTTTTTTGACGGAATTCCGGTTTTTTTTTTTTTAAATTTTCCTGGTAAAAAAAAACCTTGAAATTGCATCTGAGAACACTTAACTATTTTCCTTTTTTTTCCTTTGGCCACTTACATCTCAATATACATAGCAATATTTTTGTTTTGTAGCGCAATGCCGAAGCGGCCTAATGGAGTATAAGACAAAAGATGGCCACATGTTTTATTTCAACACCGAAACCGCAGAATCATCATGGATTCATCCTAAGGACGTAGAAACCGACCAATCATTTTTGACTAAAGACCAAATTCAGGTAAAGTAACTAAACTATTAAACTCACAGAGATTTTTATTAAGCAATTTGTTTGGTAGCAATTTGAAGAAGTTTTACAAGAAGGTGTACTTATTGCGAAATTATTTGAAACAAGATTGTATTTGGAAGCAGATGCGCTTCATGTAGAATGGTGATTTCTAGTGGTTGTTAGTTTATAAATGAATATGGTTTAAGAATAAAATTTCTAGCTGCGCTGCGCTGTGTGGGTCGGCGAAGGTGATTAGTAAGGGTATTCATAGTTGATTTAAGATGAACCAATTTCAACTGCATAACCATTTGTCACCACCAACCCTGTTAATCATTGGAGATAATTTTGTCCAGGTTTTTTATTTCTCTTTGATATTACCGATTATCCTCTATTCATCAGAATAATTTCAAATTACTCAAATTAATCTTTTTAGCAAATTGTTTCGGCTGTTACCTCGGAATATGATCGATGGTCGTTATTCAAGGCTAATCTTCCCTTCATCATCGTCATACAGTCTCAGATTCGAGGTTATATCGCTCGAAAGCGATACAAATCTCATCTGGACTTCAAATATCGCCAGGTGCCCGCTGCTGTGAAAATTCAGGTAAATTATTTACTTAGGTAAAAAGTGCTTCTTTTATATGCAAGTATTGCTCTACGATTGAAACATACTCTCATACTTCTAGTGTTTTGTCATTCCCATCTGATTCATTGGTTTGATTTTTGCGACGTGGTAATCAGAATAACATGGTTCTTAATCTGTATGCAGTTTGAACAAACTGAATCAATTCTCAAGGCTCATTCTCATGTTTTGGCCGCATTGCCAACTGAGATAATTCATAATTTCAACTGCCAACTGAGATAACTCGTGATTGCAACTGTGAAGAACTGTGAAGATTCATTGTGGTAGTGAATGTGTTGGCATTAATTCACAAAACTTTTCGCTCATATTCAGTCATGTTGGCGAGGCTATAAAGACAGAAAATGTTACCAAAGTCGCCTCAAATATATGAAAGATAATGAAACATCTGCCATAAAGGTATTGATTAATATTTTCCCATTACTTTATAATCTAGCATCATGTACATATGGTAATGGATGACACTGACAATTGTTTTATAGATTCAAGCAGTTGTGAAAATGTGGCTAGCCAGGGGAAAATATCAGGAAACGAGGTCGTTCTACAAGTCACAGGTAATTATCGGGCTTCAATTTCATTTGTTAAACCACAATCTTAATGTCAACTCCACTAACGTAAGTAATGCCTGACCTGTATGTATGTAACTATTACTTAGATGACACACTGCTGATCTGTTTAGCTAAGATTCACATTTCAATTTGTAAAGATAGATTCTAGCCACTTAAAAATTCCGCCAGTCTTATTGACATCATAGAATTAAACTTATTTTTCTTACAGGAATACTATTCTGTAGACTCTTAGTAGAATGCCAATTACACAAACTTCCATTTTTCATGCGTGTATTTCGTAATATTCACGGCTGAGTCTTCTGTATTAGTATTATGTGTTGTTATAGGTAGATAAAATTGTGAAGATTCAGACGTTTTGGCGATCGAACAAAACACGTCAGGATTACAAGACAATGATGTATGATGATAATCCTTCTTTACACATTATACGCAAATATGTCCATCTTTTGGATCGCAGCGATGTTGACTACTCTGAAGAAATTGGTAATTATTTACGTACTTTTCAGTTGGGCCATTTCGTTGTTGAAAATATCATAAGTTTTCTAGACGTATCGGCCCCACTCCGCATGGTTGCGCCACCGCGCGGGATTTACGCGAAGCAGCAGAACACAAACATGGCCACTCTCTCAATTTTCAATGATAGAAATCGTGTGTGCATTTCAATTATTTCGGCTGTTAGGGTTTTAAGGCACAATATAAGTTGATGATGTGATATGGCGATGTTAATTAATGATAATTCCAGAGTGAAGCTAGTCACGAACGGTGCCGATTGAGTGTACAGCTGCCAAAAACACTGAAATGTGCGTAGTTGCGTAACTATTTGCAGTGAATTGCAGACGAAACATGAAGCCTTAACGGCCGTTTAAAAATAAATTATACCAATTGCAATTGTAAAATAATTAATAAACCTAAGTTAAAATTCTGGCCATTTCTAAAATGTTATTACTAATTTTTAGTCAGTGCGGAACGTTTAGTTTTCCAACAATAATGAGGGGTGGTAGGTAGTCATGCAATTCTAGTCATCATTTATTACATGTTACTTCCGTGTTGTTGAAAATCTCGCGAGTCCTGGACCAAACCCCAATGAACAATGTGATCTGTGTGCTGGCCACAAATGCACACAGATCACACTACACTACCCATTACACACTCCAGTACCCACAGCTTTCATATATCCATCCAAATATTTAGTGTCTTTCTTTCTGGATTTGAAGAATGTTTGGTTTACTTTCAGAACTGAGTAACTTGCGTATGCAAGTAGCTTCGGTAATTCGAACTAATCAACAACTTGAGTCGGATTTGAATGAAATGGACATCAAAATAGGATTACTAGTCAAAAACAGAATCACGTTGCAGGTAGAGATTAGTTCTTCTATGAAGAAAAGTCATTTCATTGTATACACATAAGTACAATTAGCTCTCCAGACAATTGACCTCCACTTTTTTATCGGTACTCATGAAATTATTTTCCTTCAACTGAAAAAAAAGAAACATGAAAATCATATTCTTACTAATTTTACAATAGGATATCTTTCAAATAAGGATAAAAATACCTTTGATCGTCGCCACAATACTCAATGAGTGATTAGAAATGTAATCTAGGTGCCCTAAACGAACGTTTTGGCTGTTAAAGTCCACTAGTTTTGAATGGCTAATCTCATAAATCAAAGACTTTTGGTTATCAACCCTAACTATTGCTTTATATATAGGTAATTTCAAAGAAATTATATTTGAAATGATCTGACTTTCCAAGAGATTTAAGATAATCTAATGTGGCAATTTTTATGGTGATATGTTAAAAGTGGGCGGCCAATTGTTCTAGAATCCATTGTATGTTGTAATATCCACTTGGTTATTCGTTAGGATGTAATGACACATAATCGAAGATTGAAAGATTATCAAACTGAAGGCGAGAACACTTTGACGGCACGAGGAGGGCTGAAAGCACTCAGCAAAGAGAGTCGGTCCAGACTTGAAGCTTACCAGCACCTGTTTTACCTCATACAGACGAATCCGATTTACCTTGCAAAACTCATATTCGAAATGTCTCAAAGTCGTTGCGCGAAATTCATGGAAAATGTTGTCTTGGCGCTTTATAATTACGCTTCGAATCAACGAGAAGAATTTCTAATGTTGAAACTTTTTAAATCGGCTCTCGAGGAAGAGATCAGGTAAGTTTTTTTCCTCCTGTACGGATTGTGAATATACACATTGGGTTCCTGAGCCGTGGTTGCAATACGTTTCAAATATCCTTCATATTGATCTCAAAAGTCATAAATAATGTTTTTGGCGTTTTTCAGTGTAAAAGTTGACAAAATGACTGATATTGTTGCTGGTAACGCAATGGTAGTCAAAATGATCGTAGATTTTAACAGGTTCGATAACAGTTATATATTTTTTATTCACATATGTATGATAGTATTTTATGTTGTGTTGAGCTTTACATTGAATATACATGTGTATTTTGTTTTTAAGGAACCACCAGGGACACAGCTGTTTACGAGAATTACTAAATCCACTTGTTAAAGAGGTGATAGAAGATCGAAATATCAGAATAAACACGAATCCAACTGATTTGTATAAAGCTTGGGTGAATAAGATCGAGTCTGAAAGTGGTAGGGCAAGGTAAGCGTCACGTGCGATTCTGAATGTAGAATCAATTCATTGCTTTTCAAGACCTGATGCTTTTTACATGCTGGGTAGTATGATATGAATATTCTGTGAGCAGATGTTAGAGATCAGTTTGAATATTGTGATGTATTAGTTTTTAGCCTCCTTGGGACTAGTGGGCTATTGCATTCACTTTTCGTCCGCCCGTCCGTAGACGAAATCCAGTTTTTTTCTGAAGTTTTGAAGACGCTTCAATGTAATGTCTTGATATTTGGGTTACAAATGTATCTAGACACATCTTCAGCCCAAAAACTGGCCCTGTCAGAATCAAGATGGCCGACTGGCAGCCATTGTTGTTCGCCAAAATCAGCACTTTTTACCAGGGATGAATGAGAATTCCCCGCGGTTTCCCGCGGATTTCGGTATTGAAAAATATCAATTTTCCAAATAGTCCAAAAATGATGTAAAAGTATGGGGGGTGATGATCTCACTCAATTGGTCCGGCATTCAGGTGAACCGTAAAAGCGTTCAGTGCCTGTTTTACTTATCGCCGCGTATAAGTATCGCATTTCAATGCATATTCATTGCAACACTGATTTTGTATCTACATTTTTACTATTATGAGTGTGTATGTATTTTATCGACCGGTTGCAGACACGCACGCGCGGCAACAGTAGTAATGTGTATAGGCCTACTTACTGTTGCCGCGCGTGTATGGCGAACGCCTGCAGATATTATACACTACTGGATTTTTAGTGAGCATTTATCGGCGCATTTTAACTGCAATAATTCAGGGCTCGACCCGTAATGCATGAGATGCTGAATGTCATCGAATGAGGATGTACCTCAATGGAACAAGCCATTACCTTCCAAAATATAATAGTCGTTCATGGGTTCATCGCCCTAAGTGCTCGGAAAACGCTTTTAATTTCTATAATTTTCTTGAGGGAGGACCCCCAAACCCCCGAAATAGCTTCGCGCCTTCAGCGCTCGCGAGTGGTTTGCGTGAGTAAATCAAGAAAAAAAAACCGCAGATTTTGTAGGTCAGCGTTCTCATCTCTGTTTTACACATTTTTTAACTTTTTGCGGGAAATTTTGAAGATGCTTTGATCAATTACCTTGATCTTTGTATACATTTGAATCCCTCAAGGGACCATCAGCCTGAGCAAAATTGATCGGACTCAAGAGATGACTGTCCTATGACCCTTTTAGTGCCCAAAAATGTCAATTTTGGCCCAAATTCTGAGTCCTGTAGCTTCCTACTGGTTTGCCATTTCTCATTGAAATTTGATGGTGGGTATTCTTTGGAAAGGGATGTATAATACCTGATACAGGTATTTTTTATCAGCCAATTATGGCACGATTGGTGGCCATCTTGGTGTTATCAGTACTCATTCGTAGTTGGGAAAATGTTTTTCCACATTACACTGATGCCTAAGCATATTGTGTTACCACAATCGTTTGGAAAGCTGTAGCTCATAACGTGTTCTATGATATTGGTGAGTTTCAAGGTCATTGCATTTTGTATATGGCCACCAGGGGCATTGAAAAATATAATACAGGGTGTCCCATTAATTACTATACATAAAGAACTGCCTGTCATTTTCAAACCGCTTGAGATAAATCAGCCAAATCTTCAGGGGAGATGGACTACAATAATACTTTTCACCACAGAAAATTACTTTACTAAAATCAAATTAATTTACAAAATATGCTAGATGGGAGAACCTTTCAATTTTATCACATGATTCAGTCTATTGTTGAAATTTCTCAGAAAATTGACAATCATCTGTGTTATCGCAGATGTTTCTCTCGAAATCATCAATAGTTTCTGGTTTGTTTTGGTACACTGTGTCCTTCAGCTAGCCCCACAAGTGAAAATCCAATGGATTTAGGTCAGGCGAGTATGGGGCCCAGTCGTTTACGTTTGGAGTGCTGAGATTCAGTCACAGAAATGCCTATGCAGAACATCAATTGTTTTGCGGGCTGAAAGACATTGCGCACCATCCTGTTGGAACCACACTGGATTGAGACTACCTCTTTTAGGCATCTATGAAGTTTTGTACTGAATCAGCATCTTATGATAGCCGGCTCCATTCATAGTCAGCATTTCCTTTTTTTGTCAAAAAAGTATGGCCCGATTATATGCCCATTTGATGACCTACTGTATGGCAAATCCAAAGATCACACCTCGTAGACAACAGACAGCTCACTTGATGACATTGATTAAGTGGCTTCTCTGCAATCAAATGTGGATTCTTAACCCGAAAATCTATGGTTCAGACTGACAGAAAGATTAGGTTTCCTAAAACCAGCGTACCATCAAAGCTTTTTGTTTCAGAGACATAGACATGATTTAACAGTGATCTATTCTAAATCAGAATTACACAAAATCACTACAACACTGTAATCAGTTGCTAGGAAATCACTAAGCAAATTACCATAGCAACCACGATAATAATCAAAAAGTACCGTTGTATTCTATCATTTGGTGGAAAATCGAAACATTTCATTAAGAAATGTTGAGGATACAGGCAGTTCTTTATGTATAGTAATTAATGGGACACCCTGTAACTTAGTATTTCTATATTATATTTGTACCTATGCATATTTTGTTACCACAATCAATTGCAAAGTTGTAGCTCATGACTTGTTCTATGATTATGGAGAGTTTAAGGACATTACTTAATGCCATATGGTCACCAGGGGGCGTTCAATAGTAGAATAGATTAGTATTTCCTTATTATATTGGTACCTAGGCATATTTCGTTACCATGATCAATTGCAAAGTTGTAGCTCTATGATTGTGGTGATTTTCAAGATCATAGGGTTTTGCATATGATCACCAGGGGGTGTTGAATAGTAGAATAACTTAGTATTTTTATTTTAAATTGGTAATGAGGCATATTTTGTTATCACAATCAATTACAGAATCGTAGCTGCTGACATGTTTTATGATTGTGGTGAGTTTCAAGGTCATTGGTTTTTGTATATGGTCACCAGGGGACGTTGAATGATATTGAAATTGTTAGATTGTTGAGCATTTGAAACCACTTCCCAAGTGGGCATGGCGTCCCTGGACCCCTAGTTGATTAATTTGATTTATTCTTATTTCGTGTGGCCCTTTCAACCCTAAAACACCTGCCTGAGCAAAGCCGTAAGATTCGCCTTTTGAAAACTTTTTTGTTCGGGTTAAGGCTTAGCCTATGGATTAAACTATTTGTGGATTGAGATAATCCTAATGAAATTTAATGCTGCTCCTTAAAACGCTTATCCTGATCTTGGCCTATTTCATATAGGAATTTTTCAACAAAAGTAATTTCTTATCATTGCCATGGGATACGTAAGTTTGTTACTTACAGTTATTGAAAATGCTTTGTCCGGGAAAAATTAGCCCTTTAGTTCCATTAGTTATTTTAGTTCTATTGTTGTAATCATCATATCTTAAAACTGTCACAAATATAGTTTCCTTTCCAATTGTTCAACTTCTGCATTGAACTTGAAACACATAATTGTTGAACTGACTGGGTTATCTGGTTCCTCTTGATCATACCGGGTCGTACTCTATTTGAGTCTAGAGCATAATACAGTGGAACTTTATAATGGTCATTACAAAGTATTTTGTCCCCAATAGGACTTTTTTTAAATTTCGGTTATAGATAACATATCTTCTGGTCCCGTGGAGATCATCGTAACAAGATTCCTCCAAGTGTACCTTGCTTAGCGGTTTCATAAATCGATCTTTGATTTCTCTCTTGTCAACAGTGAAATGCCATATGATGTCACCGTGCAACAAGCATTAGAACATGAAGAAGTTCGAAATCGTATCCAGCAATCGGTTCAGTGCTTGAAGAAAGTTACCGATCGTTTCCTGCAGGCCATCATAAAAGCAGTTGATACAGTTCCGTAAGTTTTGAGTTCATGCACTCGGATGATCAAGCGAATTATACCATCTTATATTACCTGACTACATGATATTGTTTTAAAGATATGGTATGAGATTCATGGCTAAAGTGATGAAAGAAGCATTGCACAAAAAATTCCCTACAGCACCTGAGAAAGACATTCTCAAGGTAAAAACATCTACCAGTACCGTATATACAAGATTTTAGATTGACATTAGTAAATTTAGTCTCTTAACTGCAGAATTTTTGCTTGAGATATCTTGCGACTTGAACTTCCCTTTTACTAGTAACACCACTTGATTGTGCAAAAATTTGAATCCCCTGTCTTGTAGTAATCTACAGTCAAAGTCAATTATAACGTCATCCTTATTAATACTAACTTAAACGCTAATAATTTCTGAGAAATGCCAAAAATGCCATCCAACGAATTCATTGAAAATACCATTCTTAATAGCATAAGAAAGTCATTAGGTCGCAGGCTGTAGTCTCGTTAGACTTAGCTCTAACCTTTCAGATGTCATAAAGGATGATTTCATACTTGATTACTGCCTATTATTTCAGTAGTGTGCTCATTTGATTTTCAGATAGTCGGAAATCTAGTGTATTATCGATATATAAACCCAGCGATTGTGGCGCCGGATGCGTTTGATATTATCGATGTCGGCGTCGAGAAAGGTCTTACATCAGATCAGCGACGTAACCTTGGATCGATCGCAAAAATACTGCAGTTTGCCGCCACCAATAAAGGGGTGAGTCGGCTATAACATTATCGCTTATACTGTTTCGATGATTAAGTCAAACTCACTTAATCCAGACGATCAGTTAAATCTGGATTTCGATCTTATCAAGATATTGTTTATGGTCAACCTACACATATTGAATATATAGAATATGGTGTTTGATCTGGCTTTCTCTCAGCTTAAACCGGGTGAATTTTATCAGTCCAAAATGATCCGGATTGAGTGGGTTTGATAGTACCATGTTCTAGGTTGACTGGTTCTAGGAAAGCTCTGAAAGATCCTGAATATACGGTACAGATTTTTCAATCCATAATCATTATGAATACCTGGATTGCTTCTTATTATCCTGTGAAAAGTTCAGATACCGGGTAAGTTCCTGCGAATTACTGGTAAGGATCATTTGTGGCCACAAATTTAGTAGTTTTCACTTGGTTGAAATTGACGTGTATTGAATTTATAAATTCTGTCAAAATTTTTAATATCAGGTGGAACATGATGTTATGACCAGGTACCTGGTAATTCTTGGATTCTACAGACCCGCTTTTACAAATTGATGGATTCTATGTACAATCTACTCAGAGCTATGACATTTTTGATATTTTCAGTTTGGCGGAGACAGCTGTCATCTATCATTCCTCAATTCATACATTCGAGAAGCTCACGAGCAGTTCAAGTAAGTTTTACCTAGTTTAGGTTAGCCTTAACCTATCTTCGGACGCCAAGTTTCTCGCAGCAAGGATTGAACCAGACCGCACATTGTGACTACCATAAAACACTGTTGTAGTAGACCAGACCAGTTGGATGACTAAATGCCACTTAAAAATATGTATTACTGGAAGCTGATTGCAGAGCCAGTTAGATATGGTTTGTGCTGATCCCTCCGTAGATGTTTTTATAAACCTTCAAAAGCTATAAGAGCTTGGATCCATTGGGTTTAAATGATGGATCAGTTAAGTCTGTATTCTTTTCTTATCTGGAGTCCTCTCATACTTAATTATGCAAAGTATACATAATTTATTTCACTGGTTCAATTGATCAGGATTGAATGGGCTTTGCAGTGGTATAGATGTTAACGTTGTTGATTTCAGGGTATATTTACGTATGGTATGCGATGTGCCAGAACCTGAGATGCAATTCAATATGGATCAGTACACCGACTATACCATGGTTGCGAAACCAACGATCTACATTTCAATTCACGAGATCTTTGAAACTCATCAGGTAAAAGTTTATGAATAATGAATTTCCATTGATGCTAACTTTTAGTTTTGATAATTGCAGGCCTCACAGCTGCGTTTGAAAAAATATGATAGTAGATATACCGTATTTTCCGGCTAATAAGCCGATTTTCTAGCCTCAGATTTTTACCCCAAAATATCATGATCCGCTTATTGGACGGATACGATCTGACCTAAATAATTACTTCCCAAACTATGTCAATCTAATGCTCCTGAGGATCATCAAAATGAATAAGATTTTTATTTGAGATCATTATTTACTACCAATAATGTATTTAGAACTGTTTTGTTACTTTGTTTCTTTCATCACCTCACAGCAGCAATCTAGTACATTTATATATACGCGCGTCAGCAGTCAGCCCCGTGTTTGCGAATGTAGGTTTCAATATATGGTTCTGTGTGTTAGAGATCACCTGAACGAGTCTATATATAGCAGTGACTCGGCAACGATAGTATACACAGCACTCTCACACATCGGCAGGCGCATATTGTCAGCCTCACACATCGTCAAATAAGACAAACTAATTGAAAAATCAGTGAATTAAAATCTCCTGATGAAGGGCCTCGGCTTATTGGGCAAAGCAATAAGAAATCCATGTATTTTAGGCTAAAAAACTGCCCTCAGCTTATTGGCCGAGTCGGCTTAATCGCCGGAAAATACGGTAGTGAAAGAACAGCAAAAATATAGTATCTTTTTAGAATAATGCCAAGTGAAAATCAGGGCAATTCAGCTCGATTGGAGGCATAATGCTATTAGCCAAACCGATTTTGTGTCCACTCCACTGTCTCTTATCGAGCCATCCAATGTGGTGTATGACTGTTTTGAGTAGGTTCCACACAAGTGATTACCAGTGCAGCTTATAGGTTATGGTCCTGCAGATGGTTGAGATGCACGGGTATCGGGTGTGGTCACCTTGGCATAGCAAAGCCTCTCACAATATTGTCACACAACCACATGAAAAGAAACAAAATGTAAGATGTTAAATATTAGACACATGATCTGCCTGTAAAAGCAAGTAATTGTTACATCAGAAGCAGATTTGGTACTATTTTTGAGATTTGTGCCCGCCCAAAAAATAGTAAATATAGTGATGGGTCGAAGAAAATATAGTATATATATAGTAAATATAGTGTCGCTGTGAGGCCTGTAATTGCTTCGCTTGCCCTGTTACTTGAAATTTACCAGTAGCTCTAAACGCATTTACTCCAAACACACATTTTCTTGCCATACATTTCCAGTTCCAGAAATGAAGTTTGTTCAGGTCAAATTTATGGAAATGAAATTATTCTAACCATGTGGAGCATGGAATTTGGGTTACTCTGCACTAAAAGTTACCCATTTGATAAAGTAAAAAATTGTTAGCTTCCTAAGATGTTAAAATATGGTCTTTTTTTGGTCACTTAACTTTCTCCTTGGCTGCTCCTGTGGAACTTTTTAACTCCACACATGAGCAGCTTGAGTGATTTTTGTACTAAACTTTTTTTGAGTCAAAACGTAGAACTCATTCATATATTCAGCATTTTAAGTAACTTAATCGCTACCTTTTAGAATTTCTGTAAAAGATATTTCTCTGAATTTTTGATGTACGTCTATGTGTACACTATTTCCCAGCAGGCTATTACACCTTGATGATAACAGTGTGTTTTACTAACCGTGTAATTTTGTTCAGTTGTTGTTGGAGCATGAAGATATGATAGCATCTGACCATAATGATCCATTGCATGAATTATTAGAAGATTTAGGAGAAGTTCCGGATTTGGATATGCTAGTCGGTAAGTCCATTTGCACACGAGCTCAATTATATCAGATTTCAATCATTTAGAATAAGAGTCTTTTTGAGAATAATGCTACAGTTTCTCTCTTTTTACTCACAAAATATCAAAACCTTTCTCTTATTGAAGGTTGATTTGATATTTTAGACATTTCAACAAGTCAGATATGACCAAAATGGTATTTGATTTCACGCAGATACTGAATAATTGTAATGACCCTATATACTTATAACACTCAAGTCGGATAAGTCCATAAACCATCTGATTGCCTGTCTATTGTATTAATTGATAGAAATGGGTTTACTATGTCTTATATTCATTTCTAGGTGATAACAGCAGTAATGACGATAAAATCGACAATACAGAGAGGAAGGAGGCTCTTTCGAGATCTGAGATTTTATTAACCTTGTCGAACAAGTTCGAGGTACAAGAAGACAAAGACATGGACCGAAGAAATCTTCTGCTGAAGTAAGTAATCTCCATTCTGAACAAATCCATTAAACGCTTAAGTACCGCTGATCGAAATTTCGATCGGGTAACTATATACCTAATTATGGTTGCACTGGACTATTGTTAAACTCACTAGTATTGATGCGCCTTCAATTTTCATTTACTATGGTATGTATTCCCACTCGGGGAACGCATTTGTAGAGAAATGTCTTGATGGCGCCACTCACCATAATTATCACGTTAACATAAGTATGAATGAATGAATGATTTATTTACTTATGATATGTACAAGATTATAAACATAATTTCTTTGGATATAATTGCATAGATAAATAGACATATATAAGGACAACCCCAAGCCCTAGGGGCTGAGCCTGATAGGGGGATTGCCCTGAGAAAAAAAATATATAACTAAGTGATAGTTACATATGAAAATAATAATGATAATAATAATAATAATAATAATAATAATAATAATAATAACGACACACAAGGTTATGATTATATTAACAATATTAATGCTAATAATAATAAAAATGATAGTGCTAATAACAATTATAATAAAACAATAATAATGATAATGATAATAATAATGATAATTAAACGGCACTCATGGTTATGATAATACTAACAATAATGAAAACTGTAACGGAAATTATTATCGATAAATTAATTTAGAATTGTGGAAGGCAATAGTTCTTGAAGGTTGTTTTTTAGGCCAGCCATAGGCTGAGCCTATTACTATACAAATGGAGCGAATTTAGATGACATAGTTTCCAGAGGAAAGGCTCTTTTACTGTGCAACTGAGCATATATTCATACAAATCATTCATTAAAGCATTATCCATTCTCCAACCTCTACATAGCTGAATTTTGAAAGAGGGTCTTGTTTAAATTTATATGAGCTTTTTCCCGAATGTCTGATCGCAAAAATATTGGTTTTGAAAAGCCAATCAGAAAGCAAAGACTCCTCTATGATTGGCTTAGCTGCAGAAATCAGCAGGTGTTCACGTGAACCCGCGGTATCGTCTACCGTTTTACTTCCGGGTTTTATTTTAAGATCTAAAATTGTATTTCAAGATCGATTTCTGTGAAAGCTTTAGTTGATACGGTTTTTGGGAGGAATATTTTTATTGGCACTACAGAAAATATCATTGACCATTGTACAAAGTCCGGGAAAAATAGATTTTTCTTAAATCGGATAGATGACCTTGATATGCTAATTAGCCATGTGCTCAAACTACAAATTCAATCAAATTTTATTCTGCAAGAAAATATCCAATTCAATTTTACTTTATTGAACGAATAAAAACAAAATCCAATTCAATTTTGTTTTATTGAGCAAATTTCAGAAAATTCAATTCTATTCCGCATAAAAATCAATGACAGAGGGAAAAGATTTATCTGAGGTATTTGTTCCTGCCAAATCCAGTCGCTGTCTGTGCTACTTTTGTATTCTACGATTGTATTGTGTAAATTATTAGGTATTGACTCTGAGCTGGGAGTGTATTTTGACAAATTTAACCCAGAACACAGAATGCATCATCATTTGCCATTTTATGAAAAGCTGATAGGCTGGCCATAGTGCCCCTTGGGGCTCTTGTTTGAATCTAGCAAATCTAAACAAATGGTGTATAATTTATCGATTATACATAGGCTACGCGTATAAAAGCACACATGCTTGTGTTGATTGTCATAGTCAACATCATATAAAGCGCCACCTGCGGGTTGAATATGAACTATATGCACGGAGTGAAGGATAAATAGATGACTATTCCGCTAACTATTACGGCTAATTCGTGCTCCTTTTTTCAATAAGTCACATCTCAGGTCTTTATATGTATACTGAAGTATCTTCTGGTTAAGAAATCGCGGAAAGAACAATTTTTTGATGGCATTTGCCCTTTAAGTCACTTGTAGCATTTTCTAAGAGTTGGGTTATATTTTGGTCGGACGTAAATAGATTAGTGTCATCAGCAAACGATATGGCTGTTTTGTGTTTATGATTGAGACTAAGGTCATTAACATAGACTAGAAAAAGTAATGGTCCAAGGACCGAACCTTGAGGTACACCATATTTAGTTTCTTTGAAGTATATGTAAGTGCTCAATAGACTTATTGTTTTCAGTCATATTTTCTGACCAATATGAGCGAGAAGGGGAAGCTTTTGAAAGGAAATGCAAAATGTTAGAAACTACAGTGATTCTATATTTAGATATCATTAGGTCAAAATTCATAAAAAAGCCCCTGGGTTTATAACATGACCTGGTACTCAAGAGATAAAGCTGAAGTTTACTCTTGGTTATTTGTTGTTTGTAGAACTAAAGTGATGATAGTCGACCTGGTGAGATGTCAAGAGGGTGAAACGTTGAACGATATTTTAACAACGAAAGCTACTCCCGAACAAGAAGAACTGCATAAAACGATAATTCGAAACCGAGAAAAACTTGATCTTGCCGCCGGGACTAAGAATACGAAGCTGACGCGTAGCGAGTCTATGTCACGGAATACTAGGTTTGTAGATATTCATTGTCACGGTAGGAGTTTAATTTTGCTGATTAACCTGGTAGTGCTGGTTTGGATTGAAATGTTGTGTCTGAAATGTCTCAATTTGTCCAAACTGTGTAGGTTACCACTAGAAAACATGAAACAACGGGTGCTAGAGAATATGAAGCGGCTAGAGTACGATGCTAAGGATATTCTCAACTTGATAGTTCAGGTATACCAAGCGACAATAACTAGCTGATTTTCATCGGCAGTATTAAAGGGGAACTGAAGTGAAAAAATGTTTGTATCTATATGTGTTAGAAACCTTTATAAATACATTTTCAAAACAGCAGAAAAACATTTCATTTAATACTTTATCCAAAAAAGAGGGTTTTGTAGAGTGCCTGGCTGCCACCGTTTTCTCCACGTAGCGGATGCTTTTCTCTCGGCTGTGACGTAGTTCGGCCCACTGCTATAGGTGTTACTGACTGCTATTCATAGTGTTTTCATCACTTAAAGTCCAATAACAATTCTTAACTGCAGCATAATGCCACATCAGCAATTATTTGGATATGTTTCACACAGGGAGTGGATAAATAAAAGACCCCACTGGCAGCCAAGCAGGAGTATTTTAATCGCAATTTTCAACTGAGATCTTCAATGAGTGTATCTATTTTTGGAGAGTGTGTGATGGGCCGGGATACGTCATCAATGTTTACATGCCTCACTTTGGAATTTAAATATGGCGGCTCTCATCTGCCGTAAATTCTGCTGATAACAGTATTAAAATCGTTGTATACAAGTTAATTAGGAAGAATTGAAAATTTCAACTAGCATTATGCTAAACAACAAGAGTAGAAATGAATGACCAACTATAATTTTTTGACTGCAGTTCCCCTTTAAATGCTATCATGGTGATACCATTAGCTGTAATTTCATATTTTATGTATGTATACCTACCTACATTGGTGATTTAGGATTTTGGGTTTAGAATGAATAATGTCACATCCTCAGTTCGATAGGCTTTGTAAAGGAGCCTTTTCAATTATGTAGTCGGGTTTCTCCAGTGTTAATACATAATCGAATAGGATCTGGAGAATCTGTCATAAACATGGGAGGAATGTTCTTTGAAATGCATCCGCTGTCAGTTTATCATGTGCTCCTGCAATCATACCACATCTGAGAAAAAGAGAAAATGAGAAGAAAATGGCCATGTAGCCAATAATCAAAGTCCGGTTTCTCTGGATCACATAATCAAGTAGCTAGGTTGGACTTGGTTTCTACACTGATTCAATCCTCTAAACTTTGTTACTGGTTGATCCAACTTAAAAGTAAAATAAAACTTTATCTTGGCGACATTGCATTTTCATATTTCATAAAACGAAAATAAATTGTGGAAAGTTTGTTTCCTATTGACAGGATATCAGGAACCAACGGAAATATCGACTTCGACGAAAACAGGATATC
Organism: Tubulanus polymorphus; assembly: GCF_964204645.1. Taxonomy (NCBI): domain Eukaryota; kingdom Metazoa; phylum Nemertea; class Palaeonemertea; order Tubulaniformes; family Tubulanidae; genus Tubulanus; species Tubulanus polymorphus. Next base: position 9,247,736 of record NC_134029.1, on the reverse strand, counting down.
ATGAAATTACGTTCGACGTTGAAAAGTCTCGGCGTCAAGCGGTCGTTCTACGAGGAACAGATCGATTATTACAGTCGCTATGTTAAACAATGCATGGATAAACAAGCCCTGAGGAAAAGGTAAGAATATAGATTTTAACCTTGATGAAGTGCATTGAATTCTTTTGCCTCTCATTCACTCATTCAATACCAAGATTTATGATTTATGTTTCATAAACTGATTTTCTCTACACTAGACGTCCGCGTTCGGGTCTGTTCGGCAAAAAAGGCATGACAGTCACCTCGGTTCATTATACTGCTCTGCGGTTGCAAGAAAAGGGTGTCATTCTGGAGATTGATGGGTTGCAGCAAAATCAGTAAGTCTGTTCTTTGAATGGAGCTGTTGTGACCTTCGAATCAAAATTATCTCGCTCCTACTTTGTGTCCATTCAAGCTAGAAATACTACTGTCCAGACTACAATTTTACGCAATTAACAGGTCAATGATGTGCTGTTACATATTTTTTTCATTTTTTCAGGTTCAAGAATCTTCTATTTGAAATTAATGCCACTGGAGTTGCGGGAACATTTGACGTTCACGCAAAGTTCATGGGAGTCAGCATGCATAAAGTCGATGTAGTCTTACAGGTGATTGATTAACGTTATAAGAATTCAAACTTGAATGACAGATCACTTATGATGACAAACTGACTCTCTGGAAAAAATTTCTTCTTTCAAGAATTTGGATAAACCTCGTACTGTACCAGAGACCTTGTCTATGTACTCTCAGCTCCTGAAGATGATATCATTTGCTCTCTCTTCTTGATTCAGTATTATTAAAAGAAGAAACAAACCCGCTTTATATGGTACAATCTTTAAAAGACTGAAAGTGAATTTCATTTGTCAAAAATTAAATATGAAAATCATGTCTTTTGATATTTAGAATTTTTGATAGATAAAATTTGCTTTTATTCTTTGTACCATCTATAGTGGGTTTTAAACTTTATCTATTCTCCATGTCAGAGTGTGGCTATTCACCTAAAAGAATATGGTGCTTTCTTGGATAAATTGATTAAATTCTTACTAAGTCCTTGTTCTTGTTAACTAACTGAAAGTTATGTTACTGAAAACATCCTTCTTCATTGGTCTTTAAAGATATACAGTACTGGGCTCATATATGCAGGTTTCATGTGTTTGAATCTTGGTGGAAGTGGTTCTAGATCGATGGCCTCTTCCCAATCAAAAGGGAAAAAGAAACCTCTAACCCACTGATAATACTTTGAATGAATGATGTTCAACATCAGAGTTGATAAGAAAATACTATATCTCTCCTCTTTTTTGCAGGATTTGCTGCAGTTGCAATATGAAGGTGTTGCTGTGACGAAGCTTTTCAACAGAGTGCGTGTTAACGTCAATCTCATGCTATTCTTGATAAACACGAAATTTTATGGAGGATCGTAAGCTCTGGAATCTGTAATGTTGATGGATTTGTTTTTATGAAACTCTGGAGCCAGTTCCTTAGTTCATGGTTAATATTTGACTCAAGGCTGAAGTTATTGGTAATGAACTTATTTTTACTTGGCAACTTTTTTACTTTCAACTATGGCACTGGCCCGGATGTCGCATTATCCCTCACTCAGATGTATGGTGTATTTTTAAAAGAAGTAGATTTTATTTCTATTAAACTTTTCTTTTATGACTATATATGTAGCAAAAAAGTAAAATAGAATAGAATGCAATTAGAATAAAACCAAAGTTATATTTCCTAAGAGTAAAGATGAATTGAAACAATGACTCTTCTAATTGCAGTGTAGTTATATCGATTGCAGGGATTTCTTCTTTTATCTACCAAGACTTAGTATGGAACCCTTCTATAGTTGAATGGGTGCATACAGATAAAAAGGCACCCTTATGTTATATAATCTATACTTGCTTACCGGTAAATGTCATTGACCAAATAAGTTAATCATGTCTATTTGCACCGATTGGTTTATGATGATCGGGCCTTCTATTGCATTTGTAGTGACATATTCAACAAAGATAGAATTTCTTCTTGCCACAGTAATACAGGACTTTTGTTTTACAGGGCTTTTTGTCTTGCCAGGATTAGATCCATTGGAATAATAATCTCACATTATCTTTAAGATTGTTAGCATGTATATTGTTGTATATAAATGTTTTTATTCTTGCAATGAAATTGCTGATATATTGTAACCTGAAGATAAGATGAAGTTGGGAACAATGGTTTTGCCGACTGGACTGGTTGATTTAGTTAACGGCTGGTCTGCCAGGGACACAGGGAAACCAAGTCACATTTATCTTATGATGAAATCCTTGCGTATTCCCAAATTTGGTTGTCCCCTGTAGAATTTAATCAGTCACAACTTGTATTGTAACTGCAAGTTAACGAAAACAATAAGAATCTGAATATCGGTAGAGATTTAACTGTGTTTTTAGTAGTTCATGCGCGCAGACAAAAATTCACATAATTTGGTAACAACTCCAGACTGGTCACAGAATAGGCTCTACAGTGGAACCTCGTTACAGCGAATTTCAGGGAATCTGTTCATCATTACGCATGCTTCATTATACAATTGAATTTTCTTGCTGATATTTAGGATGAAATTCTAGGTTTGTTATATTGAATCAACATTGTGTCCTAGTTCGTCACATCCCCTTCCTGAATGTAGTGTAAGTAGATACAATCATAAGGTCAATTAATTCGTATGTGGAACATCATAAGGATATCATGAGTATACAAACTATACCGGTAGTATATACTTGAATTAAAACATACTACAAATTACCAGCCCATTAATACTAAATTAGTTCTTAAAGTTATCACACAGCTTAATGAAAGGGTTCATCGCACTTATATATTACACTAGCTTGAATCTAAAATCTCTAGAATTAAAAGTCCATTATTGCTTATAATTCATGGCATTGCACTGCTCAAATATACTACAAGTCAACAAGAGTTTACAGTATAAAAATATTCCAGTTCAAATATTTTTAAGATATTACAAATAAAAAGTTCATTATTCTTATTAATTCTAACAATTTATTTTATTCTAAGAGTTTACATAAAGAATTTATCCCAACGAAAGATTCCATTGCGCAGTTCAAACAAATTTCAGTCTCATCGCAAATGAACAAAATTGGAGAAATATTTTGCTTTGAAATGTTCTTGAAAATCACCAAGTGCATCTTCACCCGTCAAGGGATTCGAACCCACTACGCTAAAGCTGTTCCCCGAACCCCTTGTCCTCACGAGTCGGAGTGGTTACTAGCCGACCAGAATCCAGTCGTACCAATCACAGGGCTTGTAACAAACGACATTGGGCTTCTGTTGGTTTTCCCGTTAAATGGACCAATCAGCGAACGTTTTACCGAACAAGGAAGTATTTCGCAAATCGATGTATGTCGTCATGCGCAACAGCACCAGTAATGAAATCACGCTTCCTGAGGCCAGGGGGCTGGTGGAAGCAAGTTCGGGAGTGATACCGGACCCCTGGCATGCGAGGATGCACCAAGTAGGGATTTTTACCTTGATAATATTTGAGAATATTTGGGGATTTTTACCGAGGCGATTTTTTACCTAGGGGATTTTTACCCAGGGCATTTTTACCTACAACCATGATCACAGTGAGGTTCCAATGTATTCCCAAAGCTCAACGCCTGGAGTTAGTGGAAATGATCATTTGTTAGTGGCCAGCCACGCTGACTGAAAATATTGGTTTCCGTAGAAATGGTGGAATGTTTGACCAATAGATTGGAAATTTATATAGAATCTATGTATGCAATTATATAGATAGTAACGCCATCTACTGGTGTGTTGAATTGGTGAAATTAAACATTATGTCAAAATATATAATAATTTCATCACTTGAATTCAGTAGAAATCTATTTCTTTACTCAAGCATAGGAGTAATGTTTTTACTCTACTCGGGCAGCATTGGTCATGGTATGGCTTCAATAATACAGTCCAAGACTGTTATAACTCACAGCCATTGGGACCAAAAAAGATGACGTCATTAAGAATATTGTTTAAGTTTGGTACACAGCATTAATTGTTCTCTAAAATTCAACGTTACCATTACTTGAGCACTAGCTTAAAAAATGATGGTGTTATGACAGGATTAGATTGTAGATGCTTGTAGGCACAAAAAAATCAATAGAGGTCTTCATTTATTGGTATCACTTTGAAGCCTGGTTGATCAACAATTGGAAGGTGGGTCCAGGCAGCAATATGATACCTGCACTAATACATATAAGTCAGGAATCATGTTTGACTTGTATTTTATGAGTGATCTTAATTGAAAAAAAAATGAGAAAAAAATAAGGATATATAATGCAAAATGTTTTATTGTACTACTAAATAATGCATAAATTCAATAAAAAGACATATTTACAGTAATCATATTGTATTTATAAATTTTCATTTGTTTGCTCTTTACTTTGTTTCTAACTAACGCAGTAGTCATTAACCGATAATTTCTATTATGATATATCCACACCATGTCTAATGTATAGCATTTTTTTCCTCTTCATTTAGAAAATAAATCCGCACAGTTCCTTTTGATGTGTGTATGTCTTCATGAAAACGAACTAGCATATATAATGCAATTCCATAGGTTAGTGTTGGTAGGCCTGAAATTAAATTACAAATTAAGACAATACAATCCGCTTATCTTGATTGAAGTTCCTAAGAGCCGTCTGAATGGTTGAAGTTTCAAGAGCCGTCTGAATGCAAAATGTTGCTGATCCCCCTCCCCTCGTACGCGATGTTAGATATTTCCGTATGTACATAGCAAGAAGTGGCTGATAAGTTTATATAAGGCCTCTATAAGACAAAGAACTCGATATTTTGCAAACCATTACAGAGTATTATTTAGTTCTTGGTAAACTTATCCTAAATTTATCATAATTTCATAGAATACATGTTCATGTGTAGTAGTTATGAAGAAAAGTTACTGAAAGAGGTGTTAGTCAACCCTTGATTACCCCATTTGACGATCTGCTACTGCCCTCAAATTTTGAATTCCTGATTACAAAACTTAAGTTCATTGTCAAAACAATTTTTAGTTATTCGCCACCCTTTATTATCCGCCCTTGACATTGATCCCAAAAGGTATCTAAATGACTATACTTGGATTATGTCGCCCTACCTAAATTGATGACTTTCAAAATGCTGTAGAACTTGTCCTCCCAGTAAAGGTCCTGTACAGGCCGTTTACTACAATGATATTTTACATATGGGAAACATCCAGTCCTGAGTATGTGATAATTGTGTTCATCTACACTCCAGTTGAAATGTGATAATCCAAACTGATCATTTTGAACTTTGTTATATCGTACACAGAAAGATGTCCAATGTGGATAGTTTCGAGATTTCAGATGGCAGCTTAACACTTCGGATGCTGCAGGCCTTGCATGGATAGATCGTCTGAAGGGCTGGGACAATGCGTTTCCCATTATCTATTTCTCACTTGACCTGGAAACAAAATATCGACTTGTAGTCATGCACGTCGCCAGAGGGAGTCGAGGTGCAGACAACCCCCATTTTTTTAGTATTGGATTTTTTTTTTCATTATCCAGAAATTTCATAAACATTTTGCCTTATAAGATCTAGATCTAGAGAAAGCCCTCCCCAAACTTCAAATTTAAAAAATGTAGACTAAGAACATTCAACAATTTCAAGGATTTAGAAATGCTCACTTGGCAGATACAGCGCCAAGTATATATATAGCATAGTTCCGCTTTTATTAATTCTTGCCCTCCCTCTAAAAAATCCAGTTAGTCTAGTTAGTCCACTAGGCATTGGGAAGTGAAATTATTTCTCAGTTATTTATTCAAACTACTAGGAACCATCTAACCCCTAATGTAGGCGGATACAATGTATAGGCCTATACTTGCATGGTATTATTCCAAATCATTTGATTCGCCCACATTAGGGCACTAGAAGTCAGTGCGTGATCATTCCAAGCCGAGGTGGCCATTGTGTAATGTTATAAGGTCTGATACAACCCACTAAGTCTCGGACAGAGATGTCAATCCATTAACCCACCAAGTTTCAAGGAAATTGATTAACCTATATACCCACCAAGTTTCAGGGATATCGATTCATCCATAAACCCACCAAGTTTCAGGTAACTACACTCAGGTTAACCAGACAGGGTCTCATTCCATGGCCGAGTCTCATGATTTCATCTCGCCAAATCCCTGCCAGATGTAACATCATCTTCCAAATATTTAATTGCCATTACACCATTTCCTTGCATTCAACATGCCAAGTCGTTGGAGAGGCTATTTACCACCAGACCCATATTGCCACCAAATTTCATAGGAATTCACATTGACAGGCCTGCAATGCATTTTTCGACAAGATTCATACGACAAAATTAAACAAACATAACTCCAGATGTTCTTTCATATTATCATATATTTCATAATTTTCTTGATTTTATAGTTTTTACTATATACATGTAAACGCTTTAAGTGTGAGAAGTTTATGTACAAAAAATATACATTAATGGTGAATAAATAATTTTTCTGCTAAAACATATGTATCATTAACATTGACTAGGAAGTGGTGCATGGCAAGGTTAAAATTGTACCTAAAAAGTTGCTTGGCATCTTTTATAGGCTGTAAACACCCGAAAAGCTGATATCATAAATAGAGGGGTTTGGAAAGTGGGTTTTGATACTTGTGAAATGGAAAACTAACCCCTATAACCAAGATATCAGATAAACAAACATGTACCAAACATTTCAATTTGTTGACTTGTGGTTAGTGAAAAGAACCTGCTTTTTGAACGCTCTTTTACATAGAAATTTGACAGCGAAAACAAAATATCCTTTGCATATTCTATACATCTATCAAATTGGTGAAAATCCTCTCACTGGTTTTACACCAAAACAATAAACATTAATGATATCAAATAGCTGTTCATTTGCTGGTTTCGTTGTATGTACATGGACATTATCTTTGTGCAATAAACATACCATAAGCAAGCTACCTAACCTATCCGTATATAAATATTCTCAGCGTAGTACTCGAGTTTTTGTCTAAAATGATGCTCAAATTCGGTAGACAAAATTTTAACATTTAAAATATGGAAATAACATTAGTTTTTTGAGTATTTTGGCTGTTTTGACATATTGTATTTATGGAAACACAAATATTCAAAATTAAGTAGCCTCTTGTTACATCCACGATTGTTGTTCAGGTCTATTACATACAATTGAAATGAGTTCATTCTCCAGAGCACAATCTTATTCACAACCGTGAAAATGGATACAGAGTTTCAAAATATATCCAGAGTCAGATCAGATGACGCTCAAGATAATCAAACACTTCGGTTTGTTTCAGCAAAGTTCAATAAACTGATAGAACCTGTGTATCTGTATACAATTGAGAAGGATCCTCATACGTAGTTGGAACTATTACGTTATTCAAGTGACCTTTAGGACTTTCTTTCATGGCACTGGGAGTAAAACTAACATCCATTTCCACTGCATCTTGGTACAGTCTACCTCGGATGTAACATAGCAGTCGGGACCAGATAATTTCTATGTTATAACCGAAATACGGTATACGTATATACTGTATAAACTTTGTTATAGCCGAATGTAATTTAAAATCATGCAAGCCTATGGTGTGCATAAAAAGACTTCAATGTGTAGAATAATCGGAGAAGAAATAATTATTATTTGCCTCCTTAAATAATATCATACTTCGCTTGATAACTAATCACCTTTCTTTTAGAAGGCATCGTGCTGCTTTAAACCACGCGTATGCAAGTGCTGTCATGGAAATTATTGATAAGTCAGACATGGCACGTGTTCGTATATACAGTAGTAGGGCTATTGCACTGTATTAACACTTTCGTTTTTATCAGTTGTATTTGTTCTCATTTTTTAATTTTTGCGATACGTTATATCCGAGGATAATTAAGTTGATTTGACTAATTGGGACCAAATAATTTATAAGATATAAGCGATCTACATTATAAAAAATACTGTACATTCGAGGCCTAATAGAAGGAAAAAATCGGGACCTGGGAAATAATACGATATAAGTGAATCTATGGTAAATCCAACGACGTTACATCCGAGGTAGACTGTAATTGAATCTATTGTCAAATGCCACAGTGGAAATATCAGTAGTAAACAAGAAGAAGGATCAGCTAATATATCTGACAACTGGTATAGCACATTGCATTGCAACAGATAACAACCTTGAGCAAAAGCTTCATATTAGACACTTAACTCAGTACTAAACCCAACTCAGAACGATGTGTCCTAAACTGAGCTTATAACTCACTGACCGTGTTCTCACTCGCGGGTTTACCGAAAATCTTATTCGCTAAATGTCTGAACAATTCTTCATCGGGAAAATCTTCATCCGTTTCGTCTTCGTCAAAAATAACATTATCGTCGAGGTCCGACGAATTTTCGCCGGTGCCAGCATCGGTTTTTGGTCCCGTGATGTCGTTGGCCGTTCGAGCGCTGTCCATATTTGAACGATTCGCAGCCGCTGCCGCGTCATTTAGAGATTTCTCTTTTATCGATTCACTGGCAATCGTTTGATCTTTAGCTACGTACAAAGATCCACTTACGGTCGCCGATTTGTCGATTGTCTTTATTTGTTCGTCGATAACTGGCAGGTTTATAGCAGGCGTTTTAGGCGGTGTTTCCCACGGTGGACCGGGTTTTATTGACAGACTGTATGGCTCGTCTAAGTCTGTTACGCCATTTTGCAATAGACTTCTTGATCTGCCTATATGTAAGAAATAATTTATTAACACTTTTATCATCCCTACATCCGGTAAGCACCATTCAGGGCATAAGATCTGGGATCTGTCTCTTATTATTGTTCAAAAGATCCATAGTTCAAATAGCTTGAGTGCTTTTTTCCCCACCCTATATTGATGGAGAGTTTTTGAAATAGAGATTTTGACTAATAAACAACTATATGGATACACAGCACGTTTACTAGGGTAAATTTACACCGCATAGCAGTGTTACACAAATTGGAAGGGTTTTAACATAAATATGTTATCACTACTTATCACATATAAAACAGATTTAAGGGAGTGAACCGGCTGACCCCCTTTAAAAATTCGAATGTGCCTTCCAAAAATGTCTTGAAAAATTTTTCCAGTGAAGAAAATTTTAAACAGACCCAAAATAAATCCAAATAGGCACTGATGAGGACCAGAAACGTCTCTTTTTGTACTATCTTCTGTAAGAGGGTCACCAGAACCCCTGCCAATGTTTCACACTTGCAGCCTTTGCATCATCAAATCATCTGCTCTTTTCAAATCAAGTGCCCACTCCAATTTTCAGGTACAAAGCTTAATCCTAGATCCCCCTGACTGAGGAACTGATGCAAGATCATCTTACATCTGATACTTACCCGCTAAAGGTAAATTCTTTGTGATGGTCGGCATATTCTGAATTTGGGTTGGTTTCCAATTAGGAAATATGAACAATGCAAATGACAGCATGAGCACCATGACGCAAGTACTGGCTTGTACAGGTTTACTGCTGCCCGTTATTAGAGCTTGAAGTCGACGCAGTTGATTCAACAATGAACTGAAATAATGAAAGAAATATGCGTAAACAACTTGATGAAGAGGCCACTATCTTAATCCCTTACTTAAACAACTTAACCCTAACAATCATCGCCAATCGTACTGTATACCCACAAACTCAAAAAACACAAGATGGAAATGTATGAGATGGTCGTTGAAGACCAGAGGTGACATTTGTCACTATTGTTTAATGGCATATAACCATTTTTACACGGCAGCTTTCAGTGGCTTTGACTTTGTTGATTTGGCACTACGCAAAATCGGGAACCATTTGAAGTCCTGGAACAGTTATGAATTGTGTAAGCAACTTTTAATTTGAAAATAAGGCCTACCTGTTCTGGACTTCAAGTACTTTCACTTTTTTCTGTAAACTCTGGTTTTGCTGTGTACAGTGTTTCACCCGGTTTTCCAAGCCTTCCACATATCCTTGTTTCCTTTTGCGACTTTCTTTTGCAGAAATCTAAGCATATGAAATTATAAGCATCCATGCAATTATACAAGGAATATATATTGAGAGAAAGTGCATCCGTTGATATTTCTAAACATAATCTTAAGATATTCCAAACCTACTCTCAAAACCTACTCTGTATTGTTTTATTATGCATGTATACTTGGTAATTTTAACAATTTCTTTGTACTGTGTTTTATATTGTGAAGCGCATCCATTATTTTATAGATATACACTATATAAGAAAATATATTATTATTATTATTATTATTATTATTACTGGCAGGCCTAGGGTGCAAAGAACAAGTTCCAAGATGGTGGACAATTGAAATAACTTTTAAGTCCTCTGACCACTAGTCTACGTGCTATGATAATGGAAAAGCTCAGACGATGGAAACAACTTGTACCTTATTTCGAATCTTTCGACGAACACCTTTAAGTACACGCTCTTCTTCTTTCGTCAATGGTACATCAGTCGGTAATGTAACGCCTTCTTTTTCTAACAGCGACTTTTCTTCATCTGTGAGTTTCAACTCAGGAAACTTGAAAAACATTATATCTAAGTTTTTAACCATGAAGCCACAATTGAACGAAAATGCCCTAAACTATAGTACTATGAAACTCAAATCAATACACTATACTGGTAGTAAAATTACACCCACTTAGAACTTCTATTGATTTGAACAATTGTTCACTTTTTATGAAGAGTTTATGAAGATGCATAATCAGCCTAGTTTTTCCATGTGGAACATAAAAATCTAGATCAATTTAATTGAAAATGAACTTTTAAAATATTCATTCAAGTATATCCAAGCTTAGAGCACAATTTGGCTGAGTAGCAGGTACTCCTTGCGTGTACCTTTGTGTTCTCAGGGCTTTCATAAAGTCTATGTACATCTTTGACGGTGTACGGAAGTGAAGTGTTGTCGATTCTGATCACTTGCACTTTTCGTGTCGTTGGACAAGTCATTGTAGTCATTGTTGTATTAGAACGAATGCTGTCATTTCCCGTCTCAGAGCTGTTGTAAGGCATACCTGAAATATTTGAAACAAAATTAACATTATAGAAAAATCGACCGCCTGGTTACTCAAATGCATTAGCTTTCGAAAAGTAGTCAATGTGCCAAGACAACAACAAATGATTTTCCATAAATGATTCATAGCTTGAGACGGTTAGGGGGTAAATAGCATCCTCGGTTAAGAAAGCAGAGTCTACTATATTTGGACATACATCAGTGTTCTCCATACGCTAGGATTTCAGAAGGGCTACATTCATAGTTTAGTGTATAACTTTTATGCACTTAACAATGAATGCAGTCCTCGAAAACTAATGATTGTGGCTGCTCAAGTAGCTAAAGCTTCTCAAAAATAGAGAAAATTTTGTAATTTGATGCAATTTGATTCCACTATCTATCAGATCAACTCACTTCTCTCCAAAGCAGTAGTCATTGTAAGCATTGATATATACGATGAGAACATGGGCAAGGGCTTTATCATTTCACCAACTATATATCTGCAACACATCTTCGGTATCAAATCTGATTCAATTAGAAGTTTATCTGACATCATCTTTTTCATGTAAATAAGCACCCAAGAAAACAAATATGGCCACCAGTAAGCCATCTTGCATCCAACCACAAAATAAAATGCAGGGGCACGACTACATATCCAAACAAGCATCTGTGTAAAGAAGAGAGCCAGTAGTTTAGGAGATCTCTGGACGATATCTTGTCCATGGATGGACACTGGACGAGCCAACTCCAGTATACCTACCCCACACTTCGTTGACTTATAAAGTTGACAGGGGTGGGTGCCCTTTTATAAACCTCTTGTGGAGAACACGGATATATGGTCAGAGGATGCCACTCTGACGTATGACGTATCGAAGAATATGCATTTCCTTTCTACATACCCATGTCGATGGAAATATCTGATGAATCTAAACCGAGGTTGGTTACGAGATCTTCGCCCTGCTGTAGAATGTTTGGATCGATAGTCGCAAAGTTGAATTCTTCATCGTTCAGTAAATCGTGTTGATTTGCTAATCCGATCTGTTCGTTATTGCCGCCGGTGTTTAAGATGGTTTGGCCACTCGTGATTTGAGCAGCTTCGTAGAGAACAGCCTCTTCCGAGCCTAAAAACAGTTAAAATGCGAACTTCAATTTGGAATTATTTCCTAAATACTCACAGCAGTATCAGCGGTAACTTGTTTGAATTTATGGGGCAAAACCAGAGAAGCAGTATCAGTGGTTTCTTGAATGTTTAATTTTATGGGGTAAAACAAGAGAAGCAGCATTAGCGGTTTCTTATTTAAATCTATGGGGCAAAACCTGAGAACTACCACCACATTTGCCCACGCACAAGTCGACGTGGCGTGTAATGGTCAAGGTAAATTTTTCAGTCAAAAAAGATATGCTTTACTCGCTGCATAAGTTGAAGTCCCTTTTCTGCATATGTTTATAACTGAAGACTGTGCTAGGGTCATTCTCAAAAGTAGTCGAGTCTGTATTACTGTGAGATTATAATCAAGCTTTTTCTGACCATTCGGCAGTATCAATATCAGTTTAATTGTTCAGGACTATAAAACATTCTCTATAGAGCTACTCCTAGGTTGAATCTACTGAATCATTTTACTAACTTATTCTTAGGGTCAAATGTCTGTCGCGTCATCTGAAAATTCCGTCGTTCGAGCAACTACACTGAAAACCTAGGAACTCTTATTATCTTGGCATAGATAAGATAAAAAGGTATATTCATAATGGGCGCATTGAATCATAATTACATTTTAAACATATTGTTGATGTTAATCATTTGTCGGAACCAATGACGAAACCTTGGACTCGGCAGAATGATGATATAGGCCCTACCGGTAATCAAAAACCTATCACCAGCTTAGTATCCAACGACAAATGCCGATTCAAATCAATTCATTCATTTAGTAGGTTTAGTACAATTTAGAGCCTTTGCAACTTATTTTATTTTTTTCAGATGCAAAAATATAAACTAGAAAGAAACTTTAAAAGAGGACGTTCATTTGTGAAACGCATGTAGACCCAGACACCTCCCACATTGATTGGAAAATTTGAATACCGGCTATTCAAGTGTCATCCTACTGCGTAATTCAAAAATTATTCTTTGGGATTCAAAAATCGAGAAATCAACCATAAATTCTGCCATAAGTTTTACATTTATTCAAAAAATTGAGTAGGAGGCCGGTGAAGGTTTTTAACGTTGAGACTGAATGCAAGTGGATTTAGGGGTTGGACTAGTCCTACCCTTCAGAATTTGAATGTGCCCGCCAAAAAGTATTTGAATAGATTTTCTAAGCAAAAATAAATCCAAATGGTATAAAATACCCCTTTTGGTCCTATATATTCGGAGGGCCAAAGGAACCCCACCAATGTTTGCCTTGCACTTAGATAACCATAAAATAAAAGTAGGTCGATCTGAACTTAACTTGTCATTATGGATGTGTGCGTGCGTGCGTGCGTGCGTGCGTGCGTGCGTATGCGTGAGTGTTGTGGTGCAGGGTTGTGTACATGTGTGTGTGTGCGTGCGTTTGATTTCTATGGGCGCCAGGGCCATGTTTTATGGATATAAGTTTGTAACTTCTCCTGGTGTCCATCGACTTGAATTACATTATTTTATTATATTATCTTGTTGTAATTTTCTAGTGTAATTTAATTCGTGAATAAAGAATAAATAAATAAATAAATAAGCAACACGTGATGTGTGATGTCATAAACGGCGTGAAGAGCATTTTTTCAAGAGGCTAGGCAAAAACTAACCAACTATTTTTAACCAAATTCAATCCCAACTTGAAGACACCATTTCTGATGCGGAATTTGAGGAAATCTCTGACTAACTGACTTTAAAACGACCTTAAACGTCTGTCAACCAAATCGGAAGTGCGTCATCAACCGGCAAACTGATCACATAAGGATCAGTTTTCATGTCAGACAGTGCTGATCATCCTATTGGGTTCGAATGCCATTGAAATGTTACTTGGCTTCAACTCCAACAAATTTGAAATTGCCGGTTAGGAACTTTTATTGAGTGGTCCTTTAATGCCTGTTTAACCCTTTGATTTCAAAAGTCAACGTAGATGTGTCAGTCATATCAGGTGCAAATCGCTGATAATAATGAATTTTTACATTTCTATGAATTCTCTAAAATTTGCAATGATGCTGCGCTAGGTAGAAATCCATAATCGCTGCTTTGCAGATCTATTTTGGAAGCGATTATTGGTCTAAAAAATCCCAAAAACTCAACTTCTATGCTGGCATATAACCACTAAAATTCGAACCTTTGAAAAGTGGATTGAACCCAGGTTCTATTGACACAGTATTGATTTATTTTTAACAGTGGGTTTACCCACAGGCACTCGCCGATGGGCTTGGGATACAGTTCCTGGGGATTTTGATAGCGTATTTGTGTTGTGAGTGGTTATTCTGCAATAAATCATAAACTAGGGGTCCAGGGACACCATGCCCACTTGGGAAGTGGTTTCAGATGCTCAACAATCTAATTATTTCAATATTTCAATCCAATGACCTTGAAACTCGCCACATAGAACATGTCAGCAGCTAGAATTTTGTAATTGATTGTGGTTACAACATATGCCTAGTTACCAATATGATATGGAAATACTAAGTTATGCTACTATTCAATGCCCCCTGGTGACCATATGCAAAGCCCAATGACCTTGAAACTCACCATAATCATAGAACATGTCATGAGCTACAACTTTGCAATTGATGATGGTAACAAAATATGCCTAGGTACCAATATGATAAGGAAATAGGAAGTTATTCTACTATTTAACGCCCCCTAGCGACCATATAGAATAACTTATGTCCTTGAAACTCACCACAATTATAGACCATGTCATGAGCTACAACTTTCCAATTGATTGTGGTTACAAAATATACTAAGTAATTGTATTGTTCAAGGCCCCCTGGTAGCCATATACAAAAACCAATGACCTTGAAACTCACCACATCATAAACTATGTCATGAGCTACAACTTTGCAATTGATGATGGTAACAAAATATGCCTAGGTACCAATATGATAAGGAAATAGGAAGTTATTCTACTATTTAACGCCCCCTAGTGACCATATAGAATAACTTATGTCCTTGAAACTCACCACAATTATAGACCATGTCATGAGCTACAACTTTCCAATTGATTGTGGTTACAAAATATACTAAGTAATTGTATTGTTCAAGGCCCCCTGGTAGCCATATACAAAAACCAATGACCTTGAAACTCACCACATCATAAACTATGTCATGAGCTACAACTTTCCAATTGATTGTGGTGTCAAAATATGCTTAAGTATCAATCTAATGTGGAAAAACTTTTTTCCACCTACGAATGAGTACTGATGACACCAAGATGGCCACCAATTGCGTCATAATTGCCTTACCAAAAATACCTGTCTCGGGTATAAAAGATCCCTTTCCAAAGAATACCCATGAGCAATGGGATACCGGCAACACCAGATGGGGCAACAAAACACTGGGTTACTCGTGAAAATCAGTTCATTTTCGATGAAATTTGATTTGATTATTTTAAGGCTTCTAAATCCGGAAATTATCAAACGAATCATCGAAAAGATATAGATT
The DNA here is from genome assembly GCF_964204645.1 of Tubulanus polymorphus. Taxonomy (NCBI): domain Eukaryota; kingdom Metazoa; phylum Nemertea; class Palaeonemertea; order Tubulaniformes; family Tubulanidae; genus Tubulanus; species Tubulanus polymorphus. The sequence goes on along the minus strand of NC_134029.1, from coordinate 9,232,081 downwards.
TTCCTTTCTCACTCAGTATATGGTTTTGATATCACTGAAAATCGATTTACTTATCAGGAAAGTTAACTCGAAGTTTATTGAAATGAAGAACAAATAGAAGCGCGGTAACCCAGTGCCACTGGCGAATTATCGCTGAATCCTCGCTTCCCTCAGTAGCCTTGCCAGTATCCCAATGCAATGAAAAATGGCAAACCATTAGGAAGCTACAGGACTTGGAATTCAGACCAAAATTGACATTTTTGGGCAGAAAAAAGGTCACAGGACGGCCATCTGGAGTCCATTGACCCAATTTTTCTTAAGCTGATGGGCCCTTGGGGGAAACAAATATATACGAAAGATCGAGGTAACTGATAAAAGCGTCTTCAAAATTTCCCTCGAAAACTTCAAAAATGTGTAAAAAGTGTTGATTTTAGGGAACAAAAATGGCTGCCAGTCGGCCATTTTGAATCTGACAGGGCCAGTTTTTGGGCTGAAGATGTATCTAGGGTAGATACATGTATAAACCAAATATCAAGACATTACCTTGAAACGTCTTCAAAACTTCCCAAAATAACTAGATTCCGTCTACGGATGGACGGACGAAAAGTGAACACAATAGCCCGCTGGGACTTAAGTCCCAAGTGGGCTAAAAAAACAATATCAATATGGCTGTCTATTCTAATATGGTATACGGGGAGCTACATGTATTTATGCGACATAAACATAAACCTGCTCGGATAAAATCCTAAACCATTGCCTCGATTTGTCTCTTAAAAGCCATATAGCCCAGAACATTAGAACTTCCTATGATCAAATTCATTTCCCAGTAACAATACAATTTAATCACGTGATTTTTTAAAGCCTAATTTGGCTTGGAATTTGTCCTGTTTACAGTACAACAAACTATAGGAGTTTAGATTAACAAATTAAACTGATCAGTGCAATTTACCAGTGGGTGATATCGGCGCGTCTGAAGGAATTCCGCTATCCGGCGAGTCCTGAGATGATATAGACATGACAGCCGCTTGATCTTCTGACAGATTCGACTGTAATCCCGAGCCCCAGAGGGTCGTCGCGTCGGTTTCACATAACGTGTCATCTTGTAACAAAGGCATCAAAAAATTATCAGAGAAACCGTCTAAATTCATGTCGGTCTGTAATCAAAAGGATGATAAATATTATGATTTCAAACAATGCATCAATACAGGCCTATATATACAGCCAAACTCGCTTCATTCAGATCATTTTGGAACAATGAAATTATTCGGATTAAACATACTTTATATAAATTTATGAATAGATGGATCATAGATGATATCCTAATGGGGTTAAAATCCAGATTAAACTGATCCAGATTAAGCACGTTTGAACAGGTTTACCCATAAAGCGAAAAAACCACAAGGAAATATAAGTCAGACAGTCACTTGTTAATGGAAACCAACTGGTATATCCGTGCGTGACACATAGCACTGTTGAAATGATGTGAATGCAGTTGAGTTTCACGAAGAAACTTTGACAGATATCTTTTTGGATACAATCATCGATCGTGGCCACGCGAATTGATGAACAAAGTAAAGTTGCAGTAGTGGGCAATGCCGAATACCGGCACTAGCAAGTTCTAGAAAGAAGAATTTATGAAAATGAAACAATAAAATTGTTTATCGATAAACTTACATTAGGTATGTTCTGCGTAGGTGTTTCGGATATTTCTTGTTTCAGTATACCGTCGTTGCTGCTGAATAACAGATCCAGTATATCTGTGTCGTTGTACATCGATCTGTCTGCCGTCATCGCTGACATTTTATCGACCGCGCGCAAAAAATGCGACTAAAATCAATCGAGTTTTGTTTCGCTATATATACCAGCACTGCAATAAATAAACAGAAAAAAACATGTTTATAGCCTCAAGATACGAAATTCAGTAGCACCGTAAGCATTTCTAAAGGTTAGAGTGGAAAATAACGAAAACACCATTAGCCTTAATCTATCTACGCATATCTAGTTTTATGTTGTGATAAATCAAAATTCAATATGGCCACCAGTTGACAATCTTTACTTTTCCTGAAAACCTTTTTCTTGTAAGGCCTAACGGGTAGATAAATCTTAGTATAGCGGTAGGCCCACTATTCCCTAGGCTGATCATCAAATACAGTCAGGCTTGGTTTATCTGATAACAAATTATGATAATAGTTGAATCGCAAGTAGGCTAGCCTAGTTGAACAGTTGATTTCATGCCAGTTCTGCACCTACAAATTTGCCAGAATCTTTTTATTCAATTGGAATTAGAGACAAAGCCTCAATTCTGAGAAATTTCTTGAATTTACCATTTGTTACTATAACTTGATTTATTTTGTAGTGGCCCTACAAGAAAAATAACTTGTCTGTAGGCATAACAATGTTCAAATTCAAGCAATTTAGCCTAATGCAGGCATTTTCCCATCCTCCCCGGCAGGGATTTGAACCCGATAGCATCGAGATTGCCACGGTGCGAAACTCTGCTACACTAATATTACACTGAGTGCACAGCTTAATAGATGATATCATTATTAGCCAATCAGATATCCCATTTCATTTCATTTTAGCCCGGGTTTTCCCGTTTAGGCCTATAGTTCTTTCATGAAATTTACCTCAACGATATAGGCCTAGGCCTACAACGAGCAATCTGATCGCAAGTTTTCATGTGGTAAACCTGTGCACCAGGTCTTTTAGTGAGGCAGGGTTTCGTGCCTTGGCTGAATTGATGCCATCAGGTTCGAATCCCTGCCGAGGGATGATGGCTTTTTCCACTAGCATAAAATAGGTTCAACTCACGTCCATTTAACGCCCTAAATCGGGGCAGTTAGGCTAACCAAATAATTAAGCAAAACATTGCAGCAAAATTTAATAAAGGGACCATAGACTAGTATGAACATCAACAGGATCTAATTAACAGTTAATTAGATCCAACAATATTTCATAAAGTGGTAGTGCTTGAACTTTTGATAGTGAAGCCCAAGGGCGTGAATGAGAGGTGGTTCGGGGCAGTGCTAACCTAAAAATTAAGCAAAACATTGCAGCAAAAATCAATAAAGGGACTATAGACTAGTTAGTCTAGTACCTAGCCATTGTTCCCCAAACAACGTCTAGGGCGAAAGTGCTCGGATAAGGTTAATTTTCGCCCCTCATTTTGAGGGACGAGGCTTTGAGCGTCTATTTCACCCCTTAAAACACTGTCAACTTACCTCAAACTAACTGTTCTGTAATGAGATGGAAGTTAACTATTGTTTGTGCGTAAATTTGTAATCCACTTTATTTGAGTACGAAGGTTTGATTTGACACTAAAAATCAGTTGTTGCATTGCAATTAACAGGAGTTAACCTCTATAAGATACTTTAGCGTCAGACGTTGTAGGGAACCGGTAACAACGACTAGGCCTATAGACTAGTCTAAACATCAACAGGATCTAATTAACAGTTAATTAGATCCAACAATATTTCATTTAGTAGTAGTGCTTGAACTTTTAATAGTGAAGCCCAAGGGGCGTGAATGAGAGGTGGGTGGGGATCCGAACTACACTCTACACGAAGGGTGCTAAACTCATGAATATTATAAAACAATATAGATTTACAGCAATGACAATAGGCTATAACACTATTTCAACTCATTTCACTTAAAGAATATTCGGTGTCAATCAATCTTTAACAGTGAGTAAACACGTCATACATTAAAATCAGTCAGCAAGAAAAAAAGAATGTACACAAAAACGTTAACGTCGACAAAAAAGTTGAGTTTCAAATATCAAAACCTCACAATCATCTCTTTGCCGCGCTAGACATCGATACGCTTTACTTCCGTGATTACCTCTAGAATCGATGTATTACACTAAAACATATCAGATTCAATATCTAAAGCCCATTTCACGTTCAATTTCAGAGTTTGCGTGTAATTGCACCATACTGCCATGTCACAGTTGTTGTAAACAGTAGCATGAGTCATCGTTGGAAAATACGGGCACGGACTTTGGAATAAGGCACGGACACACGGTGCAGAATTTTTCCTAGGGTAGTGACTCACTACTACACGCCAAATGGTTTAGAAATTGTTGTTTTCTCAATTCAATTTAATCCACCGCAAAGGAGACGATTTCTAAGCAATATCCACGATATTCAGTATTGGTATCATAACATTGGGATTGAATAGACTCGGATGGAAATCGATGTCCCAGTCAACGGATCGGCCCCTGAGTCTGGTTTTGCAAATAAAAGAAATGATATGTAAATCGGTTCTATAAAATTATAAATCAATCACTTAACAGCAAATAATCTAGAGCCTTACGTGGATGATCCATACTGACACTAATAAAAAGAATGGACTGGACAGACTGAGAATTAAAATGTATAACCGACGACGACGCCGTAACATTTTAAAAACAACTGTAAGACATCGGCCTAAAAATCATATCATAATGTCTTTGACTTTTCAATAAGATTAGTGGATTGAAATAACAACATGTTACCATTCAATAAAAACCTGAGTTAATTGATTTTGTATCAATTCGAGAACCTGCCAAAATGCAGAGACAACCGAACCCGATGCTTCCATTTTTACTCTGGTATTCATTGGATTACTTTTGTTTAGTACAATTTAGTCTAGCTACGTACCTTTTTCATTTCTTTTCCTTTTTTTCACTTTACTCATGCATCCATTTATCATTGCACCGGTGGGCCTACACAGCTTTCTATTCGTTTTTTATTTTGTTAGTTACGGGGCCCAGAGGTTGTCTCCAGCCTTGTGAAATCAATTTTACTGACACGAATACTTTGAATGCGAATTATTCTTACTGACGTAAACATTTCGAAGGCGATTATTTTTTATAACGAAATGTTTAAGGTACCGGTACTATATGATATATTTTGAATGCGATTTATTTTTCATAGCAGAATTATTTCTTGTCAAGAAATATTTTTATGCCCCATATCAGCCATACCTTTGTGCTCCCCACGAAGATTCCGACTTTTGTAGAAACTCTTCGTAGGCCGAAATTATTTTGTGCTTTGTTGAATCAATGGAAAATAACAAATATGATCACAGTTTTGCTTGTATTGATGTTGTTTAAAAAACAGTGTGGGAACAGGTCACTTCATATTCCCCGTTATATTCATTATCTGATGCTCTTTCCATTTCTATAACATTTCCAAGGTTAGTACCCGGGAGCTGGCAACACTCCCCTACAATGAGAAGCGGATTCACTTTTTAAGCCTGTTCTCACTGAAAATTCTATCAGCCATCCACCGATTATTAAAGGCGTACTGGAATTCATAAACAATGGCTGATGCGTCGTCTGACTCGTAGACAAACCGAGGGTAATCGGCGAACAAACCTGCGATTTTCTTAATCAAATATCACAGATTACGTGGGGGACGTCATTTAACAGGCAACCTGTCCTCAAAGTCGTCCATCATTGGCGACTACGACAGCGGAAAGACTTAGTGGTCTAGCAATTTACATTTGTAAATTATTTGTTTTTATTGAAAAAAATTCGTAGCTGTGACATGTCAAAAAATGTTCAACACGAAATTGGTCCTTTTCATTAGGAGGTCAATTCAGCTGTCAATCAAAATGGTGAGATACGTCCTTTGTCTACACAATTTGCCGAGTGCCGAGCGACACATTCTGAATAAGGATGCGGGGTATATAATTTCTTTAACTTATTCCGGAGATTTTCGGCGACGGTCGTTTTTTGCAGACGTCCAATCATCGCACGCGGCGTAAATAGCGAACATTCACGATCGACAAAGACTGCGAATCTGTTCAATTAACCGCGAGTTTAATATCGCCGGTCGTTTGCGCGAAACATTGTCACTTTCTATGGCTTTTATAATGGATAAAAACGGAGTTTTGTCGCCGGGGGCGTTATGATTAGAAGCCAGTCGAATGCTAGGTTTGGGCCTGAGACTCCCGGTATGTTTATCTTAGTTCGTCGTCGATGAAAACCGGTTTTAATAGTCCGATTGAGAAAATGTATAATCCGCCCTCGGGTTCCGTCAGTTTGACAGCGCATATTACCGACAGTAAAGACCCAATTCACGGTATAATATCGAAAGCCCTACGGCCATATTTGGGCAGCTATTTGGATGTTTGTTTTTCTTAGGCGCAGATGTCGCTCCTCGCCGCTTTTGTCGCGTCTAGAATTATAGAACTCGTGGATAAATCATGATGTCATTCCAATCATGGACTCGCCGACTCGGCTAATTCGTTTTAAAGTCCATGTTGAAATTTTCTAAAATGTCCGCGCAAATTGACTTTGGTGCCGATAGGACACAATCTATAATGTATATAGACATAATATATTATGTTATTTTACTGTAGATTCATTGCTGGATCCTCACCCTGAAACTGAAAGTAACGGAATCGTGGATGGAGATTCCATGTTAGGTTGATGACAAAAAGAAAACATTAGAAGTTATCTGAATTCGCCTCGGGAATTGGCGGCATATCTCGACAGAGTTTTTCTATCGACCTTCTCTCGTATTTTTTGTCAAAGCGCAACGCTCAGAATGTCGCGGCGCTTTCGGCAGCTCAAGCCCCTCGTCGAAGAAATGTTATTTTAACCGGCTCTAAAATGTATGGTTGCTAATCGCTTTTCTATTTTGATTGTACGTAAATCCAAGCCGTATTGAAGTTTCATCCCCCCGGGTAGGTAATGTGATCAAATGAAAGCAAACTCGTTCGGGGGATATCTTAGTTCGTCTGCTTGTTGAAACACAATGGTACACAGTGTTTGTGCCGCCGGTGAACTGCGCATCGTCAACGAACACCACTTCAGTCTGTTCCTGTGTCGGATGTGGAACAAATGCTTCGTTTGCGCGTATAGTTCAAACTAATTAAGAATAAATAACTAAAAGCTAAAAAGAATCTTCAGTTGGCAAAATGTACGAATAAATAAAATAACGATTTTCACGTGAGCCTATTCTTGAATTACCTTTATTTCACAGGGACGGGCAGCGTGGGGGTATATGACCCCCAAATAATGCCCCCGCACCCCCCAATGATTCTTAGTCTCAACAGAACCTTCATAATCGACCCTTTTGAAATGATGAGGCTTGCAGCCCCCCCCCCCAATATCCAATAACTCTATTGCCAAAATGATATATGAAATCGCCTTAAATTGATTCCACGAGGAGTAAGGCCAAAATGCATTGGCCAACTTTTGGGTGTTGCTCCCTAAATCTAAACAAGGTGTCTCCGCTCTTGGGACGTTGGTGAGAGTGCTGAGACATGTACATCCCCGGAAAGCCTCCGTAAAAGTAGCGGTGCGCTATCGATTTCGAATCTTTGACTACACCGTCTATGAAAATTGGCGGAATCGACAAACGTCGCCCAACCTTTCATCTTATAGCAATATTGTTTTCATAGCCAACTTTAATCTGATTGCCTCCTTTCAATAATCGGTTAAAACGATATTTTGTTTGGATAAGACAGTCAAAATGGAACCGGGTTTTCATAGAAAGAAATTGTATTCTCGTTGAAATAACAGCCACGGGCTGAGTCCCCCCGCGTTATGATATCGAACCTATAGAAATGTCTCGAATAGGAAACGCGTACGGGATAGGCTTATTAAGGCGCGTATGGGTAGTTTATCCAAATGATTTCTGATTTCCGTCGCTCTCGAGTTTCCTATAGAAAACAGGAAGCCAGAATCACAATAAAAATAGTCTATAGCAACTCTAAATGAAGAGTATAGTTTCATTTTTTGCAGAAAGTGACTAATTAACAATTAAAGATAACCTTTTGCCGAGGCTGGTCTCACCGTTTACTTAACGACGTCATATTATTTGACAATTTTCTTGTAATTTGCAAGTACTTGTGAAGGATTCTGCGCATGCGCATAGTCCACCAAGCTAAACTAGCGTGTGCGCAAAACGGGTGTTATTTATCTTAACCAATTTGTTTTGGCAAAAGCAATCCATTACCTTATCCAAACGATTACACGGAAAAGTAACGCGAAATCGAAAAGACGTTTAAGTAGTGTGTATCTTAAAAACACTCGAAAGGTGACGTTACTAGATGAAATCTGAAAACACTCGCCCCGGGGGCTCGCGCTCGTTAGAATAGGAAGTAGAATATTATGTTGGTTGGAAACTTCGAAACACAAAAAGGGTTATATCCCCAGAAACGACACCTGCCTGACTGGCTGTGGCTAGGGAATATTGAAAATTACTTTTCCTAAGTAATTCACACCGAGGAAAGGTGTAAAATAAATAATGTCGACACATGGGTGTTAGAGCAAGGTGGTGAAAGGTATAGAAATGGACCTAATAATTTTTTACGATAACATTTTCATGACGTTAACTTTGAAAACCTCGAAATACGTCCGTCGAAGATGACGTAATCTCTATTTATTTCGTAATACTTTTTGGATTAGGCCTCCAGTGGAATATTCATAACTTCATTCTATAAGAATGATGTTCATATCTGTGAAAAAAATCAATACGTTTCAGCTGATATATCTAGATAGAAGAACTTTTTAAAAGTACACGTTGACTGCTTGAACAGACGAATGGACTTATGGCAGACGGCTTTACATAATGCCATACGATTCTCTATATCAGATATCGAATTAAAGACTGCACTGGGCTGGTCAATTGAATTACCTCAACGATATGTATCAAAATGCCGTCCCGAGCAAGCAACCCCTCATTTTAGATGCATTTAACACAATCGCGTCTCGCAATCGAAAATTGGTCACGTCGAATGCGAGAAATTGGAAGATTTGTCAATTACAGTAATACACTTTCATTATCAGAGATAGTCGTCCCTCGGTGGCTGACATAAGGCGATCTACGGCGACTATCGACGACGATCTTTGGTAATCTAATTGCGTTACGGTAAATGAAAGACGACAAGTGATGATTTTCTAATTAGTGCCTGGGGAGCGAGAGAGATTACGGAAAAGGGTAATCGTACACGTTTATCCTATGGGGAATTTTAGTTTCCTTCAACTTTTATGGCATCTAAACTTTGGAATAAACGCGATTTTATATACGCGGGAAGCACGCCTCTGCGACTCTCGACAGGAGCCTCACTCCAAGTCCCTCTTACTCAGATTCTAACGAGTTGAACAAAAATCGAAACATGAGATCTTCATTTCGATGATATGTTTAGCGAAAGATCTATTTTTGTTCCTAAATTGCCTTGAAATTTCAAACTGTTGAAAAGAGAAAATCTATTTGATGCGATAAGAGATTTAAAAAACGTTATATAAAGATGTTTATGTCATATTGTGTAGAAAATGAATGTTGTCAAATGAATGAAACTAAATTTCATAAACGTATTCGGCTAATAAAAATGCATCTAAAGTAAATGATAATCGTACGTTCATCTTTTTTTCAATTCGAGAAATGTTGGTAATTTTCTAAGATGGCCCCAGGACGGCAGTGCGCCATGCTTTGGAATGGATATATTCATGACTCAATGTAATAAAGATTAAATTCTGAGTCTGAAATTTGGAAAAAATAATTTCAATTGTTAAATCGAGTTTCTAACAAGTTATATCCGATTATGAAATCAAATTATTATCTTTTTCATTAGTCTCCTAGACGCTTCCGTACAGAAATCGATATATGCGAAAATCAATTGCTTGAATGACGAAATAAGAACTTATCGACAAATAAGAAAGATAGATAGCATTGATAGCACAAAATTACCACTTTTCGTTCATAGATATATAAAAAACAAAAGATTCGTAGAGGAGCCGTGTGCACCTGTCTCGTTGTATCTAGAACGAAAGTAAAAGTTAGATTGAATTCATATTCAGTAATCATTTTCAAATTCATGAATAAGTCCGATTAACTTTTCAGGAAATTCTAATTCAAACTTTTGTGGAATTGTGTATCAAAGTTCAGCGTTGGCACCAACGCATTTTGGTTTTTTTATTATGAGGAGTGAAAAGGATGGAATTTGGGACTCCATTTAAAAAAAAAAGAATTTGAATTTCTATGTTCGTATAGGTCGGTGGACAATTCTCCTTCAAGATGATATGGCCTTCCTCCGCAATAGTAGCATCTTCATATGGAGAATTCATCTTTTTTCTTTCAGACCCTGGTCTAGGTCTGCCTCTGAAATATCAATTCCCTACTCGGTTTCAATTCTAAAAACTGCATGGTATTAAGATTAAATAATGTGTTCTTTCTAAATTCGCTACAATATTCGATATTCGATTATTTCTCATTTGTCACGGCGATTTTTTTAAAATATTCTAATTTCTACACCCAGTCTTTAAAACTGGCCAACAACGTATTCAAAAACAAAAACCCGATAACGAACAGAACGGTCCAATAGTTAATTGCATTAAAGTCAACGGATTTTCGTCAATTCTAACGGGTGATTCCGGTTTCGCGACGACACTTTGCACTTTCTTACAAGTGAACAAAAACCCCGAAACGACATTGATAGCCCTAATTAAGTGGCACTCAAGCTGACAAAATGCAATTGAAACCATTCACGACCGATGATGCATAAATGATTGTCAACTCCTCCCAGAAGTGACGTGAATCTTTGCTCATCTCGATGAATGTCTGTCAATCACTTTCCGTAAATTACAGTCATTCTCATCTACAGAAACATAAAGACTTCATGCAAATAACGTTGTTTTTTGAAGTAAAATCGACTAGTTTACTTTATTCGATCTACACGTTCATATTCGTTAAAGCAATTGAAACAAAGATACTAACTTAAGCTATGTCGTAATCCATGCCCGCACCAAGGGGGCTTCGAGGGAAGCGAACGAACCCCCTAAAAGTGTGCCTTTCAAAAAGTCAGTGTAAAAAATTCGGGTCAAGATTTTTTGAAGTGTGGATATAATTTTCACGATTTTTTTGGAAATGAAAAGTAATCCATTCTGAAATGATTCATTCAGGTACATATATTGAGATCTGATTTTTCAATAGGAAAGTGCCCATTTTGACGATGAAAAAGCGCCCTTTTTCTTGAAATAGAACTGCCCCTCAAAAAAGCTCGGCATGGGCCTGTAATCATGCTTATGGGCATCGACGAATCACGTTCAGCATTAATTAATTACCCAACAGTAATACACTGGGGAAAGAAAGATGGGTTTATCAAGTTCAAACATCGTGGCCTATTAATGTGCGAAATGCCTAGGTTTTACATATGATATAGAATCAATAAAAGTTCGTAGTCAAATCTGTTGTGTTTTGGATAGAGAGAGAAACAGCCGACGAAACGTGTGACGCGAAATAATTCATCCTTTCAGATATTATGAACGCGCTATGCCCAGTTTGTAACATTTTGAGGTTTTGAAATTCAATTGGCTATCAGTTACTAACCAGCGAAATGTTGAGTTCGTTTCAAAGAAATAAAAGTATCATCCAAAGAAATAAAAGCTGCATAGAAAATTTTATTATGTCCGTGGCCATTTGAAATTTGGAAATCTTTTCATCCGAAGTGGACTCGACACATTGATATTAAGGTGTTAGATGGGATTTTAGCGACGGTTAAAAAGAAAGCAATTATTGCCTGAGCGTATAGCTTTGACGGTATATAGTACGCCCCTCGCAGACCAGTTTCAGTCTTATGCTCAATGGTGAACCGGGCAACGAATTCTTCCATTAAAATCCCATCAATTTAACAAAGACCGAATCCTTATGGTTTCTTTTAGAGCATTGGAAGTTTTCTGAGGTTTAATTCATGACGATTAAACCCCTCAGTCACTCCAGGATCGGCCCCGTATTCATTGCCTGTCCGTCATTGGGATTGCTTTAATTGAATAGGGAACTGACTTGAAAAGAGTATTTGTATCCGATCGGACTCTATTAGATTGCAATTTACGTCCAATAAGCTGTCACCTGCGTCAATGATCCCTCGTCAAAGCATCCATCTCTTTGACAATACTTAAAGTTTTGGAAATATTTACACTCGGTTTCCCGGTTACAATTACGGCCTGATGGAATATAATCGAACTTTGCAGACGATATTAGCCGAGGGGCGGTTCTGCGCATGCGTACGCAAGACATTTCTCTAGAAAAGAGACCATTTAAGTGCAACTAATGTAAACTTAAAGATTAGTTTCAATTTGGATAGTCACATGACAAAAGTGGGCCCTTCAAATATTCTGGACAACAAACATGGATCCACGATCGGCAGCCGTGATACACCAACATTATGGGAACTTACATCACCAGATGCCAAGGTTCATGGGGTAAGCCGAGTTACTCAATTTCATATCTACATATATATGTATGCTCATTCATTAGATGGTAAGATAATATCAGTAAGACTAGACTTAAATCATTCATCTTTTCTAGAAAATTCGAGTAAGTTCAGTTCAGAAACCAATCTAGAATTCAACTGTTTTATCCGCTATATATTTCATTATTTTGAAATCGCCTTTTTTCACGCACTTCTGTACATTGAATTAGCCGCTTATCTTATATTAGACGGTCCGTTGGTAAAGTGGATGTTTTAGGTTGAACTTTCCAAATTAACAACCGATGTGACATACGTACGTAAGATTATTTCCAGTTTGAAATAGGACATATTATATACATCTATTGTAATGGCGTAGAACTACTTTTTGAATCAAGTTATCGATTCTACCAATATCAGAAAAAAATCTTCCATTTGCGCGATAAATTCCTTCAGCGACGAAAGCGGAAAATATCTTCGCAAATACCACTCGTTGTGTCGTCTGGCTAATAATTTCGGGGGTGATAACCGGTAGCGCGCCCATCCACTTGAGTAGCATGTGAATATGTGGAACCACCGATATTTGTTAAATAAAATGTATACTAAATGTTGACACGGTCTATAATAGAAGCGTTTGTATATACACGCTAAACAGAAAAATAAAAACGATAAAATAGTCGTTGAGCAGATGTCACGTTTTGCGTGCGAGCAAATATTTAATAATCAAGAAATTGAATCGTTCGTCCCGAAAATATCGAACCAAAGCGCTCTCTACATAGAGTACGATATTTTGTGAGAATATTCATATTATTCACCCGCGGCGGCAGTTCCTTTTTCGCTTTTGTATTATCTAAAACCAACAACATCTTTGTGATGCGTACAAACATGCTACGATAATATTCGTGACTAGCGATTTTAGAATTCGTCGGTCGGGTGAAATGATGTCATCGCAAAAGTTTGATCCACTACTTAACGATTTGACGGAATAGTTTGGTCGGATCGTTCATTAGATTATGGTTTTAAAATGATGCCGATTGTTTTCATATTTTATTTCAAATACAAGAACGTAGGGTTCATTAAAATGATACGGCTGTATTGTTGCGCGAATCATCTTTGAAAAGCGTACAAATTTTACAAAAATTCAAATCTTTAGTGTTCATAGAATCTCATTATCGATTCACACATATTTTATAGATTTCTATATCTACATCTAAAAATAGGCAATATATCTCTAGATAAATCTCCGTTTGTTATGGATAAAAAATCCGCTGTGGATTAAAAACTCTTCGACCGGACTTCAAAGTATGTAGTGTTAAAAATACTTTTAACGACAAATGATATCAAAATCTCTTAGAAAATCAGGCGCTTCTGAGGGGAGGGTTCGTTTAGTTTTTTATCTCCAATTTCAAGGCCTTTTGACAGAAATATTTTTCCACAGCAACCACCAAATAGATGCCTTTATATCCATATCATTGTATACGCGTAATCTAAGAAAGATCAACTGCGAACATGTTGAATTAATTTGTTTCGTCTGGATTACATTCTAACTGGCGGAATAGTTCCATTTTAATTATGTCCCTACTTGAGATCTATAATATAATTTATGACATCCTGACGTAGCTGACCTCAGAAAAGGTCCAGACAGACCCTTGAACAGTTACGACTTACACCTCATGGTCAAATTTCAAATCTACGTCTATTAAGATTCCGCCCTCACATGTTTGCGTTGTCGGGCGCTTTTCAGCGGCTTCGTAGATCAACGGGATTAACCTCTTCAATCGTCGACCGACTGGCTTTAATATATAATACCACATCTATCGGAATTATATCAACGTTACAAAAAAAAAATAAAAACTTGCCGATCATTGATATTAGATTCAAACACTAGTATTGAGCAAACAAACACTATTCTATACCCCATTCAATGATGTGATTTTTGATCATTCAATGCGGTTTTAACATACACTAATAGAGATTAGGTTTTTGAAAGGCTTTTCACACTTCGATGTACTTTATGATTCGAATCGAAGCTGACAGTTTTATTGTGGGGGTAGCGAGGATTTCGAAATCATCTTTTTGTACGATGACCGACAAGACGCGGTCGGCGCATCAAGAGAGACGTATCAATTGTCAAATCAGATGTTTGGATATAATACCCATAATTTCCGACGTATTAACTGTTACAATATCGGAAGCCATCTTGGTCATCGAAATGCGGAGCTATATGTAGCGTACGACCATCGGGATTTTATCTCCATGGTTTTAACCTGAGCCGCTAGTTGTTGGATTTGGTCAACATACGGCCCTTTAAACTCAAAATTAACAATGAGAATGAATAGTTCAGTCTTCCATCAGTTCAAATCCTCCGATGTGCATGCTTCAACTATAACGCGGTGATCTCTCAGTTTTAAAAGAGTTCGTTTTTAAGAGATATCTCGTGAAGAATTATTCATTATCCACTGTTTATAAACTCGAACTTAAAGTTTGTGTCTTGTGATCGTGAATATAGAAAAATAACTTAATTAGCCAACTTTTTTGTGAATGTTCTTCAAAGAATAAAACGTGAATGTCAATACAAACGTTCCATTCTAGGAAGATAGTCATATCAAACGATTGCCTAATGACCATCAAATTTCTCCAATGACTCATCAGCGATTGACAAAATAAGCGATTGACTCAAGAATACATAAATGACGGTAATACGCCTTTTAGAATTTCCAGGCGCCATGTTTTTAGGTACCCACTATAGGTCAACAGTGTTGATTCTTTTTTCGATTTTATCTAATATAACTGTGTTTCGCCCGGAGTGATCTTCGTGAAAAAGGTAATTAATTATAAGCCGAGTTGAATTTTAATGCATTGTTCCCATCTTCATCCAATCCAGAGATAAACGAATGAAATGAAAAAGTTAGATCAGGAGAAAATACGTAGAAAATGCTTAAAAATGCGGACCAAGTGGGCATACCCAAAACAGCACCTGCATACTGTAACAAAAGGCTTATTAGTAATTTCCTAAGGATTTGGATGACCGTTGCAGAGTCGCTTTTGCTATTCAAGTAATTGGAATTGTTCATCTAGCAAATCATCAAAATTTCCACACTACATTGTAGAACGAACGAAGGATTGTATAATAACTTACGCGAACAAATCGATGCCACGAAAAATTACTTCGGGATGTTCGTTTCGTTTTTTACCGGCGCGCAATCATGCATCGTTGTTTACAAAGAAAGCGAACGTTTCCGAACGAGATTCGATATTTAAAGCTCCAATCCATTGACACAACATCATAACTGCTTTTAGTGATAATGGCGCGACACGGTCAGAACAAAACGCAATGAAAACATTCTGCAGTGTTGCGCATTATCCGCGGACACGTACGCTCATCGTTCACCGTTTTGTAACCGGTCGAGGAAATATAGAAATCTCATCGACGAAATTCGATCCTGGTTAAATATTCGACGTAAGAACACGGACAGACATGTTACAGTCTTTTCAATCGGTGTTTGTTTTATGCATCGCTTGTGCTTCCGCCCATTTTCCTCGATCACACAATCATCGTGCACCTTGAATTGACCTTGTTCATTTCAACAGACAACGCCACAGAACGAAACGATGTCAATGATAACATTGCTCTGTCCCGTCAGCTGCAGATGTTACACAATGACCCGCAGTGACAAGATAGATCATTGACCCAGGCGCCTCGTCCGACTATATTAGCTTAATATTACATAGAACTAGCTAACTTATCTTTTATGCTTTAGATTTCAAGCCGCACAAATTCAGGCCGCCCATGCAGCTCATATGGCCAATCTAGCAGCCCAAAACGCCCGTGCCGCACAGGTTGCTGCAGCAGCTAACACACCACGTAGCCCACCCGGTAGAACGGATCTGCGACCCGGAATGCCAGGCCTGGTCTTCGGACCTGCAGATTTGGACATGGTTCTATACGGTTATGCGAAGAGCAGACCAGAAGAAAGACTCGCTGGACACGCCTTGTCCGGTCTACGAACCAGTAATCTCAACCACGGTGAGATAATCATTTTTCTGATGCCACAGGTTGCATCCTATGATTTTTGACAGAATTTCATGATTCCAACGATTAAATCGGATTTAACACTAAATACACTTAAACAGCGTTTCTGCAGCAAACAAACCTATGTATCTTGTGACTTCATCTGATTTTAATTCAGTACTATTTTCTTCTCTTAAAAGGTATTGAAACAATTCTGTCCGGAGAATCTCCGCCGGCTAATCCAAATAAGTCGCCAGTTGTGAATTCTCCGATCGACATTCCGGGTCTAGGACTTCCCGAAGGTAAGCGCAGATACAGATGCCAGGCATAACTTAAGAGCAAGAATGGTTAAGGCGATAGAAATTTTCGATTTACCAGTTCGATCTCATAATATCATGCATGAATAATCAATTCACTTCTTCTGCGGTTTTCCTGTTATTCAAAATATATTTTGAAAATTTTCTTTGCTAAGTCGCATCTATGGTATCGCTTCTGCAGATGTAATGAAAATGTCCGTTGTATTATCAATTATGGATTGATTTTCAGAAATTCATATTACATATCTATTCGACAACGTATATGTATATAATCAAAATATGAATTTAAAAACTTCTTTGCAACAAATAGCGGTTCGTAAGTCAATCAATGCGAGATAAATTCATATTCAGAAATTCTCGATCGCTTTTTTTCAGGTATAATTTTGTTGCAGACGATGTTTGGCGGTGTATTACATTACGGTATATTCACGCAACGGGCGATACCGAAAGGAACGGTTTTCGGTCCGTTCCAAGGGAAAAACGTCAACACAAGCGAAATCAAAACAAACGACGATAACACCTTTATGTGGGAGGTAAGATTGTTAAGATAAATTAGCAAAATAACGCTCGATATCTTCTTCCGGAATTGAGGGAGGAATGAATTAGTTTCGTTACAGCATCAAGGATCATGTTTATACTGTTATTCCTGGTCGAGGAATTTAATGCAACGACAATTAGAAAACCTTCAAAACAGTTTTAAACTAAAGACTTAATTATTTCTTCCTACCAGAATTGATATGGAATACAAATTTCACTATTGAACCTATTTTTTGTAGAATAGCCACTCTCAGATGTGCATATAATATATATAAGTTTAAAACCCACTATATACAGAATTTAAAAGATTAAAAACTACGTACAGAAACGAGGGAGAACTGAAATAATGCATTATTGAAATAAGATATTTCAAAATCATCTTTTACGATTCATTGCGATTCAAGTTTTACCGCATCAAAGGAGAACTAGTTAATTTCCGAGTGAAAAGTTTATAAGGTTATTGAGGTTAGTAAGTAAGGCACGAAGGAAGGAGGGAATCTTAGAAAGAAGGGAACTATCTGGAGAAATGCTATCGTTTATATTTATTCCATCAGACCTGACGATGGTCTCTAGTGACAGTATACACGTCGTGTATTGATAAATCAAATTCGTTTTTAATCTTTTAATTCTGTACATAGTGGATTTTTGAATTCATTACCTATTTTCTTATTTCATAGCACCGTATTCAGAACTTCGATTTTTTTTCAAATATCTGAACCAACTCGATTGATAAAATATGTGTTTAAAACGTTCGATGTTTAGATATTCGAAGATGGGCGTTTGAGTTATTTTGTCGATGGACGCGGTACGGCCGGTAACTGGATGTCGTACGTGAACTGCGCTCGCTACAGCTTGGAACAGAATCTAACCGCTATTCAAAATGGGAAGGAGATCTACTACGAGGTGTGCAAAGATGTAGCTCCCGGCTCGGAATTTCTAGTCTGGTACGGAGAATCCTACTTACAGTTCATGGGCATACCTGTTGCTTTGAAAGAAGCAGCCAACCAACCAGAAGTTGAAAGTGAAAGTAAGTGATAAGTGCTCGCTAGTTTGACGACAAATCTGCAACTTCTACAAAATGAGCTCTGCATTTGTAAATGTATTTTCTAATTGTAGATAGTGAAGGTTACATGTGTGACCGCTGTGGTAAGGTCTTCGCTTATAGATACTATCGCGACAAACATCTCAAATACACTCGTTGCGTCGATCTTGGGAATAGAAAATTTCCGTGCCATCTCTGCACCAGGTAATCTCGCCAAATATCGATCTGTCGTGTCAATTTTCGCGCACTGATATATGATACATATACCTGTGACCGGGGTCTAACTGACTGCGAGTGTCATGTGGACGAATTACTAACTAAGATTTGTACGGTCTAAAAGTCAGAGGCGTCACCAGGACTTTTTAAAGAGGGTCAGAATTTATCAAAGCGGAACTACACTTTACACCGTATCCGCCGAGCGCCGAAGGCAAACCAGCATTTCTGAAGTCTTAAAATTACTTGAAAATTTCCTAAACAGTCTTAATCTTTGAAATTTGATCGAAGCTCGAGAGGTTTGTTTTCTGGAACTTTTAGGGCAAAACAATTTTGATATTTCCGCAATGTGAAAAAACAAAGTTTAGAACTAAAGAAATTCGGACTTCGGATTTAAAATGGGGACTGACACCTCTCTGGTGACGCCATGAAAGTGAACGGGTAAACGACGGTTTAGACCGACCAGTTTAGATGATCGATTTCACATGAATATCTACTAAACCTTCCCAGTCGTTGAGCTGGGTTAGAATATCACAATATTGATTAATATTGAAAATATGAATTAATTAGTGATCGGGCACTTTCAATGTTTCGGTATCAACTTAAGTCCTGTATAAATACCTGAAGGCTAAGAATAACGAAGACGCATGTTGACCGTATAATTTGTATCGGGCGTCATCGTTATCAATTATTTCCAGGTCTTTCGAAAAACGAGATCGTCTACGAATTCATATCTTACACGTGCACGAAAAGCATCGACCACACAAATGCACCGTTTGCAGTAAGAGTTTCAGCCAATCATCTAGTCTTAATAAACACATGAGGGTAAGTACCGATTTCGATTTGAAAAAAAAAAACGAACAAAAAGAAATATCAGCAACTCTAAACAACTACTAGGCTACAATTAGCTCGTGACCAACGCGCGAAGCCGACTTCTCTTTTCACACGGTTACGATCATTGCTTGTCACAGGAGTACATATTTCGATTAATGAGCTATAAATATTTAGATCATAAATTCAGGGATTTTAAGTCATAATCAAGTTGCAAAGGGAAAGTATAAGGTAGTCAATGCTCGAATATAGAAAATGAAGACAGATAACTAATAAATACGGATTAGTTTCCAGTCCAGATTAGATTATGTAACATAAAATATCATATATATGATACCCGAAAGTATCGTCTGCCAACGTGGCTTCCCGCTCATCTAGTACTGTAATTCATTATGATATAAATATATGATTAATGATATGATTTTTTCCGTGTGATTAGGTGCACAGCGGGGAACGGCCGTACAAGTGCGTTTACTGCAGCAAGGCATTTACTGCTTCAAGTATTCTCCGAACTCACATTCGACAACATTCTGGTGAAAAGCCATTTAAGGTATTGTATCGCCGTAACCACATGCTTCCTATTATTCGGCGTAATCGGGCCCTGTGATTCCCGATCTGCTGAAGCGAAGTGGACGATACTTGTTGAACCGGCTGGTGCCGAGAACGCGTTGGGAATGACTCTTAAAATGGTCGATCTATCGTAAAATCGCAAATTGAACACAATGCATTGACATCGCCCGATCACATAAGACAGGATGGGTGCCATGTTGTCGTTTATGACGCGTTTCGTGTGATCTTTAGTTTTGTCGTTGTTGGGGGTTATTAATTGCACGTCGTTCATTCGCTGGATGTCACTGAGACACTTAGTCTAACCATGGACTCTAATACGATTTAGAGTTCAGGATCTGACTTGTCTCGTCCATCACCTTTTCAAATATTTCCCACATCGAGAACAACTGCTGTTACAGCAAATGCATAGCAAACCTAGGTAGATTGCTGACAAGCAAATCCACTAACGATTTACATCGAAATCTAATGAGTAAATTTACCAAAATCAATTTTTGAAATGACAAAAAGATGCGTCATTATCATGGATAATGCTACCCCCTATTAGGACAAAAGGAATATACCGCAGGAAATTCAGTACATTCTATGAAAACTCCTAATGAGTTGAATAAATGCCAGTCTAAGTATCAAACTTTAACTTCCGTAATATTCAAATTGTTCCGCTCTTTCAAATTTTAGTGCAAACATTGCGGCAAGTCGTTCGCGTCGCACGCCGCACACGATTCTCACGTCAGAAGGACTCACGTTCAAGGAAAGGCTTACACTTGCAACGTATGCGGGAAAGCGTTCTGCCAGGCGATGGAACTGAAGTTTCACATGACCCTTCATTCAGGTAGCTATCTTTTTCCAGTCATGTGTACACGCAAACACAGAATGTTTGTTTCTCAAATCTCTTAAATGCTTCATCGTATATCAGATATTAGATTAGGGACGTTTCAATATTAATGGCAGCCATGCATCATCGCTTAAGAATTCAGCCTTATTTCTGTTCATGTATTTCAAAAATAATTACTGGACGAATGCAAGCTTTTGAACTCGGTCAACGGAACAATGAGCTCTCTTCGCGATCGATACAATATTCATTTCTAATAACATGAATGATGTGCTATTGTGAAAGTGAACTATATTTTGTCAACAACTAGCTGGTCATTTTAACGTGCAGCCTCTTCTAAAGGCGCGTTCACACTATCACCAATTAGACCGTCCTAAAATTTGAACGTGCCAAATTTGCAATAGGCTTAATCGAAGTGTGTATATTCATCTATTCGTCTAATCATTCGACGCATTGCTTGTTTGATTATTAGCCTACTAATTCTTTAGAATACTCGGAACGACTGCTCAAAGGTAATCCGAATGAATATTTGTAAAATCGCCATCTGATGATCTTCTCTTTTTCTATATAGTGAATCGAGCGTCGGTTTGTGAAGCCTGCGGATTCACATGTCCAGACCCAGCCTCTCTCGACCAGCATCGGCGAGCCTGCCGAGCGGTTCAGTCGCGTAACGCCACCAGCTTTTCTGTGATAGACACCACCCGAAAAACGGACAAATTACCCGCTGATGCTTCTTCAGTGGAGGGTTGCGTTAGAAATGCCAATGTCGACGAACAAATCGACGTCGGAAATGATGTTTATTCTCCTTAAATAAAATCTCTTTCGTGATGTTAAACAAATAAAGATTGCTGCCAAAACAAAAGTCAACACAGATGTCTAATAAAAATATATATGTATATATATATATATAATGTATGTATTTATTCTAAACGGAAAAGTTCAACTTTTCTGGAATTGTAAAAAGACGACAAATTACTCGTTTTTGTGTGTGCAATATATAAGATGTATAGTATATAAAACTGACATGACAATCTTTCTGGGTGGGTTCATAGTTTCTCTTTTCTGCCACGCTGTAATAACTAAAGATTAAAACATGATGATAAATCGTATTAATAAATTCTGTTATATGAATGCAGATATAAGAGTCTGTAGTTTTTCGAATTTCCTTGTGGTGCTGTTCTTTCGATTTGAACGATCGGAAATGAACCGATTTTAGTAAAAGAAACTACTTTGTGCTTCGTTTCTCACCGATGGATTTTTGAGAATGAAATCTGGGGAAAATGAAGTCTTGGCGGAGGGTGAATTCTGATAGCATTGTTACTATGGTATCTATTTTATGAATATATTGAGATGTGAATAGTGAAAGCAAGAATACTCAATCTTAGTTTTCATACTTAAACGAAGTCTGATGCCGGGGAATCCTATTCCAAATGACAGGTCGCCCTCATGGGAAAACATAGGAATATACATAAAAACTTGAGTCCTACCTTGATCGGTTGCAGAGTTATGGTAGAAAACATGGAAGACTCACTTGATCTATGCAAAGTTATCCTAGTATTCAGGGTTAATTTCGCAGGAATAATCTATCTAACAGAATCACTGAAATAATTTGTAGTTTTGAAATTTCAAGGCTACATATCATAGTTCTAGCGAGTTAGAACATATCACGAGTTCTTGCTTATTTTGTCGATGCTTAGAAATAAGGTAAACCGAGAAGAGAAAAGCACCATCGTCACCTTGACAACCGATTATTGCAACACGGCACCTGTTGTCAGGGTGAAAACACCCATCGTCCGAAGCACCAAGATGTTGTCTTTCCAACAGTACCAAGACAGTCAATGTGGCTCACTAATAGCACAAAATCTATTTCCAGCCAACCTGACATGCTATGGTATACCTAAACCAACTATTGAGCGTCTGACCCCTTATTACTCCACCACACTTACATACCACACGAATATCTACTAGTCTTGCTTAAGATGACAGCTATAGACAATATCGAATAAAATGGACTTGTTAGAAATATATTTAGCCTTTCTCTGATTGATTTAAGGTAGAACATATGAAATAAGATAAAATCTATTGGCTATTCAAATTGTGAGGTAGATAGAATATTTGGGAATCTAGGTTTACCAAATCGGAGGAAATATGGCAAATAGAATTGTGGCCATTTCATAAAGGACTTTAGTCATTGATTCTCCGATTACTCCTAAATGGGTTTATTGGTCAGCATCGATTCGGTTTAATTGAATAAAACATCACTGCGCATTACGCATATCCTGTATCCGCTATTTGTTATCCGGTGCGTGCGTACACTTCCGCAACTCTACCGGCCACGGCTGGGTCGATTTCGCCGCCTCGCCACGTACGACGACCGGAACGCAATCGGTTATCACCGGCGTTCGAAACGGTTACAATAGATATTAGTTTGTTTACCATTCGGAACATTGCTTACTAACTTTCGGCGAGTTCACCTTCCAGAATTCACAGCCCAACATTTGTTCTTAATGTTGCAACTATAACGAATCAACATTAGCCTACAGCCAACGAGCTATTGTCACGTATAGTGGAGCCATTCCTCTTAAGTCCCGCCGATATTTACTTTCCGGCGATATTTGTTCTAACTAAACGTTTATGTATTAGTCTTGTGAAATTAAATCGGGTTTAACAGCATTATCATAAGGTGACACAAGGTCTCGGTTTGTTTGTCAACTACGCTCATTCGTCACAAGTTCTATACGCTAATATCTAAATTAACGAGTGTGTTGTATTAAATTCGAAAGCTATTTGACTATGGATTTTGCATTAAAAAAATTACGAGAAACGTAGATTTTCAGCTGCCGATTAGGGAAAACCGTAACCCCAGCTATCCCACCAGATGGCGTGACGGGCATTCAGTCAAATTTTGTTAACTCCTATTTTGTTTTGTCTATATGTATATATGTATATAATTCTGTTCATGTTTTGTTAATTTTTATATTTCATATTTTGTATTCAATCTTGCCTCCACGTACCATTCTTATGGTTGGAGTGAAATAAATATCTTATCTTATCTTATCTCGTCGCCAAATTCAGTTCATTATATCATATCAATGAACTTTGAACTGAACTTTTAGGCTCCCGAGTCGAAACATTATCACAGGACCTACCAAATCTACATCAGATTCAATTTTCTACTCAGATATCGGTATAGTTTTCATAAATAGTAGATTTATTGAAGAAAAAGTTTATTCGGTTTTAACTGAAATGTAAAAGAAACTGAATGCAGAAAATGAGACAAGATTATCACTCTCTTACCATTTCCATGGTAAGTGGAGGGTAAAATAATTTTGTTTACAAATGTTAACATATATCTAGAGAATAATGAAAACATTTTAAAAACATCACGAGCTTTAAAGGCCTTTAATACATAATACATTTTCTATTTACAATACACTAAAAACAGACCACAGGAGGGATCTATAAATATCTAAATCATCTTTGATAAATAAGACCGAGTAACTGCTAGCGAACCTGGTGGATCCTCGCCTGCTATAAGTGGAATCCTCGATTGCCACAGGAGGTTGGAGGTTCCCCATCCTTGTATAGTTGTAAAAACGTGCACGAAAGGTGAGACAAATTCATTGTGTGTCTTCAGGACGCTGTGCTCAACAGACTTCATCAGATTTTTGCCGTAACGTATTCATATTTAAAAGTCCCGTACATATTTTTGTATGTATATAATATAAATTTTGTCGTTGTTTTGGTTGCGGACTCACAGGAATTTGTTGAAATATTTCCATCGTTAGAAGTCAATTGGTCATACATACAAAAAAGCTGATAAAAAACTTTACTTCTCTGAACACTGATAAGTAATTTCTTGAATTCTCCAAACACTGATAAGAAATTTCTTGAATTCAACCATAGTATCTAAAACAAAAAGTCCTTGATTCCACGAATCATAAATCTAATGAGGAATTACAATACAGACAACAAACACATTAGTCGCCGTGATGAAAAACTCGTATATGGTTAATGGTACATGTCGTATATGGTTAATGGTACATGTATGGCCATGTATACAGATCATCGCATTGTTTTTTGATGCGTTTATATAATTAGATATCTAAATACAAAATACCGCGGTTAATGCATGTATCATCATCGCAATGTGTAATAGAAATGATAACACATAACAGGAACATCTAGTTTCAGACTGATAACGTCACAGGCCCATTGAACTAGATATTTTTGTCGTGACTGTCGATTTCCATGCAATTTGTCGACCAATTTCCCGAGAACTCATTGATATTAAACGAACTACCCGGCTTTAAGTCTAGTACTGAAGTTCGGTAAAATGCACGTCGCTACGATATTCAGTGCTTTGGTCGGACTTCTCGTCACAATCCAGGTAAAATAGAAACAGTTTAAAGGTTTACAAGAAGATAGAAGTTGCATATTATAAATAGAAAAAAAACAAATTTATCGAAAATAGAGATTTCGATAAAAATTGTATTCAAGATTTATATTTTGGGGTTGGTTCCTCGATGCATACCTATCAGCTGAACTATATAACTATGTACATACAATTCATAGAAATGCAATATGATTATATTTGATATTGCATAAACTTCTATTGTTTTGATTTTGAAAATACTCTTGAAATAAATAATTCGCGACCAATCTCTTACATATTTTGATCTATTCTCCCGTTACATTTCGAACGAGGTTATTTTGTGATGTTTTTCAATGAAATCGGTTTATCCATCGCTGGGAAAATCTCTTTCAAAAAGTCGATCATTTTTCTCAGGACACTCAATTTAGAGTTAACGTTAGTCTCATTTGATCCCTGGTTCTAGAGATTACATGCGAGATTATATGAAGAGTCACGAACCACCATATCTAGGTATTCTTACTACTATAGTTATTCAGATGAAATAGGATAATTTTGTTGCAGACGCCATTTTTGATAGATTGCGTCCTTTGTTTATTCATTCAATCATTTTGCCTGCTTCATTTTGTTTGTAGGCGGTTCGCAATGAGAAAAGAGTCGGCGAACGACCGAGACTGTGTTACGAGGGTGGATACCCAGGACATTTTACCGCTAATATTCCGAGCTTTCTGAATGATAAAACGGTTACCATTCAAGTCCACATCACTACTGAACGACGCGTACACACACGATGGCTCGTGAAACTAGCAAACCATAACTTCTACACACTTCAAGTCGAAGGTAAAGACTGAGAGAACTGATCGTGAGATATTTGAATTCAGATTTCGTAATTACAGAAATATACAAATAGTCATTTCGACTGATAGACCTCTCCGTTATTCCCTATTTCTGTGGATACTGCTATAAAGTTACTTAGGTGGAATCATGGACTCTTTAAGACGAAATGACATGGAACGAAAATACCGGCTCCGTTTTTAGAGTCCTTGGTGGAACTGAGTAGTACACTACTGGTTCTTAAAACATGCATAGCAAATGAAAGATCGAAGTGAACAACCTGACAAAATAATATGTCCGCTTCCATCTGATATTGTTTTGGCTAAAATCTTATTGTTTTTTTGTATTATCAGGAGTTACTATAGATCGAGGGACAAAACTTGCCACCAATCTAACACTTACTGTGCCGCCTAAATACGAATCGAGATCTACGTACAAGCTAGAAATCACCCTTACTGGCCACTGCAACGATTATGTTCATGAGCTTATTTTTCCGACGACAGAAGTAGCACCTGCAGCCGTTAGTTTCGCCCGTTTCCCAGTAGCCTATACCGTTTCACCAAGGGTCCAGTTTATCGAAGATGGTCTCCTAACCCTGCGTTCATTGGTGATAGTTTCTCCTTGGGGTTCAGGTACGAATCTCGAGGCGGCCTACGCTTGGCGACGAAAGGTCGATGGAGAATACGTTGCATACCCAGCCGAAGCGAATCAGACAGAAAGTGGCCGAGTTTTACAACTACCTGACCAAACCAAGACGTACAAACGACGCAATACGGCTTTGATGGAGAATCCGCCAAAAAAGAGTGATTTAGGGACGTATTGCTTGGTACCAAAGGAAGTACCCGAATACTATACGAAAGGACATCATATGCATTCTAGGATGTGCAGTTCACTTGTCAGGAGATCGGACTTCGGTCGCATTACGAATATTACCGTCTCGTCAGCTTCCGGCTCTCGCCTCGTTGATAATCATGGGTCAAAAACTTTAGCGTTGCTGGAAGGCGAAAATGACATGGTGATTTTCGAGGTAACTGCTTATCCACAGGCGTACGTACGGCTCATGCAACTGGCGCAAGACGGAACAGAAAAACAAGTAAAACTGGACCAAGTAATACACCAAGATGGCTATTCGACTGTGGCGAATTTTGTAGGATTCGTTGACGGTACTAAATACCGTATTGATGCCGGGTACCGCAGTGCAAGTGCCTACGTAGAATTCTCCGTGTTTCCGTTTAGCGCAGTGAAAATCTTAGAAAAGGCAGACGATTCGATAGTCTTGAGTCCTGAAATTGAAGAGGTAAGTTATTATCACTTTGCCCCAATCTGGAGAAAGATGAAAACGCCTTTTGATGTCACTAAGATGACAATTACTTAACTAATGTTATATGTTTAATATACTGTATAGTCGAATCAAGAGGGATAGTGTTGTTGATGGAGAGGGAGGGAAAGAAATTTAAAGGCGACCTGTGTAAAGTAGCATCTAAGTGTTTTATTCAAATGCGCATACTGATGTATGAATTTGAAAAAAAACGAGAATGATATCAGAAAATAGATCCCAACATACTAACAAAAGAAAGCAATTTCGGAGTGTCTGAATGTCAATGATTATCATTTTAACCGTTCAGATTTTCACTCATCTTTCAGATTGAGTTTCCGTGTACGGTCAAAAACACGGACAGCCCGACAATCGAGTTTTTCAAAATATACGGTTATCCAGACTTAGAGGTAAAAAACTGGAACAAATTGAAGATGATTCCGATCGCCGTCGAAAAAGATAAACGAATGAGTATTACGAATACGGCCGGACCTGATAATCTGATTACATACACGTTGAAGATCATGAATGTGAACGAAAGGGATGCAGGAGAGTGGACGTGGTATTATATGTGTTTGGCTAAGAACAGACATGGCTCGTCTGCTGGTCGGGTTCTAGCTGTTTTGACGCCGTGGGACGGTTCGATAGACTATCTTTATAGCACTAGCGAAGACTGAAGCAAAAAGACAAGGAAGATGTATAAAAGACAAATGTACAACCCCATAAGAAAGAGTTTGGAATAAAATGGATTACTTTGTCCTTCCATCATAAAGAGACTGTAGCGATGGAGAAATCTGCGAACATTTTAGTCTCGAAATCGGATATCTTACAGTCGCTTCTTTTTCCGTGAGAAGAATGCTCTTTTTGAAGAAGTATAGTACATGATAAAAAATTGACTCAAACAAATATCCAATGGAAATTCTGCAATGCATAATGCAAAAATAAATGGAACACTAGAACAAAGGGTCATAAAATCATTCATATATAATGTTTTTACGGTATCAACTATCTTGATTCTGATTGAATGCACGCTTTGGATCGTTAGATTCATACCACGATCCTTTTTAAGGGAAGGCCTACTAAAATGAGTTTGAAATATCGACGACCTCAGTTGAGATGATTGCTCGTATGAAGTATGAACTTAACGAATAAGACTTTTACGTATAAGGTAGAAACCGATCCGGTCTGTTTTACATGTAATCTATGACGTCGCCATATCAAAATTTATTTTTCCCAAGGCCGAATGTATCGTATGAACACTTTTCCTTTATAGTTCATATGAAATATCACAGAAGTACTGAAGTTTGACGGAAATATATAGACTATTATTGCAGTGAATTGAAGGAAGGTAACGACTGGGAGACATGCTCACTTTGAGCACATTTTCGTCCAGGAAGTGGTGGTAAAATGCGGCAATTGTGCCGTTCTTGAATTTTCATAGCCGTCATGTGCATAACAGGAATTTTACGTATGACACTTATTCAGCAACCGTGTAAAACAGATTAAGTGTCCGCCATAAAACACCCAGGAGAACTGTGAGGATCTAAATACTTGAATAATGAATGAATGAATGAATGGATGAATGAATGAATGAATGAATGAATGAATGAATGAACGCTTTAATTTATATAATTTATAGCATAGTGTACAAGAGCATAATGCAAATTACAGTAAATTCAACTTGGAGGGGTCTGTAGAAACTAAGTAATAGTTTATATAAATAAGGTCCCTCAAAAGAGAAAAGTGAAGAAGAAAATGTAATAAAAAATACGCTCAAAGTCAACCCTCAACACACAAAAATGCACACTTAATTAACTATGATAACAGTTTGATTAAGAGATACCTATGTAATCATTTAATAAACCAGTTGTTTTCTGTAATACTTCAATGATCAGATGCATATGTTTAACATATAATTATAATTTCAGTTTGAATTAGAGGATACCTATATAATGTAAACATTCAGAGCAAAGTAGTTTTCTATCATTTCACATAAACAGTTTTGAATTTTCCGGATTGTTTTAGACTGTGACAGATGTTATTCCAAAGTGAAGGGCCGGATATTTTTACTGAAAATATTTTTCTTTGGCTATTGTAAGAAAGTGTTTGTAAATCTTGACGTCGCCGAGTATTATGACTGTGGATTTGAAAATTTTCGCTCCAATAATTTTCGAATGATTTCGTTAATTCGTCAGAGTGGACGAATTTGTAGATAAAAGTACTTAGCTGAAGTTTACTAGTATCTTTGAGCTTGAGGGTATTCAACTGTTTGAATATAGGGCCAGTGTACTTACAAAAGTTAATATCACCAATATATGCATGTACTTATAGATTAGTTTTATTTTTCACGGATAACTTCATCATTTACAATTATGGAATTGCATCCGTGATCTATGATTCGCGTATTTGTCAGTATCTACAAAGACAATCCTCGAATTGTATTTCGTTTTTCCATAACAATATGTCATCTATTTTCTATCTTAATATGTCATCTATTTTCTATAACAATATGTCATATATTCTTCCGATAAATGTAAAATTGCAAATTAATTACATCCAATAGTATAATGTTGATAAACGACAACTGCGGAACTTGGAACCTGTAGTGGCAAAATAAGCTGGAAAATGTAATTGGAACTGGGCCTAGTTGAAGTTTACTGTCAATTTACCGACGCACCGACTCTAATTTGTAATTTCAATAGCGCTGGTTGCCTTCACGATATAGGTGGATTAAGGCTGAATAGATTCACGAAGAAAATCCGTTTTTCACACGCCGCGAACTTTCCGCCCGACAGATCAAAATCCACTGGTTGGCCGCACCGGTATGCGAATGAATGAATACTTTGCCCCGCAATTCCGCCAACCCGGTCAGTGTGCCGCACTAAGAGCGCGGTAAATTCCGCCACACCCAACATCAGTACTAACATTGGACTAATAAATAACACATAACACCACATGTAAATACGGTAAGTAGATTTTCTGTTTTCCTAATTTCTATTTGATAAGCGATAATTAAAGCGCACGGATATTTTCAAGTTCGATTAGTTCTAACAAGTAGATTCGCTGAAATATTCTTGTTGGTAAAAAATTGAATTTCTAAGATTGCCTGACAAACTTTTGCATTATGTGATCTACGATATCAACCATTGACACTCAATTAACCTTTCCATCGAGCCCTGGCATTTCTATACTAAATCGCAAAGACTTAAAATTGGAGTCCTTGTTATTGATTTTCGATGGCATTATAAGACTATGTTAATTACTTATTAATTCCGTACGTACGGTTTCGAAGCTTATTTCTTTATTAATGTACATACGATTGAACTTGAATTGACTCGTATTGGGTGAAACGACTCATATTGTCCGTCTGTCGTGTTCACTCGCGAAAATCCTATTATCGAGTTCGGGAAACAATCACTGCAAGTAATACCTGGCAGCACATTTAACTTTTAAGTTTGAATCAAATGTGTTGATCGCTTCTGAACGCAGACGTTATAACGGGAAACCAAAGGTAGCGTTGACGCCATATACTCGATTCAAAGGTGTTGATCGCTAAATTGATGCCAAATGCTATAGTGCCATTAAGTTGTAAAAGGAGGCGTAGTAAAGACACTGATATTTTTGATGTACTGAAGCGGAATCTTCATTTGAGGCCGTATATATTTTCTTCCATTACGTTACAGCAAGGTTTTGTTTTGCTTTCAGTTAATTGTCTAATCGTCTTACCGTCTATCAATCATGGATCTTAAAGTTTGCGCCATTTTCGTCACGATTGGAATCATTAATTCATTGCATTTTGGTAAGTGAAATCCATGAATTCTAGACTCGAAATGAAAATGAAATTAAAATTTAAGTGTCGAAATGAAAAGCAGCGGTATTTGATATAGAATGTATACTGAAGTCAGCGGATTCTATTTACAGCAGTCGCAAATATTGCTGTCGTTGATAATGGGCTTCCAGGGCCAATAGGCCCTAAAGGATCACCTGGCCCACCTGGACCTACAGGGCCACCAGGAAAACCGGGCCCAACTGGATCAATTGGTGGCCCAGGGAAGGATGGCGAAGTTGGTCCCAAAGGACCTCCCGGTTTGAAAGGAGATACAGGAATTCGTGGACCACCCGGAGACAAAGGGAATGAAGGTGTACGTGGCAATCAAGGGCCACAAGGTGGGCAGGGCCCAGTCGGTGTGGCCGGACCACAGGGTGAACGGGGAAACCCCGGTCCGCCGGGTGAAAAAGGAAGCGATGGCGCTCAAGGAGTTCAAGGGCTACAAGGAAAACAAGGAGACAATGGGCCACAAGGTCCACCAGGAGCAGATGGACCCAAAGGTGACCGTGGAGAACAAGGAATTCGGGGACCTGCAGGATCAACAGGCGTGAAAGGAGATCTCTATGAAGGTCTGTATCTGCAATAGGCACGTTTTAATACCAATTCTGTGAACCATTCCGACGTTTATATAATAGACCATATATTGGCTGCGTTCAAAGTTCATGAATTATTAATCGGTATAGCTACGATTTCTTTGATTACAACTATTCCTATGAATGGATTATTGATGATTTATGTACGTAGTTACTGTGGAAGTTTCCAGTTTGTCTCGCTGAGCTCTGCATTAGAATTTACAGTATTATGAATTGGTCGTCATCTCCTAAATAATATTGTTGGAGTTCTTATTGTTATCAAATATGAAAAATATATGAATTGACCACAATTTGCCCGGAATAATATATTGAATATAAACAGTTTTTGGAATTCAAAAATAGTGCTTTGAATTTATCGAAACAGTTATATAAAGCTACATTCAAATGGAAAATGGCACCAAATTTGGCGTATGCGTTTTAATCCCAGTATAGCCAAAACAAGAAAGTCTTAAAACAAAGATGTTTTACACAGAGATATAATGAATTCATTGCTTTCATGTAGATATCGATGAGTGTCAAACAAATACACACGGTTGTCAGCACGTTTGCAGAAATACCTTCGGCAGTTTCTACTGCGAATGCCGCGACGGTTATCAATTAACCGACGGAAAGAAATGCGGAAGTAAGTGACATTTCGGATGTCCAACATTAACAGGGACCGGATTTAAGATAAATGTGAATCTCCACGACATTTCATGAATCGGACCCTTATTGAAGGGAAGATATCATTTGATTTATTTCTTTATAGATATCAATGAATGCAATACCAATAACGGTGGCTGTCAACACAAATGCGTTGACAGCATAGGCAGTTTCACGTGTCAGTGCGATAGCGGGTTCATTATTAGTAAAGATGGCAAAACCTGCATTGGTAAGATAGCCCTTCGCCAAATGTTCGTAATATTGTTACATAGGTTTTGATAATATCAGTTCGTCTTCTTTCGATTTTCAGACAATAACGAATGTTTGAATTCGGTAACTGGTCGGGCTACTTGTACATCAGAGGAGATGTGTGTCAACTCATACGGAGGATATGTATGTTTAACAAAATCCGATAAGACTTCAAAAGACACCAATGCTCAACCAGCTGCTTCTGGTAAGGCTCTTAATTTTCATAGATTGCTTTAGTTGCAAAACTATGGTAAGATTCTAGCAGTCTTCGATCAGCTATTCAAAGCTCAGTACATCGCGAACGAGTATAATTTACAGAATGTTAATCTGATTCTTTATTTTCAGCTCAAACTGGTATCTCAGCCGATCTACTCAGCGACAAAACGATTATAGGTTTCATCGTCTGGTTGATAATCTTGACGATTCTGTTGTTGTCGTTGTCGTTGTGTTTGTGCATCCAACGTCAAAGACAACGCCGCGAAGAGAAGTACTACTACGATAACGTGCTACGACGCGATGTCGACTCGAACTGGGACAAACAGTACGGACTTTCGTTACCAAGACTACAAGAATCGCGACCAGGTTCCAGTTACCGCGGAGAGTACTACTAGACTATAGACGACAAAGTTAACACATTTGTGGAATATTACTCGACTAAGCCAAATGACAGATAATAAAGCTTCTCCTATTTTGACCCCGCTAGTCAAATTTAACCTTCAACTGAACTTGGCCCTGCCCTTTATCGGTCTTCTAAGACGAAGCACGTTCTGTGATATCACCGTGATTCTCGGTCAACACATTCGAGTATGTAACTTATACCAATAAATTTGATACCAATATACATAATGATTACTATTTTTTGATAGAAGTCGCATTGCAATACAAATAATATATCATTCCGAGACAATCAATATATAACGTAAATGAAATAGTTGTCCTTGAGATTTTACATCTATTGAAAAAAGTATTTCCGAATTTCAAATAATTTGCATACATTAGGCAAAATTCTTGAATGTATTTTTTTTGGTTTATTCCGTATCCTTCTCCGCAATATTAATGAATAAACATGGATTAGTCTGAGAATATGCGTATGTATGTGTGTGTGTGTGTGTGTGTGTGTATGTATGTGTAATTGGCTTATTCCAAGATATTGTGCCAACTTTTGATTCTGCGAATATTGGCAATAACCATGTGTCCTAAAGTGAGCTAGGCTTTGTACTTATGTCTTGCTTGTTTTTGTAAATAAAACTTTCTCGAAAACAGCTACTGTCAAGATATTATCGCTTTTTATCTGGAAATCGTTTATCACGACGTTTTTTACAAATGGATTCATTACGACTGTACCAGACCACCTCAACCCTCCACTTGATATTGCTGTTATTTTGAGACCGACATGCGCACATGTCCCCCCTCCACGCCACGCAATGAAAGGACAAGAAATAGGAAACTGGGCATTGATATCCGAAAAAAGCAGAAAATCTAATTGAATACTGAAATAAAATGAATATTTTGGGGAAAAACATTTGTTAAAGAATTGTATAGCCACACACAAACGTGGAAAATAGATAATACCGGTAAGTTCAGAACCCACTATATAAAGAATTGAACGTATTGTATTCATAGTTCAGTTTACATTTCTATTTTTTGTTCTGATCTTTGAGTAATCATTCAATGATTACTCCAAGGTCTGATGTATCGCCACGGAGTTAATTTGGCCTTATTCATTGCCATGGAACAAAAAAAAAAACGATAAATCGAATGGAAAAACAGTCGTGAACTTTTGACGTTGTATATATACTCTAAAGAAGAAATGGATATTTGAAATGTTCGCAAAAAGAAAAGTTGTCATGTTGCCACGAAAGCAGCACGAAATATGAAATAAAGATTGTTGCATACGTAAAGATAACTTGCAATTATGATGACATCATATTGATTTTTTTTTTCATTTTGATTTTTCCGCCATAAGCACAGATGGAAGAAATGAAAATTTAAATTTTAATGTTAAAAGAAAGAAGTCATGTTGCCGTGAAAACAACACGGAATTTGAAATAAAAGGACGACCTCAAGTTTATGCATCACAATATCCTTTGGGATATGGATTCATTTCAAATTTCAATTTTTTCGTAAACGTTTTTCCGAAAAATCAACTTATGCCTAGCCACTAATAATTCTAGCCACAGACAAAGTTCTGATTTTGGTTATATGTTATTCTTTACATGACTTATTAATTCATACCGCACACCCATATTACTGGACGATGTGCATTCAAGATTACTAACGATTATAAATAAGTCCACGTACTTTTCCAGTACACACATTTTGCCCGTGCTTTCGTCTTACAAAACAATATATTCAGTCTTCCTTTATAAGTTAGTCGTGCTTAACATAACCGCACCCATTAAGAACGCGTAACGGAGTGAAAATAGGAATAATGTGCGTTAATCATTGAATTGGACTGCCAATTTAATGTAATATGCTTGGCCTACAAAACATATTGTGGATCCAGTTTTTTAAACGCAAACCCACAACACGATATGACGATAAGATATTGTCAAAAACTCACTATCTGGTTCTTTAGAAATGCATTCGTTTTAGAGCTAGCCCCCCCCCCCCCCAAGACCATAAATACGAAAATTAGAACGCTCTGCTATTTTCTCAAATACTTTTCTTCTTACACCATCAATGATGATACAAACCTTTTGGCCGCTAAGTGATAATGGTTAGAACTGTCAAAGTTTAGTGACACGGTAATTGCCTCATTATTTCATCTTTTGATAGGTCGTTTTCATACGGCTATTTACAGTATATATTGGTACGATTCCTTTTAATAAGCAAATCTTGCAAGAAGATTGTTCTTCGTTGATTGAGGTGGTAGCAATTGTCTGTCAATGTTATTCAATCAACCAAAAACGTGATAATTGAATCCGATTCGACGACGGAAAATCCAGTCGGATCCACCGATGGCGACGCATACATTTTTAAACAACCATTAATTGCGTGATTGTTTCCGAATAGGACTATTGCGCCGAGTGACAGTAACGATTCACCGAGCATGACAGTTTTACCTGGTCAGGCACGTCAGATCTTCGTACTGCGGTATTGTGCTCGTTTCTAAACGTCGTAGGGCGTCGACTAAATGTTGTACGTGTGTAATATATGTATATACATGGACTAACATCATCGCAAATACTTTTTGGATTAATTGTAATAAATGACGCACCGGACAGGATAACAAGGTAAGAAACTAGATTTTGATTTTTGCCTCGTTGGATGTGTAACGTCAACACATATTCACCAGAAGAGGTATGGTAATAACCCTGTTTACAAATCTCAACATCTTTCAAATTACCATTTGAGTTCATTGTTCATCCATGGGTGTAGATGAAAAATTTGTCGAAGAAGTATTTATTTGTTATCATGTACCCATTGTAATTTGTAGGTTTTCAATCATGGCAACTCGTTTTTCGCGGTGCTATAGTCTTTTTATACGCACTTTACTGTTGATCACGTTTTTGAATGCATTTGCAAACGGTAATTGGAAATATCATATAATTCAAATCAAAATCATCGATCTGCATCTGTACGTATGAATAAAATGATAATTGAATTTTCGGTATTAACAATTACAGGAACTGAAACGTGTCCCGTTACTACAGACCCTGTTCCACCAAACACATCAGGTAAAGTAACATCGTCAGCTTACTCATTTTCGGATTTTAAGCGTACATTCTGTAGTTACCATAATGTACGGGTATAATCAAGAGCACATTCCCTAAAATTAAACTCGTTATTTGTACTTGCAGCCAAAGATGTTGGGAATCCGGTTGTCGATGCAAACAGTCTAGTAAACGAAGGCTATTTTACTTACGTGTTGACATCATTACCACTTCCGGCTGGATACGTGTGTTATTTCAACGTATACACCAAAAATAATCACGTGGCAAGAATTCAAATATTCAAAGGCGCAGTTCCTACTTGGAATTTACTCGCAGAGAGAGAATTTAAGTTCGAAACACCCGGTGTTCATGAGGTAAGTTCAAAATTTTAAACATGATAAACTACCATTCGAATTTATACTCACTGGTTTCTCTCCATAATTCTGTAAACGATGTCTTTTAGTTTTATTTTTCGGGGCTGTTTCATTTTATATTCAAGGTTCCGGTAGATTGGAGCAATCCGATCAAATTAAGCGGTGGTGAATATTTAGGTTTGACAAGTTTCAAGTCTGGCTCAGTTGCCTATGCACCATTCTTCCAACCTAGTTACTATAGAGAATATACACGTTTATCAAGTCTACCACAAGTGGGACAAAACGTTGCCGTATCGACTACTACATTAGTTTACATGTTTTCAGTTTCTGTCAATATTGCACCACACCCTAAACTTTGTAAGTAGATATGGTTTAATATTGCGATTTTGCGAAGTTTCCTTTTCTATTCTAACTGGTTTTATTTGTTTTAGGTAAAGGCTACGTCGATCCTCCGTGTCGTGAGTATCAAACACTAATTCGTTTCAGGTCTTTTTGTACAATTATGTTATTCTTGTCGGTTTCAAAATTTATTATGGTGGTTGACATTTGACAAAAAATTTTTCAAAACCCGTGTTGAGCCGTCAAGTTGCTGTCAGCCAACACACAGAACTGAAATATTCATCACCGCTTTCTTCCATTACCATTCATTTCAGCAACAACCACAGCTGCGCCAACTCTTCTAACGCAAGTGAGCACAACACAACCAGCTTCATCTGAACAGCCACGAAGTACAACACAACCTTCCACACAATCGGCGAGTACAGCACAACCGTCAAGTCAACCGGTTGAAACTACCACAAAACCAGCGAGCACAGCGCAACCGTCAAGTCAACCAGCCGTCACTACTACAAAAACAGCGAGTACAGCACAACCTTCAAGTCAATCGGCTGTCACTACTGCAAAACCAGCGAGTACAGTACAACCTTCAAGTCAATTGGCTGTCACTACTGCAAAACCAGCGAGTACAGCACAACCTTCAAGTCAACCTGCTACCACTACTTCCAAACTTTCAACTCAAACAGATTCTTCAATTTCCACTGCCCCAGCTAACGGCAACTCCAATACATGTCCAGTTTCCACAGAACCCGTTCCACCTAACAAATCAGGTAAAATAGCTACATTCTTTTTAGCCCACTTGCGACTCCCAGCAAGCTATTGGGTTCACTTTTCGTCCGTCTGTTCGTCCGTCCGTCCGTCCGCCTGTCCGTAGACGGAATGCAGCTATTTTGGGGAGTTTGAAGACGCTTCAATGTATTGTCTTGATCTTTGGTTTATACATGCATCTAACCTAGCTACATCTTCTTCACGGAAACTGGCCCGATCAGAATCAAGATGGCCGACTGGCAGCCATTTCTTGTCCACCAAAATCAGCACTTTTTACACATTTGTGTAGTTTTCAAGGGACAATTTTGAAATCGCTTTGATCAATTATCTTGATCTTCCACATGTGTTTGTAACCCTCCCCCATGATGCATTAGCATGAGAAAAATTGGGTCGATCGGACATAAGATGGCAATCGTGTGCCTTTCTTGTGCCCAAAAAGTCATTTTTGCCCGGGCCCAGTTCCATTATCATAGCTTAGACTTAAGACCAATTTTAGACCATCTAAGTTC
This sequence comes from Tubulanus polymorphus, assembly GCF_964204645.1. Lineage (NCBI taxonomy): Eukaryota > Metazoa > Nemertea > Palaeonemertea > Tubulaniformes > Tubulanidae > Tubulanus > Tubulanus polymorphus. Next base: position 9,194,091 of record NC_134029.1, on the reverse strand, counting down.
TATAGCCGATCTAACAACTTAAGACCAGTCTTAAGATTTAAGACCATTTTTGGACCTAAGTCTCAACTGGGGAACCGGCCAGCTGAATTCCGACACCTGTAGCTCTCAAATGGTTTGGTTTCCTTGAAATTCTTGCTGCTTATACTTTGAGAACGGCTCTTAAATATATCAGACAGATTCTTTGATCAGCCAAGCGAGGCACAATCAGCAGCCATCTTAGTTTCATCAGTCGTCATTTGTAGATAGAAAAAGGTATTTTGTAGAAAATATCGACAGGTTTTGACTTATAGTTTTGATATTTGATAGATAGTATCACTCTCGAAGTATTCATCTCGTCGCGCGATATTGGGGTTAACCAGGTTTTCGTTCCCGCCACCAGGGATTTGAATATTGAATTATATACAGTTTTCCTATTTACATGGATACCTATGGATATTTTGTAACCAAAATCAATTGCAGAATTGTAGCTCGTAACATGTTCTATGATGGTGAAGAGTTTTCAGGTCATTGGTTTTTCTCATATGGTCACCAGGGGGTGCTATATAGCCGAATAAATTCCTATCTTCATATTGTATTTGTACCCAGGAATATTTTGTAGCCACAATGAATTGCAAAATTGTAGCTTGTGCCATATTCCATGATTGTGATGAGTTTCAAGGTCATTGGTTTTTGTATATGGTCACTAGAGAGTGTTAAATAGCTGAATCACTTAGTATTTTCATATTGTATTGGTGCACATTTTGTAACCACAATCAATTGCATAATTGTAGCTAGAGACATGTTCTATAACTGTGGTGAGTTTTAAGTTCATTGCCTTATCAATATGTTCTTCATGTGGCATTGAATATTGAAATCTTCTGTTCTTTACATTTTCATTTCCAGCCAAAGATGTTGGGAATCCGGTTGTCGATGCAAACAGTCTAGCAAACGATGGCTATTTTACTTACGTGTTGACATCTTTACCACTTCCGGCTGGATACGTGTGTTATTTCAATGTATACACCAAAAATAATCACGTGGCGAGAATTCAAATATTCAAAGGCGCAGTACCTACTTGGAATTTACTCGCAGAGAGAGAATTTAGTTTCGAAACACCCGGTGTTCATGAGGTAAGTTCAAAATTTTGAAATGATTAACTACCATTCGAATTTATAGTCACTGGTTTCTCTCCATAATTCTGTAGACGAAAACGATTTCTATTATTAGCTTTATTTAACGGGGCTGTTTCATTTTACATTCAAGGTTCCGGTAGATTGGAGCAATCCGATCAAATTAAGCGGTGGTGAATATTTAGGTTTGACAAGTTTAAAATCTGGCTCAGTTGCCTATGCACCATTTTTCCAACCTAGTTACTATAGAGAGTATACATTTTCAACAAGTCTACCACAAGTGGGAAAAAACGTTGCCGTATCGACTACTACATTAGTTTACATGTTTTCAGTTTCTGTCAATATTGCTCCGCATCCTAAACTTTGTAAGTAAATATGGGTTGATATTGTGATATTGCGAAGTTTCTTTATCTATTCTAACTGGTTTTATTTGTTTTAGGTAAAGGCTACGTCGATCCTCCGTGTCGTGAGTATTAATTCGTTTCAGGTCGTTTTGTACAATTATGTTATTTTTGTCTGATCAAAATCTATCATTGTGGTTGATATTTTCTAAGAAAAAAACCTCTTTGAAAACCCGTGTTGAGCCGTCTAGTGCGCCAAAGCAAGTTACTGTCAACCTACACACAGAACTGAAATATTCATCACCGCTTTCTTCCATTACATTCCATTTCAGCAACGACCACAGCTGCGCCAACTCTTCTAACGCAAGTTAGCACAACACAACCAGCTTCATCTGAACAGCCACGAAGTACAACACAACCTTCCACACCGGCGAGTCCAACACAACCTTCCACACAATCGGCGAGTACAGCACAACCTTCAAGTCAACCGGCTGCCACTACATCAAGAACAGCGAGCACAGAGCAACCTTCAATTCAACCAGCTACCACTACTTCCAACCCTTCAACTCAAACAGATTCTACAATTAACACGACCCCAGCTAACGGCAAAACATGTCCAGTTTCAACAGAACCCGTTCCACCTAACAAATCAGGTAATATAGCTCATTCGTTTTTAGTTTATTTTCTTTTTTAGGTTTATTTTCTTTAGCTTAAACAATTTAAATGTTCATTTCCAGCCAAAGATGTTGGAAATCCGGTTGTCGATGCAAACAGTCTAGTAAACGATGGCTATTTTACTTACGTGTTAACATCTTTACCACTTCCGGCTGGGTACGTGTGTTATTTCAATGTATACACCAAGAATAATCACGTGGCAAGAATTCAAATATTCAAAGGCGCAGTACCTACTTGGAATTTACTCGCAGAGAGAGAATTTAAGTTTGAAACACCCGGTGTTCATGAGGTAAGTTCAAGATTTTAAACATGATAAACTACCATTCGAATTTATACTCACTGGTTTCTCTCTATCATTCTGTAAACGAAAAAGATGTCTTTTAGCTTTACTTATCGGGGCTGTTTCATTTTATATTCAAGGTTCCGGTAGATTGGAGCAATCCGATCAAATTAAGCGGTAGTGAATATTTAGGTTTGACAAGTTTAAAGTCTGGCTCAGTTGCTTATGCACCATCCTTCCAACCTAGTTACTATAGAGAGTATACATTTTCAACAAGTCTACCACAAGTGGGACAAAACGTTGCCGTATCGACTTCTACATTAGTTTACATGTTTTCAGTTTCGGTCAATATTGCACCACACCCTAAACTTTGTAAGTAGATATGGATGGATAACACATTTTACCAAGTTTGTTTTCCAATTTAGATCATTTTATTAATTTCATTTATTTTAGGCAAAGGCTATGTGGATCCCCCTTGTCGTGAGTATTCGGCATCGATAACGAAGTTACATATTTTGCTAAGCATGATAAAAATCCGTTGAGAATTTTCAATTGAATGCATATTGATGCAAATTGGTTCTTTCGTTTGGCAATTTGTTGACTAAAAAGCTTCGATCCTATTTTCAGTGACGTAAATTCATTCCCTGTTCTTTCAGCTACTTCACCTGCGCCAACCTTTTCAACAACACCGATGACCAGTGCAGCACCTCCGGCTACTACTGCAATGGCACCCACAACGATACTTACCAGCACAGCTTTACCTTCAACCCCATCGGCGGCTAGTACAACCAAAATTCCAAATGTAGCCAGCAGCACAGTGAAACCAACTCAGTTAACATCCCCTGCCAGTACTGCACCGCAAGGAACCGATCCAAGTAGTTCATCCACCGCATCTACGTGTTCGTCGCCTTCCATTCCCGTGGATGCCAAAGGTATGACAAAAAGATCATTGTTGGCATCGCATACACTGACAAATGGAAAATGACTTTTTGATAAATGTCAATGATATTTCAGTGTCCACACATGGCAATCCAGTCGTGAAAGGAAACCCTTCTCAGAGCGGTTCTTTCATTTATGTGCTAGCTTCTTACCCACTACCCGAGGGCTACGTGTGCAGTTTTAGCGCGTATATGGCGGTCAAAAACGTCTCGGCACATTTCCAGATTTGGAAAAATACCGGCAACAATCAATTGACTACCTCGAGGATGCTGATTCAAGATCTTGAATTCACTGCACCCAGCGTAGGAGAACACGAGGTAATTGCTAATCGGCATTTTGGTGCTTTGATCCTGAAATGTTAATCAAGATTTCAGTTTAGATGTATAATAAAGATTATCAAGCATTTAAGCAGTTTACTTCCTGGAGTATTACCCATGCACTCATATTTTCTGGTTTGAATTAGATTTCAGTAACAGACTGGAACAACCCAATAAAACTGAAAGGCGGAGAATACATCGGAATAATGATGCCGAATACGGGATCCGTTGGATTTTCCCCTGACACCAACGCCCGCACATTCTACACGGAACTGTCGGGACAGTTACCGACCACAGGGCAAACTATATCCATTGAGAAATCCATAGCTACTTATAGATTTTCGGTTTCCATCGTCATTGCAAACTATCCGCAAAAATGTAAGTTCAGCTGTAAAAACATTTCATGAATTTTGTGGAACAAGTTTACAACAATTAAGTGGCTTTGAAAAAAACCACGTATGCATGCATACCTGTGTCTAAATTTATTTTGTTTAAATAAAAGGTTCAAGTTATGTTCCACCGTGTGCAGCTACAACAATTGGACCGAAGAGGTGTGGAACCGTCGACTCGATATTTTTGGAATCCACTCCTACCGGAGCAAACGGTACGCGTTATAATGATAAGAAATTATCAATTAGAGAAATATCGAGTAAAATTACGACTATAACCTGCTCATCCAATCAAATTCATTGTTTATTTCTTTGTCATATTCTCTGCCAATCTTTTTAGCCCACTTGGGACTTATGTCCTATACTTGTCCGTCGTCCGTCCGTCTGTCTGTTTGTAGACAGAAAGACGGAATACAGTTTTCTTGGGAAGTTTTCAATACGCTTTTATGTATGGTCTTGATATTTGGTTAATTTGTATATCTACCCTAACCGACTCTACAGTCCAATACTGGCGCAATTTGAATCAAGCCGAATATTTTGCTCGGCAAAATCTCAGCAATTTTGAGCGTTTTTATTTTCTATTTTCTTAGGTTTTGCATGCGAATATGTATCCCTAGGGCTTAGTATCACAGGAAAAATTGGGTCGATCGAGAAACAAGATGGCTGTATTGTGTCGTTTTTGTTCAAAAAGGTGATTTTAGGTCTGAATTCTTAGGCCTCTAGCTTCTACATGGTTTATCATGTTACATTGAAATTAGAGTTTTACATATCAGACGGGTTTAGTCGATTAGTCGATTTTGATGCAACCAGCAGCCATCTTAGTTCCATCAGTTATCGCTCATATCTGGAGAATGGTTTTTGAGGAAAATATATCATTATGTTTTAACTTATAGTCTTGATATCTGTCACAGGACACATCTCCTCACATGGAATACTGGTCACCCAGAGTATCGTTCTCACCACCAGGGGGAGTTGAATATAGAAAAGTATTAAATCTTTCAATTTATATTGGCCCCTATACATATTTTGTAATCACAATCGCTAGCATAATTGTAGATATGATGCTTTATATGATTGTGCTGATTTTCGAGGTCCCTTGTTTCTGCATACATTCACCAGGGGGCGTTGGATGGTGGAATTACGTCGTATTTCCATCTATATTGGGATCTATGGATATTTTGTACCCAATTCAATTGCAAAGTTATAGCTCATGACATTCTATGATTTCAGTGAGTTTTAAGGTTTCGGTATATGTTCACGTGGTATGGAATTTTGAAAGTGTCAGATTGTTGAGCATTTCAGACTCTTTTCCAGTGGGCATAGTCTAGCTGGACTGATTGAACTATTTGAATAACCATATAAGCGTAAACACAATAAGATCTCATTTTCAAAATTTTATCTATAACGAATGTTTCGGGAACACTTCCCCTCATTAGGTACAAGTACAGTTACATCAGGTACGACTATGTACCTAACGAGGGGAAGGTTCCTGAAAACGTTCGTTATAAACAAACCTATTTACGCAGTTGAATGCTTTTATGGTTATTCATCTACCGGGTACCTCAACTCTTCTGCCGAAGGTTTACTTTCATTGAAATATTGTTTTCAGTCACATCGTATGGAGCCGACATCGTTGAAGGAATTGGCGCAACAGACGGCTACATTTTCACTATATTGTATACTATAAACCTGAGCAAGGGATGGCTCTGCAACTTTAAGATATGGATCTCGAAACCAGGCGCAGTATCTTTGCAAATATGGCGAGCTCCTCCAAATCAGGACTCGGAGAATTTGCCATGGCTTCTCGTCGGTAATATAGATTTCACAGCCAAGTCTGCCGGACCATATACCGTAAGTATCGCAATCAGGATAGATCCGAATCTTTAGGTCATCCTCGATCTTGGTAGATTGCGTTTTATTTTGTAACATCTTTGTCGGATAAGATACGTTCCTTATTAGGTAGATGTTGATTGGAATAACAACCCAATAGAAATCGCAGACGGTGACAAGATTGGATTCTATAATAAAGACGGCATAACAAGTATCGCTTGGCAGCCCGATGCATCAGGACAATACAGCACATATACTCGTCAACAAACGAATAAACCATCTCGATTTCCTCAAGTCGGGGAAATCTATACAATTTCCACGAGTGCACTTATCTATAAATATATGATAAAGGCTGAGGTAGCTTCTCATCCGACCGTTTGTAAGTTTTAATTTTCAATTTGAACACTACATGTATATAGAGGTTATTCGTGTGACGACACAGCGCCGCATATTGGCTGCCACGTGCAAGTAACTCTCAGTAAGAAATCATAGTAAAATGCCAACTTCACTGCATTTTGTAGCTTGTATCACGCAATGCTAGTAGTCAGATAGCCTCTACAATCTATATGATGAAAGATCGCCACTTAAAAAAATGATGGCAAAAGCCTCTGGTTATCATTCCTTTTACCAAAATACGAAACTCAGTAGTTGTTGACTTATCATTTCAGGTTCCAACTTTGTCGTGCCAACCGCTCCGGTCTGCACCACAACCCCGGGTAAAACACGCTGCACAAATGAAGTCTATTTCTCATATCTTTTACACAATTGATTTATTCGACCGTCTTGATCATGTTCCTTTTTAAGGACCGACACAACCACCAACCACACAACCTCCGACAACACCGGTACGAACTTCGCCTGCCATTACATCCACTATTACACCCGCGGTCGTTAGTAGTCCAGCATCATCGACCACTCAGCCTCCTCGCGTCACAAGGCCGATAGTCCCCGGTTTCTGTCCCGTGTCAACCGACCCGATTCCATCCAATGGCAAAGGTAAAAAAATGAGTAACAATCATCGTTTTAAATCCAAAATTCATTCATTATGCATGATCTAGAATGGACTGTTTTTTCCCCTAAAAATTTGTTCTTTTCTTTCCGTCCTTTTTAACATTTGTTCACATAATCTCTCAGCAATTCAATCCATGCCATCCTTTTTGTATGGTGGCTGATAAGGGCCATAGCGTAAAAAATGGTATGTAAATGAGGGCGCCAGAACGCCAGAACGCCAAAACGAAAAAAAAAAACGTCAAATTTTCACTGAAAGTTCGTTTTGGCGCGCCAAAACAAAAATATTTCGTATTGGCGCGGTTATTTCCGTTTTGGCGCCCCCGCCAAAACAAGCATCCAACCCCATAAAATTATTTTTCAATTTGGTGCGTTGATCCTGTGTGTAATTTGCATATATAGAATTATTTTACGTGGTTGAAAGTTCGTTTTGGCGGGGGCGCCAAAATGAAAGTTCGTAATTTTCTTTGTTTTGGTGCGCCAAAACTGATTTTTAGAGAAATTTCGACGTTTTTCGTTGTTTTTGCGGGGGTGCCAAAATGAAAGTTCCCGCCAAAACTAAATATTCTTTGTTTTGGCGCCAAAACGAATTTTCAGAGAAAATTGGACGTTTTTTTTTCGTTTTTTGCGTTCTGGCGCCCTCATTTACATACCAGGAATTTTACGCTATGGCCCTTATCAGCCACCATATTTTTGCGCATGTCTGCAATAGTTCAAGTGAAAGGAAATGGATAAGATAAGCAATCTAAGGAGAATGTAACGAACAATGTAGACCTGATAAATTAATGAAAACAGAGTTGATATAATAAAATGTTTATCCCAAGAAACTGATGACCAAGTGTTAATGGTGAAATGATATTTACAGTCATCGGTCTGAGGGGAATACAATCTTAGATTCTATGATATATTTTCTGACACGTGTTTGATTCAAGTCACCGTTACATATGCGAGAATTATTTCCATTAATTTTGTCGATTTATATATTACCATTCATCATTTCTAGTTCAAACATTTGGTAATCCCGTCGTCCAGTCAGGTGATACGGTGACGGCAGGGTATTTTTCAATGGTAATAATAAGCGAATCTCTACCGGCTGGTTACGTCTGTCGGATGAATGTGTACTCTAAGACCAACTACGCAGCCAAAGCCCAGATCTACAGACCAACTAAGACGCAATATAGCTACAAACTTATAGCTGATGTACCGTTTCAGTTTGAAACTCCTGGGGAGCATACTGTAGGTGTCGCCTTTTTACAGATAACCGTTTTCCACCATGTATTTGAATCTAAACGAGCCCTCTCTGTTTGAATTCCTGTTATAGATCAAAATGGATTGGTCAAATCCTATCAAACTAGAAGGTGGTGAACACTTGGGTGGCTCCAGTCTCGGAAATGGATCATACGCAATTCGAATCGAACCGCAAACGACAGTGTTCCGTCAATTTGATAAAGCTGAGGACATGGCAAAATTGAACGAGATCGTTAGCATCTCGACCAGTGCCCTGACCTATAAGTTGTCTCTGTCCGTAGACATTGCACCGCATCCTGAATTGTGTAAGTGTCTATCCATGTGAATTGAAAAGCTGAAAGGCTCGCCATGAATCCCGTTGGCCACTCACATTATCACGATCACACAGTGTATTTACTCGTCTATATTGTTCCAATCCGCTTACCCATAACCTAATCCCCTACCTCTGCCCTACCAATTCCTGTAGTCACTATAACCACGGTGCTTCTACCATTCAATCTTTTTAAATCTTATCAATGATAGGGATTGACCCTTTTATTTATTCAGTTGGTAGATTTCGTTTGATTTGGTGTCAGTAAGAAACCCACGTGCACACCTGTCGGGAGGTAAAAGTGGGGGTTGATTTTGAAATCGAAAGTCGAAGTGCTTTGGTGATATCGACGGTTGAGTTTACAGCGTGTTCTGTGTAAATCGAAGTACATAATTGGAAATTTCGGTTCCGGTTCATTCTAATTTTTGTGATAGCACTACCACTCGTACTACCTTCATTGCCACTGCCATCGCCCCATTCTACCCCAACCACAACTGTTACCATCTGCCGCATCACTTCTTTTATCTTTTATTACCATGATCATCAGAACTTACATCATTACTACCATTATCACTACCTGATACGCTACTATCACTATCTACTTTGCAGGCCCAGATTACAAAGATCCACCTTGCCGTGAGTATTAATCGTTTATTCATGTTGAATTATGCCAAGCGAAAGAAATACATTCATTTTAAAACACAGAGTCCATAACATATAACAATCATCTGTATAATTATGGAAAAAGATTTGTGAGGTTATTCTCTCCACGTTATGATACAATGTACATTAGTTTATGATAGCTCATTCTATTCATTCGTAATACATCTTGTAGCCACGACAACCAATATTGTAACAACGCCGATTTCTTCTCCCATCACTACTAAAGGTAAGTGGTCTGTGTTTGAGACGGCAAATGTTTGGAATCAACAAAAATGTGTTCCCTGAACCCGGTTTAAAACAATAACATTTATCAAATCAAATGAATGAATGAATGAAATATTTAATCAATGAATTAACGAATGAATGAATTGATGAATATAATATTTTTCTGACTTCAGCGAGTTCAACACAGACAGCTCCGGTAACAGCTACATCCCCGGTACCAACACAGCCTGCACCTATATGTAAGTATAGTACGAATGTTTCTGTAACCTGGTCTTGTCGTTCACAAATTTCGAATCGATTTGAAAATAAACGAACAGAACTTATAAAGTAATTCGTAGACAGTAGCCAGTAGTAAGTAATCACGTTACATAATTGAATGCCGCATAATGTTCGGACATGAAGGTACAATTTATCAGAAAACTTCCAAGAGCTCAATCGATATTTCTAGCGATAGACGATTATTTGTTATTACACGAGACTCAAAATTGTGTAAAGCAATGAAACAGACTATAGAATTTTTACATATTTTTTCCAAACATTTTCTTAGTGTCGGCCAACGGAAATCACCTATTGATGGGCATTTTCGGCGACGGCTACAAGACAGTCGTACTGAAGAATTCGAACCTGACCGGCGGATATTTACTCGCTTTCAATGCCTACGTCACGAAAGGTGTGCCGGTAGCGTTTCAGATATGGCGCCCGAACGGCACAAACTTTGCACTTGTTGATGAGATGACGTATACACCACAAATCACAGGTGTCGTTACCGTAAGTTTTAAACCATCAACTTATGAAAAGAAATGACGTCATCACTTTTTGCATTTAAAACTATACAATGAAATTCAAAGCCGTATGTCGGGTTTCACAAAAGGGAATAACATTTTTAGTCGACTTAAGCAGCATACACATGTACACTGAACTAATGAAGAAATTAAACCGACGAAGTGTTTGTGAAACCTGGCTCAGGATAATGTAACTTCCTGATGGAATCAAATACGCCTTCCATTTCACTTTCTTAAAGGCTTACGCCGACAAAGAAATGCCAGTTGAAAGTGGAGATATGCTTGGTTTCACAAGTCTCGGAACGCAGAGTACCATAGCCAGCTATGGACTCCCTGGACAGGAAACCTCACCGGTTTTAACCTTTGCATTCACAAATACGACCGACCGAACTGCTGTCGGACAAACTGAATTGAGATTGAAAGGGAAAAACAACGCATTCAAATATTCTCTTTCGGCTACAATGTCTTCAATGTTCATAGAAGGTAAATTTATTATTTTGTTAAAAGTGACAAAGGTCTTCGCGTGATGAATTTTTAACAAAAATTTTATTTCCAAATTTTCCATTAGTGTCAGCCAATGGAAATCCACTATCTCAGGAGGTTTTCGAAGACGGTTATAAGACGGTCATACTGAAGAATTCGAACCTGACCGGCGGATATTTACTCGCTTTCAACGCCTACGTCACGAAAGGTGTGCCGGTAGCGTTTCAGATATGGCGCCCGAACGGTACACACTTCACACTCGTTAATGAGATGACGTATAAACCACAAATTACAGGCGTCGTTACCGTAAGTTGTGAAACACAAATGAAACGAACAACTAGATGCGAATACGCCATCACGTTTTAGGTTTCCGATGGAATAAGTACCGTATTTGATTCTTTTATGTAGGTTTACGCCGACAAAGAAATGCCAGTTGAAAGTGGAGACATGCTTGGTTTTACCAGTCTCGGAACGCAGAGTCCCATAGCCAGCTACGGCCTTCCTGGACAGGAGACCTCACCAGTCTTAACTTTCACATTCCCGAATCCTGCTGACAGAACTGTTGTTGGACAAACCGAATTGAGATTCAAGGAGAAAAACAACGCGTTCAAATATTCCCTTTCGATTACACAGTCACCGATATTCACATCAGGTAATTATCGTATCGCGAGTTTGTGTGGGATCTTCTATCATTCTATTGAAGTTAATATTGTATGTAGTGCAGAAACTGATTATACGCTTGGTGCGAAAGATTTTAATCATTTTTTTCAAACATTCCGTTAGCGTCGGCCACTGGAAATCAACTATTGCAGGGAGTGTTCGGAGACGGTTATACGACGGTCATACTGAAGAATTCGAACCTGACCGGCGGGTATTTACTCGCTTTCAATGCCTACGTCATGAAAGGTGTGCCGGTAGCTTTTCAGATATGGCGCCCGAACGGCACAAACTTTACACTTGTTAATGAGATGTTGTATACACCACAAATTACAGGCGTTGTTAATGTAAGTTCTGAAAGATAGAAATGACGCGAACAACTTAGATGCGAAATATGCAATCACTTTTTAGGTTCCCGATTGAATCTAATAAGTATTTGATTTTTTTCTGTAGGTTTACACCGACAAAGAAATGCCAGTTGAAAGTGGAGATATGCTTGGTTTCACAAGTCTCGGAACGCAGAGTCCCATAGCCGGCTACGGGCTACCTGGACAGGAGACCTCGCCGGTCTTAACTTTCGCATTCACGAATGCAACTGACAGAATTGCTGTCGGACAAACTGGAATGAAATTCAAGGAAAAAAACAATGCATTCAAATATTCCCTTTCGATTACAATGTCGCCGATATTCACAACAGGTAACTATCGCATCCGGAGTTTTTATTTCCTTTCCGATTTTATTAGACTCAGAATTGTAAGATGCGCTGAGACTGACTAGGCTTCACATTGGAAATGTTAATCGAATGTATCTCAAACGTCTCTTTAGTTTCGGGAGGCGGAAATCAGCTATTGCAGGGAGTGTTCGGAGATGGCTATAAGACGGTCGTACTGAAGAATTCGAACCTGACAGGCGGGTATCTACTCGCTTTCAATGCCTACGTCACGAAAGGTGTGCCGGTAGCATTTCAGATATGGCGCCCGAACGGCACAAACTTGACACTTCTTAATGAGATGACGTATACACCACAAATTACAGGCGTCGTTACCGTAAGTTTTTAAAGATAAGAATGAAATAATAAAGCGATTATATGAAAGATAAATGCGAAATACACCATCATTTTTTAGGTTTCCGATTAAATTTGAAAAATATTAATTTTTTCGGTAGGTTTACGCCGACAAAGTAATGCCAGTTGAAAATGGAGATATGCTTGGCTTTACCAGTCTCGGAACGCAGAGTCCCATAGCCAGCTACGGGCTTCCTGGGCAGGAGACCTCACCGGTTTTAACTTTCACATTCGCGAATCCTACTGACAGAACTTCTATCGGACAAACTGAAATGAAATTCAAGGAGAAAAATAACGCATTCAAATATTCGTTATTGGTCACTCTTTCGTCCATATTAGTCGCAGGTAACTATCGTCTTCTATTACTTTAAAAATGACAGCAATGATGGAATTTCGGCAGTTAATGCAGAAGGAACCTTGAAAAATCACCCATACAGTATATCATCGAGGTATTTTCGGTGTCTTAATCTGCATAGGAATTTTTCTATGATTTACTTCAGCACCTGGTGGATCAAATGTTACTCTACCGGAAGTTCCCGTTGTTGAAGGAACGGTTTTAGGTAAGTACACATTCGTTTAAATTAAGAGGATGGTAGCCGATTTCTTGATTCTGTCTTTCTCACTAGGTGAATATTTTTACATCTAGAATGTATAACTTATACGGTACGAATTTCTTTCGATATAGCCCGAATCAGCCACCAATAACCCGTATACGGCCCGTCGTATCCCCCTGAGAATATTGAAAATTAACATATTCGATATCAATTCCTTTTTGCAGTTTCTTCGGCCGGAAATCCATCGATATCGCTGAACGACCCCGCGGCCAAACAGGGAGAAACTGGATTCTTCGTGGATATCTTTGATTCCATTGATCTACCGGCCGGGTACCTGTATAGATTTACAACAACGGTGAAAACATCAGACGAAGTACGTCTGCAGATCTATCGCCCTGACCTCGTCGATAAAAACAAATACGAGTTGATCTTCGACCAGCCCTTTAGAGCACCGTTTCCTGGCACTTTCGTGGTAAATATTAACTGCATAATTAGTTTAAGTCAAAATTAGGATAAATATCACGGTTCAAATTAGCGCAAAACAGTTGCCACAAATTATTGTTCTTAATCACTTTCTTTGAACTGCATCTGATCAAATCTAGCGAACCCTGGTCTAGTACGTTGAAAGTAAGCGCGCTCACCAGTAGACCCATAGAACTATTCCGCTTGACCAGTAGTAATTCAGTTTGTCGTATATGCGTAACACGGAGTCGAAACGTATCTTCCTTGATCAGTAAATGCCATCGTTCATAGATGAGTTGATTAATTTAGATATTAGGTTTCCATGGGTACCTTTATAATTGAAAGCTTCAAAATGAGACCAGGCAAAAGCCCATAATTGGTCCTAACGTCCTTTAAGTCTTAAATTATTTGTGTTGCGAACATATTTGGCCGTCAGGGATTGTTTTTGAGTCGGAATTTAAAAAAGAATAAGGCAGTTGCTTGAATCTTAAAACTATAGGTATATGGCGATTCAAAATACGGTATCAAGCCAAGGAGACAAAGGCGAAGCATCGATACGTACGTAAAAGCTGGCACGACTCTAAATTTTCCTATCAAAGCCGGGGATAAGCTGGCTTTCTCGTCAGGAACTGCTTCAAATCCTGTCGTGTACGTTCCCGGTTACGATAGCGATAGCGGAAGCAAAATGAAAACGTTAGATACCAAGACCGGCGGACCTCAACTCGGAAGTAGTGTAGAAGTGGTCAATAGGCTGGATGGTTACCGTTTCGCAGTTCGAGTCGATATCTGTACGTATTAGTGAAGGAATTATTGCCTTCGAATCATCTCATCTTTTTGCATTCGAATTATATTTTATTTATTGCTACAATGTATTTATTTTGTATCAGCTTATTCATCGTACATATTTTCACGAGCTCTCGATATTTTCAGCGGATGTGCCTTTAACCGAACCAAATACAACAAGTAAGTTACACATTTTCTGGTATGGGCCAAAAATGCTATATCTTCATCGAATATTGACGTGATAATGTGGGAAGTATATCGTCATCTCAGTTCTGAACAAAAATGAACTCAATCGAACTATCATTCTGAAAACAGGAAACAGTGACGGACAAAGCCGCCCCACTTTTTGCTTAACAAAATATTTTTCAAAGCACGCTGTACCGCGTAGCAGCTCGTCGTTCTCTGTACTAGGTGGTTGGCTCACGGCTTCTCATGCTTCTGTGAATGAGACCGTGAAATGGCCCCAAAACGCATCTCCGGCGATTGAATTTTCAAAATTTTTCTAGCGGAGGGCCCCCAGACCCCCTTCAGAAATAAGCCTCGCCACTGAAAAATTCTTTCCGACGGCTCTGGAAAAGATTTTACTTTTTACGATTCGAATGGAGTCGAATAATTGGCTGTATGTAAAACTTAGACTGCAATATTTTGATTGCTAGCCACCATTTTTATTCGGGTACTTTTGTGTTGGGTCATTTTTCCCTTTTCTAAAAAACTATTTGTGATGCGTGTTTTATCATTTTTCGACGGTCCTTGGATTCAAACTACCGAAACTCAGACTTCATTTCTCAAAATTGCAACAATGAGACGTGAGAGCGATGTAATATTATAACCGTCGTCAAGTTTTGTCTTTGAAAAAAATTTGGGGCTTGACATTCGTAATTCTTAAAGACAATTTCCCAAAATATTCTAATTCCAAAGGAATTTTGCGCTCGAACGCCTTCTTTGAAATGAGATTTAAAATCTGAAGATATCTTGCTGATTTTTCATTCTATGACTTTCATTGCAGTGCGTCTAATGTCACTCCCGAGTTTCGGCGCTGTTTTCTATTCGTATGTTTGAGTTCATTGGTTTCATTTTCTCATATTCACTGTATTTTTCTTTGAAAGTTTCCACGCACGGCCATACCAGCGGACCAGTCAGCAGCGGCGGTTACGAAACTGCGGCACCTGGCAAACGGATATACATATACGAGGACTCGGACCTTCCCGACGGTTACGTGTATCGATTCAACTGCTTCATGAATCTGAACGAGACTGTGAAATTCCAAATTTATCGGCTGGAATCGACGAACCCAAATCAATATAAGCTAGTCGCAGAGCAGCCATTTACGCCTAATTCCAGAGAACAACCGCCCGATTCATATACGGTAAGTCGTGACATGATGATCTTGAAAAGTTCCATCCAACTTTTGGTATCTTTTTCATCGCAAGAAACTATCCAAGACGTTTCGTGATACCGCGTGAATCACAGTTGTCGTACAGTCGCTTTTGGTTCAGATTAACAATATACCTCATAACTTCTCGCCGTGAAAAAGGACAGATCTTAAGATATGAAGTGTTCCGGTACGTGAATAGATCATCTGGGAATGGATTACTTTTCAATAAAAAAAAACATGGAAATTGTATCCAAATTTCGAAAAATCTTGACCAAAATGTTTTGACACTGCAGTTTTGGCAGGCACTTTGAAAATTTTAGGGGTACGGGCCTGAAATTGTATCAATTGACTTTGTGGCCTGATTTTGCAAAGTAAGGGGCTTTTCCAACTACGTTTGGTCCCTCACTTGCAGACTGTTTATAAACGGTATTTTGACTGGCGTAAATTAGAAATCTAAGAATGTGAGACTCGCTGGTAATGTATATGACTTAATTACTGTAAATGGTACTTTCATTGATTATTTCTTTTCCGTAAAAGGTATATCCAGCGGAAGGTGCCGCAATAGCCGTTAAGAAAGGTGACAAATTTGGATTCATGATAACGGACAGGAACCCGATTTTTGCGAAGCTTCAAACGGTTTCTCAGATTACGACTGTCGACGTGATCGGCGCCGACCCGGTAGTCGGGGGCTCTGTCTTTCCTACTGGAAAACTAGTGAAGGATGCCGACTTCCAAGCCAATGTTGAAATAGGTGCGTTGAGAGGGTGACGCTTTTTCCTTGTGCCGTATATGGTATTTTTTATCGTAAAAAATATCATTTCACATCGATTTCAAATACGTGTATTTTCAGGTTCACGATATTTGAAACGACCCACTTTATCGACCGTGCGAGTTGGAAACCCGGACACATCCTCGAGGTTAACGAATGAAGCTCCAAGCATCATTCAGTCTTACATTGTACGCGGAAAACCGATACCGAACGACGGATTCGTACAGAGATTCAACGCTTACCTAGCCAATAATGAGTCGGTAAATCTGCAAATCTGGCGCCCGGTGAATGTTGGACAAGGCGAATACTTCGCTCTGGTCGGCGAAGTGCCGTTTTCTGCACCCTCGGGGCCGCGTGAATACAGGGTACGAAACGTTTTCTAACAAGCGTAGTACATAAAAAGATATGTACTAACCCCGTGAAAATGTTGCTGTAGCAAAAAAGTGAACAGTTTTTGATAGGTATTTACCCAGCGATAGATAAGTCGAATTCGTTGAAAATTTCACTTGCCCAGAGAAATCATCAGCAAATTTACAAAATATTTGAGAGATCAGTCGTAAATTATGCAAGGATCTCTAATTTCAAAACAGCGTGTAGAATGCATGATGAAGATCACATTGAGCTTGAAATTGCATTTGTGACATACTGTTTACAACCTTGATTGTATCACAGAATAATTATCAGTCGTGAGTATGCATTATTTTTTTGTGAGTTAGTAGAATACTGGTCATGTTTTTCAGGTTTATCCGCCGAACAAAATAACTGTGAAAACTGGCGATTATATTGGATTTACAACCATCGGTGACAACCCCATTACTTTCAAGTATTTGAATATTCCCCCGCCGCCCAATTCGGACGTCATCGAGATACGTAATCTGAAAAACGAAGAGGTACCCACTGAAGGTCAAGTTTTACAAGAGACCGGCATCTCCTACACAAAACTGTACCCGATAAACGCCGATATAAGTGAGTTTGAACTCAACGGATTTCATTCTTCGGATTTCATTCACGTTTTACAAAAAAAGTCAGGACGGAAGATGATTTAACATACACTAAATTTATGACGAAATAAAATCGATTAAGGAGTTGAACTATGCGAGAAAAAGGAAAGTGGACTGCGAGAAATATATTTTGGTTAAATTGGGAATACAAATAAAAAGTAAAAAAAAATACTAGAAAAAAAGATTGATGGGAAATGTGAAAAAATTTGGTTTTGATTATCATATGATTTGTACATTAGGTTCTGAATACGTACTGCCTCCTATTGGTGGCCCCGGAGCAACCGGTGCAACTGGAGATGCGGGTGCCCAAGGATTGCCCGGAGCTTCCGGTGTACAAGGAGGTATTGGCCCGGACGGTCCCGGTGGATCTACGGGGGCACAGGTAATCCAGACAGAAACTTCAGCATTTATTTCGATTACTGACAGTGCAATTGCCAATGCGTCATTTACTGATTGTCATTTGTTTTTCCTGTATATATTAGGGTGCTTCTGGCGTTAAAGGTGAACAAGGAGATGCAGGAATAAAAGGGCCGAAGGGACAGACCGGAGATCAGGGTGCAATCGGACCTCCGGGTATAGATGGCCAACAAGGCAACCAAGGACCTGTTGGTAAAAAGGGAGTCACAGGTTCGAGGGGTATTCCCGGACCACCGGGAAACGCTGGACCAATGGGTATTACTGGAATAAAAGGTAAAATTATATTTCCTAGCTCATGCTTAGATAAGAGTTGGTGGTATTTAGGGAAGTACGACAAACTCCCTAGTTTATCCAACTGGTTTACTTTTAATCCGATTAGTTACGTTTTTGCACTAACATTTCGATGAACTATAATTCAATCATTGTCTTGCAGGCGTTACGGGAAATCGCGGTACACAAGGCAAACGTGGAGACAAAGGGCCCCCAGGTGACGATGGATTTACTGGTGCTACGGGTCCGTTTGGCCAACAAGGGCCGCCTGGAGCTTTCAAAGGTATAGAGGTTTTATATATTTATTCATTTATCTATTTTTATTTCTAGTTTATTTGATAAATTACAACAGTTTGTTCGATGCACTTATCATATCGAGATTACTTGATTGAGTTAATAATCATGATTTACATACACTGATCGAATTCTCAAATTTTTCAGTGACAAAATGTGGTAACAACAATGGAGGATGCGACCATCTATGCATAGATCAGTTTCCTTGGTTTCAATGTAAATGCAATCCCGGATACAAACTACAAGAGGACGGAAAAACCTGTTTAGGTAAATGCCAATTAAGCTTTCTCCTCGGCAAGGGGTTGCGGGGAAGTCTGCAACAGAACTTGAAATGTATATTTTTGCATTTACGTGCATTTGTAGATGTAAACGAATGCAACATGTATAATGGCGGTTGCACGAGAACGTGTGGTCACTCGGAAGGTAGACCGATATGCAGTTGTGGCAAGGGATTCACGTTATCCGACAACAATAAAACATGCACCGGTAATCATTTGAAATGAAATGCTTAACACTCTGAAATAGAATATGAAAATCAAAATGCCTGCCCTAAGCTTTTACATGCAAATAATGGCTTATTCCTTTTTGTTTTACTATATAGATACTACATATTAGTAAGTAATGTAAATACTCATGAAATTGCGATTTCGTTATTTTCTTTTAGACATAGATGAATGCGAGTCCCCAAGTCGTTGCAAAGCATCAGAGATTTGTATGAATTTTGAAGGCACGTCGACGTGCTACGCGCCATCCGAGGACGAAAATAATAAACCATCAACAGGTAAGTTAATCTACATATGGTATGCTAGAACGGAAAGGCGTCTTGAACAGAAAATGAATTTATAACATCTCGGATTTGTGACGCTTTGGCGCGCCATAATCTGGACACGTGAAAGAGTAAGATAAAAAGCTCAGGCTCAAAATTGTCTCTTATCCTGTTGTCCCTGTACAACGATTCTCGTGCGACCGATTTCTTTCGTTGTGAAATTTCTTATCAATTTCATTTCGCTCTAAGGGGTTTTGGATTAGTTTTCGAGACTAATCGTTGTTAGTCTTGGGTTTAGTAACGAATGTTTATCGATAGATTTCAGATGAGTAAGTGAATATATCGTTTTCTTTTAGGGGCGCAATCTGATTATAAATCAACGTTTATCAACAGAAATATGTTCATAGCTTTGATCGTTTGGGCGATATTGTTATCGCTGGGCTGTTTCATACTGTTGTTAGTAATATTGTGCAGCAACACGCAACACAGACGACGCATTGAACCGGATATGATCAGCGTCGCCCCGTCGACGAGAAGGATTTCACAAGCGACCCCGTCTGCTGGCGGGCGGGAAGAGTTTGCATTACCGGAATTCACCGAAATCTATGACAACGCAGGTGCTGATATTTAAGTCGACAAAACTTTGTCGTAAAAGATGAAAAATGTTAAATAACCTGTAAAACAATAAGTTAGGATGATGATAGTTTTCCAGTTTTAACGAGCGGAACCTTTTTGGTATCGGCAGCTTATGAGCGAATCCACAGTATTGAATTGTCTGTTTTCTGCATTCCAAAAAGTGATAACTGTCAGTTTCCAGTATTATATAGTTAAGTAATACCTACATGTCTAGGTCAGAATATTGTTTTTGCAAATTTCACATAATACAAGCGAATATATATATACAAGATATTGTAAAATAAAAGCCGTGAAACCCTAAGAAAAGCTACTGAAATAAATTTTGTTAATCTTTTAATCTAAAAAAGCGTCTTGTCTTATATTAAGAAAATGTCAACAGAAACCGTTAGAGGGTAGCCGTGGATTCTGATTCAGAGTGGTCTAGGGGTTATGGGAGTCATGGATGTTCCGGATTCGAAGCCACATCGTTTATTGCGCTTGTGTGTAGTCTCCGTACCTCAGATGCTGAATTAGAGGATGGACATGGGGTATCCCAGGCTCAACATCAATCACTTGTTCATGATTGTTCGAAGTAGGCTACCCCCGAATAGGTTTGAAATTTTGGCACCAGCGGAATTCCTGTGAACTAATTAATGTAAGCGACATATTTAAAAGAATAAATCCCCCAAAACGATCCAAGACAGAAATCAATAGACATCAGTAACAATACTGCGGAGTCTCCTTTCAATTCTAAAGCTTTTCTGTCAATTCTTGGCAAGTGTAAATGTAAAATGGTTTACATACCCACTTGGTCAGTTTAAACACTTATTTGAGATAAATATACTCAAAAAATTAAGCGAAATATTCAGATAATAAAACAGGACACTGACGACCCTATAGAAACGACTATATTTTTGAACCAGTATAAGCTTTATATATTCGTTTGACAGTTGTTTCTAAACGTTGAATCCGTCAACGTTGGGTTCCAACCGATCCGAGGGAGTGCGTAACGTGTCTCTTGAGTTCATTTTTCGACCACATGCCTCAGTACTTAAACATTACCGAATGTTGGACGTTGAATTATTTTAAGTCGGTCGTTATAACCGAAAGTTCGTTAGAAAAGGATCGTTGCTTCCGATGATACGTATCAAACTGTAAATGAGCGAGGATTTGGCCTGGGATTTTTATTTTGTACATAACACGCAATAGTCCTTCAGAGGTTCCACTGTACATAACATCCTCGCTTGCCAGTATCTGGTATCGCTCAGTTCGGGAACGACTTTAGCTTAGTGAGTTCGAATCCCTTGACGGGTGAAGATGCTGTACATACATACTAACTTGGTTAAGTCCTTATCGTCACATACTTTAAGGCTGGCTTATGTCGACAAGCAACGCGACGCCTACCGACGCAACTGGGTTTATCGCCGATTAGCGGCAACTAGCGGTCTACGAGAGGCCGCCAGTTGCTGCTCTATCGGTTCGACATAAGCCGGCTTGCGACGGCAACCCGACGCCTACCGACTCGTCGCAAGCCGTATCCTATGGTGGCTGATTAGGGCCAAGTTTAAAAAAAAAATTCCGAGCAATATACCATGCAAAAAATGTATTGCTTCGTTTCTGCGTGGCGCAAAAAATTTACCGCGCAGAAACGCGCCAAAACGAGCGCAGAAACGAACTTCGTTTTAGCGCCCGTTTTGGCGCGTTTTAGCGCGGTGATTTCTCGTTTTTGCGCCGCGCAAAAACAAACTTCGTTTCTGCGTCCGTTTTTGCGCCGCGTAAAAACGAAATTTACCGCGCAGAAACGTGCTAAAACGAGCGCAGAAACGAACTTCGTTTTAATTAGTATCACGAGATGAACCCTGGCGAAGTTCGAAGTTCGAAAAACGAAGTTCGTTTCTGCACTCGTTTTAGCGCGTTTCTGCGCGGTAAATTTCGTTTTTGCGCCACGCAGACTTCGTTTTGCGCGGCGCAAAAACGAGAAATCACCGCGCGCTCAAACTCGCCAAAACGGGCGCAGAAACGAACTTCGTTTCTGCGCGGTAAATTTCGTTTTTGCGGACGCAGAAACGAAGCAATATATTTTTTGCATGGTATATTGCACGGAATTTTTATATAATATACATAGTACAAATTATGACCGCTAGTTAGCGTCATTAGTAATCAGTCAATAGCCGTAAATTAGATGCAAACAAACTTAGCAATGTAAATATTGATAGAAACGAACGTATTTGTACATATTGTAGTCTTAACAAAATCGGTGATGAATTCCATTTTCTTTTTGAGTGTTCCAAACTATACAATATACGAAGAGTTTTCTTAACACCTTTTTATGTAAATAGACCAAACACTTTTAAAATGTCACAATTATTTAATGCTGTAAATAACAATATATTAATTAAACTCGCTAGATTTGTAAATGCTGGTCTCAAGCTACTTAAGTAAAATTCATGTATACATATCTGTTATCTCTATTATTATTCTATTCTATGTGTATCTCTGTTTTCTTGTTTTTAAGTTTTGTAAATTATAAATTATTTATTTATTTCCTGAATAATTTACATCAATAAATAAATACCAGACAAAATTACAATAGATGATTAATTTGGTTCATACAAAATATATATAAACTGATGTAAAATAACAGCAGGGCAACCAGAGGAAAGCAGAGCTTGTAATATCAGGCACCCCAAAAGGAACAAATAGAGATGAAATACGCATGATACACACAAACACACACACACGCACACACACTCGCAAGCAAGCAGCACACACGCACACACCAAAACACCCACCACATATCAGAAAACCACACACATATATTCACACACATTTACAAGTAGACACACACACAAAAATGTATACATATAAATACATAAAGTTATACCTTGGAGTTTATTCCAAGGTTATACATACATCATATGAGCATAAGTAAGTACCATTTGAGAAGGTCATTGCACCTTATACATAATTATCATTATTATTATTTTCATGAATAAACTGTAACGATTAATAATGAGAAAGTAAAATTTTTTTTGTTCGATTTTTGAAACTTTCAATAGAAGGGGAGTTTTTAATTGAATCATTCATAATATTCCAAATATTTGGACCGTTGACTTTTATTGAAAAACCTTTTAGATTTGATTTGAATGAGTCAGGGCGGATGTTGTTGCTGTTTCTAGCGTTGTATCCAACGTCATTCGTCTTAAAAAAATTATTGAACATCTCAGGTAACTTGTTATTGACATATAGATACATGAATTGTCCAATTTGAAAATTGTTTATATCTGCCAATTTAAGAATTTTTGCAGACTTAAATAATGGTGAGGTATGGGCTCTAAAATCGGTTTTAAAGATAATGCGGACCGCTTTCGTCTGGAGAAGTTCCAGCTTTCTTAAGTTTGAAGGATAAGTATTACCCCATACAATATTACAATAGGTGAGATGGCAATAAATGAAAGAATAATACAACTGCAGTAAAGTTGTTTTTGACAAAATTCCATAAAGTCTACCCATTATACCAATGAACCGTGATAGTTTAGTACAGATGCTATTAATGTGTGACTTCCAAGTAAGCTGGTCGTCAACTTGAACGCCTAGAAATTTTGTTGTCGAGACTTGTGATATAGACATATTGTTGATTTTGATAGAAATTGAGTGTTTATGTTTAGCACGACTGAAAAACATGAAATGAGTCTTTTTCAAATTCAATGAAAGCCTGTTTGCCCGAAACCAGATATTCAGTTTGTGTAGTTCTGTATTTACTATTATAGTTAACTCATTAATATTGATATGAGAAGTGAATACATTAGCATCATCAGCAAACATGATAAGATTAAAAATGCTTGATGCGTTTGCAAGGTCATTTATATATAATAAGAAAAGGATCGGCCCCAAAATAGATCCTTGAGGCACTCCACAGAATACAGGATAGCTAGTGCTAGTAGTCTCTTTAAAAAGAACAGTCTGAAAACGGTTTGAAAGATAGTTTCTAAACCAGAGTAATGGCGTACCTCTGATGCCATAATGGCAAAGTTTAGACAATAGAATTTCATGATTCACTGTATCAAATGCACGCGAAAGGTCTAAAAATATTCCTATAGTTGATTTGCCATTGTCTAAATTATTGATAATTTTATCTATGATAACAGTAATAGCCATGTTGGTGGAATGGTCTTTTCTAAATCCAAATTGACATGGAGATAGTATTTTATACTTGTCCAAAAAACTTATAACTCTTTTGTAAACTACTTTTTCTAAGATCTTGGAAATACATGGGAGTATTGATATTGGTCTGTAGTTTGAAAAATGTGAAACATCTCCAGATTTGAACAAAGGTAATATCTTAGATATTTTGAAGGATTCAGGTACTTGTCCATTAATCAAACTTAGATTTAAAATATGAGCTAACGGCCGAGATATAGCGTCAATTACTCTCTTAAGGATCTTTTGATTGATACCATCATGACCAGTGTTATTACTATTTTTAAATTTTGAAACAATATTTTCAATTTCCAAAGAATCTGTGGGAGAGAAAAAGATATTATTTTGTTGTGGCGGACCCAGAAAAGAGAAAAATGTTTTGTTAGTAGGTAAAATATCATTGGCTAGATTTGGACCCGCTTGTGCAAAACACTTATTAAATTCATTGGCTATACTAACATTATTTTTGTACATAACACCATTCTGTTCAAAAACATCAGGATATTTAGAATTTGATGATTTTCTATTAATTAGGTCATTAATTATTTTCCAGGTTTCCTTGGGATCTCTCGCATTGTTTAACATAGAGTTATAGTGAAGCGTTTTAGCCTTTTTGATACAAGTATTAAAAACGTTTCTATATCTATTGTAGATATCTCTATCAGTTTGAAGTTTACTAGACAGGTATCTTCTATAAAGAGAATCCTTCTTTTTCAAAGAAATCAATAAACCGTTAGAAAACCATCCGTGTTTCTTGTCCCTATATATCGAAAACTTTCTATTGATTATAGGGAAACATTCCGTGTAGTATTTATAGAATACATCATAAAAAGAGTTATAGGCAACATTAGCATCATGAATATTAAACACATGAGTCCAATCATGTGCAATTAGCTTTCGTTTAAATCGAGCGATATCATGATCTGACATTTTTCGATAACTAACTGTCCTAGTTGATGTATGGTTGACTTTGATTTCTGGCATAATTGCAAAAATTGGAAAGTGGTCAGATATATCATAGATCAGAATCCCTGAAATTGCATCGAAACTAGAATAACAGTTTGAATATATATTGTCAATAAGAGTAGAAGATCTGTCGGTTACTCGTGTTGACTTATCTATTAAATTCGTAAAACCAGTTGAAAGCATATTAAAAATAAAATCTCCAGTCGGTTTATGAGAGTCGGCGTTGAAAAGATTTATATTGAAATCGCCCAAAATGAAGCACTTACGCCCTGCTCTAGTTAAGTTTTCTAAGAGTGGTAGAAAATCAGTATTAAAGTTATTGACACTTGCATCAGGCGGTCGATAGATAGTGCCAACAATATGTTTTGACATATTATGTGGTAATTGGATTTCTATAAATAAACTTTCGAATGTGTCATTTACACATGTAAAATCATCCAGTATCCTAAATTTAATGGTGTTGTGGACAAACATCGCTATTCCACCACCACGTGTATCCTGTCTACTTATGAAAATCGACTCATAATCAGGCAAATTATACATTGACTTGTTGTCATGTTGAAGTTTAGTCCACGTTTCAGTAAAAGCTAAAATCCCAAAATTGAAACAGAGGGAGTGTAAATATAATTGCAAATTCTCAAAATTCTTATTAAAACTCCTTATATTTAGATGAAACAAGGAGAAGTTTGATAATCCAAACTTTGATAATTGCGTTAAATCCTTATAATATTTACTACTTGAACCTACGATAAACTCAGGATGTGCATGACTGGCCATCTGCTAGTGGAATTGAAGCGTGATAGTAATACTTCGACGGCACTCACCGTTACATAATAAATTTCGCTCATTATGAACAAAGTACGCATATGTATACACAAAAAAATCAATGAAAACAAAGAAAAATTGACGATGTAGAAAATATGTGATCACAGCACATACTATTAGCAATAAACCATACCGAGTAACTAAAGCCACGAGCATATGAAAGGATTAGCTCCTCCTAAATAATTTTAAGATGCTAAATAATAATTGTTATCAAGGAATTATGATTTGACAGGATTAATCAAATTAGGATACACGATTCAATATCTCATCAAAATCTGCATAGCCACTAAGATGGTGCTTCATGTTGTTAATGATGGCCATAATTTTACCGTCATTCGACCATGATGCTGAAACCGCTTGATGTTTGTTCAGGTACTTCAGGAATTGAGCTCTGCCGCGGGTTAAATCCTCAGAGATACTAGTTTTGGATCCTTTTAATTTTCTACGCTGCTTGATAACCAGCTCGTTGTCGGTATGACGCACAAATTTGACGATCATTTGTCTCGGAACACGCGGGTCTCTAGATGGTTTTCCTATTCGATGCGCTCGGTCGATGCCAGACGGATTGATATCAATGTTCAGGGAGTCTTTGAAAAATTTCGTACATTTTTCAAGCGGATTTTCGTCTGGAAGTTCGTTGAGTCCAAAAATACGGATAGAGTTTCTTCTAGTGTACATCTCTAATTCTTCGTAGTACGCATCAATTGCCGAGAGTCTGTAATCGACGTCTGAAAGTGACTTATCTATTGCACGACATTTTATTGTACAAATTCTTGTAACCTCTATGTACCAATGTTTGGTTAGAGCGAAATAAAATAAACCTAAACCTAAACCAATAACTTTCAAAAATTCAAGCAATTCCATACGTAAACCAAACCTTCAGCACGGCAGAGGACCGGACCGAAGATCTAGAAACGAAATGGGTAGAATTATGGTGTGAGTGGCCATCTTATTCTTTATAGATGTCGCTAGCCATTGTATTCAAAACAGAATCAGAAAGATCAAAGTCTTAAAGAAATAGCTTTTCTAATAGAAATATATTTCCTAATAATTCAAATTTATTCTCGAAGTACTTATCACGAAACCATTTGAGCCGTTGCAGTTGCCAGCAATCGCAACCGACATAAGCAGGGAAGCAACTGGGAGGATCTCATATCCCGCTAGTCGGCCTCAGTTGCTGCGGATCGGAGCGCAGTCGAAATAAGCGATCGCGGTTGCTCTCAGTTGCGTCGGCAGGAGTCGGTAGGCGTCGCGTTGCTTGTCGACATAAGCCAGCCTTTAGCCTTTCGTCACGATTTTCGACATGTAGAGCATTTCAGATTAAATCTATTCGTCACTTGGATGTCAACATAGTACAATCTCAGCTATGACGACCTAAGCGAGTTCAAAAGTATTTTGATGGATTTAAACAAATGGGTATTAAAAAAACCCGAAAAGGTCACCAGTCCGCCATCTTAAAAGTGAAAACGTCAAATATAACGATGGATGGATGGGACGACGATAATTTACCCATCGCGTCTTTCGATTAAGGGCGAAGCACTGGAAAAAAACGCAACTAGAAGAATATAAATTTCTTTCATACTTTTTTCCTATATTTCTTTCTATAAGAGAACATTTCATATATAAATTCTATTGAAAAAATAAATCAAAACATGCAATATTGAGACTATACTAAAATGTCTAAAATTAAATTCGATCAGACAATAGATTCATGCATGATTGTTAAGTCAGAAAATTGCTAAATTACATGTACCGGCATAACAAAAATGATCAAATTATCAGTATACAGTATGTACACGTGCAGGTTAAAAACCATTTGGCAAGAATTTACAATATTTCTGCATTAAAACATTTTTCGTAATACATATACATATTAACTACATAACGGTATTAAAAAAATAAAATTGCAGGGATTCTCTGTAACACAAAAACCCACCCAATCTAGATAATTTAGGACCTAACATCGGGATCAAGCAAATTCCGGATTCAAAGTAACTTCACCGGTCCATAGATTTAAGTACCGTACCGTACAAGTTTAAGCCAAACCGGATTGAGACATATGGCAGTTTTTGTGAATAGTGTTCAACTGTATAATAAAAGACAATAAATCTGAATAGCGGGACAACACACAATGAATAATCCGGTTGAGTTATTTCGATGCCATCACCGTTGATTGTGATGTTCAATGAAAGGATGATCGTACTGCAGCCGTTTTCCCTGTATTAAACATTGGATGGCCCATTCGATGGACACCAAGGGAATTTCCTGTATTTCCGCCCATTGTGAAGTACTGACTGGACAAGAAGCATCTGTCACTATCACTTCCGGTACAGCTTCACCTGTAAAAACGAATACACAAAAAATATCTCAATTTCAGTAAAAAGATAGAAATAGAGTAGACTCCGCCTTACTTAGTAGCATTGGACTGTATATATCACTCAAGATGACTGCATACTGAGCCAAGAATCGAAGGTTTTGTGAAATAAATTTCAGTTAATTCACTGATATTATTGATTTGAGCAGTACTGTATAAGGGGGAGTCTAAATTGGTTCCTGTTGGCCTTAAATCTTTTTTCAAAATTCAAAATAAACTTACCTTCAGCTGGAACAATGTTTTTCGGTAACTTGGTAATCACTTCACAGCCGGCTGTTATCAAAATTGCCGTCCACGCTTCTTTCAATTTTTTATCAGCGGATGCGAAAAACACAACCAATCCACTCAGCGGTCGGGCCTTACTGATCCTAAAACAATCATTCAAAAAATTCAAATCAAATCTATCAAATGTTTACTGGCAATCATGATGATACTGTTCCTTATTTCTGGGCAGTTTCAACAAACTGCTTCATCCTCAGTGATCGGTGGTAAAATGTGAACAATGCCTGGCTATGTAATAACTCTATTGCCAGCTATCAGAGATAACTTATTATATAATAGCAACAAGGGAAGAATCATAGTCGTAAAAGTTTATCATTATAAGAATAGGTGATAAAACTAGGAATGAGGCAAATCCTTGAATGACCCCAGCCTGAAATTCCCTGCCACATGTGAACGGGGTTGTGGTGAATGCGTTGGACTAAAGTGGAGCCAGGGTCATAAAAATTGCCTAGAATATTGAGTATTGTATCTTATTCATTAGAAATAGAACATCAATAAGTCTGTTAAGGAGAGCAGAAATCGTTACCATTCAATAACGCATTCATCTTGATCAATTCCAGCCGGCAACAAATAGTTCTTGTACGATAACAGTTGGTTCTACAAAACAGAAAATGCCAAGTTATTAACATAGAATCTATGACGATGATTAGCCTTGGACAATCAACTGTGGAAAAGTAATTTTCAGAATTGATTAGGCATTACGGCACAAAATTTCATTTAAAGAATTCGTGAAGATTCCAACGAAGAATTCATTTGGGATTCCCTACTATGATAACATCATACCAATCAACTAGGTCATGTAGAATGTTTGCTGGTATGACGATAAAGGCAAAGTTTTCAAATTTTGTTTGCTACAACTATCTTATAGTTTAATATCCCCGAACCACATAACTTTTCCATTATCTATATGACTAACATACACAACTTTATCATGGCTTTCGATTTTGGAAAATTTCAACAACCAAATGTTAATATTTTCGCGAATGCTTATAAAAATAAACGGGGTTGCCCAATATCTTAATCATCGCAAGTTAAACTTACCTTTTCACAGCAATCCAAAATCCACTGGTGTGAAACCGGTGGTATACTGCTGGCTAAACAGTGAAAATACTTTATAGTTCTTTGATATGAGTCCGATATCAATAAGACCTCCGTCGCGGCCGCTATCTTAAATGGTGAAAAAAGAAAAACCCTTTAACAGTTTCTTTCATTGTGAGATTGAATGAGATAGCCAAAAGAAGGCGGCGAAAAGCCATAATAAAGATGGCTAAAAGACTTTTTTATTCTTACCATTGCTGGGTCAACCTTTTCGAGTAAAATACCGCTTCCAGTCGTGATTAACTTTCGAATAAGATCTTTGTCGAATTCTTCCGTGCCTGCTAATCAACCAATATGCGGAACGATGGTCATTTTGAAACACATTTTTACCACATGGTACAACAATGAAGAGGTTTTTGTAAGATATATTTCCAGACAGTAATTTCATGACTCATAACTAAGCAACAACAGAAGTTCCATGAGATAAGTGTACACATACTTAAAGCAAATAAATGCTTACAGCTGGATTTGAACTATGATGTATATAGTTGATAACTACCTTCTTGGTGATTTTCAGATTTCCCGTGTGTCAGAACAAAGGCGTAACCCATGAACAACTGGCCGCTCTTTAGCGAATTATCTGTTGCCATTTCAGCAGTACTTGTCGAGGCTGCAAAATATTTCATGCCTAAAGATCTAGCATAGTCAAATTTCAAAGATGTTTGCTTGATTATGAAATATTATGAATATTGTTATAAAACCTCTTACCTACTACTACGTCGGTTGTCACATCTTCATCTCGTTTTGATTTTTTCACAGACGGAGTACTTGTTGCAGTCGGCTGCTTTATTTTGCGTTTTCGAGTACTTGTATCAGCAGGTTTAGTAGTCGAGGTTGCGGTTGTATCAAAATCGACAGCTGGAAGAGTTTAACACATAATGAATAAAGAAATAGTTTCGGATGCGCAATATCATAGATGGCTGGCTCAGCGGACGAGGATAGGACTGAGGATTTGAATCCTTTCTAGGCAAGGCAATAAGGGTCCAGAAATAATGGCTAGAGTCAAAATTGGCATAACTATACTAACTGATTGGTCAAGACTTTGAATTAAAACGTGACTGAAACACAACTGATGCCGGCGATGATCATGCATTTCATCTTTGACCCATGAATCAAACTTTCTGGTCACAACTTTTAAACGGAAGCGGGTTTCACTTACCGGTAGCAACACTAGTAGCTGATTTCGCTGCCTGTTTTTGACGTTTAACGAGATTCAACCGGCCACCGCGTTTACCCCTTTTTTGCGCAACACTCGATGTGGGCGTCGTTTCCGCTTTCATAGTCTCTGCTTGAGTTGTCTCTAACTGGGGAGGCGTTTTAGTAGGAAATGGTGGTGACTTCGATGCACTAGTAGTGGCGGGTGATGGATTTCCC
Source organism: Tubulanus polymorphus (assembly GCF_964204645.1). NCBI lineage: Eukaryota > Metazoa > Nemertea > Palaeonemertea > Tubulaniformes > Tubulanidae > Tubulanus > Tubulanus polymorphus. Next base: position 9,163,347 of record NC_134029.1, on the reverse strand, counting down.
GATTCAGATATTTTCGATCTACGCACGCGCTTTCCTTCTACCAGATTATCTGAAAAGTCGGAAGTCATACACGTTAATCAAAAGCCAGTTTCCTACACAGAGGCTTGAGACGAGTGATTATGCAAGTAGACGAGGCCCTGTACTGCATAAACCTTGTTTACAGTGGCTCTTCAAGGCTCAGTTGCAATTTTGGATTGTTCCCATCATTTGATTATACTTTTGGCAAGCGCCTTGTAAGCATTTCAAGCAACTGCATTTTTAGCTACGTCTACACTAGCATTTTGTACCCGGGTTATGCATCTCCACTACGCTCGAAACACGGGTTCAATGCAGAGTTTTCCGCAAACCTGGGTTTTAGAAACAGGTTTTCATTGAACCCGGGTACGTTGAAACCCGGGTACAATGCGCTAGTGTAGACAAGGTTTATATTATAAACTGATTAACATACCTAGTGTGACATCTCCTAGTGTAGGGCAAGGATTTTTGACAGTGGTATAAATGGCTGGTCTTAAGAGAGGCTTTGCTTGAATTTTTGTCAGTATAACTTTACTGCGAGGAAACCTAGAATAAGAGATCAAGAATGACAAAAGTGAATGTAAAAATGGGCTACTTTTGTGTTTATTCCCCGCTTGATAGTAGACCTAAAACAAACCCTTTTCAATGTTTGCTAGGAACAGAAGATTGTCTCATATTTTATAATAATCAATTGCATTTTTTCATTAATTCTAAGTTTTATCAATCCAAATGTTATGGAGGAATCATTTAAAGATGGCAGAGAAAAGAATTTGTTGAAATACATACACTTCACTGGTTCCACTAATGAGTTTTATAGTATACGTGCAGTTCTCCAAGTCAGATGAGTCAACATGTTCAATAACCCCACGAATGTATTCATCATTGATACAAGCCATTACGTCCTGACCCATATTCAGCGTTCTCAACGGCAGAATATCAGTCAGCTTGGCAGGTCGAATATCACCATCATCATCGTAGTGTATGAGAAATCTGTAGAATATAATATACATCTTTTAAAATCCCCTTTCCCTATAGCGCCAAGCAGTTCAACTTTTCTCTAACCTGATTAAAAAGAACTATCAACGATTGGGCTTTAGACAATTTGGCCTATATGCTGATGAAGACCTGGCAAAAGCAGCCCGAAGATAGACCTTTGTTTATCCAGACACAAGATTTGCCTAGTTAGCTACAATGAATAACTTGCCACTGGCAAAGAGGTTTACCAATCAGAAATAATGAAGAGTATGCATTTCTTAGTTACGTACTTAGTCAATAGCCTGTCTTTGGTTGAACCGAATTCTCCATCATCAGAGAAATCATTGATAAATTAAATACTTAGATTATCAATTCAAGAAGTTCGCCGTGGTAGCCTTATTAGAAGAGCGAGAAAGCTAATTCTCCATAGGTATCATCAATTACCCCATTACACAAACCAAGTTTAAAAGAAATTTCATTTGATGTGTGTAGAGCTCTAACAAAAAATTCAATATGTCCGCTGTGGTGGCCATTTTAGATGAGCGAGAAATGTAATCTTCAATAGGTTTCATCCCTGGACCTACCCCATCAGAGCTACCCAATTTCTCAAGAAATTTGCAGGTTATTTGAAGTGTGTAGAACGCAAAAGCGGACCCGCGCATGTTGAGTAAAATATAATGTCACCCAAGGTGTCTCTCAAAAATTCAATACCGTACTCACTTTCCATTTGCCTCCCTACAGATAATATGACCTGGATAATAGAATCCATCACTCCACTTGGCCATGACCGCTACACCTACAAAGCAAACAAAATATCTAAAATCATATTTTCTCTGTAGTACATTTATTTCTGAAAAACTAGAAGTATGAATAAAATGGAAAAGCAATACATTAACAAATATTCAAAATATATCTATATGGCAGAAAATAAAGTCATAATGGACTCAGATAATGTAAGCCCAAATAATGTACCTGAGTCAAGAACAACTGGCTCATCCGAGTTACTATCTGTAGCCGACTGCAAACATGATTTTCCTGGCAATGGAGCTTCTGGTATTTCTGGACTATGAAATGAAAACGAAACAACGTGAAAATATGAAAAATATCACCGCAAATTCAAAATTCAGATACTATAGTTGTAAACAGTAGGAAGAATATCAAACATGACTTCTTCACAACAATGTATGCAATGAACAGCGAAGAAATGCTAAAAACATCTTTCTTTCAATGCGCTTTCCTGCCGAGTATACTGGACTAAAGGTGGTAGTTGTTAAAACTCTAAAGGTGGTAGTTGTTAAAACACTAATGCTATTAAAATGTCAATGTTTTCCTTTCAAGTTCTCTGAAGACTAAAATGAAGGTTTATTTATTTATGGTTATTGGAAAATTAAAAACTGTTACAGGCAACAGTTTTTAATTTTCCAATAGAAAAATATATAGTCGTTACATGTGATATCTTATTAGCAGGGCCAATGATATGGTAGATTGGAAAGTTCTAAAAATGAAATTCGGTTAAAGTGCTTGCTCCTTAGCATATGTGATTCCAGTGTTGCTACATATATATTCATACATATACACCACATACATATAGATACGTACATATTTGCAGTGAAATAATTGGATTCAGATGTCTATTAAAAGATCGAATTTTCTGAATTGTGATATCATGAAAAAAATCATCTAAAACTACATCTACACCGAGCCGTAAGGCATCGTGTAACAAAATCCTCATTAAAACGAGACAAGCTTCGCGGAGTTGATTGAATTTCAGCAATAGCTAATTTCAGGATATGTCAGATGCGCGCTTGAATAACACGGCGGACTGTCCGACTTTTGGGAGCGGGCGCTGGCGGATGAATGCGTTTGTTTTACCGCCGTTTATTTTCGTAGGAATCACATTGAACTTGTTGGTTATTTTGATTTTCGTGCGTTTGAAATACAACCATCGATCGGCATTTCTACTGACCGTGTTAGCGGTTATCGATAATCTGTTCTTAGTCGCACAATTCATCCTCGAATCATTTCGTTATTTTTTGCTGTTCGCGAAAGTCGGCAACGATGCCATGGCGCGTTATTGGCCATGGAACGTCAAACCGAAAATTTACATCGGCTCAGTCATATTCTACAAAGCGTCTCTGCTGTTAAGAAACTGGTTTACCGTTTTGATACAAGTCGAGCGTCTTATTACAATTTTAATGCCGCTTAAAGCAGGGATAATAATCACTACGTCAAGTTTGAAAAAAGCTATATTTCTGACCGCATCTTTATCTGTTTGTTTTGGCATGTACTACCCTGCCACGCTCACCACAATGTACAAACATGGAAACATATGCGTAGAAGAAACAGTTGCATATAGGTCTGAAGCTCATCAAAAAATTTTCAACACTTTCAATGTTTTAATCGATCCCTTACTTCGAGCAATTGTACCGACGTTAGCGGTTCTCATCGCAAATATCATGCTTCTGATCGTTCTGTATGTGAAACTGATGGTGCGCAAAGAAATGACGAACGAACTGAACTTGAAACTATCCGAATCAAAAGCGACGAAAATGGTGATTACGATGAGCTTCGTATTTCTATTGCTAGAAATTCCAGGTTCTACGTCAAAACTCAGTGAATTCTTATCGGGCAAAAGAATCGAGGAAGCGAATACCGCTTACAACGTCACTTCCATTCTGAACTCTTGTATCAATTTCATTCTCTATTATATTGTCAACGCCAATTTCAAAACAGTAGCAAATAATTTAGCGACATGCAAATAGTATTGATATACTGCGGTAGGTGTGAAGTCAGTTCCTGTCATGATGCAAAATATTTTACTTTTTTGTTCAATTACTATGGCAGTTTGAGTATTGTACACCGTCAAAGGTATAAAAATTCAAACAAGAGGACCAAAAGGTCCATATGGTCGAAGACAGTGCATGAGGAGATATCAGTTTTATTAGTGAAAGCAATTCATGGGTTTCCAGGGTTTCTTTTCACCATTATGGACATTTTCCCCCGGACAAAAGTGGTCCTATTTTCCCCTAGTCCTGAAAAATTCTTTGAGGCATTGTGATGTGATAATAAACTGATTATTTTTTTTCTCAAGACATTAAAGTGTTCTTATTTTAGTTTATTTCAATATAACGATCTTTTTCAATAATAAAATGCGTGGATCTACATTCCCTAAAAAGCATAGTGTAATCGTCCCAGACATCCTACCCACCCTATTTCCCATAATGGTATAGTCCACACGTTAACCAATGAAACTGTGTTCTCTGTGCGTATGATGCTTCGATGAATGAAGTTCATGTGCCATGGACTACTACGGGTACTAGTGGGAGATTTTATTACGCAAAAACCACATGGTAACATAGAAATGCACCTAAAATGCCTCTAAAAATCCTCAAAACTTTCCCCTTTGCCTTGGGCTTGACGCCTGATGTGCTCGACTCGGCATAGATTCGCTTGTACATTTTTTTCACAAATAATGAGAACGGACATTTTTTAACGATCACGGAAACCCTGCGTATCTCATTATATCTTTTTTTCTAGTACCGCGCGCCGAACAGTTTTTCTTTCGTCAGTCAATCTGAGTCGGCCTGTGTGTATACAGCGCCGCTGTCTCTAGTCTGCTATTACATGTACTATAACTCACTCGGGGTATTCCCCGAGAATACAGCATTGAATGGCGTGATATGTGATACCGGCTGGCATTACTGGTAACTTTCATTGCATGAAGAAAATCCTTCACTCGCAGCGCTTTCAAGAAATAAAATCCTGGCTAGCGACTGACAAACACAGCAGAGACCACCCTACCGATACTCTGCCTGTCAGCGTAAACCATGAACTGCGCAGCTCCATGAACTCCTTACGAATGTATTAGTACGCGAGCACCTGTGAGGATAGTGATGGGGATAACACTTCATTGCTGAGTAAAACCGATATAGACAATTCACTGATATGGTGAGCCCTTCGTGGGCCTCCATAATTCACCACGATTTTGGGACCTTAGGTACAGCTATGATATTCAATAGCTAGGATCATGAATATAGGCAAATAACGCGTTACAGCCAACTTTTTATCGGATTATCAGTTCTATGTCGATACAGCATTATGGGACTATATCCATGGCAGTAGTGATACTACGGGTGTTGTTCGGTGAACGGCAGAATTTTTACCAGCGACGATCCCTGTATGGTCTTCGACCATAAAATATTAATAATCAAACTGGAATATCAAGAAATATATCAGGGGGTGACTGTCTATCTGTCAGTCATCTACTGTCACCTTCAGCTTCTACTTCAAATCACTTTTCATTGGATCTTGATTACACTTGCACTTTTGGTTGTCTACTCCAGTACTATGAATTCTTAACAACTGAGTCGCTTTTCTTTAATTCTTCGCATGTATTAAAGTTGGGCTATCATTCAGATTTTTACTCAAATTGCTTCTAATGTAGGCTAGTCCCTACTTTCTTCAGGAAATCTATAGCAAAAGGCCTACAATAAAATCAAGCCGTTTCTTCCATCATTTTACAAAACATTTTGTAAAATAATGTACACAATGATAATAATAGGTTGAGATAATAAATTGTAATTTACACTGTTATCATTTTGTAGCGGTATAAAAGGCTTCTCTGCTACCCACCAGATTTTACTGTACCATATGGACAGTGACGCTGTCTAGACCATTACCCAAAAAGACTAGTAGACTTGTTACAGGGATCAAAAAGTTGTCAAACGGTAAAAGAACGCATCAACTAATGATATCCTCACCTGATTTCAATCGCTGCCAATGCTGTGTCAGTTTTAGAAAGTTTCAATTCTGTACTACTGTTCCCTGAAGAGGCAGTACTTCTTGCAGTATCTTTAATGAGAAAACACATACCGGTAAATAGTACTGAATTTATTAGCTATCACGATATGTCACTCCATATTTTGATTAATTAGACTGTAAGTAATACCCTTCAAGACAAGCTGCACTGACCCCCAGATTTTAGAAATCATTTTTATTGATCACAGGGACAGATCAATCAACAACCCATGCCAGCATTTTGACGGCAAAAGCAATGTGTTTTAAGATGAAATTGGTAAGAATCTTCCAGCCAGTGAATACCAGATTCGCAAAATCAACAGCATCTCCGCTGAATACACAAACAATTGTTCAAAATAACCAACCTGCTTACTTATCAGCAGAATGCTGTCACCATATATCAAAACTCTAGCTAAAAAGCCCAGGTTTTTTTTTTCAAACATGCCACCCAATGATTTTGACTGGGGATGCCTCTCGCTCATGTTACTTACGTATTTGCTTCGGCCTGATGAAGGACTCTGAATCTTCCGAAGACGGTTGCGCGCCGATCATGGTACCGCTGCTCAATAGTTCACCAGCCGTGTGAGCACTCGCCATGGCCGAGGGGGTCGTCTTACTTATCGGTGATAGGTCGGATGATGATGTTGTCTGTAGATTTCGACTGGTCGGCGTGGCGTGTAAAACACGCGGCGTTCGCTGACATGATTCAGGCTGCTCTGTACTGACCGTTGGTTGACTGTTTCGTATGGGTGATAAGTCAACAGATGTAATTCCTACTTCTCCGGTACTAGAAACGTGATACGTTTAACATCAGAATGTTGGATTGCATCCGAAAACAAGGGTTCCATGGACCTTAAACTTTATCGAGAAAATCGCAAATTCCAGACAATTTGGGAAAATTAACAAGATGGCAAGCATATTCAACAAGATTAAGACAGATTAATGCTGAACATACAAACCTAGCTGATTGAGGAATGTTGTCAGAGGAGCCACTCGACTTCGAGAGGGAACTAATGTCACCTAAATGTCCCGAACTTGATCCAGTACTTCCCAATGATAATGAAGACGATGGTGGAGGATCTGTTCGCGAATCAATTATTTTTTCCTTAAACAATAAAAGTTGATGAATATGAGGTTAACATTCAGGCTTCAGTTTATCAAATACATACCCAACCCCAACAGATGACAGGGATTTGAACCTGCTGGCATGAATTCCTCCTGATTAGCCCCAGTGCACAGCTAAGTCATGATATCATTATAAGCAAATCAGAATTTCACTTCCGCCTGGGTTATTCAATTTAGGCCAATAGGTTACGAATTTGTCTAAGCAATTGTGCAACAGGTTTGGCTAGGCCCACGAGTACACGCGCACTAAAGCTAATCAGACAGGCAGGGTCTTGCGATGCCATCAGGTTCAAATCCCTGTCGAGGATGAGAGATAGTGAAAGGTGTACCTCGACAACTTGCGATGTCAGCATTTTTCCACGCTTGAAATAACATTTACTTATTCGCACGCTAGTTACGTATTTCACTTCCACTTCTGCATTGCGGTCACAGTTTTCATCCTAGAAATATCAAACATAGGCCTATACTCGAGTACAGCAAATCTAATAGGAGCAATCTCTACGCATCAAAGTGATCTCTTATTTTTGTTTTCCATGAATCTGTTTCAGTATGGGCAGCGAGATCCCTTTTCTGGTCATGTCATAATGTATAAGAATATATATTCAAGAATTACAAACGCTTCCTTTGGTGATAGATGGCAGCTTCTATTGATGGTATTAAATCAGACACAAAATTCCTTTGTACTTTTCCCATCTTTACTAGGTTTAAACCATATCATATCTGGTGGGAGAATTATTCTAATGTACAGTTGTCTGAATGATGCAGGCTTTAATTCATGCATCACATGATAACCGGTAGTTTTCATTTTTTTCTTTTTGCTTAACCTGACTCATTTTTACGACATTGAGCGCGAGTTTCAGGTTTCAGGAAGTACATATGATGTCGAACCAATTTTGCAGAACTTAATCTGAATAAGGTTGAGAAACATATAAATGAAATGAATGAAACAAGCAGCCTGTCGGCTGATACAGCTCTGCTGTTTTATGATGAGATTTTACAAGGACCACCTGTACAGCACGCTCAAGTGTTCAAATCCAGAAAACGGCTCTATAACTTTTTAGCCCTTGACCCATAGTTTCTACATACCAAGTTTTGTCAAGATCAGATAATTGTTGTAAGACTAGTAGCAATTGAAAGATTTTACAAGTGTGACCTGTATAGCATCCCCTAGAGGTCGAATTGGGAAAACGGCTCAATAACATTTTAGCCCTTGACCCATAATATCAACATAGCAAGCTTTGTCAAGATTGGATAATAATTGTAGGACGAGTAGCGATTTAAAGATTTTACAAGTGCCATGCGTACAGCACCCCCTAAAATTTGGAAAACGGCTTTATAACTTTTTAACCCATAGTATCTACATACCTAGTTTCGTCAACATCAGACAATAATTGTAGGACTAGTAGACTTAAATATTTTACAAGTGTGACCTGTACAGCGCCCCTAAAGGAAAACGGCTCTATAACATTTTGTCCCTTGGCCTGTAGTGTCTATATACCAAGTTTCGTCAAGATTGGATTATAATTGTAGGACAAGAAGTGATTTAAAGATTTTACAAGTGCCACCCGTACAGCGCCCCCTAGAGATCAAATTGGGAAAACGGCTCTTTAACTTTTTAGCGCTTGGCCCATATTAGCTTCATACCGCGGTTAGTCAAGATCAGAAAAGAATTATAGCACCAAAAGCACAAAATGTACACACCTCATCTGTAGGAGTTGATGAGAATCCTTGGTATGGTTCAAATGCTCGCTATAACGAAAATATAAAAAGGCATTGATAAAGAGGCAGTATATCAATAATGAAACAAATCAGTAAATAAAAACATTTCTTGCTCAGTATTTAGAATATACTAGAATATTTGCAGGTCTAAGGATCAGAACAATAAGTGTCCAATATCCCATTTCCATTTTACTCTTCACATTTTTATGGGGTTTACAGATGTCATATTTATTACATTCATGTTCATAAAGTTTCAAAGCATTTTTTTGTAACATTCGTCACCTTTCTATTTTTCCTGGACAAACGATGGCGCTGTTGCAGTATTTCGAGGTGTTCATTGTAGTCACGTTGCGACTGTGAGTCGTGCATATCGTACATGTCCCTCGTTGATGTGCGAGTCGATTGGTATAATGTTACATCGGACAGTTCATCGCCGTGCAGAGATGAAACCGACACCACAGGCGGTTGAGAGTAAGCGCCGGCATTGAACGTACTCCCGTGTGTCAGGTCCGGAACGATAACGGCATCTTCGCTTTTCGATTCCTGTTCACTCGTTGGCACTGTATGGGGAACGCACTGGTCAGAAGCAGGTACCGAGCTGGTGGTAGGTGCTGTCTCAGTAGCGCTGAGAAAATAAAGTTAACACTTTGAATTCCTTAAATCTACAGTAGCTTATATTTCAATGAGATCATAGTGCTTTTTGGTAACTAATCATAACAGAATACGCCTACACCCATATTCACAAACCACACTTAACGCTTACCTTGACACAGGCATTTCGACAGGCTGAGGCTGTAAAACGGAATCCTGCTGATCATAAATTTGCGTATTTTCATCTTCTTCTGGTACCGATACAACAGGCTCAGTTGCTCCTACTGCCTGTGTGACTGTTGAGGTCGTGACGTCTCTTTGATTACTCGTAGCAACTACATCTTCGGAAGCTGTATCGCTACAAGCCACGAACGTTGATGATGAAGCGCCGATCGATTGTTCGGCGGTGACGACCGAAACGGATTCCAGATGGGATGAAGCGATGTCTGATGCACTATCAGCGTTGTAATTGCTAAAAAATTAAGGCTTTCATTAGATAAGAAATCGATATAAATCTATGTTTGAGATTGACAGATAGGAATGTATTGGAATGATAATACTAACTCTAACAAATGCAGGAATAACAAACATGATAAAATTACATTGCTCTCATAGAATAATGAGAAATACTTTTGATGGTGAACAACATACATCGTCATTGTATTACTCACCTCTTTTGTAAAGAATTACCATTTTCGTCAGGATTCGGATTTTGAGGCGGAGTAAAAAGTGGCATGCTCTTGTTAGCAGGAACATCTTTTCCTACATCATTTGGACCTACAAGAAAAAGTTTCAAAGTTCTTTTTAGCCTTGAATATTGAATGAATCTACCGAATATTCCTGGAGCCAATTTCATAGAAACACAATACTGATAAATCTTCAATGAGATTTTCAAGTTGGCATCACCCTCCCACGACAGGGATTCGAACCTGATGGCATCGTTAAGACTCATTTATAAATCACTTATTAGATGATGTCAGAAATCCTGTTTTGGATGATTTCAGAAATCCTGTTTTATTTTAGCCCAGATTTTCCATCTAATAGTTATAGTTATACAGTTTATCCGAGAAATTTGCCTTAGGGATTACACAACGCGCAATCATCTGGTTGGTGCCCCAAGTTTTCGTGCAGCACACCTGAGCACCCGCTCTAGTGTGGCAGGGTTACGCGCCATGGCTGAGTCTAGCAATGCCATTTATTTAGATTTGAATCCCTGCCAGAGGAGGTAGGCTAAAAACGTATAAACGAATCATTTATCATTGTAAGGGACTACCAGAGATTTTGGGCAATTTTTAAGATAATTTACTGAAATTTTCACCTGTTTGAGAAACAGAACGGGCAGTTGACAGTGCCACAGCAGCAGATGATGGGGCAGTGGATGATAATGTAGCAGGCGATACTGTAGCAGATGATTCTATCACATGCGATTCTGTAGCAGATGATACTGTAGCAGGCCGTGATTTGGATTCTCGTTTTTGCTCATCATCGTCTTCATGCTCATTTTCATCATCCTGTATATGCTACACAATGAAATTAAAAAACAATTTAAGATGCTTAGGAAATTCTAAACATGGTATGGCACTGTATTTCAATAACTTATAATCATTTTTCCGAGAGATTTGCCTCAGCGATTATACAAGCTATGTCGCAACTTTCCGTGCGGCAAACCTGCACATCCTCTCTAGTGTGGCAGGGTTTTGTGCTGTGGCTGAGTCTAGCGATGCTATCAGGTTTGAATCCCTGCTGAGGAAGGATGGGTTCTGACAGAATTCCCTGATATTTCCCTGAGCGTTAACCAAAAATTCCTCGATTAAATCAGATATCTTCAGTAGGCACTGTTTCTCATCAAGACGCTCATCGTGTCACTCGTCACCAGCCAGAACAAAAATTCAAATACCGAATTTCAAGAAGAAAGAAAGTAAGAATTCCTTGATGTTCCCTACATGAATAATAAATCTAGAATTCCCTGATATTCCTGAACTGTAAGAACCCTGCTTAATGTTTTCATTTTATGTCTGAGTCTATGTGCCTGTGTAAGGCACCTACTGTTGGCTTGAAACACAGAAGTAACTTCTCATTTAGATAGTTATCAAAATATTTCAAACTGAAACACCCCATAAATTCAATATCATGGGCCTTCAAATGATTATTCAAAATTCTCACTGCGATAAGAAGCAGACCTACGTACTATTCATCTGTTTCATGCAGTAAATTACTGCATGAAACAGACGAATGCAAAGAAATCAATTCCCTCATCACAAAATAAGACAACCATTCTTGGCCTGAATAAGAAATAGAGCCACTATCAAAGAAGCTAAGTAGCTGAAAGACAGATACACAGACAGTACGAAAATAAGGGTCTCGTAACCGCAACCCGAGAACCAAAAAGTTCATTTTCATTTGTATGGAATTTTTTCTTATGATAAATGTTCGTCAAAACTGCCATCAGTCAACACTGTATCATCTGCCAAATTTTTCAGTCTCAATTACGGCGGATAATTGAGAGTTCAATGAACGCATCAGATCATTACCAACAACTGCGATTGTTGAGTTGGTGCGAGATGTAAATCTAACGATTCACTTGAAGAAGTATCGTCTGGAGCATGAGCCGTAGCAGCTTCTTCAACGTTTATACCCGATTCCTCGAGGAGACTCTGAAAACATTTGAATTTGTTCATAAGTACAAATCATTACTATCCAAAAGGATGAAATTAACAGAATTACGAAATCATTAAATTAACAATAACTAAATAAGAATATAGCTGGCAAAGCAGCAACAACAGGTTTTCTGCCTTGTTGGTTTAAATGCAGTACTACCCCGGTATGATGTGTACAAAGTTTCATCAAAATCAGACTTATCAGTTCATAAAATATGGCTATTCTGTAGGAGCACCACCTAGGGGTCAACACATGAACTAGATACATAAGGCAGATCAATATAATAATAATAATAGTTTATTTCCACAAGAAATTGTAACAAATTTTATATTTATAAAGGATGTTCCAATATCAGTGGTAGGTGCTCATTTAACCCATTAGCACTCAGGAATTGCACTATGTAGTGTCAATTACTCCTCAGAAAATTCAAGGCAAAATCCAAGTTCATCATGATACCGAATAACTCATTTGCTGTGTATTTCTATGCATTACAAGTTTGTGTTCTTTTGTCGTAAATGGTCAAGGCTTTCATATGATGTAAGATTTGATGAGGTGGGCAGCCAAAATCGTGTCCTTTTGGCCCTCCAAAATTCATCCAAACTTACTTGGATTTGAAGAGATGTGTCATGTTCAAACTCGAAAATACTCAAGAAATTGAAATAGGAGGATGTTGATTTCTGTTTGGTATTTCGAGGACTTAGGTGTGTAGGTTATCATAAGCTAATGGGTTCGATACCCACTATAACCGTTTTTGTGCAGCATACAAAAAAGTGCCGGGGCAGATTCGGGCGGCTTGAGGAATAATAGGCAGGGCGGATACGGGCGGCTTGAGTGCTAATGGGTTAAAGCAAGGCTGCTTGTCGGGTATGAGACACCTATCCCTCACACGCGGTCAAAACACATATATTCATCAATCATGCACACATTCACACATTCAAATTTACAAAAATTACAAATGGCGGGAAGGGGGTAAAATATAATCCCCTAATATATGAATTAAATTAACAGAATACATCAAATAGCATTATATGGGGTCGTTCATTTAGTATGTACGCATGTAGGGGAGGGGCCAAGGAAGCGAGCACTCCAAGACACAGGAAAAAATGACTGACCTTGTGCAAAGGGGGAGGGACCAAAATCCATGAAACAATGCGTACATACTAAATGAAGGTCCCTTAAAGAATTACGAAAGGAAGCCAGACTATGAGGTCAATATCTACTTAACGAAACAATTTTGAAGTTTGAACGTAGAGATTTCAATGTACGAGAATCTCTTAGAGTGATTTTGGGGCATTTTACCATCGATTCGGAATGAGGCGCAGAAATTGTAGATACTTTTGGTATGCTGCTCAAAACATGGATAATTTCGTTGCCGAGTATTATGCTGGTGATTACTTTTATTATGAAGGAAAAAATGTCGAATTCTACTAGGTAGCGTGTTACTATGGGCTACTAAGTACAACAAAGTACTTGACACAAAGTTTAGTCAAAATAGCTTTAAGTATGGTTTAAGAATATATTCACTTATATGTTCTCACAATGTGTTCTTTCACTATTGATGGTAGTTGTTATGAACTAAATATGCCAGAAAGCATGTTTTACATATGCATTATGTACCCATATACCAAGATTTGTGATCTATATAAAATCTAGGAGTCCATGCCCACTTCGTGAAATGCTTGACAATCTGAAAACTTCAATATTCAATGCCCCCTGATGAACAAATACAGTTATTTTAGAAAGTAGAAATTAAAAGCCATTTTACCTGTGACTCTGCTGGCTGTGACAGCGGATTAATAGAATTATCACCACTTCCAGACCATCCTAATGCCATTTGTTGCTGAAAATTTCAAAATCAGTGGTTTAAGAGGTTCGATATCTATACAGAGTGACTAATGCATAGGTAATTTTAAAAAACAAGTTGTGGGCTGGTAATTTCAATTTCAGATGGGGGAAATCTGTCGATTTCGGAGATGGAAACTTAGAATTTCATGGTTAGTATTAACCACTAGAAACAGAATTTCCGAATTCTAGAATAGTTTAGGAATTTTAGGAACGACGTACACGCACACGTACCGTTTCCCCTCATTAAATACAGCCCTTTGTACTCGCTGCACTGTTTCCCCTCATTAAATACAGGCCTTTATACTCACCGCTTCTGATCTAGGTTCCGATCTATTAGAAACATCATCTAAAATGTGCAATAAACAAAGATTTAAACTATGTCCACTTAGGAACTAGAGATATTCTAGACTAGGGGTCCAGGGACACCATGCCCACTTGGGAAGTGGTTCCAAATGCTCAACAATCTAACAATTTCAATATTCAACACCCCCTGGTGACCACAGAATCCAATGACCTTGAAACTCACCACAATCATAGAACATATCAGCAGCTACGATTTTGTAATTGATTGTGATAACAAAATATGCCTCGTTACCACTTTAATATGGAAATACTAAGTTATTCTACTATTCAACGCCCCCTGGTGACCATATTCAAAACCCAATGACCTTGAAACTCACCACAATCATAGAACATGTCATGGTTTACAACTTTGCAATTGATCATGGTAACAAAATATGCCTAGGTAACAATATAATAAGGAAATACTAAGTTATTCTACTATTCAACGCCCCCTGGTGACCATATAGAATAACTAATGGCCTTAAAACTTGCCACAATCATAGCTGATGTCATGAGCTACAACTTTGCAATTGATTGTGGTTACAAAATATGCATTGATACGAATATAATATAGAAATACTAAGATATTGCATTATTCAACGCTCCCTGGTGGCCATATAGAAAAACCAATGACCTTGAAACTCACCACAATCATAGAACACGTTATAAGCTACAACTTTCTAATTGTTTGTGGTAGCAAAATATGCTTAGGTATCAATATAATGTGGAAAAACTTTTTCCCACTTACGAATCAGTACTGCTGACACCAAGATGGCCGCCAATTGCGTCATAATTGGCTGATGAAAAATACATGTCTCAGGTATAAAACATCCCTTTCCAAAGAATACCCATCACAAATTGCAATGAGAAATGATAAACCAGTAGGAAGCTACAGGACTCAGAATTTGGGCAAAAATTAACATTTTTGGGCACTAAAAAGGTCATAGGACGGCCATCTTGAGTCCGATCGACCCAATTTTTGTTATGCTGATGGGCCCTGGGGGAATTCACATATATCGGAAAGATCAAGGTAATTGATCAAAGCGTCTTCAAAATTTCCCTCAAAAAGTTCAAAAATGTGTAAAAAGTGCTGATTTTGGCGAACAACAATGGCTGCCAGTCGGCCATCTTGAATCTGACAGGGCCAGTTTTTGGGCTGAAGATGTGTCTAGGGTAGATACATGTGTAACCCAAATATCAAGACATTACCTTGAAGCGTCTTCAAAACTTCCCAAAATAACTGGATTCCGTCTACGGACGGACGGACGCTACGACGAACGGACGGACGACGGACGAAAAGTGAACGCAATAGCCCGCTGGGACTAAAGTCCCAAGTGGGCTAAAAACGACTTAGAGACAATTTCAATATTCATTACCACCTGGTGAAGGGGTGAACGTGTAAAAAAACAAATTCCCCTTGAAACTGCCCACAATGATAAAATATGTCATGGACTATTACTTTAATACGTACATTTTGAAATATTAAGAGTACCAATAGAGATACCAATGGAAAAACTATGAAAATACAACATAACCTCCACAGTATTTTTGGATTATCAAATTTTAAATCTGCTTCTTAATACTGGGTTAGGACTATAATGCGATATAGCTGATATTGTTTCAGTCAGGTGAATTGCCAAAAATAACTAGCCCTATGGCCTATAATACGATAATGGGGTCGAGATGTCTAAATGTCTTACCATCGCATTCCATTGCATATTCTTGGAACATGTCATGTTGAGTTGACGCTAATTCTTCCAAACTTTGGATTTCCTCGCGAAAAGTGCTACCTTCAAGTTGGAATTGCCTGAAGTAAAAGTAATTGTTAACAGAAAAAAACCGACTTCGTAAGATTTCACAAAAATATACTTAACTTTGATATCGATGAACCCATTTGCAGTTTAAGATACCACATATCCTACTATACAGTATACTTAAAGCAAGCGCCGATACAAAGTGCTGCAAGAAGAGCCAGTAGGTTCTAATCTCCGCAGAGGGAGGATGGGTCTTTTCTTGGAATTGGCGCTTGATAAATAGCAGGATATGGGTATCTTGAACCGCAAATGGATTCATGGATATCAAAGGGGAGACATGTTAGTTCGAATTCCTACTGAGGGAGGATGGGAAAGACTTCCAAAACCTTTCCTGTCAAACCCTAAATAGGCCCTATGAAACCAACACATTAATTTGGACTGAATCTTGAGAATCTTAGTCAGGAATTTAATAATAACGTCATTTATAAAGCCCTTTAAAGAGTTCAAATGTGCTTTCCGAGAGTTCAATGGTATGCTGCATAGAACATAATTGTTTTGAGATGGGTCTTAAAGCTAAAGCATCGGGATAGTTCGTGAGAGTTCCAAAGTGAAGGTGCATGAACAGAGAACATTAATTTCTAGTTACGTACAATACTGTTTGATCAACATATTTCCTGTTATTTTGTGACTTACTCGGACGGTTGATCAGAATCACTAATCGCACTCAAAGAACTAACGGTACTACTCTCCAGACTGCTAATCGCCGGTACATGAAAACTACTGCTATTTCTCGCTGGACTTAGAAACTCGGCCGATTCTGAAATTCATTTCAAGCACAATTTTGTTAGGACCATACTCGAAAACATTGCTTCAATCAAACATGGAAAGAATTTTATAGCCGATTTATAGATTTGTTGTGGCAGCTGAGACAAACCGCCATCTTGTTCTTTATGGAACCTATTGTTTTTGTGATGCTAGGCCCTAAGGGATACTTAGCCTACATACCAAACCTCAAGAAAAGACCAAATATCAAAGTTTTGAAAACTTCCCAACAAACTAGATTCTGTCTTCAGACGGACAGACAGATGAACGAAAAATGAATGCAATAGCCCACTGTGACTTTAGGGCTTACAACCGCTCTATTTCGTTTAAGGCCTTGGCCTTATTTAGTTATCGCGACAAAGTTCATCTTGATCTGAGAAAAACTGTAGGACTAGTAGCCATTTTAAGCAAAAATTGATGCACCGATAGACAGACTAACTCCCTTATCAATCAGATCTGCTGACGTTTGGTCACAGTGTAGCTAAAAACATTTCATTTTAGGCCAAAAAAATTGATACCTTGTCTCTCATTTCTGCTGAGCTTAAAAAGTTGACCTGGCCATGTCCCTATATACCATGTACATTACTAGAAATCGTGATCATGCTAACAATAACAGACCTGGTAGCTATAGAAATGAATGGATTATAAATTTCATGGCAGTTTACAAAAGTGACCTAGCCATTTAGGAGAAACAAGGCGTCAATCTTTTAGCCTAAAAAGTTATGCAAGTTGATCAGATCCGAACTGAGAGGAGTCTACTGTAGGGACTATAACCTATACAAACTGACCTACTGACTCACTACTTTCAGAGGTTCTTTAAGCCAGTTGTAAAATGTAAAACAAGTCAATGGATGGAAAGATTTCACCAAGAATCTTTTTCAATGAAGGACGGTACGTACATACCCTGCTGCAATCTGGGATGACGATGACTTTCATCATCACTGACAATGGCAGTTGAGGCACCACTTATGCCTCCCATGCCCTCACTCTCAGCACTGGACACATCCCTGAAAAAATCGATTAGAAACTCTGTAGGAGTAGTACGTGTAATTACAGGGTTCCTAACAGCACTGCTGATTCAAATTCAATGCTATTTAATCCAATGCCACTTCAAAACCATTTTTGCTGCTTAATATGGCAATCTCTGTCGACCGAATTGATAGAATTAGAAATATACATCCTTCGCAGTAAGGATTCGAACTTGATAGCATTGTTGCGCACTCGGTCTAGTTTGACGGGACTTCATGCCGTGGCCAAGTCTATCGATGTCATAAAGTTTGAATCCCTGTCGTGGGATGAGAAATAGGCTACGTAGTTACAGACTCACAGGAAGACAGCAAGTTCTTTTCAAAGGCTCAAATTATTTTTTTTCGATACTATCTTAAGTCGCAAACTCGTACCTAGGATCACTGGCATGGTCCTGTAAGATCACTTCACTCGATTCGTGCTGACTGTCATCGCTGCTGCCACTGTATTGGCCGATGGTAACGGTCTCAGTTGATGGCATAACACCGTTTATCTCAGTGGAAATCCGTTGCGGCAGACTTAAAGTAGCCCTGAGGAAATATAGAAAATTTAAGATTAATGATGAGAGCCTAAAAAGAATTGATACCTTGTTTCTCAATTCTGCAGTGCTTTTAAGTTGACCCAGCCTTCGGCTATCTACCCTGTACATCTTTAAAATCACAATCAAGCTAACCATAACAGACCCGGCAGCTAGAGAAATGAACTGATTACAAATTTTATTGCGATTTACAAAATGACCCGGCCAATTAGAAGCGAGCTATTACTTTATCAGCTTGCCTTGGATCTCGCAGGACCAATCAATTCCTTCAGATGTAGTCCTACGCAAATTCGGAGGCATGGATCATTAATACGATGAATTGTTGTAGACCTAAGAAAATTTGTAAAATCCTATCTTCTCTTTCATAGTTATTCTATGTACAAATTTTATACATCATCTTTTCTAATATGTAAAAAAGATTTTTATATCTTCTACAATTTTCATATCACCCACGATTTTATGATGAATAAACACTGAATTGAATATTAGGGAATATCTAATGTGATTTGATTTAATAAGGCAGTTGATATTTTGTCAACACGGTACTATCCAAGTTTGTGCTATTTTGCCGATTACATGTACTGTTCGGCTAATTCGAGGAAAGAGTCGCCTCAGACAGAGTAAGAAGAGAAAATGAAGGATCCAGTCTCGAAATCACTAAATTTGGCGGAGGAAAGCCCTATACGTCGTGATGGCTGACTGAAACATTGTAGATCGAAATAAAAAAAATCAACGCTTCTTCTTGTATTCGAATAGGCCCTACGAGTGGCAAGTCAAAAGTTAATTTTGAATTTGTAATTAACTTTTGGTAGTAATAATGCCGAACTTTCGGCAGCTGACATTTTTGTCAATAATGCAGCATTATTCCTGTGCCTAATGCTACTTTTCCAATGGCTGTTCTGATTGGCTAATTGACTGCGCTGTGCACAAAGGTGCGCCAATTCTTCGAGGTTCTTGCAATCCGGCTGTAATTTTTCACTTCATAGGCACCTAGTAGGCCTACTCAACCTTAACCTAACCCTCTGCTCTGGACCCCAAAGGCGAAACCCTAATCTCTTCCCCCCTTAATGTTGAATCGCGCGAGAACAATACAATGTTCATATAAGATACGTATCTTGGCCGAAGTGGATATTTAACCGTATACGGCAAAGTATTTACTTCCGCTATTTTACCGTACATTATTACTATATATAAAAAAAATCATTATATTGGGTTTAGGGTTAGGGTTTCGATAGGGTTAGTGTCGAGAGGGTCAGAAGAGGGTCCAGAGGGTTCTGTTTTACCCCTAGGGATAGGATTAGGGTAAGGTGAGGTACTATAGATAGTTAAAACATTCGGTTGGTTTTCAGCGAGCCCGGTGGTCTACTAATGGTATGACGCTGCGCCGGGTTCGATTCTCGCTCTAGTCTATTTTCTTTAACCTTGTTCTCCACACTTTCCTTGAATTTTCTATGTCGCGCACCTCTGTGCCAATCAGCGATATGTACGGTAAAATAGCGGAAATAAATACTCAGCCGTATACCGTAAAATATCCACTGCCTATCTTGGCAAAATATCCACTTCAAACTTTTTTCGTATTGGGCGCGGGTTCCCGATTTGCAAATACCCCTCATTTTAGTTTCAAGATCATTTGCAACACAAACATAGGCGCCTCTCTATGAGGAAAGTACACAGGCGTTTAGAAGTGTCACGTCATAAATGGCAAAAAATCACAAAAGTCGGTTCAAAGACATACACTGAAAGCGGCCTAGCGAGATCGACAGCTGAATAGCAAAGTTTTCGACGTTTTCTTGCTGATTATCGGATTATCGGATTACGCGGTTGAGATATACTGAAACTACCGGAGATTGCGGCGCGTCGGACAAGAGTTCCGTAACAGATCCAAATCAATTCGCTTTATTGACACTTATTTTGCACAAGACAAATCAGCAGATACATACGCATTTATCATTTTAAGGCATACAAGTGAGAATTCATAGATACAATACGTCAAAGATAGTATTGGAAGTGAGAATTATTAAAGAATTACAGAGAATTGTAGTTTTATCTTAAGATTGGCATAGCCCTATGCTCTCAGAGGCATCGAAAGTCTTTAACGGCAGGTTAGTCGCACATGTCCATATGCCGGCATGCTGAGGATCATTCTATGGGAAATGCCATATTGTCTCGTATAAAATAGGATCGCCGTGAATTTTAGCTGTTTATGGTCTCTGATCAACATCAGACGGTTCACTTTTAAGACGGGTATTTATTTAAGAACCAGCTGATATTATTTTACTCGTGAAATAGGCTGGGAATTCGGATCAATCGACCCCAATTCATTCAATTCAAATCGACGATCAGATGTCAGATGATGAATGAATCATGAATCCAATGAATGGGTCTCCCTCCTCCCTTCTTCATTCGATCTGCGCTCCTGGACCTGGCTCTGGACCCTACCTACTTCACAAATTATGATATATTATAATTAGCTGATGGGTTTACATGCACAGTAGAGGGCTGATTAAGGAAGGTCGGCTCAATATCGAAGATTCGCAACAGTACTGGTAGTGTCGTCCTACCTCTCTATTGCTAGACTACACTGACACTGTCTTGTAAGACTATACTGTCATTGGGTCTGAAACGCGGTCATACATCTGAAACACGGAAACTTTTGAAACGGAATTTTTAGGGATGACGGTCCCTCAAAGTTTTTGGGGCGTGTTCAGGAATCTGCCACTGCTCTAACTTCAGTTAGCCTAAAGCTTGTTGTGTTTTCGGTTCTTAATAGACGGCAAACAACATTGATTAAAGATTATTAAAGATGGTTGGCGGTATAAAAAAACGTTTTTTCTTTGAGTTCGAATAGGGCTGTTCTAGGATTTCGTTGGCGTTATGGTGGAGGGTGAGAGGTGGTATATCGAGAGCTATTTACATACATATAGATAATACTCTCAAGATTAGAATGTTTTCTAGTTCATTTTCACTAAAGGATGATTATGTGAGGGGTTTGATGATGAAGCAAAAAGTGTCAGTGTTTATAATCAGGACCCATAAACCAGCATCAAACAACTGGCCGGTTCGATGCATCTTCAAATTCCAAGATCTGTCTAATTCTGTATGGTATTTACTCAATTCTAGCCTCGTGTTCTGAATGGCCCCTAATTTATCTATTGGTTTTCTGAAAATAGTCCCTGGCTCGTATTGCACCATATGACAAAATAACCAGTTTCGTTTAAAATGCGTTTAGATCTTAGTTATTCTGTGCATTTCAGGAGTACTGACCTTGAAAGATGTCTGGTGATAAATTGACGCGTATTGCCATCGTAAACAATGACCGATGCAAGCCGAAAAGATGTCGTCAGGAATGTAAAAGGGCATGTCCTGTTGTTAGATTGGGTATGTATATGATCTAGTATGCGTTGGACCAAGGCCTTTGATGTAAATGGTCTCGATATTTGGTTCATGTTTGTATCTACCTTTGGACACATCTTCAGCCCAAAAATGACTCAATCCTTGTCAAGATGGCCGACTTGTGGCCAAGATTTGTTCCGCCAAAATCAGCCCTTAAGCACATTATTAGAAGTTTCATATGTATGTATGTATATATATATATATATATATATATATATATATATATATATATATATATATATATATATATATATATATATATATATATATATTATACGTAGTATCTTTACTGCCATGGATATAGTTTCGTAATGCTGTATCGATATAGAACTGATAATCCAATAAAAAGTTGTCTGTAATGCGTCATTTGCCTATATTCATGATACTAGCTATGAACATCATAGCCTGTTGTACCTAAGGTCCCAAAATCGTAATGAATTATGGAAAGTTTTGAGGCACACGAAGGGCTAACCATATCAGTGAATTGTCTATATCGGTTTTACTCAGCAATGAAGTGTTATCCCCATCACTATCCTCTCAGGTGCTCGTGTACTAATACATTCGTAAGTAGCTCATAGATGCTGCGCAGTTCGTGGTTTACGCCGACAGGGAGAGTATCGATAAGGTGGTCTCTGCTGTGTAAGTCATTCACTAGCCCGGATTTTATTTCTTGAAAGTGCTGCGAGTGAAGGATTTTCTTCATGCAATGAAAATTACCAGTAAGGCCAGCCAGTATCACATATCAGGCCATTCAATGCTGTATTCTCGGGGAATACCCCGAGTGAGTTAAAGTACATGTAATAGTAGACTAGAGATAGCAGTGCTGTATACACACAGCGAGACAAGAGGCTTTGTCCTGCCTCGTATAAACACAGGCCGACTCAGATTGACTGAAGAAAGATAAACTGTTCGGCGCGCGGTACTAGAAAAAAAAGATATAATGAGATACGCAGGGTTTCCGTGATCGTTAAAAAATGTCCGTTCCCTTTATTTATGAAAAAATTGTACAAGGGTATCTATGCAAGTCGAGCACATCAGGCGTCAAGCCCAAGGCAAAGGGGAAAGTTTGAGGATTTTTAGAGCCACTTAAAGCGCATTCCTATGTTACCATGTGGTCTTTGGTTAATAAAAATTACCACTAGTAGTAGTGCCTGTCACATGAACTTCATTCATTCATTGAAGCATCATGCGCATAGAGAACACAGTTTCATTGGTTAACGCGTGGACCATACCATTATGAGAAATAGGGTGGGTAGGATGTCTGGGACGATTACACTATGCTTTTTAGGGAATGTAGATCCACGCATTTTATTATTGAAAAAGATCGTTATATTGAAAGAAACTAAAATAAGAACACTTTAATGTCTTGAGAAAAAAAATAATCAGTTTATTATCACATCACAATGCCTCGAAGAATTTTTCAGGACTAGGGGAAAATAGGACCACTTTTGTCTGGGGGAAAATGTCCATAATGGTTAAAAGTAACCCTGGAAACCCATGAATTGCTTTCACTAAAACTGATATCTCCTCATGCACTGTCTTCGACCACATGGACCTTATGGTCCTCTTGTTCCACATTATATTGATACCTAAGCATTGTGTTAGATATATTGTGTTGTAGTTCATGACATGTTCTATGTTTGTGGAGAATTTCAAGGTCATTGGGTTTTGCATATGGTCACCAGGGGGCGTTGAATAGTAAAGTAACTTTGTATATCCATATTAAATTGGTAACGAGACATATTTTGTTTTCACAATCAATAACAAAATCGTAGCTGCAGACATGTTCTATGATTTCTGGTTTCAAGGTCATTGGTTTTTGGTATATTGTCACCAGGAGGCGTTGAATATTGAAATTATTATAGATTGATGAGCATTTAAAACCACTTCCCCTAGTTCTATATGGAAGGTATTTCTAGGTCTGAACTATTAGAAAATTGATTTAGTGCCTATTCTATGTCTTTACTATCTGAGTGGAGCACTGCATTTCAGACCTCTTCCCGTGTGGGCATTGTGTCCCTGGATCCTAAGTTAATCCAGAAAACATTTTATGGCGTTTCAACTGAATCTTATCCAGTAATATGCTGATAAATGAAAATTTCTTCAATTTCAGGAAAATTGTGCATCGAAGTGATGCCAACCTCGAAACTAGCATTTATATCGGAAGAGCTTTGTATTGGTTGTGGTATTTGTGTGAAGGTCAGTACCATTGATTTGTATTCGTTATTATGAGAGACCCTGTGCCATCAGCTAATCTACCCAGCAGGCGTGTGTGACAATAGGACCTATGCAAACGGTCTAGTGCAACCAGTCTTCATTGAAAATGGAGAATATGATGCGTTAACAAGGCTCAAACAAACATGGCTGTTGAACAATATTGGTGATTATTTTCGACGTTGGCTGTACCAGCTATCGTGTCAGTTCGATATCCCTGACATTGATTTTAATGTCGTATTTCTGATCCCCTACATTTCGAATATGTAATGTTTGGCGAAGCAGAAAACCTGTTATCTCTGCTTTGCTGCTGTATTTATCATTTTAACTTGTTGTGTGACTGTTGCATTTCAATCATCCTTGCATCACATGTTTCATTTTCTTGCAGAAATGTCCATTTGACGCTGTAACAATTATCAATTTACCGAAGAATTTAGAAAAAGACACAACGCATAGATATAGCGCTAATTCGTTTAAACTGCACAGGTATTAAATCATTTTTACTGTATTTTTACTATATTGTCATTGTTCTGTATGTTGAAATTGTCAGATTGTTGAGCATTTCAGACCACTTCGCAAGTGGGTACGGTGTCCCTGGACAATATTTTTTTTATTACAGACTTCCAACACCGCGCCCTGGTGAGGTGCTAGGTTTAGTAGGCACTAACGGTATAGGAAAATCGACAGCATTGAAGATTTTAGCTGGTAAATTGAAACCGAACCTAGGAAAATTTGATGTAAGTGAGGTCATTTTGTTGATCGGGACTACTCGGCAACGATCCATTAATGTTATTAGAACCGACATTTTCGTAAATGTGAATGAATCCTTTTAAGTATGCTATAGTGGTAGTCCAAAATACTGTGTTACTTATACGATATAGTAGTCAAACTGTCATCGCATTCTGGGTCATATTGGCGTTTTATCCTTAAAAACAACCTAAATTTGCTTAGTAAACTTTTTTAACATTCAATATTTATTTCACGAAGAAAAAAGATCGAAAAATCGAATGCGTCTTACAATCGTCATGCAGACATTATAGCAATACGTAAATTGAATTGAAAATACAAATTCTGGTTCGATTCAAAAGAAGACATGACTTAAGTTACGATTTGATAACTTGATTGAGGATGAATCTGTCTCCTTTTCGTTGGTAGCGGAATTTAGTTACAGTTGTCTATCCCTTTTGCAGGAACCACCCACTTGGCAAGATATCCTCTTACATTTTCGTGGATCCGAACTTCAGAATTACTTCACAAAAATATTAGAAGATGACTTAACAGCAATTATCAAGCCGCAATATGTTGATCAGATCCCGAAGGCCGTTAAAGTACGTTTGTATGAACGCTATATGCTGAGGTTAATGTGGAGTTTCATATTTGTATTATTTCACCATTCATCATGATGATTGTTGCATTCATTTGCAGGGTTCAGTTCAGCAGTTACTGGATCGTAAAAATCAAAGAAACAACATGCAGGAAATCAAGGATCAATTCGGTAAAAATGCGTTCCCTATTCTTACAAAAATCTATTTTAAGAGTACTGTTGAACCTTGTTATAATGACCTTGGATATAATGGTGTATCTGTTATTACAAAGCCAGAATTTTGCCCAGTTAGGACAATTGTTAGTTATTTCATACTGGACATCACAAAATTGAACGTTTGATCTGTTGTAAGGTGGTTCCACTGCAAGCAATAATTCGCAGCCGTCAGTAGCAAGTTCCGTAGTTCTCAGAACGCTGCTTGTTTGAGACACTGCACTTGAGAGTCCTATAACTATTAATGTTCAATCTAGAAATTGATTTTCATATCCATGCCGATTTGACATAGACATGCAGACATTGTCAAGTTTCTCAGTCATGTGAACTTACCTCAATGCATGCTTTGTTGTTACAGATTTGAATCATGTGAAAGAGCGAAATGTTGAAGATTTGTCTGGTGGTGAATTACAGCGGTTCGCGTGCGCTGTCGTGTGTATCCAAAATGCTGATATGTAAGTTTCTGACCGAGTTGCTAAACATATAACAACTACACATTTGATGCTGTTGTAATGAAGCATCTGTTCAAAAGATTACTGGTAATGCAGGTATTAATCTGCAGACATACACCATTTTTAGTGCAAAGGCTTGACAATCGTTTTTAAAAAGTTTGGATATTCGCATTTGAGATGGCTGACTGGTGGCCATATTTGATTCTAACACTCTGCCATACAGGGTACAGTTCTTGAAGGAGAGCCTTCATAGTTATGTGTGTATGAATTTCTTACACACGTAACCATGAAGGCATTTAGCCTTTCAAGGAGTAAGCTATGCTGCTTATGATACTTGTTAATTTTGGACAACCTTGAAGTGCCGTATATCCTTTACTTTCATAAAATGGGTTATGGTACAAAAGTTACAATCCCTCAAGTATCAATTTCAGTTGTTTGCATGTAAAACGGCATCCTATTGGCCATATTGTAACCTGAAAAAAAGGTGCGATTCCTGTCCTACGCTATGTGATGCAGCTCTTAAAGTACGCAGCCTTCATATTTTTATACACACCCAATGTAAAAGCTACTCAACTGATTAGGAAACTGCTATTTATTGATTCTTGTTCAAAAACTACTTTACTGATGTGAAAACTACTAATAATTAGTCTTCAAAAAAATACTATTTTAGGAGAAAGGCCACTATCAAAGCTACTCCAATTTCTTTTTACGTATGTCTGCAGGTGATTTGTAATGTATCGAATGTGTGAAGGGAGTTGAAGGGTCCAAGCCTGCATGAAATGTAAATTGATCGTCATTAAGGTTTATGAGTACGGTATATTTTTCAGATTCATGTTTGATGAGCCGTCGAGTTATTTGGACGTGAAACAGCGATTAAAAGCTGCCTTAGCGATCAGAAAATTAGTGGAAGAGCAACATAAATACATCATCGTCGTTGAGCACGATCTTTCAGTACTGGACTATCTGTCTGACTTCATCTGTTGTCTATATGGTTCTCCTGGTGCTTACGGTGTCGTTACTATGCCTTTCACTGTACGAGAAGGTATGGAAATTTTGTTCTTGCCTATTTACGATTGATCTTGCTTCGATTTTATGGATCAGCCTATATATAATAAGGCTTACAAGATACATATTAGTGCAGTTCCTTTATTGTTTTCAAACGTCCTCAGTCAATATTTCTTGTAACCTGAAAATATTAGTAGAAAACTACCCGGTATATTCGGCAAGGCAGGTCAATATCTTAGTGGTAAAATCAGGGGTTGAAATAAATTTGACTTATGTGGCCATTTTTAGCCCACTTGGGACTTAAGTCCCAGCGGGCTATTGCGTTCACTTTTCGTCCGTCGTCCGTCCGTAGACGGAATCCAGTTATTTTGGGAAGTTTTGAAGACGCTTAAAGGTAACGTCTTGATATTTGGGTTACACATGTATCTACCCTAGACCCATCTTCAGCCCAAAAACTGGCCCTATCAGAATCAAGATGGCCGACTGGCAGCCATTGTTGTTCGCCAAAATCAGCACTTTTTGCACATTTTTGAACTTTTTGAGGGAAATTTTGAAGACGCTGTGATCAATTAGCTTGATCTTTCGGATATATGTGAATCCCCCCAGGGCCCATCAGCATAATAAAAATTAGCTCAATCAGACTCAAGATGGCTGTCCTATGACCTTTTCAGTGCTCAAAAATGTTAATTTTGGCCCGAATCCTGAGTCCTGTAGCTTCCTACTGGTTTGCCATTTCTCATTGCAATTTGTGATGGGTATTCTTTGGAAAGGGATGTTTTATACCTGAGACAGGTATTTTTCATCAGCCAATTATGACGCAATTGGCGGCCATCTTGGTGTCACCAGTACTCATTCGTAAGTGGGAAAAAGTTTTTCGCGTATTTTGCTACCACAATCAATTAGAAAGTTGTAGCTCATAATGTGTTCTATGATTGTGGTGAGTTTCAAGGTTATTGGATTTCGTATATGGCCACCAGGGGGCGTTGAATAATACAATATCTTCGCATTTCTTTATTATATTCGTACCTATGCATATTTTGTAACCACAATCAATTGGAAAGTTGTAGCTCATGACATCATCTATGATTGTTGCGAGTTTTAAGGACATTAGTTTTTCTATATGGTCACCAGGGGGCGTTGAATAGTAGAATAACTTAGTATTTCCTTATTATATTGGTACCTAGGCATATTTTGTTACCATGATCAATTGCAAAGTTGTAGTTCATGACATGTTCTATGATTGTGGTGAGTTTTGAGGTCATTGGGTTTTGAATATGGTCACCAGGGGGCGTTGAATAGTAGAATAACTTAGTATTTCCATATTGAATTGGTAACGAGGCATATTTTGTTATCACAATCAATTACAAAATCGTAGCTGCTGACATGTTCTATGATTGTGGTGAGTTTCAAGGTCATTGGTTTTTGTATATGGTCACCAGGGGGCGTTGAATATTGAAATTGTTAGATTTTTGAACATTTGGAACCACTTCCCAAGTGGGCATGGTGTCCCTGGACCCCTAGTTACAGTAATCTTGGATTTGGATATTTTGTCGAAGAAGATTTTCAAAGTTGAATGCAATACACCGGTCTATATATGTTTTCCATATTTCTAGGCATCAACATATTCTTGGATGGTTTTGTGCCCACAGAGAACTTGCGATTCCGAGAAACATCACTCGTGTTCAAAGTGTCGGAGACGGCCACCGAAGAGGAAATTCAAAGAAAATTCCACAACAGCTATCCGAACATGAAAAAGAAGTACAGTACGTATTCTATCGGGATATGAATTAGAAGCTTTTAGGTTAGAGCACGAGGTAGTCCTACAAAAACTAACACATATTCCACCAGATAATATAAGGGCCATTTTTCGGGCAAAGGAAAATGTATTTGTGACTGCTATGCCCAATAAGCCTAAGGGCCTCTGTCAAAATGTGTGTGTGTGTGTGCTCCTAGAGTTTGTATGAGTCTTGTGATGACATACTATAAGTATGATATGTCTTATTTTAGCTCTCCATTACTTTGAAGTTTCAGGGGGAATAATACTAAAATTTTTAACTCATTTTCATGCCCAATTGTTGTTTCTTTTGTCAAAATGGCAAAGGTACTACATGAAATATTCTGTCCTACCATGAAATATTTCATTTGTGCCAAGTTGCCATGAAAATCTCGGCATGCGCACTGGCTTTTCAGTTACTTGTTCTGTACCCGATGTTTTTGCATTTTGTTCAAGATTTCTGTAGGCTTTTTAACGGTTGCTATTTATTTCATTCTTTCGTAGAGAACTTTCTGCTTACTGTGGAGAAAGGCGAGTTCACGGATTCTGAAATTATTGTTATGCTTGGAGAAAACGGTACTGGAAAAACAACCTTTATACGAATGATGGCTGGTTTACTGACGCCAGATGAAGGAGGTATTATATAGAGATTATTGCTGCTATTACAGGGTTCTTCATACTGCCGGTACTCTGCAATTCCTTAAAAACTCCTCTTAATCAACGTATTATTGCCAAAAACCTTGAATCTCCCCTAATTTTGAGAAGTAACGTCTTAAATTCTTAAACTTCTTAAATTTTGAGTAAGTCTAAAACAAACTTTCTGTGACAATGCAGGGGGTTGCCGTTCTGGGTGGGATTCGTAGTTCAATGATTCGTTACTTATAATTGTCGGAACATAACCAATTAGAGCACAAATATCAGTTGTTCATTAAAAACATTTTCTGTTATCTTTACTCAGGCCCGTGCCCGGAGCTTTTCATCAGTTATAAGCCGCAGAAGATCAGTCCGAAATCGCAAGGAACAGTTCAGATGCTGCTGCATTCGAAAATTCGAGAGGCCATCATTGATCCTCAGTTCAATACAGATGTAGTGAAACCGTTACAACTCGAAATGCTCATGGATCAAGAGGTAAGCTGATAGTAGTTAGTTTAGTTCAGTTTTTACACGATAATAGAAAAATGTACAAGCATATCATTTTATTGCCCAGATGATGTCAGGGGGATATTATTGTTTTGGATTTTGCCCTTTACCTGTGAAAGATCTATCTATACCAGTATAAGATATACATCTATATATAGAATCTTCCTGATTTGAATCAATTGGGACTAGTGAAACATAAATATAATATTGTTTTGTTTCATATAGGTTCAAAATTTGTCTGGTGGTGAGTTACAGCGAGTTGCTATATGTTTGTGTCTGGGTAAACCTGCTAAAGTCTATTTGATTGATGAACCGTCTGCCTATCTGGACTCTGAACAGCGTCTGCATGCCGCTAAAGTTATCAAAAGGTATGTTTATCACATGGGCTACTTGGATACATCATGAACAAACACATTGGGTTATTACAAATAAACAAACGTTATTGGGGCAACTTGTTTGAGATTAGGTGATACCATTACCATTCGACATTCAACACATTTTTGATACCTAAGACGTTTCACCTCAATCAGCTGCTGTTTTTTCTCCTGGCAAGCGGGTAATTTGGCCCCACCGGGAGAAGAACGGAATTACCATAAGACTATCAAATCAAAGGCTTTATAGAGACTTCTCTACATTATCTCGGAACTTCCCGATTGGCATAAAGAAATGCGCTACTCTCTAGGTACAGTTTCATATACAGAGTAACAAAAGTTATCCCTAGGGGTAAACTCAGTTCAGTGACAACTTCCATAGTAACTCTGAGAAACCATGCTTTTAACTGACAAATTTCAAAATTTTCCCTGGTATTATTTTGCTTCCACAACTATGAAACCCAGCCCAGAAGTTTTATGACATTTACCTCAAATTTAATAAGGAGGTTGTTTGACAACTTTCTCGTGTAACCGGACTTCGGACACAATTTAAAAAAAAGTCTAGTAGTGCCATGTTATTGACATTTCATTTGTTTCATACAGATTTATTCTGCACGCGAAGAAAACAGCGTTCGTAGTAGAGCACGATTTCATCATGGCCACATATTTAGCCGATAGAGTAATCGTATTTGAAGGTATCCCATCAATCGATACAGTCGCTAATAGGTACGTTTGTATTTGTACATGGTTTTGGTATACTGTTTTGTTTCATCTGGCACTGGTTTTATAGGAAACTCACTCCTAGGAACATATAAAGATTATTCAGTTATTTCCCTGACCAACTCAGAGATTTTATGCTGTTCCTATCCATATTTCGTTTACCAGTTAACTTATGGAATTTTGCTTATTCAATTTTTACCATTCTTTCACTAAACAGCATGCAGGGCATTATTGGCGGGTTCAAAGTTTCTTTTTTCCCAACTAAGGGGATTGAGACCTGAGAAGAACCTTAGAAGAACCTTTGACAATAAACTTAGTTCACTAAGGATTTCGAACCCTGGGGCTGGCTACACTGTCAACTTAGATTTAAGGCCATCTTAAGCCAATCTAACAACTAAAGGCTAGCCTTAAGATTTAAGACCCATTTTGGACATAAGTCAAGACTGTGCAACTCGGCCCAGACTTGTTGCCACCAGCGACTGACGGCTGAAACCATTTATTCAATTATTCATAATTCATTATGAGAGGTATGGTTTGTAATCGCGTGTAGAATTATCTCACTGTTTTTACTGTTCGTTTTGCAGTCCGCAATCTCTTCTGGTTGGAATGAATAAATTCTTAGAATCGTTGAATATAACATTCAGAAGAGATCCTCACAACTTCAGACCTAGGATAAACAAGATGAATTCTGTCAAGGTAGATTTTTGTATTATTTTTTTGCCCAAATAAATGATTCACCAAAGGAGTGGCTATGCACGTGTCAGAATAGCAGTGTATATTATAAGCTGCATTCATTCTACATTGTTAAGAAGTAAAACTCATTAAAAAGTAGAAATCATAGATCTCCTGACCGTTAAGATTCAGCCAAATTACGGTCAACCCTGATATACCGCCAGTGTTCTCCATATGCTGGAATTTTAAAGGGGCTGCATTAATTGTTAAGTGTATGACATCGCGGCAGCCTGAAGTAGAAAGGCTTACGATCTCCCAAAAAATACAATTAAGCTAAGATTTTGTATGATCTTCTATTTTTCACATTAGCTCAATGTAAGCAATTATCAGCATTGATATAATATTGACATCCACCTCTGGCCGGGGCAGCAGATATTTTATAAGGGGTGACTGATATTCAGAGGGGTGGATGTAAAAATGAACAAAGGGGTGGTGACCTGTTGTCATATCAGAGTTAGGATTTTGGCGGTATATAGTATGGCAGTAAATCGGGGTACATTTTTACTAATTCTTTGACAAAAGACTGGTGTTATGTTCTCCTTGCATTAGACAGGAGTGGCGGTTTATTTAGCGGACTGTGTATTGGGGTTGACCACTGTTGAAGACAATGCATTTATAGTTTGCAAACGCATGAGGGCATTTAATGGATCTTTATTTTGCCAATGAATTATTTTGCAGGACGCTGAACAGAAAAAAAGTGGTAACTACTTTTTCTTAGAAGATTGAAGCCATTCGAGTTGTGATTCATCCTGATATTGCCAATCGTGTTAGGTATGAGATATTATTCTAGTAAAATAAGATATTATTTTCCTGAGCAGCAGGATTTTAAAAGATTTTTAGACATCGTAGTGGATTTCAATTGATTTGAATTAACACAAAACAAGTTTTGTTGTTTTATTAATTATATATGTTTTTTTTTCTTTTCAGGCCCTGTGTCCTTTTTGCCACTCTACGGATGATACAGTAGTCATGGTGATAGTTATGATGGAAACACCCAAAATGTATCGTTTATTGTAAATCGCTCTTCTAAATTGGCTTAAGACCTGTCTTAACTAAACTGGGTTTTACTGAGGTGGTCCTGACTGGAATGAACCGCTGGAATTGATTTAAGAAATAAAAATAGATGTCAAGTTTTTCAAACATTTGTGTGATGCTTCGGTGTTACTTTTTGTAACTGGGACACGGAGAATGTTAATGGTGGAATAAATATTGGGCTTTAACCAAATTGATTCTTGTTTTTGGTGATTTTGTTGTTATTGATTTGCGCCTGGATATTTAAGTTGGGCTACAGTGGATCCTCGTATCGACGCATTCGTCTGTCTGTTTGGAATACCTCGAAATTTGTTCTCATCCCACAAGGAGCAGTTTTGAAGCACATGTATTGTACTCATTTTGATATAATATGGTGTATGGTAGATAGCTAGAGACCGTGGATAAAGTACGTACGTCCGTAGGGGGTTCAAAAATCCATACAAAAACGTACGGGGTGAGCTCAAAATGTACATACCTATTTTAGGGGGAGGGTTAGTGTTTACATAATTAGTGCATGAAACGCAATGTGATTTTTACAATTTCCAATATTTGTTGCGATTTCCCAGGAATTCCTCACTCGGTCTTTCACTTCGTCGATACGGTACATCGTTGTCGGATGAATGCTGGTGAATTTTATCTTCTTTAAATCATGGATCGTGAAAAATTCAGTTTTTTAAATTCTCCATCTCCACAATCCAACCTAGAACCATCATCTCCATCACCTTCTCTAGCATCAACACCATCAGCGTCATCTCTATCACTTGCATCAGCTTCAACATGATATCACTACTATCATCATCACCGTCTCCATAATCACCAACCCCTCCATCATCACCACCCTCACCTTGTCCAGTATTTCTACCATAACACCAGCATCATCACCATTATAACCTTCTCTAGCATCACTATCATCATTACTACCATCATCTGCAGCATCGCCACCTTCTCCAGCATCATCATTATCTGCACTATCGCCTCCAGCATCACCACCATCTCCAGTTGTACCAGCATCACCTTCTCCAGCATCACCATCACCACCGTCTCCAACATCACTACCATCCCCTCCAGCATCAACATCACCTTCTCCAACATCACAATCATCAGCACCACCACCATCATCTCCTTCCTCATGACTATCAATTCCATCACCATCATCCCCATCATCATCATAACCACCCTCTTCGCCCTCCTCACCACCACCACCACCACCACCACCACCACCACCACCACCACCACCACATTGAACCAGTCATCCAGTCCGCTCGGTCATCCGTCGACCTGTCATCAACGGCATTCATTCGACCAGTCGTTTGGTCATCCAGTTACTCAATCATCCAGTCGTTTGGTCATCCAGTCCTCCAGTCCTATAAATATTCCCATATATATGTTTTAAAGCTCGAAATACTTTTTGCAAGGAAGACTGCAAAATTAGCTCGTTTAATAAACCTGTTTGATTTGTTAATTCCATGACTCTAAGTGGAATTGATTCAAAATTTTATGAATCATATAGGATCATCATTATGTGCACAGCCAGAACCGTCAATTTTTGCAATACTGAATAAGTCTCGAAGTAATGTCAATTCCGTGACACTTAAATACGTGCGATTGTCACGGAATTGACATTTTTTATGAGCAAAGGCAGATTAAAAGCCTAAAGCCTTAGAAGTGTCATGTGACCGTTGTGCCAGGGTAGCAGGCGCGGATTTCCCTTAAAATGATACAATCTGCAATCATACATGTGTTTAACAGGCGTCACGGAATTGACGGGTAGAAAAAACGTATATTATTGGACGTTTGGACGTTATTAGGCCCTACAAAATTGGTTAAGGAAGAAAAATGTAACAAGAGAATGGGGCTACGGAAGATTTTAGTCTGTTACGCTAATTTCCAAATTTTGTCTCGGCGAGGTTTACTGCGATTAGGCTAAAGCATAAGTGTATAATTTATTCATTCATATTTGATTAATCAGTTTAATCTAAGGCGCTTCCGCTGAGGAAGGCCATCGCTCATTGCATGCATCATCCGCACTTGGATTTCTAGATTCGAGGATCTCTGCACGACGATTGCAAACGTTTCAACGTCAACCTGAAATACCAGGACGGAATCTGGGTTTTCTACTACGATGCGAGAGCGGACATCGGTGGCTGGCGCGTCCGTGCTAGGAAGGCGCCGGACATTGGCACTGTGAGGGAGTACCCTATCATATTTGAGTCATGCTATTTCCTGTGTATGAATTTTCGCCAGTACTAGCACCACTTTTTCTATATATGATTTATTTTGTTAAGAGTTCCACATGGTTGTGGGGTCCCAAAACGTAGAGGATACGTTCTTATGTCAATGATGTGATTGGTGTGTTACAGGTGTTGAGAAACCCCGAATCGGAGTCCCCAGCATGCCACATCACTCACTTCTGCAGCTATCTCTGAGAGAGAACGTGCAGCCTCCGGGCTCTGCAACTTTCGATTATTTTATAAGAAGTGTACCTCTTTTTAGGTAAGATTTCCCCGTTTCGTATCATGTGAACTCTGATGATTAAGCCTATAAGATCAGTGGTGGTAATGATATCTTAAGTTAAGTTCTTTATTTAACATTTTTTCCGATCCTGGATTAGGACCGAGGGAACCGGTTAAATTCGACCGGGGGGTTCCCCGTTTGCCCTCGGACGACGTTTCGACCTTTATTTAGCAGCAGATTAAGAAGGAGGATATGAGGTATGGTTCTTGAAATTCAGGGTGGGGGCAAAAGTTGGCTGTTTGGAGTGGGGCAGGGGTTGGGGGATGGATTGTGGAGGTAACATTTTGCCCTCCCTTAGACACTCGATATTGATAATTATTTTTGAAGTGATAAATGAACTAAAAACACATGAAATTATACATTTTATCTGCACACTTTCAAAAACTGACCGGGGGAGTTTATTCCACGCTGCAGATTACTTTCGACACCTTTAAGAATTTTCCTATCGACGATAAAACTATTTATATACATTTTAATCAGATATTTTCTCTGTTAACGTCAATGGTGTCCACATCATGGACTAACCGAATCGTCTGCCATTAACCTCACCATCGAAGGAGACGTCGAATTAGAACATTATTTCATCCAATAGATTTATCGATGCCAATTCTTTCGTTTAAATATTTATTAGTAAATCTTAATGAGAATATCAGACCGACACTTCCTAAACCCATCAATGACTCACCTTGGAGTAATCATTTCAAATGATTACTCCAAGGACTCACAGAGGCTAAAATCAGGACTTCTTAAACGGGTCGATAATATCCTTTTCTTTCGAATCGAAAATCAGCAACGTTCTAAATGGAAACGTTTTTAGAAAGCTTTTACGTATTTTAGTACTTTGATTTTAAAAAAGTACATTAACAAAAACGTCACACGTTTTTATAGTGGATTTTATTCTGACTTACCTTCAAAACGTCGCAAACAAGGAGTTCACTGGCGCGGATCCATGGGGTAACACCTGGGGCACGTGCCACCCTCTAGATTTTCGGTTTGCCCCCCGTAATTTTTTGTCGTCAAACATTCGGTTCCACTTAAGGATGTCGAAAGGCATTTTCCTAATTCATTGTTTGAAAGAAGCTTTAACATTATTTTGGAAACTGCATACAGGGAGGACGATTTTGGCTTCGCACCTTCGGCTCGCTACAGGTGGATAGGCCTACTCATGATCCGCCCCTGGTGAGTGACGATAAGTAAAAGTATAACGAAAGCAACGGGAGAAACAAAGGATCAAACAACACATCAGAGTTAAAACAAATAGTAAAGAAATTCCGAAATAGGTTGGTTATGAGAGGTTATGCACCTTTTATTTCTGTACATCTCATTCAACGTTTCCCCTATTCCTGGAGATGACTTGTAGGATACAGTTGAAACTTTGAAATAAACCGTTAGATCAAGTGAGCATTTCAAAATTTCTTTTCTTTGTTTTCATCCTGGGATTCTATTATCGTTACACGTCGGACGTTGATCGTTTTCATTATTTTGATTGTGCTGTAATAAGATCTAGAACGAACCTAACGGTGCTGAAAAGTGTACATTGTTATTGTATGGGACTTTTGAACATTGATACGTTAAAACAAAACAAAGTTGATATTCTAAGGATGGACTTCTGATGGGATATTCTATCCGGGAATCTAATGGCATCTTCAACGTTTATTCCGCTCACGTATGGATTTCATATCAATATTGAGTATAGTGTAAAGAAGGGGATTGAGGGACGAGTTGATCGGTAAGAAAAGAACCGCCAGCCAAGCCGCCACCTGATTCGGTATTTCTACCAGAAATACAACACAAACTTGAACGATAATCAGCGGTAACCAACACAATAAATTACAAAAAATTATTACCAAACTCCTTCGCGCCAAAATCAGTTCTGTCGGATTAACTCTGCCCGAACAGGACCTGCTTCCAGATACGAATCTGTACATTTGCGCATAAGTCACCATTATTGTAGCAAGTATGGCCGAGTTGCAAACCGTGAATATGACGAATGAATATTGCCAGGCATTGACATCGATGAAAATTAAATGCATAGGTAAACAAACTCCAGTAGTACCGTAGAAGTTGTCTCCGAAATAGGATAGTTGGGACAGTGGCACTATAGAAATGCTACCCAAGATAAGCCAACATACACAACAAATGATGATCACGTATCTCGGAAATAGAATCGGGTTTCCAGAAAATGGATCGACAATTTTTGAGTATCTGTGACGCGTTAGAATGGATAGAAATATCAACGAGCCTTCACAAGACACAGTAACCATGACTCCCGCTAAACTACACAAAGAACTGCCCATCCAAGTTTCAGAATTCAGAAAATACGTACCTTTGAAATGATAGTCTACTCCGGCTATCAAAAACAAATAAACAGACATCAGGAAATCACCAGTGGCAATATTAATTATAAGAATGTCAGAAGATTTGTTTGACATTTTGGAAGATGAAAATAGAATTGATCGAAGTCGAAATAAAATGACAATACTGTTCGCAAAAAAGCTAAATGCGCCAATGACCCAGATGATTGCTCTGAGAACTGTGTTACCCATCAGGTCAGAACATGAGGAAAACTGATCAGCTTCGGGAAGGCAGTGGTCAATTGTCGGGGCCATGCAACAAAATTTATACGCATCAGAAGCTAAAAAATTTAATGATGTTAGGTTTTCAAAAACTGTTCTTTCTACAAAAATGAAATGCGCATTTCTGCGAAGATCCATCGTTCCAAGTTTGGTCAATCCGAAAAAAGCATATCGATCGATATAATTGATTCTGTTACTGCTGATATTCAACGAATGCAATGCAGATAAACCTCTAAACACATTTTTGTCGAGTACGAGTAAAGAAAGGCCATGCAAATCGAGAAAATTAAGCGACCTCAAATCGTCGAAGGTACCCTCCTCAACATGACTCAACGGATTATCGGTTATGAATAATTCTATAAGACTGTATAACCCGACAAACGTATTCGCAGATAATGATGTTATGCGGTTATATGTTAGATCTAATGTGCGTAGATTATGCAGGTTCGAAAACGATCTCGGCAAAATGTACGACAATTTATTGCGCGAAATATCGAGAACGCGAAGGTAAACGAAGGAAGAAAATGTCAACGCGTTTACAGGAATTTGGTTAAGTGACAAAATCAAAACTCGCGTCGATGCCGAGAAAAGGTGGTTGATATCTTTTAAACTACCACCATCGCAATTGATGTAATGGCCTTGACATTTACAGCGGCTAGGGCAAGTAATGTTGCAATAAGACTCGTCGTCAGTTGTATGTTTACAATTAACAACACCATCACATACGTCCGATTGTGGAATACAACTATTTTCATGGCCACATTTCAACATTCCAGGACACGATCTGTTTTTGCAGTTTCTTTCATCTTCTGAATTCGGACAATCCGATTGACCATCGCACACCTGTCTGGTCGGTATACAGTAAGATGCGGGACATTTTACTGTATTAGCCGGACATTCGAAGTCGTTACAGTCTAAAAGATGTTCGAGGTTTCTACATACCGGATAACCGAGCGTCATCCTTTCTAGAATACATCGCTGGCGTCTTGGATAACAATGTGGAGAGTAAAAAGAACATCTCTGTTCATCGGGTCCCGTACAGAGATTTGTGAAATTAGTCGTACAGTGATTCTCGTTATTGCACTCGATCGGCAGATTCACTATACTTGCAGTATCTGTTAATAATTCGTCTTCTTCAAGGCTTCCAGTGCAATCCACGACGCCATCCTGAACAAAATGAGAACTGATACAGTCTCCACTATTACACATGAACCCATGACACAGCTGAGCAGTGCATCCAATTTCATCGGATCCATCTCCACAATTGGCGACTCCGTCACATCGGTTCGAGCTTGCGACGCATTGGCCACTTTTACAACGAAATTGACTGGCGAAACAAAGGGGATGAATGCAGGAATTTTCATCAGAACCATCAACACAATCCCGTACGAAATCGCAGAAACCACTTATGGATATCAACTGACCATTGTTGCATTGGAACTGACTGTGTGAATTTATATCCTCACAATTGAGTTCATCTTCACCGTGTTGACAGTCATTTCTGGTATCGCATACGCGATGGTCGCTGATACACCTTTGATCGTTACATTCGAATTGCCACGATTTACAACCGCTCACAGAAGCTAACTCTTCGCCAGTTACATCGTAGGAACACAGCACAGAATGAGGCGTATCTTTTACTTCGTCAAACTCTGTTATCATCCATTCAACCGTTTGAACGTAAGTAATTTCATTTCTAGTGACACGAGGTCTGACAATCTGTAGGCCGTAGTTTTCATCGCCGGTTAATATAGCACCATACTGATGTTCATAATGAAATGTTTGAACGATGTTTTTTATACCACGAGCCCAACCTTTCGAAATCCTTGCTATTGCACCACCGATGTTGCCACACATTTCCCTGGCAGTATGATTTCCGACGCTCCTGTCATTTTTCCAGTCTGTTAATACTTGAAAACATTGTCCAGTGACGCTTAACCAGCCGTCTATACACGTCACATTGGTCATAACATCGAAATTCAGAATATTTTGTTCGAAGACTGTTTCATAGTTTGTAGAATTATTTTCATCTGATGGATTATTAGTTGAATTGTCTCTGTACGTTCTATTGTCGAGTCTATCCGTTTCACAAACGAATGTCGTGTGAACTTCCTCGATGAGACATGGGAATCGAACCCAGTTTGCCGATCCTCGTGGGTTATTCAAAATCATCGCCGTACACAACATATTGACGTCGTTGATCGGTTGTTTCCTTTGTGCAGATATCAATCCTTGAATGACGTCAGGTATAGTTTCGTTTCGCGATGTTGGTGTATACCATTCTGTGTAGCTCAGTGGTTTTCCATCGGTCCACGTGTAATACCCAGTTTTAGGCTAGAATATTCATAACGATATTACGTTAATACAGAGAAAAACCTGATTTTGAGGTGTTTTGTTATAAACTTTCAGCGCTTGCATACAAAAATTGGATTAAACGGAATACCATGTCTTAAATTTTTAAATTGTTGTATTGACAACATTGGCATTAGCAGAGCTTAGAAAATTGATGAATTCATGAACCCTATTGCACCTACTACGGCAGTTTAATTGAATATAGCACCGGGCCATCCCAGGTTATCCAGTTGTGTCCTATTTTACACAGGCAATGCAATTTGATATTGAAATATGATATGAGTTTTCCTCTAACATAAAATACCTCCTCTCACAGGAAGAAAATTGGGATTCGACCTAAAAAACCTTTGCCTCCAGTCGATCACTCTACCACTATCACTATCGATACAGTCTCGGAAGAGCTGAATCAGTTGGCGGGCTGTGGTTAGAATTGGGTGTGTTGTACACGCACATGATTC
This sequence comes from Tubulanus polymorphus, assembly GCF_964204645.1. Taxonomy (NCBI): domain Eukaryota; kingdom Metazoa; phylum Nemertea; class Palaeonemertea; order Tubulaniformes; family Tubulanidae; genus Tubulanus; species Tubulanus polymorphus. Next base: position 9,122,870 of record NC_134029.1, on the reverse strand, counting down.
TACAGGACACCTTCGCGTTTAAATTCTAAATACTTGTTTGGTTTATCTTACCTGCAATTTTAATCCAATCATTACCACGGTTGCTTTATGCGAATATGCCTTCAGGTGGGTATTCGACTTGGCGAATGCGTTTTTAATAGACATCATTTCCCGTTCTGAGTTTATGCTGAGTAGATACCCTCCATAGTTGTGTCTGCAGTATTCATCGGCACTCTCCCAATTCAGACGTTCGTCCCTGATGTATCTTATACACGAAGTTCCCGCATCGAGAAACCCCGATTTGCAAACTTCATCACTTGCGATTGGCAACAACAGCATCTCTTCTTCAAGAGTGTATTGAATCTGAAATTTAGGTATTTTATTCTCGGCTTCAAACCAAGGCGCGCCGACCATTAGACTGTGAAATACAGTCCCAGGTCGCGCCCTATTTTCACAAATTACGTATTCGTGTTGGGCTTCTTTCCGTGCGAGAATGTTTCCATTTCGAGTGTCATAGATTACGATTTGTTTGAAGATAATTGGATCTCGGTCCTGCCGTTTCGTCTTTTTACACGGAGTCCGCGCTTCGATGTCTTTTACGGCAATTCTATAATATTGAATTCTATTCGAACTGGAAAGCGGAGAAAATCTGTATCGATATAAAGGAGATGTTCCTCCCGATCCTGGATAGTTCGGCGACTGTAAAATTCCACAGTTATCTCTGTAAGGTAACTGCATGATGCTGTCGGTCTCTGCTGGCTTAAGTCCGTAACATTGACGTCGTATTTTGACTATTAGCGGAATCTGCCAAAAAAAGTAATCACGACGTATTTTCACATTGTTCATCACGCGACTAATATCGGGCATTCGACTGACGCTCAGACTAACGTAGAATCCGCACGATGTCGACAGACCGTCTTCGAAACACCGGTCAATTTGATATTCATGTTCTGATAACACGAATATGTTTGAAAATGGAAGGCGTCGGTTTTCATGTGTAATCACAAGGCAATTTAACGACGTATTGACCTGGCGTTCTCCCTCCTTCAACATATATCCGTCGCAGTCAGTCGGACGGAAAACCAAACTCGGAGTATTAGCTTTATCGATAATTGAACCTTTCCAGTCATAGGCGTATCCCACTATAATAATCGGTCCCCCTGATGTTACCAGACTGACAACGTTACGGTCGTTTCTCCATATGTTCGGGCAAAACGGACCGTAGCGTCTAGCTGTGAAATTACTGCCATCAAATATATGAAATCCAGCTCGCTCGCAGTTCTCTGACATCACCGTTAATTTCAAATTGTCTTCATAGATGTCGACTTTCCATCTAAATTGAACTATATTCACGCGATAGGTTAATGTGGGCGTCTTTTTTGTCGGAAATAACGAGTTAAGTGAAAACAATTTCATCTGCTGCATCTATAAGAACAATAAGAAATGTAACTCTTTAGTTATTAAACCTTGCTCAGATCTGCGATTTTATGTATATCCTTTTTCGTTTCTGTGCAATGAATAGATTCAACTTGAACGGGTAGAATCATGAGCGATTAGTCCTACATTCGTACACGAGAGATTTACACGATTTATTCTGACAGTTTCGAAGTTTTGACTTATGTTCATCATCAGAGAAATAAAATTCGTTTCCCTATGAAAATGTATCATTTTTGTATTCGGCTGTCAATATAGTGTCGGTCACGTGATTAAGCTCATAGCTGTGGGAATTCTATAGCCAGTCCAACCTACCTTATAAAGTCTTTTCAAATGTAGATCTTCCATCGAATAAGACTTTCTTCTAAAACGAATAGCAATATCAGAATTTAGACGGTCTGTCTTTATTAAAATACACAATATGACAAGGAAGCCGTCTGATTTTACGCTAAGTGATTCCAGGTAGTTGTTACCGAGTAAAATATCAGTTCCTACAACACGCAACCCTTCTAGTTTATAAACACCTATGACGTTACCGGATGTGCTGAGATCACGTGTCCAGTTGAAGACGACGAACTGTAACACTTGCACTGTGATAGACCAGCAGTGTAGGTGTCTTGATTTGGTTATTATGTGTACACTTCTCTCATCAGGAATCAACACTCCCGAGCCGCTATGATAATTTTGAATCAGTGGATTTGAGATGTTCCAATCGGATATTTTGTACAATTGTACTAACACTAGTGACTGAAACTTAATTTGATTGTGTCGCACGGCTATGACGGCCCGGTTTGATCTTGTATAAAACGATAATGGTGGATGCCCGGTCTGTTCTTTTAAAATTCCTAAAGGGTTTTTATTACTGATTTGGATCCATCCGTCGTGGATTTCCACGTATATGGCCCGTTCAGAACCGGGTACTATTTTAAAGTCCAGGTCGACGAAGGTCAAGTTCATACCAAATCCCGGCGGCATTCCGGCGTATTCCAAAAACAACTGACATTTCATCAAACGAGTTATCGCGAACTTGTACCCGGTGACTGTTTCTAACGGCCCAATTCTCAGTTGAGACCTTGCGCAGTCGTGACTTATTTTCAATAGGTTTCGTTCGAAACGATACATAATATAAACCCGACTACCTCGCGCACTATTGATAGAACTCATATATGTGAACGTGATCGAATCGTTACGACGGAATTCATGTTGCCCAACACCGCAGTATGTGTTACCCGATTCATGAACGCTGAGGTAGTTATCGCGACAGAATATCGACGGCTCGATTTCGTAAAATATCCGAACGTTGAAAGTTCCCGGCGAAGAACTGTTGACGAACCAACGACATTCACCACCGCGCGTAAACGACGGATAATTCGGTGAAACGATGTAGCCTGACGGAGAATCGATGGGGTGCCAGGTGTTGTTACAAGACGAACTGATCGTCATAAACGATTCCTCGATAGAGTCTGCGCGATCGGCACGTGCAACGCAAAAATGACAGACGATCAGCGTCGCTGTAAACAGCGCTCTCAGTCGCTGTTCCATGCCGAACAACATCAATTCCATAGACAAAACGTATTTCATTCGACTGATCACCTGAGGATTGTTTCATCGACGTGACTCAACTAACGAATTCCAGTCCTATAATGATCAAAAACGGTCATTGATATTCTGATGTTTTCTCTATGCCCTGCGGCATTTCTGAAATCCAGTATCTGCCTTGCATCGATCTTCCGTGCAATTACCAAGCAGTATCATATTTCATTTTGTACGATGTTTAGGAATCGAAGTCAGCTCATACTCAATCCATCCCAATCGGCCATGAAAGTATTTACGCAGTTATTTCAAGGTGAATAATATATGCATTAGCAGAATTCCCATCTCAGGTTGGAAATTTATGGAGTTTTCATTCGAGCTATTAGCTGAAAAAGGGAAGGCTGGGTTAAGGTAGATTCCAAAGGGAGCCAGAATACCCCTCCTAAATTTTGATGGGTTTCTCAAATGACAGCCTAAAGAATTCCCGATTGATCCTCCCAAAAAAAATTCAAGCAAGAGTTACATATTCTCAAGGAGAAAAGTTTCCCCCAGAATCCTGAAGAATGGCTAACCCTTTCCCGACACGTCCCTCTATCTAGCTATGCCAACCAATACATATCTTTCACCCAGCACTTCGGAAATCTGCCGGGTAAGAATAGACCATGGATACCAAAATAAACCACAAGAGACTCCATTCTTCTGTGTACATGCCAAGTCTTATTACCAAACAACGAATACGTAGATTTTACGCAAACTGGTTATGAAAAAAGGAATGTTCCCCTTTATAGCATATACATAACCACTGATTTTGTTTATTCGGAAAAATGAGAAATTGCTTCTTGGAGCCAAAATATTTTGAAAACCTATCACATTGAACAGCAGATTCATAACAAACGATCTCACAATTGAAAACATCTTAATTCTTATTATTCTAACGCTTTCGAGTTAATAATAGCATTATTAATAATAGCAATAGAATAAAAATAGCAAAAACTAAATCAGAGAAAACAATAATAATAGCAAAAACTTAAGTTTGTAACTGAGCATCAGCAGGTTAATGAATAAGCAACAACAGGACGCCAGAGCGAGCGCGGAAGGTTCATTCAGTCAAATCCTCCGTAAGCATATACGATTCGCGGCTATATCCAGCGAATATGTGGCCATAAAAAATTCTTTACTCGCCGGCAAACATTGGGGCGGGGGCGCCCCCGTCTGGATCCGCCACTATTCCGGGTGTAGCCAACCTAAGTGAACGTGTATTGAATCAAAAGTAGAATCATTTTGGGGGTTTATTGAGCATCCTGTAGTCGTGTCCTTTGTGTCTTTATTTTTAGATTAGCAATTTTATACGTATATTTACATCATTTTTATACGTATTATTTAGTAATAGTAATGTTTCCTAGCGCAAACCACGCTACGCGCCATATATGTATCACCAGTCACGCATTGACCTTTAGTTGGAAGATCAATTCTACTACACGGGTAACATCAAGTTGTTTGCAAAAATTGTTCTATCAAAATATTAAATTTCTTTCTATTTTGAATATTGGTGCAATATTCCAGTGTTGCAGAATATTTTTAATATAAGTCTGCAGTCTTTGCATTTGTAAAGTTTTCTGTAGCATCAGTACTTTTTGGAAAAGAGGAACTTTTATTTGGCGATCTGAGATTAAACTCCAGGGAGGTACTGGGTGTGGCAGGAGTTGGGAGTTGTTAGCAAGATTTCAGAGAGGAAGGTCCTCAACCAGAGGCTTCCCGAAATCTTAACGAAAATTACTTGCAGAAAGTAGGAATTATTATATCATTAGAGTTAAAATTACTGAAACTATTTTGTTGAGATGTTCAACTAGAACTCTACATCAATTAAAGGAGTACTGGAAGATATTTATTATCTATGATTGGATCGAGTTAGCTGACAAGAACTGGTTTGCGCAGCTGTATGTAACTTTATTTTAATTCATAGTTATGGCAACTACAAGTTAAGAATAACTTTTTTTACGTACTGTTAACCAACATGAGAGTTAACAAATATTTGTGCGTTGTGTAGTCACGCAAAGGTGAAGATTTTATAAGTACTGCGGTTATCAGTCCGAGAATTGATGAATCGTTAATTTCGCTTGAAGGAGCAATTTCACTTCGAGATTCATCTGAATGCAAAACTTCACTTCGAGATTCAACTGAATGCAAAACTTCACTGAGATTCAACATCGCTGAGACTTGACGCGGAATCAACTTTGATTTCAGTTTAGAGCGTTAACCGACTGTTTGTTCGCGAGCGTGGAGCCTGGAAACTCTGCCGCAGTTAATAACTTTTTATCGCGCGTTGGAGACAACGAATTATTCAATCGTATCGTTCACGAGGACCGTTAATTTTTATTCGACAATTGTGTGCGTACCGTATGTATTTAACTTTGAACTGTTAATCAGACTTCAATTTAGACTTCGCTTTAAGTTCGATATTGATCTTAATTGATTTTTTTGGGTTTCTAATTTCATTTAATTTCTAAATTCTGCAAAGTATTGTTACATTTGTGCATGCTTCACTGAAAATATATATTGTTCATATCCATAGTTCAAATACTATTTCGTTGTCAGTGTGTCATTTAGGGACTTATTATTCGAACTCACCCGCACAGTGGCGATCTTTGGCAAGTGCGGTTGCACAGGTAAATAATACAGCACACATTTGGAGTCACGGCCATAAATGTGAAATTACGTAGGAAAAACAATATCGAGTGTAAAATGCATCAGTGTTTTGATTACTGGAATAAATGCAACGAGACGGATAGGAATTCATAGATTAACGAGTTTATTTGACGTACGAGCTTGCACGGCTAAAGGAGCCTCATTAGGTGAAAAAGTTTGGTTAATGGAGTAAGTTTTTAATTATCAGTATTTAGCTTTGGGTGGAGTAACTCAAAATTTCACGCAATGAGCACTACAAATGAACTGTTGTAATTGTTTATTCTATTGTTTTATTCTTATTACAATATTTTCATCATAATATTTTTGTATATCTCTCCACTGTCTTATCAACCAAATGAAGGTTGATAAATTATACGGTAGTAAAAATTTGGTTGTCATCATAATACTGATGAACATATAATAACTTATTTGTTTATACCGTATAGCTCGATACAATAAGATTATCATAGCGCTTAACATAAGACTAATTACTAGTTACTAATTACTAATAATGATTATCATTGGGTGACATTTTTATCCAAAGCAAAATAATCAATAAAGAATTATGAAATTTTTAAAGATTGATAAATTACTTATGCATTGAGCTTCCGTCGCAGAAATTTCGTGCCCTTTTAAATTTTGCATTTATCGTCTTAAACAATCCTAAAAGTAGAAAAGGCCCCATCTTTACTAGAAAAGGCCGAATAAAGAGGCACGATTCTTTAGGATTTCACCTTTATTGCCTGGAAACTACATCTAAATGCAGGGAAGTTTCTAGAAAGTACTTTGTTATCAGGACTTCATTTATTGCTCGAAAAGTGCACCAAATTGACACCCAGACAATCTCGTTCGTCGTGGATTATGTCCTTTATTAAGGAGTGCTACACTCAACAGTGGCCCCTAGATCCGCCCCTGACTCACAGCACATGCGTACTGGTGTTGATAACTCAACACGGCAACTCCAGCAGCCGTCTTACGTATGACCCTTTGTTGCCGAATCGAAGTGGCCAGTTAGCTGGTGATGTCCAGTTAGAACTTACGATATATTTTCGCACGTGGACCTCGCCATAGCGTTGACCGAAAGCGATTTTATGATGTGTTCGTCGTCCAACCGAGTTTCCGCTGTTCTAATTAAACTTTCCGCACTAGATGGAATTAGATTCAGCGATGCGATCGAATATACATGTTGTTCGATACTGTATTTTTTGTTGGCTTATTGCAGTATGTGGCTTGTCGTAGCCGTTTCGGTTGAACGCCCTGGTCGTCGTGGTTTCCCCTTGCACCCGACGTTTTTCACGTACCCGGTATCGGCATATTTCTCATCAAATGATTTCTCAACGGTGAATGTTTGGTGACAAAAACCGGCGGCTTCCATCAGAGTTAACTCTTACTTACCTTACTGCACCATGGTTATATGGTATACTTGTTAACTTTGAAACTTTGATATTCTTTCCCAACCCCCCAAACTCTCGCTGCGCTGAGGGCTCCTTGTTTGATTTTCTGTCCATGTATATTAATGGCTTTTAATCAATTGATATATAGTTAATTTCATGCACTGACACTGTTGTTGTTTTAGGCGTTGCTCAGGAGATCGATGTCTCGAGGATTGATATCATCGAACGTGAAGTACCAGATGAGACCACCGATGGGTTAAACAGTGACCATAATCAAAAATAAACACTTAGTTTTAGCAATATAGTTAAGACTAACTTGAACATCAAGCAATTTCAGAAATGCTCGTTTCCCTAATCGGTGCTCCAGCATTTCCATGCCTGATCCCCTTGAAAAAATCCCCAATCAGTCACTTGCCGGTAATTATACTTGGAAGATTGTTCGATAACCACACTGAAACGTGGTGATCAACGGATAATAAGATAAAAACCAACTATTTACAAATTAAAAGACTTTTAAGATCGAGAATTTATTTATTCAAAAAATCTAAAATATAAACTAGGCCCACATGACGTTTCGATCTCACCCTAGACGTCACACCTGAAGATGATCTCTACTAGTGTGAGATCGAAACGTCGTGTATTCTATATTTTATATTTTTTTAATAAATGAATTCTCGATTTTGAAATTCGCGCATAGAGGGTTTTCTATGGTGGCTGATAAGGGCCATACCGTAAAATTCCTGGTATGCAAATGAGGGCGCCAGATCGCCAGAACGCCAAAACGAGAAAAAACTTCCAATTTTCTCTGAAAGTCCGTCACGCCAAAACCAAGATATTTCCGTTTTGGTGCCCCGCCAAAACGAGCTTTCATTTGGCGCCCCGCCAAGACGAACTTTCGTTTTGGCGACCCCGCCAAAGCAACGAAAAACGTCGGATTTTCTCCTGAAAATCTGTTTTGGCGCCCTGCCAAAACGAACTTCCAACCACGTAAAATAATTCTATATATGCAAATTTATGCAAATTAAACACAGGATCAACGCGCCAAATTAAAAATGATTTTACTGTGGTTGAATGTTTGTTTTGGCGGGGCGCCAAAACGGAAATAACCGCGCCAAAACAGATTTTCAGAGAAAATCCGACGTTTTTCGTTGCTTTGGCGGGGGCGCCAAAACGGAATATTCTTTGTTTTGGCGCGCCAAAACGGATTATTAGAGAAATTTCGACGTTTTTCGTTGTTTTGGCGTACCCGGAATTATACACCATGGCTCGAATCAGCCATCTTACTTGGAAGATTGTTTGAATGAATCGGAACCGACATTTTCAAGTAGGCCTGGTAGGCCTACTTGTTCAAAACAAAAAATCTGTTTTCGACCACCGATCACGCACACGCACACCCCTGTACTTCGATTTCCGATTTAAAAATCAAACTACCGGCGTGAGGTGGCCGGCTCGTAAGAGGGGACACCCAATTTTAAAACATCATGTATAAGATCATAAAAAAAGAACGCCCAGCCCAGATTGGTTAAGTGGTATGGTAAGTTTTACTGTAAGTATTAGGCTAACAGTTGGTTTAAAGTAGCTTAATGACCAAATCTTAATTAATGGGGATGCCTACCAAAAAGTCTCCGTAGATGTTCGTTTATATTCTAGGAAAAGGCAATTATGTCAATTTTATACCTAGGAAAAATATGTCCTGCATATATCCTGTTTCCTGCATTTCCATAGAGCCTCACATGGCGTTGTTAGGCACGCTACCGTCATTAATCAAAATGGCATAATTCGGTATTTCGACGGTAAACCAGACATTATGAAGTATTGAACACTATACAGATATAAAAGTAACTGGGTGGAAGACTCTATCGGTGCTTTATTGGTTGTAATCGGTTCATAGTTCATAGATATTTACGTAAATTAACTAAAAAAGTGCAAGTTTGTTAGTCTGTGCAAATCACGTCGAACCACCAGCGTTTTTACGAAATTGAATCTGATTCGGTTTAAAAGCTAAAATCCAATTCGGTGCCGGAAACCTAAAAGGATCGGTGAATCTCATGGTTTTTCGTAGTTAGTTACCTAATCGTTAGTGGTAAGCTGTTTATAATTGGATGATCAATTTACTAACCAGCGTCCAATAATGAGGAGTTGATCCACAAAATCGGATTCACAAAAACATTGTGTAACTCGATTTAGACTACTAAGATTCAGCTTCGTAAAAATGCTTGATACCGATTTCACCTTTCCGGGTTTCTCTGCTGGTAATCCTAGTCGGTAAATCCGTTTCAGTGCCAGTGGTTTCATTTCATGATCAGATGTTTTATAGGCCTACAAACGCTGTTGTTACCCGTACGTGATTGTACAGTGATATCCACAGGTTAGCCGTATGTGAGTACGTTGGTGCATGTGCAATACAGTAGAATTCTGAGTTGCAATATTGGGATTCGAACCCAAACGAAAAAAATCCAGCGGCAGTCCAATGCTTTACCCACTGAGCCACAGAACACAACAGCAGAGTTGATGAAAGTTAACTTACACGTATATGGCCCTAGTCAGTTCCCTGTCTGTGGTTTAGTTTCACGATCGGATATTTTCACAAACCACAGTCAGGAATGGGAAGGTCATTTTTGTATGCAATCTTCGTCAGCCAATTTGACTGACGAGTAATTTGCCTGGCAATTTCTGGTCTTTTGAGATATGCGTCTTATTTTTGTTGTCATCAACGCACATCAGATTCGTAGTTTGTTTGATACCTATAACACCTCACCTGACGATCTTAATCCATGTGCAAATTGGTCATAAAGTGAGAGTAAATTTCCGTCGATTCAACGGCGGCCGTTTTGAAAACTTGTGGAGGGTGCTGGCACCTGTGGACTGAGGCCAGGACAATAACCAAACAAAGAAACGAAACAACGAAATTGAAAAAAAATTAGGAAATCAAAACCAATTCACATTTTTCTTCAACCAGAATTTATTATTTCATTATTTATTATGGAAAACACGAAGATTTGAAATATATCTTGGAAAACCATCAAAAATAAAAATTGTCGTTTTGTTTTGGAAGTTTTATATAAATCTATGTAGGTCACCTTGTCTGTCATGCCACATGTATGCAAAACAGAGAAATGGCGGCCAATGGCGGAATTTTAGGAGAAATTAATTAATTTCTCAAAATAATGTTGATTAATCGCTCAAAACATTCATAAATTTGGATTATTTCGAAAGGTACCTGTGTTTGTTTGTGAAATAAGCCATTAATTGTGGACTGAAGTCAATAGAAAGTATATTTTTGAAGTGTTACTTTTTAGCCCACTTGGGACTTTAGTCCCAGCGGGCTATTGCGTTCACTTTTCGTCTGTCGTCCGTCCGTTCGTCTGTCTGTAGACGGAATCCAGTTATTTTGGGAAGTTTTGAAGACGCTTCAAGGTAATGTCTTGATATTTGGTTTATACATGTATCTACCCTAGACACATCTTCAGCCCAAAAACTGGCCCTATCAGAATCAAGATGGCCGACTGGCAGCCATTGTTGTTCGCCAAAATCAGCACTTTTTACACATTTTCGAAGTTTACGAAGGAAATTTTGAAGACGATATGATCAATTACCTTGATCTTTCGAATATATTTGAATCTACCAAGGGCCCATCAGCATAAGAAAAATTGGGTCCATCTGACTCAAGATGGCCGTCCTATGACCTTTTTAGTGCCCAAAAATGTTAATTTTGGCCAGAATTCTAGGTCCTGTAGCTTCCTACTGGTTTGCCATTTCTCATTGCAATTTGTGATGGGTATTCTTTGTAAAGGGATGTTTTATACCTGAGATAGGTATTTTTGATCCGCCAATTATGACGCAATTGGCGGCCATCTTGGTGTCATTAGTACTCATTCGTAGGTGGGAAAGTTTTTCGACATTATATTGTTACCTAAGCATATTTTGTTACAACAATGAATTAGAAAGTTGTAGCGTATAACGTGTTCTATGATTGGGGTGAGTTTCAAGTTCATTGTTTTTTGTATATGGCCACCAGGGGGCGTTGAATAATACAATATCTTAGTATTTCTATATTATATTTGTACCAATACATATTTTGTTACCGCAATCAATTGCAAAGTTGTAGCTCATGACATCATCTATGATTGTGGTGAGTTTTAAGGAAATTAGTTATTCTATATGGTCACCAGGGGGCGTTGAATAGTAGAATAACCTGGTATTTCCTTATTATATTGGTACCTAGGCATATTTTGTTACCATGATCAATTGCAAAGTTGTAGTTCATGACATTTTCTATGAATATGGTGAGTTACAAGGTTATTGGGTTTTGAATATGGTCACCAGGGGGCGTTGAATAGTAGATTAACTTAGTATTTCCATATTAAATTAGTAACGAGGCATTTTTTGTTATCACAATCAATTACAAAATCGTAGCTGCTGACATGTTTTATGATTGTATTGAGTTTCAAGGTCATTGGTTTTTGTATATGGTCACCAGAGGGCGTTGAATATTGAAATTGTTAGATTGTTGAGCATTTGAAACCACTTCCCAAGTGGGCATGGTGTCCCTGGACCCCTAGTTTCAACCGTGTTTTGGCCCTTGTCATCCCTAACGTTGGTATAAGCCCATCTGATTATAAAAAGCTTACCACCAATGATTAGATAACTAACTAATATGGCCCTATAGCCTCACCTAACCCTAACCCTATTCTATCACGCATACGCCTAGGTAGATTATTGACACATTCGCAAAGGGAACACGTACGGCTTACCTGTAGAGGTCACGGTACAGTCGCATGCGGGTAACAACTTTGTTTTACAAAACACATGCCAGGTATAAGCAGTAGTACTATATAATCAGTTGACCAACTGACTGAGCTAGGTCACCCGACGCCCTCTCAAGTCAAGTTGAAATGGACATAGGCTATCGGGAAGGTGACCTAAACCGCAGTAGTAAGACCGCTTAAGTTCATAAGTTAAATGATTCGATTTCATTATTGCAGATGGCATCACATAAAACAGCGTCACCGGAAGGGCCGCGGATGATAAAACATGTCGTAACGAGCCCGGATGCGTTATTAGAGCAGCTAGAACACGTGAAACTGAGTGATACCGACACAGAAAACCTCCTCGACGAGGCGTATGCTTTGAATAAGTTGCTAAAAGAAGAGCTGAGGAGGCAAGAGGACGAGGAATCCTCGAACAACGCCTCGAATCATAGGCCATCCGCGGCTTCGAGTAAAAGACGACCTCAAAGATTACCGCCTCTACATTACGGTGGATTCGATGGCCGATTGCCGAAAAGTGCCTTCGATTTGTATTCGAAACAGCCACCTTCGAAAACATCACCTCAGCATTCCAAATCGGCAAGTGGGGTAAGTGTTTTTAGGTGGCCTTGCTCTTCTTATTGAGATGGCTTAGTGTCACTGTCTGAGAGTGGTTTGGTGTCACTGTCTGGTATTTCTAGAAATTACAGATAGACTCTTAACAGTCCTTTTACGATTTGAGATGAATAACGACAATGATAATGTTACCAGAAATAACAAGTACTTGTGCCCCCATCCTTTTCAATCCCAGCGCTCACTTCAAGCCAATACGCAACCTGGCCATATCTAGTGAGGCATTCTTAATAAACATGCTCTGCTCGTTTTGTCTTGCAGGGTTTTCACAATCGACGTAAGTCAGCGCCATCTCCGACGCGCAGCGATCCAGCGAAAACATCGCCGAAGCGAAGTCAAGTTAAATTAACGTCGGCGAAAAAAGGCAAGAAGGTGCCTGTATGGGACGATAGATTCGCTTATAGTTAGAAATACGTATGTCCGCTTGCCAGGTAGTATTCTCCCGGCATTTGAGAAAAAGAAAGCTGATCGTTAATTTCTCTTTCGTTTTATCTTCAGAGACAAATAAAAACAAAAACGTTTTCCAACCATGATTTTCAATTCAGAACTGGAATGGCCCCGATCAAATTTGACCTAAAAGATCTTCGTTGAAAATAGGTTAATGTTATTTTCTTTTGAAGTACAACGCTTAAAGCATTTATTGTAAGTGTATTATTTCTGTGGTAGGCCTACTAGCCATGGTGTGTTGACAATATACACTTTGATAATGAAGATATTATATGTAGACTAGAATCTATATGTGTTGAGGGTAAAAAAACATTTCCGTATAGGGCCTATCGCTTTTAAGATTGCGCATAAGTTACTTCATATCTGAATCGTCTACTGACTTCAAAAACTTCGAGGGACAATAAAATCTGTTCATCGTAACGGTAGTTCGTTTGGTATGAACGGTAGTTCGTTTGGTATTTGCCTGCTTAATCTAGATCGGTATAGACCTAATACTTTCATATTTTCATCTAATCTCAACTTTGTAAATTGGGTTAATTTTCTCCATGCAGATTTAATAAGGGTTTAGTAAATTGATTTTACAAGAGCTTACAATGAGGTTCTACTATGCATGTTTCTTGAGTAACTTACGAGTCTAGTCCCGGGCCCAGGTGCACAGACGTGACTTAAATTGTTCGGTTGGCTTTAGAACTTAGGACTAAGACTGGTCCAATTTAAGCCATTACTTTCCAACGGGTTCCAGATCTGAAGTTTCAATGAAACCTGTATTTATTTCTTAGTTATTGTTAGGTACATGTATCTACGTAAATGCCTAAATGTTTAAATGATTATCAACTATAGTGAGTTTGAGTGCCGTCCACTGAATATTCTATTTCAATGCTCTACATGTATGATATATGTAAATAAATCAACATAATTCTTTAGTCAAATTGTCTTCAATACTTACCATTTCTCATCTACATGTACTACAGATGCCTGTTTAAAGTCAAACCTGCTTAATTCAGATCAATTAAATCTCGATTTTGATCTCGCGCGGACATCATTTACGGTAAATTTACGTTAAATATTTTCTCATAATGATAATTCATTCATTGAAAGGATTAGAATTCTAATTATAGCAGCATTCCAGACTTATTGAGTGCTTATTGACCACTAGAACTGTGCCATAATGAGCCACAGTGTTAATGGGTGTTAATGACCAAATTCCACAGTTGTCAGTTGACTAAGAGTTGAAATAAGTTAATTTCTGCCGAGACATAGATGGCCAACGAATGCAAAGTGTTTATTTCTGCAAACAACGATGGTTACCACTCGGCCATCTTGCATCTGATCATGTCTGTTTTTAGGTACCGTAGATGTGTCTAACAAAATCCATACCAAATATAAAGACGCTCCATTTGAAGCATCTTCAATAGTTCCCGGTAGAACTGGATTCCATCTATCTGTGCAGAGACGAAAAGTGAACGCGATAGCAAGTTGGGACTAATCCCATGTGGGCAAATAAAAATGCTGTTGGTCCAGACAGATTTGATTAAGTCTTAGATTGTCAGTGTTTGCAACGATGGCGACAATTGTAAATTTTTATAAAGGGGTTTTTGTACCGACAGCAGGCTGGTGCTTGCATTAATGTTTCAATTTTTAGGTCATGACTCGTAATAACAGAACCCTATTCAATCTTCAGTCCAAATTTTTTGCAAAATACTAGTAAAATAGTCTGGTTGATATACCAGAAATGTAAAACAATACAAAGTCTTGTCATAGGCCTACTAAAAGCCCCATTTATATGTTAGAGGAGACCCATTTAAAAAAAGATTTAAAAACTGACAACTTGTCTAAAGAAACAACACAAACAAATAAGTTCTATATATCAGCCATGTACAATTTTAATTCTAATGAACTCATGTTCAGTTATAATATAGTACATCATGGATCCCGCTGGCTAGGTAGAGAACCTTCTGTATATTTCAATGAATGTGCCTCAATCAATTTTCAATCCAGCTCATTTTCAAAGTATTACACTCATACGAGACAATTTTCACTACGATGATGGACACATACGGTACGTGGAAATCCACAATTACAGAGGTGGAATCGGTGAAAAAACGAAATTGCTTCTCGCAACCACAAAACGATGTCCTTTTGTGGCTACAATTGTTCTCTCCTAGTACAATTACATAGGTACATCCTCCGTTCATAACATAATCACCATACTCACAATATTCAATGAAGAAAGCATTATCACAATATATGTACACTGTACAAGTTATTTTTTTCTTTGTTTTGTTTTTCATTTTCGTAACGTGACCCACAATGTTTTTTACTGCCATTCTCTTGGGCAAGGGCTCACACCAGTTTGCACCTGAGGTAAAGGTCTCACGTGTGGAAATCAAATTAAGGTGTTTGATCTATAGTAGATCCGTCTCAGAAAATAACGCCTAATTTTACCAGTTCCAAATCATACAGGTATCTACTGCCTCAAAACAACACCTTAAGGATGTTCATAACTGTTGTGTGAAGTCTCGACAATCGCTTTTAGAAAGTGTGGTAAGGAGATGACTAATATTAGTCTTGTTGGACACTCAAAAATTGAAAGAACGGTTACATATATATAATGGTGAATGTCTGAGGAGCAGGTACAGGCAGCAAATTTATACTAGTTCCTCGGTTCAGTTCTGAACATATAAGTTATTCTGTAAGGATTCAAGGGTCACAAAATATAATGTTGAAAGATTTCTTTTTTTTGGGGGGGGGGGGCCAATACGTGAGAGAATGTACAGATAACATGTACAGTCAACTCCTGATATATTGCCTACATGGGTGCAGAACGATTTTGGCGGTAGAGAGTATGGTGGGGGTGTTTTAGTATGTATTGTACAGAGATGTACATTGAGAAAACCTGTTTTAGGCGGGTGGTGGTATAAGGGTGGGCGGTATATCAAGGGTTGATTGTATATCTTTTTATGGGACATTCATCAAAATATGTTCGCATTTCTAGAATAGGCCCATCAAAAAAGCAACTTTTTGTATGTACAAGCTTGGAGATTATCATTAGTTGTAGAATGAAGAAAAGGGTTGACATTTAAAACGAAAAATCTTGTACACTAGACTCCGCTCAAGTCGGAGCCTTTAGGACCATGAAAATTTGTCTTCAATGGCATCTGAATAAGATTTTAAAAGTTATGATATTTCATTCATATACTATAGTGTCACAATTATATTTCCCCAAACATACACAAGTTAATAGGATCTGACTTAAGCAGAGGCTACTGTCGTGAAAAAATCATTTGTTACACAGAGCTCTTGCACGGTGACGCCATAAACTAGTAGGGTCCAACGACACCGTGCCCACTTGGGAATTGGTCCGAAATGCTTGACAACAAATTCCATATGAGGACATGTATCCTATGACAGTGCTAATGATTATCAAATATCAAGGATTTAAGTCAAAACCTGTTGATATTTCCCGCAAAAACCTTCCTCATATGCTTGAAGACTGATAAGACTAAGATGACCACTGATTACATTCAATTCAACTGAGCAAAAACCCATCTGATATGTCAAAGAATCCAACCATCCCCAAAAATACCCATTACAAATATCGATGAAAAATAATTACGATTCTGATTGGGCCGATTTTGGGCTGCAGATGTGTTTTGTGTAGGATACTTACCAAATATCGATATAATCCATGGAAGCATCTTCAAAACTTCTAAAAAAAAAAACGGTATTCCATGGACGAAAAGTGAACGCAATACCCTGATTGAAGTCCAAAGTGGGATAAAACATGTCCAAGATATTGAAGGAGCATCATCAAATATCTAACTAAGAGGTAAGTTGTAAAAACATGTTCTGATGATAAAAAGTCATTAACCTTCACACAGATACCGACATTTTTTGTTAACTCGAAGAACTCTCGTCAACATCTCTTCCCACTAACTACCTAGATCACGCGAATGTTATGGTGTCATCACGAGCAAGAGCTCTTTATCATCATTTACATACACCAACATGTCTCACGGCCATCAAGGGCCAGTTGCTTAAATATTGATTAGTGCTGACCATTGGTTGACATTTGCAACTGCCTTGTTATAAGCCTAAAAGCATTTATCAGATGATTGTATCGTAAGTTTTTTGAGCAACTGACCCCTTAATTCTTACATAAAGACATGTTAATGTTAGGCATGTTATTTACAACATTTTCTAACAATATTCTAACCATACGCTTAAGGTAACGTAGTCAGAGCCCAGTTCCCCTGAATAAATCTCGAAAAATCAAGCATTCACACATTTCAATTTCAAAGATATTCAAAGATACCCCCAGATATTCAACTCATTAATATATCAACAATCATATTCTTGATCGTCACGGCATCACTGGGATTACGGATTATGGACTTCATGCAATCCATGGTCTAACTTTTAAAAAGCGATCGTCCAGATATCAGAGGGGTGATGCCGTGCTGCAGGATACCGAAGTATCAACACAAAACATATTGATTGATTAAAGAGAAATTGGGCTCTGACCGACATTTATACAGATAGTTCTGACAGACGATTGACATTAGGATAGCAATTACATTGTTGTTATACTAAGTCGCCGATAATGCCACTACTGCGGCGATACGCTACTACTGAGTTATATTCATTGGTCGAGAAGCACCGTTAGATAGAAGAGTACGGACATCATATTCTTCTTACCCGCAGTTTAACGTTAACCATTATTATCACAATATAGAAAATACATAACGTAAAACCTCGGAGCGAGAATCACTCTCGAAGTTTAAGGCAACTATTTACAGTTCGCGGAGAAAAGAACTTCACTAGCACACGTCATAAAATTGGTTGTCCTACGCAGACAAAATTTATTCCGGGAGTCTCTCGATTCCGATAGGCTTGCGAGTTTTCCAAAAACAGTTCACATTTCATTCAATTCGAAAAGTTATTCACGTTACGTCAAGCTATTAATTTGTTACCCGGGAAGTAAACAATTGATTAAATTTAGATCAATGGCATTATTAAGAATTCAACAATTTAAAAGATCTAGAATAGGTACGGCGGAGCACAAGTTAAAACCCAAACTTATGTTAGAAAAGCTGGATTTAAATTCGTACTGAAGTGGCCTTGGTTATTATCAAATTTGTTCTAAAACATCATCATCAAAATCAAATAATAATAAACGCCATCATAAACTAATACCAACAGAGGTGATCGATGTGAATTTCAGAGAGTAACACAAATACTTTACGCATACAATATATTTACACAGATCATACGATAGGAACATTCAAGGATGATTTTCTTCATTACTGATAATATAAATAAGAGAACATTTTTCAAGTAGGCCCTACAGCCGGGAAGTCCGTTATAACCCTAAATATGTTTCCGAGAACAAACATTCCAAATCTATCTCAAATACGCCAACTTCTTGGTCCCGATCTGGACGAGGCACTATAAAGGACTTTCAAACTATATATGCTGTATACACAAAAACACAGTGAACAATTTCTGATTTCATCTTCTCTTCAATTTTTGTATGATTTTCTTCTAACGGTCTCAAAGGAAATATATATAAACAAGAAGACAGAGGATAAAATAACGTCTATTTTTTTCGTAGAATATTCTCGCGTTGTTGCCTAAAAAGTCGAAACAAAGTAAGCGACCAGAAATGAGCGCGCGTCGCGGCGTGAAAATGTTCCCATCTTATTCTTAATAATTTCCGTCGGAACGATCATTTACGAAAATGATGCGCGGTCACGGGTGACGACGCTGACCTCACGAGACTCCGTGAGTCATACGGCCGTGGGTGTTAATACTTGTTTTTCGAACAGGCACGTTCTCGACCGTCGGTATCGTGTGACCTGTCGACTCTTGCGGTAGCAGCTTCTCGCCGGGTATCGCCTTTTTCACGCCTTTACCGGACTGTTTCGCCTTCGCCATGTTGTAGTCGCCTGAGTCGAAGAATTTTGCTTTTTGCTGCAATAAATATTGAAATACGCATAAAAAACAAAATCACATTTTCATGAGCAGTTACTAGTAGTTATCTTAGGCTAAGTGAAAGAGTCCCTGTTACTGACAACTGAACACCTCAACCCAGGCTTTTTCCATAACTTTTTCTGAGTATTTTCAAAGATATTAGGTACAACTGTCATTTTTTAGACTTGCGGCTCCTTTCAAAAATACAATAATACTTGGGTCCATGAAATATAACTTCTCTCTACAGGGTTCCTACAGATCAGTCATTCCAGAATTCAAGGACTTTTCAAAGGAGAAAATTTCAAATTTCGAGGAGTGTATGCATCACTTTCATACTGTTGGTTCCTCCTAAATCAGTACTGTTTATATCTCAGTAAACCATTCAATTCGGAACCTGTGAGTATAATAACTAGGCCTCAAACCTAAAAAGTTTTCAAGGACTTTTGGGCATTTTGCTCAAATTCGAGGATATTCATGGACCTTGAAAAAATGTTTGGTTTAGAAGGAGTTTTCAAGGAATCAAGGAGTCATAGGGACCCTGCTCTAGGTCATCTTTTAGTCTAGGAATGCAATATTGTTCTTGGTTATCGAGAGGCAATGAGAATAAGTGTCTTACCCTGGTAGACTATGATAATTAATATACAGGGTTTATGAATTCACGGGTTTATGAATCTCTGCTGAGGGAAGGAGTCATGTTTTACGAGAGTTCAAGCTTAAAATGGTTAACTTAAGATTTTGAGTTTTTGTAGGCAATTGTTTTGAAAAGCAATGAAAAATTATTCTCCTTGCAAAACTGCGCTCTCAAAGCCAAGTGTTATGGACCGAGCTGTGTTGATTCATAGTTCCTACAGATTGGTCTTTCCAGAATTTTAGGGGTTTTTAAGGGAATCTTAACCTTAATTTTAGCGATCAATTATCCAAGCTGAGTGCTTATATATTGTGTCAGGTCCAATTTGGACCAAATCTAGACCGGTCTAATAAATGCTGTGTGAAAGCACCTATTTAGACTGAGCAAATTTGGGGGCGGACTAAATCTATGTTTGGAGAGAAACTTGTACAAGGTCCAGTCCATATCGTACTCTGCAGTATGAATTAAATTGTATTAAACTCGTCACCAATTCGGCATCAAGCTGATTAATTTTAGTTTTTAGATTTCATATCATTTATATATTGCCTAAAAATTAATGTATAGACTGAAGGATTATCATTTATCTTAAAATCCTAGCCTGTGCTGCTCGTGGAGTATATATCCGTTCTAATTGTTCAGAAAATTACCTAGAATTTATGTATCAAGATATATGATAAACTTCAATCATCAAAAATTGTTCAAACTGCCAGGGACACATAAATCTATCATTTAGATATAAATTTCGGGGTAAATACTGAACTAATATGGTGACATCTTGTGGGCCCAATCTCTGTGGCCAATTTAGCAATGCGCGTATGAAAGCACACTCAGATTTGGACCGGACCAGGTACGGACTGACCCATCTAGACCGGTCTAACTAGCGGTAGTGTGAAATAATGAGATACTACAAAAATTATGAGATATATATATACAATCCAGAGACAATCACAAAGGGTTTGCTTCCCTTTATAATCTATTTTAGCGTGTAACTGTTTCTACGTTAATTTTCCTTTAGTTTGTATCATCTCTGATTACTTGAATTATTCTCTTTGTCTCTGGATTGTATATATATCTCATAATTTTTGTAGTATCTCATTATTCCTGAAGATGACTATTAGGATATAGTCGAAACGTTGAATAAACTACTATCTCGAAGTTATATTTTCGGACTTTTTCTTATCATTGTGACCAGCCGAAACAATGAGCTGAATTGAGCTACTACCTTAAAACACAATTCAAAGGAATATAATAGCCTGCAATGATGATGTTTTACATATAGCATCACATCCACAAATGATCATCAAATTTCTTTACAGACATGAATTCCAGAATTTTAGGGGCCTGAGGTATCAAAGCCAGAATTTTAGGGCATTTCTCCCCCCAAAAAAAAGGAATCCCAAAATTTTAGGGTATTTTAGGATTTTTAGGGGCTGTAGGAGCCATGTGATATAAGACAATACTTACTCCGCGATGAAGCCTTTTCTGTAATAATGTATTACCGGCGCCGGCATTATTATACATCGGATATTTCGATTTGAATTTTTCCTCCTCGATTTTCTGTTTTTCTGCTAATATTTTCTGCTCCTCCAATTTCTGGGCTTCTTCATCCTGTTGTTGTATTTGTTCCTAGAATAATTATATGAACCGGTCACGGATTAAAATGTTATCTTTCATAACTGATAAAAAAAAAAAAAAATTTTAAGAACAAGCATCATTTATTTCGCGAGGAAAGCCATTTGGTCACAAACTATGCCCTTTCGATTGTGCTCTTTCAACATTCTTCCCAGGCAAGGATTCGAACCAGACGGCATTGCTAGACTCAGCCATGGCACGAACCCTGCTACACTAGACTGGGTGCGCCAGTTTGTCGCAGCAAAACTTGCGGTACCGAACAGATTGCCCGTTGTATAATCACTGCTGAGGCAAATATCACGGATAAACTATGGAAAAATAGACCCAGTTAGGCTAAAATAAAACAGGATTCCTAATGATAAGATCATCTAAGCTGTGCATGGAGCTGCGCAGCCGGTCTAGTGTCACAGGATTTCATACCGTGTCGAGTCTTGATGCCATCAGGTTCGAATCCCTCCCCCGCCGGGGATGTTCCAGAAGAGTAATTATCTATTGTCACTTTCAATAACTGCGATTGGAAGTTTCTGTCAATTCTTCCTCATCTGCAGGCCCGTACCAAACGAACACAACTACCCACAAGATCCTGAGTGCCACTATTTTTTGTCAAAGAAAATCTATTGGATTATGCATTTTGTTAAATGAAATATTCACTAACATTTGCTGGATATGTCTTTAAAACGCTTCAAATTTTCAAAATATTCTTAGAGGAGCCCTAAACCCCCCACAGGAGGCATCGTATCTGTGGCGCTCGTTATTCCAGGCTCCGTCGTCTAATAAGTTCTGCCATATCTGAAATCACACCCACCCAAAGTAGAGCCTGCGTACGGGCCTGCTCTGTGATGGCAGAACTTCTAGTCATCATCACTTAGATCTTCCAGTAGAGCCCAACGATAAGAACTAAGAAAGCGCCTACAACAACTGACCTTATTGAATTCAATCAGAATCGTCACCCACAAAAATACATAGGCGCTAGCCCACAATCTAAGCCAGGCATAGGTCGGCTTGCGACGCAACGACCCACGCTTCGGGTTGCAACTACCAGCAACACCAGTCGCAATGTGTGACACATGTTCTAATTTCTGCAACGCGTCCCCATTGCTCCCAGTCACAACTGACCTACACGCTCTTGGGACAGATATCGACGCAACTTTTTTCCAGAAATACTGCAGTTCGAACTCGCTTGTTCATTCTGAGTGTTAGAAACCCACTTTTCCCTTGTAGACCTGGGCAAATCGTCAGGAATTGAAATGTTTTATCTTTATCTTCTTAGATATTTGTTTGATGCCAATTTTAGTTACCAAGTGACAACCAAAATCACGCATCGCATCGCTTCAACCTAGCCACTCTTGCTCTGGCAAATATTAGTCGCACAACAATCTGGTTGCGACACGTTTGTGTCACAGGGGTTTGGCGATGGGCTTGGATTTTATTTCCGGGTTGTTGATAATCTCACGAGAATGGCGCTAAATATGAACTGCGAATAAATTCAAAATATCACGGAAATACCTTGTGTTTATATTATTTATTTATCCGCTATAAAGTTCTGATAAACAATTGGTCGTTAAGAATCATTATCAGACGGTCGTCACGCTTTACTATATAAAATCACAAGGGATGAAACGCCAGGCCTCCGCTGTACTTAAATTTTCAGCCAGAAAGTTGGGACAGTCACGTGACATTCTGATGACGTCATCGCATTTAAAACTTCAACACGAAAAGTTAACATATTCACAGACCGATATCAATTGTCAGATTATGATTCATATGATATAAATAACTTATAAGGAATAAATTATGACGAAATATATAATTCATAGTAAAAAAATGCATTTGAATGTAAGTTATTCTCAAATATTTTTCGTATCATAGTTTCCATCTTATATGCTTCAGGTTCGCGTTCAGTCAAATAAGAAGCGTTAAGTCACGTGACTGTCCCAACTTTCTGGCTGGCACAACTCTGAAGGCGTTTCATCCCTTGTTCTTTTATATAGTAGCGTGACGACCGTCTGATAATGATTCTTAACGACCAATTGTTTATCAGAACTTTATAGCGGATAAATAAACAATATAAACACACGGTATTTCCGTGATATTTTGAATTTATTCGCAGTTCATATTTAGCGCCATTCTCGCGAGATTATCAACAACCCGGAAATAAAATCCAAGCCCATCGCCAAACCCCTGTGGTTTATGTCAGCGATGATGGTATGGCTGACGACAATCGTATCGCAAAGATTGCGACGATCTCGTCATGCTCGTGGTGTTGCAAGGCCGACCTCTAGGCCTACGCGCGGCTTAAGTAAATAAAGAGTCAAATGAATGGAATTAAAAAATGCCAGACAATCCAAAAACAAACTGGAGGTTAAGACAAGAAAAGTAGTAGGCCTACCATGAATGAAATGAATGTTGAATTCAAAAAAATTGGTTAAAATAGACATACATCGTTTTGATTTTCCTTTGATTCAGAACTGCTCAAGACAGACTGTTCGTTAACAGCATCTTCCGACGTTTTGGAATGTTCTTGAGAATCCATTTTAGGCGCTATTGACAACTAAATGGACAGAATTTCATGAAATTTTCCAAAATTTCACCATAAAATGGTATGCGACGTGAATTTCGACTACTAGGTGACGCTAGTTGACGGTCTTGTTAAATAATCCTCGCTTGCCGACGGCTGAAATAAAAAGTTCGACCCGGACACCGGACGGTGTCGGTGTCGGCATTTAATGCCGTAATTCAAATACACCGGAATTTAAAAATACATATAATAGAAAGTATCAGAGCTCATGACGTATATTTACCATTTTTCTATCCATGTCCATTTTCATTTTTGCTTTTTTCACTTGTAAGTCCGGACGATTTTTAGTCGAAGAAGGCTGCGTCCGAGCTAGCGGGCGAGGCCCGGGTGCTAGAGGGGCAAATGTATTGGGAAACCTAACCAGACTATTGCGACTGGTGCTGCTGGCAGTTGCAACCCGAAGCGTAGGTCGGTGGGTCGTTGCGTCGCAAGCCGACCTACGCCTGGCTTAGATTGTGGGCTAGCGCCTATGAACTTTTGTGGGTGACGATTCTGCGAGGGAGTGCTGTAGAGGGGGAAATGTATTGGGAAACGTAACCCTGGATTCAATCAAGAAATGAATAAAGACGCATTCGAAAAATCCATACCCCCTACAAAACAGAGTCGACCTGATTCCATCCGTGAACACTTTTTCAAATTGATGTCACTGGAAGGAGAGTTGAAAATTTATTTGAAGAATTGGTAATCTCGATGAACGTCACAATGAATATACTGGGATTGATTGGCGCGTTTGGGCCCGAAGTAAGATTTGAGAAAATCTTACTCTTTAGTCACTTTAGATAGCAGCAGTTTATAAAAGATATATAGCCTATGGGTTTATATTCCATTATTTCCATTTTCATGTTTGAAGCTTTATGACAAAACTGTAAAGCTCCACGTTATGAGACCATTAAAATGTTAGCCCGAGATGCATTCAGGGATACAGAAAATAGATGGAGTTGCTTTTAAAGATAAGCTTAAGTAAAACATATATAAACCAAGGGATTTGTTCATTTTCCAACATTTGCTATCGTTCTTTGGCCAACGGTGGATTTAAAAGAGACATATGAATCTATTGAACACGATGATTGCGAACAACGTTTTACAGGTCATTTTCTTCGTCGTCGCGGCCGTAGCTTCGACCGAGATCCGGTTTCAGAAATTTACTCGTCTGCCAGAATGTTCGATAGGCGATGAACAGGGCGCGAAAAATTCGCTAAACTGGGAAAAAAACATCGTTATCGGAAACAGGAAGGTTCGCTGCGTTGTCGAATGCGCAGCTAATTGTATGAATGAGGAAAAATGTTCGGCCATGTCCTTAAACGACAGAGGAAATTGCTGCCTGTATGAAGTAAACGTAAGCGACGCGTGCAGCATTAAAAACAGCACAATCAAGTACTTCAAGGTGAGAATTTCAGTACACTCATTTTTTTTCATTCTTACTTATAATGAAATCGTGACATATGCAAGTCATCGATGATGATGTAACGACTAAGAGAAGTGGCAGTGCATAATGGTGTGGGATTTTATAATAGTTGAATAGTTTACTATTCTACTATTCTGCTATTCTACTTACCTTTTCTACTATCTTTTCATTTCTTTAAGAATAGTTAACTATTCTACTATTCTACGTACTTATCCTACTATTTATATTCTTTCATTTCTTTAGAATAATAGAATAGTAGAAAAGTAACTATTCTATCACGATCGTACTCGATCATAACGATCGTTAGAATAGTTTTGGTCATAATCAGAAAAATCGTCGATTAAATAGTAAAATAGTTAAGTATTTTTAAATCCAACTATTCTGACTATCCTTTAGAATAGAAGAATAGTAGAAAACCTTTTTTGGATAGCGATAGAATAGTAAATCTTTACGATCGTATATAATTTACATAGAAATGCATCGTATCTGCGTACTATTCTACTATTGTTAAGATCCCGCTCCAAGTGGTTACAGCTTGTCGCATATGCGTAACGCTGCCCTCCTCTAATTTCGGCTATCCTCGGGTTTTTATATATATCATATATTACTATAAATTATTTATATTATGTATATATATCATTATAATAATTTCTTTATCCTGTTGCCCATGCATGGTGAGGTATTACCAAAATCATTCAGGTTCTCCACCAATGTAACGATAAAGAGGAGTGACAGTGAAATTACGGGCACTCACCGGCCCGGGGATCGACCTAGGTCTTTAAGTAGAAAGCAAGCGTGCTAACCAGTAGACCAATAGAGCTAGTCTACTTGATTGGCCAGTGGTTATACAGATTGTCGTATATGTGTAAATCTAAATCTGCGTAGCAATGATGACCCTCTTCTTCTCTTAACCAATTCGGTGAAATTATGATAAGATTACCTAACGACATCTTTGCTTATTCTTTATTCAGATAAATAAAAAAAGATTTCTCAAGAAAGAACAAAACGGTAAGAATAGTTTCTCTTCTACAACTCGACCATGCCTATGTATGGTAACCTTTCAGTAAAGCTCCAAATCTACATACAGTTGCGAACCTCGTTGATACGATTCTATTTGAGAAGAAAGCAGGTATTTACGACGATTTCCAGCATGTCTTAACTACGATATTCAAATCAATTTAGGTTCGGATAATACGAACATTTGATACAAGGTCACCGGCTTTTCCCATAGGATTTGCATTAACGAGGTTCCACTGTATGTACCACTGAAATGAAAAAAATATAAAACTCAAGGTCAATGAGGGTGTTCGATTTGTCCAAAACAATTTTCAGGTGCAGGAGCATCGTTGCGCAGATTCCACTATTTTTTCGATTTTGAAAAAATCGACGCGGACCGAGGTATCGTGTTCGGAGAGGGAACGAATATGACCGCAGATGACGGTCGAAACACAGTCAAACCTACTCTGACCGAGGGTATCAATATGAGCCAGGCTCTATTGTCTCCAGAGTCCCGTATTTACCTGCGCTTTGGCAGTAAAACAGATGAAATCACTACCGGTATGAAGAACTACTCGATTTCGTTTTTCATCCGCGCGACTGATGGAATCGTGCGCATTTACACCAAATACGTCATGGCAATCTGGAAGCATGGTAAATACGAAGCTGGGTGTATGAGTTTACCATCGAAAAGAATGAATTACTACCTGGTTGATCGAAAACTAGTCAGCGGTTCGAAATGGGTAATGGTGAGATGCACTGACGGGATTCTGTACGTCAACGATGTAAGATTGAAACATAATACGACCACTTCACCGACTTATATTAGTGAAGTGACAGCGAAAGAATCCATAGTCACTTCCAGAAATAAAGAAATTCTGTTCAAGGTGAAAATTTCAGATAAGGCAGTTATCGATAATTTTACAATGGAAATTTTGGGTTAGCGAAATCACGAATGGAAATATACTACATAATAAAAGTACTCGATTTTTGCACGCTGAAGAAATGTTGTAACTCAACAGAAACTACTTGAAGCTAGATAGTAAAGTTCATTTGACGTGAAATTAATTCCGTCAATCTTTTATTGTCTTAACTATCATATGATGTAATTATTAAACTTATCATGTAGGTGTAACGTGAACATTCAAATCAACTACTGCATGTCCATATGTTCTTGCATAAACCTTCTCAACCAAGATGCACTACAAAAAGATGAACATGCGTTAGACCCAGTTACTCGAATATAGGCAGCACACATATCAGAGGCGTAGCCTAGATAGATAGCGGGGAGATTTTTTGCACTTCCCACCAAAAAAGAGTTACATTGTATTTCGGCCCCAAAATATTCTTTGAAGATTAAAGGATACATTTTGTTTTACTTTCACCCTTTGAAAAGTTACTTCCTTGTCTCTTTTCTTTTTAAAAATTCTCAGGGGCCCCAAGACCCTCTTGTCAGCATCGCGACTTCTTTCAACAAAGGTAGGATGTGCAAGTTCCACTTTCTCAAAAACTGAACCAGTTACACAGAAAATCCTGGCTACGCCCCAGTACCTAATCTTTTATAATGACCTGAGAAAAGAATACAGTAAACCTTGCGTAAGTCGGATCTTTTGGGATCAAGGAAAATCCTCCGACTTAAGATTTGACATAAGCCAGATTTCGAGCCTTTTCCTGAAAACTACGACTTAAGGATTAATTTCTGTTATTAACGGAAAAATCAAGATCTGCAAAAATTATTTAAAAACACTGAAACATTTCGGGTTTACTTTTTGTATTTTAATGCACGAGCATAACTAGAATAACGACTTTTGACATGTGTCGTCGATTTCAAGCCAGGAACAGGGGTCGGAACGGGAAGAATGCAAACTGCAATTGAGATGAAAATTACCCTCCGACTTTCGATGTGTGATTTTCACTGATATTTCATTTTGGACCAAAAATATTTTTTTCGGCGAGTTTCCGACTTAAAAAATCTGACTAAATATCTGACAGAATAAATTTCTTAGAAAAACGAGAAGGAAAAATTGGGACCATTAATATTCATCCGATACATCGGGTGAATATTGATGAATATCAATCGAGTAATAGCCGCTGACAAGTTCCATACTCTAAAACAGCATTTGCGCCGTCAGGGAAATCGGTTACATTTCTTCTACTCGACGTGATCGGCCATTTGCTAGTTCTGGTCACAGGAGTTGAAATGCAGCGTCCACATTAGTTGCTCACGTGTCAGGTGCGTGTACATTGGCTTTTCATTAGGTCTACCCGTGTATCTAATTTACCACTATACCAATTAACGTACATATTGGCTTAGAATTATTTTGGCATCTCCATCACCAGTGACCCTTTTGCGGCTTTCTGCAATAGCAAACACACACAGTTCGCGTATACAGTTGTATATATGCGCCATATTAACAAATCGAGTATAATCAGCAATACGAACACTAGAATTAAACTGATCACGAACTGATGACCGTTATGTATATGTAGATATATGACAGGATGAATTGTTTCGAAACTGTTATTATTGTATGGTTATTCATATGTGTGGTAGAGGTCCTAAGTAAGTAATTCTATATTTTTACATTTTCTTTAGACTTGCACTGAGAACATTATTGACAGGTTCATTTCTTTTTGTCACATGACAATTACGAGCCAGTCTAGGGGACACTCTGTCTCAACCAGAAATAGAAAACATAAACCCTGGGTTGATTAGGCCATGAATGGCCGACAGCTATACAACTCGACCACACCATGCCACATTCATGATCTGAACCTTGATATTTCTAGAAAGAACCAATTTCTAAGGTGTTATTCTACTTATTCAAAGATAAAGCTAGAGGGTATTTAATGCTCCAAAACCTGTTCCAAATTTTAATCGTAGTGCAGAATTGAAATAATTAAAAATTAAGATTGAGTTGACCACAATTGAACCATCGAGTAAAAAGAAGTCGACCCTAAAATTGAGGAAATCACCCAATATAGTTGGCATTTTGGTCCCTATTAGATGTAGGGCCCGATGATGATTGTAAACCGTTCTCAAAGATGTCTATGCGAGTGAAACCTGCAGAAGAAACCATATGGGGCGAGGAAGCATGGATCCATTGTGTTGTCGATAACAAGGAAGATTTTTGCGGTGAACAGATCTCCTTGGTTCAAATTCGCGATAACATCACAACGTATGAAGTCAATTACACTAGAATGGAATGCGAAGTAAGTCCACTGAATTTAGCTATTGTAGCTCCTTGGATGAGTTAATTTTTATTCACTTGTATGCCATACCCATTTTGGAGATAAAGGCTATGTCATATAAATGATAATGAAACCTACGTCCACGTCACACCTTGAAGTATGTAACGACGAATCAAATTTTTTCAGATAAACAATGGCATAAGTCGTAAAATTTTTCGAAACATTTCTTACGACGTATAGTGTTCTTAATCGTCCTAGCTATTAGATTAATAAAACTTACCTATAACTTGAAAGACTAAAGTTGCAAGGCTTATTCATTATATTCAATAACGATTATTTCTATGCACAGACGAGAAAAGATTATTTTCATTACTACCACGATATCTATGGTGATTGTGAACGGGCATGGGCTCGGAAGCGGATGTATGGAATTTATACGCGCAAAATGATGCGTAACTATGGCGGAACTTGGGTGTGTAAATATAATGACATCGTGTTAGCATCAGTGGAAGTTCCAGTAATCGGTAAATCATCATACGTTTACGTATACTGAACACTGAAGAGATATTGAATAAAACTTAATGAGAAAGGATATAATTCTTTATTTCTTGATTAAAAACAGTCCAAATGAAGAAACGGGCATACGTTCTTGATTTTCTTGATTATTTATACTGTATCAGTTTACCTAAATAGTATATCTAAAAAATTACATTATTCCTTAGATAGGTAATAGTCAAAATCATAGTCTTCATGAACACTGTCTTAATTCACCATCCATTTACCATTCAATTACAATTTCTAGATGGTCCGGACGAAGCAGAAATCGCGGTAGCCTCAACCAGATTTAAATGGGATAGAGACGCCGTCGACCGGACGATCATCGTGGAAAGAGGACATGAATTGGTACTCATCTGTAATGGTGATTATTCGTACGTTCTGAAACCATTGATTTACAACTGGATCAGGGAGGAAGGGCCGATATCCGTGGAACCAGTCAGAATCGACAATAAAAGCAAGCTCGTTTTCCCCGCTATTGCAGTAAACGACAGCGGTCGGTACATGTGTTATAAAGAGAACAGAGCGGGATACGACGAACGCGATATTACGGTTAAAGTATTCTGTAAAAACGATCGGAAAAAGTTAGTGCCGTGTGACAGTAAGTTCTTTTTCATTGAGTCTATCTTATTCATTCGTCAATCAAGTTAGATTAATTTTTTTGCATACCATTCTGTCAGTTTATTGGTGGCTAATACCGGGCCATTTGATTTAATTTTTTCAAAACGACTTCCGTTCCAAGCGAACATATTTTTGCTCTCATCAGAACCACCAAATATATACACTCCGGCATCAAGATTGATACGAAAATACTTCATCGGAGACAAGGCTGAATTCAAAATATTCTATCATCAAATGAACACGGATGACGTAACCGATTTATTTTGTGGAACCGCCGATCGTCCGCTATTCAGGGGCTGTCGAGTCAGTAAAAAACGCGTCGTTAGAGTCAGACCTACGAACTGGGGAGTCCGACGTGGAAAGAAAGAATTCTATGGGCAACGGAGAATACGGATAGAGGCAATTACACTGGATGATTATAGAAATTATTCATGTTATCTTCAGAATACGACGACTCTTTTGCGTTCGTATTTCAATATACAGTTAATCGCTCCAGGTAAGGACGATCACTGAAACTGGTGCATATCAATGTCATTGCTTATGCCTTATTTTGGTCCGTTGACTTTGCTTGTTGCGAGATGATATAATGAACATACATATATGATGTTTCTAATGTGAACGCCCGAGTACGTTAGAGCCTGGGAAATTTATTCCAACTAATTTCCTTTGATTGATAATATCTTAGTGCTTTCAAATAAAGATATAGTTGAAACATAGATTTAGCGTTCTCGACGCTAGAAAACAATTTTTTCCCTTCCGAAAATCAGAATCATACAAACAAATAAATGCGAAAAACGAATCTTGCGAAAAGAAATAGCAACTTTTCTTCATGAAAACATACATTTTGTGAATTTTTTTGATGTAATGTTACTTGAGAAAAAGACATGCAGTACGGCAAGGGAACCGGCTTCATTTGTCATATTTCTTTTCTAGCATCCCAGATTTTAGCAAAAAACCTGCAAATCTTATCTGTGACCTCCGAAGCAGCTCGGATCTCATGGGTCACATTTTCTTCACAGCGAAGTAAGATTTTTTTGGTTGAATACCGTCTGGTGGGAAGCGCTAATTGGACGAATACACCTATCCTCGCAAATACCCGAGAAAGTTACTCTGCAGTAATTGAGACACATTTGAGTGGTTTGCATCCATCCAGTAAATACGAAATCAGGGTTAAAGGCCGGTATTCTCTATCGAGTTATTCGACTGCTTATCCATCTGAGTCAATTTTCGTCAAGACCGAAGGTATGTATTGAACGCCTATATTGTGATTCAATAGGGAACCCGCAACACCACCTATCCCACTAGATGGCGTGACGAGCAATAGGTCTTGTCAAAAAATATAGGTCATTTTCAGTGGAATTTTTCGACTCCCGAATCCATATATTATCACAGCACCCACCAAATATACAATAAATTCATTTTCATACTCATATATCGGTATAGTTCTTATATAAATACTTGATTCATTTCTGAGAAAAGTTCATTCAGTTTTAATTGAAATGTAGAAGAATTCGGACGCGGATGAATCCTCGCCTGCCATACGTGGTATCCTCGATTTCCACAGTGGCGGTGCGGGTACCCCATTCAGTTCGTCACCATATTACATATACCTATTTATAAGATAACCTCCACCATGAAATTTCAGATAAGGCGCCTTTGACATCAGAATCGCCTTCGACTCTGAAGTTAGTTGATTCAGTAGTTATTTTCCAATCCGCCAAGAAATTGACAGTAAGCGTACCGGGACCTATCAAACAACACTTCACTGTCAGTGTTCTGGCTTGCTGCGTAGGCAATCAGACTGCAGCTACAACTGAATGCTGTATGACGTACAATTTCTCGTCGTTGATTGGACAGATGCAGGCACGCATCAATGGCGACGGCTTCTACAGTTATAGAGTTAAGTCAGTTGACGATGATGGCAACATCCTATATTCGAGACACGTTACCGCCATCAAAGTGGAAGGTACAGTTTGCATGCCGGAATCTCTACATTCTCACGGCTACGTACTTTTTGTACGTTTCGCCTTTTTTTTTATTGTAGAAGGAATATTAGACAATATTGATCGTGACGTCATTCTGATCGTCTGCGGGGTAATGGCTATAGTTCTATTCGTCATACTTTTAACGATAGTTTACGGAAGAAAAATTGGGGGTACGCTTATAAATGAAAATATGTTCAAAGCATTACGATCAAAAAAAAGTTCGTGTGCTCTTTTGAATTAAACACTTAGCGATGGTTATATGTTGGTCTTCTTGTATTTCATAGGAATTTGCCATGAGAAGTTTTCCCCATCAAATGCATGTCATGACTATGCAACCGGCCCCGACCTTTATATGCTTTGTCACGTCTGTTTCTGGTTATTCCACCTGATGATGTCTGTTAGTCAACAGCCGAAACGTTGTGGTTTCATTTGAATAGATTTTATCGAATGAAAGATTTTATGGCAGGACTTCTTCATATTATGTTCATGGTCATGTATCTTGAATAATACAGTGCACTTATACTTATATGTACTTATATTTAACATCAAATCGTTCAGGTTATTAATTCTTACATTTTGGGGAACAACTGCTATTAGATGTATGAACGTTTAGGAAGTTATATTACTGACGTGTATGACTGTACTTTCCTGTTACTTTATTACTGAATCATGTTGGGACTGTCATTGTCGCCGAGTTGAAATCAGGGAAATCGAAGGTTTTCCAAATAGATTCTTGTAGAACTTAAGACTTAGCTGGGGCAGTTGAGAGAACTGGCCGATTTTGAGTAATAAATGTCGACCATTTGTATATAATGGATCCAAGTGTTCCTGTTATTGTGGTGGAGGGGTATAGCACTTTTTGTGGAAAATGTGCGAAAAAGGTAACGAAAATAAATTCGTCTCTATTTCGGAGCTTTGAAAAATATTTTACATAACCAATGTTTTTACCTGTGGCCAGCTTACTGGATGTTACTACATGTTTTCTGGCCTGACAAGCGCGGATCCGGGGAGGGGAGGGTGTTCTGGGTGCTGCAGCACCCCTCGAAAATTTCCCTCCGTATTATAAGTTTCAGTTTTCCATTGCTACATTTCAAAGTACAAGGTACATTTTGAATATATAGGATGATCAAGGAGTGAGTTAAGACACTAAGAATGCATGACAAACAGACCAATTTTTCAAATATTTCGAGCGGATGACTAGAAGAGCGCCCCCTCTGTGAAAATCCTAGATCCGCCCCTGAGTCAATAATTCTCAATATAGTTCGCGATTCGCCATCGATGTTTTTTCAAAGAAATCCTTAAATACAAAGACGATGGGGTCGCGTCCACGTGTAATCCTGGCTATGCCCCAGTACCGAATCGTTTAATGGATGTTACGTTTTGTGCTGCAAACCTTGAACGGATTTTGGATACACTCTTGTAATGGCAGCTCATATGTTCAATGATCTGAAACATCACTTTTACCTAACCGCCAAGTAGTACTAGCTATCACATATTAGTTTCTCACGAGTCAGGTAC
Organism: Tubulanus polymorphus; assembly: GCF_964204645.1. NCBI lineage: Eukaryota > Metazoa > Nemertea > Palaeonemertea > Tubulaniformes > Tubulanidae > Tubulanus > Tubulanus polymorphus. The sequence goes on along the minus strand of NC_134029.1, from coordinate 9,088,934 downwards.
GCGTGGAACAATACCTTTTCATCAGGGCAACCGTTGTATCTACTTTTCCACGTAGGCCTACTAACAGATTCGTTGTTTTCATTTCCCGGAATATATGGAACCCGGAATGGAATCGTACAGATTGGGTTAAAATTGTTTTGCCATCTCCATCACCAGTGACCATTTTATTATGCGCTGTTTTTTTCTGCAGTAGCAAATCCATACAGTTCTGGTGTAGTATATGCGCCATATTGTCAAATCGAGTATAAGCAGCGGGATACGAACACCAGAATTTAACTAACGAACGTGAGGCATTTGACAATTATAGATCTGTTTTAGAGGTGACAGGATGAATCGTTTTTTAAGTGTTATTATTGTATGGTTGTTCATATGCGTGGAAGAGGTCGTAAGTAAGTAATTCTATTTTTTTTCACTCCTTTACTTGCTGAGCATTAATCGACAGGTTCCAGGTTTCTTTTCCCCCATGGCATGAAAATGAGATGGCCAGATGGGAACCTCCGTCTCAAATCCCTTGGCCACACCATGCGCCACACTCAAATAATACGGTTAATCTGAACATCGACATTTCTTGATGATCTTTATGCATATTTACCACGCTACCTTATTGACGGATAAAGGTCTAACCGTAGAGTTTTCAATACTCCAGAAGCTTTTCCAAAGTTTGATTAGAGTGCGGAATCAAAATAATTCAAAATGAATGTCGAATTGACCACATAGAGCTAGAAGAAAGTGTCAATCCTCATTAAGCCAAACCGACCAATATATCTGAATGATATTGAATGATGATCCCTATTAGATGAAGGGCCTGATGATGATTGTAAACCGTTCTCAAAGATGTCTATGCGAGTGAAACCTGCAGAAGAAACCATATGGGGCGAAGAAGCATGGATCCATTGCGTTGTCGATAACAAGGAAGATTTTTGCGGTGAACAGATCTCTTTGGTTCAAATTCGCGATAATGTCACCAAGTATGAAGTCAATTACACTAGAATGGAATGCGACGTAAGTGCTCTGAATTTAGCTCTGATAATGTCAAGTGATTATGGAACATCTCACAACCACAATAAGTTTCCAATAGACATGTAGTATCATTGTAACGGTCTTGCCATGTCACACCTTGAAGCTGTGTGATTAACACATATGCTCCTTTTAGCGTGGTGTATATGAGAAAATTAAGCCAGTTGTCCTATGACTCAAAATTCTCAGATATACATTAACGTTATACTGTACGGAGATTTTGTGGAAACAGTTTCTACGACGTATGCCAGCATTCTTAATCGTACTCTTAGAATATTCAAAACGTATCTAATACTTTCTTAAGGTGTTAGGCCCAAGATTCATTAGATTTACTTACGCTTATTTCTATGCACAGACGAGAAAAGATTATTTTCTTTACTACCACGATATTTATGGTGATTGTGATTGGGGTTGGAGGCAGACGTATGGCATTCACATTCGCCAAATGATGACTAACTATGGCGGAACATGGCTGTGTAAATATAATGACATAGTGTTAGCATCGGTGGAAGTTCCAGTAATCGGTAATTCTTTCTTTAAACCGTAGTATAAGAAGAACTCTGAACAGAAATCACATTAATCTGTGTTGAACACCGAGGAGATTATATATGCAGTAAAACTTGATGAAAATGGAGATAATCTCATATTTCATGATTAGATATAGTCCAAATGAAGTGATAAGGACTTATTAGCTATTATAAGCTATTATTCTTAATTTTCTTGATTACATTAGTGTACGTCATATCTAAGAAATTACATTATTCCTTATGAGGTGATTCGTTATAAGTCAATTTCATGAGAATTCCTTGAATTAATCATTCATTTACGATTTCTAGTCGGTCCCGGGGGAGCAGATATCGAGGTAGCTTCGACCAAATTCCAATGGGTCAGAGACGCGTCCTACCGGACTATCATCGTGGAAAGAGGACAGGAATTGGTTCTCATCTGTGATGGTGATTATTCGTACGTTCTGAAACCATTGATTTACAACTGGATCAGGAATGAAGGGCCGATATCAGCGAAACCAGTCAGAATCGACAATAAAAGCAAGCTCGTTTTCCCCGCTATTGCAGTAAACGACAGCGGTCGGTACATGTGTTACAAAGAGAACAGAGCGGGATACGACGAACGCAGAATAACGGTTAAGGTATTCTGTAAAAGCGATCGGAAAAAGTTAGTGCCGTGTGACAGTAAGTATCTAGTTTTGAGTCTATTCTGTACATTTGTACGGAAGCGTACTGGGGACATTAGAAAAAAATGTTTTTTGTTCTGATTTATGAAGTTAAAAAATATTTCAGACATTTTTTTGAACAGTATAACTCGTCAGAAAATCGATTAAGTAATCTAAATACATTTTTCCCATTTACTGATACATCTCGTCAAAAATCTTTTTCATCAAACCATGAATACATTCCGAAGCCTCAAAAACACTGCTGTCCCGGAGCAATCTTTTCGAATGAAAAAAACTCTTCCGATTTTTTAATTGAAAAACAGAAATACGTACGATTTTCGAATAAAGGGAAATCGACGTTCGATTTATGAATTAGGAAACGGAGATACGTTCGATTCATGAATTAGAAAGTAGAGATATGATTGATTTATAAATCAAAATATGTAGATACGTTTGATTTATGAATTATGAAAGTAGATACGTTCGAATTATGAATCAAGAATATACGTGTCGCCATCTTTATTGACATTTAAATCAGAAACAAAAAACAATTTTTCTCATGTCCTCTTCCGTCAGGTACATTCGTCAATATATTTACGTAAATTTCTTTTTTTTGTGCATATAATTCTCTCAGTCCATTGGTGGGTAATACCGGGCCATTTAATTTCACTTTTACTCATCAACAATTTTTCTTATCCATGTCTGTGTAGATGGAAAAAATGGTAATTCTAAAGGTAGTTCGTACAACGAACAAGTGGAACTGTACAATGTTGAATATTCTTTTTCAGAACCACCAAATATATATACGCCGGCTTCAACATTGATACAAGAATACTTCATCGGAGAGAAAGCTGAATTCAAAATATTCTATCATCAAATGAACACGGATGACGTAACCGATTTATTCTGTGGAACCGCCGACCGCCCGCTATTCAGTTGCTGTCGATTCGGTAAAAAACGCGTCGTTAGAGTCAGACCTACGAACTGGGGAGTCCGACGTAGAAAGAAATCATTCTATGGGCAATGGAGAATACGGATAGAGGCAGTTACATTGGATGATTATAGAAATTATTCATGCTATCTTCAGAATACGACGACTCTTTTGCGTTCGTATTTCAATATACAGTTAATCGCTCCAGGTAAGGACGATCACTGAAACTGGTGCATATCATTGTCATTCTGCTTATGCCTTTTTTTTGGTCCGTTGACTTTGCTTGTTGCGAGATGACATGATTATAATATAAGCTCTTTAATGTGAAAGTTCGAGTACGTTCGATCCTGGGATATCTATTGAACTAATTTGACTTGATGATATCTAAGTGTTTTAAAACTAAAACTTCTAGTTTCAAAATTTTTTAAAACTTTTGTTTAAACATAGATATACGTTTTTCGACGCTAAAAAACCATTTTCCCGTGCGAAAGTCAGAAACATACATGCAAATAATGCGAAATTTATTTCGTGAAAAACGCTTTCTGAATTCTTTCTCATCTCTTATTGCGCGAGAAAATAGAAAAAAACCTATTTATCAGTTGAGACCGAACATCCCGCTGCACGCCAAGGGAGTCGACTTCAACTTAATATTTCTATTCTCAGCTTCCCAGAGTTTAGCAAAAAACCTGCAAGTCTTATCTGTAACATCTGAAGCAGTTCAGATCTCTTGGATCTCGTTTTCTTCCCGGCGACGTCTATATTTTCTGGTTGAATACCGTCTGGTGGGAAGTGGTAATTGGACGAATACACCTATCTTCGCAAATACCAAAGAAAGTCACACTACAGTAATTGAGACACATTTGATTGGTTTGCATCCATCCAGTAGATACGAAATCAGGGTAAAAGGCCGGTATTCTCTATCGAGTTATTCGACTGCTTATCCGTCTGAGTCAATTTTCGTCAAAACCAAAGGTATGTATTGACTGCCTATTTTGTAATTATATGTATATATTCAGTTCATTACCACATTATAAATACGTTTCTGTAAAGAAACCTTCTACACCTTAAAATTTAAGATAAGACACCTTTAACATCACAATCGCATTCGACTATGAAGTTAATCGATTCAATGGCTATTTTCCAATCCTCCAAGAAATTGACAGTAAGCGTACCGGAACGTATCAAACAACACTTCACTGTCAGTGTTGTGACTTGTTGCGTAAGCAATCAGACTGTAGCGACATCCGGGTGTTGTATGACGTACAATTTCTCGTCGTTGATTGGACAGATGCAGGCACGCATCGACTGCGACGCTTTCTACAGTTATAGAGTAAAGTCTGCTGACGATGATGGCAACATCCTATATTCGAGACACGTTACCGCTATCAAAGTCGAAGGTATAGTTTGCTTGCCGGAATCTCTACAGTCTCACGGCTACATCTTGCACATTTTGCCTTTTTAGCCCACTTGGGACTTTAGTCCCAGCAGGCTATTGCGTTCACTTTTCATCCGTCGTCCGTCCATCCGTCCGTCCGTCCGTCCGTCCGTCCGTAGACGTTATTTTGAGATGTTTTGAAGACGCTTCAATGTAATGTCTTGGTATTTGGGTTACAAATGTATCTACCCTAGACACATCTTCAGCCCAAAAACTGGCCCTGTCAGAATCAAGATGGCCGACTGCCAGCCATTGTTGTTCGCAAAAATCAGCACCTTTTACACATTTTTGAAAATTTTGAAGACGCTTGGATCAATTACCTTGATCTTTCGTATATATTTGAACCCCCAAGGGCCCATCAGCATAACAAATATTGGGTCGATCGGACCCAAGATGGTCGTCCTAGGACCTTTTAAATGCCCAAAAATGTCAATTTTGGCCCGAATTCTGAGTCCTGTAGTTTCCTACTTGTTTGCCATTTCTTATTGCAATTTGTGATGGGTATTCTTTGGAAAGGGATGTTTTATACCTGAGACAGGTATTTTTGATCAGCCATTATTATGGTGCAATTGGCGGCCATCTTGGTGTCATCAGTACTCATTCGTGGGTGGGAAAAAGTTTTTCCACATTAAATTGATACCTAAGCATAATTTGTTACCACAATCAATTAGAAAGTTTGAGCCCATAACGTGTTCTATGATTTCGGTGAGTTTCAAGGTCATTGGATTTTGTATGTGGCCACCAGGGGGCGTTGAATAGTAGAATAACTTAGTATTTCCATATTAAATTGGTAACGAGGCATATTTTGTGATCACAATCAATTATAAAATCATAGCTGCTGACATATTCTATGATTGTGGGGAGTTTCAAGATCATTGGATTTTATATATGGTCACCAGGGGGCGTTGAATATTAAAATTGTTGGATTGTTGAGCATTTGAAACCACTTCCCAAGTGGGCATGGTGTCCCTGGACCCCTATTTTGTTGTAGAAGGAATATTAGACAACGTTGATCGTGACGTCATTCTGATCGTCTGCGGAGTAATGGCTATAGTACTATTCGTCATACTGTTAACAGTAGTTTATGGAAGAAGAATTGGGGGTATGCTCATAAATGAAACTATGTTTGAAGTATTACGATCAGAACAGAGGTTTTTTTCTTAATTGAACATCTAACGTTGATAATGGTTATATGTACTTGTATTTTATAGGAATTTGCCATGGGAAGCTTTCCCCATCAAAAGCAGATGTTTACGTGATCGGCGGTGGAAAAGGTATTTCTTGTTGATAAGCGTATTGTTCAAAGTGCAGAAACTTTCATTTAGCTCTCTTGTCTAGTTAGAAACTGAGTTTCAACTGCATAATAATGTGCCCTACAGAAGAATGCCTTTTAAAATAGAACGTAAGAAATTATTCAATGATAGTCATTCTGATATTTCTGATATTTTGTTTTAGCCCACTTGGTAGTCCCAGCGGGCTATTGCGTTCACTTACGTCCGTCGTCCGTCCGTTCGTACGTCCGTCTGTCAATCCGTAGATGGAATCCAGTTATTTTGGGAAGTTATGAAGACGCTTCAATGTAATGTCATGATATTTGGGTTACAAATGTATCTACCCTAGACACATCTTCAGCCCAAAAACTGGCCCTGTCAGAATCAAGATGGTCGACTGGCAGCCATTGTTGTTCGCCAAAATCAGCACTTTTTACACATTTTTGAAGTTTTTGAGGAAAATTTTGAAGACGCTTCGATCAATTTCGCTATGATCTTTCTTAGTGCCCAAAAATGTCAATTTTGACCGGAATTCTGGGTCATGTTGCTTCCTACTTGTTTGCCATTCCTCATTGCAATTTGTGGTGGGTATATTTTGGAAAGGGATGTGTTATACTTGTGACAAGTATTTTTGATCAGCCAATTATGACGCAATTGGCGGCCATCTTGGTATCATCAGTACTCATTCGTAGGTGGGAAAAAGTTTTTTCCACATTAAATTGATACCTAAGCATATTGTGTTACTATAATCAGTTGGAAAGTTGTAGCCCATAACGTGTTCTATGATTTTCGTGAGTTTCAAGGTCATTGGTTTTTGTATATGGCCATCAGGGGGTGTTGAATAATACAATCACTTGGTATTTCTATATCATATTTGTACCCATGCATATTTTGTTACCACAATCAATTCCAAAGTTGTAGCTCATGACATCTTCCTATCTTTTTGGTGAGTTTTAAGGACATTAGTTATTCTATATAGTCACTAGGGGGCGTTGAATAGTAGAATTACTTAGTATTTTCTTATTAGATTGGTACCTAGGCATATTTTGTTACCATGATAAATTGCAAAGTTGTAGTTCATGACATGCACTATGATTGTGGTGAGTTTCAAGGTTATTGGTTTTGCATATGGTCACCAGGGGGCGTCGAATAGTAGAGTAACTTAGTGTTTTCATATTAAATTGGTAACGAGGCATATTTTGTTATCATAATCAATAACAAAATCGTAGTTGCTGACATGTTCTATGATTGTGGTGGGTTTAAAGGTCATTGGTTTTTGTATATGGTCACCAGGGGGCGTTATATATTGAAGTTGTTAGATTGTTGAGCATTTGAAACCACTTCCCAAGTGGGCATGGTGTCCCTGGACGCCAAGTTGGAAAGTGCATCTTTCTGACGTCAAATATTGGCATTAGATTATTTACGTTTCGGATACCCCATGTTATATGATACAAATTCCCACGTCTCATCAATCTACCTGGGGTTTATATGGTCATGTTGTCGAATAAAACACTCTTATCCGTGGTTACCTATAGATACAATGATTATAGAAATATTGCCAGGTCTGTTTGTTTTAGTTTCTGACAGCATAGCTTCTATTAATATCCTGTGAGTTTATGTGCCTTGTCCCGTCATTTTCCGTTCATTGCACCCGATGATGTTTGCTAGTCAACAGCCGAAATGTTGTGGTTTCATTTGAATAAATTTCATCGCATAAAGGATTTTATTGTGGGAATACTTCATTTACATTCATGTATCGTGATCATTTTGAATAATACAGTGCACTTAAAAAACTTATGTTTCACATCAATCTTTCAGGTCATTAACTCCTACATTTGGAGAACAACTGCTATTAGATTATGGACCTTTAGCAGTAGAGCTATATAGCTGACGTGTATGACTATACGTTCCTGTAACTGTATTACTGAATCATATTGGGACTGTCAATAATTCGCTGCCGAGTTGAAAATATAGGTAATTTAAAGCTTCTCCAAATAAATTCTAGCAATAGCTCTACTTACGACTCGAGTGTGAATATACTTAAAGGGCAGTTGAGAAAAAAATTCCGAATACGAGGATTGAATATTGAATTTTTCTATATAAAGGATCTAGTTTTTTTGTGGTTCTTATTGAGGAGGTATAGAATTTTCGCGGAACATTTCCGAAAAAGGTAAAATAAACTCGTTCGTGCGAGTAAAAGTAAATTCAATTCTGTTTCGGAGCTTTGAAAAATATTTTACGTGGCCAATGCACTCCGAATTCGGGCAAAAATGAACTTTTTGGGCAAGACGAGGTTACAGGATGGCAATCTTGTTGTGCCCGACTGCTCTTATGCCGATGGACTCGTGAGGATATACATACATGAAACATCAAGAAGATTGATTAAAGCGTCTTCAAAATTTTCCTCGAAAAAATGTGTAAAAATGCTGATTTTGGTGTACAACAGTGGCAACCAATCAGCCATGTTGAAAACGATCGGGCCAGTTTTTGGGTTGCAGGTGCGTCTAGGGTAGATGCATGGTGTAACCAAATAGATATTTCAAAGTAATCCACCGAAATCGTCTTCAAAACTCCCCAAAATAACTGAACGGACGAACGGACAGACGGACGAAAAGTGAACGCAATAACCCCTTTGGGACTTAAGTCCCAAGTGGACAAAAAACTGATATCTCTTTATGCTTGTACTAGTTTCAGTGATTCGTACTCGTATATTCATACCTTCCATTTTGCAAAATACCTTCCATTTTGCAAAATTTCAGTTTCACCGATGAATACAACGGAAATCAAATCATTAGACATTTCTGGTCTCTTCCCCGAATAAGCAACGTGTGAAAAACATTAAACTGCCGTATGACATATATATATGTATTTGTCTTTTACATGATATCGGAAAACAATGTAACATCGAAGAAATTCACACAATAGGGCTTCTTACGAGTTTCGATGCAAAGCAATTTTGAATTGTGGTAAAAAGGGAATATTCTTCTTTACCAAGTCGAATTGTAAAATCCCTAAGTACAATTTAAATCTATCCTCCTATGAATATTCATAAGTGGATTCTATCCAACTCGGGACATTAGTTCGAGCACATCCAAATGCACAGATGAAAAGATCGAACAGTGTCCAAGTGTAATTTTTCAAATACACGTAACATTTTATGATATCCTCGCTCCGTGAGAAATGGAAAACGACGAGCTTTGTTCATCTTCACCCGTCAAGGGATTCGAACACACTATACGCTAAAGCTGTTCGCCGAACCCCTTGACCTCACGAGTCGTTGGAGTCGTTACTAGCCGACCAGAATCCGGTCGTACCAATCACAGCGCTTGTAACAAACGACTTTAGGCTTCTATTGGTTTTCCCGTTAAATAGACTAATCAGCGAACGTTTTACTGAACAAGGAAGTATTTCGCAAATCGATATATGACGTCATGCGCAACAGCGGGAGTAATGAAATCACGCTTCGTGAGGCCAGGGGGCTGGTGGAAGCGAGGTAGGGAGTGATACCTGACCCCTGGCAAGCGAGGATGAGCTTTGTTTGAAGCAAAATAAACAAGACATGTAGTTGATTGATATAAGGTCATTTATTACTGTAAATGACATTGAAGTCGGTGAAACGAAGTGTCCTTCTCGTGCTTCTACGCTCTGTAGGATCGCGAGGTAATGCTTAACCACGTTGTCAGGAGGGGCGGAGGCAAAGAGTAACTGACAACTGATAAGCATCACGTGACTCCACGTGATGTCACAAAAAATTTTATTCTCTACAAAAATAAAACTACATATTCGCCACAACATTCAGTTAAGATCAGCAATTGCTTTAAATTAGGATTATCATCAGCAATGTCAATAATCATACAAACTACAATTAGCTTGGCAAATATCACTCATTCCGTTCTTAGAATCGGACATCTTTGCGATCATTGTGATGGAACCCTGGTATTCATTTTTGAACATCCCATAACAGCGTACCAGTACCAGAGTACCGCGTGAAAAACATGTCAACTAGTTCAGATCAGTATCCAGAGTTATGTTTCAGAAACTGGGTCCCATTTTCAGAAAACTGGGTATATACATTTAGTATCAGAGTATATAACCATCACCATCACTCACTAGTACTAAGTGTCATGAATATTAATATCGGAATACAGTACTGTCTGTACCAGCACAGGGGCGGATCCAGCCGGTATATATATTCTTAAAGATTATTGCTCAATGATATGCTAGCGGTGAAGCTCATTAAAGGGTGGTTTGGGGTTCTTCCTGGAAAATTCTAAAAATGACACTTTTCCCTTGTATCTAATGGCATTCTGGGCCTGTTACATTAGGTACTTTTAGAAAATATGTTATCCACATTTTTCTGACTATATTCTGCAATACAGTGGGATAGTAGCTTGGATCCGCCCCAGCTAGGGCATCAGAACCAGTTCAAGACTAGGCCGATACAAAGTAGAGAAGCACCATAGAGTACTGATTAAAACGGTAAATGTACTGGTACCAGTACCGAGCTACTAGAAAACCATCACCGATACCAAGTACATCTATATCATAAAATGTCATAAAACAAAATAGAGTACTAGTCTATCACAGGAGTACAAATACAGCCAGTACCAGTACCAGTGCCTGCGCCAGTGCCAGTACCAGTCGCATGTGGCAGTATCGCAGACGAGACAATGCGCATTAACGACTGAGTACACACTATTATACTCGTGTCGCGCCAGCGTACCGTGCTGTTCCGTTGTAATTGCATACATCTGTATCAATGTGCCTCTATCGCACGTTCGCGATAAAATCTCTGAAAAGAAACGACGTGCTTAGACATTTGTATAGATAAATTTGACATGCAACCAATTTGATACGCGAAATGTTATGGCACCTCAAAACATGGATATTTTTCATCATCAGGTAAATCATTCATGGATGTTTGTGTTTACTTCAAGACGATTCTGTGCTGTTTTATTCAGACTTCATACATTGCATAATGAACGCCAACTCTCTTACTCTCATGGCGAGATTTTGAATTTCTGTTTGTAGTTTGCCTGGAATTCGTGTCGCAAAGTTATCGGATTATTTAGACCGTTTAGCGAGTAGTGATTATCACAAACACTCTCGGCCTTTCGAGGATGCAGGTAAGGCATTCCCTCACGACTTCGTAGTTTTCATTACTCGGCTTATCTATCTCTAAACCCTTGAACGCGTAAAAACAGAATGCTAATTTTTCGAGACGGGCAACCAGTGCATACATAAGACTCGACGATACGTATCCAGATATTTTTCGCAGTCTCGCATGTTCCATACGTAAAATACCCGTTATTCTATCGTCACAATACTTCGAGCATTCATTACACTACCAAGTAGATTTTCTGCATCCTTTGGCACCTAATGTGTCATGAATCAATATCTGCCCCAGCGTTAATATTGTTTTAGTACGTATTACAATAGGTCTCTAGTGTCGTATTTCTTTTCAGGACCTGTCAATATTACCCTCAGCGTGTTTATCAACCACTTCGGGTCCTTTGATGCCATTAACATGGTAAGCGCATGGTAATAGAATTAATGCGCACTTGTGTATATATGCATCACTTGTTATATGCAGCTGATTTGATGACGGTATCGGTAGTCAAATCTCGTTAAGCGAGTGGTTTCGCATCTTCGTTATTAACTGATTGTCATTAATTAAAGTTCTATTCCCATGTGCTCTGTTTACAGGCGTACGTTATCGACTTAAATTTAAGGCAGAGTTGGACCGATCCACGATTGGCCTTCGACGATATAACCGAATACGTCGATCTAGGCTACCATGCGGCGCACCTCATCTGGACTCCGGATACGTGTTTTCGCAACGCCATAAAGTCTTACGCTCATGAAACGCCCGTACCGAATCGAATGATCAGACTAATGCCGAATGGTCGCATTTTGTATAGTCAAAGGTGATGGTCAAATTCCAAGGTCCACTGTTGTTGCCCTGGTCTACAGTTATTGAATTTAGTTTTAGATTTTGGGTTCAAAATACGTTCGAAAAATCTCCCCAGAATTATCGAGAATTTTCGAACGAATTTGTTTGTTTGATTATTCATGCTGCCAGGCTTAGACGACTCTTATGAGTTCCATGAAGAGTAGGCCTACTACGATACGAAAAACATTCAATTAATATGTAATTAAATTCTATTGAACCGTTTTACTAAGTACTAGCTAGAAAGTAACCATCATCGGATTAAATGCATAGTTTTCAATAAACGTGAAGGTTCTCATGGAAATCGTAATCTAGTTAAATATGGTTGGTTTGTGAATATTTTTTTTCATCAAGAATCTTTAGTGTGGTATTTTTGGAATTTTTACAAGGAAAGTGTAATTCATTTCTTATGTTAAACCGTAGGCCGACTGCCGACACCAGTATTGAATTTCCCGGGAAAATAATTGAGTCTCGAACGAGGACAGGGAATGCATATTGAACAACTCTAATGCAGAAAACCCGTTATCGCTTCTCTATATTTTGTGGTTGTGGTCTTTCGTGCCAACTACTCCCAGTGAATGATTTAAACATTCAACAACATACAAGGGGGTATCATCTCCGTTGATTAGATGAATACTAAATATTGCAAAACCTCGGGGAAATTTTTGAGACAGATTGCGATATATATTTTGGTTTGAAGCCTACGTATATTCTGCGTCCAACGCGCAGGTATATATCAGTATATGTATTTCGTTTTTCATCGTAATCAATTAATTACAAATTGAAAATGATTCACGAATACACCTTAACCTTTTTCTACTGTGTTTCTGTTTTCGTTTCAGGCTGTGGCTGAAATTATACTGTCACATGGACCTGAGATACTTTCCGCTCGACCAGCAAACCTGTTTCATGGCCATGGAATCCTGTGAGTAATATACATCGAAAAATCGTATATTCATATCTGATACGTGATTTCGAAAGCTGAATTGAACCTAAATCTTCAGTAAAGAGTTCAGGTAGAAGTTCTACAACCATAACAGCGTAAACACAATAAATCTCATTTTCAAATGAGTCAGCTAATTCATTAAATACGAACGTTTTCGGGAACTTTCCTTTTTCGGGCAACAGGTGACTGGATGAAATGGATAACGTATAGATATCGTTACTACTGAATAAATAGAGTACCACTAGACTAATTGAAAATTAGTTACTTGGCCATATTGAGAATGAAAAGGGGAACCGTGAACAAAGACGTGTTGGTTCGTTGATGGTTTGCGAATAGGGCGTAAACCTATTCCCATTAGTTTTTATTATTTGTCATTTCGATTATCACCATGTCACATCCGAAATTAGAGGGGAGGGCTGTGAATGATTTATAACTGATTACATTTCAACGGGGTTCTGTGTTGTTAACATCACGTAGTGCTACTTGAGTGCGACAAGTTTTATATATCAAATGGTCGAAAGAGCCAATTGCACTTCGCACCAGCTCAGATACCCTAAACTCTATTCTATTCGAAAAACGTGTTCAGCAGTGTCGTATTTGAATCGACCAGGGTTTCATTGCTTGCAGTTTCTCAACTCCTATCAGGGATCGATCTCAATGTTTGTTTTTGCGAGGTGCTTACGCTAACTTCCATTGTGCAAATTGACTTGTATTCACTCGTCCAAAACGTTATCACATTGAACACCAACCAAAGTTTAGTTATGGAAACTACATTCTTAACCAAAATTTGGAAAATATCCGAATCAGTGAACGATTGATCAATTTCTATATGATTTTTTGAATATGCCTTCAGTTGGGCACACGACAAAGGACGTGGTATTCAGATGGAAGGCCTATAAGCCGGTAGTGTTCAACAGCGATTTAGAATTACCCGAGTTCAGCACGAACATGACCACTACAGTAAGGAATTGCGAAAAACTATATGAAGGCATCGGTAAGTCTGCAATGACGTTGCGTCTATGCGTTTTCGCTATTATAAATTATCTGACGTTTTCGCTATTATGTTCCTTAGTATTCCTAGCATTCCTAAGTATGATATATTGTCATGACATCTGGCCAATGTGATATAAAAGTGTTTTTATCAGTATTATCTTCCGACGGCACCTGCTCAACGAAACTCTAAAAATGAAATCGAATTTTTCTACTCCATCGTAACACAACGGGGTGATGATCTTGGGGCCGATTCGCAGAACGGTCGTTAGTCAAAATAACTTAATACTGTTGAAACCTAAATGAAATATTGATCGTCGTTCAGGAAACATTTAGCTCTTATAAGATTACTAAATCGAGTCAGGTATATCTTGTCGAGTAAGGTATTGCCCGAATTAGCTATTCAATGGACCGTTGTACAAGCAAAGCTTTACGTATTCCGTTCAACCGACATGAATATGCAAAACATATGAAACATGTTCAAACGGAAACTTGAAAATGAACACAACGGCCTAATTAAGATTATTGATTAAAAAGAGAGTGCGTTACCCACAAAAATTTTTCGATATTGATTTTGACCTATGCAGTTAAGTTGCTAGTTTTTGTTCGTGATATTCGAGGGCAATGGATTAAATCCTATTGCAACGAGAGGAAATTGCTTTTTCAAGCGAAAAAACCAATGATGATAAAATTGAAATGAAATATAATGAACTGAATTTAGTGGAAGAAATATTTATCAAACCCTCGAATATTTCGGCCATTTATAAGGCTAGAATACACAGGAGGAAAAACAACGAAACAAGGAACATATTTTGTGTTGATCTAGTTCGCCAGCTATAATGCGCGCCAGAAACATTCCGAAACTAACCCACAGGACCAATAGCCAGGGCCGTACCTAGCATTTGAAATTTTTGGGGCTAGAGAAACCAGAAAAGGGCAATTCTATAGGAAATAACAATGATATCTGAAAAAAGTACTTTTCCTAAATTTCTCGAGGGCCTGCCACCTGCAAAATACGGCTCTAAATCTTGCAATGAAACATTACGTATTGAATCGCACGGCTCACCAAAATGGCGGCGATATCGTTCATCTGCTAATTGTCGCTGATTTGTAATTGTACGCCAGTGCATCATCCAGGGGTGTATCCAGGGCTACTGAATGGCTACAGCGCAATAAAATGAATGAGTCATTGATAATCTATTATAAAGGGCCATCCATGCCCGGCGAGGGACGAAGTTTCGACGTTTGATGAACATTTCAAAAATATGAAATTTCATGTTATTCTAATGCATTTTCCCGGCACCGGAGAAACATAGAAAAGAAATTTCAACGGGGCAGATTCCAAGTGAAAACTGATCATATTGAATGAAAAATTGTTTACTTGATCAATTGTTTTCACCTGTTGTGCACAGGTGGTGCCTTTTCGTGAAAATTTCTCGAGGGTACTCGAAATGGCGACCATCGTACGTGCTGCATACCAGCGACAGTCTGGATCCGCCCCTGTCTGTCGTTAGCTACTCAAACATTGTACGCGGCAATCGAAATAGCTTCTTCCTTTACTGAAACGACTTGTTGGGTTTTGCGAAATCATCCGAATGCGTAAACACACGAATCCATTTCTACTACATCGCGAGTGGTTTATTTTTTGTAAATAGATCTATGTAGATTCTGATTTTTATATCACGTCAATAATCACGATTGCACAACCGTTAGGGAAATCTGCTAAAACATTTTTCTGCTTCGATACCACGATCACATCCGATTCCTGGGCAGTATTAGAATAATCATGATTATGGGATAAACGGATAGCCCTCTTTTTCGTTACGAAGCGTAGAATATCTGTAATCACCAATAATTGCGATGAAGCACAAAGCACCAATGCATACGACATGCACAAGGAAATTATTCATAAAGAAATGATGGCGCCTTTGGGAAAAATAATTAGGGTGTAAAGGTGCGATGAGTAGGGAGGTTTAATCGATGCAACCAAAGAATAAGCATGGACTCTCCGAGTCCATGGAATAACCTGGGCCATTTAGGAAATTAGTAAGTCATAAATTGTACATGATGTAATAGTTAGTGTTCCCTATTTTTTGTGTGAGTTTACTTTCTCTTTTCAATTCAATGGACGCTGATTGTTGCTCACAATTGTCTTATGTTCATCGTTTATGGCGTTCTTCGTCGGTAATTAGTGCAACATGTTGCCGGCGAACAGTCTATCAGCCGTTTACAGCTTCGTACAAGTTCGTCATAAAATTCTCCGTGATTATAAAGCACTAAATACTAGTCCATCATAGATATCCTCGATCAATAAGTAGGCAAAAGACATATCAGAAAAGGTCACCAGTTAATGCTGCGAGTTCGAAATAGCAATTCATTATTTCTAACTACTCACATACAGATGACGTTTTACGACAACCCCGAGTAGTAAAGGATTTTATAACATTCATATTAGTATAACGAGAATCCCACAATAAAGACGAGAAAATAATATAAAGTCCGAAAATGTTTCCTTGAGCTGGTAGTTTATTCAACGTTTCGACTATGAAATAATAGTCATCTTCAGGAATACTGAGATACTACAGAAATTGTGAAATATCTTTTTCTCGTCTTCGGTGTGAGATTCTCGTTAATTGTCTCAACACAGATGGACTGTTTTATCAATGGTTATTTATAACGTTTATTACGGTCATAATGCGTGGTAACGTCTTTCGAGGCGCCAATAACTTAAAACATGAAACAGTGTTGTGTTATATGTTTTTCGAGAGTTTACCCGCTATGACGCATAGCGAAACAAGAACAGACCGAAACAAATCTACAACACCAAAAGCGATGAGAAAAAATAGCTTAACAATCCTTATCTAAAAGGTGATGATTTCCATGATTCCCCGTATGTCTGTCTAGTTCATAACTCCATGGCCCACGGGTGATCCACTCGTCGCTGCCACTGTTTATTGTGTTGGTGTTTCTACACTTAAGCTGTGGCGCTAGGCTTCACTACACGGAAGGTCAGAATTACTAATTAGCCATTCTAACGTTCCTTCTTTCAATATATACTTCAGGGGTTCATCCGTGCCGGATGGCGAGTTTTCTACTGACGCGGCAATACGGCTACTACTTCATACAGATATTCACTCCGAAGATTCTCACCGTAATGTTGTCCTGGGTTTCGTTCTGGCTGGACCCAAACGCTTCGCCGGCTCGTATATCACTGGGTTTATTAACCGTTCTTACTATATCAGGCCAGTCAGTCGCTATCATGTATCGTCTTCCGAACGTATCTTACATCAAGGTATGCATTGGGCAACGATTTATATGGAAACCATCTCGTAAACAATATCCGATATCGATTGCTATGTCCACATTAAAGTCAATATTCTAAAATCTAGGTACTAGTACATAAATTCTAAGAATATTCAACTTGAATAAAGATACAGTAGAACTTCTCTACAACAAACTTCACGGGACCAGAAAATATGGTCGTTATAACCGATTGTTCGTTATATCCAGTATGAAATCAATCGAATTGTCTTTCTTGGGACGAAATTCCGTATTTGTTACATCCGATGGATCGTTGTAACCTGAGTTTTTTATAACGAGGTTCCACTGTTATTGTAAAATGCTAACATAACAAGTGAAATATTCGATATCGGATTTACTTCAACCTTTTATTAATAGTTTAGCAGTAGCGTATATGGTAATTTCATTAACAATGATAGAGCGCTTATTTAGGGGGATACAATTTACATTATTATTTCATTGGCAATCATCTACGTGCAAGCACCATCTGCCCCGAGGTGACGCGTATATTGTTCGCACAACGGTCATCATCAGGTCTTGCAGCCAGTGAACGGAAAAATTGCCATGGAAAATTTAATCAAAAATTAACTACGATTTAATTAATTTCAACTAAACTAAATTCATAGTTCATTATTTTGACGTGTCATTTCTTGGGATTGTTAGATCAATTCCTGAATTAGTTTGGGTATTTTAGTTCGCTGGGAAGTTGTTCAAACGGAACGGCATGCTCATTTACTAGAATAGTTTAACTCAATGTGGGAATACATGTGGCCAGCTAAACGTATGAATAACGCATTGGTCGCTGCCATATAGATTTAATATGAATCAAATTTTCAATAACCTATTCACTGACTATGACGCTGGTAGTCATTATGTGGATGATTTCCTCCACGGTGTTGTGCTGTACGTATTTGCCCTTGAACTCGATGGCCCCACAGAAAAATACAACTCGACTTGCATTGTGTATAGTAATCCCAATTTATATGCTATACTGAATTCATTATAGGTATATATGTACTCTAATTGATTCACTCAAACTATATAATATGCCTCATAGAAACTATACCTCATAGAAACCTCACTCAAATTATATAATATGCCTCATAGAAAACAAATAATGTCGTGAGATAAAGATGTCGATGTTGATAACATTTCCGGTAGATAGTTTACTTTCCAATTTTACTTTCATAAATTTTTCTAGGGTCATTTTTTTCCTTGGCCGTTTTTCCTTAGCCATTTTACCTACAATCCTTGCAGACATATGCCTTTTCGACTTAACTACGCCAGATTGGCGAACAAACACGTGATTTACATGGCAGACTCTCGGTAAATAAATACCCCGATCTTTTGTTGTAAAGTACGGCAATTTTCAGCACTGGTCGGCAAACAAGCTATGACATCGAGTGCAAGACTTCTATTGCCCATCAATGGCAGTCGACATTTTTTTCACAGAGTCGTTCGTGCCTATTCGGCCAATACGACGCACCGCGACAATGACGTATTGGAATGGCTTTCATGATTCAGCTAAGCACTTAATTAAAGCGCGTGACTTTGGAAAATGAAAACATAATACCCTATACGCAAATCGTTATACCCGCACATTAAATCAATATCGATGTAGTAAATGATGAGTGACAATGATTATGAACAATGATCACTTCCAGGTTATTGATGTCTACGTTTCTGTGTGCTTGACGTTCGTGTTCGCGGCAGCTCTCGAATTTGCGGTGGTCAACTACCTGGTCAGACAAGACCACGCTCGAACATGGAAGAAGGCGATCGACACATCGAAGATCAATAACACGCTCATGAAAATTCTCGTAAGTCTAAGAGCAGTGATGAGAAGTGTTTCACTGTTTTGCTCGGCCGGTGTTTAGGTATCTACGAGCCTTTGGGGCTGTCTACAAAAGACGTCCAAGGTATAGGAGGAGTTCGGACTTTTGTGGACCAGGGGAAGGGGTTTGAATGTGGACATCCTTCTTCCTGCTTGATTACTGTAAGCCAGAACAAATCATTAAGTGTGTTATACATGGACAAAGGGAATATTGGGTTAATCCATTGAGGACATTCTGCGGACACGGGGGAGGGGTGGTCAAAATTTTGCACCAGTTTTGTGTGGACGTTTTTTATGGGCAGCCCCTTATCCTAAACCAAACCCAGATTTTCTATGGTTTTTCAGAACATAAATCTGGGCTCTGTTTAGCTCAGGTGGTTTCGAATAGGCTGATACAATAGTGTTCCATTTATGGTTAGTTTTTCAAGTTCAGTTCTGAATTCAACATTTTGCTTAACTCGATCCTTATAAGTCGGACCTGATTGCCAAATATGTTCCTACGCGTTTGTGTAAGAAATGTATGTTTCTTTTTACCAAATGCAAAATTTAAGGAACAATCATGAAATTTGACGAAAAACTTTGAGGAATGTATCTGCTCATAGATTTAGTAATTTCCATTATTGCAGAAGGAACATACAAAAACCAATTCGATGACCAGTTCGGAAATACAATCACACATTGAAAATACGAGCGAAGGAGATCGAGCGAAGAAAAAAAGAACGATGAAAATATATGAAAAAGTGGACGTTGGCAGCCGAATTGCATTTCCTGCAATCTTCGCTATATTCAATTTTATATACTGGCTTGTCGCCTTTCAAATATTCGACTACTGATGTCGCGTAAGGTCACGAGGTATTCGATATATAATCTTCCACGTCAAGTAGATTAGTCGCAGCATTAAAAGGGATGAATAATTGCATTAACATTTTATCAAAAATCCATGAATTTATGATTATGTGTATTGAACAGGTATGCCATTTTAATGCGGATTTCCCGTGAACCGGATGAATTTTGTTAGTCCCCAACGATCCGAATGAAGCGGATTCTACTCCGTAGAATTGTCGGCTCGGCATACATGTTCGAAATGTGTTAAACACTACACTGTTCTTGAGAAACGTGTTAAACATTTCACTATATTTGAGAAACGTCTTTTGTATTACACTATCGTTCTAGAGATATTCATACGTGTTTTGCATACACATAATACTATGGGAACGTGCGTAACCATATGATACGCCTGGTTGCACCACATGTTATGATTCACAAGCATATTTTGCAAAACAAAACAAGAAACACATTTATTGCTATGTGTTTCGCGATGTTTGATTCGGCTACGTCCACACAATGCGACAAAAAACATATTGCAACAAACTTACAGCGCCACTAGCGACGGGAAAAAGTATTAATCGAACATGTAATGCCAAAACGGCAGTGATTTTGATGTCATCATCCTCGCTTGCCAGGGGTCCGGTATCACTCCCGAACTCGCTTCCACCAGCGCCCTGGCCTCACGAAGCGTGATTTCATTACTGGCGCTGTTGCGCATGACGTCATACATCGATTTGCGAAATAATTCCTTGTTCGGTAAAACGTTCGCTGATTGGTCCATTTAACGGGAAAAACCAACAGAAGCCCAATGTCGTTTGTTACAAGCGCTGTGATTGGTACGACTGGATTCCGGTCGGCTAGTAACAACTCCAACGACTCGTGAGGTCAAGGGGTTCGGGGAACAGCTTTAGCGTAGTGGGTTCGAATCCCTTGACGGGTGAAGATGGATGTCATGCGATGAGCTCGATTTTACTGACTGCCTATAGTGCATCGACGTTTCTTGTTTAGCTACTCTGACATCGCACATAGCATGCAATCGAACGTGTTTTTTGTTTCGCGAGATAAATGTGCTAGTAATCACAAACAGCACTTCCCTTTTCGGAGTATGTTTTTTTTCGAGTTAGCTGTGTGCTTTGGGTTTACGGAAAGCGATTAGCAATTCATTTTTGTCTCATTGGCGTTTACCTGGTAGGTTGTTCCCGCACCCGAAAGTATCGAAGTAAAGTGAATATATGTGCATCTTGTTTTGTTTCGCATGTAAAAAGCATAATCAACTTATCGAAGCATAAACTATATACTGTAATATTTAATGGCCTATAGTTTATATCATGTAACGTCTGTTGCGAATCTTATGAAATTTAATGGGATACCGGCAACGCTACTGTGGCAAGCGAGGATTCCGCCTGTGCCGCTAGTTGCACCGGGCCACCGCGCTTCAATTTCCTTCTACATTTTAGTCAAATTGGAATCCAATTTTTCATTGTGGTAAATCAATTTTCAGTGAAATCTATACCATATACTGAGTGAGAAAGGCAATCTTAAATCTATCCGATGACTCGATTGATAAATTTCGGATTGAAAATGAACTGATTTTCACTACGAATGGCCTAGTGTTTTGTGGTGCCATCTGGTGAGTGCCGGTATCCCATTGATTAAAGCGAGTGGCTCTAAATGGTTGATTTTTTGGTACCACACATGTTATCGCCGCGTTGTCAGATTATGATTAGGGACCGCGCACAAAGAACGGACGCTCAAAATTCTCGATTTTCAACCCCCCTTCCCCCATGTACGCTTTTAGTACATTTCTGAGGAACCCCTATGCGTATATTACGCACTTTACTCGACACCTCCCATCCCCAGTACAATGAATACAGTTCATTGAAACAATGAGACAATGTTAATGAGCTATAAAGGTCATCAGCTTAAGGTTCGAATCCTTAACCTCGTCTGAATGAAAAAAGGCATAAACTCGAATACAAACGATTTATTTTCTGATAACGAACACAAGAACTACTGCAGACAGAGATATTTGTTAAAATCACATCGTGTTTCGTGCACAAAATACGTACTTTTAACATTAACCATCCCCCTTTAAATAGGTTGGACGCTTTGAGCTGACCCCTAGCCTCCCTCCCTTTCGTTTTCGTACTTACAGGCGTATATACGTGCTTTATTCACGGCCCTTTGGATCTTTTACTATATGGTCGATTAGGGCCCCAATGATAAAGCAGACTCCACTTGGTTCGGATCTCCGATAAATATGAATACATGTTTATCTGTCCGCCGCAAAATCTTATTACCGTAGTCGCTGGGGCCGATCGAACCAAAGTTTGGGCTGGAATCGCTCACCACAGTTGCCTGTCGGTTTGACTCGATTTATAACGATATGATAAATATTGTTTCATTCTACGCTCTTCTATCATTTGTACTATCTTAAAGTAATTGATGAATATTATTAAAATTCATATTCAAATTGCAATGTAAATACATTTACGTGTGAGCTAAAAAATAAAAAAAATTCTTTCTGCATTTATTACTTTTATGGTGAAATAAATCGTCGGAATCGTTCGAATCAAAATTTGTCGTTGTTGTTCAAGTTTCTCAGGATCGAGAACTTACCTTTTACTTACGAGTCGTTTCGATGGTGCAGGGCAGTATTTTGCGAATACGAGAATATCAATTGAAATTGAATTTTTATTTTCTGGATGACTTGCGTAAATTAGTGTCGTCATCGGGAAATCTTTTTTGCAAGGGAGGACGTGTATGACATGTCTTAGGGATCGTTCAATAAATATGTACGCAAAAAATAAACACGAACTGGACACGATCAGAATCCTCATTGCAATTTTGTAAATTCTGGCGACGCGGCCTTCACGATGATCGTTAGAACGACAAAAATAAGTGTTTTATTGAGTTGTAACACATTGTAAACTCAATGCTCGGTATCAAAAAGGCATCAAATGATGCGTACGTACTAGGCCTGTCAATACCCCTCCCTCCCCCACACGCATTTGCTTGCATTTTCACTGATCGCCTTCCTATCGTGTGGACGTACTAATTGACCAATCCATATGAAAAGAAGGCAGAGGTTTGGAAATGTGTGTATTAGATTCTACGAGATTGATGAATGATAAACATGTGAAATATATTTTCCTCGCTGAATTTCAACCTTGGGAATTTGAGTCCCGAATACCAATTAAAAGCAGCGCCATAAACACGACAGATTCAAGCACAGTACGCCGCTGATGTAGGCCATAATTCCCGTGCAAGTATGCCGATAAGGCCATGGATACATACGTTGGGAATGCTAAACTTTATCTAGAGTTTGTGGGGGAAATCGTCAGTCGCTTACCCATCTTTCGTGACGACACGCCAAGTAAATCAAATACAACATTTATAGTTTTATGTGATTGTGACGCTGAACGTTTTTAAAATGTTTGCAAGACTCTCGGTTGTTGCTTCGCAGAAATTGACAATTACCGATAAAAACCCTTAATCAGGCAATTTGATTATTGAAATCCGTTATAGCGCGAAGAGGCTTCAAGTTGCCTGAACTGCGAGTTAGTGAGACTGCTGAATTGCCGAACGGAGGAATTATCCGAGGCTAAGTAGGCCTAGCGAATAATCATTATACAGTATTCCACGGATAACGGCTTGAAACAGATTTCTTCAGGGACATTAAGCTTTGCAAATCGATTCCTCTGGTGGCTTCCCAAAGATAGGACAAAAAAGATAGTGCAGAATTCAAATTGAGATTTCGGTAGATTTTGTCGGCTTGTGACGTAAAAAATTGTGTTGAGCGGAATTTCTATCGGGTTTTTCAAGTGACTCACGTTATATTGGAGAGACACATAGCGATATCTATTTGTTGTTTCGTTCTGAACTTTCTGGACTGATGGGGCGTGCTATGGATATTTGGAGGGGTCGTTCGCTTTTATCGTTCGGAATTTTGCTTTTAAGGTAAAATAACACTATTCTTAGTCTCAATACTTCTTTCCAACTGCTTAGATGGTTTGTTTAGTGGAAGAGCACTATTTTGGTTCAGTCGGGGAGTAAAAATCTTATCAAAAGCCAGTTGTTTCGGTGGCGAAAATTTAGATCTTTCCTGAAAACGATTGAAATCGCTGTTTTAAAAAAAATGTTTTCAAGCAAATCATAACGATACATTTTTTTCAATTAACCCTGTTACATAATCTAATCATTCAAGTCATTAATCGTCATTTTGGGAAATCAGGGATTAGCTAATTGTCCATATGGAATATCGAAAATTATCAACTAGACGTGATCTTCGCTACACGACGAGCACATTTTGCTCTCCCGTGATTAATTGAAAGTTCATTAAGGTCAATATGAAAAGAAGCTACAATGAACCAATACGTTACTGAAAATTTATCATTATCTGGCCCTATCGCTTTCTTTCGAATAACGGAGCCGATTTTGACAAGGAACTTTTTGTATTTGACAGTTTATCAAAACAGCGTCGGCGTTCGTATTCAAGTTTTTGATTACAGAAACTTGTTAATAATAATAACACAGTAATAGGATGTTATGCTCTGACCAACTGATAAGTTCTTGAACGAAATGACTAATCACAGTCAAACCCACTAAATCCGGACAATATTTGCAGTCCATTTGTTCATTGATATACAAGAAAATAACTTTTAATCCTAATTTCCCGTAAGAATTTTGTTGTTGGTCCAAAATGATCCGAATTAAGCGGAGTCTACTGTATTTAATTGTTTTTACCTGTACGGCTCATCAGCATATTCAAGTCAACTCACAGCACGACTAAGAACTCAGATACCGACCTGTTTCTCGACGAACTGATGTTGGGCTATAAGAAAGATATAAGGCCCAATGCTAATGACGGTCAGTATGCATAGCACGACGATATATACTGTACTCGTCTTCTTTTGACGACTTCAATGTTTTATTCATCGGTGCTTTCACTGTAATAAAAGCTCAATAATGTGTAAAAAATCATTTTCACCAGGAGAGCCTGTCAACGTAATAATGGAAATGTACATAAATCATTTTGGTTCTATCGACGCTGTCAATATGGTAAGTGTTGGAATATCAATGTCAGTGTATTCGCTATCTTGTCTGGGGAAAGTCTTTATAGGATTAAACAAATTCAATAGAGAAGTTTCCAGTTTCTATATGGGCGCCATTTTGTGGCGGTCCCTCGAGATCCCCATTCACTCTTTTATAAAACATAAGTTTTTATTGTATTCCAATTAGCTCTGTAGTCCTCGCTTGATGAACTTAAATTATATATCATTTCTATTATCGATGTATCAGTTTCAAATACACAATATTTTGTATCTTATTCACTTTTTTTCTGTTATTCCAATTATTGACTGAAATAGGAGAAACATGAATGTTTCTCCTTCTTCACAACCTTTGCGAACTGAAAGTAACGTTAAGATATCTTTTATTTGCACATGCTCAACAACGATTTCTTATCATACTACACGCAGCAATTCGAAGTGGATTTGAATTTGAGACAGCGTTGGCGCGACTCTCGACTGGCGTTCAAGCAGATGTTTAACGAAAGCCTAAATTTGGGCCACGCTAGATCATCGCATATCTGGGTACCCGATGTGTACTTCAGAAACGCGAAACAAGCTAAAATGCACGAGATCACAGTCCCTAATAAGTTGCTAAGGGTGTCCCCAGAAGGCGACATAGTATTCAGTCAAAGGTAGCCGTATTCGCAATTTCTTATTTCTAATGGTGGATATTGTCAAAATTTCCCTATATTGCTCTACGCGTATTTCATATCAAATGATGAATTCATTTTTTTCAGACTGGCTCTCGTACTTACATGCAACATGGAGCTAGAATTTTACCCTTTGGACAACCAGGCATGCTCGATTGAAATGGAATCATGTGAGTTCCTTCACCATTGCCACTCGAAAGTCGAGATGAACGTTTGATTCTAATTTCGAGTGAGAAACGCATATTTGCATTTGTTTTGCAGTTGGTTTTACGACTAAAGACGTGGCTTTTCATTGGCGTAACGTTACGAATCCGGTCGTCTTCAATTCGGAGATGGAGTTGCCAGAATTCAACAAGAATATCAATAAGACTTACGAAAACTGTTCAAAAGAATATGGACTCGGTACATATCCTCTATAGAAATTATTTAACACAGCTTTTCGTGTATTCCGTACATAACCGTGATCACATGAACGATTTTGGCCCGTTTGGCCCAATTGGCCCGTGCTTAGTTTGGCCCAGAAAAACGGTTCACACGCGCGCCAGTTTGGCCCGACCAAAAACGTCGGTCCTGGCCTGAGGAGCCAAATTCTAGCACGGGAGAAACGATTGCGTTTGAATTGCAACTGTTTCTGGAATGACCCACTTCGCTTTCTTTTAGCATTGTTTTAGTATCGAGTGGGTGGTTTACGCGTGAGACACGGGCCAGATTTGCCTCGAGCCATATCCGTGCCAATTTGGCCCGTACCAAGTCGTCTCCGTGTGATCGTGGCTTACCTACTTGAAAGAAGGCCAGGGGTGCATTGTTCTGAGTCGACACAGAAATTGAAATTGATCATGCAAATTTTCCGCGAATGCTCATCTCTAAGATTCATATTAATACTTTATAGGAACTTTTCCTTGTGTGCTAGTGCGGTTACATTTGACGCGTGAATACGGGTTTTACCTGATCCAGACATTTATACCCAGCATACTGATCGTGATGCTGTCCTGGGTGTCGTTTTGGCTCGACCCTCATGCCACACCCGCTCGAATTTCGCTCGGACTGCTCACCGTGCTGACGATGACTACCCAAATATCTGGCATCGTAGCGCAACTTCCAAAGGTGTCGTACGTTAAAGTAGGTATAGCTAATGAACGATATTGATATTGATTTATTTTCATAGAACTATATATAGTACAAATACAAAATTAAACATTTTTATATGCACAATTCAAACACTCTTACAAATACAAGATTACAAAAAAGAATGTAAAATATATAAGATAATGATGGACATGAATGTTGAAATCAGCAATTACTTCTTTCATTGATCAACACTGTTCTGCCTGCAATGTCAAAGCAAAAGAGGTTGAAAATTATGCGATAAACTATTCTATTTTCAACCTATTATTCTGGGGCCGGTTTCACAAAGCATTATTAACTTTAATTATAATTAGGACCTAAATCATGATTAAATTTCCTTAATCATGATTAGTTAATTGCGATTAAAATTCGGTTTCACGAAAGGGTTTAATTACAAAATTAACTAATTACACAATTAGGCAACTTAATTACAATTTAACTGTATCAAAATGGCGGAACTTTAGACAGCCATTTGCTGTCCAAGCATCAACAACCTTCCTTGTTTAGAGGAAAAGAGAAATTCACTCCTTTGGGAGTTAAAGTTTGCTCTGAAAGGTCTTAGGAACCAGTGGAAAAACTTAGCAAGATGTCTCAAAAGTTTTTAAATAGAAACTCACCTCCAGTCAGCAAAATAAAATCCTCGTAAATGGGGTTTATTTCCGAGCAGTGATTAACACTTTTTAACACTAACTCCATAGATATGTACTCTACTGACAGAAATCTATCATATGTATGGACAAAATCAATTAATTCAATACTTCTAAGTATGTGGTGGTCGTGCTGACAAAAAGACATAGGACGTTTGAAAATAATCAATAGAATTTAGAGTATTGACATGCCTTTTTTACAAAAGGCAAAAAATCCTAATTATTTGAGCCAAACAATCTGAAAAACTGAATGAGTGTAGGAATTGCCGTCGTCAATTAATAAACACCAAATTCCATGAATAATATCTGCAGCTTTTTGTTTTTAATAATAAACTAATGATGATTAAATGGTTTAATTACACTCTAGAGGAGAATTAAATTTTGTAATTAACTTAATTATAATTAAAGTTAATTACGTTTTGTGAAACACCTAACTTGATTAAATCATGATAATTTAGTCATGATTAGTGATTTAATCATAATTAAGGGTTAATTACGCTTTGTGAAACCGGCCCCTGACTATTAGTCTAGAAATATGTTTTATGGGCAAGTAAAACAGCAGCACAAAACTATTACACTTCGAAACTGAATAAACTCGTTACAATTCACACGTTACCGAGAGTTCTATAACTCCTCCAATATATCGGAAATGCATTGGCATTTTGTAGATAATTCAACTTCATTTTATGCGTAAATGATGTGTAGGCCCTTGAAAAAAAAATCCTACTTTATGTGCATCCTATTCAATTGTGTTGAAGACATGCATTCAACAGCGACTACTCATCTACGCAAAATAACAACTCCAATTACAAATACAAGTCTGTCAAAATCCAAGGGGCCAAATTCTGGAACAGTTTAAGCACAAGCCTCAAATGCCCTCAATCTCCATCAGCTTTTAAAAATAGTCTTCATCATTTCCTTACTTCTAAATATTGATTGATACCCTTTGCGTGCTACTTGCTTGTTCTTCCATTTTGAATATATGTATGTATCCTAATGTTTGGTAACGTGTGCATGTGGGAGTGAATGGACGAGGGGTTAGGACTAGTGTAAGCCAACTTTGGCTGTTCCTAATTCCTCGCAAAATCTATTGCTACAGTGATTGATTGTTATTATATTTTCATACTGTATCGTATTGTATAATTACATATCTTTATATCAATCTATTATGCAAAATAAACTTAACTTAACTTAACTTAACTTAACTTAACTTAACTTAACTTAACTTAACTTAACTTAACTTAACTTAACTTAACTTAACTGCACTCAAGTGGTTGAACAGATTGCCGAATAAACAATTCCTGCGAGTTATTTGTCGGGACTTGCATTTGTAACATATCGTAGGTCACGAGATAATTGGGCAATACGTAACACTGGACAGAGAGATGGAAAATTGATGAAATGCATCTCAGAACCGTGTTCAATAAAATGAAATGTAATGCACTAGAATACTAGGACCTTTACTTTGCACTCAACATAAAATGAGACATTATCTAAACTAAAATGCACTCCTCGGTGGAATATTCGACATGAAATTATTAATTTGATGAAAATAAGGACAAATGGGTTCGTCTAGGATATTCCGGATATATTAAATAATCTTTCTGTATGGCTAAATGCAAGATGATATTTCTTTACCAGGTCAATTGTTCGTTTCTTTTTTTGAATTCTCACGCGAGAAAAACATTAAGTTTTGAATGTATAAAAACAAAAACTGAACCATTGTAAGAATTCTTTTTCCTAGCCGTAAAGAGAAATTCTTAAGAATGTCCCAAATCAGTCACCATAGTTTTCAGATTTGATTTTAAAGATTCGACTGCAAGTAGATAGCAGGCCATCCATAGTACGGGTGCGGCAAATTTGAGAGCTATCTCGCCAAATTTACTATTCAAACTTCTGTTCATATTAGCTTAGATAATTAGATGCATTGTGCTTTTCTTTTCTTGTCACGCATTCAAGGCGATTGACGTTTGGATGGCCGTCTGTCTGATATTCGTGTTTGCCGCGCTGTTAGAATTTGCCGTCGTGAATGTTCTCGTTCGGAAAGAGGAACTAAGAGCAGCTGAAATGAAGCAACGCGAGAGGGTACAGTATGGGCTGAATTCGGTTTTCGCATCTAGTCGACTAGTGGTCGGAACTAATAACCGAATGCGTTTAATTTTCCGACTAACTGACATTCGGTTTCACTTAGTTCGAACAGTCGACTTACTCCGATAACCGACGTTGGCTGTCACCCAAAACGAAAAACGGTTGAATCTTTTAAGATATAAATAAATTTATGTTGATTGTAAATTCGTAGGAAAAAGTTGAACAAGTAACTACGGAGACAAATGAAAAACCTACCGATTCCGAGGTCGACCCACGCTGCGGCAAATTTGAAAAGAACAAACAACGAAAATATAAAAGATACATGGAAGTAGAAATCGGAGCTAGAATCGCATTTCCTTTCGTGTTCGCGCTTTTCAATTTATTTTTCTGGCTATGTACGCTGCGAGTTATTGCATAGGCCACGATGAAATATCGCAATCTTATTCAATTCGGTTTATTGCATCACAATTCTGTTTATTGCTCCATGTGTATACATTAGATATGTACGTATAACAACTAGGTACTCAAATGTATCACGGGCAGGGGAGAACCGTAGCTCCAACATAATCAGATGATTTATCTCGTCATTATTCTTGATAAAGAAATATAACCGCAAACATCAGAAGATTAATGTAGCTTTATGTAATTTGTTGTTCGCGTGTTTACCTGTCCAATACGTACGGAGTACATTATTAAGTCGTCTCTCGTCGGCTGTTCGATGAAAAAAGACAACAAACTCAGTAACAAATTGATGTTGGTTTAGCGAGAAGCCATTGTCGTTTGGGTTCATGTTGACGCAGTCAGTATTCTCAGATCGAGCAAACCACACCCTTAATCATGGACATCGTGCCGAGCTGATGCTAAATAGCTTTTGGTTTACACAAACTAATCTGCATCGTTCTGGACTTCAGAGAATTTGTGATGTCCCCCATGTCGGTGGTTACGGACCTTTATATCTGCTACTAATTAACTTTTGATATAGAAACGGTTCAATAACGACTTTCACCGGGAACCAATTTTGACAGTTACGTTTCTCTCGCCGCATGGGAGGGGAAAGATCACCATAGTACCGATGCATAACCGCCGCATTACCTTTTCATATCGCATGTCGATATGAAAACTTTGAATTGAGTCTATGATTCAGTTAATAATGAATATCGATAGTTTCGGCTCTATTGGTTGTGCGTTATCTCGCTGGTAACAGAGAGGTTTGTTCACCAAATAGACGAACGAAGAACTATTTCATGGTATAATCCTCGTTATGGTGGTCGTGCGCTTAAATCAATTAACCACACATTTTGATTTTAGCTATAGGATTCCATAATTGATTAACTTAAGGAGTGCGAGGAATTTTTAGTAATTTTTTCTCCATTCGAATGAAAAGCCTACATCTGGTAATGAATGTTGACATTTAAGTCCTCGTCGTGCGGTCATTACCAAAACAAATAATGTAGATTAACATCGTTCCGTCGAAGTGACAGGTTCAACATGGTTATTCGAACACCGCCTAGCTAACTGATGCGACACGTGTAACACGTGTTTGACTTTTTTTCTATCAAACTACGTATGATAATAGACCAGAGAACATATTCACTGTCATTGGAGTTATTGCAATCGCTTAAACAGCATCTGCGACGACTAGAACAGTACGAACTTGACCTTTAGTAGAGGAAAGCTCCAGTTCACGGATTATGGCCAGTCGCATATGTTACCATAGCTAAAATCTGACCGTTGTGTTTTAATCATTCTGATAAATATGATACCGAGCCAACAAAAACGTACGTAACAAGTCGTTACTATGATGTAAAATAGGGATTTAAGGTAGGTGAATTTATAACTGGTAAATTACGGAAATCATCCGATCATTGAATAGTACATTGGCATGCATTTCGATATTTTCAATTGTCTATTTGTCAACAAGAACTTCGGAATTCTTGATCACTTTCGCTTCAGTGTGATTCTTATTGAGTTAGAGAAGTAACTTTTCTTTCGACGGCTTAATAGAAAAACGTTTGCTGCAAAAGAGCTTGCCTTAACGAGTTTGCCTGAACTTGGTACAAGATAATGTGGTCTTCAGTGGATTTCTCATTGTTCATTGCAATCTTAACTATGTGAGTTTACCAAAGAGTTGAATTGTCCTGAAAAAGCCATCGCGATAATATTCATTCGTTTATTCAGCGTTGATATGGATTTCTATTCAATGTGCTTGATTTTTATTCGGCAATAAAAATGCTAAGCTCAGTAATACCGTAGTATTTCATGAAATTCCAGGTTTGGTTTCGCAACTGGCATGACTGTTTCTGATATTTTGTCGGAATATCCCCCGATAGGCTACAAGAAAAACGTACGACCCTATTTCAATGAAGGTAAAACAAGCCTAGTGTTGGAATAACCCTTGATCTAACTAACAAAGTGCTCACATATCAATCTGGCTCCTTCTTTTTCTCCGATCATATCCGACATCATGGCCGACCGACAAGAGTAAGTGTTTATCATGTTTTCATACCAAAGGTCGAAAGGTCGAGCTCAAAAATAAGAATTAATTCTCGCCGGCTCGAATTTATTCTTATTTTATTCACTCAACCTTTCAACCTTTGATATGAAAACAAAATTATACACCTACTCTAATATTCATTAAAATATTTCATTTTTATTATTCTATAATGAAATAAATATTAAGATATAATGAATAAATATTTGGATATGAAAAATCTAATATCAATAGAATAAAAAATGAATATCATTTTAAATTTATAAGTATTATTCAATATGTAACCATGTGTGTATGTATTTTCGAGGTGAATTCCGAGTTTATAACTCGGAGTAACTCGGAATAAACTAGTTTTAAACCAATAGGTATGTCCTAGGGACATATCTATTATAAAAGAATTTTCGAGGTTAATTCCAAGTTTGTAACTCGGAATAAACTAGTTTTCTCAGTTAAATGCGATTTTTGGAACTCGGAATAAACTAGTTCTCTCAGTTAAATGTGATTTTGGAGGTTTATTCCGAGTTTGCTACTCGGAATAAACAAGTTTTTTTTTTCTGTTAAATGCGATTTTTGGAGGTTCATTCCGAGTTTGCTACTCGGAATAAACTAGTTCTCTCAGTTAAATGTGATTTTGGAGGTTTATTCCGAGTTTGCTACTCGGAATAAACTAGTTTTTTTTTCAGTTAAATGTAATTTTGGAGGTTTATTCCCTCGGAATAAACCTCCAAAAATCGCATTTAACTGGGGTTCGAAGCCCTCTTTGGATCCGCATATGCAGTGAAGCACATTTTTGCTATTTTAGCTATCCGCAATAAAATCCGCTTTTTCGAGCAATTGGGTTCGAAGCTTTAAGACTTTCTTAAAATTGAAAGTTACGCATGAGTAGCGTCTATATTGCCAGCAAATTCCCACACTATGATCACTGCGAACGATAGATACGATGATATTGAGTTTCAATTCAGCACGTTTGAATAAATGTAGCGTTATCGTATAACACTCAAAATCGTATCTGTTTTTTGATACCAGGTGTTGCAGTGAATGTCAGCATTGATATGTACCTTAATCACGTTGGCTCAATTGACGCAATGCACATGGTAAGTAGAATCACATAGCATATATATTTATATACTATGAAGCTATTGTTTTTGTTCGCATTATGATGCATAAAACAGGTAGATGCATGTCAATAGAAATTTCAAAGAGGATTACAAAACTATCTACTCCACAAGGCGGCGTAATGATTTGCATAGTGCTGCTATTCGGGCCATAGCGTGACCTTGCACCTGAACGCCAAAACAAAGGGAAAAAACGTCGAAACTTTTCTCATTTTACGTTTTGGTCCAAATCAAGCCACCATTCGACTCAACCACCATAAATTTAGATTACTTAGATTACTTATAGACTTAGATTACTAAATTCCTAAACTTAGATCACTTAATTGTGGTAAAACGTTGTACGGAAGTGGTTCATGCTGTTCTCAACTAAGGCATTTTGTAACGTTTTGGGACTAGCACGCGATTCTTATCGACATTCGTTGAGCTGTTTCAACATTTCACTTTGTAGCAATTCGCCGTCGACCTGAATCTGAGACAACGTTGGCGTGACCCTCGACTTTCATTCGCCGACCATCACGGCGAAAGTATAGATTTCGATCACAAAAAAGTCACGGAAATCTGGGTTCCCGACGCGTACTTCCGGAACGCCAAGTCGGCTAAGCAACACCTCGTGACCGTGCCGAATCGGTTTCTACGTATATCCCCCGAAGGAGACGTCATCTACAGCCAACGGTAAATGTTGAGTCGATCTGCATCTTGAGAAAACTTGATTCGCTTTGCAGGCGTCATGTTTTTGTGATTCAATGAATCAGTATTCTTGTCATGGTGATACTTGATATATATATATATATATATATATATATATATATATATATATATATATATATATATATATATATATATATATATATATATATATATATATATATATATATATATATATATATATATATATATATATATATATATATATATATATATATATATATATATATATATATATATAAAAATATATATATATATATATATATATATATATATATATATATATATATATATATATATATATATATATATATATATAAAAATATATATATATATATATATATACATATATATATATATATATATATATATATATATATATATATATATATATATATATATATATATATATATATATATATATATGTATATATATATATATATATATATATATATATAGATATATTCTCTGAAAAATGATGACGAACATAGGACCCAAAATGAACAGAACCCGGTATTATTTCTACATTTACATTGCCACCAGGGAACCTCGGAAATGTCGTAAATTGACAGTGGGAATGAATGCATGTACAAGTCTTGCTATAAAACCGTCTAGTTTAAAGGTATAAATATAACAAAATATGTCAGCTTATTTAATTTCTTTCTATAAGTTTCAAAATCGTTGTTCTATAACGAGTAATACAGATGTACCTAGTTATAATGGAATAAAGGTGAAGCAGTTTATCTCCTCCTGTTTTACCAGAATACCTAATTTACTCTGAGGCAGAAAACCTTCAAATTTACTTACAAGTACTTTTTGACGAGGGCCCACAGTAGTGCAACAAGATGCACCCCTGTATTGATTTAAAATGTACATAAAATAGCTAATTTCAACACACTGTAATAATAGAACAGAATGTAGGCAACGAATGATAGTCCATTAGCAAACATGACAAATGGTATATGTACCACAAAAAGATGTTCATTACTTCCCACTGTTGTTCATGGACAGCACTCACATGGTATCACCTGGCAAGCAGCTAGAATAATGAGGATTGCCCTATAGCTCATTTGAATCTCTGATACTACCCAACATGTGTAGTTAGTTGGCCAACGAACCCTAACATTAATAAATGCATATATGCGTGGATAAACATGCGTTTCACATTGCTGATTTTGTGTTCTCTGGGAAGCCGAAATGATCAGTCAGCAATTTTTGAACAAATTTGTCGAAAACAACAATATTTTTGTTACCTTTACATCCCACTGATGAAGATTAACAATATAAATAACTAACTAGTTACTAGTTATAAACGAGGCTAGCTCACAATGGGCATTCTGTTACTTTTTATGAATAAAATCAACTCTGTAACAGTGCAGTTTGACAAATGTTTGTTTAATTCAGCCGTATTTGGGTGTCTTTCAATCAGTTAGATATGTATAATGGGGAGTTATTTGCAAGGGCTTCGGCCGCAGAGGTCTGGGTATCTGGTTTCTTATATGATGCAAGGAAGGGACAATGGAGTTGGTATTCCTATGCTTTCAGCGTTGCGAAACATTTTTCAATTTTTTTTCTTCGTTTTAGAACATAATTCTAAGGTCATTGGTATAATTATTATCACTCATTCAATATTCACCTGCATCTTATCTTGGACATTTTAGGGTTTTAAAATTTGTATCATCATTTCACTGCATTTACTTGGGGTTCGCATTCTCAGAGGGATTGACGGATTGAATAACGATAATCATATCGAATTATGAATGTTATTTTAGACTGTCGGTGGTGCTTGCTTGCAATATGGATATGAAGTACTTTCCCATGGATAACCAGACGTGTCATATTGAACTCGAGTCGTGTGAGTAACCTACATTAGTTCCGCTTTCGTGGTTAATTGGACATCGAGCTTAACAAGAGTTGTAATTGATCATATGAATATCAGACCTGTTTCGCATTGAATATTTATGCTTATTCGTCTAGACTTTTCCACATTGCAGTTGGATTTACAACGAAAGACGTGCGTTTTTTATGGAGCAATATGTCTGTACCTATCGCGATGAACAATGATGTGGAATTACCCGAATTTAGTAACGCGGTTCGCATGAGTTACCAAAGCTGTGAACTCAACTACCCCAGTTTAGGTAAATATAGTTCAGTCTTCTCCAGAAATCAGTTTTCTTAAGCCCAGCATGTTTTCAAACTGCGGTTCAAATAAAATGCAAAAAATCCAATTGGTTTCGTTTCGAAATTATCAGATTCGATGAAGAAAACGTTGAAAATATTAAAACAAATACAAACAATGACTGCCATTGAAATATGAATTCAATGATAAAATGTTGAGAGCAAGAAGGCGTTCTATGAATAGATATTCGCATGTTAAAGTTAGAATAAAAAACAAGATGACACTGGCAACAGAAAATGCCCCTCCTTCAAATACAAGGCTAGCACATGAATGAATTATCAGGCACCCAGTGATTTATAAACGTCACATTATACTCATTTCACCAATGGTATTATTGGGGCAAAAACAGCTGTGGGGACTTAAAAAGCGGTTTAGAAAATTTAGTATCCATACATATTACAAATCTAATAAAATGACGCTATATTCTCATCGGTGTAAATCAATGTACCCGTATAGTATCCGAATAGATTAGTCTCCTGTCGTTTTTCTGCGCTTACTAGACGATTTTGTCATTCCGCTTGAGATTCATAATCGCCCAAATATTCGTTGAAGTTATCCACAAAGAGTTGATATGATGTCAAAAATGAAAACTTCATTGCTACCATCATGAGCATATCAACTGGTTAACTGTTGAGCCCTTGTATCAAAGGTGGTGGTTAACCCAACTAATGGAATCAAACCTTATAGGCAAAAAGCTAATACATGGTCTACAAAAATCAATACTGGTCTGTACAACAGACATTGTTTCGAAGTACTATACTTAAAGCGCACCAGCTTCTTGGAAACTCTAAATTTATCCTTTGAACTTCAGAAGTACAAGCTATTGAACTATTATTCTATATTGACATTTAATCATTTCATCACTTGCTTTCAGGTGTATTTCCTTGCATCGAGGTGCGATTCATGATAACGCGCGAATACGGATTCTATTTGATTCAGACGTTCGTGCCAAATGCGTTGATAGTGATGCTGTCGTGGTTTTCGTTTTGGTTGGACCCACACGCTACGCCCGCTCGGATTTCTCTCGGACTTCTGACCGTACTGACGATGACCACACAAATAGCCGGAATCCGCATGCAACTGCCGAAGGTATCCTACGTGAAATCGATCGATATCTGGAACGCGGTTTGCTTGACATTTGTATTCGGCGCTCTGCTCGAGTTTGCGATAGTAAATGTTTTAGTTAGACGCGAACCAAAGCACCCTGAAGTAAGTCCGAAAAAGGTAAGTGCTTGCATCCCAACAATTGTTTCCTCACCTTATATCTTCTTTATTCGTTCGAATTTGTATTAACATTCCACATGTGACAAAATCGGGGAAAAATGTTTGTGAATACATGCATTTTTCCCCAGAAGGTAAAGTAAACTCAAAATCATCATCAGAATCTTATTATATATACAAACATCATTTTTGGCTGTATGGCTTAGAATTAAACATGCGTCATTTCAAGCGTCGTATAAGATACATGATTTGGATCTTTCCAAAACGATTCAACCGCGACTTAAGTCACGGATACATCGTTTTGAGTCGTACAGAAGTTCAAGGTTCTGATTGGCTGGTTGCCTATGAGCCAAAGGGCAGCGCCACCAACTAGACGACCAGGAATAACTGATTAGCAACTATGCATTCGCGCAACTTGGTTTTCTATCCTAAAGTTCGCCGAGAACCAATGTAGAACCACCATGAGTGTAAAGCACTGGGGGCCAATTCTATTGTCACATCCTGATATCAATCCGGATAATCCGGTGATTTCGGTCAAATAGAGTCTGATTGGAGGAATTGTTGAGAACGAGTGTGCTATCAGTTTATGGACTGGTTGCCTGTCGAATACTGAGTCTAGACTGGTTGCCTGTCTACCCAGTTAAATGATTTGGGAACGTGTATCTTCTCAACCGCACCTAAACCACCTCGCCAGAATGGGGAATCCGGATCATCCGGATCATCACGTGATCGTATAAAGAGTGAAATTTGAGGATTTGTTTAGACTCGGCCCCAGGACCGGGTGTAATCCCGATGACGCAATGTAAATTCAATCTCCTTTTTTCATCTTCCAAATCAGTTCCTGACATGATAATACTTTTTCGCATCACACACCATTAATATTTCTCACACGTTTTTCAGAATATGGAGACGACAAGGACGTCCGCGCGTAGCAGTTTCAAAAATGACGCCTATTGGTCGCTCAGTCGCGCAACTCTGAACAATCGTTCGTCATCTACTAACGAACTGCCCACGAACAATAATAAAGCCGACGAGAAAGACAAGAACATCGTAATTAAATGTCCACATCGACGGAAATATATGCTCGTGGAAAAGCTAGCGAGAATCACGTTCCCGATATCATTTTTTGTGTTCAACATATTCTTCTGGTTGTATTCATTACGATTCATCGGAGCTTGAACGCATTGACATTGTTGTTTTGTATGTATTTAGAATATTGTATCGAAATGGTGGTAAAATGTAAAACAGAATATATTAAATCGCGTATGTGTGTCATACGTTCACTCTATTTTATGGCATCAATCTTCGTAACAACGTTAACCACTGCATTCGAATGAATTGTAACCTTTTTCTGCGGAGAAAGGTTGTCGGCTCGCTGAATTGATCCTCATTCTAATGGGTGATTTGAAACGCAGATAACGAGGTAGAGATATTTTGAACGTAACGAATTATTTGAGTTATTTTGTTTTTAATTTAATTGTTATAATTCACAAAAAACAAACCCAATCAATCAACACTAATAAACCACTAAGTGTTAAACTTACACGAATGAAACGAAATACAATATCATATAACGGTTGTATCCTTCCGAAAGAAATTGTTGTAAAAATCGGACGATATCCAAAATGGCAAAGTAATGACATAAAAAAATCACTAATTTTTAGTGCATTAATACAAATCGCTATAAAAACCGAGGTAAATGTTTTATTCTTACCTTTCAAACGGATGAAATTTTGAATATTCCATCAAATAAAAATCAAACGTAATAACAGGCCTGTAATAAGGGTCACAGAGTATATTTTTTTACAAAAAAAGATGTTTTCTTAACAAAAACATATAAAGATATCTTAAAAACAAAAACCATGTCGTCGCATTTCCATTTCTAAATGCCATTCGCAAACCCATCAATTGGTCCCCATTTACAATCTAGTCGGACACTCGTTTCTACGGTTTTTAGATTCCGTCCGCGCAACCGTCTTTTCTGGTATCAGAGTAAGTGTGAAGTCTACCGTTCTGATCTCGCGTTATGGTCTCCACTACGGAACCGTGAATTTTCAACGGTTCGAGCTGGTGGCCAATGGTCTCGAGCATACGAAAATATATCTGCAAATGAATGTCAATATTATCAGACATACGCGAGATAATTGAATGCGCGGAGATAATACGCAACATGCGTAGCAGTATACGCATAAAAAAGCTGCCCCCAAAAATTACTTATTACCGTTTGAAAAAAATCGTCTTCGTAGGTTATAACGTTCGGCAGCCACTGGTGATGCAGTCGAGTGGCGTCGATGCTTTCTTTCAGACTTTTACCGAGCCAGAACAGTTCTGCCAACACCTGATTGAAAAGGGAAATTCGAAAATGAAAATGATATATTCATTGATTTCAGAGTCGTAATGGATCCGTTGAATTACGCCCTAAATCAAAAGTAAAATCCGAACGATGAACCGAGTCTTTTTCTAAATACATACTCGTATCGACTGCCCAAGCGCCATATACGCATATCACGCCATTCAATTCAATATGGAGCAAAATGTTTTCTGTTGTAAGGAATCTAATCCAACAGAATTGTTGCGGGTGACTGGGCATGTATTTATACATGTCACTTGGCTTTTTGTTCTTTGCTGATATGATCTAATAAAGGACCATGGGTCCAGTAGGATCAACTGAGTACATTTTAGTTTTGAGCGCGATTTGTTCTTGGATTTGCAATAACGTGAGCTGATAAAGATGAAATCATGGTGCACTTTGTAGCAAGCATGTTCAACTTTGATGATATACATGATGGTAATGGGTTTTCCCTTTGAGTCACAAGTACATGGTAGAGAA
Source organism: Tubulanus polymorphus (assembly GCF_964204645.1). Classification (NCBI taxonomy): domain Eukaryota; kingdom Metazoa; phylum Nemertea; class Palaeonemertea; order Tubulaniformes; family Tubulanidae; genus Tubulanus; species Tubulanus polymorphus. Next base: position 9,049,137 of record NC_134029.1, on the reverse strand, counting down.
CATTTCTTGATAATGTCACTGTGAAAGCCCTTCTAGAGGTATTTACAAGCGATGCCCTTGTGAAGGGCTTTCCCTGTAATTTCATGAAACTAGGTCAAGCATCGATTAGTAGAATGGGGGAAAATTCATTGAAATTTTGCATATTCTCTCCCAGCACATCCAAATAGCTCAGAGCTGATGGACGAAACTTGCCATATCAATCCCACCACCTATTTCCCTCCTAATGACAAAATATCAGCTGTTTATATCCAGTGGTTACAATTTGTGCCATCAAAAGCTAACAGAAAGTTACTCTCAGAACCATTCTATAAGGATCAACACAATTGATCCTAAAAAAACAAACTAATGATGTAGCATTACTCACGTATGAAACGGTTGATGGTATCTTGCTTCCACCGGAGGCCCCGATGACTGTTGTGACGTCACCATTCGAATCCGTTACTATGATAGGCGATGATGACGACATCGGCCGTTTGCCCGGTTGTACGTTGTTAACAGGGGATATTGTCAGGTGGAACATATTCGGCGTATTCCGTATTGAAAAATCATTCATTACGTTATTGAACGGTATATTCGTACGTCTTCCAACCACGCCCGATCCGTAACTACGAAAGACAAAAATAACAAGCGGTCACATTTTTACATTTTCCTTCCCGACAGGGATTCGAAACTGATTGCATCGAGACTCACTACGGTACGAAACCCTGTCACACTAGCCCGGGTGCGCCGTTAGATGATTTCATTATTAGCCAATCATAAATAATGTTTTATTTTAAAACCATCTTTTCCATTTGAAGTTTTTTCTGGGAAATTTGTCTAAGCTCATCAACGGGCAATATGATCAGCGGCAAACATGCGCACTGGGTCAAGTTTGGTGGCGTTTCGTGCCGTGGCTGAGTCCAGCGAGACCATCAGGTTCAAATTCCTGTCGAGGGAGGATGAAGTTTTTCACTGCAGCGTTCTGTCCTGACTGAAATATTTCGTATAATTCTTACTAGTAATTGATCGTTGTGGTAGCGGATATAGCGTCACCGTTTGGGGCAACTATCGATATATGCGAAGTACCGTATTTTCCTTGTTCTCCAATCACGCCGTCGTAATAAGACGGCTCTTGGGTGACGTAATCGCTAATCAACTTGCGAATGTCTCCTGCGTATTGACGAGAAGTCATTTTGGCAACAATCTATAACGTAGAAAAACAATCATAGGATTTTCAATAACAGACGCACAAAATACGATAGGTACTGTTTAAACTAATCTATCACGTAATAAGGGGGTATTTCAAATTTTTACTAGTTCCAATTCTTCCATACACATCTCCACTCATTGATTAGACACATGCCAAAGTTCGAACCATTGATTTTCTAATGCGACGCAAAAATTTTGAGATGCTCCCTAAGTCACTGAATAGTTCGTTTTTTCGTATTTTGTTGACTAAACTATGGGTATCAAGCTATTTCCGAGAAAGCCCATACCAGTGTGTGTGGTGAAATCATCGATATTTGGTATTCAAGTTGAGCTCCGCAGTGACGTTTAGCGGAGGTGATAGTTCAGGGTGATAGTCGTAGTCCGTCGTCAACCTTTACATTGCTACCATTCTACGGTTATCAACGGGTCAAGATGAAACTGGTACCAATGATGCGGACAAAGGCTTCACAATATGTAGAGCCAGTCCCAAACACTGACGGGCAAACAAACAATGACGTCACGTACACGGTGTCTATAGTTATAACTATGAAATGAACGACCCACCAGACGTGGCTAGGAACTGCAGACACGTCAGTAAAAATAAAAACAGGTCTACATTATCACCCCGCAAAGGGGTATCCATTGAAGCTTGGCGCCAGCTATCGAAAAGCTTCGTAGGTGTTTTTACTTCATAATTTTTATATGCACTCACTTGTTTTACGTCAGAGAATGACTGGTCAGCCAGATGTGAACGAGCGGCAAAGGCGAATTTACACGCTTCGATATATCTTTGAAGGAAAACCGACTTTTGTTGACTTGTCGTCGTTGACTCGACGGTGAAATTATATCCTGAAAAATGTTCGTCATCATGATTTGGTATGTGATTGCCACTGCTTCAGGTATAGTACCCTGCGCACTGGAAACGGAATTCGGGATTTTTTGGATCCATAGAACTCTTAGCGAGTATATTTCCTCAACATCTTTTGACGCCGTAGAAACCATACAATGATGTTTATACGTTGATATCTTTGGTATGAATTATAAGGATACTGTTTAGGTCGATATGCGCAACATCATCACTATTTACGTTTCGAAAATAACAATAACGAGTTCATCGATATTTTTACTTTGTTTCTATCTTAATCAAATCCAGAGATATGAACGAAATAAAAATATTAAACGGGGAAAAAATAGGGACGAAAAATTCAACAATGCGGACCCGGCGGGTACCCAAAAAATGGCGCCTGGAAACTGTAAAAAGGCTTATTGTGAATTATTGGCATCTGTTTTGCAATTGAATATATTTCATAACTCTAATATCATTTTTGATAAAAAAATCTTAATAATTATTTTTGAGAGGGTGTGCACTACGTCATCAGTATATCGGGGCTAGTCAGGGCCAACTTCGGTTATCGGACTTAGTCGACTATAGTCAAACTAAGTGAAACCGAATGTCAGTAAGTCGGAACTATATTCTGGAAATATTTCGGAAATAAAGTGCATTCGGTTATTAGTTCCTACCACTAGTCGACAAGCTACGAAAAACCGAATTTGGCCCTGGTTGCCGGTCAATTCAATGTAATTAATTATCGATGTACTCAAATCCAAAATAACTGTATTGATCCCTAATATCATATATAATTTGTATTATACGATTTGTTTTCGACAATAGTAAGCAATATAATGTGCTTTTTTCCGAGGCTTCAATTAACTTTCAAGTTAGTTTTCTTGTTTACAGTTGTTTTTAAAAAACCACTTTCGAAACCACTGCGCTACCTAGCCCAGTCTACAGGTTTGATAATTTCAAAAGTTAGGCTGGGTATATGGGGCGTAAACCACTTCACTGCGTAGCTAACATGCTGGCCTGAGCAGCCATAAGCAGATTTCCCGTATTTGCGCGCTTATACATGAACTTAACGTTTGAATTTCATGTTTTAAAACTAAAGGATGTAGAAGACTTTGGAATAGTGGTCGGAATCGCGATGCAACCCATGTACACCCGGCTTTATACTCACCATTCAAAATATTAAGTATAAACGCGGTCACTGCCCCACTGGATGGAGGAGGCTGAATGTGGATACGGCGATTTTCAGATAGCTGCATCATGATCGGTTTCCTCCATTTTGCTCGATAGTTCTTCAGGTCCTGCGCGGTGATCTGGGATGATGCTGTAAATGCATAACATTTATATACACATGGACGTAACGTAATTCACAGCTGCATCAGGTATCTATGGTGGCTGATTCGGCCCATACTAAAAAAATTTTCTGTACGGCTAAAGCAACGATGAAAAAAATTTACCACATTGGCCCGTTTTTTGGTTTTCTCGCGCGAGAATTCAAAAAGTTTGGTTTTCTCACGCGAGAATTCAAAACTTTTGGTTTTCTCGCGTGAGAAAACAAAACATTTTGGTTTTCTCGCGCGAGAATTCAAAAAGTTTGGTTTTCTCGCGGGAGAATTCAAAAGTTTTGAATTCTCGCGCGATAAAACAAAAAAATGGGCCATTGTAAAAAATTTTTATCCAGCTTCTAGCCAGTCAGAAAAATTTTTCAAACCAAAATGTTTAGTTTTAGTTTTCTCGCGCGATGAAACCAAAAGTTTTGAATTCTCGCGCGAGCATTCAAAACTTTTTGAATTTTTGCGCGAGAAAACCAAAATTTCTGAATTCTCGCGCGAGAAAACCAAAATGTTTTGAATTTTCTCGCGAGAAAACCAAAAATGGGCCAATGCGAAAATTTTTTTATCGTTGCTGGAGCCGTACAGAAAAATTTTTTAGTATGGCCCGAATCAGCCACCATAGGTATCATCTCAAGTACACTCACTGATTTTGTAAAATATGACTGAAAAATGACATATGACAAAAGATTTTTCAACATAAATGCCGGCGGCCTTGGCGAACTTCGGTTTTTCGTCGTTAGTCAACTTGTGGTCGGAACTAATAACTGAATGCACTTAGTTCGGTTGTAACGTCTTACACAGTGTCGGCTTCCGAGTAGACAGCGACCGCGCTGAATCTCATAGTCGACCATCTCTGGACCAGAGTCCCGACTAACTGACATTCGGTTTCACTTTAGCCGCGATCACTCGGAGACGATTTGGCCCGGATCAGACTCGAGCCAAATTTGGCCCGCGCCTAATTAGAGAGCGCGTTCACACGCGAACCATTTACTCGATAACAATGCTTAAATAAAGCGAAGTGGGTCATTTCCTGAACCAGTTGCAATTCAAACGCAATCATTTGTCTCGTGCTAGAATTCGGCTCGGGCCTGGTCGGACGTTTTTGGGCGGCCAAGTTTGGGCATTTTTGTCATTGTCATTTTGTCATTTTTTGTGCAGTGATAAACTTTAATTCTAACTTTTATGGTAACCGGAAACAAAAATCTGCTTTGATCCGTGGATCAAAAACTAAAACTAAGTGGGCCATCACGTCGAATTTCGCAGAAATAATGAAAACAATGCCTAACTAACTTACGTACACTGTTCGTAAAGGTCTTCAAGAATTTTCTTCGACAACGAACCAGTGTAGAATGTAGCTGCCCCTTGCTCGGCAATTTCTTTCAGCGTTTTACAGTAGGTTGGCCTTTTAATTATTTCACCGGCTTTATAAAGATCACCGGTCTTGGGGTCGATAAATATAGACCTGAAAATAGCGGACACATTTACAATATCATCTGGTAATTTACCTAAGGCTGTTTTCGAAGTTGACGAAATTTGCAGTAAAATGCAAATTAAGTGTTATATAGACAGATGCCGAATATGCAAGCATCTAAGTGCATTTCATTTGAATGCAATCAAACATTTTGAGGGCCCATCAAATCTGGTTTTTGAGAAAAACATTTGGAGAAGAGTGGGTCATAATTGATATTACAACTGGAACATGGAACTCGCATTCAAGATCCAAGCTGAAACAAACTTACCGAGAGATTGGATCGAGAGTGTCATACACGCGTAGGAGTAGAAGTGCCATGTAGTTAGCTGGAGTCAAGGCATACCCAGACTCGCACAATTTGATTGACGGTTCGAACAGCTCCACCCATGTCAAACGGCCGAATGCTTGGTGCGCCTTCCAGTAGCCAGCAACCTCACCGGGTACAGCAATTGATAGACCACCTATACCGGCAAAAACTTAAACAACTTAGAAAGCAGAAACGCTCATTTTCTCAATTTATCAACTCCGTATTCGGTCATCTCAGCTCGGTGAAATATTCGCAGTCCAAACGCCACAGCGTACACCACAGAGATTTCTATTTTAGGGTCACAGAGAAACATACCGGACCATGATGAATTCGCATGCTCAACGTAGAAGTCCTGCGAGGGGGCGTTAGGCGCTACAGAAAATGCATCGAGAGCATAGGACCTTTTCTCACTTCTGAAACGACAATAATTCTAGGCTAATTTATAGAATGAATTACTAAGTGATGCTGTTGATAATGAAATTTATGCATACATGTATTGCAGTCATTGCATTCTGAATATGTGTACACGAATGTAGGGCTTGGTTCCGGCTTTTTCTAATAGTTATGTACATTAGTTAAGAAGCTTTGAAAATCTTTGCTAGATATAAACGATTTATTATTTAACGAAGAAAAGGGAACGAACGTGCATTTCATTGTTTGTAAATTTTCGGACACAATGACACATTACTAAACCGATGCACAGCTGGGGTTTAGTACTTGTGATTAGCTTACGTATCTACAACGAAAGAAAAAGCTACTGATCTTCCCTACCATCACCCTTATATTTGATTACTTTTTGTAGTAAGTCATGAAGAATCCTCCACCGATACCACTGGATTGAGAATTTATCGTACCCAGACAAACGGCTGTAGCGATAAAAGCATCTACTGCGGATCCGTTCTTGCGTAGAATATCTCTGCAAAAAAGTGGTTACATAGCACTGATAAATACAAGTATACTTGTGTCTATTCTATAAACATGCTTATATGATATATATGAAATAATTTTTGAGTTTTTCGGAGAGGATTTATTAGAAATGAAACTCACGTGCCAACGATAGAACACTGCGGAACATTGCTGACTACAGCCGCCGAATCGAAAGTGCTTTCTTTACCCTTACAATTCTTCATATCATCTCGCAGGGTCTTTCGGTATTCAGCTGTCATATAATCTCTAATATACGCTACTGCGGGATTGGGAGTGGGAATATCGTTTGTAAGGCTCACGTCATTCTCTCCGTTTAGCTGTCGTTTCGCTGACGCCAAAACTGGTGAGAATATGTGAGCTGCCAAAAAACCTGTCAATAGGAAGGTTTTCATTTTCTGTCTGGAAAAGAAAGTGGATAACCGCCGTTAGGAAGTTTGGTTTTATTGCTATTTGAAGAGCGGTGACTCATAGATAAACCAGTGAATATTGGGTAATCTCTCAAAATCCATCAATATATAGTATTGTATGTATGTGTAACATATATCACAACTTGACAGTTCATGCACTATTCCATTATTACGGAAGCGTCCTGGGGACATATCTATTAAGACAAATTTTTGAGGTTAAACTAGTTTTCCTAGTTGAAAGCGATTTTCGGGGTTTATTCCGAGTTACTGACTCGGAATAACTCGGAATTAATCCCGAAAATTTAATTCTTAATATATATGTCACCAGGACGCTTCTGTACCATATATCATAGTAAGTAATAGTTTAATTTTCATTGTGTTGCACAACTTTCTAACCTTGTCAGGGGTGCGGTTAGTGTTTGGTAAAAGGTACAATGTTGGCCCATTGTACCATGATGATTCACAAAATCGGTTTAACATTCGACTAATATTTTTCATTACATTGAAACCACTTCATTGCTTTACCGATTATTCCAAGTAACTATATTTCAGCGCCAGCTTTATTCATTTCAAAGAATTTTTTATCGTTATCAGATATCAGTAAATATTTTACCGATTGAATTCATATCAACAACAAAGAGGTTTTTTATTGCGGTTCAAACTTCGCAACGATCACGTCGGATTGATGTCTAATTGAGGATCACAAAATCAAGGTTTCGGGGTTTCCTGTCCACGGAGGAAATCCACGAAGAATGAAACAAGGCAAGCTTTAGCCTGACCTCTTTGTCCCGATATGTGGTACATTGAGGCGGACATTTTGCCGCGAACGAACACTTTTCTTAAAAACTTGGAAATTGGAATTACGTAGTCCTGACATAATATCTTCGATTAAAAGAATACGTAACTTTTAGGAAAGCGCCCCCCAAAATAGCAATTTTGTGTCGCTTGTCGTAACTATTTCATGATTTAAAACTTTCACTAAAGATAGAAATCTATTCGAGGAGTTTGTTGATATTGCAATAATAAAAGTATCCTCATAGTAACGCGTGCGGCCACCGGTTGAAATAAGCGCAAAGCGCGCGCGAGTGGTTGAGCGTCACATTATTTGCATGCACGGGCAAAGCTATTTGTCACGGCAATTTTCAAAGTTTAAAGGATTTTTTTTCCGATAACAGCCACAGTTTGATTGTTTCCATGTTTAATTGAGGGTACTTGATGCATCCCTACGGTATGTTTTCGCCTGGGAGGTCCCGGGATTTCCCATATCTATTATATTGCTGTATTGTCTGCACAACGGGGAGTGAGAATTACGTATACTGGCCTTGCGTCATCATAAGTTATATACCTACGGAAGCGTCATGGGGAGATGACATGTACGAGACAGGAAATATATTTGGAATTAATGAACTTGTTGATTTAAAGGGCCTTTCAAGTATAAAGGGCCTTTGGATACTTTAAAGATACACCCTGTGTCGATGGTTACCTCGGTGTTTCCCAAATCCAAATAATGTATCTAAACATATTAAATTTCAATTCAAAATTAGAGACTACTATAGCATCTTTTGAATTACCTGATAATTTCTTTAGAAATTTCCAATAGTTTATATAACTTTAGTTTTAAATTGCACGCAATTATTAACAGCATAAACTATTACCGTATGCCCGCTTGTGTCCAGGAATAAAACTTCGAGAGCTCTTGTCCGGTCTGTGGCTCGCGAATGAATGAGGTGTGCGTGTACGTCTAAACACAAGAATTTATGGTTATAATTTCGGCTGGTCAAAGTTTCTGCACCAAATGCGTTCAATTGTCTGATTTGCGGGACATTTCAAACACTGAAGAGCGTTGCGTTTAGCGATCGTATAGATGCAATATAGATGGAGTGTTAATTAGCGACTCAGCGTAGAAACGAACGAGGTTTCTTGATGCCGAAAAAAACACTATTTCAAGTAACATTCGTGTGGTCTCAACCAATCAATCAACCATATCGCGGATGATATCATGTCCACAGGCAAATATCTAAAAGGTAAATCAAAAACAAATGCGACTGTTCTGCACGTGGGTTATTTCACATTAATTATTTGTTATGGAGTCTTAATACCGACGGTCAGGAGATGCGAACCCCATGCTGCACTGCACCCATATGACGTTTATGGCTTTTTACTTTTGTTTTTGTTTTAATTCGATTAATCTTGCGAACCAAACATTTTCTTCGGACATTGAAGGTGCGCTAATAAGCAATACTTTTGTATACTTGAGTAATACCCGTGGAAACCACTGGTCATTTTCTTAGGCCAAAACTTCAAACTTTTTGATTCATTCAAAAATACCATTTAGAAATTATCATTTTAAGAATTATGTGGTATATGCCCATGCCCGTGGAGATCAAATGAACTTTGATAACCTGCAGTCGTATAGACCGGGAACTATAGCAACCCGAGACTCAAACTTCTGATCTACTAGGTGCAAGTCTTGTGCTCTTACTAACTGGACCATTGCGACTGCATGGATGGAGTATTGTACCGTAAAATTGTAGTTTTGATACAGTGATGGTCTATAAGTAATAGGGATAATGGGCTTTCAAGCCAAAGGTCGAACGGTCGAGCTCGTAAAAAATGAAAAAACATAAAAATAATAACAATTTCTACTTGAATTACTCGCAAAACTCATAAAAATGAAAAATAAATTCTCACACGCTCGAATTTATTTTTCATTTTATGAGTTTCACTCCTAATTCAAGTAGAAATTGTTATTATTTTTATGTTTTTTCATTTTTACTCACCCGCCCGTTCAACCTTTAGCTTGAAAGCCCATTATCCCTATTACTCTTAAAATATTCATATATATATGAATAACATTTAAATCATTGAACTTCTAAAATCAATTTTAATAAAAAATTTAGTATTAAAATGGAAGCAAATAAGTACTACTGTCCAACATGTAAGATAAATATAGATAAGTCTCAAAAAGCAAGACACAATAAAACTAAAACACATTTAGAGAATAAATTGAAATTAGAATATTTACAGTTATATTCAGAACAGTTAACAAAAGGAAAGAAATTTATTGAATTATGGAACACTGATCCAAATAATGAACAATACGTTGAGGAATTTGATATCAAGGAATCGAAACAACTTATCAAAAGCAGCGAGGAATGAAAAAGGATGACGTTGGTCGAAGAAATGGAAGAGGATTCTAAAATGTTAATCAATTTTAATAAAAATATGTATAATAAATGGAGCCGGAACAATCACAAGCTATAAATATAAACAATAAGAAATGTTCTAAATGTAAAATAAATAAACAACTCTCGGAATATTATAATTATAAAACTCAGAAAGATGGTAAGCAAAGTTATTGTAAAACTTGTAGTAAACTAAGTGACAAACAAAATTATAGAAATAATACCGAAACACGCAAAGATGAAAATAAGCAATGGAAAGAAAATCATTTAGAACATATTAAAGTGTATAATAGAAATTATCATAAAGAAAGATATCAAACAGATTTTAATTTTAAAATGAAACAATGTTTGAGATCTAAAGTATCAAAATTATTCAACAAAGAAACGCGTTCAAAAACACTATCTAATTTATTGGGTTGTTCAGATGAATTCTTAAAATCATGGATAATATATCAATTCGATGATAAAATGAATATAGATAATTATGGTGAATACTTTCATATTGATCATGTGTTACCAATATCTAAATTTAACATGAATGATGAATACAATAAAAAACTTATTTGGAATTGGAAGAATCTAAGACCTTTAGAAAAGAAGGAAAACATTATTAAATCCAATAAACTAGATTTACAGTTATATTTAGATCAACTGGATAAAGCAAAGACATTTGTTGAATTATGGAATAGTATTTCACAGAATCAACCGCATTCTGAGGTTTTGATCAGTGGTAAGAAAGCTGGCAATTCTATTTGAGCTTTGTATGTATATAATACATAGCTTTTGCTTACTACTAAAACATATGTTGCCAAATATATCTTGTTTTCAATTCTAAAGAATTAATTAACTTCATCATAAAGAACATCTGTGCAGAAATAATTAGTTTGGTTGAACGTGCGCCACGTCGGCAGTTAGAAATCAACTTTCACATACATAGTACGTATTGGATATTCTCTCTCAAAACACAGTTTACAGTTCTAAATCTAAATGTAAGTACCGTTTTTTGTAGTTATTATGAAGTAGGGAAACCTTTAAACATATTTAAGTACAGTAATTCATTTTCACGATATCTTTTAGATTAAAATGGAACACAAAGATCAACCAGAAATTCTAAGCCAACCAACGGATGAGGAACGATTGCTACTGGATAGTGAAACACAGGAATCAATAGAAATGGAGGATGAAACTCTCGTAATTGACGAACAAACTTCACAAAATTATAAGAACATTTGGACTATCATCAAGAAATGGTGAAAATTCTGAGTGATGTAATACATAATAAACAATTACCGCGCGAACTACAATTACCAAAATTACCAGCAACGCGACTTAAATTGCTGTTGGGACTCAAATAATCGAAAACTAAGAAAATGAGTGGAGATATCAATGCCGGTTTTGAAAGAAAACTGAGAAGAGTAGGTAGATTAATAAAATATGAAAAATTCAAAATATTAGGATTAGCATTTAGTGAAGTAGTCAGATATTTACCAGAAATTGAAGAAATGATTGGAAACAATCCAGTAATTAAAGAATTCTGGACAAAATTATAAATTATAACACTGAAGGTCTTTGTAATATAGATATCAAAAATGTAATCTCGATTGTATATATCTGTTTTAATATTGTATTGTTTACTGTTAACTAAATATTGCGCAATAACCGGTCCTATTGAACCGCATTTCTATTGTTCTCCATTGTTCTATTATTGATCGTTGTTAATGGCGGCGGTTGTTCTGTATTGTATTGTTTACTGTTAACTGTGTATTGCGCAATAACCGGTCCTATTGGACCGCATTTCTATTGTTCTCCATTGTTCTATTATTGATCGTTGTTGACTGAAACAGCTGCTCAATATTGATTGGTTACATTTCTATGTTTGAATGTTGTAGTTTACAGAATAAGAATATAACTGTGTATTGCGCAATAACCGGTCCGATTGAACCGCATTTCTATTGTTCTCCATTGTTCTACTATTGATCGCTAAAATTTGTATAATAAATATATGTGTTTATGAAATAAGATTTCCACCAGTCGTTTCTTTGAATTTATTTTCAGTTTGAGGATTTATTATCGAGGATCCGAAATGACTTATCTGGACAGTTATAATTACTGCTCCTAATAGATAGACAATAGTAGTGAGATAATCTAAATCCTAATTTAAATAAAATATAATAAAAAAACAATAACTTCAACTAGCTAGTGAATTCTATTATATTTTTCAATATTTTCTTTTGGTAATTCTAATTGACATTAGATTGAATAGATTTTGAATAGATTTGAATAGAAATTCTTTAACTTTAACTAACCTAGTCAATTTAGTATTAACCTAAAGAGATACTAGTATCATTTGAAGAATACTTATAATATTTTTTTTGCTTTTTTCCTCTAATATAAATGTCAAAGAAATTGAGTAAGAATAATATTGATATTGAAAAGACATTAGATGATTTAGGTATTAGTGATAATAAAGATACAGTTGTTTCTAATTCTATAGATTATGAATACTATTTATATTGTAAGCACCATATAGAACTATTGATTGCCGGTGGAAAAACTAAAGAGTTTTTAACTAAGACTATTACTTTTCAAGAATTAGATGCTATGAAACCCGATAAAGTAATAAAATATTTTAAGATTTATGAAGAAGCTCGATTAGCTAGAATAAATGATTCTATTTCAGATGGTATTGTCAAATGTTATTCAAAATTATGTAACCAGTTAATACCAATTGATGATGAAAATAAATTATATAATGATTTGAAAAATGACTATTTAGTTATGACTGAATTACAAAAATGGGTCGGTTATGCTTCATTTCAATTAGGATCGGTTATGACATTAATTTCTACTGGTGTCATTACATTTTCGAACATCAAACCTATGGAATATAAATCAGGTAAGAACGAAACAGATGTACTACAACCAAACAGTGAAACAGAAAATGAATCAGAACAAAATTAACTAAAATAAATGAGTGATGGAGTTAAGAAAAAGGCTAGATCCGAGAAACAAATTAAATGGGCAAGAGAATTAGGTAAAAGATCATCAGAATTAAAAAAAGCTAAGAAAAAGAAATTAACTGATATAAATGAATCACAGACTTTATCTGATGGTGCCGTACAGCACCCACACGGTGGTATTGATTCAAATGATAATCCATCTAATTCTTCTAATGCTGGAAGTAATTATAAATTATATATTACAATTGGATTAGTAACAGTTATTATATTATCCGGTGTAATATATAAATCAAAATTCAAATCTTACGATAAAGATGATTCCAATGACAATCGGAAACTTAGTTATCCGTGTACAGACAGTAAACCTATCATACCAGAAAATAAGTCAAATGATAAAGTCATTGAAAATAAACCAAGATTATTATTAATGGATTAAAATAAGATGAAAAAAGAACAATATTTAAGAGCGTTATATTACAACCCAGAAAGTGAAGTATCATATTCTAACGTTTCAGAATTATGGGATAAAATTAAATCTGATAATAGTAATATAAAATAAAGTGAATTAAAATCATGGTTACAAAATCAACCAACATATCAAATCCACAAGAAAATGGATAAAAAATATTTAACAAGAAAAGTAATGGTTTCATATATTGACCAACAATGGCAAGCTGATTTAATTGATATGAAAAACTTAGAAGAATATAACAAAGGATATTTTTGGATACTAAATGTTATAGATATATTCAGTAGATACGCATGGAGTATCCCGATTAAAAATAAAACTGGTATAGAAGTTACAAATTCTTTCAAATTAATATTTAAAGAAGCTATCCCAGATAAAATACAATTTGATGAAGGTAAAGAATTTTATAACAAACATTTTAAAAAACTATTAACTGATAACGATGTAGAATATTTTTCAACACATTCAGATAAAAAAGCATCTGTTATAGAAAGATTTAATAAAACATTGAAAACTAGAATGTGGAAATATTTCACCGCTAATGAAACATATAAATATATCGATGTATTAGATGATTTAGTTAAAGGTTATAATAATTCTAAACATAGTTCTATAAATATGAAACCTATACAAGCTAGAAAAGAAGAAAATTCAGAAATAGTTTGGAATAATTTATATGGTGCATTTGTTACACATGATTTCGGAGAACCTAAATTCAAAATAGGACAACATGTTAGAATTTCTAAATATCGAAAAACATTTTATAAAGGTTATACCCCTAATTTTACAGAAGAAATATTTAAAATTAAAAAGATAATATTAACTAAACCATTTGTTTATAAATTGTTTGATTTAAAAGATGAAGAAATATTAGGTTATTTTTATGAACAAGAATTATCATTAGTACCAAATCCAGATGAAATAGAATACAAAATAGAAAAGGTATTGAAAACTAAAACTCTTAAAGGAAAAAAGTATTCTTTGGTGAAATATAAAGGATAAGATGATAAATTTAATGAATGGATTTTATCTAGTAAAATTAAAAGAATAAATGAATAAAGATTTGTTTATATTTGAACCACATAATATGTTAGTTACTGGAGTTACAAATTGTAGTAAAACACACTTCATATTAGATTTATTAGAAACTATTTATCAGAATCATTTTGATAATATAATATTATTCTGCCCAACTTATGAAATGAATGAAACGTATAATAGAGATATAGTTTTTAAAGATAAAAAGTTTATTATATTAAATTCTAAAACAGTAAAAGATAATTTAGATAATTGTATAAAAATTGCATTAGATATTTATAAAGGATCTAATACATTATTTATTATTGATGATTGCGCAAATGTACATGATTCTAAAATTAGAGAAAGTGAGTTATGTTATTTAGCTTTCTCTGGTAGACATTTTGGGATAACAACATGGGTTTTAAATCAGAAATATAATTCAATTGTGAAAGACTTTAGAGAGAATATAAGATTTCTAGTTTTATTCTACAACAAAGATAGAAAATCTATGCAACAATCATTAGAAGAAAATCAAATTATACCTACTGAATTACATGATGAATATATGAATAAATTAAAGAATAATAAAGGTTCCAAATTACTTATGAGATTACAATTTCCATATGAATATAAATTTATAAAATAACTATTTGTATACCTATGTATTAGATATGTATTAGATATGTATTATATACCTCCCCTAATGTCTTTATTATCTTTAGTAGTTTAGTACTTTTAGTACATAAAGAATAAATCTTTATTTTATTAGTAGTGAATAAAATAAAATAGAACTACTAAACTACTAAAGATAATAAAGACATAACAAACACACATAGATTTATCATTACTGAATCAAATATATATAATAAATATGTGAGATAAATAAATCTATGATATTTATTACATCTATATATGTTTTGTTATGTCTTTATTATCTTTAGTACTTTTAGTACTTTTAGTACATAAAGAATAAATCTTTATTTAATTAGTACTTAGAAAAATAAAATATATAAATAATTTTTATAAATGATAAATCTATGATATATATAATAAATATGTGTGATAAATAGATTTAATTATTGAAACAGTAATATATAAAATCCATCAGATGAATAAATATAATTATTGAAACAGTGTTATATATATATTTATGTCTTTATTGTCTTTAGTAGTTTAGTAGTTTTAAAAATAATTTTATTCACTACTAATAAAATAAAGATTTATTCTTTATGTACTAAAAGTACTAAACTACTAAAGACAATAAAGACACAAAGGGTATTATATTCATATTTTAAATTACTTTTCTGATTCTAATTCTGAAAACAATTTGCTCCATGCATCTCTTAATTCTTCTGATCTTCTTTCACCTAATAGTTTAAAATGATAACCATTACCATTCAAACCCTTAACCCAGAATTCATAAGTTAAATAAATATATTGGTTTAATTTGTCTCCACTTATATTTTTATATTTATTTTTTGCTTCATTTCTTATTTTATTTATAACATCCTGTGAAAAATCTTCATAACTGTAGTATTGAATTATTTCATCAAAGTTATCACTTTTATTATCATAATTATCATTAGCAGCAACTTTTTTCAATTCTGTTAAAAAATCTATATTTTTAAATTTTATGAAATAATATATACCCCAATAATTATTTAGATCAATTTTTATAATCATCCGACGAGTTTTTAGATCTGATAATACTTGTTTTGGATTATTTCTTACATAATCGATAAAAATTGATCTATATAATTTCCTATGATCATTATTTTCGATATCAAAAAATACACTTGGTACTCTATAAAGGATATTTAAATCAGCAGCTTTTATTGTATGTTCAAAAGAATTATCATGTTTAATTCTATCTTTAGGTAATACAACAACATTACACTTTTCACATATATTTCTTTCTATATTATCCAAATGTATCTGTGTTAATTTATGCTTTGAAAAATTACTACGACTTATATATTTATCACATTCTTCACAATATTTATCTTCTTTAACATTATCATTATCAATTTCACTATCATTATTCAATTCATTTAAAATCTTATTCTTATTTTTCTTATGCTTGAGTGAATTAAGATGAGTTGCCCAATTCTTATAACTTTTATACTGTTTACATACGTCACAATATTTTTCATTTATCTTTTTTGATTCAATATCATATGTTGTAGAGGGTATATTATAAGATACATATCCTGTTACATCTTCTATTTTATATTCAATATCATTCTTATCTTCTATTTTATATTCAATATCATTCTTATCTTCTATTTTAGGTTCAATATTATCTTCTATTTTATATTCAATATCATTCTTATCTTCTATTTTAGTTTCATTCTTATCTTCTATTTTAGGTTCAATATTATCTTCTATTTTAGTTTCAATATTCTTATCTATTTTACTTATTCTATATTTGAATTGATTAAAGTAATCTCCAAAATACTTACTGTATTCATCATAAGGTAATATATAATATATATCTGATATCATTTCACTTGGAGATTGTATTTCATATATTCCACCTTCCATTTATTATATATATTTTTATTAAAGTTAAAATTTTAATACATAACACTATCTAATTGAGAATTTACAATATTTAATTGCGCGTCAGATATAATATAAATGTGCATTTTAAAATTTTTGATTCCCTTTTTCTTTGTCATGAATAATTGTATTCCATCTTTTGTATTTTGTAGTTTTTTCCCAGAACCATGTAATGAATTATCTTCAGTTGTTCTAAAATCTAACCATAATGCATATTTATTACCGGTATAATAATCAATTTGATTAATGTTACAATCTTCAGATGATTTTATTTTTTCATTCATAAAATGTTTTCTAATTTCTGGCCATTGAAGAATCATTCTCATTCCTTGACAAAATATTTTATTTGCTATTCCTTCGATAGTTATTTCTACTTTTGTTATTTCAGGATTATAATAATTGTCAACATTTATTGCACCATTAGTATACGTTCCAATGGTAAAAAATATTAATATACCTTTAATAGATCTTCTAGGAAAGTTAATATTCTCATTAATTATTTCATCATTTGCATTAATAGTTACAGTTTTAAATTTATCAATATAATCATATAATAATGAAAATCCTTGATTATATTGGGTTTGAATTATACTTGAAATATTTTCATCAGTTACTGTATCATATTCTAAACATATATTCGATAATTTATAACTCATATCTTTAACAACGCTAGATAATACAATTTCATTTACAGGAGCAAATGTTATTTCAAATATAACGTCTTCTTGAATTGCGTATTTATATAAAGGTGCATTATTATTTATCAATTCAAAGTCTAATGGAATTTTATATTTACTTCCATATATACTTTTTATCAATTTATCTACATCATTAGTTAATATTGCGCTATTAGCTTCTGATCTTAATTTATTTTGGTTTTCTGATTGAATACCCTGAAATATCATATTATTTCTATTTTCTTTAGTTAACCATAAATCTTTATAATGCATAAATAAATTATAATCATCTAATGAGAAAACCGTTTCCGGACCAATCTTTATTGTTAACTTTTTAATCAAATATCTTCCAACATTATCAACAACATAATTATTATTATTACCGATTACTTTTATATGAGCTGATAAATAAATACTATTTGGAACATAAAAAGTATTTTGTGTTAATCTAGGAATTCTAACATATAAAGTTTCATCGGGATTAATATTTGAAGGGTTATGAGTAATTATATGATGTGATCTTTCTGCTTTAATAGCATTAGATATTCTATGATTCTTCGAAGGACTTATATAACTCCCACTCATTTATTTAACAAAAAAAAATTAATTATTTATTTTTTGATATCATATTCACTAACCCAAAAATAATAGCACTTACAACTGTAATTAAAAATAAAATAATATGTTCAGCAGCAAAGTTAATAATGTTTCCTGCAGATTTCAATATAAAACCAACAATTGAAGCAATAACTCCTGGTAAAGCTGCAGCAGATTTCTTTGATAGTTCCCATAAATATTTTGCTAATTTCTTTAAACCATCCTTAACTTTATCTTGTATAGAATTATTACCTGGAGGTTTATCCGGTTTATTGGGAGTGGGAGTAGGAGTAGATTTCAAAGCATTTGATATTGCTAAACCAATTGTTGTAAATACCATAGTTACAGCTGTTACAATTGAAAGAATTGTTATACCTTCTAATTTAAATAATAATCTTATTCTGTCTTTTAATGATATTTCAGAATCTGGTTTAATCAACAAATCTTTAAAAATAACTTTTAATTTTTTAATATGATTAAGATCATATGATTTTAATAATATATCTCTTTCTTCTTTTTGTAATTTTATATATATATATATAATATTTTGTTATATTCTAAATCATCTATTTCTTTTACTAAAGCTAACTTTCTGCTTTCATAATCAGCTTCATAAACTACTTGATGATCTCTATTTAATTCTAATTGTTTTAATTCTTCATCTACATTAACTAATTCTTTTTCTAACATGGTTATTTTAGAAAATCTCATCTTAATATTAGCAATTTCATCAGCTGATACTTGTATACCTTTAATTTCTCTACGTATTTGTTCAGGAAATGCTTCTAATTCTTCATCAGTTAAATTAAGAAATCCTTTTTCTAGTAAATATTGCAGTCGATTTATTCCAGTTTCAGAACCAGATGTATCTGATATACTATTCATCAGTTCTTCTGAATCTCTTAATCTATCAATTTGTTTTTCTAATTGTAATTGACTTGAATAATTATCAATTGGTTGAGTGTCTCTTCTCGATGTTTCGGGTGTTGAAGATCTCAATCTATCTAATCGATTTCTATTCTCTTCCATTTCTGGATCAAAATCAGTAGGATTTGGATTTTTAAATGGATTTTTAAATGGTGAATATTTGTTTATATCAATATTAGGAATTGGTTCTTTTTTATTTATTCTATCGAGTGCATTCCATATAATTCTAAGAAATTCTCTACCACCTTTTGAACCTTCAATTGTAGATGTTGCTCGCATTTCAGGTTCATAAATATTTTCTTGACCCATTTTAGATAATTGAATTGATACAATTTTGTTATTTAAATTAACATTATAATACCACGAATCATTTTTAAATTCTAAATTATTTGTGAAATATGGGTCATCTTTAAAAATTTGTTCTACAACACCTTCTGAATCAATTTCATCTATTACAACTGTTGGTAATAATTCGTTAACAATTGTATCTGTTACTCTAGATTTCATTTTAGATAATTCCATAGGTTTATCAGGATTTTTTTCTTGTTGTTTTACTAATAGTTCCATAAATTCTTTTCTTTCTCTTCTAGTTGAAATTCTACCAATTTCAGGAGCTTTTAAATATTTATTTAATCTTTCACGTAATTCGGGATCATCATCATCATAATCATCATCTTCACCTAAATTAGTATTATATGCTGATTCATCATCATTATCAATATTAGTTTCTGTATCATTATAATCATCATCAATATATCCTTCATTATTATTTCCCATGTCATCAAATGGAATATCTTCTACACCTTCTGCCATTTACATAATAAAAAAATTAAAATTTAAAATATAATATTCCTCCGATTACAATTCCTATACAAGTTATAGCTAATTTAGTATTTTCATGGGATTTATTATCATCATTTAGTTTAATTATATCATGTTGAATTTTATCAGTTTTTATATCTTCTGATGTATTATAATCTTTTATTTTAGAATCATTATTTAATTTAATATTCTTAGTTTTAGTTTCAGTTGATTGAATGTGTTTTTTATTTTTTTCACCTTCCATTAATTTTGGAGCAGTAATAATCTTTTTATTTATATCATTCAATCCAAATGAATTATTTATTGTTGCGGTTTTAATTAGATTATTATAACCAATTATGTTTCCCATCTTTAATACTAAATCATTAGAAATAATTAATAGATTAGGGCCTATACAATAATTAAGTCTTACATGAGATTTATCTAAATAATTTTGATATCTTATAATGTTTTCTGGAATCGATCTATTTTTATCATTATGAATTGAATCTTCAAATAAAACTTTAAATTGTTTTTGTGTATCGAATGATGTATTCAAATTTCCAATTATCGGTGATCTTGTTTCAACTTGTGATCCTAGAATACAAATCAAATAAGTTCTAATAGATTGATTTATTCTTTCTATACCTGATTTAGTAAAACCTTCACTATTTTCTAAAATGAAATAAACCCAACCATTATTGTTTTCTTGTTTTAAATTATCATAAAATTTTGGTAATTTATTGAAATTTAATGTTTCTAAATCCTTTGTTTCTATTTTACCATAACCTAATTTTTTATTATAGATATTATAAAAACTATTAGATGGTATGGGAAGTGCACAATATTCTGCAATCTTTTTAGGGCAAGGAAGTGATCTTATTGTTCCAGTTTTTGTTCTAAAATCAGAATTATTTATATCTATATTAAATTCATTACAAATCTTATAAAACTTTGATAAATTAATATTATTATCTAATTCTTTAAAATATCTAGATCCTGGTAAAGCGCACTCTAATTCATTTAATATTATTCTGATTTGAAAGTATGTATGAAATCTAAATAAACTTTGAATTAATTTATATTTAGAATTATTCAAATGATCATTCCAACTAATTCCACATCCTGTTGTTGCACAATAAACAGCAAAATTTAATTGATTTTGCCAATACTTCATATTAGATTTTAATAACCATTGTTTTTCATCTTTCAATTTTTTAAAATTAATTAAATATACATGAAATATATTTTCCATCTTTGCATTAAAATTATTAGTTTCAGTAACATAAATTTCTAAATTAGTTAATGAATCTAAAACTTCATTTCTATATGTAATATCTTTATTAAAATCTATTGCTGGAATATTATATTTAATTGATTTATTATATTGGAAAGCTTTTGGAAAACTATCTACCATTTATATAATTAAAAAATTAATAATTTATTAATTCTTTTAATAATTTATCTTGTTCTTCAACTGTTATATGGCCATTTAAACTTATTATATAATCTAGTGTGTTCTTTAATTTATTAATTTCTTTTATATTAGTTTTAATTTTTTCTTTATTACTTTTTATATTTAATTTTGAACTTATACCAGTTAAAACACTTGAACTTAATCCTAATACACCAATTGATATAGCTAAAGGTGTTAATGGACTGAATATTGCTAGAAATGTTATTACAGAACTAATTGTAACCGAACCACTTATAATCAGATAATATATAATTTTACTTTTTAAATATTTTTTCTTTTTTATCTTTAAGTCACTTTCAAATTCTAATATTTGTTTTTCTAAATATGTTTTTAATTTAGTTTTATTTATATCATGAGGAATAATATCAATACTATCAACTTTATCTTCCATTTATTTAGAAAAAAAATTACTAATTAGTAAACTTATAAGCAACAAATATAACAATAACTGTTCCACCTAAAATCCAAATTATTTCATATTTCTGTTGTTCTTTACTTGGGGTATAATAATCTGATAATTTAGGTTTGTATAGATGTAATTTTTCTTTATTTGTTACTGCGTTATATAAACTCATTGCATCATCAACTGATTGAAAATCTCTATGTGAAATCTTCTGATCATATAATTCTTTATTGATGTAATCCATATAGTTTTGCCTCTTTTCTCTATATTCTTCTGCAGCTTTATTGTATTTCTCTAACGCTAAGTTATGTCTTCTTTGTTCTCCTAATGAACTATTTTTATCAATGTGTTTAAATAAATATCCACCACCAGTAAATGCTAAAGCGTTAACGATTGCCGATCCTATAATAGTTATAATTGCAGAAGCCATTTATTTAGCAAAAAATTATGCATTTATATGGGAGGAATATATTTTTGTTTTTCCAAATAATCAATTGTTAAATTAGATAAAGTAACTGCTAATGTTAATTTTAAAATATCATTTATATCAAATCTATCAACATTAACACTTCCCATTTTGAATACTTTTTTTAATACCATTGAATAACCAACCGTTCCAACTGATAGTAATGCTCCATTATATAATCCAGTTATTATCCACTTATTATCACTCATTTATTAATCAAAAAAATTACTATCATCAAAATATTTAGTTATCTTATTTATGATTAATTCAACATTTATTTCATTACTAGTTTTATGATTATCATATATTTCAATTATTATTTTTTTAATATATCGATGATAAAATCTTCATCTAATTCGTAAAATCTTAAAGACTCAGTAATCTTTTCTACATTTAAAGTTTCTTTATCTATTGTTGTTTCATACTCAAATGTTGTTTCATTAGAAAATGCAATATTTTTGATATGTGTTATTACATCATTAATGTTAAATTTCATTTCTTTCTCACGTTTAAAATCAAACCCAAAACATATACTCGGTCCAACAGTTATATTCATTTATATAAGTGAAAAATTACTCTTTACATCTTATAACTAATTCATAAATTACAGGAAAGTTATTCAAATCAATTAAGTATCCATTATGATTTCTTATTTCTAATTTAAAATTATTAAATTTAGGAATGCAAGGTTTAAAATCACATTCTGTTAAATTATAATTTATTTGAGTTCCAAATTGTTTAACATTTTTTAGCGGTAAAATATTTAGTATACTTGAATTACAAATTGTTTCTTTAGTTGCTTCGAAAGTTTTTGTAGGCTCGATTAAATTGCAATAAATATAAAAGTGTGTAAAAGGTATTATATTTGAGCTGCCTTCTGCGTTTCCAGTAACTGTAAGCGGTTTAATTCCTAACATTTTAGCCATTGGTTTGTTTACCATAAATTTATGTTGTTCATTAGATACCTTTATTTTAATTTTATTAGTACTATCAATTTTATTAAATTTAATTTCAAATACAGAAGTGCCCCCGATTTTCAACCGAGCTCTTCTATTAATTTCCTGCGCTAATGATTCTAAATTATATAATCCTGGTTTTAAAAATATATGAAACCATTTATCTTTATTTCTCATATAAATCATAAACCCTCTATGTTCAAAAGTTTTATCCGATACATTGTAAAAAGAATTACATAAACTTATATTAACTAATTTTAAATCAACACAATTTTTGAATTCTCTATCTAATTGTACTAATAAATTATGTGATTTATAATTTGTAAGTTTTCTAGAATCAACAAATATTCTGTATTCTTTTAATTCCACCATTTATTTTACATATTTTCTTATTCGAAATCTATTTCATGGTGCCCTTTTTCATTCTTACCTTTGTATACGAAATAGAAATCTCCAGAACATAATTCTTCTAAATCTTCACTTGATAATCTATGAAATCTATCTGGTAAATAAGTTCTGAATTTATATTTATTTCCTTTTAATCCTTCATATTCTAAATGAATTACTAATTTATCTCCATATTTATTAGTAATTGTTTCAATGTTAGTAATTAAATATTTCTTGTGAATTGTTAACTCAGTTAGTTTTTTAAATTTATAATCTACAGATTTGACGCTTGAAGTATCTTTAATTCTATCTAAGAATTCACTGTGTACTTGTTTACTCTCCATTTATTATACAAATTTTTATTGAAATTGATTAACACGCTAGAATCCTTTTCATAATCTCATTTTCTTTTGTTTCTTCTCTTTTGAATTTTATATATTCATCTAAATTGCAACCATAGGCGACTGTGTGGATTCCATCATCTAAAATATATCTTTTATCATCAAATGGGTTTAGACTTATCTTCTCTATCTCTTCAATATACATTTCATGATCTTCAGATCTTAAACATTTCATCTTATGTTTTCTAACTTCTTCATTAAATATACAATTGATGTAATCTTTGAAATGAATATTCTTTTCAACAACGCTTTTGGTAATTCCTTTCAATTTCTTTGATTCATGAGTTTTAGTTTTATAACTATACATTTTAGATCTAATACCTATGAACTCTATCATTTCTTCACCACCTAATTCATCTTTGAATTTACCGGGAACTTTTTTATTATCATTGCTAAACAATTCATGATTTTTTGGATAATTACTAAAATCAAAATGGTGTTTTAATGTTTTTAAATCATCTGTTATGTTATCAGTTTTTATCTTTAATATGTGTTATGATATTTTGATTTAAGATGGTGTGATTTATTGCTGCGAGTATAATATTTTCCACAATTACATAAAACGCTTTCATTAGGATTATATTTAGGCGCAACAATTTCATCATCAAAATTACATTGAATTCCAATATCTTTATAAGAATTATTATTATCTAATTCACATTGAATTCCAATATTTGATGAATTTTCATTATAGATAATTTGTTTATTATCAAAATTGAAATAAAATAATTGTCTTTTTTCAATTCTTAAGTTAATCAAATCATTGTAATCTTTTGAAAGTATTATATCATCATTTCTTTCATTGAAAGGAGTTTTAAGAATATTAATTATGTTTTCATCTAAAGTTCCTTTAAAATTTAAAACTGTATTGAATATTTTAGGATTTTTAACGCCATTATCAAAAGTATCTACTAGTTCAGTAATTAAATATGTTTCATTTGATGATATTTGATTAATCATAGTTATGTTATCAATTTTATAATACCTTGCGGACACTAAATTTGTTGCTGAAATATAATTTTTAATGTAAAACTGTGAAAATGATTTATTGGTTTCATTGATTTCGATTTTAAAGTTGGGTTCTTCTTCTTCTTTCTTCATTTTTATAACAAAATTTTTATTAAAACTCATTCAAATATAAATATTCAATGTTTTAAATATGAATTATTTCACTCACACTTTACTCACACTTTTATGTTTAAAAATCTAACTCATACAAATATGAATATTGAAATATGTTTAAAATATCAATTCAAACAACTCATTAATTACTCGTTACTTTTTAGCGAGTAAAAAATGAAAAATAAATTCGAGCGTGTGAGAATTTATTTTTCATTTTTATGAGTTTTGCGAGTAATTCAAGTAGAAATTGTAATTATTTTTATGTTTTTCATTTTTTACGAGCTCGACCGTTCGACCTTTGGCTTGAAAGCCCATTATCCCTATTACTTCTATAATTACAATTCCTGCTCGATGATTGGCTGAAATTTTGTCTCCCTCCGTCTGGCCCCCTATTAATATTTTCAGATCCGTTCATAGCCTCTGCATTAGTTAATACCATGATTGACTTTCTTCTCCACGGCGTCAGTATTTGGTACATCGTATTAACATATAGATACTTGGTATGTTTTCCATACAACTTGACAATTTATTTCTAAATCTGCGATTGCGAATATTTTTCCATAGCTCTAGGCTTCATTGCCATAATCATTGAGAATGTCTTTATTTTCAAGACGTCACACTGTCGTGAAAAACACGCTGAAATAGCTACGAGCGAGCAACATCAACCGGAAGTATGTGATGTCTACTTCCGGCCTTCATGAATAACAGACACTTCTTACGTGCAAGTGTCAAGATGAGCTGGCTTTCGTCGGAAAAGGATTTTTCTTTCAAAGAATGGTAGGCCTGTCAACGATTTTAGTATTCGTTCTCGCTGGCAAAGTTGGCACCACGCGACCTTGCGCGTTTCATATCGGATTTTTTTTCCGGTGAGTTCAACGGAATCAGACATGTTCGACCAGAGAGCTTTTCGTAAATAAGATGTAATCCAATAAGCCTTGTGTACCTCGCGGCAAAGCCGGACCAGTTCAAACA
This sequence comes from Tubulanus polymorphus, assembly GCF_964204645.1. Taxonomy (NCBI): domain Eukaryota; kingdom Metazoa; phylum Nemertea; class Palaeonemertea; order Tubulaniformes; family Tubulanidae; genus Tubulanus; species Tubulanus polymorphus. The sequence continues at coordinate 9,023,277 of NC_134029.1, read as the reverse complement.
CACGATGAAACCATTTTCCTTTATTGGTTTCTTGCGCATACCGTTATATTGACTTGCAGCCAACCAACAACGCTTAAACAATTTCAAAAATTCGTCGTTCGTCCGCAACATCGTGGAATTGGTTTGCCAAGGGCTACCGGCGGTTGGATGGATGTGGCACCTCCAGTGTGGCCGATATCGACATCGTATTGACCCTCCGATAACAAGCTCCCATAAATGTCACTTGCTGCTTTTCAGCTCGTTTAATAAAACATGCTACCTTAATGATCCATGTCCTCTGCGGCAAGGTCACAGGAGGAAGTCGAGCGCGCGAGAGTGCCAATTCGGAAAGGGTTATATCAACAATGTCCTCTTCCATATCTGTCAGAATGGTTCATTCCAGTGTCCTCGTCCATCTTATGCATAATATCACTGTGCACAGAATCCTTTTCTATTGGTACTGCGTGACACAAGACCAGTCTTATTTCTTATAAAGTCTTATAAAGTCTGATTTTATAGATAGATTAGATCGAATTATGAAAAAAAAACTTTTTTTTGGGCCGGCCGGTTCCATAGTCTAGACTTAAGACCAAAAGTGGTCTTCAATCTTTGGACTGACCTTAAATTGTTAGATTCGCTATAGAACAAAGATAGCCTAACGTCTAAGCCCTCACTATGGAACCGGCCTGTAGCTTTTCAAAAAACAGTTAAGATCAGTCATAAGATTTATTACCACCTTTGGAGAACAACCTTCGGGGATATTTCATGATTGCATAACTGGGCTCTGACTGAAATTGATGGAATTTGCATATTTGAATCAAAGTGTCACGGGGGACTTGTCCAAATTAGGCAATATTCAAAATCAAGTTCGCAAAGAATCGTTTGGAAACGAATTTCAAATTGATTAGGTTTAGTCAAGCAGAGGTCATTTCTCACCATCGTCCTGGTCACGCAGCAATCACAGCGAGACACGATATCCATACGAAATCGTGTCACACACTCCTTTGTGATTAGAGGTGATTTTGAGGATATGTGCGCAGTTACGAAGGTCATACACATAATACATTAGCCAATCGGCTTAGCAAACGCCGTGATTGGATAATCTGACCATCAAACCAAACAACCAATTAATAATGAACTGCATTTCGAGGTTCGGAAAGCTGATACCAGAATAAAGCCACCGGCTTCATTTATCATCCATACTCTTTTTTCTGGCTGTTTTTTCTATTCCTGGATTGCGTCCGCGTCCGCGTCTGCATCACTCGTGATAAGACACTTTTTTTCAGTTTCAGTTTTAGTTTCAGTGGTTTATCTAATCCACAATAGGTACAACCACACGGGGCATAACATGTTTGAATTCGAAAATTTTTGTCGAAAATGAGCTGAATCTACCATTTAAATCGCCGTTTTTTGAATTCTTATTTCTGCAAATTTGATATGGATCAGACTGCTAATTACTTACTTACTGAGGCTAATTGATTATTAATTATTTCTGAATATGGATTTCCTCCTTTTTTCTTAACAGTCGAATATCCATAGATATCCTTAAATGGGCTTATATATCCATCGAATATGGAAAACGAATTAAATTATTACACGCAGCGAACCGTCGAATATACGTCGAATATGGGAAATCAATTATGTGATTTTTTGCGCACTGTTGAATATGCGTCGAATATATGGGAGATCAATTATATGATTTTTGTGGTGAACCATCGAATATGATCACCCCTTTTTCAGTTCAATCAAAGATATTGGTAACTATCGGCTTTTTGGTATTTGCTTCTCTAAATTGATTTTTCCTGAGTATCAATAAAAGTGCACATTCGACGTGCGAAATATTATAATAACAATTATTTCAAGCGGAGGGTGGCAAACATTTTTTTCACAAACATGGCCAACTCAATTAAAGTTCTTCTATTTGAATTTAGTAACAGCTGGAGGGTGATGTCATTCAGGTATCTTATCAATAGTAACTTGGAAAAATATTTATTTCTTTTGACTTGGAAAAACGGACAAACCGAAAGAAAATGGAATTCATCTCCTGCTGCTGCTATAGATTACGCTTTTGACTTCTATCCATTCAGGTGACACGAAGAGCGCTTTGGATAAATGCTTAAAATGGATTTTGGGCATTCGCGTTACTCGGGTTTTTGTCGTGAGACAACGGAAGACACATGCGTACGTATACTTTAACAGCTATGAGTACCGGTAATCTAGACAGCTGTCACAACAGCTCATTGCCACCAATATACACAGTGGAATACGTTTTGTCATCTCGTTACATTTCTCGGCATCTGTAACGAGATTACTTTAATCTCGGGAGTATCCCAGTGTTACTCTTCGAGTATTGTGTCGTACCCGGACGCTAATGTTATTTCCTTTTTTTTCAATTGTGTGTTGTTCAATTATTTGACGCGAACATTGTACCCAACATTTGACATATTCCATTCTTATTTTCGTTCCAAGTAGCTTTTTGAAGAGATTTAGATATATAAAAGCCTTTGACTTTATTTTATCACCGAAAATATAATCGTAATAGTAGTACATGTGTAATAATGATTTATAATCTAAAAGCGATTTACACTAAAACAATCTCAAAGCTCTTTATAATGATATTTTGTTCTTTTAAAAACGGAAACTTATTTCTAGAACTCTTTGTATAAAAATGTTTTTAAGCGAGATCCAAAGACTCCACTGATGGTCGATTACGGATACGTATTGGCTAATTATTCCACAAACGAGGTGCTGAGACAGAAAAAGATCATGAACCACAGAGAACTCTGTTCGATATAGTGGTTCAACAAGACGGATTTTACATGAGTGTGTTATAACCCTATAGTAGAATTTAATTTCGAATGTAGTTATAACGAGTCAGAAAGATAGGCTGGTGCCGGGTTATGAACAATTGTATAAGAGTGAGAACAAGGATTTTAAATTATCCTTTGGTGAATAGGCAACCAATGAAGACTGTGCATTATTGGGGTACCGTGTACATGTTTCTGTGAGCGGGTTAGAAGTCGGGCCGCACAGCTGTGTAGTTATAATAGTTGATGGAAGGTTATACGTTCAGTAATCTAATGGGGATGTGACAAATGCAATACAGTTCTTGGTAGCTATTATTTCTGTCACTTCAACTTTTCTCTGTGTATCAGTAGGTTACTACGACTGAACCAATTAACAAACCTCGAAGGTTCATGATTCATATTCCAATCTTCTTTTCATTTTTTTCTATCTTCCGTTCGAGTCAGTTGTTGGTACACCTGTAATCGTTTTTTAGCCTTATGCAAAACACGTGCGTTTGCTGTTATGGAGTGAACATCGTTGCGTCGTTGATTAACTGGAAATATGTTGATTGAACGTGAAGATGATTAGAGAAAATATGTTAGATGTCTATCATATTTTGCCGCCTGGAAACCATTACCTCGTAACTGGAAAACTAGGATAAGTCGAGCGTTTATGTAATGGTCGTGATCTATTTCTCGTTTTGCAGAGGAGTTTGCAAATGAGCCCCCCCCCCGATCAAAATTAATGTGTATTAATAATCTCTTCTTCTTTTCGACTTGCTTATTGCATTCATTCGAAGGAAAAACGTACTTTTGCACAATTCCATGTCTAATGATAATGATAACAACAATGGTAATAACAATTTGTGGTCACGGTTTTCTGACCGTCGAGATCATGTATTCTTAAACTTGTAGCGGAAATCATAAATGTGTTTGCTTTTGATACCATCCACATCAAAAAATAGATACTAAGTCTGCCCGGTTGATCTTGAGTATTTTTTAATTACAAATTTCATAATCAATCATCATTATTTCTAAATAAATTTGTTCGGATGGAAACGATTTTGATTTACATGGTTGTATGGATTTTCAGTATTTACCCACATTTGTCTTTCTCTGGCAGTTAGAGATTCCACTTTTTCTGAAGAAATAATCATTATTGGAAAAATATTGATTTTTATGACCGATTTCGCAATACGAATTTAATAGAAACCGATCGGTTGATCATCAACTGCAATTCCTAAACTTGCCTTAAAGAGTACTAAGCAGCTCACTGCGTAGTTTCCACATATTCTTTCAAGGTTTCCTCTAGCTTAAAACGCAAATCCACCCTAATGTCGGCTGCTCGCGTGTGAAAGGCGACCGGAAAGAATCTTAATTCAATTCCCGATAAATCTTCTTTTTCGACGTCCAGGAATTTTCATCGGCTTTAATTAAAATCCGACGTTCGGGTAACGCGGTCGTGAACTTCTCAACGGCCTTCCGTTGAGCCAAACAATGTCCGGTCGACCAATTCTACGAAACGATTTTGATCGCCCAATGAACAGTGTTGCAAAACAACTTCCACTATCCCTTTAAGCTTCAAATATCTTTTTTTTCTAATTGGGAAATTTAAGTCAATTTACTTTGATTCCATTTAAGGTTATAAAGAATAATCTGATGGGATAAAACAATAAAGTGTAACGTATAAAATGAGTGAAAGCAAATAGCATAGGAAATTGTTTTCGCCTTGTGTTTAGTTCATCCGCGTCCAGGCCCAGAGACTGAGTAACAAATGCACTTCAGAAGCATAATATACATAGGTGAGATATCAACTCCGCTGCCTCTGACTGTTAGAATTACGTTTCAAATGTTTCCCAAAAAAGAGTATAGAGAAATAAACAAATAGTGTCAACGTGGTATTCGGTGTGTGGTGGTATTGCAAAGACATACAAAGGTAACAATGAACACATTCGGTGGCCTGACTATTGGTTTGTTTGTGGTCGCAATATGCCTACGTTCTCGTTTTGTGTGCGCACACACAAGATGGTCAATTCGAGCTAGACGCACTCCATGTCGTCTCATCCGAAAAGCAATATCGGCGCTCTGATGAGGCTGACGAAAGAGGCTCTTGTCCACAAGCGCCGGGGCAATTACCGCTTCACACAGTTGACAAGAGCTCACTCTTATCGCTACAATATGGCATTATTGGTAAACTAGACATTGTACAAATAATACATGAATAGCAGGTATGAAATTCCAGTTCTTCACTTCACGTTGAGTGTTACATGAAAACTATCATGATCGACATGAAAACTATCGGGAGATTATTGTATAGATATCGATTGTAGCATGTCCATCGGTTTATTCGAAACGTGACTCGAAAGAATTTGCCATGTTTCCGGCTCGCTTTGAACAAGAAAGAAGTGAACAACCGCTGATTCTTTCCATACGAGAAAATGTATTGAGAAACTAAGATGATGACAAAATAACTAAATATCATAACAATCTGGCATTCATTGCAGTACGGCTGCGAATCCTGATACGCCTGATAATGTTGCTCTTGTTGAGATTTTCTGGCGGATCCAGGGGGTCGCGGGCTACGCGCGCCCCCTTTTGTCGGTCAGATTACCTTGGAATTTGTTTTAAAGAAAATGGTGAAATTGTGAGCATATTTCGATCCTAATTCAAACCAGGAAAGTGCCCAGAATACACCTAAATGCATCTGATTTTTCATTCTTTGGTTTTTCGCGCCTGCGGCGTTTGCTGATAAAGGCCGCGGCGCCAATGCGGCCACAAACGCGTGTAAGTAGTGACCCAATATTTCATGTGCGCTTCCCCTATTCTCAAAAGCTAGATCCGCCTCTGTTTATCCTCAGATATAGCAATTATTGAAGCTTCATATTAGCCAACGACGTCCGAAACATTTTTCCTCGAGTGGTCGGCGAAGGAGCTAGCTGCCAGCGAACTCCGGTTATCGGAGTTAGTCGGCCGGCTATAACTAAACAAAACCGAATGTCAGTTATCATCCGGAACTAGTCGACCACGTGATTGAGCGCGGTCGCTGTAGTTCAGCCTAATTTTCAAGATGGCCTACACTGTGAAATATGTTACGACCGAACTAAATAGTGCGTTCGGTTATTAGTTCGCACCTCTAGTCGACAAGCGAAGAAAACCGAATTTCGCCCTGCATGCCAAACATTTTGACTGCCTTTCGTGCTGTGTAAATTCGAGCTTTGTAAGTTATCCAATGTTTTCCACTGGGTGGCATAATCAATCAGAATAAAAAAATAAGATTAATCGATTTTAAAGTCTTGTCGAACTTTTATCAAAAAGTATTTTGTATTAAAAAACATTTTCATTTTATAGAGCGTTCATAGTCCTTTGAAGTTTCTGATCGAGTGCGAAGTTAGGTCTCGCAAAAAAGTGTACCGAAAGCGTAAAACGTGAAACGTATCCGGTTAATTTGAAAGCTTTTTTGTGTCTCGGGTGACGTGAAAATCTAATGAATCCATCCGTATAAGCTATCAAGTATTCGTGAACGCGGGTCGGAGTCTAAGACACGACATCATTAAATGTCATCTTTGATCTCGAAAAAAAAAACTGAACAGGGTCGTAGCCTGATTATACACCGACGGCTTATGTAAATAAACACCTTAGAATATTTGAATAATATCTACGGTATATAATAATATCTTCAGTAAGGAAAATAAGGAAACATCTAGGGAATAATTCAAAGGAGCAAATTATGCAAGGGTTAAAAATTTACTATTTCTACGCGAGTAACTGACTTGCTCTCGCCGGCTCTGGATCATTACACCGCCTTGTTTTGTGGTTGGCGATGCCGTCTGGCATATAGTGACTACGCGTCAGCGTCACTAGGATTCTATAAAGGGGGTCAGAATTAACACAATCGGAACTACGTACCGTACCTAGCGCTGTATCCGCCGAACACCGAAGGCAAACGAGAATTTCTGAATCTTGAATTTGTTTGAATGTTCTAATAATCTTAATCTTTAAAATTCTAAGCTTAAGGGTGGCCTTTTCTGGACCCTTTAAGGCAAAATACTTATGTAAATTTGCAAAAGAAAATTCGAAAGGCGGAACTTTGATATTGAAAGAGGGTTCGTCTGCAAACGGACTCCCTCTAGTGACACTCTTGAGTCGACAGCTGTGCACTTTTATGCCCCCGCTTGACGAGTGGTAGAGGGTCATGCAGATTTCGACGATTCTGTGTGCCGCTGTCGCCTCAAACCGTTATTAACAGCTATAACTACTGAAGTATATCACCAAGAATCATAATATTCTATAGCATACATGGAATAGGGCTGGCAAATTTTGTTGTACATGAAATTAAGTCGCCAGGGGGTGTTGAATAGTAGTATAACTTAGTATTTCCTTATTATATTGGTACCTAGGCATATTTTGTTACCATGATCAATTACAAAGTTATACTTCGTGACATGTTCTAATATTGTGGTGAGTTTCAAGGTCAGTGGGTTTTGAATATGGTCACCAGGGGGCGTTGAATATTGAAATTGTTAGATTGTTGAGCATTCGGAACCACTTCCCAAGTGGGCATGGTGTCCCTGGACCCCTAGTTAAAACAATACAGTGAAGTATTCACACGCAGAAAGGCCAATTGATTTCAGCCATGTGATTAAATTAGGCCAGGCCTTCTCTGACCTGCTGACATTAATAGTCAAACCTAGATCCAAAACGTTCATATGGTCACGGCTTGTATACCAGAAATCATTGTAGGCCTGTACATTTTGCTGTTTGTAGGTTTGGTATACCGATTTCTCCATTCTTGACTGATAAGGGTACGGTACAGCTGTACGCATTATACAATTGTTCCAATGGGAATAGGGCCTATTGATTGAGCTTATTATTTCCTGCTTTAGAATACTGAAATAAGCCTAACATTCATTCAAATATCCAACATCGGTGAAATTTTGATTACTGTATACATGTACTGTAGGTTTTTCATGTTGTATGAATATTTTGCAGTTCAAATGAGTATGATGCTGATTCCAACGCATGAAGTAAGATGGACAGTCAACACCAAGATATCTCTCTTCGACCGATGTTGCACCATAGAAGATCTGATTCTTTCAACTCAAGCAAAGTGATTCAACACGATCGACATAACACTGGAATAGGTTTGCAGTAACTAAACGGTTCATTTCATTTAGTCCTATGTACTTTTTTAGCCAATTTGAATTTTATTGTAATTGAAACTCTGGAACTGTTAACAAAAGACAAGTAAAAAAAACACAAGTTATGCCTGATTCTCATGTTCAAATTTAATTTAAATTCAAATTTATTTTATTACATCATATTAACAAAGCATATCATTGGTTCATACAGTAATACAAATTAGGAAAGAACAAATATTATTACAGAATTTTAAAAAAGGCAATGAATTTCTATAACTAAATGAACATTATTTTTCTAATAACTCAGATCAAGAGTGACTCTCCCGTTTATTAGGAAACACACGCAACTAGTGGAATAGGTTTGATTTACACACATGTTGCAGGTATCAATTGTTTATCACTATAGAATTTGTAATCCATAAAAGCCAAAATCAACATCAGCCGGAAACCCAGACCAGATCAATTCATAATTTATTGATTGAATCTACACTACAATATATGTACATGTATTTATTCAAATATTTCAATAAAAACATTAACTTCTTCAATCTATTCTAAATCATAATACGTTCTTATCTGTAAATTCACTCAATCTATCGACTCAGCAGGCGCTTAAGATGAGTTCTCAATAGGACAGATTCATTTTTAAGCATGGTGATAATACAGTATCATGATGTTTGAATGCCAAAATAAATGCCTGGTCAAATAAATTAATATTTGTTGATTGTACGTCCGCGTATGTTCGGTTTCAAAGCTGAATCATATTTGACGTTAACACAGTGTTTGCATATTAGGTTCGAATCTGTCAATGCATTTTATTTTATGTATCGGTATTTCAATTTACTACAATTCCCATCATTCTGAATGGCTTTGCAGAAAACCCGTCATCGCTGCTTGGCAGCTATATACCAAACTTGGTATTACAAACTTTATACCAAATCATATTTATCTAACTACAATACCCCAGTATTTTCAATAGGTGCAGACAGTTACCTTTGTTAGCTGAGAAATCAGTCTATTATAGACATAGCTTATAAGCGACTCATCTAGTTTTCATCTAGAGAACGTACACGTATTGTTGATGTCCGATATATTGAACTAAAGTTCGGGAAAATGTCGAGGGGTTTATTTTGCGGTTATAAAACCGACCAGTGATAAGAGTAGGATAAAAGGGATTACGCCCCGATTTATCAGTGTTATTATATAGCCAGTAGGGATAAGCAAGGCAGCAGCTGCTGATATGAAATATTACTTATTATTCGGAAAGTAACGCAGACCTACCCGATGATTGCGCCGCGTGAGTTCATTTGCCCGACTTATTTCGATTACATTTTTTCGTTATTCACCCCGAGTCATATTAATTAATCCGGCGATATTCCCCGGGAACCCGGTTTGCCCCGGTGAAGCGAGATTACATAAAAATGTTCAAAGCGAAATGAGAAACGCGCATATACACGCGGGATAAAACGATAACAATGTTATTTGCGCGCTGAAAAAACCATCCCCGTTCAAACCCCGGTACTCGCGCATAACAGAAGTTGTCTTGCAAGTTAAAAATATACGTAAATCAAGTTTATATTTCGTATATATTTGTTCTTATGCGCCCTGCTAACACGTTCATCGAATATCTGCGAAAGATTGCGTTTCATTGACCTCAGATGTTGATTAAAACTGGTTTTCTCCAGTGTTTCTCCTGACGAATCAACGTTGTGCCCTCATGTTAACGACTAGGCATGTCAAAGAATGAAGCACAAATGATGATTGTTTATTATTTGTCTATTTAAAAAAAGACGCGAACAGAAACGATAACGAACGCGCGAAAACTTAAACAGAAAATAAAATTAGATAAAAGGGCGATCGCAATTCTAATGCCAAAGGTTTAAATGCGGAGGATTTTCGAGGTTTTTCGTCGCTGATTGTCGTATCATTTCGGTATATTAATCTCAGTCGGCAAAATAAGATTGACACTTTAAACTCGTTAGTTGCAGAAGAAAAGTTCCATCGTTTTCAATAGCAAACTTATCAAACATTATCTGCAAGATCCTTTAGATTCCCACGTAGAAATGGTACCGGTAAATATTTAAAAACTTGTTATTATTCCCTAGATGTTTCCTTATATCCGACTGACGAATATGCCGTCCATATTCTCCCAATATTTTAAGGTGTTTAGTTAGCCGTCAGTAATCAGGCCACGACCCCTTTCCGTGTCTTCTTCGAGACCAAAGACGACATCTAATGATGTCGTGTTTTAGACGGTTATCGCATCTCTCTATAGCAGACTCCGACCTTTGTTCGACAATACCTGAATAGGTTATACGGGTGAACTCATTTACGATATAAATTTCAACTAAAAAGAAAGAATCAACAACTTCAAGAATATGTTTTCATTTTTTTGGTCTCGTAATGTTGAAAGCTCGGTGTCATCTCCAATCGAAAATGACTCTAGATTCATCTTGGTAACGTATTAGTTCAAGCAGCATTGCTAGTTGAGTATCGTGTAACTGTTTAACGGGCGAAGTACTTCAATGTTTTATCTTCATGGCGGCAGTCGAAACGGCATTAGATACAGCGGATGCTGTTAGTTTGAGTGGAATAAAAGTTTCGTCGAAATCCCGACTCCAGAATAGAGAGCTCGCCTAATGTTGATGTTAAAAAGATAGATTACGCGCAGATTCGACATTAGAAAGATAAAAGAGTTGGACGAATTTCTGAAGCACAACGATAAACAAATAAACGAGTTGGATGATCAATTGTTCTGGGTTATCTTCATAGAGGATATCGTATCGTTTTCGTTCAAAAAGAACCGCCATTGTGTAAAGTGCTTAGGCTTCTGGAAATCTTACCTAAGTGAACCTGCGTAACGCTCGACCCAATGGGAGCTTTTAATTCACGTTCTATATTCTTGCAATAGAGTAGGGGGAGAGACTCGAAAAAGCCGATTGACAATACCCTATATCCCCAGGGACCGGTTCTAAAGTAAAGTCAATGCTTAGACTTAAGACCGTTAAGGCCAACTTACAGTCCAATAGCCAATCTAACAACTTAAGACCAGTCTTAAGATTTAAGATCACATTTGGTGTTAAGTCTTGACCATGGAACCGGCTCCTGCAGGAGATGAAATTATATATAGGGCATCGGTAATCGGTTATGATGTAGAGTCCCGCTCTGAACTATAGTGATGAATAGCATTTATAGCATGTCGGTGAAATGAAATAAAACTTACTGCATTCATGTAGACTTTGTGTGTTAACTGTGAAAGTATCGATTAAATGCATCTTTTTTGTTTCGGTACCGGGATCTCGTGGGAAATTAGGCAACTAAAGCCTTTAGCTCAAGATCTCATCGACCTCGTTTAAAAGCGTGAACGTACGTTGTGTAAAACTGTTCGAGTGGCGCCCGTTGATCCTTCTATGTACGTGATACAAATAATACTGCAGCAACCGGATTTTCCGTTTTTACCCTTCGAATTACCTATTGATCATTGGAAACAAAAAGTGAGATCAGCTTAATAAGAAGATACTCTATAACTAGTGTCTTTATATAAATTTGTCATGTCTCATTTCATCCATCTCGTATAGTATCATATTTATCTTTTATTTGTTTTTGGGTACAGTCACCACTTGGCTTGATCCAAAGTTGTTACAGCTTGTGGGCCCTGCGACTACAACCTCACTTATTGATGTTAGTTCGGCATTTATATTGTTAATCTCATTGTTATCCTTAAGTGAAAAGTAAATCATATCATATTATATATTTTCCGAATTTTTCCACTTTTCCATTTCGAAAGGGATACATCGTGTATAAGATTACATCATAGGGCCCACCACGTGCCACCAAGTGTTTCTTTGCAAAATGCTTTCCTTTCGACACCATTGAATGGGTTAACATTTTCTCATCCGATCGTCCATGTACTACGTACGCATAACAAATTTGTCACGTTCGTCTTCTTTTTTCCTACCGAGAAGAAAAACGACGATATACATGTAACATCGCTGTCTGGCATGTTCTCCGATTTCAGCTGGTGATCAGTCTGAACTGGCGGCTTGGAAAAAGAACTTGACAAAAACGAAGTTATGCGATGCCATATTGTCGCATAGGGTGGCAATTACGATTCATTAATCTTGCAAATGTGGTTGTCGCTGATATGGCATACAAGTTGAATGCCGGGTGCCCGTGGGAAAAGAAACGCTACTATACAATACATGTATATACCGTCCAGCCTGGATATCGATAATCGAAAATGCCATAATCTTGTATTTCTTGGTATTTTATATATGTACGCATGGCGCTTTGAATCTCCGGTGGCAATTTCTGTTTAGTACAAACATGAACATACTGCTTACTCGCGTCTGCTGGTAAATCGGGGACACATCGGCTGTGATGAATGTACATATAGATGGTTTCATTTATGATTTCCCTTTGATTGGAATATTACGTCGGTAACCTGTTGATATACACAGATCCTACATCAACGAGTCATAATTCCCGTTTATTTCATTTTATATCGAGGAAAATCATAAATAACGATTTTCTCATTTTTGGCAACAAAATAATTTGGAGAAGTCTTTACGAAACTTTCTTCCTCCTAAACAATAAACATAAAAGTTAATCATCGGGTTCAGGGATAATATCAATTTAGAAATGCTGAATAATGATGAAAGTAAAGTACTAGGTCTCTTTCGAGCCATTATCAAGAGAAATATAACTAAGTAAGGGATATGGAGTATGATGAATGTATGAGTGACGAGTAATAGCATGAACGTGATCTGGGCTTGTGGTACAGTGGGCGGCGTATGGTCGGTCGTTTCAATCGTAAGTCTGCGTCGCGTTGAGCTCGATGTTCGAATGGTAACGACGATGCACGCGTTTAATACTGCTAGAACGATCAACGGCAGAACGGTCATCGCTACTAGATAAACGGTGTCATAAACTCGTTGTATGATTACCGAGGGCGGAATGAAAAAACACACCGGGTACGCGTCGTAACGGCGACGTATCGAAGAACCCCAAAACAGGTTGGGTAATGCATAAGCCAGCAATGTGCTAAACATAATTACAACGTAAACTTTGGCGCGGCGTTTCGTGCAGACTAGCCTAGCTCTCATCGGGAAGCAAATAGCCACAAATCGGTCAAAAGTCATAGCTAATAAGGTGCAGTTCGACCAGCCGAAGGTGGAATAAACGAACAACAACAGCATGCGACAGTATAGGATGACCGCAGGCCATTTTGGGTTGACGAATTTGAGATAATTGAGAAGATATACCCCGACGAGTATGAAGTTGTCGAATACAGCTAAAAGTGTCATGTAGAAACAGTCACTCGATTTACGGTAACGAGTTTGTCGCATGACCGTAATCGAACAACAATTGCCGAAAACCCCCAGTATTATGATACACGGTTGGAGATACACGTGGAGAAGTCGGTCCATCGTAACGAGACTTTGGTAACCGCGATAAGGAATAATGCCCGAAGAATTGATTTCTAACATCCTGCATTGATGAACAACTGCTTCAAATTGGCAAGAATTGGATCAAATTGACAGAATATATACATGTATATACACACAAACATAATATAATCTAGAAGGCATTCAAATGCTCGTTTTACCATCTTAATGCGTATTAAGCTATATGCATTTCAGTGAATAAACTACGTATGAATGGTTGATTATAACTTTGTTGGGGGAAAACATTTTCCAACGGCATGAGAAAATTATTTTCTGTTAAACTGGTATGGAAATTACGGAAGCGTCATGGGGACATCTTTATTTTTGGTGATTGAAAAATCATAAAATTAGATAAAAATTCGATTTTTTATTGAATGTTATGTTTTTTCGACTGGCGTTGATTTGATTCCGACTTTTTTCACGTAATTAAATCGAATTTTTATTCAATTTTATGATTTTCTAATCAGCAAAGAAATTAGTTATGTCCCCAGGACGCTTCCGTAGAGCCCGGTAACACAGTTTTTGGTTAAAGATTTATGAAAATGAACTACAACTTAAGAATGATTAGGAATCAATTTCAAGTGAGCTCTACGGAGCGAGATTCGATATTCGGCAGTTCCAAAAAACAGGAGAAACAGATAGTTAGATAATTAATCATAACCATGAACTTGTCATGAAGTAAGTTTTTCAGAAAAACATTTTCCATTGATTAAAGGTTTACCATCCGATAAACCCCATAAGATTATCAAATGACATCGGTCGCAATGGCTTTTTTAATGGTTGGAAATGAATTAAATGTACACCTATTTTTAATTTCATCTTTAATTACAAATCCATGAAATTATACGTTTAGACTAATGTTTTGCTAGGGTTGGTGGAAAGTATATTTATGGCGGCTGATATAGGGACATGGAAATCCGACTATTGATATTTATTGATGTGTATTTGGATCTACCAAAAATCTTTTTATACAGTCAATCATGAAAGATTAATTGTCAAAATTGGATTTTTATGAATTAAAGGTCAAGCATTTTTCTCGTTTAGAAATTATTATGAAAATAGACAAAGACTGTTCAAATTGAAAAGTAACTTTTCGTAATTTACACCAATGACCGCGTTTGCAAATGACACTAAATGTCGTCGCGAGACCGTTAAGACTAAACTTCTTGTTCTGACCGTGCCCAGTTAACTTGATTAAACTAACCACGTGGTTTCACGCTAATAAATTATCCTTAGATTTGTCAAAACCCATGGCATTTGGCTCACGATTTCGTTATGTTCAATATTCATATGCGTTCAATGTATTAAATACATAGCCCTGGTGCCCATGGAAATCGCAATGGATACAGGTTTGTAACTTCTCCTGGTGTCCATCGACTTGAATTAATCTTGTTATCACCTGTAATTTTCTGATGTTATTCAAAATTCGTGAATAAAGAATGATAAATCACTACCCACGTGTGGAACACTTGCCTATACCTTTGCACTATTTAGCCTATATTCAACACTTGGACCGAAAAAAATATCTACATAACAGCAAAATTATTTTCGTGCATTTAACTGTTTCCTAGAGAGCGAACCATAGTGATTAGACGGCTTAAAGCGGTTTCCAGAGTCATGTTTTCCAGATATGACGTAATTTTTGTGATTTCTAATAAGTTTTGAGCAGAAATGAAACACTGGGTGGTTTAGCATGTGGCAATTATGAATTGAAATGATTCAGCTTTTGAAAATATCAAGACAAGATATCTGAGTTGAGTACATGTAGTTTAATGGTGGTGCGGTGTATCACTGTTGCACGTTTACGAGCGTGTATGAGCTAGTTGGTTTGCTTATTTACGGGTGTGTGGTTCTACCCGAATGTATAACGACGGTTCAATGATCAATGCCTATCAGCAGCACATGGTCCAATGGACGTCAAGCGTCCATCACGATGTTGATAATTCGCGCGGCGTATGTAGCAAATGGACCGCTACTCCGATAGTCGCTCTCTCGAGCCCTTCAAGCATAATGACTGAATTTCAGGCTTAAATACACTGCACATTGCGCCGATAACTGATAACTGTACTCAATCTGACCGTACGATGTTATGGTTGGTAATTGTATCTCATGTCGTCAAGACTATCGTAGCATGTTGTTGTCATATCTTTTTCATAGTAAAAGGACAAAATAGGAAGTTTTATTCTAAATTTCCTGTTTTTTTGCGTATCAATCGTCATATGTCGAGGCTATCGGGATATTTCTGTCGGACAGCAAATGTATTCTAAAGAAATTCCTTAGTTGGTGTCAATTGGCCCAAGTGAAGCATATTTCATATCTTGGCTGTCAATTCGGTCCTTCATTTTGACGTTATTTTCAGACCTGCCGACTGTTGACAGGTGAAAAGGTACATCATCTCCACCATCATCACCCTCATCATCCGGTCATCCCATTGTCCAGTTGTCCAGTCATCCAGTCGTTAAGTTATGTAACAGCTGTGCATACACCGTAGTCAGATAAATATAGAAATATGGTTCGGCCTGGATCCACTTAACCAGCTTCTACAGTTCGCGCAAATGTATTTCGACAGATTTTATTTTGTTGGTAGATCGCATTTACGTTTATATTCACAGCTGTGGAAGAGAGCTATTCAAGTCCGCGAATCTAATATAGCCGCAACGAATAGAAAAGGGACAAATTCAATTTGCTATTTCGGACACTTTTTTCGTCCTCAAAAAAAAAGAAAAATATTTGCGTATTGGGAGACGTTATCGGTATACCGGCAGGAATAGCACTGCCGGCCACTGCGCAGTGGTACTTTAATACCGGCACCGCGGCAGTAAGACGCGATAAAGTCCGGTTTATTGTAGCTGATTGTCGCTCGTTGCGAGCTGATAGTCCCGCGGTGATTATCGTTAAGATCGTGATTCGGTTGTTTACGACGCGTGTTTATCGTTTCAAATTAAGATCGCCGTGTTTTTCGGTAAGAAATCGCGGCCAGTATAGCGCAGCTCTCGGGTATAGTCCTGCCATATATGGCGACGTTATTTAAATGGTTACTACCGTGTTTAATCAGCTGTCATCGGACTTAAATCAAATCCTGTTGTTTCTGTTAACCGTTAGACTATATCCGTATTGATGTACCTTTTAAAAATCCGAGCTGCGACGATACTCGCGAAACAATGTCGGGAAAGCTCGTCGGTCGGATGAGGATGACGATGAACGGGTTGCTGACGATATTCCGATTTTTTTCTTACCAGATGTGGTCGATTCAACCCCAGCCTCAGTTTCTCGCTGAAGGGCAACTACGATCACAATCGTCATCCGAACGAATGGCGATTCGTACTGTAAATCTCAGTTCAGGCAGCGTGTGTTCTATAAATCCTGGCGCTTTCACCCGTATATAGGTACTTATAAATTCCTTGGCCTGGTTTTACAGTCCGGTGTGATCGTTAACCCCGGGGCTAACGCAATTCATTTTAAATGAGTTAACCCTGGGTTTGAGGTATCCCTACCAGTTCAAAAAACAATACCAGTCTAAAAAGCGGCCCTTGTCTCGAATGCGGCATTACATACTAAATTTTCATACTCAATTCATTATTGTTATTACAATACAATGCAATAACTTTATTCCATAATTTGATAATACAAACATGTGGAAACAAAAGATTACATAAAATTGGAAACTTCGGTGAGGAAATCACATATCGTTTTCTGGTATTTGATATTCGACATTTAGTTAAAATATTTAAAGGAATATGGATTTTGCCAGTAATAACGTGGAAGATGGTTCGACCTAGCCGTGGTTAAATCTTTACACTAACAAGAATATGAAATAACAGTAACTACAGTAGATCTTCTTAAAAGTAATGAAAAGAATTCATTTCAATCATCTCCTGCCCATCTCATCCGCCGTCCATCGACAGAGCTCATTTTCAATGAGGTAACCCCAGGCTTAGAGTCAAAACCATTCCAAAAAGCGGCCCCTTGTCTACAATGAGGCATTACAGTAACTGTAAATCTTGTAACTGTAAAAAAAAAACTCATGAAAGGAATTCGCTACTAACCAAGTTCACTCCTGCCCATCTCGCTCATCCGACGTCCATCGACGGAGCTAATTTTCACAAAAAAGCCTTCGAGTCGTTTGAAGTGACGTTTCTTCGTGAAAAACGAATCTACCGTCTTTAATCTTTAAAGTGCAGGTTAAGTAGATTGGTAAAACAGCCCGGAGGTGTTTACCGCGCGACCGAGCTAAAAAATCGCCGCGACTCCTTTTTCTCCGTGTCTAGCGGGCCAATCATCAGAGTTCACTCCGCTGAATAATTGCTCGACATGTCCTCTTTTAGTAGTGTGCGCGGCGGTTGCTTTTCATATTTTATGCGATATTTTTTGTCGAGAGGTTGTGAGCGGAAAATCTATCATGTTTGATGACTGTGCGGTTGCAAGGAGACTTTAAGCGTGTGCGAATCGTTTAGTGTAACTTCAAAGTTATCACTTATATCTAAATTCTAATTCGAAAGGTGAATCGAATTAAAACAGTTGGACACGCGATCTCCTCAAATAAAGAAAAAGGTTTTATTCAATATGACAATGAAACGAAGAGTTGGATTTATATAGCAGTTTGTCCTAATTCGTGTATGCCTAGCATGTTCACCACATACATGTGTAAATACCATTCATATAACTACCGAATAAAGTAGATTTTTCTAATAGATTATTATAAGGCCAATTATTTGAACCGAAATGTGGACAACAGCTGCAATCTGTTTTGTTTATGCATTTCCACAATAGCTTCTTAAGAAATAAAATCATTAAAAACATTGGTTATTATATCTTGCTTTCACAGCCATCTACGAAACTACGAAATCATCAATTTGAATAAGAAATATAGTAATTTCTATAAACGTTAGATTTGAAGATCATTAATTTCTATAGTTTGTCCATCACCAAAAATGTAAGAAATTTAAAAAAAATTACAGTCATTATTACTGCATCATTCGTATTGATATTGATACAAATTGCATCGAAATCACGTATTAGAAAGTCGTATATCATGTTGTATTGCACTGATCTATTTCGATATATAGACTCAAGTTAAAAACATTATGGCGATTACCATGTCGGCAAAACCAAAAATATATAGTAGACTAGGACGATTGTACTAGATTTTTGCAAGAATTAGTACATTTTTAATTTATAATGATGATAATAATCTTGTGTAACTTTAACATTCCGTATTCTTATAACATTTTATATACTTACTGTTATTGTAATCCTTATACCACGTAATGTGGTCGGGAACGATCAAGTTACATCTTAATCTTAATCATTTGTGAAAATTCATGCTATCCACCTTACCAGCATTTCAATGTTTAAATGATTGGCATATAAACACTCTTGAAATCGTAGAATAGCCACACTCTGACGTGGATTACGGATAATGAGACACCTGAATGGTGATCTCTAGTGAGAGTTCGAAACGTCGTGTATTTTGATTTTAATACTTGATGAATTAAATTCGTTTTTAATCTCTTAAATTCTGTATATAGTGGGTTTTAAACTATGGGTTTTAAACTATCGAATATGCTTGTACTTTTGTATCATATTTCTATGCAATCGTGATGAATACAAGTTTATCTTTTCTGCCGTAATTTCCATTTTGTTAGACAAACAAATGAAATTAAATTCTACGGTTAGGATATTCGAGCTGAGAAACAAAAAAAAGCCATAAACGAATGAAAAGAACTATTTTGAAATCTCAATAGACAGAACACCGAATCTGATATTACGATCAGTATTGTGATGGTATATGCGTGAGGCTGCGAGAAGTTTTTAGGCCTCGGGCAACCATTAGGTCAATTCGAATATTACTGGTAATGTCGTACGCATCCCGATTCTCAAAATCCGTTGAATGAAAAAATCGACTTTCGAATTCACGACCGATTTCTGATATTGTTGTTGTTATGGCAGGAGAATTGATAGTGCGCCGACTGCGTTGTCTACTAGTTGAACGCGAGGAAGCAAAGTGGTTCGCGCGCTCGAATATATCTCAGTTTGCAGTCTGCACCGTGGTCGACCATCATCGGTACTGAGCCAACGCGAACAGTCCCCCCGTACAGTTAACCGAAATACGAACCGGAGTAAGGATTTACATGCGGATTATCCGAACAGATTAACGCATAAGTTGACAACGTAAAATATATATCATCATCGTAATAAGGTAAGCGAGTTTTATCTGTGATTTTTTTCATGCAGCAAAATTTCATGTCTCGAGAATATTTTCAATCATTTGAATTATGAAATAGAATTTAGGATATCACGAGAAATGAATGGAAATTGTAATACGGAAAGGTATTATTAAATTTATTGAAATTCAAATATGCACTAAGACTATCGTCTGAAAGGAAATGTTAGGAACCGGGGAATAGAGATTTTATTGGGCATGCATTTTTAGGGGCAATGTTTTAACCGATACAGCTTGATATGATATGTTTACCTTGAGTATTTAGGCTTGTACGCTGAAAAAGATGAAACCGTCTGAGGATTGAAAAAATAATAAAAACAAATCCCCTCGTTAGAAGTGTGAACTCACTCGGGTGTCCCGTGCTTCTAGTAACCGCAAAACCGTTCGTAATTCTCCTGTTAGAGAGTGGAATATCACATACGTACGGAAGAGCATTGCGGCTACATGAAAATGTTTTTTTAAGTCGAAATTTCAGCTTTGAAACTCGAAATTTTGACTTTTTAACACATGGGCGGGCGCTATGTTGTAAAATTAACACCATGGTACAACGAGGTCAGTTTTATAGTTCTCTCCTCAAGTTAGGTTTAGATACTGCCTTAGCAAGCACGATAACGTCGTTCTAATCTAAAATTGACGGGGTGGACGTCGAGCATGCTAATTCATTCGAGTTTCAAAGTCGAAATTTCGAGTTTTAAAGTCGAAATTTTTACTTAGAAAATTAAAATTGTCATGTGGCCGCTATGCTCTTCCGTACATACGCACCCGTGGAGCTAATCCATTTTTGTGCATAGCTTTAAGGAACTGGGGATATATTCGAAGAGTATTTTGACCGTTTGAGTTGAAATTTTGAATGTACAAACGAGAAGGACATTATTTTCTAACGAACATCAAAATACACTAATGTAGCTTCGTCGCACGCAGTTAGTCTAGCAGTTACGTCTTTACGTGGATATCCCACCAATAGATTTTGGGGGTTTATTCGGGAGGCACGTTACTTGTGCTATTTACGAAATAACCGTGATTGGAGCGCCAGTTTCTCGCGGATACATAAGTGTACAGAAATTACTAAGATACATATTTTAAATCATTTCCAATCATTCTATCACAAATCACAGTTTAAATTTTGCTATATTCAATTCGAAAGTCTCTGTTCAACTATTCAAATGTAAACCTTTAAACAACCTAATCCGGACTGTAGCTTTTTTTGGAAGAGGTAACGCTTTACGGAAACGAGTTTCACGTCGAATTGAGCCCAGGCACGTTCGCTTTCGTCCTTGTGTTCGTCGTATCGGAAAACTAGCGATCACCTTTTTTCTGGATATCTCAAAAAACTTTTCCGTACGAAGTAATGAGGCGAATATAAAGGCCAATACGTGGGAAAAGAGATGGGGAAAGTTGGATGCGAGGGGAGAGGGATCTGGGAATTGTACCATATGTCCGCTTTATTCTGGTGAGAGATTAATTTGAGGAATAATTTCTTTTCGTATCCCGTTGCTAACTGATGATGGTTTCCGAACCGAAAAAAAATAGTTTAGTATTCATCTCACGATGTTTTCCGCCTTCTTCGATTTTTCATGGCGAATTCATTTTATCCGTTTTTGACCCGTGTCTCCGAATCGGCGTGATAATTCGTATAGAATCGGTTTTGATCATCGCGCTTAAGCGGCATCCTCCCCGGCAGGGATTCGAACCGGATGGCATCGAGACTCGCTGCGTTACGAAATCCTGCCCCACTAGACCAAGAGCGCAGCTAGATACGCAGCTTATATGATGTCATTATCAGCCGCTTTATTTTAGACCCAGCTTTATTTTAGCCCGCGATTTTCCATTTATAGTTTATCCGTGAAATTTGCCTCGGTGATTATACAACGGGCAATCTCATTGTTGCCGCAAGTTTTCTTGCGGCAACCCTGTGGTATATACCAGCGCACCAGGTCTATAGTGTAGCAGGGTCTCGTGCCGTGGTTTAAGTTGAGCGATGCTATCAGGTTGGAATCCCTGCCGAGGAAGGATGTGAAGATGTCGCAATTAAGTTCACTTACCGTCAGAATCTGCCTGCCGATGTATACCGACATTTTGATGATATCTAATCCTTTGATCATTTAGCGATAGAATAAACGCTGTAAAACGCCTCGTTTCGTAAAAGCCTTCTCAACTCATACGCAACGTACGCGCGATCCACGGCTACTTGTTCTCCTTAATTGGGGGAACGCCTTCCATAAACTGTTTAATGTCGGAACGGCTCATTCTCGAGGAACTGATGCTTGATTTGTTGGCATATCCGCAAATTAAGCCGTCTTATAATAAATAGGATTGGTGCTTCGGCGGTGTTTCATGTTTTCGCCGATGGAACTTTTATATTTTCTTGTACGTTCTTCAACTTCCCGCAAATGCCTCGCCTTACATTTTCATTCTATACTTCGATAAATTTTTTCAACTCGATCCCACCAGATCCGCGAACGCCTAATGCCGCAACGCGAATCTTCAAAACACCGGCTCTTAAACCTTGCGCTCTGCTTAGCGGGAAAGTTTTCGGTATGTTAAGGTATCTTCTCTGTAAAAGATGACTGACAAGTCGAGTGTTTTCGAGTGTCAGAAGGTTCGTTTGATGTCGAATTACATGATTCGATGATGATTCGATATCAATTATAATGCGAAATTTTTGCGTCTCGAAAAGCACGCGATCGTGTGTTGCATACTTGAAACAAGACGTGCGAAGAATGTTTTCAACAACGAGGAAATGCTTGAATTGATACCACAGTAACGCTTTGGTAGCCTCATTTAAACCCAAACTTTTGTAAACATGTATATTGGTTGCCCACTCTACTACACTACACTTGTTTTAGATCATATTCCTGAAGAATCCTCCACTTATCCTATTGTCAGGTAAAACAAAATCTTTACAATCGACCAAATGCAACGTAACTTTACCTAAGAATAGTCCTCACACCTGACGATGATCTAGAGTGAGATCGATATGTCGTGTTCTTTTAATTTTTTGATTGAATAGATTCTAGTTTTTTCTAAACTTTTAATTTGTTTAAGAAGTGGTTCTTTATCTTATCATCCGTTCACCACTTTTGAGTGTGGTTATCATACTAAAACGTCCTCTTTGTTTGCTTCACGGAAATGTTTGCGGTGTCGTTTTTTTCAAATACGCAGGCAGGTAATTTGTTTTTCAATTCTTTTTCAAGCTGTATATACATTTCACATATTCCTTGGCTGAATCAAATATTTACTAGAGTGGGTGGTTTTGTTTCGTGACTCGGATGATGCAACTTGAATCTGCGCAAACTTGATCTCTTATTTAACAGATGGTGGCGGTTAGGACTTGCGCGCGTCACCCGACGGGCTTGTAAAAATCCAATCCTTTATTACAGAAGACCAATGTATAAACGTATATCTCGATAAAACACGCATTAAAACTTTAAAGATTTAATAAAACAGACCAACGTGAACCAACGAAATCGGTTACCCTTAAAACAATGGTGGCAACAATAACCTGAATTCTTTAATTCTGGGTGTGGATTTTATATTCGTCCTAAATAACCTTGTTTCCTGACCGTCAGGGTAATTTTGATTTCATACTTGACAGTATACGCGCATAGTGTAAAGAGATGGTGTAGAAAATAGACCACATGTCATGATGTCCTGTTTAAAAGAATGGTATATTGTATACAAACTAATGAGCTTCTCAACTTTTGAAATGTAGTCTGTTAATCATCTGGTATCATAGTTACACGGTGAATGCAGTGTTCTTTTCGGAATCAAATCCATAGGCAATTGGGAATACATTCGAAATTACCTTTTCCGAATAACCTATAGATAGATAGATATTTATTCTTCGTAAACCGTACGTACAATATAAATGATAATCGATGCAATTTTTTTTCAAATATTCATACATGATGTTGGTTCCGATGGATACAGTGTGAGCCAATAGGCTGTACTTAGAAATCTAAGGCACTGAAACCCTGTAACCTTTTACGTAGTATCTATCTAAAAAACCACCGTTTTAATGATAAAAACATTCATTGTCCGACAATTTCGGAGTTTATCTATACTCCATCGTCAGAGAAACAAAAATGACATGTCATGTTTGTGTCTCTGGTGATGGACTTAAAACAAACTCCGAAACCGTCAGACAATGAATATCTTAATCGTCAACTGTCGTTTGTTACGTATTAACATTAGTCTACGAGTCACGTAGTATTCGTCATCGTGTAGGAACGGGATCTAAATTGAGGTTACGCCGGGATTGTTTCGAGAGAAATGAAGATAGCTGCATTCACAGCTCGAAGATAAATTACCGAGTGTCGATTTCGTCGTTCCGTTTCGTTTGTTTTTAGACTTTTTCATTGTCACGCAAACGTACACTCGACAGCACGCCCCGTATATGTGCCGCAGATATTCCCCGTAATGGGTGTCGCGATGGAGTGAATGAAATTCCGCATTTCGCGTGCCCCGAATACCGAAACATCTCCGCGCAGTTTCAAGGGGAAAGGCGAATTCTATTAGTCTAATGGAAATCCCGTTTTCCGTTTCGGTTTTGTTTGTATGTATATTCGGTATACTTTGCATGATATACAGAGTACAAGTCGGAGACGATTTTTCATCGGTAGGCTCTCGTCATCCGCGATCAATAGTCGCATCTGCGGCATCTGTCGGCGTATGATTCTGCGTGACACGGCGCATTTTATCCACAAAGTCGGTAAAGGCCCCCGCAGACGAGCCGAATAATGCGGACGCAAAATGCGCAGCGCAGTTTTCGGCTCGTGTGCGGCTGATTTTTCCAGCTTATTTTGTCGCCGATGCGCATGCGTCATTACTAAAAAAAACGATTGTTAGCAGCTAGTATATCAATTTCAGAATATGCAATCGTTGATTATATGACTATCAATATCTGCACGAGATGCGATTACTTGAATTAATAAAATCATAGTTTTCCCTTCCAAGCTCACTCTTGACGTACATACGTATTTTTAAAAGGAACAGGTCACTTTCTTTACATCTAAACATATTTGACAAAGATGATGAAAAGCCGCTTTAGACGGTGCATATGTAGTAGATATGGACCCAGTTCCACAGTTCTGAGTTAGAGTAAACTCCGGATTAGAAATAGTTCATTTTCAATGGGTTTACGCTGAGTTAAATCTTAACTCACAATTGTGGATTTGGGTCATGGTTTGATGACGCATGCAAACTTTGACACAGTTCTATGTGCTGAGTGCATTTTTAGGCTCGTGTGCGGGCGCCTTAAAACTATAATGAAGTAAATTATGTACACGCAATAGTATACAATCGGACGCTGCCATGTGAATATGAGGCATATGAAAAAAAACCGTATATGAACCATGAAACTTAAGAAGCCGAAATCCTGGGAATATTGAGTTTTAAAACGAAGATTGGCCTGACACACACACACACACGCAAAATCGCTTTAAAACTTTTCAATTTGTATAATACGCACAATGCATTGTAATATATACATATTTTGCATAACCTTTCCATTCTTTAGTACACGATAAGTGAAGTGGGAGGGGGCGCTATACGTCTGAGCTATTTCAGCTTCGTTCAACGGATAAGAAAATGATGGGAATGATAAAGAGATTGAAGCGATTAATTTCAATACGAACCGGCGAGCAACCCAATTCCTCCTTCAGACTAATCTCCCGGTGGTGAAAGAAATATTATGCGTGTTGATTCTGAAAGGAGATTGCGTTTTAATTTCATTTTTCTCGTCCGACATTCGGTTCGCCGTTTTTAATTCTTTAGGTGTGCCAAGGTCGTCGGTGATACCCTCTTCGAATTTCAAACGGTTTTGCGATTGGCTGTGTAGACGAACATAACAAAATTCTATCCGCGTTTTTGAGCAATTTACGCTGATTACTTAGCATAACATATCGCGTTATCGTGTCGTAACGTTTATACTTATAGTATCAATGAAGAGAAAAAATCTGGAGTATAAATTTCGACGGCTCGTGTTGCGTGTTTAATGTAAAGAAAGGCGGTTTGTTTGCAAAACAATCGCCGGCCGTTGGTATCTGTATTCACAGATGTATGGTGCGTAAGATTTTTCCCGTCGAAAAGTACATTAAGAAATAAAAGCCAAAATCAACACAGAACACGTGTTTTTCAGACGTTTTTGTTAGGAAAACGATACGCTATAGATTTCTACAGTGATCACTCTCTTAATTAGTAATTTCATCATCTAACCTACAGGAGCCTTGAAAACGATTGAAACCGATATTCTATCGGTGTTTGAAATAAAAAGAAAAGCCCTCTCAGAACCCCGTATTGCCACGTCGAAAACGTTCAAACCCGATATCAGGTCCAATTAATGACGTCACCAGTGCTAGAAATTCAAAACGTTTCGTTGATTTTAGTTCCCTTTCCATCGTAATTGTCGGTGCAAAATGACCGACGGGGAGTGTTCAAAACGTCGCGGCGTTCTTCTACCAGACGAGTCCGCGGAAATGTAGCAATTAACCGGATTTGCGAAAAATACACCTCATCGGCGGGCGAATCTCGTATATCTAGAAAAAGATGCTCAATTATGAAATCCTAGTAATGAATTAAACAGCGGATGCGTGAAATTGTAAGATGAAGCCCGTAAGGAAGACGACGTAGGATTCCGTCGACATTACCGACAAGCCTTCTAATTACGATGTCATACTTCAACTGTTGCCGTCGCTACCGGTGCAAATTGAGCTGCGTAGATGATCACGCGGCGAAGAAGAATCATTACAATTCTATACGATTCGTCTGCATTTTGATGGAGGCAATCGGGTTGGACTTTTTTGTTTTACAAAACGCTCATTCAAAAAGCGTGGGTACGTCAGCAGTTCGAGCTGTAGCCCGGCAGATGTCTGCGTAATCGTCGGTTTATTTTCAAAGATAAACGAGCGACCGAAACTGCAAGCTCTTTGAAACAAACCGATGCAGGAAATTGTTCCGTAATTCGTGCTGCGTGTTTATCATGCGCGCTTAAAGGACTTCGATACCACATACCACGTATTTAATCATTGAGCGCGTAACGATACTCATTCAACTACAAACTCCCTTCAACAACTAAAAAAAACTTTTCAGCAATTATCCATTTTTAACTGTTTTCTTTTTCCCGAATTAACGTTCCTGGCAGGTATCAATAGGGAATCTTTCGGTAAACGCCATGATATGATATGATATGATTTATTTGCATAAAAGATTGTTACAGAGTTTACAAATGAATACACAATATATGGAAAACAATGTACCAATAAATTATGCGAGGAATTAGGAGAAGCCAAAGTTGGTTTAATCTAGTCCTAATCCCTCGTCCATACACTCTCACATACACACAGACATATACACCAATTCACATTCACTCCTAGTTTACCAAACAAACCAAATATACATAATATACATAGACAATTGCAGATAAAGTAATGTGGCACGTTATAAAAGATTACACAGATAATTAATAAGTGAGGCCATTTTGAGGCGCTCCCAAAGGTCTCGTATTGTTGGACAGATTTCGAGTAACTTTTAGCGCGATTTATTGTCGTCCATACCCCTATCGCTACAAAAATCAAGTTATGTATTGTTTGATCTTGAAATAGAAATTGTCCCTGTTATCTATTTGGTTGCTAAATTTCGTTTGGTTTTTTGACTGAGTGTCCCTTACAGACCCACCACACCTGCAGGAAGCGAAGCGGGGTTTGATTTGAAATCGGAAATCGAATTACAGATATAGTTGTGTGATTGGCGGTCGAGTTTACAGAATATCTTGTTTCATTCGAAGTACATAATTGGGAAAATTGGTTCCGGTTCATTCAAACAATCTTCCATTCAGCCTAAACCGGCAAGCGACTGATTGGTGTAAATTTTTCTGGCTGCTTGATTTAATAAATCGAAATTTTGGAAATAGCTATATTACAAGGCTGAAGATCATTTTGTCCTTTTTTATATTTTTTGTCGTTTTCTACTTGTATATAGTCCGATAGTTTATTGTAGTTATTGTTAGTAAGGTGACAATTTCAATTTTCTGATGGACCGCCTCAAAATGGCGTCTGGAAACTGGAAACTTCCCTATTCATTTTGAGATCAATATTGTGATTGACAAAGGGCCATCGAAATATTTCGTGACAAATACAATTTTCGTGGAGGAAAATATTTTCGTCACGAATTATTCTGATGGCCGATTAACCGCCGAAGATAAATGCAGAGCATCGATAACGGTCTTTCCGTGCGGTTGTCTCTGTGCGCGATACCACGCTATAGGCTGTAATCGGAGACGGTGCTCGAATTCCATCGTTTACGTAGTAACTATGATTTGAGACGGGTCCGCGCTAATTCTATTGATACTCAGTTCATTTGGTTGCATACGATTTTACAAACCGTGAAGGTCTTATGATATAGACAAACCCAAATGAATAAAGTAGTTTAAGTGCTGAAGAGCATAGCATTTGGGTTGCAGCAAAAAATCGAAAATATGTTTCATCAGTGAAATCAAAATTCAAGCGCTGAATGATTCGATAAATTTTATGCACATTTTATAATTTTACGGATTATGTGTATCCATACGCGTGCATCACAGACGGTTGTAAATCAATGTTGTTCGCTGTTTCGATTTCCATTCTGCAGTCAATAAGTTTGTCTCAAGGCATGTGCTAGACGAAGCCGTCGTCTTCTGATGGTATTATATACCACGAACGCCCATAGACGCAAATCCCGAATCCTTACAGATATCGCGTCGTATCGAGTATCGAATGAATTACAGTTACTATTAACCCATTCGAGGCGAAATGCTATTTCAATTTTGAGTAACTCGCACTCGTAACCGAAACTAATCGGTCAAAACCTTGGACGACATTCATTTTAATTGGTAATTGTGCATTGGGTTGTGAGTTCGTTTGCATTTACGGCCTTGCAGAATTGCTGGTTTAGAATCTCCTTCTGAGCCCGAATGAAGTTCAAATCGTGTAGCTAGTACGAACAAAATCTATCGACTTGCGTCCTTTTGGGGTGTAGTATTTTGTTCACTGGAATAAGTGTGATAAATGGCGGATGGTGTGTAAATCAATTATCCAAGTGTGCTGGATCAAACCGTCGCGCACTTAACAATCGCTGACATGAATACAGTAACTATGTGAATAACTAGACACCAATTCCCAACACCCAATTCACCTATTCTGGTTTTAAAACCAGTCAAACCAAACTGACATCAATCAAAATAACCAGATCGAGTCTCAGAAGTTTGAATATCTATTTGAGATAGTGCGTGTGCTTTTATTACGTGACGGGCGTCATACTGGGCGAACTCCAGTTTTCGTAGCTGGTCGACTCGAGGTCGGGACTGACCAAACGCACGATAGTTTGGTCGTACGGTATGTCATAGTGTCGGCCATCTTGGAAATAGGCCCGAACAACAGCGACCGTGCTCAATCCCGTGATCAATCGACCATTTCCGGACGATAGGTCTGACTAACTGACATTTGGTTTCCCTTAGTCCGACTATAGTCAATGTGAGATTATGACAGATCCCCGAAATTTGGAAATACGGTCCACGTTATACATATTTTGTTTTGTTGGAAAGTGGTCGAACAGACAATGAAGTCGTTTACAAGATCTCTATTTTCAACTGGTGGACGGTCTCTAATTGCACACTTATATAACGGCTAAATATCCAACTGAGGTTCGCGAAAAATGATTCACAAACTTCATACTGAATGACCTCTTTTGAATGTCTATTTCTTAGCTTTGTTAAATATGGATACCGGGTGATTTCGAGGAAATTCTGCCATTCCGAAGATACCGATCATTAATCATCTGCGCGTAATCGAGAACTATTTGCTCGGCAATGTAATCGCGAGACTAGAACTGATTGAAAAATAGAATATAGATGATAGTTCAAATATCACAGACATCTTGGAACGGTTTGCGTTTGGCTATGTGTTTATATATCCTTCGTTAAGCGCACCTCTCCTCGGAATTTTGATCGCTTTTAGATGAGCAAAACGTCAGCGTTGTGGAAATATCTACGAAAAAAAAAACGGCGAGATTAATGAAAACGTTCATCACCAAAATGGGGAATATGTCTAATCAACGTTTCAATATGGAGATGGTAGCCGGGCTCAAAATAGCACCGCTGCTATCCGCCGAAAGCCGGGCGTAGGTCGGGATTGCGACGAGACGCGATCGTCGCTGGTCGTCGCAGTGGGTCGGAAGGCCAACCTATGCTCGCCTTAAAACTGTACCCACCACGCGTGAGCTACACCAATGCAACCCCTTTCTCGGAGTCCCGTTTGACGGAACATATTGAACTCAATCACTCATCGTTGATTAGACTATGAATCCAGGACTCAAAGTTAACACTGTTTACAAATAGGTTCCCTGGATTTTGTTTTGGGCTAGGTTTTTCAGTGAAATTCACGGACGAGTCGTTTAGTGTTTTAGAGTCGATTAATATCGCATCAAACCGTGATAATAGGCGTGGTACACAGTAATAAGTATACTTTAACTATAAACTAGCTATAGATTATCAGCTGGTTTAAGTCTTATAGATATTTTCAGATTTTAACCTAGTAAAATATATCAAATGTATATCATGTAGTATATGAACTACATTTGCAAACAACTGTATTTCAGACACGCTCTTGAGAAAATCATGCAGTGCATCCTTTATTTTCGAAACAATTGGTTCCGACGTTAAATATCCACGGAACTGTGAATCAAACGCGTATCAAACACCGTTGTAAACGGAATAGCACTTCACATACCAGCTGCCTGCTCTTAGATCTGTCCACTCGACCACAACCCTTCATCATCTAACAAACACCAATAGCACCCCAGTTCTAGGCAAATTGGAAAGGATAAGTATTGGTTCAATCCATGTATACAGATCGAAAGCTTTTGTGTATACATTGTGAAATCACATTTCATTACTAGTATATGGTTAGCAATTGATATAGATTTCGATCGTCATTTATCAACATAAACTCATTTCGTCCACACAAACAAGCGGAATCCGTTGCCACATTTCTGGGAAAAAATCTTGAATAGTTAACGATGAGGCTATTCTAAATCATAATACGTTTTTAAACTGATTCTGTAGGCCGAAAGAAAGTACTATTTCAAACTAAATCTTAAACCATGTTGATTCCGATACGTATGATAAATTGAGAAACTTTTCAAAGCGATGAGTTACGCGGTTTTTAACAAAATCATTGCTCTTTCGTTGTATTTCGATTTAGATGGAAAAATCAGCATTCTCTGCAGGAAAGCTCCGTTAAGCCTAACCGTGGCTAGTGGCTTATCCGTATAGTAGGCTTCAGATAAGAGGCCGCTGGAAGCCGTGGCTAGTGTGTTGGTTAGTCTAACCACGACCTCCTTGGTTAGGGTATCGGCAATGGTTACTGTGGGTGCCCAAGGATCATCTCATTATCTTTATTTTGCTTCAAAATGCTTTAAATTGTAATTGGATTTCTATGTAGCTTCAGCGTTTCGTTTGAATATCGATATCGATCGTTCATCTTTTTTTTAGTTAATTCCGTTTCTTTTTGGTTTCAAGGCGCCAGAAAAACTGCAATATACGACATGAATACACACACATCGCCAGCGATAAGAGGCTTTTTGTTGTTGTGTTCAATCCAAGTATTGAATAAAGAGAAGATTCGTGGCGTATATTGAACGTTCGATGTGTGTGAATATATGGGAATAGTAGCATTGTACTTATAAAATGCGCACGTTATTGCAAATTGATTAATTGCTTATATTCCGCTTATACACGTATATTACAAAATACGGACGGAAAATACTAGAACATTAAAGCTATATAAAAGGACACCGGCATTCACCAGTTGGCGCAACAAAGCACTGGGTAATTCGTAGTAAAAATCAGTTCATTTTCGATGAAATTTGAATTCTGGCTTCCAAATCCGAAAATTATCATCAAACGAGTCATCGAATAGATCCGCTTTCTCACTCAGTTTATGACAAAGAATTTACTGAGAATTGATGGTTTACTCATGAGAAAAGTTGATTCGAAATGTAGAAGGAAATAGAAGTGCGGTGACCCAGTGACGCAAGCGATCTTGGCGGATCATCGCTTGCCACTGTAGCGTTGCCGATATCCCATTAAATTTAATACAGTTGAATTCGGTAACCTCTTTATTGTACTAAATACACCCTTTCGGGTCGAGGTGTAGAGAATGATATTTACAAAATATACCATGGCATTACAGGATTATCATAGTATATGAAGTTTTGTAACAATAAAAGCATCATATAGAAATGTTTACGCTTTACACGTTTAGGATTGATTAACAACGTCGATTCGACCACCGCGTACGATAATCAAATTCTACGATTGTTACTTGTAATGATGTTAGGGCCAACTAGACACGTCTGACCCGGCCACGTGCGCCATGTTTACTAGCGTACGTAGGTATGTTATCAAATTTCGTTCGAATCGATATGACAATTTCTTCCCTTCCAATGA
Organism: Tubulanus polymorphus; assembly: GCF_964204645.1. NCBI lineage: Eukaryota > Metazoa > Nemertea > Palaeonemertea > Tubulaniformes > Tubulanidae > Tubulanus > Tubulanus polymorphus. Next base: position 8,991,223 of record NC_134029.1, on the reverse strand, counting down.
CCCATCGTGGGGGAATTATTAGAGGTAACCTGGCATGTAATCAAAGGCTACGTCAAAAGCCAAGTTGACATAGACATAGAGTTCAAGCCGTTCATTACGAGGGCATTTCGATCATCCATGCTTCCAGGATCCGAACTAAAGATACAAGTTGTAACGCAAGATGAACCGTGTGTATACGTATGTCAAAGATTTAAACCTTTGTATTGCTAACACGACGATTTATTCCCGTTAGCGTAGGTAACAGGTACTGTTAAACACGCATAATTTCTTCACTTACGTACAAGCATTATTTGAATTGATATCTATTTGAAAAGAATCCATAATCCAATTGATCTCTTGTTACTGGCGCTGGATGTGTCTTAAACCGATATACCTCCAAGTCTGGCTAATTGATGGATGCTCAATCACATATAACAAGATCAATGTCAGCCACACACATTCTACAAGTGAATACATGGACGTATGTATAAATTTTCAATATATGTTATTGTATCATATTCGCGCTATATTATGTTGCTCTGGTTGGGTGCGTTCGAGCGAAAGTTAATCAGAGTTATTCCGTGCCTTTAAACATAACCTTTAATTATCGATTTTCAATATGAACGCAACACTACGTGAATATGCAACTCATTTCCACGTCTAAGTCACACGTTAGTTTTTTCTGGATTTATCAATCCCAGCCCGTGTGTATAAGAACAGTTCATTGAAAAAGCGTTTATTACCGTCATTATAGGATTTGGCGAACATTCGCGTAAATTGGTTATCCTCTTATCGACCGTAGCGGCGACCGACTGTCGAGCATTCACCCGTCCAATAATGACTATATATATATATTTTTTTTTTAAATCCAGTACTGGCAACAGTTGGTTGGCATCGCCATTAAGGCCGACGAAAATGACAAACATGTTTTCATTTTTGAAGTCACAGCTTCTTGACACGTAATTTCTCTCGGTCACCGCATTACTCGACCTTGACCTTCAGATACTTAAACGCGATTGTCTGGGTTTCTTTTCTGTAATTCGTCGTCGTAATTGACTTTCTCTTGTTTATACGGACGGTGAGCGTTTAGCATCATCGATTTTGTCTTTATGTTTTACCCGGTGAAGGTTTATTTAGAATAGTCGACACACTGTCTTTGATGAAAACTGTGACTTCCCCGATAAAAACGCTCCTCTTCTACTTAAGTCTGCTTGGTGACACTAAAGATGACGTGAATAGGTTGTAATCATTTAAAAAAACGAAAACATAACGCTTTCTTTGATCCTGGATTTGAATCTAAATGAGGCGTTCTTATGCTAATAGCTAATAAAACTGGCTCTGGGATTTCTCGAATTTTCACCTTGCGGCTTTGGTTTTGCCGATGTTGTGGAACCCATAACGGCCATTAATGCTGTTCGCAAACACGATAAATCTGTCTAAACATCAGTTAGCCTGTGATGTGCCCTTTGAGACGTAGCTTTTGCAAAGCGCAAGTTAGACTTTGATTCAGGGCACCATTTGCGCGTAATCCAACCAGCCAGTCTAACGCTGAACGGTACTAAAACGTAAAAATATGAATGTAGATATGTTCCATCTCGTCACGTATAACCAGAAACGCATAAATGCCCCAACGGCAGAGCGAGGAACTACACCGTTGACGTGCAAAAGTTTCACCAGAATCGTTTTAGTTTCCCCCTGTAAAGCTCTATATAAGCTGACTAATGGGGAAATGACATTGGCTGACAACCGGGTAAGATCGTTTTCCGTTGTAACTGATATTTTTTCTTTGTCTCGGTGGTTTTCAGCCGATTAGCGCATCATTTTTCATTGGAAATAACACCCGACGAAAGAAGTGCAAGGTAAAATGTGACAGGTTTGTCGATCCAGCCAATATTTGCGTCCTTTAAAAAGGTATTTGTTCATCGTTGTCGTAACGGAATAGGTTAAATATATCACAGTTAAAGGGTACTTGTATCCCATTCGTGACGAAATCAATTCAGACAAAAAATACTCCCGTATAGAGTAGTTCGCTGAGCTGAAATACACCCAGACTTTATGGGTCCATAAATGCGTTTTAGAAGTTCTGAATTAAAATTCCCTGGTAACTATATAAAGCTAGGAACTTCACTTCATAAGCAAATCTGTTATTAAGATTAATCATTTTCAGTTGCAAGAAAATGAGAAGAAAATGCTCTAAAATCTTTATAGCATAAATCTTTATATAAATCATTCATAAAATGGGAGTAGGACATGTTCTTTAGATAGATTCGCTATCAACATCCTATTTCTCTTTTTAAATTTTCTTTTGAATTGATCCTGAAAATATGGATTGACCCTGTTTATTATTTGATTGGTAGATTTTGTTTGATTTAGTGTCACTTATAAACCCGCCAATTCTGCCGGGAGCGAAACAGGGGGTTTGATTTTGAAATCGGAAATTGAAGTACACATAATAGTTGTGTGATCAGCGGTCGAATTTACGGATGATTGTTTAAATTGAAGTACACAATTGGGAAACTCGATTCCAGTTCATTCAAACAATATTTCAACCAGTCTGAGCCGGCAAGTGACAAATTGGGGTACCACTGGGCCCAGTTGAACAATCATATCAATGCAATATATATGCATGCATTATGTTAAAAAAAGCTTTAAGAATTAGCCGTATTAGCCATAGAACAGAATTGGGCTTTTTAGTTGGACAAGATGAGGTTTTGTGACGTCATGTGCACGAATTGTCTTTCTTTGTCCGTATACATTTTATACATCCCTCGATTTTCGAGATAAAATCACTTCTTCGCGCACAGCCCCTCGTGAATTCATATTGTAAACGGACGACTGCGATAGTCAGAAAACACGATAATATGGACAATTAGGTACCCATCATTGGTCTCAACTCACTAATAAATAATTCACTTGATCGCAACGGTAACTGGATCTATTAGACGGTGTATGGTGCTCCGTGTGATGCGGGATGACATCCCGGTATATCCGCTTGCTGTCCATATTACTTAACGCCAACTGCCATAGAACGCGTGTCCTCGGGGGGTTTTAGATATAAGGATTAGGATTTGTAACCGAACCCTACTGCTAATGCACTGAAACGCCGCTCAATAGGCTTTTTGTTCTCGCACACTTCGACAGAAATGACCAATTAATTCGAATTAATTCTCAAGCCACATATTTTGGTGAAGCGACATCGTTACGACGTTCTCGAAGGACGGCGAGTTTCCGTCCCCTTTCGTGGCTTCGATTATTGCCGTGTGCATCTAATGAATGAAATTATACTCGATGGTCGTCGATTTTGTTTGTTAGGCAACCGAGGTCCGACGGAACAGCGGCACGCTTCTTGCTTGAGTTCTTTCGATGATGGCAATTTCTGAAAAACGCACATCATCATTACTCGGTGGGTAATATAGCAAAACGATTTAATGTGTCCCGAGGACACAAATGAACAAAGGTATATACATGTATATATAAGAAGTTCAACACTGCAAGAAACTTTTCCAGGTGTGATCCTGTTGGGTGGAGGGACTGAATGCTGAGTCGAGAATCCTGTTTCAAGAAAATACATAAAATCATCACTTTGATCATTGAACATTTTTAATGATTTCAATACCAGCGGAAGCCGTAACCCGATTCTAAAGTACAGTTATCTCAAAACACAAATACGCAAACAACGGTTTCTAAGATTAGAATGGCAGGAAATTAGGTCAGTTGTTTCATGTTCACGTTCTTAAACGATCAAAACGCCTTGTAACTAGCGCACTTGGTGACTGAAATACTAATCTTTTTCTGTTAGGTATTAATTTGTCTCTTATTCGCACGTAACTACCATAGAATCCACAAAATACATCTCGATATGAATTGATAGCAAATTAGCTTCATATGCGGCTAATTTGCAGAAGCAAGACCGTACCGAGAGCAATCGGGATACCTCGGATGATTCTAGCTCTTGATGAAAATCCTGTCTCCTGTCACTGGCTCATACCAATTTCACTCTATCGTGTTAGAGGAGTGGTCCTCGCACGTTGAACTAGTGGCTTAAATTGTGGCGCTGACTCAAAATGCGGGCCAAATCAAAAGAAAATCAGACATATACGTAGCAATTACTTTCAGAAAAACCTCTAGTTGAAATCTTGGAGATTAAACGATGTAATTGAGATGATAATTTTTCGTTTAAGAATTCGTTAAAACTGGACGAGTTGTTATTCAATTGATTTAGTAGACATCACATCAGCACATTTTGATGACGTTAGTATGTGGTAAACTATAAGCGTAAACATCACGGTCAAGGTCGAGAAAATTCTTTAATTAAATTGTCGGTGAATATTCACCATGTAGTGCTACATGTTTCTCCGAAGAGACTGAATACATCCAGCAAACACAGAATCTACCATTTTAATTTGAGCTCCAGAGAACCCTTCATCTTGACGCCTGGCCGTTTAAACTGTAATTGCAAAGCGTCGATGAAATTATTTTGACGCAGGCTGACGATGCAGCTACGACTGGTAACTCTGCTTGATTTCGACCCTGCACGGAATATATCGTCACCCTCTTCATTGTACGGAAGTTTGTTTGCAGTTCAAACTTTATTACGCAGTCTTAAATTTCGCGACTGATGGAAGTGCTTCAAGTTGTCATCGAATTACACCGTTTGACACTCAAATGCCAATCGAAAACTGCCTCTTTTGTCATCCGGGTTTATCTAGTGATTTAGGCCTTTCTTTCTAAATATTTCGCTCCCAAAAATAAACTTCTGCAGCGGAACTCAGTTATGTACATCTAGTTTACTATCCAGTTTGCTTCGCAAAAACACAATCCATTCGCTTCTTAGAAAAAACGCTGTGCTCAAATACGGTCGATATTCGCAAAGACCGGATGGAAAATAACCCGAGATGATATGAATTCGTTTTATCCCCTGCTGTGTAACCAGCATCCATTATCGAATAGTCGACGTACTTTTAATACGGTTCACTTTTAAAGTGGTAATCAATTATCATTCCGTATATACATAGCGTGTCTTCACCAAACGAAGACACGCTACGTTCTGTGGACGGGCTGTTCACGGCGTCATTCAGGCGGTTTTTCCATGTTACCACAACTGGAATATTCGAATGCGTTGAAGTTTGGTCAGGGTCTCACTCTGGGCCCAGTTTGATTGACTGGTATCTACTTTAACCCGGGGTTAAACCGATTGGGTTAACTGAATTGAGTTAACCCTGGGTTAAAGTTAATACCAGTCTATAAAACTGACTCCTGGTGTATAGGGTCAGTTCCAATCAGGATTTAATCAACTAATGAAACCTATGGTAGATAGAGATTTTACTGAGAGAGCTATTAAATTTGTTGCTCCTGCACATTGGAATGTTCTGCTTTGTCGTATCAGATCTACAGTCGAAACTTTTAAATCAAACCTGAAAACATCTTTTTAAAAGAACCCATCTTGATATTTTGAACAACTTTAGTAATCTTAATGTTACGTATATGTATTTCATCGAGAATTGCATTCTTGATTTTCCATTTTCTTATCTTACGTAAAGTGTAAAGATTACTTTGTAGATATTGCGCTATATGAAGAAAAAAAATTATCAATAATATCAATTATCATAGATACAACACATCAGCGCTCATGCTTAAACAGGCCGACCAACGCCCACCTTAATGGTCGTAGAGCTGCGTTCTCAAGTTCGCCCGGTCATCACTATCAGTCAGTACCCATGGAATTTACGAGAAACTTTCTCAATCCGATCTCCATACGCACTTTCCCTCGGCGCTCATGCTAAAAGATCATATTGCAGCCGAAATTGAACCGTTACGTCACGCGGTCGAAATTAATTGAAATTAAGAAAAAAACAGATTTAAGAAATATATCATTAGTCGAAACTGCAACGTTTCGTTTCGTATGCAAGTTTGCGCCGCCATCAAATCCAATGAATATGAATAAAAGTACGTAGACGAGAAGGAATGAATAGCGTATAGAAACAAAACAATACAGAAACGATATATGATCTAACTTATACGGAAGATCATTGCGAAACATCGGGTTATTAAAAAAAATCATATGGTCGCAATCGACGCAGTATAGTTTGCAACCGAAATATAAATGTATATCCACTTTTTGCAGTAATAAAACGAGTAATCAATTTCAATAGTGGCATTCTGAGTCATTTGTAATCTATGCGTCATTCGCCACGGATCTTATATGATATATTCGCATTTCTTTATTGCATTATCTATAAACATATTCTACTCGTATTAAGTGTGACGATCTATCACCAAAAAAACATCGTCATTAAGAAAAGACAATTCTTCGTAGTATCGTTTTTTATCATTGAATACGGTCATATCAATGTTCTAATAAAAAATGTGATAAAAACCTAATAAAGAGTATAGCTGTATCATTAAATTGTTTTGATTGATTATCGTGGACTTATACGTGATGTGTCGTTGTCATAAGATCACTCATTTCGATACGATCGGGCAAGTTTGTGCAGTGTTGCTTAATATCATAGCTTGTTCTATAATTTCGGGGTTTTCGTCCGTTAATCGTTTAGCCTATAACGGCGGTGAGCTAAACTAGGCGCAGTTGTATTCGAAACATTCTAGAGCAATTAGCAAGAAGAATAAGTAATATCCTCGTAGAGTATCGATTATAGACAATATTGGATGTTTTTGCTCAAAAGGGATGAATTACTTGGAGATGCGGGAGTTGATAAATAACTATCTTACGTACTTCATAGCAGGGGTGGATCCAGAAATTTGAGGGGTGCAGTGTTTTCCCAGATATTAATTAATTTTTAAAATTGTAATGAAAGATGCATTCATAAAAATTTGTGCATTACCTTAACAGTAATTTCTGGCAGACGCCGAAACAGCAATGGATAAAGATGAATTACGGTTATAGTTTCATCGTTTATATGAGTGAAATCACTATCAGAACAATATTCGAACACGAAGCGAGTGGGGTTTGTTGAGTCCCCCTAAACACCCCCTTGGATCCATCCCTGATAAGTAGAAACTTTCAAATTTTCAATTATTTCTGGAGAGGGATAATACGCCTCGGCGATGAGAGTAACTTCATATGTAATTGATATTCAATATCGAATAGTTCAATAGACTTTCTATTGCGTATAAAATTCACACTGTATAGAATTCCGGCGATGCTTAGAAGAGACACGCGTATAGTTAGCAGTTTTTTCAAGCATCCCCCAAAAATGAAAAGGTATCCTCACAAATTATCCAGCTTATATCCACTCTGCGGGTATCCACTTTCATCCGAGTCTAATCTCGATCATGAAAGAAACTCGGCGTAATCTTGCGGGGATTAATTCCAAGTTGTTCATTTATTTGAAATAATCCAAGGTGTATCGTTACTTCTTCTCCTGATCAATTCGTCTAATCATATTTTTCTGCCATTTCCTTTATTACAGCTCTCTACGCCAGAACGAGCGGATCCCAGCATGAGCATGCGCGGCTAGGTAAGTTAAACAATGAGCGATTGTTTCCAAAAAGCGAAGACGTCGTTTAAGAAACATCGTTTTTGATCGCTGCGTGCGATGCGAGAGTTGCTAAACAAGAAACTACTTTACTTTTCTCACAATTTGGTGCCGTAAAGGCTTGTTTCGATATGTTTCTTGTTTTTTTTTGAGTACGAAAGCGGGCGAATGCATAAACATAGAAATGCGTAAAAAATGGTTTCTTGTTTCGAAGTTTTTCTCGCTCTATGCGCGCATACTGGTCTCTAGAGAATTGAAACAGCAGAAGCCTCTCATTATAGACTTGGTTTCGACGAATGTTATAATCATGTAATAATTGGGAAAAGATACCTGTTACGTTATCAGTCACATATAGTAGAGTTTTGCGCGGATTGTATTTTCACACGAAACCGTCGACCTAATATGGTAATTTTGCACGATATATTTTGCTCAAAGAGTATCATCGCACGTAAGACGTAATGGTGTACATATAATGCAGCATCAAACCGACGAACCAGAGGAGGCACGTCCATTTCTAAATGTGATACGTATATTCCATGATAACAAATCTCACGCTTAATGGATGAAATGTTTAATTGGATTCGATTGATTCGGACGTTGCGGAATGTACGAAGGCTTTAAATAACAGCCGTCTGACTATTACCGGAGATATTTCAACAATCCTTAAACTTTAACTTGCTGAGCTTGAAACTGTTTACACGGATCGTGCTGTTTGAAGGTTCCCCATGCAGCCAGACGTGATGTCTCAGTCGGGACCAGTTCGGTGCTTATAAAGGTTTTACAGAGGAAACATAATCTGATTTATTTTCATCGTTATGTCATTCAAGATTAATTCTAATATAGATAGGAATACACATTGTTTTTACGTACATGAAATGAGGGACACAGTGCAAGCCTAGGGCTGTTCTTATAATTAATAAGGCACTGTGCCCACGTGCATAATGTGCAAGGTGCAATACAAATAGATACATGTATGTTAAAACAATGAGTATACATATCTGTTAAATAATCTTGTATGGCATAACGATGAAAATAAATTATATCATATTGTATTATAACAAGCTATTTTTGAGTTGTGGCCGATTTCTTTTATCATCGATAAAGAATTTGATATCAGTTCGGGCATCGCAAGTGTTTTCGTATAAGTAAGGTGAACAGTTTGATCATTTCGCCATTCTATATATACATCCAGTCGCCTTTTACTTTCGTGTCTCAAAAACGTACGAACAGACGATTTGATACAGACCAAGTTGCTAGTAACATGCATCACAACAGACACCATCAATTGATTTGCTTCTTCGGTACATAGTGGATTCAGTGGAACCCATGGAAAAAGAAATCGTTAGGAGCCGAAATAACAGAGACCGCAAACCGAGCCGGCGGAAATTAGCCTTCCTTCCAAGCGAGCTCGTCTGATCGACTGTATATATAACGCACGTCATGTAATTAACGTGACTAGACGCACACCAGTCATATATATGTAGATACGAGAGAGTTTGCTTTGAAAATAATTGATATTCGAATATCGCCGGATTTCGAACAAGTTTGTGTTCTCGGTCGATTTGCAATCTACGAGGTTTTTAACTTAATATGGACCAATAATAAATGCATATAATTTTGTCCGGAATTCAGCGGACTATATAGGGCCGACAGTTCGATGGTTATCATGATGCCATGATTATAAGATAAAAACATACTATATGTACATGTTAAAAGAATTTGAAAATCGAGAATTTATTAATTCAGGAAATCTAAAATATAAAATACACGACGTTTCGATCTCACCCTAGAGATCATCGTCAGGTTGAGATCGAAACGTCGTGTATTTTGTATTTCAGATTTTTTGAATTAATTAATTCTCGATTTTAAAATTCTTTTGATTTGTACTTAGTGGGTTTCATCTTATTATGCGTTCACCACGTTTGAGTGTGGTTATTGTACTATTGATACCTTGATTGTTTCTCCGTTCTACTGAACTAAATAGTCGACTGGGCCGGCCACCTATCTACCCTGAACATACCTTTTTAAAACATCATGATCAAGCAAACCATAACAGACCCAGCAGCTACAATGCATATAGAAATGAACGGATAACACATTTTATTTTGGTTTGATAATGACCCGGCCGATAAGGAGGAGCAAGGTATCATCTTTTTCGCCTAACAACCAAAGGTGTATGCTATCATAGTATTCAGGCTATCCGCTGGTCAACCTCAACCAACTTTTGTTGATTATAAGTCCTAACGGCCTGCGATTTTTACGGATGATCTACATTTATCTTGAACACACTTCTATACATCTGTGAGTAAGAGTAAAATGATAATAGAGATTCCTCTATTCTTCTAGATTTTAACTCTAGAGTCAAATCTAAACTGCCGAACCGAATCCTGAGTGTTTCATGTTTCGTAAAGCAAGTTAGTACCAAAGTGTTAGGCCTATGGCTATCGGATCGATCTATAGCATGTTACTCCGTCTATCGAAAACCATCAGATGCATATGGATGGATTCGGCTTTGTTTTAGCAAAGGGCCATACATTGACCCACGCGTTCTAGAGCTATCTGCTTGCCATTCAGAGAATGATTACTCCAGGGTTAATGTAAGAAGCAGTTAAGTCGCTTCAGTCATACGTACGATGTATCCAGCTATAATCAACGGGTCAACGAGAACACTTTCGACTGTGTCAACAACGCGCAGTTCTCAAACCATTCGGATCCATAGTCGCGATTGGCGAGCGAGATGAATTCATAGTATAGGCGCGCACAACTAAAAATCGAATCGATATCTCGCGCCTCTGCGGGTCTGGTACTTCCCCGGAGTTTCTACCATTATTTATAAACAAATTTCCCGCAGCAGATCATCCGCAGCTATCGCTCTCACAAAAGTGAAATCATCACCTCCGTTGGAACTCGAATTCTTTACGCAAGACTTTCTGAGTCATATTCCCGTCATAATCTCAAATATCTGCCTTGAACCCCGACCGTATCGCCGAACCATCGTGATCGTTTTCTGAATCGCGATCGTAAACATATTTTGGATTCTTGCAACAAAAAAGAAACCTAGAGATCCTGACGATGATCTCTAGTGAGAGTTCGAAAACTTGTGTTATTTTGATTTTTGATTGGATAAATTCTTAATTTTAAAACTTTTAAATCTGTAGTGCTTTTTATCGTATCATTGTTACTTGTTATCTTACTATTGTTATCATATTGATTAGCAGGGCAAAGTCTCTGGAATTTCATAATTCTTCGCCCATGTATATAAACGCGAGCTTTCGCTTCTGTATCTATCGCTTGAAAAAAAAGTCCAGACAGAAACGTCGTGCGATTCTACCAATCGATCGCGTGCGGTTCAAAAGCCCCGCTTAAGCCACTGCACGCGGACTGACGCTAAAGCGCCAGCCTTTTGCGTATGCGAGACAATAAACTAGTTTCGGAATCCAGTTGAGTAGCTGGCTTACCGATAGAGCCAGTTTCACTTCCCTGCCTTCGGGCCTTGCTTATAATTCCCGTCGAAGTGTATCAGCGTAGAAGAAACAATGAAAACCGATGCGAATAAAATCGATCGATATTTTGTGACTACACAACGTCGTTGAATATGCCTTAGTTCCGTTTTCCGAAACACATTCGATTATAGAATTTGAAGCGAATATGTTTTTGCTCTAGGCAACGACGAACGGGTCCCCTACGTCAAGATTCATTAATCCCTAAACGGCCAAATACATCTACTCAAGATCATTTCGTTAATTAGTGTGGTAACGGGTCTATTTGATATATCTAGTGATATTGTCGTCGAAACCGCATATCTCTTTGTTTCGAATTGATTTGTATGCATCGGATGCGTCTAATGGAGTCGAAAGCACAATTCTAAGTACTCGTTGTATAGACCGAAACGGCCCGTGCCGTAAATACCAATGGTTCAGTTTCAGAAAGATCGGCTTGGATGTTACTGCACGAATAGCATCCGAAATGCATGCGAGATCAAGGGCGGATCCAAGTAGGGAGGTTTAGGTGGTTTCCGTGGTCGAAAATTTTCTGACAGTGATATCATATCATATTAATGATAAAACTAACAAATACAATTCAAAATGTCATCGACATCTGCCGGAAATTACAGTCGGTAATGCACACTTTTTTTAAACATTGTATCGTCAAATTCCAGGGGAATGTATTTTTTTCATTGTAATATGAAAACGAATTACATCTTGATTCCTCTGCTCAAATTCCTGGATCTGCCCCTGGAGACTGGAGATCGTGTAGTGCCCCGTAATAGAGAGGTTTTTCAACCGTACGTTTACGACGACGGTCAAGATTATGGTCGATAGTCGTAATCATATTCGTATATTTGGATTTCAGCGAGAGTTCGAAACGATAGTGGCCCGATAGAGCCAGTTAAATCTGTATATCTATAGTTGGTTTCTATCTTTTTATCTGTTCTTCGCATCATAGTGTATTCTACTATCGATTACAACTCATTGATGATCTGATGATTATCTCCACAAATATCTATCTTACATTTATTTCACCATTCAATTGATACATTTTCTGCTTTTTCTGATGTCAATGCCCTGCTTCCATACACGTTACCATCCTCCCCCGGCAGGGATTCGAACCTGATGGCATCGAAATTGCCACGGCACGAAACCCTGCCATAATCGACCGTGTGCGCAGATACATGCACAGTTCAGATGATGTGATTTTTAGCCAATCAGAAATCCCGTTTTATTTTAGCCCGGATTTTCCCATTTATAGTTCTTCCTTGAAATTTGCCTCAACGATTATACAACGAGCAATCTGATTGGTGCCGCCAGTTTTCGTTCGGAAAGCTGCGCATGTACCTGCGCACCCGGTCTACTGTAGCAGGGTTTCGTGCCGTGGCTGAGTGTAGCGATGCCATCAGGTTCGAGTCCCTGCAGAGGGAGGATGACACGTTACCAATACAATGAACTAGGGCTGACTTCGTTTGACAATAAGCAGCCATATGCAACACGTGTACTGTCTATTATGATCGTGTGATTGATCAAATAAACACGCTACAAGTTCACGACGGCACAACTTTGTCTTTTATCAATGACAGGTTTCTAGTCTATCACGAACTAACTAAAACGAACGATTCTACGACCGCCACTTAATATTTCCCCGGCGTGAAACATTACTATTTATTTCAGAATCGGCTATACCGGCTATAGAGGTTACACGATTGGACTTCAGGATAACACGGAATATTCAACGGATGCCTAATTTGATTTTTTGTATCGACCAACGGAGAGATTAAAAAACCGTTCGGTTATTACGAAATTCTTGTATCTCGCAAATCGAAATCGATAGTGTGATGGCTCTTATATGTTTTCCACACGTTATGCGACGAAATGACACGATTTCACGCGAAATGAACACCAGGCCTGAGCATCGAATAACTGATAGTAGCATTATTACATCGAGCTGTCAACGTGCCGTGAATCCTTTATGACAAACGACATCTTTTGTCGTCTATTCAACGCTCAATGAATTAGAATCTAATATTAACTCTTATCCTTCTGTTAGCTGTATAAAAATATACCGTATCCCTTGATCGATTCTCAATTTTACTTTCGTACATGCTTAAGTATCGACTTTCTTTTGTTCGTCGATTTGTTTGTGAATAATGAACCGGTGTGCTCTTGTTAAGCAATCTGCTGTCGTCATTGAGCAGGCGGAAGATGAAAAAAGTATTTTGCTTTATCAACGATGGATATATAAATGTATATCACGATCAATAACAGGGGCGGATCCAGGATCAACTGTAGCACTTTAATCTAAGATCATGATCCACGACGACTCCAAAAGTTATTGAAAATATTGCCTTTTTGTGCAATTTTTTAAGCAAGGCCAAGGGCAAGAAACTTTCACGACGGTAGCACGTGCCTCTGGTGTCACCGTCTGGATCCGAGCCTGAATAACTTAAAAATCCGATCGAGGATGTGTCAGGTTTTGTCAGCAAAATACGAAAGCATTATCTATTCATCTATAGATATCGTCTTTCTATAGACAATAATAGCTTTTTCTAAATCATGTTTCTTTTTTGATTATCACGGCTCTCTCTAATAATCGTCGATTAAAATGCGATTGGATCTTTTTCTTGGTGCCTTTGTTTACAGCAGGTTACCGGGCAAGCTGAATTGGGGAACAGACAGAATAGAGCTATCATAACAACGCACATGTATTTACGCATCCTCCTGCGGTAGGGATTCTGACGACGTCGCTAGACTCGGCCACGACACGAACCCTGTCACATGAGACCGGGTGCAACAGGTACATGTGCAGATTTGCCGCACGAAAGCTTGCGGCACCGATCAGATTGCTCGTTGTATATAGTCGCTGAGGCAAATTTCATAGATAAACTATAAATGGAAAAACCCGGGCAAGAAGGATAAAACAGGATTTCTAGTCGGCTAATAATGACATAATTTAAGCTGCGCAGAGGCTGGTGTGGCAGGGTTTCGTACCGTGGCGAATCTCGATGCCATCGGGTTCAAATCCCTGTTATTGGATCCTGGTAATAGAAATCAATCACGAATGTGTCTTTCCGCTCAAGGGAAAAGTACATTTCTGGGGCCCATGGACCGAAGTAAAATCAAATGAATCAAATAACAGGGTAAATCCCTATTTTTAAGATTTAAAAACACGACCCTGGATGTCCGGGGTATCCTGTATTAGATGCCGAAGTCCCCTTTTTATAGAACATCGGTTATACTTTTGTCGCTTCGTAATACCGACGGTCGCGATCGTTGAAGATGCACGCCTACTGCACATCCGGAAATCGCACGCTACGTTACATGCAGCGGATGTTCCTCGCGAAACGCTATGTCATAAATCATCATTTCACAGAAATTTACGGTTTCCGATAATTCGACCCAACCAACCGTAGTTAGTAGAAATAATTGACTCCCGTAATCAGAATGAAATATTCTATACGCACACTATATGCGACACCACACGAGAAGTCGATAGAGGATAGGTGCTCCAGACTCCTTGTCGCCGGGGCAGGGATATCGTAGTTCTGGGCCCAGTATCACAAAAAGATTTAACTCTTCAGTCGATTTAATTTTTCATTAATTCATTTTATCTTAAGTATATCGATTTAGGCCTTAATCGTGAAACTTTTTTGTGAAACTGGGCCCCAGAAATGAGGATTATCCAATAAAGTACAACGCTATTGTTGCGAAGGTGACTATCCACTGAGATATTCCCAATCAGCCGCTGGCCGGTTCTGGCAGGTTGGAAGATTGTTTTAACGCACCGGAAACGAAATTTTCAATTATGTACTTCGATTTGAAAAAAAAGTTCTTTTAATTCGACCGCCGATCAGTAAATTATATCTGTAATTCGATTTCCGATTTCAAAATCAAACTTACTGTTTCGCTCCCGGCAGGTGTAGCGGGTTTGGACACGAATTCGAAACAAATCAAACGAAATCTACCATTCAAATGAATATCAGGGACAATCCCTATTTTGAGATAATAAAGGATACGCCAGCTTGGCTCGTCAGAAATTGCTGGGTTTCCTCTGAGATTCCGAATACAATGAATAAAATCTTGTCATACGGACATAAAAAGATTAATCGAATTTCAACCATGCGTGATTTGCTTCATTTCTGGAACTGAAAAACCGATGATCCTGATCAGGGTTAATCTTATCGAAAATCAACTAATTTCGATTGACATTATGACGACACAGTCTGGTCGGACCCTCAGCTGTTGTATCAGTACGTTTTTGGGTTTGCCACAAAACGTTAGTTGTCCTTGAAAAGTATATTAAAACTCTTCTCGCTAATAAACGTTTTTACTGTTCATGATCCGCTGTCACCGTAAATCAGCCATATAAAATCTTTCCACTTCATTTAGCGCGGAAATAGATTTCTCTTCAGCGCGGGGTCGTTCGTTCTTGATATCTTGATTTGTCTAGAAAATCTAATTTGAGATTTACGAAGCGGACGAGATTTCGTTCTGTTCAGTTACGTAACTTTAAACCGGTGAACCAGTGTAGCCGAGATTTCAATCGGCGATCACGAAACAGTCGGAGGGATCTAACCGAAGTACAAGTTGCCGATCAGATAAGACAGCTCGAGTTGTACTCGTAAAACCATATTAAAGGCTAAATCGCTATGAATATAAGAGGATTACTGGTATTTACCGTAAACTGGGAGAAGCGGAGAGCTTCGATATTAAATTTTTTTTTCTCGAAAAAAATAACATTACAGCTACTGCGCATCGGAAAGGCTTCCATTGATGCCATATAATCGAATAGACGCATAATGAAACCAATTATAATTCTCACAGCGGAGAAGGTATCACTCTAGATTGTTGAGTAGGTTTTTTCGGATTTTGTATGAATAATCTTCGTACACGAATACGTTTAGCCGGGGAGGTGGGAAATACCTCCCTGGTTTAATGATCGAAGTCACTTTTGATGTTTTGAGAGCTTCGTATAGATTTTCTTCCTTGGACCTCGGCTTACACGTGCGATATGGGATAAGATAACTATGTCTGCTATCAGTCTATAGAAAACGAAATGTTCAAATACACGCAAAACGTAGTATGGACCCAATCTTATAATGCGGTACCCGCAACACGAGCAATCCCGCCAGGTGGCGTGACGAGCAGTAGGTCGACCGTTGTCAAAATTAGTTCATTTTTTACTTTGAACTGGATTTTCAGACTCCCCAATCGATATATTATCACGGCACCCACAACATATACAATACTTTCATTCTTCTACTCGGATATCGGTATAGTTTTCTTGAATGATGTTGATCAATTTAAGAGAAAAGTTCATTTAGATTGAATTGAAATGTAGAAAAAATCGAATGCGGACGATGTACAATGATGGTCCAGACTTTGCTCTTGTGCTCAGGGCCTTGCCTTGACGGTATATTAGCTAGAATACTTGACAGTTGTTCCATCGCCAGATTATCAGATGATCATCTTGATTTGACACGTACGGGTGGTAGCAGAATGATACCTGTTCAGGTCCCGACCATCTCGATGTGACGATAATGTCATTATATGCGACTCGTTCGTTTGTCATATTTCGTGCCAGCAAAAAACGTTAACAATCGACTTTTAATTGTGATTATCGAGGCATGTCAACTTCGTTTAAGTCTGATTGACGTCGACACGTTTTGTGTGGTTTATCTAGTGATCGGTATCGTTGCGCGTGAAATCTGATGTTTGCCACGAAGAAAACCGAGCAAAATTGACTGGTGACTTCATCGAAACACGTTTCAATTAAAAATGTTCTAATATTCGTGTCGTTTGAGTCGACGTCAAACGTCTTGTCATCCGGGGTTTTATATACATCACACGAATCGAGTTTCATTTTGTATTGGCGTGCTCAGGATGACAGGTCCGTAGATTATTGTAACGGAACGATACATGGCTCGAGGATAGAGTCACTCTGTTACGGTCGCCCGTTAAACCGACGATTATCACAATTTTTAGATTTTCTATCTTTTTCAAATTGGCCTAAACTCAAGCAAGTTTGGAAGCATTTGCATAATTTGAACGAAAAAAAAAATGAAAAAGTTTTACCAATGGGTGAATCTTTTGAAATCGATGCTCAAATTTTCTTAGTTAAAGCATATATGAATGGAACTTCGTCAATGGATTCGTTGGAACCCCCACCCTCCCCGAACCTCCCTCTAAATACGGACATGAGAAGCGGGATGAACTCTTCGACGATATGAGCAAAATATTCCTCATTAGAAACCTCGACATCTTCCCATTTGTAAGTCAAAAATGCTGGCTAATATTTAGACCGAGGGTTTACCTAATTCCATATCCACCTTCCCCGAGTAAATATTAAACTGGCTACATTGTTGTTAATTCTCTCTTTGATTGTTATTCTATGCACACACATAATCCATCATCTTTTTTGTGTACAATGTTTTATATCATCCACAATCGTGTACGATTTTATGATGTATATACATTGAATTGAATTGGATTGAATCCTATATACACGCACATTGATGTGTACGTCGTTACGTTACGTTGCGCGGTGGTTGAAAGTAGGAATAATTATTATCAGGATGTTACCGCGGCGTTGACGTCACCGAACGCTGTACGTTTTCTGTCAAATCGCTAGTGGTGCGTGCGTAAATAAATAAGTGTCGAAATTAATGCCTTTGAAATCACGGCTTATTACCATATTTCAAATAGGAATCTACCCAGGAGACGGTGAACGTATCAGACTCGTCACGTCGTATTAGTTTGTTTGATTGCTATATTTTACCCTTGGGTACAGGCGTCGTTGACCTGATAAGATTTGGGTCAATATGAATAATGATAATGAGGAGTGTTAAGGCCACAAGGGTATCTTTAATGCAGGCCTATTGGTAATTACATCTAAGCGCAGGCGATACACGAGGCTGGCGCGGTTTGCAATACGTTACGTAGAGGCGCGTTTCGAAAACGCCAATGCCGGCAATGATTCATAGGAGTGCGGTCAATAGATCTCCGGTTCGACTACAGCGGTCAGCGAATCAATCAACAAAATGTGCGCACTTTGCCTCCATTTGATTAGGCTTTTGTAGTTTACGGCAAACAAACGCTGTTATTTCAAGCCAGGCGCGAGAAAATGAGGTTCCATCGGTCACGATGATACCGTACCTTCCTGTTTAGTGCGCACGGGTTTATGATATGGTAACGTTTAAATTTGAGTCAATTTCTGTGGTAGAAAAAATGCTCCTCAAATGACTTTTTTAGATATCGATATCAGTCCCCGTAACGAGATCCTTTTTTTCTAATCAAGATACAAATCGTTTTGTAGGAAAAAAGAAAATCGTGTCTTGATCTCGTGCGATCGCATTTCGTCATACATGTCGCGAAGAACTACTTCGACAGGATAAACGAGACACAATTCTATCGAGATTTTGATACTTTGCTTGACAATCTCGATTTGGTTCATTATCTTACCAGATTATCGTATCAATACATATACGTGGGCGTGTTGGCATTCGTGAAATCTAATCAACCGAAGTCTGTGCTTTTAATGAGAATCTTTGTCACGGTATTTTGAAACGATCAGCGAACATTGGCACAATATTTCAATTCATCCCTCTTAAGCTCTTAGTGGTCACATATCCATGTGCTAAACTTAATATACCGGTATGTGTTTGTACTGTTTGTCTATTTCTTCCGTGTACGATTTCATAGTATGGAAGCTGATGTTGTATCGCTTAAGCAGCAACATAGAATAAATTGATTGATTGATTGATTGATTGGTTTAGAATCGTGTGGAAAATCATTTCATGTTAAATCCAAAATCCATCATCTCTGAATCCTAAAGCTTTTCAAGTGCGCTATTTTTAGCAAAACGCAGAATGCCCACACCAGCATTTAAAATCAGGGGTCGGTTTAATCATTGCCGTATATAAGCTATAGTTTATACGTCCATGGTTTAATAGACCGGCATTAATATTTAACTCAGGGATTAGCTCAATTAATTTTGGATTGAGTTAATCCCCAGGTTCAAGATAACACCAGTCTAAAACCGGGTCCCAGATGTTTGACTATATCTCATCTACCGTTTGACTCCGGCCTTATGTGCTAGAAATAGGTCTAAAATGCGTTTTTTGAATCTAAAGGCTCGTCGATTTTTCGTCGGGTAGTTGGTCCAACTTGAACATCGGTCTTATATTCAGACGAGAAATCAGCAGTTTCGCGTATCGATAAAAATGATAACCACTAGAGAAGAAGAACGATCGTCAACCGATATAGGAGTAGAACTTACCACTGCGAGTGGTAAGTTTTGCCTCATACAAATATACGTGTCATGTGTATATTTGGCCAGCAACAGACTGTTGACACAGACATAGACACCAAACCCTGCCGTATATTCATTTATAAAAAAGATCGTCAACCACTGGAAGTAGAACGATTTTTACCACTGCGAGTGGTGTAAGTTTTGCCTCATATAAATCTATGCGGCGTGCGTATATTTGGCCAGCAGCAGACTATTGACACAGAGATACACCAAACCCTCCCAGTCCGCGTAGGCAACTCGTTATTAGACGCCGACTTCCATAAAAAACGCAATATTCCGCAACGTTTTCCGAGAATCTGACCTTTTTGCAACGTATATCTCGGCCATGTCGACGATCGTGTCGGGCATAAGCATATTTACTCTTCCTCTCAGATGTCGCGAAAAATATGGCGGCGATCGTCACTTCCGAAAACGATTACGTGTTTCGTAAACGCTAGAGCATGTAGTATATATGTACTTATTTCCCGTGAAAACAAAAAAGAAAATAGAATTTATTTAGCTGTATTCTAATTGTATTCGTTTTGAATGTCAATTTTCAATTCATGACATTTTGCAGGGGCGGGTCTAGGATACGGTTGGGGTCCAGGGAAGTAAACAGGGACCATGTGAAATTTTACTGTAATGACGATGCAAGACGCATAACGGCATAGATGAAAATATGGCCAACGACCGTGAGGGGGTACTCGACGATGGTACTGTTTGGAAATTTTGAAAAGAATTTGGTGAGATTTCCATGAAGTTGAATCATGAAATCAATGACATAAATCACAAAATACAAAATAACTCAACCACAATCACAATACCATTGTATATTCATCATTTTGCATGAGAAAACGCCACTTCTGTTTATTTTATATTCACCTTAATTGAAAAATTGTCACTTAGTATTTCTAAGGATTTCTTTTGGGGACCGTCAAATTGAGGGGGGTCCGGACCCCCATGGACCCCCTCTAAATCCGCCCCTGTTTTGCACGTCCGATACGTTTCTCCGCATCTCGCTGAAACTTTCGGCCTTAAACGAAATCTGCACATTACGAAAAAGGGAAGATTTTGTAGATCAGATTTCCATATGTACAACACGGTCGGCTGGGATTTGTCTGGAATTACCAGAGGAGCTTGTACTCAATCAACAGTAGCTTTATCAATCGTATATAACCGTCTTTTCAGTAAGACCGACGCAGACCACATGTTCAACGAGATTATTCGATCAACGATAATCTTTGTCTGACCGCTGGGGAGATAAAAATACTTTTGCCGATCGATTTTCAAAAGACAAGCCGCCGCCTGCTGCACATTTCGCTCGATCACGTGACTGATTACTGCAAAACATCTTCTCGTTGGCGGCGTTCGTTTCAAGTTTCCTAATCAAGACACTGTGTATGATTTAGCGGACCACGGTGAATCTAATTGAAATATAACGCCATGTTTGGGCGTTATTTTTCGTAAATCATCGCCAACTATTTTATTACCTCTTCGACTGTTCGCAAGTAAGTCCGATGAATGTTGAAATGAAATTCTAACGGAAACAAAACCTCACCAAAAGCCTGTCTGAAAACCTGAGTGCTAACAAATGAACTTGTCGCGGTCTCAAACGGTTCGTACGTTTAAACGGGGCAACAAATTGCCTTATTCATATGTAACTGTCTTACACAAATTGGACTGTTATTGTTTAGGGATCCACGCCCCTTGATTCACCCGCGTCTGCATTTATTGGGGGCAATCAAATTAGAATTCGAGGAGGTCTATTATATTTATGATAACCAAATAAAACAACGCAAATCTAAGCATTCGTCGAATAAACTGAAACCCGACGATTTCACTAAGTCTAGGTCCGGGCCTCCGCACCGCAACGCACGAGAAGAGTGAGACCTAACGCCTATAAAGGAAAGTTGCGTCCGCGAGATTTATACTTGCGCAGAAACAAGGTAGGAAAAAACAGCTTCGAAACTTTCATATTAAAATGTACACACGATATGATTGATACGTATTCATTTAGAAGTTGAATTGAAGTATATATGATAGATGATATAGCAGGAACACATTAATCCTAGGTGTATCTAGAATTTGCCTTACGTATTCACATGACGACATAATATGAATACATTTTGCAAAAAATATCGAAATTTTGATTTATATATATGTCGATATGGTCGTTGTCTACATTTATAATCTCGCTACTGTTTGATGTAATTTTTCGATGTATAACTATGGAGGGGAAAACGCCGTTTCAATTTAAGGAAATCATTTATTCTCATTGCGAGGTTAATCATATCATATGCTTATATAATCGACTTGCTGAATATGAAGATAGAATATCTCGACTACCTGAATAGACGATTTTCTGTAGACTGGTAGATAGGAAAACGATTTAGAAAAAAAAATAGTTGGGGTTAGTAATAGTTATTGAAATTTCCAACCGAATGCGGGTTGGTGCATTTGATAACAAATAATTGTTATGGATTTGGATTCCGAGTCTGATGTGTATTCGTGAAAATATCTATGATTTTCTCAAAATGCGGTTAAAATTAATTGAGAACGCCGTCTTGTTGGACCAACCAATGATTTGCGAGGGCTTTGGGAGAACTAGCCCGAATGAAATTCTAACCCGCTCCTTATTTTCAATACGCTTCCTTGTGATACACATCCGATACGAGTATATTACATAGATTTTGATTCTAGTAATATTTGATCTATCGCGCATGATACTGATAAGATACTTATCTATATTAACGTTTCATTTCTCCGAATGTAATTTGAACATTAAATCAATAGTAATCATAAATCCTTAATTGTATCAGACTTACGCAGATACGTAGTTGTCTATATCTGGTTTAATTGCCAAGTCATTCGACATTCGTCACGCTATATGCGAAATGCCGCAAGTTCCAAGCGAGCGATGGTCAGATCAAACCGTACAGTTTGGCTCTCTAAGGGTGGCAATTTACCTCGGGGAAATGCCACCTGTTTGGTTCAGCAGGTGTAATTGCGATGTTTATTCGAATTAAACTGTCGACCCGGCTAACATTGGCAGTCTCATTTTCTTACAAAGATGTATTTTCGCACATAAATGTATCGGGCTTGTTTAGACAACTTTATATCGAAAAGCGTTAGAATTGTTGGACAACACTTTCACGGTCGCTATCGGTATACGATCGTTGCCCGATACACGCCGTATAAAAGATAATCTATTTTCACCGAATGAACCCGAAGTCATAAAACAATAAACTAATCCGCGATGCACACCGAAGAATTAAACAGTCCGTCTTATATCATCAAAATGTTCGCGCGCGCCACGCCGATAAATCGAAACATTGCACCGTGACACGCGTTTCATGAAAATAATCGAACTTCAGTTCATCGCGAGAAATGTAAACGAGATCGTCGCTCTCCTGTACTATAGATTTATGACCGCTGAGATAAAAGAATTAGATAGTCGTATTCCAGACGTAACCTATTCCCCTTGGTAATCGAAAACTGGCATTTCAAACAATTACGATCCGAGAACTGATATCATTTACCTATCATCATCGAGATGATATCCTTTTTTATCGGTATATCTTCAGCGGCAGCTGTTTTGCGATAATAGGACTATCGTTTCTTTGCCTAGCTAAGAAAAATGGACACAATCGATATCAATCGTTACGCGGCGAAAATTCCAATACGATTTCAGAAGATATTCGTTTCCCCCGTTTGTTGATAGTGCGGGGAGACATTTTTCAGGTTCTCGTAGAAAATTCCTCGCAGCGTCGTTGAAAAATATCTTCGTCGATTAAGTTGTGGCAATGATTAAAACGGCAAACTGGGAATTCTCGAAATATCTGTGAATGAATATTCTTCGTTAATAAGATTTACCACACGCGCGCTAGTGCCCTGTAGCAACTTCAGCATAGCGATGGACACTCGACAGCCGCGCACGAATCGCTCGTTCGCGTGCTTTTTTCCGCAAAGAAACATCCTCTCAAGAATAACTGGAATTTTCTGCTTGGTCGACGCTTTCGCCGCTTAGCTCGACGTCTATGTTGGGCCGACGTTAATCGATTGCTCCAAAGCCATTCGAAATATCGCAACGCCTTGTGTGACTGGTGTATACCTGCGGGATTAGCAGAGCGATAATTTGATACCGAAAGATATTTCGAGCGAGCAATTGATAATTTCTTAACCGAAAAAGAAACTTAACAATCGAAGATAACAACGACATTTCCTTCCTTTTCCTGACATGAATGATCGTACAGCACCCATGCAGTCAATGCTTGCGAGTAACTATGAGAAACTGATTGGTCCATCGTTTGACAAATGAATGCGTCAACATCAATTTATCGGCTGATCTGTATCGTTTCTGGTTGATTTCAAAAACGAGCGAAATTCCGATGCAGTTAAGTCGCTTTCTTCTGATCAAACAGGCATAAATACACATTCTCTAAAACAAGCACCCCATGAATATTAACTGATTTTCCCATGAAAAGTTGTATAGTGTACGTACGATATCATCTACAATAGTCCAGGGCGCATACTGGATTTTTATGAGGTGTCAAGCGCAGGGTTTTCCCAGGTATACTTTTTAAAAATATTTCAATGAAAAGATGCATTCATATGAATTAGTGCATTACCTACAGTTATAATCTAGCAGAAAGCAAAACAGCAATCGAAAAAGTTTTAAATTGTGGTTTCATCATTAACATGATTGATAACACTATAAGAAAATCGAACGCAGAGCAGGAGGTCGAGACCCCTCTTGGATCCACCCCTGTAGTTTGAACATCAAGGAATTTTGACTTTGGCATCGTGTTGTTTTTCAAAGCGATTTATTATTTGAATAAAATGGAAATAATATAAGTAATGCACTTTTCGGTTTGAAAATGACTTAACTAGTGAACAGACGGATTATTAAGACTGGTGTAAGCTCAGTTTCGTTCCCTTGCCCTTTTCAACCAGGCGGTCGATCGCTCGTCGAAGTGCCATCGATTCGCTGCGTTTTCATCGACCACAGTTCAAACGGACGACAATTCTTTGTTTATATCCCCTCCTCGAATTCCGCATCTGTGGCGCAAATATTGGAAGCACTTAAGTGTGTAAACATTTTGTTTGGTGTTTCTATCAAACATCGTCGAACGTCAAACATGTGCGACACTTTCTATAATTTGATACTATCTTTAGAGCGAACGATTGCGAGCGCACAATTCGTATAAGTTCGTTCATTCGTGCATTGCGCTTATCGAAACTTCATAGTCGATATCTCGGCCCGTTCTAGCTATTCTAATTTAACTTTCACTTTGTTGTCCGTTTGAAAATCCATTTCTTTTGTTTTTTATAAGCGTTTAATCGCTTTTGATGATATTTCATTTCGCGTATTTCAAAAGCGATGTATAATCTAAACGTTGCCGATTACAGATTTCTCCGCTGTCTTAGTAGGCCGATGATTTGGTACTTTAATGAGAAGTCGGGGTAAATACTAACTCCATTGTCAACTTCAATAAAAATAAACGAGTGGAACTTAACTCAGAACTCAGTGGACCTGGTTTCTTACCCGATTGTTAACCGTGAACTCGCTCATCGATTGAGGTTGAGAACACCACGGGGCCAGGTGCACGGCTGCAAAGAAAGGCTAGCACTAAAGATGGGCTACGACTGGTCTTAATTCCACAATCCGAACATTGACTGTGAAACTGGTCCCATGGAGTCATAATAAGTACCTGTTTTTTGCTTCTAAGACCAAACCGCGAGATCTTGCAATACAAGCAGTATACGTATATGCAGTGAAAGCTATACCGCAACTCGCCGAATATTGCGAAACGATCTTTTTAACTGGTCGTCTTTTCCATTTTCAAATTCATTGCGACGTTGATCGGTGATCTGGACGCGGATCCGAAGCATTTAATTGGATATCCGCCTTGATTAAGAGTGTATATATTTGAGATTGACGGTTGAACCGTGTTTCACCCGTCGGCTATGTGAGTCTAGTGTCGGTACGTTACCGATTCGCGATATTCGAGCGCGGTGTATAGCTCGTAGACTGTGCGACATTAATTAAATCTAACCGCATGTCGTTGATGGCTTCTAGATAATCCTATTAATGAGAACGGGCAGCATTACAACTAGCAAACTGGCCAATCTAATAATCGCAAATTTCATCTATCTGCTCGTACGCTGCTCGGTAGACGCTATACGTTATTTACTTCAATTACGTAAATGAAGCAAACCACTCGTAGAGACGAGACCAGGCATCTCAGACCAGTATTTAACGCAGCTGCGATATCGTGGCGTTTGTCTAATAGAGCGCTATATCTTCAGCGTGATACCTTGGCTGAAATCCGTCAGCCCGATAATCAATTCGATTATCCCAATGTTCTAAGAAGTCTCTCCGTTGCCGAATTAGTAGCCAAACGACCTAGTGTTTCGTTAAAACTCGAAATGAACCGTTTCGAACTGCTTTTTTACGCAAAAAATACACTGTGTATTTTTGCACCGTCTCCTGCCCTTTGAAGATTATCCACGCTAAGTAAGTGCGTGCATTATCACTTCGCTTGGATACTTGAACAACCACCAGTTTTCAGACTTCGAGACACTTGGCAAACCGCAAGGAACATAAATGGAACGAGAAGTTGCAGAATTCGACAGAAAAATACTTTTGACGAAGATACGTGTGATTTCCAAGGCAAATACTTGACGGATTTATCTTTCGTTTCATGACCATAAAATGCGAGCTGCCCGCTAGCAAATACTAAAACTGGCAAATTTGTAGATCAAGAAATATCCGATGGTTTGTTCGAATTAGATCTTTGAAATTCAATTTCATCTCAGACATCATTTTAATTCTGATTGTTTCTGAAACCCGAAGTGTTTCGCTACGGATCGGCTGGTGGCTTATCGGAATATTGTGTTATTCGTGCTGCTGGAATCGATCGTTTCATTCTTGGCATCGTGAATGAATGACTTGCCGCGCGTATTGTGCGTGCTTGATTAATATTTATCGCAAATACCCATCCTCAAATTCAAATTCTATTTGCACTGCCATTAGTATCAAATATTAAAAATAAAACATCTGATCATCCATTGTTCTATTGAAACTTGGTTTCATCGATATTTAACTGTACGGGTCTCCATCCCGGCAAAACCATTATTAATAATTTGGCATATGCGACAGCGCGCTTGTCACGC
Source organism: Tubulanus polymorphus (assembly GCF_964204645.1). NCBI lineage: Eukaryota > Metazoa > Nemertea > Palaeonemertea > Tubulaniformes > Tubulanidae > Tubulanus > Tubulanus polymorphus. The sequence continues at coordinate 8,964,791 of NC_134029.1, read as the reverse complement.
AATTTGACAAACTGAAATTTTATATACGTATGTATATGTATATACACGCAAGTTCGGCCTCGTCAACAGACAGCTTCCGATACGTACGACGAACATTGCAATATTGAGATGTAAACGCCGACAGCTGTTCTCTTTTGATTTTCATTCGGCACGAAACCGCGGCTGTCAGTACCGAGATACCGTATATCTAAGGTACCGGTCTACGGGGCAGTCCAAAAATGCGAGCTCATATACTTCTACTTATCAGAATTCTTCAATATTCAAATGGATGGTTAAGAAATTCATTTAGAAGGAAAGTGAACCCAAAATCTCATGGTGATTTGTTTCGATAGGTGAAAGTATAAGGTTGCGTTTTTGGACCACGACCCTGTATAACTGTAGTTGTTGATTAGGGTAATAAGACGGAAATGTGGGTATACCAGAATGGCCGAATTCTCTATCTTTCTCAAAAGATTCGTTTTAGAGCGCTAAAACAGGAATTCCACCACCCACTTCGACCCGTAAGCAAAAATGGCGGAGTTTTCTTATCAGTTTTGGTGCGCCAGAACAAAAAATTTAACAAAAGCAGATTCAGAAAATCTAAAAAGAAACGCTAATTCTTAATGTTTTGGCGTTCTAGCTCAACCGATTTGTAGATTTGCAAAGAAGATTTCTTAAGTCACTTCGCCCAATCGGATTATCGTCCTAACACAGAAAGGACGTTTTTTTCGAAGTGATATTGGAAAGATGTCCACCGAAACCTCTCCGCACCTGGATTCCAACTTGTACATTCTCGATTGGCTTTGGAACGTGCTGTGTACTTCGGATTCTGCGCTTGCCTCATTTTTTTTCTGCGCGCGTTGCTCGACTTGATTACGTCACGCAAAGCACGGTCGCTGCACATGAAAGCGCTCCTCGCAAACCCACACGTTTGTTAGTGATTAAATTTCTTACTCCGGCTCGCAATACAAAGGCCGTCGATTGTTAGGAACAAAAGGCTTCGCAAGTGCCTTTTTCGTCGGCTGCGATGGGAAGTATAGTTAACTATACGGAACGGTAGCCAACGGCGTTAAGTAATCTTATTTCAACGTATTCCGATAACTTCAATTTATAGGAACACTATACGCCGACTAAGCGTGACAATTCTTTTTATTTCCTCCTCTTTTCTTGCACTATTTCTCTAAGAATGTCTCCATCGGCAGTGTATTTGTTGTTTATTAATTAAATAGCCAGCAGGCTCTGTTATTGACTTAACGTCGATTCTAATTTAATTTCCGACCAAATTGGATTCACAGGTTGTGGAAAAAGCCACTGCGGGGCGCAATCAAAATGCTTCGTTGAATGCGAGCGGGTTATGGAAATACGTCGAGTAAATTGAGTTTATGAGAGCACAAAAAAAGTTTTCGTCAACGGTGGTTTTCTTTGTGCCTATTCAAACTGTGGTTATTTCTATATACACTCGAGATTTTATTCACCACGAGAAGGTTTCATTGGAAAAGGCTGTGACGGTATTCCAAAAAGCTTCGTCGATGAATTTTTACTTAGTGATTATAACGGCCGGATTCGGCTTGGTCTTTTTTATGACCTGGTTATTACGAACTATTAGGCAAAACTTTTTTTTTCAAAAATGCTTCAGATATTTCTAACAATTTAGTACGTAAACTAAACTAAAACACACACTAAATCAATTATGAGTGATTGCATCATTTCTGTTTCCGGTCCGAAACTATGTTACCAACACCAATCAAAATGTCTCCATTCCTGGACAGTTTTTGGCTTTTATCCCGGCACCTATTGGAGAATTAAGCGCTTTGAGCATACTTCATACGGAAAAGTGCTATACAAGCAATCATTAATTTTTTCATTATCATTATTTTTATTAACGACAGGTGTTAGATTCAGAATATGATAGTGTCCGCAATATTTCGAATAGGTTCCAAGGCAATAATCGCGAATTTCGACAAATTATGAAAACATCGGGTCAAAGCAGTACGGCGCAACTGTAGATCTAAAGAGCCGTCGAGGACTTATTAAATATTGATAACACTCATGCGCGCGTATCTCATTGAGGGCTCGTGTACCCGGTTAACTTATATTGTAAATGAAAATGGATGCCTTATACGTTCTCTTGTCGCATCGTTCGGTCAATAATGCGCTATACGTATACACCAATATCTGCGCGTTCTCCCAACAAAACAACTTCAACAACGCATTCGATCCTATGACGACAAAGCGCCATCTACTAACCATTCGAACCATTCCTTAGAATGAACGTTATAAGCATCGCGAAACTTATAACGGTCAGTTTTAGCTGATTCGGATTATTCGATTATACACAATAGTGTGCGCGGGAAGATTTCAGCTTTTCAGTTTGTAAAACGATACGATAACTGTACGGCTGAGAACGTGCGGTAAAATCCCCGCGTCGAAGTCAATAAACTATATCGATAAGCGCCGAGGAACAAGGGGCATCTCTGAAACAACTCTATCAACTCAAACATCTCTGATGCAACGTGTTCTTCAGTTTTAAATTGCTCAGGCCTGCGCGCCAGGAGTAAGGAGATTTTTACGAATTATAATCCGGGCCTATGTTGCAAAGGATCGGAGACGAATTTCAAATCTATAATGAAGGTAAGGTTGGAGTTTAGATTTAGTGGTTTATTGTTTAGTTAAGTCGCTCTCGAGATGATCGCACGATCGCTAACGCAATGTTGATTACAAGTTTCTCCGCGTGTTTACGCAGAATGGGCCGATTGTATATCGGGCTCCGTGTGCGATCGCGCAAGTTGAATGTTAACAATTCTGAAACGCAAACGACCGCAGGGTCGTCGATACCCCGCTCACGAGTCCGGTTGAATACCACAGGTCTATGCTACAGAACAATAATTGTTGATAATCTTAATCGCGTAGAAGAATTTGTGTTTGAGAATTTTCTCTAAGGCAAAGAAGTTACACATTCTCGTTCAGTAGTGAACATTTAATCGTCCGAATACATACACTGTGCTCCTTTATTTGTGAATACTCTAAGTATATAGTTAGTCAACGGTCAAAATCTAATTACTAAATCGGGAAGGCGGCGTCTATTGCCTCTTCGGGCGTCCATATAACCAGGATAGAAGTGTGAAAATAAACTTAAACAGAATTTTATCATCATCCTTCGTTAAAACTGTCTAAAAAAAGTATCGGTATTTTTCCTACTGTCATTTTTACCGGTGGTGTTTTTCCGGTGGTATTTCTTCCGGTGGCAATTTTTTCCGTAGGCACTATTTCCCACATTTATCAAAGTCATATCCTATAAAGAAATTTCCAGTTTCAAGGACCCTTATTTTGGACTTCGCGAATATTCACCAATTTTCACACAATCGCTCTCAATAAGTTGCGAGTAAAACACTCGAGGATCGCCAGCAGTAATCTGTATTTCATTTCCTCTAGAATGTTGGATCAATTCTGTTTATCATGCAAGGGAATGCAGAGCTAATTGATATTCAATCAACACATTTGTTTCAAAAGAGATAGAAAATTATTGAGACAATGGGGACCTCGAATGACACCGCCACAACATGGCGCCTTGAAACTGGAAACTTCTTAATAGTCGCTTTTTCTAAGTATACGGTCCACAGGCAACGTGATAAATTCAATAGTAGTTCAAAGCCCGTGCGGGGACAAAAACAGCAACGCGAAGTAGGAAATACTTTTAATGCGAAACGAGCACGGCTTTGTTTATTTGATCGTTTCTAGGGTAGGTCTCAATTGGTCTCTATCGATTCCGGAACTTTCGCAGGTGCAATTTAACCGGAATACTCTTTTCGCAACAAGAAAGAACAATAAGCTGGTTTAGATTGAAAAAAGGACAAGCGCCCCTGCTGCTTGACGTTTATTATTAGATTACAAATTCGTAATGTTTACAATAAGCTTAATACTAGGTCAAACGGCCCAGCTGTTTGACCTAACTCCAATGACAAGGAATTAAATGTTGATGTACTCATTACCATGCAACCCGATGATGGTAAATAAATAAATAATAAATAAATTTATTTCCACAATAAAATTACAACATGTCATAAAGAGATATACAAATATGAAATGTATAACTAAAATATATACTATATATTTATACGCCAAAACAACAAATGATCGCCATGTAAACGGATAAACTGAACGTTGACTTGAAGACTGATTTGGCTGAGACCAAACTAAAAAACATCTAACTAGGTCATACGCACGGATGCTCGAAAACAAATGCGCGTTTCGTATGTTCGTGGGTGACGTTAGTTTTCACGTCAGACACGTTTATGGATGCTGTTTGACTACGCGTTAATTTTCGATGTTTAGAGCCTGGAAGTGAGTACAGGGTCTGATGAATTGAATATACAACGCACCAATATTGTCAACGCACCGTAGGCATGATTTCAACGAACTAAGGAGTAAAGTATGCTTAGTCATACCATTTCAGTAAGTGTGAAGGGGGAATGATGATAATAATAATGATGAGAATATAACAATGATTAGCTGCAGAATAGCAATAGTATAGGGTTTCGGTGAAGTAGCAGAAAATCTAATGAAGTACGAAACTATTTATCAAAGAAAAGTTTCTGCTTGCTCCTTTTCTTCATTGGCGTCAACATTTAAAGATTTATTCTTTCTTCTGTTCAATAAACCACACGTTAAACTGTGTAGTTGCCACTGTTTCATGTCCTCCACAGTCTGTGGTAATGGCCGTCCTCTCGTTTCTGGTAACAACAACACCAGCATTCCGACAAGCAACGACATCCCACCGAAAATAACTCCGGGAGCCCACGGCACCAGACGCGCCTGAAATGACAAACATCGGCTCTGAGTAATCAATAGGATACAGTTTTATGTTAGAAAAAAAAATGTTTAATTTCTGATAGAACTTACCAAATAAACAGAGAATGGCGCTATGGTACCAGCAACCGGACTACTAAACGATGCTATTCCAAGTCCAGTATTCCTTGAATCAATTGAACAAAATGAATATTGAACGCAATTTAAGGATTCTCTGTCATTTCTTACGATGTCCAGTGCCTTGGAGCTTGTTTAGGTTCCAAAGGTTACCTACTCACCTGATGCACGTAGGATACAACTCTAAAGTATACTGGGTGACTATACTAAAGGAAGCCGTGATACTGAATTTACCAACTAAGGTAAAAAAAATTGATAAAGGTGTTAAATCTGTACCACTCTCTGAAATATAAATAACACCGTTAATATACCATGAGTATAAAATACTAACACTTTCCAACAAACTGGAAAGATCGATATTCTTCATGCGTTCCAGCCATCTTGTTACGATTGTTCTAAAAAGGGAGAAACTTTTCTATTTCCTCTCAAATATTATGATGGTTCGTGAGCATGTTTGGCAAAGTTTAACCTACCTGTAACAGGCGGAATGAATACGAGCGGGATCAGTAAAATACCGGCTAATATATGAAAAGTAGATAACGATATACGTCTCCCAGCTCGACTGAAATAAATATGAAATATAAGCCGAACAATGCATTTAAATCGAAATAAAAATAGATTTACATGTATAAATGTTTTCAGATTTCGTTTATATCCACACCTTTCCATTGAAAACATGGTGCAAACAGTAGCAGGTATTTCAACTAATGCCATTAGAAAAAAATTCAGATATCGGTCGCCGGCCAATACAGCTGCGGACAGCGATAAACTGTAGTAAACTAGACTGTTGACAAACCTGACAAATAGAAACATAAGCTGAGTCAGTAGTCACTGGAAGTGAAACATCTCAAGGTGAAAACAGCTGTAATGTTGATGAAAACAGCTGTCACTAGGCTTGTTGTAAGAACTTTCTCAAAGACAGACACAGTGCCAAGAGACTACGTTTTAAATTTTCCCTTTTCATTTCGAAGTGATAATTAGAAGTCCCCGCTTAAACATTACCATACAATAGATAGTATAAACGTTATTGTTCTAAGAATTGGAACGCGGATTAATGTCATTCGACCAAGTTCATTTTCTTGTTGAGCTTCGGCTTCTACTTTGAACGGATGTTCTGGAAGCGTTATCTTATTCGAAGCGGCCGCCTTTCTAACGATTTCTTCAGCTTGTTCCACCTTTCCTTTCGACAACAGCCACGGCACAGATTCTGGTATCAACCTTCGACGATACAATACATATATACACGCATAGTGCGTATAAGCTCATGATTTATGCCACAGAATTTATGAATATGTTAAAATATAAACTAACCAAATATCAATAATTGTCACAATTGGTACACAAGCGACTGCGAGCTGTAAATGACGCCAATTTCTGATAAAATACGCCATCAAATCTAGTAACATCATCCCAAGACTCCACCATACAAACATTATCTGACCAGCAAAAGCTCGTTGTTTTTTCGGAAACAGTTCAACGGTTGCGACAATAGCTATCAACAAACAAGCCTGCAATCAACCTAATGTTAATTAATGTTAATCATTATACAGCTTATTTCCATTTATACTTTACTTTACTTTACTTTATTTACGATAAACTCAGGTCATTTACATGACAATTAGAGCGTAATACAAGAAAATTACAAGAAAACAGGACATATCAATAACAAATGATCGTATTGTCAACCGATCGCTATTCTCTAATTGCGTATCGAACCTTGGCTTTTACTGACTGTTGCAAAATTTATACTAAAAAATCACAATAAATTGTAGTATAAACCTCTAAGCACCGTCATTTTGTGGTTCATATGTTTATCTTTATTGCTCGACGAGCTGTGGCTTCTAGCAGAACTTAGAATCTACTGCGCATTCAGATTGTGAACATTGCTGTATTATTTTTTATCATTATTATTATTATTATTATTATTATTATTATTATCATTATTATTATTATTACTATAATTATTACTATTATTATTATTATTATTATTATTATTATTATTATTATTATTATTATTATTATTATTATTATTATTATTATTATTATTATTATTATTATTATTATTATTATTATTATTATTATTATTATTATTATTATTATTATTATTATTATTATTATTATTATTATTATTATTATTATTATTATTATTATTATTATTATTATTATTATTATTATTATTATTATTATTATTATTATTATTATTATTATTATCGTTATCGTTATCGTTATCGTTATCGTTATCGTTATCGTTATCGTTATCGTTATCGTTATCATTATTATTATTATTATTAGTGTTATTATTATTATTTGTGTTATTATTATCACCATTATGTAATATTCGAACTCACTGCTATGTAATTTTGTGACCAATGTGATTCTTGTTGAAATTTGTGGGAATGAAATTTAAATGTAAAATACTAAAATTGAACCTTGGTGGAATCCTGAGGAATTCTCTAATAAAAGAGGGACTTTAAAGGAGTGAAATAGCTTACGTAGCCGACTACACCGCTTAATATTCTGAATACTGTGAACATGGCGTAGTTGACGGCGTAGGCGGTCGCGACGCCACATATAACTTGGATACAATTTATTATCAAGTAGACCCGTTTCCTTCCGTAGTTATCAGCAAGCGGTGATACAAATACGGTAGCAAATATCGAACCCATTACAAAAAATGACTGCGAAAGTTCACCGAGGTAGTCGTGATCACAAACCAAATCCCACTGTTAAACAAAAAAGAATATTAAACGACATCTGGATCGAGTGAAATATCCATTGATCGGGTTCCAGATGGCCCTTACCTCGGTTACGATTGTTATTCCGTAATCTGTATCAAGATAGGTCCAATGCGAACATTTTTCTGTTTTATTAACGGAGGTTAGATTACTACTGTAGATGAGACAGGATTCTGGCTCCCCGTTCTTTTTTCGCGGTAACGATGTATTTTCAGGAACTGTACAGTGGTGATCCGGTACAGCGGCTGCAATCATGTTCAACACCTCGTTATAACTCATAAATAAGGCCACGCAAAATTACCCTTGTTTCTCATCAGCCCTTTTTTGGAAAAATGACGAGGATGGCAGGTTTTTATTTTTATTTCCCTTTAAAAAAAAAGATTGGAAAAAGCCTTATTCAAAGTTCCGAAAGTGACGAGTCCTGTGCAGTTAGCTCAGTTGGTTGAGTGGAGGACTGGGCACCAAGAGGTCCCTATATAGTTCGAAATTCGAGACACATACACGGACTAAGCTATGCTAACTAAGTCAGGTTCTGAGCCATACCAACCTATAAAAAGGCTCTGGCCGTCTCTTAAGACTCACTAGGGTTACACTGTTACTGGCAGTTGGGACGTAAAACTCTTCTAAACTATTTTTCATTGTATGATGGGGGAGATTTAGGCGTTATCGACCTTGAATCAGGATGGAAAGCACTTCGTTACCTAAATACTCACCTGCCACAGTAACAATCTTGGGGAGCGACCGTGAAGAAAAACATGAAATAAAGATATGTGATTAGATAGTTTATCGGGATGAGTGCGGGAGTGTTTTACTCTAAAAACAAAAGAAACATACACCGATTTCTGCACGCGGGATGCGCTTTTCTATTTTTATTTTTTACTGACGAACTTCTTTTGACGCGCGCGGAAAACGAAACTGATGAGAAACAAGCGATTATTTTGCGAGGCCTGTGGAAATCTCAATGATTGAACGACGATTAAGTCGACAGTTGAATCTATATTTTCAATACGCTTCAAAAACTAATGTTTTTTACCCAAGGGTAGTTAGGGATCTCTTGGGGGACTGGACCTTATACGCGTCCATATTATTTTTGTAAAGCAAATACCTATACACATTTTAGTTTAAAAACTGACTTACCTATAAAAACAGCCGACATGGTAAAAAGTGCGAGCACGATATTAGCAGGTACTACCCAAAACTGATAGGCTAGTAAATGCCACTTTTTACTGCCCCTCCACAGTTGGTTTAATGTCCGTTCAATAGCTTCATCCATTGCCAGGTTTCAGAATGGAACACACTGTAAGATATGTATTGGAAGATTTACCAAAAGAATATTGGCAGCAAAGATGAACAAAAGATTTTAGTAAAGATACTATTGGTACTATATACTTTTGGTTGAATGTAAATACTATTTCCTTCCAGTGACATATCTAAAGCAAGCGGTCTTGTTACTATACCAGGGATTTGTCAAAGTATCCGGTATGAAAGTACACTAATATTTGGAAAAACTTTCACTAAACATTGAACCAAATAATCATGATAAATTTACTAACATATTCGAGTCCAATTTGTTGCCACGTTCAAACCAAAACGCGGTTTTGTTCACTCAAAAGGTAGTCTACGCTCTCTACGAACAACCGAGACAGTTTATCCATCAGCATTTACTTACTAAATGTTTTTCTTCCGGCGAGACACCTTTGGATCTCATTGAAATTTACTTAAATCTTTATTTGAGAAGACACCTTCAGATTTTTTGTTGTTGAAATACCAGTAGTTGATTTAGCAATTAATATGTAGATGACTAAAGCTGATGAATTTTGTTGATTTTACCTTTTTAGTAACGTTGACTTTTTAGTCAAGTTGACTGCCCAAAGTATATAAACCAAATTATCTATAGAAGAAAAAAAAAAACAAAAAAACAACCATATTATTAACAGGGTTTGGCATCCAGCCTTGCAGTCAGAACAAATGATAATTGGTTTTTTTCGAAATAACATATGTACGAAGTTTCAAGTACAATCAATCAAAGCACTGTTTACAAAAATGATAAAAACAGGTGAAAAATACTCGTGGTTCGTATCATTGCTAGGCCTGCGTATTATACTCCAGTCCACAATGTTTGAAAAAAATCACAGGCTCTATAGTCACCAAACCTTCGACCATTTAATGATATTATAATTTCTTATTGGATTGGAGTTCAATGAAATTACTAATATCAATATGACTTACTTACTCACAGAATGTTACAACACATTCATTCAGCGATAACTTTAAAGCTCAGTCACTGAGCTCTCCCTTGGTTGCGTGGTATTGTCTGGTTGAATCTTCTAAACGTAGCCCAGTACCAACTCTGACGCTTCACTGATTGTGCGTGGTTATTCTATATTGAGCGTATTACCAACGTTATCATAAACAGGAATATATACATACATATCGTAACATAAAACTTTTATGAATCGTTGGTATTACGCACATTAGTTTTTCAGGCGACACCTTGTCGATGTGATAAGTCACTACGAGCCCGTCAACAACCAAGTAGAATGATCCACTGGAATACATGCTGTCACCTGTAAATGACATAATTACAACCTGGCCAAAATCTAAAGAGGATTTTGCAAGAGCTATTTCTGCACAAATAATTGGATCCCCTAGCTTCGGGTTTTTTTTAGCGCCACGCAGGCCATTATTAGCGGGTTCCATATTTCTTTTTCCCAAATAGGGAGAGACCAAAGAGCCTTTGACCAAGAAACTCGCCACCAGGGTTCGAACCCATAAACCCTGGATTGATGAGACCAATGACCATTTAGCCACTGCGCCACTCGGAATTTATAGTATCTCGAACGATATCGAACATATTTTCCTTCTCGGAATCATTAATATATACACACACGTGCTTGTTCTATATAAAACAGGTTTTAGTTTAGTAATGTTTTAAATAAGTAGTTATCATCCCGTCCCCAATCACGTAGAATAATCCGCTGGAATACATAACGTAACCTGTAAGTGGCACACATGACACCGTGATAGGTCGGAGTGGTATTTAATGATAAATTATGTATGGACTCGAAAAAATATGATAGCGTTATGGGCAACAATTAAAGAGGATTTTGAAGATATTTGTTCTAACGTTCGCGTTAGCAGATTTCTCCACAAATCATTAGATCCCCCTAGCTTCGGAAGTTATAACATCTCGAACGATCCCAAACATACTTTCCTTCTGGGAATCATTAATGGACCACATCCATGCTTGTACTATACAAAACAAGTTTTTTGTTGGAGGGTTTTTAAATGTATCTTTTAAAGTAACCTACAACAAATGGACAGTTCTATAAGATATAACAATAATATTTGCAAAGAGGGCACTTTTCCAAAATTTGCCATCTTGCCCTGCCTTAAACGACCCTGATAACATCATCCTCCTCTGCAGGGATTGCCACGGTACGAAACCCTGCCACACTAGACCGAGTGCGCAGCTACATGCACAGCTTAGATTATGTGAGTATTAGCAAACCAGAAATCCAGTTTCATTTCAGCCCGGGTTTTCCCATTTATAGTTCTACCGTGAAATTTGCGTCAGCGATTATACAACGAGCAAAATCTGCTCAACCGGTCCACTGTGGCAGGGATTCGTGCCGTGGCTGCGTGTAGCGATGCCATCAGGTTCGCCTCCCTGCCGATGGAGGATGTGATAACATCAACGAAGTTCAACAAGATTTTTACTTACAACGTAGACCCTGGTGATATCCAAAAGTGTTTCTTCGAAAAAAGCAACAAACAATGGCAATACCGCATCCATTCGTGCATTAAACGTGAATTTGAACTTCCTTCAACAGTGCTCTAACATGTGCTCTATTATGTTCAGTTTTTTTCAACATGAAGTTAGAAAAAAAATCTGTTGACTTTGTCCGAAAAGATAATCGTCAAACACATCGGTGGACTTCTCCGTCAAAGTTTCGAAATGCGCGAAAGAATGACCAATTCTCACGAATTGTGTGAACATTTACACCATATCACATAATATCACATAAACTTATTTTGTGAAAGCTAAATTGGCGAGAAAAATGAAATCACCCACTTACGCTTCATCAGCATCAGCTGGAATAATTATTCAGCAGCGAACCATTGTATCATTATTCAGTTGACTTACAGAGGTAGACAAGTCAGGACAGCCGATTCCATATCTATATTGGTTGGGGCAGCATATTTAGGTTTTTTTTAAAATTCGCCGTTTCGGCACCTCTGTCTTCAGATTTTCTTTCAGTGGCTCTCCTCGATTCAATTAATATACGATAAAGTCAGGACAGACGACACCATATCTATATTTGATAGCAGCAGGCTTAGATTTTTTTTTGAATTCACCGGCGCCGCTGTCTTCAGATTTTCTTTTAGTGGCTTTCTTCGGTTCAATTAATTCGGTGCGCGGCGATTATTCCTTCGTTTACGGTCACACTTCAAACATTTTCTGAAAAACCTGTTCTAACGCAACACAACATGTGTCGTGTACGCTGGGCCTTATCCTCAATGAGCAAGTCCCTGTGTTTCATTCCTCGGCACAAATATATAATATTAATAGACACAGATATCGGATACAATCAAATACTACATCTAGAGGGTTTTATTAAGTACCGACATTCGCTGGAATGTACCTAATTGAAGTACGATAGCAAATATTGATAGAAACCCCTACTTCAGTTTCCAACTCAATAGCATTGACTGCTGACTCGTAGTACTTGGCACTACTACACGCTAACAGCAATTTGAGTCTTCATTAAAATTGAATCAAATTCATTAGCAATGTTAATCCGCCGATAAACCACCGAACTCGATGTAGCAAAATCGAAGAATTGTTCCAATCTAAACATGCAAAGTTTTATCAGTAGAACGTGACCTGGGATAAATTGAATTAGCCAACGCTAACTGAATACCGAAATTCCTTACCTACGTATTCTGATGTGTCGGCACCGCTTAGATTTCGTGGCTTTAACAATGCGACACGAAACAAACCAGATTATCTGATAATTTGCTTAAATTACACGAAAACTATCCGACTTATTGCGTCGTTTTGTTTAATGAACCGGTAGTTATGTCTAATTGGGGTTTTCTACCACTTTCGTTGAAAGCCCTATTGTTACTATGATTATACTTATATTTAAAAAGTTTAGGCACTGCAAATACGGAACAATGATAATAACTATATGAACTGCCTACTAGCATGACGAGTAGAACCGTTTGCTTGTTTTTCTAACAGGATTAGATGAGAGAACCTTAAGATTTCAGTCGATTTCGGATTCGAGTCGAATATCAGCAGAAACCTGTGGTGGCTGATTTTGGCCGGGCTGAGATTTTTCGAGCACGAAAAATCTAAAAACAAATATGACAGAAAGGAAACAAATATTGACCCGAGAAAACAAATATTCAGCGCGAGGAAACAAATTATTTTATTTTCTCGACCTAACTCGATGTGATATTATGATAGAGAGACCGGCTGCCGGTACCAAATCAAATCAATTCGCCAAAAGGATGTGTGTTTTACACTTGGATATTCGAGAGAAATCCCACTATGATTCAGCCTAAGATGTAAATTTCTTGAGTGATAAGGTATATATTTGAGCGTAGCTTTGTGTAAGGACTATTATATAGCCATTGTCAATACGCCTGTGATGATGGCTTATAGTGTTTAGCCACAACGTCGCTCAAATATTTTCTCTTTCACTCAAGAAATTAATAATTTTTGCCTGAATTATTGTGGGATTTCTCTTGTCTTAGTCTTACGCGGATATTATGTATCATCTCGACTTAACATGCTTATCGTATTGTACCTGCGCGCTGCGTGCGAGGGTGACTCAGGAATGCAAATCGGCAATTTCGTTTGATTATTCGACAAAACAAATTCCCAAGATTCAAATGAAACTACAAATCAAGAATTTACGAGTATCTCCTGTCTCCGTAATTGTGATATTTAGTTATTATCCGGTGTAATTCAACACCGATTCAACGTAGCTCCTCAGTACGATGGCATACAATAGGAGCGCTCCACACGTGGGCATCTTAGGCAATCTCTTAAGCCCAACGCACACGGCAAAACATTTGTTTCGCCGAAACAGAAAACAAGTTTTTCAGAAAACGTTTTTTGCTCGTGTGAAACGTTATTCAGTTCGGGGTTTTGTGTTTTGCCTCCCCCGCACACGGCATAACAAAAAACAGCGAACACGTTTTTTCACGAGAAACGTTTTTTCGGTGCCGTGTGCGTTGGGCTTTAACCAGTTATTTTCAGGATCATATCTAATCATACGTTTACGTCAGCACAGTTACCGCACCAGGTTCGGATCCCGCCATTGCTATATTTTCACAGCGTGGCTGTGCAGAAAACCCTTTATCGCTGCACGGAACCTATTTGAATATTTTTAATTCGACGTATACTGCTCTTAACACTGATTTCATTGTCATTGAGCTGGAAGAAAATTAGTATGAATTCGCCATTATTAATTCTCCGCTGGCATTCCTTCTATGCGCACGACGTCTGTTATATTTGTAAAAATGTAACGGTTTCTTTGGTTGCCGCGATGTCCGCCAAGGCAAAATGTATATGATGGAGTGACAAGCCCGCACGACGTAAAGCACTGGTTAGTTGACAACGTTATACGCTCGAGTGTAGCCAGAACACGTACTTTACTCAACTACTCCGAGTCAATTAGGACCATATTGTGTCAGTACGCGACGTTTTCCGTCAACACGTTTGAGACAAGTGGGTCTAATTACCTGGGAATGCTAGAAGACTAACGGGAAGTGGCGAACTGCACTAAGGGACAACCGCAGATGCCGATTTACGGAGCAAGAAAACCAACTCGTTGCGAAATGTAAGACTCGTGTACCGTAATTAGTTCATCAATAGATTATCAAATTGTTTTAATAAATTCAAAATAAGAGCTCGGACCTTTAGCTCGTTATTTGGCGGTTGAACTGTTTGACCATGGCGACTTTGGACAGTGGTGGATCCACTCTACCGAATAGGAAATGTCAGTGTTGTCTCGGAAATCCCGTCGGTGTATAATGACGTATCCCATTTATCTAGAAAAACTATATGCATATCATCGTTCGCTTGCTGCTTCAATGACATTTTCTCCACATTGTTTTGTATCAATCGAGAAATTATGTTTGAACAAACGTGGCTTTTAATTACAACATCATGGATGTGCCACAACATCTGAGTTGCATCTTACTTATACATGTATATCGCAATTTAAGTTATAATTGTTAGCAAACGTAATGTCGAACGAAATCGGTATTTGTTCAGATTTGGTTGAGACGTGGTATGTCTGATAATGTTTGGGGCGCTTATACGTCATCGATGTCGGCCGATGTTTTAACAGGTTGTAACAGATGCCAACGAGCCGTAGCCTCGGTTAATAAAGCGTTCAATGTTTATCAGTATTTATCAATCTATTTGTCGATCGCTGCGCAACTTCTGCTCTGGTCGGTGCAACAAACAAGCAATATCTTAATTAAGCGTTTCTCGTCGATTTCACGAATCGTTGAAATATGTAGAATTCGGACGCGATTGTAAGAGAGCAGCCTAGCTGTCAGTTGGTCTGTCAATGTGAACTTCCCGCAGACTGCTTGAACTTTACTTCCCATAAGACGTATAAGAAGTAACGCTACATTTAATACACTTTATAATGCTCATAATTGTAACAAACGCCAGGGGATGACAGACAATTCTTTTAAGGAGCGGCGCGTGTGTTTTTGCTTGTAGACCTATGCAACAATACGATCGTATTACCGAGGGCAACAGACGTGATCTTTCACTGACGGGGCCCTGGAAGCATAATTCGACACTGTCTATGCGAAGCAGCTGTCGATTGATTATCGGGAGATCGAGTGAAGCAGTTAAGAGAGTGAAATTTCGTCAGCTGTGTCTACCATTATGCACACATCCGATATCAACTGTTATAGTGATATTAAGCATTTAAACGTTCGGAAACAGACAATACTTGGGAAATGTTCCGAGGTCTATGCAGAGTTACATCGCGAATATGATTTATAAGTAAGTCAAAAAAGTTTTTATTTAGGCCTATTGCTGACAAAGTCCAGTGAGAACGCGTGCTTAGCCTTTGTTCTCCTGATATTGAGCGGCATGCGTGTCCTTGTGAGGGAACTTCGGTGTTCGTAGCTAGGGGCTGGCGTTTGGAGCAGCTCTGTCTTTTCACAGCATCGGCCATTTTTTAACCGGTCCGAACTATATACAGCGACCGCGCTCAATCCCATGGTTGACCATTTCTGGACTATAATTCCGACTATCTGACATCCGGTTTCACTTAGTTCTACTATTAGTCGACTAACTCCGATAACCACGAAGTTCGCCCTGGCTGCATCAAGCGATTGTTATGTTGACATATATCTTTGAGCTTTGATATAATTGGGCAACATTGGCAAAAAGTATTCAAATCGGTTAAAACACGGTCCGCAAATAATATATATCTTCAATATTTAGGTTTCATATAGAAAGTTACACATCGTTCGTCTTTTTTGATGACAAAATACTCAAAGCTTATTTATTCGTACTTGATGGTGGCGGCCGACTCGGGCCATATTAAGAAAACGAATCTGACATTCAAGCTCCACCATCTTTCTTACATTTTTCACTGTTCGTTTTAACGCCACGTTTCAGTTGGTTTAGTCGAAAAGCTAGTTTAAACGTGGCGTTAAAGGACCGCGTTAAAACCGAAAAGTGTGGTCGAGGCGTTGAAACGAAAAAGACCCGTTAAAACCAAAAATTGGTTGAAATTGGTTTTAACGAAGCATTAAAACGAAAAGAACAAAATTTTTAAAGAGATAACTGGTGGAGATCCAGCTTCATGCATGTTTTTTATGTGGCCCGAATCAGCCACCATATACGGCTTACAGCCTTGGTAAATAAATTTCGTTTCGATGTGTGGCTTAAAGTGCCATACAAAAATGAAATTGTTTATCGCGTTTAATGTTAAACTATTTTCAATCTTGATTCGTTATGCTAACGTTGTCAAAACTTCTATTGGAAGCTTTTGTATTGAGTACGTAAATTGTTTTAGCTATCAACGCAGTCGATATGCGTGTTCATAGGCTTCCTCCCGAACGTAATATACCGTAATATATATGTAAGTTCGATCCATGACGACTCTGTGCCACCAGGTATCCCACTAGATGGCGTGCGTATCAGTGCGACAACCCTGTCAAAATCTAGTTCATTTGCAATGAACTTTCATCTAGATTTTTAGCCTCCCTCATCAGAAATTCCTCCTCTTGATCATCTCAGATGACCTTAAGGTTCATATAGAGGGTGGACTTTATACTTACCACTATATGCAGAATATAAAAAATTATTGCTAGATTTTAAAATGAATCTGAGAAGAAATCCGGGAGTTGTTGTCTGAATGCACACTACCGAACGTGGTGAATCCTCGCTTGCCATAAATGGAATCCTCGATTGCCACAGTCGAACGTACAGTCCTCATTATACTCGTGCTGTGTATGGTATTTGTTTTAGTACTTCTTGGTTTTAGATGCTATCACATTGCAATTCAACATTGCAATCGTTATACGGTACAGTTATCGGGAAGTAACCGAGGTATCAAAATTACACCGCGTAAGGAAAACAGTGGATACATGTATAACATTTGAGTTGATTGTACATGAACTTGAGTCGCCTTGTAATAGCAGGCCTATTGGAACAAAAACACTAACCTCACTGTCATTTGGCGCCTTGAAAAAACCATTTATTGCCTAGTCGACAATTATTTAATATGAAATAATATAACATTAAGGTTAACAATAAAGTTCATTCGTTATTATTTCTTAAAAATTTTTTTGTTTAAGTGCAGTGACCTGTACAGCCTTAGGCTCACGCGGTTACCTTCATTTACTATATACATTATCACTATTGTCATTATTCTCTTTGTTAAATTAAAAAATAAATTATCATTAAATTCGAATATATCGAAAATTGAATTGAATTGACCGGCAACCAGTCCAGCCTCGAAAATATATTGATGACGTAGTCCACATCCTCTCGGAAAATGATATCTTAAATTCATAAGATAAGAGTTATGAAATATATTCAATTACAAAATGAACGCCAAAGTTCACAATTTTATTTGCTATTTTGAAACGCCAATATTGATGACGTAGTGCACATCGACTCACACTGAACCCCTTAAATAATGCAGAGTAGAATGCATATGAATATCATTAAGTAACGTTGATCGTTCGAAATAATAAAAGCCCCACCAGATGAAAATACGATCAAAAAAGCAAACTCAGGTTACTTAATACTCGCATGTATAGTAAGTTAACTGTAGGTAATCGGATATTAAACTTCAAAATGTCGACTCATCAAAGATATATTCATTTTAAAAGGGTTCATATTATTCATCGAAGGAAATGAATTTAATGTCATCTCCGAAGCTCGCGCGTGATCCTGTTTATCCTGTTTATCTATTAATCGAGCGATTGGAAAAAAATAATGCGTTTTCTCTTCCTCGGATATGGGCAGGTTATTTTATCGCCGTTCGTTGAAAGGGAACTCGATTTTTCCTTGTTCAGTCGTTTGCCAGCGCGGCGTCGGATTACTTTCCCTTCGTTGCCAGTCGCTGCTTTTCGGTAACACGATCTGTCCGGTGCAGAGACAAGAAAACAGCGTCAAATTCCCATAAATCGATGCACGCATGATGCTTTGGTCGTGTCTTACTCGCGGCCCTGTCTCCCTTGCTCTTTATTTACCTAAGCCACTTATGTTCTCAAAAGCTGCGCAAATAGGCACGATTTGCGTCTATTATTAGTTGTTTTAACGGCAATGCTTGGAAATCAGTTGCACAATCACTCGCAGCGAGTAGTGTTGTTTTTTTCTACGCGCCACTTAAGGTCCACGTTTCCGAAAAGATGAATATAACATCTCGTATACTTTTAATTTGCGAAGACTGATCAACAATCATCATAGCGGGGGTCTAGCTTATGATGGGTTCATTGACTTTTGAAGCAAATCACATGCGAATCGGAGTCGATCGATTTTTCGTTGAAAAAATCTCGTTAGCCGTACACGAGTCACTGTATTTCAAAATTCGACAGCTTTGTGTGAATCGGAACTTTGGTTGACTTTTGCTTCAATTGAAAAAGTCGATAGCGCGAACCCAGGGCTTCGGCTGTGAAATGACAGCCATTTTGTTATGTAGTCGAAATTTTAAAACGTTTTGACGTATGTAATAAGCTAATATCTTCAGAAAATAATTTGAGTCATGATGTCAAATTATTCGTTAAATGTATTAGAACAGGGAACGTGCCCATGTATCCTTAAAAACGCGGGAAAGCCTTTTGAATAGATAGATAAGAAATATGTACTAATGTATGAAGTTTTATTACTTGACACCGATACATAATCACCAAATCGCCACAACTATTTCAATTCGAATCATTTCGGATTCACCGTTTCTATCGAAACCATAGATAGGACACTACCTCCGTCGTCTCGTGGCAAGCGACCGTCGGCCTTATATATTTAAATATTTACGATCCGTGAAGTTATGTGACTTGTAGATGATACATTACTAATGACTAAGTCGTTTTAACTGCAAGGAATAATATTACAAGCGCTTGAGCAATTATTTTCGTTTTTCTTTCTCAAACATGAACCGACCATTGCTGCAGCCGCCATCGGAGTTGTGGCAAACGACCGTCTGGTACACGTACAATGTTATAGTTTATCTCATTTGGATTGTCGGTAGTATCGGCAGCATCCCGACGCTAGTATTACTCACGCGATTGCGCAATGAACTGGATGGCCCGAGCTCTCAATACTTGTTCTCGTTGGCTACATCAGATTTGATTTATTTAAACACAATGTCATTGAAATGGCTGGAGAAGACCAGACTGGCATCGGGCACCAGTTTGGACGTGTACTTATTTTTAACATCCTCTGAGATCGCCTGTAAGTTCTTAATAGTAACAGTGATTATCTCGGTAAAACTGTCTACATGGACCCTGTGTATTTTTGCTATTATAAGATCACTCGCAATTTCTATGCCTCTTAAAGTTGCTGACGACTTTACCAAAGTTAGACGGCGATATCTGATCGTATGTCAGTGGACCATCGCCATCGTCGTAGAGAGCTTTTTAACAACTTATACGGAATTCGTGCTTACTTAGACGGACGTCGAAACTGTATGTTATTTCCTAATTACGCTGATGGGAATGTTGTACGTAGAACAACGTTTTCCATGTATGTTCGATTAACTCACGCCATAAACACCTCGTGCGTAATCGTAATCGCTAAGGTACTAACTGCGAGACCGAATAAATCTTCGAAAAATGTACAGAATGCATCTAATCAAGACAGAACATGCATCGTAGCGATAGCTTCTTTGTATTTGTTACTTTCTCTACCTAATAATATAGTAAATTCTAATTTCTATGCGAAAACGTCCGAGTTGACTTGGACTCGTCAACCTCATATCACTTATTTCATTACTTCAGTGACAATCGAAACATCAAACAATGTCGCGAACTTTTTAATCTATTTCGCCAGCTTTTGAAAGTTTCGAGACTTTTTCACCAGGATTATCAGTTGATAGGTGAAATGCGGACGTGCACATCCCCGATATACGTATAGAGTTAAACATTTTCTCGGACTTAAGTATGGAGCTCTGGCAAGAAAGAGCTTCTTCTACGCATTGAGCTTTATTTGGAGAACGCATTCACTTTTGGCGGGTTTCAAGGAACATCATACCGTTCTGTTTAACATGCATGGAGTTTAATGGAGTTAAATTTCCAAATGGAAAGTGAGGTCCGAATCAGCACATTAATTTAAAGTACTAAGAAATAAGCTTTGGGTATTTTAGAAAGACGAATAATGTATTCTTTTCTATATGAAACATGAATATTGAAAATATCATTTGCGGATCTTATTTTTCTTTTAAACTTATGAAAAGTGGGACATCAATAAAGGGCATCTTTTTGATGAGACTATGGATTAGGGATATAGGTCTGCTGTACGTAAGTAGTAGCCTAGCGATTGATGCAGGATAATTTGTGATTGAGGTTTTCTTGAAGGGTTTTAGTTTTTCTACCCACAAAAATTGTCAATGATTTTACACAGGAGGACGGAGAAATTCATAGTGGATTTCGCAAGCGAATCCTCGGCAAAGAATCACGAGATGTGTACAGCTGAAAAGTTCGGCATCCGCCATGGTACTGGCCAGACAAAAAGTCGCCGTGATATTTTTCGGCGAAAAAAGATGTGCGAGGTCAAGATAAGATATTTTCGTTTATTTCACAACGTTCGACGCCATCGCTTCGTTCGGTGGCCCCAAATCTAATCAAACGATGGATCAACAAAAAAGTGTTATTCGTGAATATATATATATATATATATAATAACATAATATATATGGCAATGTCCCAAAAGCATATCTCAGCGGATAATCCTCATGAAAAAACTTATCATTTCAATTCGAAACTTTCTAAAGCTGATGAAATATATGAAGAAATTAATGGCGTTGTTTGAAGTTTCGATTGTTGCTGTTACCAATGTGACGAAGTAAGAGAGGTGAGGTTTGCCGGGCCAATCCAAAATGGACGGGTCCGCGTAAAAAAAAGAATTTACTAAAGTATTAGGCAGCGATAAAATGAGATATAATGAGGTTATCGTTACGAGGTTTTTGATGCATGTCCTGTCTTGTTTAGAAATATTTTGTTTCGATGCTTTTGTCGGTCTTGCAGTCAGTTTCATAGCGATTATGACTATACACGAGGCGTTTATGATGTAAGGTACAATGAAGTGGGTTACCCGAACGTACACCGTAAAAGCGATTCTAAGACCAGCATTTTCACCCGATCTATAATTGGGAAATACCATGCAGTTTTGACGTCCGTCGAAGTAAGTGTGAATACCGTATACGTCGGCAAAAGAGCTCTCTACGACGATGGCAATGGTCCATTGACACACGATCAGATTTCGCCGTCGAACTTTGGTAAAGGCGTCAGCAACTTTAAAAGGCATAGAAACTGCCAGTGATCTTTCAATCGCAAAAATACACAAAGTCCATGTAGACAGTTTTACCGAGATATTCACTGTTACTAGTAAGAACTTACAGACGAACTCAGAGGATATGTAGAATACATAGACGCCGAAACCGGTGCCCGATGCGATACTGGTCATCTCCAGCCATTTCAATGACATTGTGTTTAAATGTATTAGATCTGATGTAGCCAACGAGAACAAGTATTGAGAGCTCGGGCCATCTAGTTCATTGCGCAATCGAATAAGGAAAACTAGCGTAAGAATGTTGCCGATACTACCGATAATCCAAATGAGATAAACTATGCAATTATACGTGTACCAGACGGTCGTTTGCCACAACTCTGATGGCGGCTCGAGCGGTAATGTCCGATTCATGTTTCGATTAAAACCGAAAATAATTGCTCGCGTGCTTGTAATGTTAAACCTAAAAATACAACGACTAGTTCGTCAGCGATGTTAATGTGTCATTTTCCTTACATCGTTCACATTCATTTCATGAAGTTTGTCCACGTATATACGATAGCTAAAAATGAGTTTGTTCGGCACGATACACGTATGTTCTGGACTCAAACGGCGGTCTCATGGGTGGTAACAAAACTTTAAAAGACAGATCCCTGAAAATGTCTCGCATTAGCTAAGCGGATGTTAGTACACCAGTCAGCAACCACAACCAGCCTAATCAGCTGATGATTAATTACATAATGTTAGGCCAACCGCGTACAACCGGAGTCTAACCAAACTTCACGAATTTATACCCAGGGACAGTTGGAAACGAGATGCAGCCCCGCAAATACTGTAAGATAATTTGAAAATGATTAGGTTTCAATTTGAATTTTCCATTGTTAATGAATGACAAATATGAAATATGAATCTATTGCTGAATAGCAACGATAACTGGTTTCAACGGAACATTGATGATAAAAAACGAAACGTAATCGAACTGCGCTTTCTTCAAATCTTCTAAGGAAGACAAATAGGTTAATGAACGTTATATTTTCCGATGACAGAACTACGTAATATCCAGTTGCTCGTTGCAGATATCATCGTAAAGTCAAATGGGACATCTAATGGCCAAACATTGGCGACTATTTATAACCATTGTGATTTTCTAGCTTTGTAATATGTCCCCCATCTTGTATAAACAAAAATGAAAATTAGTGAGGATGATTTTTTGAATCGGCCACCAAAAGATGTTTTGGTATGACTTTTAGGGGATTGGGACCTCGCATCTGAATCCGTCACTGATTTTTGGGTCGGCCGACACAAATAGTTCGTCAGGCACGATTGTTGAAGATCATTGGGCATCCAATATATCCATCTGACATGAAAATGAACGATATAATTTCATTCAAACCATAAGATTTGACTAAGACTGGCAACGCCACGTCCAGCCAGTGGCGACATTAACATTGACCTCTGTGTTCCCTTTCGTCGCTGCATGTAGAGTTTTGTTCTATGTTGTTCAGGTTTTGGCAGACGAAGCTCCGAACGCAATCACAACTACCAGCTATGACAGATTATGAAATGGACGGTTATTGCGGATTTCTCACCTATCCTGGCGTTGTGCAAACCTATTGCCCATCAGCTCGGAAGACAATAACCACAGTAAAGAAAAAATAGGATTGATAAATCTTTTTGGACTTATATATAGAATAACAATACATTTGGTCTTAGGTAGATTGGCTAGATACCTTCCAGGCGTTATAACGTGTTGGGTTACCGATACATATTGAAAAGAAAACAAGGGAAATCGACGCATGCCAATGAACCGCATCGTAGTATAACAATTTACGATAGCTGTCTGAGAGTTGCTACGTACGTATCTCAAACCCGATCTCAAACTGAGAAACGGAGTAATGTTAGTACAACTCTTTATCCTCGCAACCTTTAGCCCTCGGCGTGTTTTACTTGATTGGGGAGATCGTTTTACCACGAAGTACACAACGATTGCGCAGGTTACGAGAAGACGAGTAAACTAACTTTTAACTTCGTTAACGAATATTCGTACCGACATTAAAACATCTAATACGGCTTACACAGCAGGATTCGTAGTGAACTAATGGTTGCTAATTGGTCCGTAATGAATGTACATTTCGCCTGAATTTATGGAATATCGGTGCTTGAAGAGGCGTCGGGTTTCCTTACTTTTTGAAGTTTTTATCTGGCTTCGTCAATCATGAAAATGAGTGTTTATGTACTAATTCCCACCTCGTCCATTATAGCTATTTTCTGTTTACAACTGAATGCATATACTGGCAATGCTACTGCGGCGGTTTAATATGTGGCAAGTGGGGATCCGCTAAATGAGGAACCGCGGCACCAGCTACTCCACCAGATGGCGTGACGAGCAGTCAGTCTTACGTTGTCAAAATAAATGCATTTCAATAAACTTTGATCAGAATTTTTAGACTCCCGAATACATATATTATCACAGGACCCACCAAATATACAATATTCATACTATCATTCTTCTACTCGGATATCAGAATAGTTACCATTAAAAATTCTAATTGAAAGCGGATAGAAAAAAATCGAACGCTGAAGTCCGAGTAACTACTAGCGAACCGGGTGGATCCTCGCCTGCCATAAGTGGAATCATAGGTTGCCACAGTAGGTCGTGCAGTTCTCCATTTGCACGCTACTCTTTTTTCCGAAGCGTTCTATATGAATGAACATGTTTGTATTCATACGTAATTATCCGCCGAACATTTTTGAAATAAGAACCGCTACCGTCGATATTTTACGAGCTATCGTCTGCACCAGGAATCAAATAAAAACCTGTCACCGTTCGCTAAACGACCATAAAGCGCGACAATCGGCTGTCGATTTAACGACATTGAAACTCTCATTGAATATGTATTAGCTCGTTAAAGAAATCCTCTCCCGCTGCACAAAGCCGTGCGCGACACGCTTTAATTGAGCCGGTGACGTCGTGCGATACGTGACGGCGTATTTTCTGATCTCAGTTTGTCATCTTTTCAACACTTGAACTGGAATCGCGAGATAGGCGCCTTAACACAGTTTTCAGAGATCTGTTCTATTCTATACGGCGATCGAAAAAAAAAGAATCTCGATCCGTGTACGTTTTGTGATGAACGATGGAGAATTTATTTGTCACGATATTCTCTTTTCGTATACGTTTCGGCTATTTCCGCTGTTCTGGTTTTGTGAAGAGCCATACTCATGACAGGTGATGCACCGTGAAACAGTGGATCTTAAGCATTCAATGACTTTTAGTATTGAATATTCTAGAAGTAATTCTTTCTATAACGACAACATGCAATTTATTCCATCGTCGACATCTTTTCGTAAGTCATTAGAGCGTTCTGTATAATTTGCCCGAATCGACCTTTTGTTTCCGGGACTTCGTCGTTAGAAAATATTCGATGATATGCGAGACATATGATTCTATAGTTGTATCGATGTTTCCATGCGTACAAGGATCCGTCTCGACTCCGCGTCGAGAAGTATTTGAAAAAAGTCTTACATTATTAATGATGAGCTCATTGTGCTGTCACAAGGATTATATTGGATACTTAACGTAATAGTATATACAGAGAATGATACGTACATACCCATTACCTCGATAAGCTGCTGTGCGCCGGTCGCGTATAGTAAAACAATAGACTATGAAACGAAACGGAGATGCAATGGGCGAGTGTTTTAAGCCGCCGGTCACTGATCTCGTCAATCGAGGGTTATGGAAAAAGAAGCATCGATGTCATATGTATATTATATTCATTTGTACGTGGATGTATATCCACCATAAAAGTTTGTATGACTTTGGTGTTGAATAAATGAAATATAAATGAATTACACAATAAATTCAATTTACTATACCCTTCTGCCTTTTGGGTACTAATACTGGTACAGTGATATCGATTTTATAGTCCGCGAGTTAAATTTCGATCACGTGAGAGTGTGGTCACTCGTATAAAAATTCACGAAAACGATTCTTAATCAATAGTGAAAAGTTACTTATGTACTCTGAAGATCTGATGACATTTATTTGTTGAACGGGGTTGCTGTTGATCGGTAAAATTGATAAATGATACTCCTATAATGATAACTGATGATGACATATTGAGCCTTAGTTCACCATCTACACGCGTCCTACACTCTCAGATCACGTCATGTCAATGATTGTAAAATATGTCCCGTCCAAAACAAAGGTTGCGCTCACAGGGCTTGAATTTTACTTCCGGGTTGTTGATAATATCGCGAGAATGGCGCTAAATTTGAACTGCAAATAAATTTAAGATATGACAAAAATACCACGCGCAGCTACGTCCGAGCGCTGGTAAGCTGTCAATCAAAGTAAATATCATGGTTTTCCTACGCCTATTCAGAAATGAACGTTTTCCTTAGTAGTATGATTGTCTTAGGCTTGACTGAGGTTTTTTTTAGAAAAATCAATTGAACTCCGGTCACAGGCAAATACGAAGCCGTTTCATCCCGTGTTGCTTTTGTCGCATCCACTGAATCAGATACTGATCATAAACGGCCAATTGTTAATATCGGAACCTGATAGCGGTTAAATAAACAATGTAAACACAAGGATTTTTTTTCATATTTTGAATTTATTCGCAGTTCAAATCGATTGGCTAGGTTTCTCTCGAGTCCTCGACAGTCGAGAGAAGTAAAACGTCATGTTCTATTTCTCTCAACTAGTCGAGAGTCGAGTTGTGTCGAGGAAAATCTATAAGCAACTTTTTCATTTAAACACATGACTCACTTCAAAATATTTGTGCTCGCCTGTTCGATTCTTCGACGGAAAATCGTGTACGTGTGTGCGTGCGTGCGAGCGTACGTATGCGTGTGACCTAAAAGTCAGTGGTCATCCAATCACACGCCCACACACAATGGGAGGTTGCATTCTTCATTTTTATCAGTTTATTCATCTCTAAACACGCTCCATGTCATCACTCAAAAGGTTCCCACACTCGCTCGCTCACGGCTACCAGTAGAGTATGATAAAGTTCTTCGGATCACTTGAGACCGTCATTTTTGGTCCGACTTACGCGTATTCCGAGTTACACGTATTCGAAACATTTGCTAATTTGCGTATGAGGAAACAAAAACCAAGTCTCTTGGCAAAAACTTGGATATGAATCAAATCAGTATGATATACGGTAACTTGTCGGTTTTATGTTTTACGAACACTAATGATTAAGGAAGATGCGCCGCCTATGCGTCAGGCAAGTGTACTATTCAGTTAGTACTTAAACTTTTTGATCCGTACGAATATGAACTAACACAATTTCTCAATTGGACCAAGATATCTTATTCCAGTCCGACTTATTCGATATAATTTTAATTCAAATTTTTGAATTTTATACGAAATCCGACTTTTGATCGTATACTTTGTACCCTCTTATTGCCAATAATAGACCAGGACTTCAGAAATTGACCGACATATGCGTATATCCGAGTTCTGCGTAAACGACTTATCCGTACTCTACTGTACTTCGAATCGACGGAGAGAATGTAGCTTGAAACAGAAGCGATTGTGATTTTATATTGAGGCAGTCTTTATGGAGTCCTGTCGAAGTACATGACACAAAAATTAAAACCGTATTCTAACTGAAGCCAATCATATCGCAAACACATCTAGAATCAAAGGTGCCTCAAACGTGCCAGAAAACTGACATGCTTTTTATTCGCCTCCAACTCACAGACACGGAAGACAAACATCTAAGGCTATTTTCAAAAGATATAATGTCTGTTGATGCACATCTATATCCTTAATAAAAGAAGATCTTATAGGTTTGACATTTCGTTAGTCCGGCGTATAACCAATCACGAGGCTACGAGACTAAAGAGCGATTTTCAAAGAGACTAGGAAGGTCGTTGAATGTTCAGTAGAAACCCGGAGAATATCGCCTCAGAATGTGAGCGGTATCAGAAAGGCCACAACAGCACGGCAATAAGTTTATTTCATCACACTTTGATTCGTCAGAATCGCCAAGAAACGTGCGCCAGCGCGGACCAGCACCACGAACAGCTGCTGGTTACACGCGCCACGTACACACGCAGCACAAAACGTACGGTCCCGACGCACGATAATTCGAAAAAAAAACATTTTATCATATGGGTTGGCCTTTCCTTTTTGGAAGCAAAAGCGATTATTCAATAGAAGATTATTTTTCCACGTGGTAGAATAGCCACACTCTGACTTGGAGGACAGAAGATAAGTTAAAAACCCTCTATGTACGGAATTTTAAAAGTAGAAATCGATAAATAGAAATTCGTTTTCCATACCTTAAATTCTTAAACTTAATTTACTTCATGTACCGGTATTAGAATTATGTCATAGGTCATTTTCCTTTATTTTCTATTGCAGAAAATTAATTTGTTTTGAAATCCCTATAATTCTCAGCGTCCAGCCCTGAGAACACCAACGGAATTTTATTCATTTTTCCCTAGCGAATATTCATTCCGGATCATTAAAACAATGCTAAAAAACCCATCAAAATGTACTAAGCCTACATCATTAGGCCCCTTTACGCGTGCTAACGGGCGAAGGCTCGAAAGTACAACAAAACCGTGGTCCGAAAAATTTCGTCCAGTTCCAGCTTTAAGACGTCATTTCGGGTCCGAGTCCGGTTTACCACAAAATACGTATCATATGTCTAGGTCGATTGTTAAATTTTCCACTCAGTGTTGTAATCATGGTTACACAGTTACAATAACCAGTTTCATGCAAATCCGATGCTGTTCCGTGTACGACAAAGAACTAACGAAATCTGATCCGTACAATCGATCATTTCAATCGCTTGCAGCTTTACTCGCCGGGCGTTTTCCACAAAAACGTAATTCAACTAACTGCACGCACAGGATAGTATGTGTATGTCACTCTGTTTTACCGTCGCCGCGCTCGTGAAAATAAACGACTTAATGCCGTGACGATTGCGTCGCGAAAGCATTGCGACGAATGTAATCGCCATCATCCTTATGAAATAATCGCGGAAAGAAAATCGCCCCATTGATTCAGTACCATTGTGTGTGTGTCTCTTCGCGCAAAAAGCGCTGGGAAGATGGATTGTCTTCAGGAAATTGGATAAAAACATTTTTTTTTTGCTACGGATCGGTCGTTTATTTAGAAAGAACGTGTAAACTGTAATGCCTATTGGGACTTACTACGTGTGCGATATCGGAGCAATTTATGGCTACCATAAAGATTATCTCATTGAAACACCTAATCAGTTGGTGCAAATTCTCAGATACCCTTACCGCCGCTCGTCTCAGGCTCATCCAGGATACAGGGCCCCGCTTTCTGGCCGACAGTCGAGCCTGCTAAGTAGACGAGGAAATTGGTACGAACCAAGGTCCAGTTCCACAGTTCTGAGTTAAGATTTGACTCTGAGTAAACTCATTGAAACTCATTGAACTACTGTGGAACAGGGCCCCAAGCAATGGCTAACATAATTAATAAATAGGCTTTCGAAATCAATTATACTATTAGATCGTTAAAGGATTTATCGTAACATCATCTGGAGAACCTGCACGAAGCGGCATTTTAATGCTGCTTCATTTCTTCTTCATCAAAAAAGATTTCCCAGTCGTTATTCGACGAGCATTTTTGCTTTGTTCACGGTAACGTCTACACTTCATTTCTCGCAGACCCGAAGAGTGATGACGGGTCCCCCAGGATTCCCGCCGAGACTTATACCCGACGTTTCGCTTCATTCGTCGCCGATACGTTCCCGCACACAATGTTTCGTCGGTTCACTCGATGGCAATTTAACGTTTTTATAGACGGGAAACAATTTACCTAATGAACTTAATTTGGATAATGACCGTTTTCAAATGTTCATCAATCATAACGAAATATAGATCGTATTTTGCTAGATTAGTTTCGCGTTTAGGTCGCCGTTGCTCTGCGAATAACGGCTAAATTCAATTCTGCCCCCATATACCTTGACAAAAAACTTGTTTCGCGCTTCTGTCGACTATGTTTACGATTGGGGGTCCTAACGCCGAATAAGTCGCATTGATGGCATTTTGCAGTAGTCTCGGCTAATGTGGTGGTTTCATATATCATATGATATACGATGATATTTGATATACGATATGCGATATGATAAATGATATACGATTATACGACATACTATATGATAAACGATATACGATTACACGATATACGATATAAGACATACGATATAAGACATACGATATACGATATCATTTTCTTGTGATATATGATATACGATATATAATATGTGATATATGATATCATTTTATATCAATAAGATATGTCTGTTTTAACAAAAATGAATCTCGAATTGCGGAAAAAGTTGCAAAATGGCATTTGCAAGGCTGCACGCCTGCAAAATGGCATTTGAAATTTCCTTTGCAAAAACATTTTACTGGTTAATGCTTAAAGGCGAAATCCTCTTTCGAGTTTCGACTTGATGAAGCGCCCCCTTTTCTAACTCCGTTGGTTTCTTTTAGAGAAAGGAGTATCGTCATGTGCAGAAGAATTCGCCAGTTCGTCACATTATACGGCGTTTGTCTATATCATTAGCCGAGTCTGTATTTAGCATTTCATAAACATACATCCTCTAAATGTCATTGGATATTTTCGGTCACTTCGCCATTGCCTTCCTGATTGATTGAATCGGCAAATCATTGCCTCGATAATACGTTAAGTGTTTATCTATTTATCCATGCAGGCAAACATTCAAAATCTCATCAATTAATTCGCTATTTACGTGCGTGACTGGTATTCGTATACGTGTGTACACGAGAAATGAAACTGTTTTCGGATTTTACCGCCAGAATCGACGGCATCAATATGGGCAATCAGCCGGGTTGATTGGCGGGTGATGGCTCCATCAACTCTCTCGTTTGACGAACTCGACGGCGATGACACTCGTTCTTCATGTAGTCTTAATGTTATTTTACTTATAGGATAACAGGATTTGTGCATACGAAATTACTCGTAATGTCATATCCGCGTGCAATCATTCCGGCGAAGACGTGTCTATACGGAAAGATCAATTCATTTTTGCACTATATAGCTGGCGGCCACACGTCGGTATCCGCCGATGTAAAAACTCGCACGCCTCGGTGAACGAACGGTTGCTATAAAAAGCAACTCGGACATCTCCGCGGGTAACTGATTCGATAAAGAAAAAACTTTTCCCGAACTTCGCGAAAAACAATTAATCCCTACTCCTTGTAGCGTATGCCACCAAAACTCAACAATGCATTAAACTCATCATGATCAAGTGGGCGTTATAGGCATCTGTAAAAACGTTCTCCCCGATACAAAGATACCGATTCCCCGATACCGATGTTTATCAGACTATATATATGCTTGCTTAAAGCAGTGTTTCCTTTTAGATTCAAAACGTAATGTTAGATCAACCCTCCGTCTACAATAATAACAATCACCGTTGTAATACTTCAACTAGGACCCACCGAATATACATCGGGTTCATTTTTCTACTCAATAAATCAGTATAGTTTTCATTAATAATTCATTTTTCTAAAGAAAAAGTTCATTCAGTTTTTAACTAAAATGTAGAAGAAATTGAATGCGGAAGACCGAGTGACTACTAGCGAACCTGGTGGATCTTAAAGTTAAAATTTCATTGTATATTTTTCAAATCTTTAGATCTTATATTTTACTTTCCATGGAATGAACTTCAACTTGAACTACATATCGATTGTGTTGTGCCTCTTATTCTACTGAAAATACGCCGTCGGCGATGAATCCGCAACATCGTGGAAATATGTGAATGACCGGTAATAGCGTACTGATATTCAGCCTATCCATCTTGTTCACGCTGACACCTAGCATTATCACAGCTTTAAAGGGGGTGAAATGAATGACAGCGCGTAGTCCGTCCCGTACAGATTTTTCAAAACGTTTGTCGATGTCGATGATATTAGTGTTGAAATCGGCAGGGGAACGACGTTTTTTGGTGAGACACCCCCTACATTCCGTGAGCTGGAAAGTCATTATTTCCATGTTGCCTAAGAGTTATTTCGAGGGACAAAGATTCAGATTCCTTGTACATCGCATGGACGAATAGGTTCTTTCCCAATTGATCATAAGAATTAACGCGCTACTTTATTTACTATGGGAATGCATTGGGCGTGGGAGATACGTTCTTACAAAAGACGCTATCGCTAGACAAACTCCCAACCAACAACTTTACGATTGAAAAGGGTTTTGGTTCATCGGATACGTATATTTGTACGTATCATGACTTGGCCGGCTACCCGGCTACCCGTTGCTCGGGAGCTAGCCTGTGGCGAGAAACTTTAACGCATTAAGCCTTATTTTTCTAAGCGTCTGAAGAGCGGTGAATAGTCCTGGAGACGACACGTCAGTAATCAAGTCGCAGCTGTGTCGTGCATTGTCGATATTAACGCAGGGAAGACAGTCGGGAGTTTTTGGTTGCCGAGTTCCGAGATTTCCCACTGGGCAATAGATCTGAACAGTAAAATGCCAGTTCATCTGTAGATACCATTCAACCATTCGCACTCCCATTGTAGTTCATCATCGGGAGCTACCAACAAAGAAACGATATGCTTTTGATGAAACTTTTTTTACCAAGAGGCTGTACATAAAAGACGTCCAAGGTCGAGGGGTGGGGGTTGGGGTTGTGAAGTTTGGAATTTCGTGGACAAGGGGGATGGGGTTTGAATGTGGACATCCTTCTTCTTCTTCCTACTTAATTTCTCTAAGTCATAACAAATCATTTAATGCATAGCATGGATGATTACTTCAAATTAGAAAGGAGAACTAGTTCACATGCATGTTGTCAAGCTAATGTGTGGAATAACGAATTGTAGTCCAGAGCATATCATAAATGATAAAGTGAATGAAAAAATAAACATTATTTTGCAAGGCTGGATATCCGATCTCTTAAACTTCTTTTTGTCGGATGCACAAGGGGAGGGGTGAAAGTAATGCAATTTTCTGCGGACGTCTTTTATAGACAGCAATATAGAGAGAATCCCACAATGACAACAAAAAGACTAAGTCCGAAAATGTTTCTAAGAGCTAGTATTCCTGGAGATGACTATAAGAATATAGTCGAAACGTCGAATAAACTACTAACTCTAGAAAACATTTTCGGACTTTGTCTTTTCGTTTTTATAGTGGGATTCTATCTCTATATTATCGTCACATCACTAATATAAGTTTTTATCGATGGTGATTACGGACAGCCCCTTACAGTGCGCTGTGTATCAACAACTTACAAAATGTTGTGGAGATTATATTTCATGACTGTAACATATGGTCCGGTACCATTTAGAATTTCATTTCTCGTTAAAACGATTCTTTTTTTACGACGATTACGTATATTTAAACGTTCCATTACCTGAATTTAATATTCTATCCCATTAGCGAAATGGAAAGCCAATCGTAAGTGCAATTGACACAGTTGAGGAGGGTAAACTATCAGATGGAAATATACACATATATTGGAAAAACTATCGCCGTGAAAATTATATCGGCAAAATATAAGGGCATACTCGCACGCACACGCGTGTGCGGCGGTGCCGAGTGGATTCGATTAATCCGCACGTGGACTGTCACATCGGATCTATTTTCGAGCGTAAACTTAGATTCAGTCGACGATCGCGTGATCGCAGTGCCTAATAACCAATCAACCAGTAACGTATCTTGTATGTGATAATCCGATTTTATCCGCAATGATTCGACTCCATGTTTTATGACTGTTTAAGCAACCCATATACTTGAAGAACGTCGT
This sequence comes from Tubulanus polymorphus, assembly GCF_964204645.1. Taxonomy (NCBI): domain Eukaryota; kingdom Metazoa; phylum Nemertea; class Palaeonemertea; order Tubulaniformes; family Tubulanidae; genus Tubulanus; species Tubulanus polymorphus. Next base: position 8,931,372 of record NC_134029.1, on the reverse strand, counting down.
CGTTCGGATGAGGTCAGGAAGTACACTCGATAGAAATGTATCTCAATTTCGCGGGTCACCGAAACGATCGTTCGTCAAGTGAACTCAAGCTTTTATCATCTATACTAGGCCTAATCAATTACATCGCTGGACTTGCTACGGTTCGGTTCGAAGACGCGACTCCGACACAGGTCGGACCAAGTGATTTTAAATGCCGCTTCGCCCGTAATTGCCGAAATCGTAATTATCGACTGAAATCAGTTCGCTGTACGAATATTTTCAAAATGCATTCCCAAATGTTTTGATACATTCTCAGTCGGTGGTACACTGTATTATCTATCGAGGGAATGTTTAACACGATAGAAAATCGTGGACAATTTTCTATAACATAACGACAACATAAAGGTCGGCTGGATTGTGGTGACGCATTTATCACGTACGGACTAAAGGACGACGTGTTTGTTTATGTTTTACAGTGTGGTGAGGGAGCCTACGGCTGCAGCATGGTGATATTGGACAGTGATTGACAGCGATGACCTGGTCCAGTTGGATTATAACATTAACCACATTCGTCTTCACAGCATTCCTCGGGTAAGCGTTAGTTTATCAGACCTTATCTTACCGATGCGACCAGTGCTACAGTTGCAACTTATGTCAGAAAGTTGTCTTGAATCTTAGGTCAACTTTAAATTTGTCAGGTTGGCAATGGAGTCAAGATGCGAACATTACTTGTTTAGAAAATTGAAAAAAAACTAAATGAATTATCAAGGTGTTGCCAATTTTAACATCTTTGTACTGATACAAAATAACGCGTTTTTTGTGAAATCGGCACGGTCATAATATATTGAATGATGTCGGAATTTTATTACAAAACAACGTATTCGTTCATTCGAAGAGTAATTAAAATTTGAAATTGAAAACTCATCAGATGTTTATGAATACAAGAAAATACTGTAATCCTTCGGGGTGAAAGTTGCATTGAGATATGTTATAAATAGATAGAATATATGATCTCGAGAATTTCTTAAGCCCAACGCACATCACGACGCAGAAGCACCGACACATGAGACAGAAACATGACGTATTCGAGCGTTTCAATGTGTCGTGAGTATTTAGAAAAAGAGAGATGAGAAATGAGAAAAAATGAAAAACGGTAACAATAATGTTTATTTATATACCGGTCCATTGGTACATACCATGCGTTCTACTAGTCATTTAACGGCCTTTTTCTTAGCTTCTAATATTTAATATCGATTTGTTATAAAATGATTTTATATGGCAAGTTCAATACGTTATTCAATAAATTATCTCCTGTCACCTTCTGATGAGTATTCTCATCGGTTTTAAAGAGGCCGTTTGAAGCTGGCACGATTGAATAGAGCAGTAAACACAATCTAAAGCCTATATATACAATGCCAAAATAACGTAGCTAGCGTGGTGATCAGGGAGAAAGTGAGGTGGTAAAATATAGGAATTTTAGGACTGTTTTGGCTGCTTTTTTATTTGCGAAATACAAATGATTGCAAAAATGCAGCAAATATCAAATTATGTGGTATGCTTTCCAGAGCCCTTAGAGTTTTCTGGTAAATTTTAAACCTAAACTCTAATAGCATGCATCTGAAAACTGTCAAAACAAATTTTTACATTCAGGGTGGCATGGAAATCTTATAAACCTTGTTTGTTAGACAGGTTTCTTCATCCGTCCCTCCATCTTGAACTTTTGTATTAATATCACCTCTGTTCAATTATTATAATTCAAAATGGTAAAAAAAAATGTTATTATCATTCATCTAGCTACTAAAAAGGTAAACCACTTTGCCGGTGACAAAAAAGTCTAAAAAATACGCACGCTACAAAGTCTGTGTATAATGAATATTGGAGCGAAATGTACCATGAAGATCCGGGATGACCATTTTGCCGCTATAGAAAATCATTTGGAAGGGATAATTTGAAATGATTCCCCAATGATAGTGTTAAAGCATGAAAAAACGATACAGCCAAATTTGAATCATTGTTCAAAAATGAAACGTCCAGCTCAGACGAGATGAAGCGGCTTTAACATTCCATTTTCATCTTGTCGATGTTTTCAATTTTGTTCAATTCTGTACGTATACTCGATACAATTAAAACAGGATATCCGTAATCGATGAACACGATATAAATCCCACAAAGAATTCGACAAGAGACAAATAAGTGCATATATTTTGAGCAACGTCTTGGCTATAAACTAAAAGCCATCATCAGGCTAAGTACGGGGGCATTTATTCAAAAACATTCATTGTGGGATTTCTACCGTTTTTTACGCCACTCTCTCGTGAAAGGCAACGATGAATTCGCAGACGACATGGTTAATAGCGACGCCTAGTCAATATCAACGACAAGCCGTCGTAACGCTTAGCGGATAGAAAAACGCTTGATAGTCGGGGATACCTTTTTTATCAACTCCTCGCGGCCAACAAGATGATGTCCTATGCTCTATGAATAATACTCATCACGCGCATGTAAAACAGACATCCTCAACATCTCGAACTTGTTTTGTCTAGATGTTTCTTTTCTTCGAAAGGAGATATCGGTTTTGTTCTACGTGAAATACTTATAAACAGCTCGAGCGTCTTCGCCGCTGCAAAGTTCACCGAGGACAGTCATCGTCTTTCTTCGCGTTTCGTCATTAACCGAATAATCAACTGCGAATTAACGGAAATAAAGAGAATCCTTCCCGTTGACACGATATGGGAAAACTTCGTCTTCATTCGCATTTTATTCATCGCCGAATAAAGAATCGATAATCAGGCAAACAAATGGCCATCGTTGATTGCATCCTGCGATTCTTTTCTATACCGATAATGATCCATCGCACGCAAAATAGCCGCCGCCGGCAGCGAAATGATAAATCGGTAAAACTTTTTATTCGCTTTGTATCTAGAGATTGATTCGACCGGCGCGCACCCGCGCTGTGTCCGACGGCCTCGAATTAACCGACACCGTCGCCGATATAACCGATAACGCGCAGAACGCGACGATCAAACGAGTAGACCCGGAGAATAAACAAAACTCCGAAACCTCGCCGAAAATCCCACTCCCGATAAGGAGATGGTCTTCTTTGGCAGGGAATATGCAATCGTTAACCGGTTTTGACGCCAGACCATTCGCTATTATTCGTCAATTTCGAAGCTCGAGAGGCGACAGTCGGTCGTCGTTTGGATGACGTTTCTTCAAGATTAACAGCCCCGCTATAAAGCGAACGATGTTTGCACGAACTATACCGCCAAGGTTACTAAATTATTTGACTTTAGATTCAGTGAAGAGACGCCAGCCATAGAACTATCGGTGATTTATATCTTATTTTCATTACTGTTCATGCAAATCAAGCAAATAAACTCACTACGGTCTCGTAAATCGAATATCTTTGATGGTATGAATTATCGCAAAGCGGAATCGAGGTATCCACCCGGTAAGGATGACTGTATTCATAAATCCGCGTATGAAATTATCGAATTGCCCGTTCTCTCCGGTAGAACTTTATTTTCAATAGTTTACTTATATATATATATATGTTGTTTTTGTTCAACATATTGTTTTATATCTACATGAATGGTTGAATAAATGATTCCAACACAAGCAAAAGCGATGCGATATTGTTTCGATTATTGTTCGAAGTCGTTCGCAACATATATACAGACAGCAATAGCGGTGCGCTGTGGCGCCGTGTAACCGAATACGGCATAAAATATCTCATAAACTCTAGCGGTGCCGAACACTGAAATATTCATTAGAACAAAAAACCGTTTTCAAAACAACCCGCTCAAGGCGCCGAACGCGATTTATTGTAAGGGAATAACGTTGAATTTGCGTTCGAGTATAAAGTTTCGGGCGTTCGCCGTTACATTGAACGCCTGCAGTGTAGTGACGAGCTTTGGCGAAGCATCAGCGATCAAAACTTATAATGGCAGTTTTTCAAGTGTTAAAAGACACCGATAACTGATTCAAATGAAAATTGTCGAACGGATCCGACATTTCCAACAAAAGCAGCGACAACGTTAGTCTGCAAATTGACTGCAGTTATCATGTCCTCCAATTATCTGAATAGCTTGTGTAGAATAGATAAATCTAGATACCAACTTTGGTTGTTGAGTTACCAAACAATATGACCAAGATACAGGCAGGTACATTTTACTAAAAGGGTTGTTCCTCATAAGGTGCCACCACGGACAAAAAATAAACTTCAGCTATAACTTCCCCGCTGACGTCAAGGTGAAATCTCAAAAATAAGATTATATCTCGCACAGCGTTGCACCTCTAAAAAAAAGCGAATGTACCCTACTGTCTCAAAATATTTGGTGGACGTTGCTTCCGGTCTATTGGCTCATCTTTGTGGAACGCTTCGGATACAGAGATTCGGAAAATGGATGATCTGAACACATTCAGACATTGTCTGAAACACTTGCTTATTTTCTGTAAAGCGTGTGGAATGCAGTTTTCACTAACCTCAAAAACGCTTTTGAACATATTTGTGAACGAAACAGGCGCAATGAAATTTTTCAAATCATTATTTATGTTACTATCAAGATTAGTTTCATTATTATTGTCAATGTTATTATTGTCATTATCGGATGCTAAATGCCCCCTAATGGAGGAACTAAAATAAAGAAATTCCAAGATACCATTTTGTGACACTCAAGGAGCTGCAAACATCCTGACAATTCCACGAAGTAAGGTGTGTAGAAGAACAAGCTAAAAAATTCTTAGAATCAAGTTTCGAGAGTTTTGATAGCATAATATTTGAATAATCATTGAAGATTCTGCAGAAAGGGTGCGCAACTCTTATGAGACCTACACACAACCCTCCATTTCAGCTGGTCGTATATTTGTGTATAATTCGCTGAGTTGTGGGCTATACAAATGCGACGTCACGTCTTAGAAGAATCAAAACAATGAGATCAAAACAATCTCGTTTCCCTTTTTATGATGAAGAACGATACTTATTATATTTCAAAGGATGTGGTTGTTTTGGTGTACACGTTTCACGGGGAACACCAAAAGCATTATTTTTATAAGCACTATTTTTATCCACCTAAAACGAAGGCAATTCTTATTTTCACTAGAATAACAAATCACCATTCATTGGTAAACATATGTATAGATGTACATTTAGCGCAAAGTTCTAACAAGGACTTACTACTTCCTCTTGTATTTCTCTTTTTCCTTTATCGATTTATGCGTAATTATTAAAAGCGTAATTGTACCTGAGCTATACAATGTACTTCCAAAAAACTCCTGCGAAATCATTTCTGACCGTTTAGCCATTCTCAGACAACCTCGTAACATGTAATATATATATAATGAGTATCGTATTACAGAAGTATCTGTGCTCAAGTCTTTTTGTAAGATATGGAGCAAATAAACTTTGAAACTTTGTAGTATGAAAGTTTCCACCAATGAATTTGAGCATTTCATCGTATTTTGTTTAAACTCGGCTTTCGTTTGGACTGGTTTTTAAAGGGACGTTCAACAATCAATATGTCCCAAGCTTGGCAGGGGTGGATCCGGGGACCACTGTCGAGAGTAGGCACAACTTATGAAAAAGGGATAATCCACGGAAACTTAGAATTTCGAAACTTCACCACTTTTTGGTGCAATTTCAAAGCAATGAACTCCTGATGTAAAATGCTTTCTAGAAAATCTACTGCATTGAGATGTAGTTTTAAGGCAATATAGAAGAAGTCCTGAAGAATGTTGTACCTTTTTGTAGAAAACTATCTACCTCATCTTGCAAAAAATGTGCCTTATTCTACCTTTGGAATTGATAGGGACGACTCGATGTGCCAGTTTTACTTTGGGGATGGAAAAACAGAAAAGGGTGGTTGATTTTCACGACGGTAACACGTGCCTGTTCTACCGTCTGAATCCGTGCCTGAGTGTTGGATTAATCAAACATTGGATTAAAAGACTGGCGATGCGATCATTATCATAGACGCATCTCCAATCGTTGTTCTTTTTTACCCCATTCTTCGTACCATCCTACCCGGCAGGGATTCGAACCTGATGGCAACGAGATTCGTCTTAGTACGAAACGCTAGATGATGATGTCAGATGATGTAATTATTAACCAATCAACAATCCCGTTTCATTTTAGCCCGGGTTTTCCCATATATAATTCTTCCGGGAAATTTGCCGTAGCGATTATATAACGAGCAATCTGATTGGTGCCACAAGTTTTCGCGCGATAAACATGTTAAGCGATGCTATCAGGTTCGAATCCCCGCCAAGGGAGGACGCCTTTGTACTCGTTCTGATGAAATTAGATTGTTCCATTCTTTAACAATGAGACAAATCGATGATAGTCCTTTTGTTCATGTTTTCAGATTGGTCAGTAGTCGGCAGGGTCTTTCGGAAACGGGTCTTAAGAATATCACAAATATTCTCAACCGCTTACTCGATAACTATGATAAAAGGATACGTCCAGGATTCGGAGGTAAGAAACCGTGATTTAAATGATTTATAGATTCGTTACATTGCCAAAAATATAAACCTGTTTTGACTTTGATCTAACTTCTATAATGGGGTACGGGCTAAACTTCTGTGGCAAAGGTACCGGCACTCACCACTCACCAGATGGCGCGACAAAACACTGGGTCATTCGTATTGGTGAAAATCAGTTCATATTCAGTGCAATTTGAACCTTGACTTCCAACTATCAAACGAGTCCGAATGGATAAAAGATTTGCTTTCTCCCTCAGTGTATGGTCAAGCTCCCACTAAAATTTGATTTACTTATGAGACAGTTGACTCGAATTTGATGGTAACTCAGCGCCACTAGCTCTCAAACAAGTCATCACATATACGATTGATTTTCCCAATTATTAGTGTATGGTTAAGTTTAACTGGAAATTGATTTACTAGTGAGAACAAGTTGAAATTACCACTAGCGAACGTGGCGGATCCTCGCCTGCCATCAGTGGAATCTTCGTCTGTCACAGTAGCGGTACGGGTACCCCATCAAATCTTAGTTATGGAATCTAATCAGAGAACTAGACGATATCGCTTCGAGGATGAACGCGTTTAAAAAGCGGCACATAAAGAGAAAGGGTCCGTTCGGTTATAGCCTAACAATTTGGTACCTATATACCATATCGCGTGTGTTTTATCCGGGTTATTAGGCCTGTCAGGCTGGAAGATCGGCGTTAGAGGATCGAAACGAATTTGCCTCGGAACATCAAAGTCTCGGTCGTAAATCACCGACGTGACTAATATCTTACGGTCAGTTGCGCGTAATCTAGGGATAACTTGAACAAATCGAAATACGATGGTTACATCTGATACGTGACACTGATATAACAAGAGTCCATTTTGTATATTGTGCGACGTAAAAAATACTCTGAGCCAACTGACACCGGACCAACCTCGTGATTGATGTAAAGTCATACATTCGACGTACCGATATACGTATGGCAGAAAAACCCGTCGGACTAACATCGATTCGTAACTTCGTGAATTTTCATTTGAACAGTTTTTAGGATAGTGGGATACTGGCACCACCAGATGGCGCAACAAAACACTGGGTCATTCGTAGTGAAAACCAGTTCATTTTCTATGAAATTTGAACTTGACTTGAACGCTTCCAAATTCGAAAATTAAAAACGAATCATCGAATAGTTACATTTCTCACTCATATCAGTGCATTGTATAGAATCGCTGACAATTGATTTATTAATAAAAACAATTGATTCGAATTTCATTTGAAATCTAGAAGAAATTGATGCGCGGTAATCAAGTGCCACTAGTGATCCTGGCGAATTATCGCTGAATCCTCAGTCACGCCATTGCCGCCAAGAAAAATATACAAAAAACAGGCTAAGTTTGGAATAGTTTTTCCCTTTTTAATTATTTCGCCCAGGTTTATTGAAAAACATCATACGTATGAAAAAATTCTCGGTATCCGACAAAAGGAAAATAGAAATCAAGAATCAAAATTGAGTCTTATTTTGTGTCTACGCTTTCAAAGTACTGATTTTAACGTGAAGTGGAGATCATTTTACGCTGCATTTATTTGCTTACACATCTTATATACATCAGATATACGTAGGGCATGTCGGCTGTAACACACCCACGGGGGAATAAGAATGTATCGGAATCTGCAGTTACAATGCGTCATTCCTTAGGAGACAAGTTCCACGGGCTTCCATAAAGTTCCATTAGTATTGTGTTTCATAACTTTATAAGGCAGTTTGTGAAACATACCCCTGCGCGTACAGACATCCACCATTAGACTACGTTCATCTCTTTTCGCTGTTATTTGCTATTTTTGTGAGTGTATTTTGGCCTGTTAAGTACCGCCGGTATAATAAGGGGAATATGAACCGTACGATAAATCCATTCCGGAAATGATCTCCAGCATGACAGCCCGTATTTTCTCACGGTGACTACGTTAACGGTGATAATACCTAGGGCGATGCGTTTTCCTACGCGCAACGAGGGACGAAGCTTTGCTACTTATCTACTATATTGAAAGTAGCAATTGAACAAAGAGATACAGCAGAAATCATACATTTTCAGTAGTTTTGCTAAATAGTCAGCAGAGTGTACTTTTACTTCGATCCTGATTGCAGTTCCCTGAATAGGGTTGGGTGTGTGTTGTTAGAAGCCTATTAATACTTACTTAATCTTGATTGTGGGTCTTCATTGCCTTAGATGTAGAGTCCCCTACTTTTTTTCAAGAAATGACCTGTAAACTCTATTCGTATCAAATGCACTCGCGGTGTTCCATCCTATATATGATACCTAATGTCTGTTTCAACTTGTTTCACGGACGTTGATTTTGGAAGAACATACCTAAGGCCTTTTAATCACCAGAACAGAGATGTTAGGATCAAAGTCACTTTTGAATTCCCTTTTCAGGAAATGCCACGGTTGTTAACGTGTCAATGAATATCAGAAGTATGGGGCCAGTCTCTGAACGAAATATGGTAAGTGGAAATATAGCCAGAATATTGAGCTGGTCACTTGTTAAGACAACTTGTTGAGACACCCGAGACTAGTAAGAAGGCCATGAATCAGTACATTACATTACTCTGACAGGCCCGTGTCGAGCTTTTTTGAGGGGCAGTTCTGTTTCGAGAAAGGGGGCACTTTTTCCGTGAAAAGGGCCACTTCCCTATTGAAAAAGGGCACATCTAAAAATATGAAGTGCCCCGGCACCTGAACAAATCATTTCAAAAAATGGATTCCTTTTCATTTTACGAAAAAAATCCGAACTCCCACTCGGCACAGGCCTGTTTGTTTCAAGGCAATTTCCTTGAACGACAACTCTGAATAATAACGTCATTCTTTTGAATTTAAAAGGTAATTCTTTTGAATTTATAAGTGATGTCATAATGTGAGAATGATTCGTTCGAAAAGGTTTGCTGGCCACACCGCGGGTATCACCACGGGCCTGAAGTGATGACTGCACCTGTTGACATCGGTAACCGAGAGTTACCGTGAAACCTCTTCATTTTTTATTCAAAAAAGCACTACTCCGCCGTGTGAACGACCAAACATGGAAACAGTATGCCACCCAGAGGATTTTTCTTGTCAGAAATCCCGTTGTCACAATTTCATATATTACGTGTCAAGACTGTTGCTGAATGTATGACATACCCCGGTGTTAAGACAACTGGGAATAAAAACTGTCACCGGAAATGAAACACGGGTATCAAAATCAAACACTTTAATGCACCTGTCATAACCCTAAATCGTCTTTATGGTGTTGGTTCAAGGATAATTTGTTCCTCCAGTTTTTCAAAGGCGGCAGTTCGGTTTCCAGTCATTCGAATTTTCATCCGGAAAATTGACGGGTAAATGAGTGCCCGCTGAGTGCGAATGGCGTTCGACTAAAATGCTAATCGGGAATCATAAGAGTATATGAAGAACGAAACAGAGGGGATTCATTTAAAATTAAAAATCTAATTTTCATTGAAATCGTACATTATTGGACGTCATAACAAAATAGGTACGGAAGAAAATGTAACAAAATCATGGGGCTACACGGAGAGACTTAAACAGTCTATCTTAGCCCTATCACCCTGAAGCATCCGCACCACATTCATCACCACTCACACATCTTGCACACATTTGACGAATGGAAATAGAAAATGTTTACATCTTACACATTTTATCATTATACATTAGCATAGGTCTATATAGAATAAATCTACAAAATTGTTTAATGATTCAATGTAAATACGCCTGAAGGCAGTTTCGCTTTGCTGCAATAATCCAATTGTTTCTGGGAGAGTATTCCATTATAGGGGATTTTCTCTAGAATAATGTACTATTTACGCTTACTGCAATTGTTAGAACATCGACTACAGGGGCCTTCGTTTAACACTGAATCGAAGCCTTTTTTCTACGACCGACGATTTGTTTTTACTTGCAGATGTATTCAATGGATTGTTATTTCCGTCAAATGTGGACGGATACCAGACTTAAGTTCGAAGGACCGCTTCCTAAGCTGCAACTGAACGTGAAAATGCTCGAGAAAATCTGGAAGCCGGATACATATATACTGAACGGCAAGGGCTCGTACCTACACAGGATCACAGGGCCTAATATACTTCTTAGACTCACCAGAGATGGAGACATTTTATACTCAATGAGGTCAGTGCGGCATAATCATGGATTGTGTACATATGCATTTACAAATACGATTTACAATTGAATTTGCAAATAACCAACGATTGTATTTCAAACGGGGCTGACCGCGTAATATTCGTTAGGTACAATCTTGAAATAGCTGACAAACCATGACTAAATCAATTTTCATTTTGGCCAACCGTGCCAAAACATGGATTGATGAAAAAATTCGGCTTTTTTCATCGCTTTGGCGTTTGATGTCTTAAAATCCTCATCATATGCATTTCAGCAATTTAGCAGCAGTTTTGGGCCGTCATAAACCATAAACACTGACCATCGTTAACACTATTCGTGCTATTTCCCAAAAATGATTGACAAGACTAATTGCTACATTAACAATCTTATCTCAACTTATATAGATACACCCATCAGATAAGGGGACACTATACTACGGTACTCAATAAAATAGGACATCTCTGACGTACCATGCATTTAGTCCTCCTAGGCACGGTATTCCTGAAGAACCCTTTTTTCCCTGGTCGATACTTCGTCCCGAGTGCTTAGCGATATCAGCTTTTCTCGTGTCAGTTCACTTTTGTCGATCGTCATTTTTAAAACGGAATTCTCTCCATTATTTCCGTCGTGTCGTCGCTTTTACGTAGTATTAATACGTCAGTTCGTCGATAAACTCTTTAGCAAATTGCAATATTGAGCTCCATTTAGTAGATTGTTACATCTTTTATCATTTCGCCATCCTCCTCGATTGTCAACAAGATAAACGACGCTTCTGTGTGCGTCGACGATTTAGCAGATAATAATCGGTTTATTGCCTAATAAATGGAGCCATTGAAATTGATTTCTATATACGAGTTCTGAAGAGGAAATTTTGAAAATGTTAAACGTCGTTCCGAATGATGGAGGAAACAACTGTATTCAGTTTTATACAGCCAGCGGTACTCAGGTCCAGTAATACGAAATTAACTTTTATCTGCTTTCAGATTGACAATCAAAGCTACCTGTCCTATGCACTTAGAAAAATTTCCAATGGATATGCAAAATTGTCCCTTCCAAATTGGCAGTTGTAAGTATATGTTTGTGGGGAGACTAGGAGAATCACAATGATTAAAACCCGATGCACCAGTTCCATAGTTTATTAGGGTTTTGTCCGTTTGGCAGAAAACCCAATTTTTATCCTTGTGACTATAAATTTTTTGGATTTATGTTATGTTTTGAAAAAAATGTCCTATCGATTTCGACTACGCACCGTGCCTGTTACCGACGCTCATGAAAAAATACACTAAAATCCTGACACCGATTCGATAGCACAAACCAACCACCGACTGGTCATCGACATCGTTCTCTGAATTGCACGTGGAATAAAAGGGTATTAATTATGAAAATGCGCCATCATCGTCTGCGAATACGTATGCGAGCATTGCACCCATCGGCGATATTATGACGGATTTCTCGACATGTCACAGCCGAATTAAATCCTAATGATTTGAACGAGCGGTGCACTTTACGGTAAATGATCAAGTTCGTCGATCGCACGATTGGGGACGGCAACGCTGTGATTTTATCTACGGCGAAAGCTCTTCGGGGGGAGAAACCATTTAATACATAACAGTCCGTAAATACTTTGTACGTATATTATGAGATAATCACATATATCTGGCAGGCGGCATCCGACACTCGATATATCATGATTATACCAAATGCTAGCGGTCATTTAGACATAAAAAAGAGAAAATGAGACGTTCTTCGTCAGCCGGTCATTATTCCGCAGAGGGAACCTAGAGAGCGTGATTAGGCAATTTTCCCAGATGACACACTTATATATAGGTGCTGCGTGGGCCGGATGCATGAAAATAGGGGTAAAAAGGCACTGCATAAAAACGCGAGGAATGTGAAAACTGGAATACGAAACGGAAACCGTGGAAATAGATATTTCCAGAAACCGTCTGAGTACGTTTCACGCGAGAGAAATGCCAAAATTTGGCAAAGGCATTGTCTAATATCTCTTGTCAAAACCTGGAAAATATATAATACTACAATATCACATGATAGTTCCTGCGGGCGTAAGTTGAAGTGCAGTTGATGTACGTAAGTTTATCGAAGACATAAGATTTATTTTTTGGACACTAGTCGACATGTTATATTCGAATCACGTGATTTGGCCTGTGATTTTCCTAATTCTAGGCTGTTTGACTCGGTCAATGATTTTGAATTTCTTAACGTTTTTGTTGTTTTGTGGTTATTTACCAAACGAATCAGATGACACTTAGTTCGAATCGAAAGGTGTCATGTAGAATGAGAAACAGCTAGTCAATCAGATGGCATGATTAACGAGTCAGTTTGGCAGCCAAAATCAGTTTATTTCAACAAAATGCTCCAATCGAAATATGCAATGGAAAGCGTTCGACACCAATTTGACATTACATGCCTCGTGATCGAACGAGCAATTACAAAGATATAATATTGACTTCCACAGTTTGGTATTCTTTCGTCGTGGATTTGTTCAAGAGAATGTTACTTCGATTTCGATCGAAATAGGAAAAAAGCTGGGGACTGATTAACCACCGACTAACTCGCTTTGTTAGCTCGGGGATCGTGAATGTTGGAATTAATTATTTCTTTTCTTTTTTTAAAGATGGATACAGTACTCGAGACGTTTCTTATAGATGGGTATTCGGTCCGGAAGAATCGATCAAAATCAGCCCGGACATGAAATTATCACAGTTTGATCTCATAGGTCACCCGGCTGGCAACGAAACCTTTACTTTGAAATCTGGTAAAACGCTATAGATATGCATATACATTACTCTTTCCACTGGTCTCTATTGCGCTCAGAGTATTTAGAAACTGTTTCTATTAATGAAACGATGTTAAACAGAAAATTATAATCGATTAACATTCTTTTAGTAGCCGGGTTATAGCGAGAAAATACTGCGAATAATCTACAAACTGCCAAAATTTCGAAAACTTTCAGTCACTGATAATTCTTTCTTTTCGTGTTTTGCTAGGTACGTTCCAGGCAACATACTCGTCCCTGCATATAACGTTCACGTTACAACGCCACATGGGATTCTTCCTCATACAGGTCTACTTCCCGTGTAGTCTACTGGTGGTGCTTTCATGGGTGGCTTTTTGGATAAACCGAGAGGCGACCGCGGATAGAATTGCCTTAGGTAATAGGCCTCTAAACACATATTGATCTTCAGTTCAGTGGTTTACTCAGGTCACTCTTAGATTTGTTGATAAACTATCGAGCTATTTTTCACCGGTGTCATCATTGACTGTGAAAATGACAGTGAACTATGATTGCTTCCATCATTGAGTAGCTGCTTGTGCTTGGTGGTCAGAGGACGCATTGTTATGTCTGATCTACGGGAAATCATCTCAACTTGAGATGATTGCTCGTAGGTCTGATCAACTGGGGGTAAAGGAGTCTGCAGTTCCAAGTAACTACTCCCCTATACCTCTGTGCAGTGATGTCACGTTAACTTAAAAGAGGTCGTGGTCTACCAAGAGAATGTTTCCTCGCCACTGACGTTCCACTTTTAATAATATGTTCAAGCTTTCTGTTTTCGACTTCTACACACGTGAATATCGAAAACGCTTTATTTCCGAAAATATGCATTGCTAGTAATTTAGAATTATAGATATCAATGCGTTGCCAACAAAAGATGACGTAAATTGCCTCTAACCGTAAACTTTACAAATTTAAGAATGTCTTTTTTTCTAAAGGTGTGATGACTGTACTGACAATGGCTTTTCTTGGAATCGACAACCGGACAAGTCTGCCCAAGGTGTCTTATTCCACAGCGCTGGACTGGTATTTAGCGACGTGCTTCGCATTTGTTTTAGCCACAATTATACAATTCGCTGGAGTGCATTATTTCACTAAACACGGCAGCGGTGAGCTGCATTTGATGTTGCTGGACCCCGAAGACGAAGAAGAGGTGTGTAAACATCGTAATTTCGTTACTACCAATCAGCCCTCACGTTTCGTTGAGTAAATACACATTTCCGAAAACACGACACGCGCTCCACTCTCCTTAATGATCCAAGCAAAATGCCAACCGCGTATAAATGTCAGACACGGTTTCTGGAAAATAAGTTCTCGAATTGTTGATTTGAAGTGATTGTGGATGAGACGCACACGCTCCCCATTAGTTCGTTAGGGGTTGTTAAACTGGCCTCTGGCGCATTGTTGCCAGTTTTTTCCCACTCGGAAAATAATTACATGGTTTTTTCTTTACGAATTGCAGGACGAGCCAATTAGTTACTACAATCAATACCACACGCGAGACGGCGAGACTAGTGGAAACGGACAGAAGCTGAACGGCGACGCACCTGTAGCCATTGCCTACGATACGACCGACTACAACTTCAACGAGAACTGTTTTACCCGGTTTTTCAACTGTCTGACCGGCAGTGCAAAATACAGGGACATGAAAATGCGCAATAGTAAAAAAGGTGTCAACAGCGTCAGCAAAATAGACAAACTAGCCAGACTCATGTTCCCGTTAGCATTTTTTCTATTCAATCTGTTCTATTGGGTTCTCTACCTGAAGATATTATGATCATTTAAGCGGTACTTATGTATGATTTATTTCCGGGCTTTGGTGGTGTTTGCGGTATAGTTTTTTTTTTCTGCGACAGTGATTTGATTTGTAAATGTTAGATGTAAACGTATGCACCATACGACTGATACAGGATTTTCTTCATATCAATATTGTGTTGTCATTTTCGATGATTTTATCGTTTTTATTTTTATCGATATTTTTTCGAAAATTTGAAAATGTTGCATTCATCTTCTTCCAACCCTGTGCTAGTCGATCGAGTGTATATGATTATCTATTTTTGGTTCTGTAACACATGATGCTGTGGTGATTTTAGTTTTTCTAATAAATTTCGAAAAAAAATCTCGTTGCCAGAATCTTGCCCGAGGTAGATTCGGCCGATGTATATATAAGTAGTCAGTTGGAAATGTTTTGCTGTAAACAATTAAAACGGTGTGTTTAGGCCCATCGTGCATAACATTAGCGGTCATAATGCATTGGACGTAGGCCCTCGTAGGTCGGGGGACTAGCATACCAATACCGGGGCCAGTTGCACAGAGTCGAGACTTTTTGACTTAGGTCACGACTGTGCAACTGGGACCCTAACATGATCCTAATGCTAATCCTAATCTGTATCGTTCTTTGGAATTATCATTAGCATTGAAACAACGTGTCTTGTTTTGTTGATTGACTGTCTTTCATTATTATTAGGTTATAACTTAAGTGGTTTCTCTATGACATCTGAAGCAGCCACGGCTATAGGTCATCGGCGATATGAATAACCTGTAATGGCTGGCCTAAATGATCCCAAACCCAGGATCATCAAAATGATGTTGCTGAATCGGCAAAGTTGAAATCTATTCTATCAAAAATAGCATCTAAATTTGATACAATTACGGTGATTGTGCCTCGCATGTGACAGAATCTGCCTTCCAAATCGTAGTAGAGTTTTTTGAATTTGAATGCTTTAGTTAATGTAGGGAACAGCTCCGATGAAGGGAATCATTTTCAATCTAATCTGACTGCAGACTCAAAGACTTCTTATGTATCATTTGAATATGGCATCGACTGTAACCTGTTTCACATGCACTATAATTGTTAGAATCTGGAAAGAAAGATATTTTGGCCCAGTCCCCAGTCCATGAAATGTCTGAAACGAACTCTCGAAACTCCTAATATGGCTTGGTCCGTGTTATATCTAACGCAGAAAGAAATCCGCCATACTTTGCCTATATCAGTCGCCCTTTTTATCTTCACATCTGTATCTTCCATGATTGAAAAGTAAACTTGATTTGTGGAATCAAATTTCAATCATACTATACTGAACCATTCGACTGCTCGGTCGGAGTAGATGGGTGATATCCAACCCGTAGAAAAACTTCGAGGTATCTTCAAAATGCCTGTAATGTCCGTTATGTTATCTGAATAACCAGTTCGACAGTGTGGGTTAAAATTCTTTCTCTGACACAACTGAGGACTGCTCTTGTTTACCGGTGTTCTATAATTGTACGCATTCTTAGTACTTAATTGAAGGTTGGTAATTCCTATACCTTCAGTTTTAAGGCATATGACGATTCGTTTTTTGATCCGGGAAATACTTTATGGTCGTATTCAAATCAATCAAACAGTGAGACCATCTCTGTGATATAGACGGGCACCAAAGTACAAAAAGTAGTCTAGAAATTAACTTCCGTTCAACAGAGATACCATATAACCAAGTGGTACCATTCGAAAGCTTTGTATCTTGGCTTCAGGGAATCGATATCCGCTTTCGTGGAACCTGGTGGAACAATTTCCATGGAAACGAATATCGATTTCGTGAAGCCAAGGTTCAAAACTTTCACATTTTGTCCATACGGTATCTGTATTGAACGGAAGTGCCAAAAAAGTTAGTTCTTGGTGCCCGTCTAGTTGGTTGGTTTTGTATTACTTTATCCGTTGTTTTGTGTTGCCTTAAATGAACGAGAAAATTAATATGACATGTGATTTCTTCTTTTTTTTTATGCCGGCGGTTTGTTAAGGAGAGATCGAAAATGAAATATGTTTCTAATCTGAATGCGCTATCAAGTGATTGTAATATAAAACTACCGGACTCATTTTCTCTAGGTTTGTTCGGTGAAATTTCGACTCTGGGCAAGAGAGATTTGAAATGAAAACATTTCAATTCTTAAGTCGACTTTACGACTGTGGCACCGGCTTCGGGATTCAATTCCGCAGTTGTGAGTTTGCCTCCATAGTCAATTTTCTGTCAACGAGTCCCGAGTACTTTATTAGCACAATCACATTGAGTAGTAACCGTCTCTGGAACCAGTGCCTTGACAAATTCGTCTTCGTAACCAGTGATAAGTCGAACGGGTGTACATAGACTGATAATCTAGGAAATATACCTTACGGGAATATTATAGTCTGTTATTGTTTGATCGGGTGAAGAGTTTAGACAAAAATCGAGCTATTCGAAATGTATAGTTTATTACGTGTATAATTCAATATGATTAACAATAGAAAATGAGACACGGAATCCCGTGTAACGTACATGCATACGTTTTATATGATGACCTATGAAAAGACGTGTAAAAAGATTTTACCAATCATTATAAATATATTATGAAAAATAAATCTTGATAAACAAAAAATCGACGCTGGTTGTCGATTAAGTGTTTCATTTAGTCGTTTGTTTGGATTTTAGTATCAACTGCGTGTAGAGGTCACGAATGAACCCCATCGGTCATGAAATGATTAGTCTGTATAACCGTGAAAAGCCAGGTTCAATTTGTTATGCAATAGAGACAGCGAAGATTGCTTTAAATACGATTAGACTAAATAGATGTAATGTAAATTGTTCTTCCAATACTTCTGTAACCACAGTTTCAAAGTTCAGAGCTTAAAACGGAATTTCCCTACTCCATGGACCCTCGACCCACTGGACAAACTGACCATACTCTTTTTACAAATAATGAACAAGCACACTACTGTACTCAGCATATCTTTACGTAGAAAGTGCGCAGTTGTGCCTACAATAGCAGAAACAGGTTTTCGTCTGGCGGTTCCGGTTTACCGATAATCTGTTGATAAAAACTACGACGTAAACGTTCGTATCCAGGAATCCGGCGGCCGCAGTTCGGTCCGTCTCTTTGACAACATACGCATAAAACTAAACACGAAAGCAGCGTAATTGACACCGACGAGAGAGCGATACTAGCGACCTCTAACGCCGACCAACCTGGCTTGAACTCGTCGGCTTCATCTCTGACGTCATCTGACGGCGTTTCCTTAATATCCGGTCGAGCTGCGCCCATAAGAGGACTCCCATTGGAGTCTTCGCGGACATCGTTCTCCAATTTCTTAAATAATCGCTTAAGAGTCGAAGCTTTTTCGTGATAAACCGTTTTGGAGAGTTTTGACGCGAGTTCAGTGTGACCTAATTGTTGTAATCGCTGCGCGAGTACGTGGAATGTTTCGTTTTTCGCAATTCCTTCGTCCCATTGTTTGAGCAAATCGAAGCACGGGACATCATGAATGGAGTGCCCGGTTAGATTTTTCGTTATTCTCCATGATTTAACGCGCAGTGCTTCTGCCAATTTTCGACATTCTTTTGGCGACAAATGATCGGATACCATTTGCAGTTCCCTGCTATTCATGTCCGTGGTTCCAGATACAAACCAGGCGATCGCTACCAGACTAAATATAAGCCCTTCAGCCCAGCAACTGTTCCATATTACCTTCATCATTTATAAATTGAGTCAGAATTTAAGGGTTGTCATATGCTTTCTAATCGGCCATGTTGATGCATATGCAAATTGCAACGACAAAACAGAAAACCGTGATCGAGATGATGAAAACAGCAATTGCGATGCCAACTGCAGGTGTCACAAATTCAACGGTTTTGTTCGTATGCCCATCACTTACAGTATAATTATTTAAATCATAAACTGCGTCAGCAAACTTCATGAATAATGCCATATCGTATTTCATCCCGTTTCTCCACGTGAACGATCAGGATTGTTGTTTCCCTTAGTGACATTACCAAACGACCAAACGCTACTGTGGCATTCGAGGATAGCGCTTTTATGGTGATTGATAAGTCTACAAGAAGGTTTAACTACGATTTTTGGTTTTAAATCTGCTGTAGGTAACTTCGTGTTTTCAATGAGACCAATGATTCAAACTTAACCACTTTAAGCTTCAGCAGCTCAAATTTGATAAATTTGGGTTGTTTTTGTTTCGAATGACGATCATAGTATGGAAAACTTACATAATTAGTCATACATAATTTCTTTTAAAAATAAGAAAAAAAATAAATTGGCTAAGACTTGAGCATCTGGAATGAGGTACCGCCCGCTAACCACCAGAAAGCATTTCTAGGTATAAAACAGCCATTTACGTAACCAGGGACTGGGGCAAAGGCAGATAGGCCTATATGCGATGATCGGACAAATTCGGCTACGGAACATCCACGATGACCACGTTAAGTCTTAGGGATAGATGGCGCCAGCGTACGGTCCTCAGTCCCTCGTCACGCAAATACAATTGCGACACCGTCCGATCGACTATTTCCCTCATTTTACGCAGTCGAAAGGCGTGATATTTCAATCAGGTTTGAACTTGAGCCACCAAAAATCCATATGGACTTGACCTTCTTCTTACGTACCTGGGACCTAAGAGTAATCTTTTGACAAATGATTACTCCAAGCTGGGACCTTATTCACAAACGCCACGCAACCCATTTCTCATCGCAAATCCTCCTGTAACTCCAAATTTGCGAATATCTCCGTATTCACTAAAATCCACGCAAATATTTTCCTCGCAAATTCATCAATTTTTCCCACAAATCTGCTTGAACTAAGGGGCACCCCTTAACTCTCATTTTCCACTTAAACGATACTTTCGTGGCATTTCAAAGTCAGATTACGTAAATGATTGATATTTTTCAAGGTACGGTTTTATAGACCGGTACCCAACTAACTTTTTCCAGGGCCCAACATGGGATTGATTGTTAGTTAAGACTCTATTCACCAATATATTTGCCCTATGGTGTGGGCAAACCTCATCGTTATATCACTTATACAAAATTATCTTATCAAGAAAAGACCTTTAAGAATGAATTAAATATTTATGTATTCTCAAATACCAAAATCATAAAATCGATCAAGAAAGGTACGTCCATTCCCCATTATGGATGATGAATATTTGAAATGTTATGTTAATTCAGATATGATGATTGTTCCTTTGGTGTTAAATCAAATCAAATAAAAAAAATTGTTTTCAATGAGGTCACCGCAAGAAGCTATGGAGGCGGTAAAAGAAGATATTGACGCAATATATCAATCTGCAATGAGGTTCTACAATTAGACTGGTTCCCTTTGCTTGTTAAATTGCGAATCACTTTTTGCGAGGAGTTTAGTGAATACCACGCAACGCAAACTGATTTTCGTCGCAAATGGTGCCGCAACGCAAACTTGCGTAACGTTAGTGAATAAGGACCCTGGTGTTTGATATTGATATCATTGATCATTGATTTACTTAAGAAAAAGTATGAGAACTTTTACAGGAGAAAATGTTCCTTCAATCTTATCACTTAATTTTTTTTAGAAACGCAGCGTGACAAAACTACTAACGAACCTAGCTATAGTTGCTCAAAAGTTTGTCAAAATTAACCTGTGAATGAAAAAAGTGAAGATCAAACCTGCATTGTTGCCACAAATTGCCAATTTTTTTAGTTGCACAGCCAAAAAGTGGTATTTAATCTTTAGATTGGTCTCAAGTTGTAGGATTGGCTACAGAAATAAAGTTGGTCAAAGACTGGGTCATAAATCTAAACCATATGCGAATGGCCCCAGGGTCCAGTTTCATGAAAAAGTTTAAGCTATTTTGGCCGGTTGTATCTTTTTGTCCTTCATACGGACGAATCGTAGAAACAACAGTTCTATATGAAACTTCCGCGTCGAACCATTTTGCCTTTCACTGTCGTCTCTATGTGCTCTCTGGCGGAATAAAGCAGTTACACTGATATCTATTCCCAGCAACTGTAGACTGCAAGATTAAACAGGGAACTATAAATAGGGGCCGTATGCAGTACCTCAGAACGCGATGGGTTACTATGAAAAGTATATGCAATAAGAAGTGCGTATGTTCTACGTACAGCAACAGAATGGGAGGTTTTACCACCAGAACCTAGTGATGTATACGTAACTTTGAGAAGTAAGTCGAAACAATTTAATCTTTCGGTGGAAGACATTCAGACGGCTATACAAGGTCGACTTTGTAAGGACCGGCCCTACAAGATGCATGCGATATTGATGTTCCGTTGTATAGAATAACCCGAACGTTTACATTCAATAATGGCATCAGCATATATCGGAAAAATATGAAACATCGATTCGGCATTGTCACTATAATCTTCTTGTAGGCAATTGAAGAGGAATGGATTGGGAGTACCTGCCATCGCTATTGCTCGAAGAGATTTTTTCTCTGTTGCCGATGAAAGATAGATACAGTTGTTCACTGGTATGCAAATCGTGGCAGGAGAGCGTGTTCTCGCGAAGTGTCTGGCGCACTATGATCATCACCGATCGGTCTTTTACCCGACGCAAGTTTACCATGTACAAGGGCTATTCACGAGAGCTCGAACACAAACGAATACAACGATGTCTCGGAAGAGTTGGACATTTGTTCAGCAGTATCGTTTTCACACCGATTTCAGATTTTTACAATCTGTACGAAATACTACACGTTCTAGTCGCGTTTCAGGAGTTTTTCGACGAATACCCGATGCCTTTGCTGGACGCGTTTCACTTCACGTTCTCGTGCGAAAGTCGCGGCCAATCGGGCACGTTCGTCTACGGAACCGGTGGTCAGATTTTCGCCGAGTTTAGGAAGTTTCTCGCGAACCTACGCGGCATTAAGTACCTCAAACTGAACCAGTTGTTGTTAGGCAACGCCGATGCGCAGGTGTTATTAGCAGACTTGACGAGGAATTGCGCCGATACTGTGGTCACGTTGGAAATGCTAAATTCTTCGCAGGATAACTGTCCTCAATTTCACGTACCCATGTTTCACGTGTTACAAACGTTGACCATAAGCCCGCACAATTTGAACGATGAAATAATCATCATGCTATCTCAAAACGGCCTGCCCGAGTTAGTCATCACGCAGGACCAATACACCCCGAAAACCCTTATTCCCGTCAGTCCAGAGGCTTGGTACGAAGCTCGAAAGATCTGCTCCCGTATGCGAGTCAAACTACAGGTAATCGGACAGTCACGCGAAGACATATTGCACCAAATCGGAGCCCCGGTCAACGCCGTCGTCTATGAAACCCCGTATACTCTTATTTCTGCGTCGTCGGTAATAACCACCGCTGATTTGTACGGCGACACTCTGCAGTTCTACGGCCATAAATGTCTGCCCAGAACTCATAACGGCCGCTCGTTTAACGAACGAGCCGACTCGTCGTTACTGTTACTCGTCAGAAGCTGTTCGAAATTGCAAACGCTCGTCGTAAGAGATCGCGTCTCGACGGCCACGGTGCTGCTCATCGCCAGGGAATGCCGGCAACTGCAGACGTTCTACGTGCGTTTGAACGCCGTCATCAAACGCATGGACTGGCCGAGAGAGCCGAACTGGTCGCCGGAATTTTACAACTGGTTGAAAACGAATTCGCGATCGTACGAACGCATGCAAGAGGAGGTATCGAAGATTTTTGGTGAAAACTGGCGCCCCCTTACGGACAAAGAGTTCGTAAAGCTGTGCGGACCCAGTAATTAGGTGACAAGTGGCGGTTTAGATAACATGTTATATTAAGCATCGTAATTGTATCTCTGTTACTCTCAAGTACTTTCTCTGTTTCAGCATATGGATCTGTATTGATGATGAATATTAGAACACCACTAGCTGAGCAGAAATTGCTGATTGTACATTATCAAATACTTTTGTACAGTAAAATCCTTCTGCATCAATTATCAATAGACCTAATCGTTTATAATGTTTGATATAGCGATTGGCGTTCAGCTAGCGATGTTCGTTGATGCATACTTTAATGGCCGTTGTGCGATGACCAATTACGATATGAAAATACGTTGCCAGAGGCGGGTTCAAATTAAATCTGTTTAAGTTTTGAAAAATAAAACTAACCCTATAATCTCTGTAGCGAATATAACTTAAACCAAAATCACGAGGAAGATAATCCATATATGTACGTATACGTATAAGTCCTTCCATATGTACATGTAAGGACTTATACGTCTATAATCATCCTAGCTTCTCAGGGTGTGATTGCCTCCAGCCAACACAAAACCCACAAACTCATTATTGGTCTGCTACATTGCCAAAGATTTCTTGGGTGGACGATTGCCGCTGAGCCTGTCTAAATGTCTTGCCAAGTGAAAAACAATGAATCAGATTGGCTTAATACATTGTGGCCGCTTAGCGGCAACATCTGCCCGAGAAATCTTGAGCTACAGACCTTCCAATGAAAGGTTTGCTATCAGGGTTTGTTTTGGCGTGAGCTTCGGCGGGAGGCAATCAAACCCTGGCAAAGCGATGGCGGTCTATAAAATGTGCGAGTTGCCTTTTATTTTGATAACAAAACGTACATGAAAACGGTCTAATGTTCCCCGTGAGTCGGGCATATAAGATTAATTAGCTCGTGGCTTTTTATGGCCATCCACACGCACGCGACGGGTAGAATATTTCCATGTACTTAATATGTTGTAATGTATAACAGCACTTCGTGGGAACTATTTCGACGGACGACATACTTGAGACGAAATATTCACACGGCCAATGAAAGCCATTTCACACCGCTTGAAATATATGGGCAATATCAGTCCCAGAATAAATTCGGAAAATCTTTTTATTCGATGTAAAATATTCTATAGCGAGTTATTATCTCGGAGTGAATGCGTTGAGTGAACGTTTAACTTCGAATGGAAATGTCCCCAGGAAGGACAGCAGGTAGTGGGAATTTCCGTCGATTAGAAATAAATAGGAATTGATTCTAGCGTATTATCGCGGAAAAAGAAATTCGAATGAAATTCGATCAAATTGAAAAAGTTGACGATCCTGTTCCGAAATATGATTATGTCAGACTTAATTCCGAAATATTTTTGTCTCATATCCCAGAACGCCTGCGTAAACCCCTGCTGGCAAAACATGATATATAATTCAAATTATGATATCGAATATAGAATTTTATCAGCGTGCCATAGGAAAATTATTTTTAATGCATATGACGTGAGGTTTTTTAGTAGTGACATTTCGACTCAATTATACGAGTCATTTTCAAAAGCCGTTTTCGGAAATGAAATATAATATCAAGTCGAAACGTCGTTACTCGCAGAGATTTACTTTCTAATTGTAGGTTTTCTGGAATTTGCATATTACGCGGACACGTGCTACCGATGTCGGGAACATCGAATATGTCTTATATTCCGGTCACATATTTTCGAGGTTTTTCTCATCACTGTGACTCAACCACGAACCGACAAAAGAGCACTGTTGACCATATGTGATTCGTAGTAAATTGGAGTGTTTGAATCTATAAAACGGGCTAATTTGAGCGTGTTTTGTGCGCTTATTTACCGGGCAAATATGAATTTTGTTTGTCGAGCTTATCGTCGAGAAAGCGACTGTCATTGCGTTCGATTCATCGCTAATTATAGACCACTTAAGCGCAAAATCCCGGCCACTTCACGCTTTGAATACCGTCCACACACGCCGAGCAAGAAAATTCCACTTTCTACGCGAAATGAAATGCTTTTGTCGAATAATTTGTTTATTAAATATATAGATTCGAGTACGTCGAAAATAGAAGTCTAACATATGAATTAAACGTCACATACATATATATACGCTCCATATACTTACGACTGAGCCATTGGTTAAAATGGAAAAATAGCGAGGCAAACATGATATATACATAATACGATAGCAACATAAGGTATTATTATGCAAAAATTGCTTAGTTATTATGTAGAATTAGTCATTATATACTCCAGAACTTTGAATCATTATTTGACATCATTTTTTGTTGAATAAATGTAGTTGAAACATGTAGTATCGCTCCGTAACAAAGTTTTCCCAATTTTATACATTCGCTTTATAAGAGACGTAAAATACCATTCAATTATACATACGCTCATCATTCATCGACCACCCCCCCCCCTTCATCATCGTCAATGAGTATTCTTGTGTTGTTTCCTGTTTGGAAAATGAACCATCTGAATAAATACTACAAAAATAAATCTCGACGCAGTTTGATTTTTTTTAAAGTATAATCGTCTGAATGAAAAAAAGAAAATTTCTTACTCGAAAACCAATACGTCATGCAGTTTAACATTAAAATGAAGTCGTTCACTTCACCCGGCTAGCGAGGTAATTTTATGGTATTTTAGTTATTTGCGGTTCGGGGAAAGTGTCCCCAGCGTGAGCTCCTAGAGTTTTTTCGGTTAACGCTAATTACAGTTGAAATTCCAAGAAAAACGCAGTATGCCACAAACCCTTTGTTATAAGATTACTGAACTGATCGATGTTCTTTCGTTCAGAGCACGATTACTTTTCTTGCAACGCATCGTATTTTGGCCAAGTCGATTGGAAATTTTATCATATGTAAAAGTGATCCGTCAATTGCTTTCTAATACAGTATCGCAGATCATTCGAACAAACATGCTGCCCGTTGGTCGTTTTTCGTCGCCATTTTATTTATTCCTCATGAATTTAAATTCATCTCCCCAGTGATTCGCCCACGATTTATAATACATAACCGGGGTGATGTCTCTTTTCAAGGGCCTCGGAGACGTGACATGGTAGCCCTTCTCTTTTTTCACGGCATCCAGTATGTCCATGGCATTCTGGAAGCGGTAGGTTACTACGAGTTGCTTTCGAGCCGGTTCGGTGTTCGCTCTCTGGACCATGTGAGGTACGATCTGCCCGGTGCGACCAGTTTCGGTAATTTCGGACTCTTTCTCGATTTCGCGGACGCTTTCGTTGTCCAGAATATCTACGGTAACTACTTTCATGTTTTTGGTCGGAGGAGTTTTCGTGCGCGGGAGAAAGAGCGCGTTTTCGGGGTAGTATTGTTTCAAATAACCGACCAATAGGTCTTCGTAGCCTTTCATCATGGCGTACTGTGCTTCGGCGGACAAAGTAGCGCTAAATCGCGGCATTCGGGGCAATTCTCGAATGGGACCGAACGGGTCGTTTTCATACGGATCCCTTTTCCCGAATCCGAGCTGGCGTTTGAAGCTCATCATGTGCATCACTTTTTTGGAGAATGACGCGAAATTCGGAACGCTCGTTTTCGCTTTGACGGTTGCTTGGGAGCGCGAAGTTTCGATCATCGATATTTTACGAGTCGCGAGACTGGCCCTCGAGTCCGATCGGGACGGTTGTCGGCGTGATTCTTGATCGCTCGAATCGTCGCATACGGAGCTTCGACCGCTGCGGAACGACGCCGATGTCCCCATGCTGGAGCGAGAGTCAGAGCGGAGGCGTCGTGATTGGCTACTAGGCGGATACACGAATTCACGGTCGCTCGTCGGGGTATTGACGGGCGGCGTGATGACGTCATTTCCGTTCCGCAAAACGGGGAGTTTTTGCAACGGTTGGCGTTTCATTTTGACAACCCGATACCCGTCGTTTTTAAGTGAGCAAAATCGATACCTGTATTAATATACCTGTATAGCCTTTCGTCTTATCACCCGGACATTAACTGCGTCCTAATCATCTAAAATCTATGCAGATTTGGCTATACTCCGCCTAGATACGCACTAGATTAGCTTCGGTATCCTAGATATCACAGGTAGCACGTCGTTTCATCTGCCGTATAAGCCGCATCGAGTTAGTTTTTACTGTCGCCATGCCAATTGTGACATGTCATCCATTATGTACGTTTCGCTTTATTTTAAACGACTTCCTTCCTCAATCGCGGTAAAGCGAAATAGAAACACAGAAAGCGAGCTCGCCGCCGCCGACACACGGCGATCAAATAAGGCAACGGTAGCCGACTGATTTTTCTATTTCACTCGATCTGTGAAGTAGTAGTGAGGTTATCTGAAATACAAATATTTGTTATCAATTAATGCGATTTTATATCGATAGCGTCGCGTATATAAAGTTAACGTTTGTGTTGACATTCCAAAATGATTGATCATTTCGTAGGCCACTTTTCAGTACGTCAAAAAACAACATATCCGAATACCAAGCCCTCACGATCCTATAGCGCTGGGAAATAAGGTTATCGATAACGCGGATAGAAATATCAGATTTCGTCGATATCCCATCAACTATTAATTTGTGTATTCATGCAGGATCTCCGATTATCGGACACGGTAGATTATAGTAAATATGGCACTGTTTCTATGATACACGGTTATTCTCGCTAATGTGATAGCGCATTTTTCCGGTAGTTACCCTAGTAGTAGTCAGATCCCTGCGCGATACATTATATAAACCGAGCAAACAAAAGCTTTGTTTACTGCCGCCTGGAAACGGCAGCGATAGACTTTATGCCCAGATGTTCTTTCCGAACGAACGCAAATATCGTTGTCTAGTTTACCGCGCATATTGTAAAATTAACCATCATGATATACGAATTATGTATTATAAACTACTGACGCAAAATTAATCAGTTGATTGTGGATCATTCAGTAATACTTCGATTTCAATTTCATCTCCGTATAATCGTTTGATGACTCAGATGATTACTCAAATGATTACTCCAAAGATTCATAGAATGATCCGGTTTTTGTTTCTCAACTCAATTGAATAAAAGCGATAAAGCGGTTGAGCGATAAACCTATTGAAAACTCTTCCCCGATTTGAAAATAAAGTTGGGTTTATACTCTAAAAGTGATGAAAACTTAATCTAAGAAATTCAAAGGCACCCCGCTATTAAGCTTACCGTTTGTTTTGCGAATATACGTTTCAGTAAAAACTCCTCTCGTTATGCACATTCACCGCCTGCAGGTCTCCGCGCGATTGTGACCGTACGCGCACGGTCTGAATGCCCGGTCGGCTGTCTAAAATGATAGGAAGGTTTGTTCGCTCGATAAAGCGAAAAGCAAACGAAAAACGAGTAAAAGTGTCGACGACGTCCTTCTCTCACGAATTGTCATTTCGTTATTCATTCGAAAACCGTTAAAATCCTGGTTCGATAAAATACCGTCTGCGTTATTTATATGCTTGTACATGTATTTTCTATGAATCTTTTGAATCGGTGTTTTGGTTCCTTTTTTTGTGGATTATAATGCGGAATCCCACGGATTGTCTTGCGGCGATTGTCGTATGCTGCGAGGACGGAGTGACTGCCGCACTGTATGAGCGGTTAACGTTATAAATTTTCCCGCCGTCTGTTTATTCGCTCCGTCTCCACGGTTACTAGGTCGGTATGAAATTCATAGCGACGTTCGCTAGATAATCGCCGATATATATATAGCAAACATTTTTAAAAATGTCTCTATTTAACGAACATGAATTAATCATTTCTTTAAAAAACTTTGCAGATGATTGGTGCATAATGATTAGTTTCGTGATGTCACTGATCGTACTGGCAGTAAGATAGAAAATCTCATAGTGGAAATTTACGAAATAAGATTTTGAATTATCTATAAACTGCAACGTTTCGACTGATTTGCCTTTTATTCATTATCAGGTATTTGCGCGGTGCCGGGCTTCGAATGGGGTTAGGCTCTATATTCCCTAAAGTCATTTACTAAAATATGTCGCCTCAAACTTATGAAAAAAAAACAAACTTGAATGTTCATCGACGCCTTGGAGAAATAGGGAGATTAAAATGAAGTGTGTCGTGCATGCCCATATCGATAATCAATAAAGATTACTTTATATGATATAGTGCATGTGGAAATTGATTCAATTGTGAAATGTGTTAGAAATACTGCCCAAATGTATACCTACGTACAAACCTAAACGTCACGTAGAATTTGTCTTATGTGCTCTCATTTCTTCCTAACTAAATATATTTGACAGACATAATTTGGTTTCATGATGTCTCTATTATTCACGTAATCCAGCCTTATGATCAACTTGTCCTGATCATTTCATGTGACTATATTTACTTGTCATGCGGCGATAAGTGGATAGGGCGTTTCGGAAATGATTTTTAGCCTCGATTGTTTGAATAAAACAGGATCTTAGTCTTAGCAATACGACGTGAAATATCGAGTTTGAAAGTCGAATTTGTCGGAATAGCGAGCGCTATCAAAAAAGTAACTTATGTATTATCTACAATCGTATAGAATATTGTGATTTCCTTTCCTATATTAGAAGAAGTAGTAGGACCCTACAATGGCAAATGAGGGTGTGACTAAAGGGTCACTAGTTTATTCGATCTTTTCTTTTTTTCAAATTTGGTTCCATATTATTTTCACGAAATAAAACTAGTCTCGCAATACGTCTCGGGGAAACAAGACCACGACTGTGTTTCACTTCCCAGCACCCGGCAAAAAAGGATCCCTGGGAACCGCATAATCCAACCGTTTCGGGGGATATCTCAGCCCTTGAGCTCAAACCACCAGGCCCAGGAAAGAGATGCTACCCAACTGTCCTGAAACATCCCTCAGATAAAATGAGGAAAACGTGGACGAAGACCAAAATGCCGCCTTGCACACTTGGTCTATAGAGCCTCCGAAGAACACAGTCCGAGGCGTGCTGTGGCTATCGAGGATTCACTTCTGGCAAGCGAGCGTCCACCAAGTGACGACTGTACGCAAAAAAAAACTATGCCGCACCTTCTAAGATTCGATTAAAACCTATTCCTGATATAATTCTAAATTCATTTAATAACAAATTTAAGACGAGTGTGACAGTTTGTCTAGACGCGTGATTGTCACTTGTCCTATCGTCGTGTACACCGTCCGGAATTCTTAGATTCAGTTAATACCTATTCTTAATTCCTCAAAATCGATTAAAATGACGAATTGAAGACGAAACTGACATGATCTACGTATGTCGAATGCTTAAAATCTAGATTCAGAAATTCGCTTGCTCTTTTTGTGTACGCTATCCGGACTTCTCACATTCGGTAAAAGCCTATTCATAATTTTTTTCAATTCATTTAATCAGGAATGAAAAAAAAATCTTGTCCCCTATTGCTGTGTAAATGATTTGAGTAAATGTCATTCAAAACTTAATGATTCCTCGCGTGAAAGAGTAAACAATTATCGACAACCGAGAGGTTGAAATTCATGGCTAACATTTTGGCATTGGGTAAGCAGGAAAGGTGACAATCGCGTCTACGTTTTTATCTTTCTGGGTTGGAATGTCTCTTACTAACAAAAAACAAACGACGATTTTTATTCATTCAAAAATCATTTAATCAAACAGGTAACTCTGATTTACAATTCTAAGAAAATCATTCGACAATAAATTATAGATGTGTATGTATATATATATATATATATCCATTTGTATAACAACATTCGGCTTAATATCGTTCAAAGCACCCGTAACCTTTTCAGAAGAACCAGATTTTATAGATGACATTCATTTGCATGCACCATAGATAAAAATTATATCGGTTAAGAAGACAATCAGGGCTAGACACAAAATATCACGTCTTGGTAACATTAGCACTGCGCCTAAAAATGACGCATGCCGGGTTTGGACTTCAATTATATGTGACTCCAGAATTCCATTGCTTTCACAGTTATTCTTACAAAATTCCGCAAAGTTTGCACATTTCAAAAGGTTAATTTGATTGAAGAAAATAAGGACGTAATGTGAGTCTCCTAGCAGCGTTGTTACGTATCTTTCCGCGCACAACAAAACTGCAGTCATAATGAATTAGATGATATCGATGATATTATGATATAAGCAAACGTGTATAAGATGGCTGCTTATAATAAGTCTATCAATCATTTAGGGATCCAGAGACACCATACCCACTTGCTAAGTGGTCTGAAATGCTCACTGCGACAATTTCAATATTCAATGCCCCCTGGCGAACATATACAGAAACCAATGATCTCATAACTCGTCACAATCGTAGAACATATCGTAAGCTACAACTTGACAATTGAACCTGGTAACAAAACATGCACAGACCCCAATATGAATGGAAATATGATGTAATTACAAATTCCAATGCTCCCTGGTGGACATATACAAAAATTAACGACCTTGAAAATCACTACAATTATAGAACATTAAAACTTTGCTATTGATTTTGATAACAAAATATGCATACTTACATAGATGGAAATATTTAACATATTTCAATATTCAACTCCCTTGGTGTTCTGCCAGTACAAACAGTTATCAGATATCAAGGCTATAAGTTAAAAGCTGTTGATAATTTCTTCGAAAACCCAGATATGACCGAGAACTGGTGAAACTAAGATAGCCACTGACTGCATTTGAATTGACTGATCCAAAAAACCAGTCTGTTCAAGTCTTTCCTTCCCAAAAGTATACCCCTCTCAAGTTTCGATCTAGTATGACAAAGCACAAAACGGCCATAGCATCTCCGAGGATAGGGCGTACGGAGATATGTGCATACACAATCCAAACTTCAAGACAATCTATAAAGCGACTTCTAATTTCCCATGAAAACATCGATACATTTTATGTGCGAAAGTGCTGATTTCGCAGTCCAACAAAGGCCACAAATCGGCCATCCTGATTCTAATCGAGCCATGCTTAGATGGCAGATGCGTCTAAAGAAGAGAAATACAAAGCTAATCCAAATATGAAGGCCGTACTAAGTGGGTTGAAAATCCCGAGAATATCTAGATCCTGTCGACAAACGGACGGACCGCTGACGAAAAGTGAACGCATAAACCCGCCGGGGCATCGCCCCATTCGGGTTTTATATGTCCAGTCGATCAAAATAGATATCAATTCTTTTAGTTTGGGCTTCGCTGCAATTCGTTTTGTGATAGAATAACGTTAACTTCTTTACCAGTTCTGTGCAGCCTGCGCTGCAGCTAAATCAACACGAATTAGATAAAATGGATAATTTCTATTAAAAAACCATCTTATTCTGGATGTATTGATCGAGTTTATGAAATACCGGTATCCAGATAAGAAAAACTATCCGATTAAAGTTTGAATGCATTACGTGTTTAAATAATATATGGGTCAGATCTAATTGAGAATTAAACTGATCCAGATTAAACAGCGATTGACATATAGCGACCCCGTTTTTTCAAACTCGGTTAGACATACATCGGTTTTAATCATTCCACTGAACTATGTATAAAGATAGCGCTTCTGTCGCAAGAGAATAACAGCGCCATCTGTGTAGAAAAACGAACTAGTACTGGTAAGAAACAATTTCGGGTGTAGAATAATCACGAACGAACTATCTGACGTATTTGTCTAATTTCCGCTGTAACGTCATGGCATCTGATTTCGTGTACGCTATCCAGTAGGCGATGTTCAACGCGGCGAAAGACAACGGAAATAGAATTCGAGCGACTTTATCCACGGTGCTGACGCTGTTCACCGCCCCCTGGCGAGTGCGCTGCTTGACGATCAGGTTCTTATAACGGGCGCTTCCTTTCAGGCAGTGGAGAATGTCGCACCACAACGAGCGTTTAGAGAATTTCCGTTCTTCCGTATCGACCGCGTGTATGACGGCCGCCGAATTATTCGTTCCGTATCCGCGCACTATATTGTTCGATGACTGGTGGTTGGCGCGAGGCGTCGTGTAGTTATACACCAAATTACGCTGCAATGAAGAGAAGAAAGACAACGCGTTTAGTTCGGTATAGAAACCTCAATAATCGTAAAAGACGCAAAAATAACGCTCTGGACCCAGTTCCACAGTTGTGAATTAAAATTTGACTCGGAATTAACTCATCGGAAATGAACCAATCCTAACTCCGAGTTAACACTAACTCACGACTGCGGAACTTGATCCAGGACCAGATTTCTTTATCGGCGGTGCTTTCATATAACATAAATAGCACGTAGAATATTAGTATAACAAGAATACCACAATAACGAAGACAAATTAAGTCCGAAAACGTTTCCTTCACTATTCCTGGTGTGCGCTATTAGAATAAAGTCGAAACGTTGAATAAACTACCAGCTCAGAGAAACATTTTCGGACTTTATTTTTCATCATTATTTGTGGGATTCTCTGAATGCTTTCGTCGCAACACGATTTGTCTTATCAATCGTGATGTAGAACATTTCATTCCATTTCGCAAACTTTTCATTTTTTACACAAAGGCTTATATACAGTTTGTATTTTACAGACCAAAGATCCAGCTTAGCAGATTGTTTCTGTAACTTTTCATCCTGGATCCGGTTCTACAGTTCTGAGTTTAATTTGACTCTGAGTTAACTCATTGAAAATAAATTGATTTTGACTCAGAGAGTTAACAGTTAACTGACAACTTTTGACACAAGTTTTGGAACACATACGTATATCAACCAGAAGATGTCGATGCCTTATCCTTTACGGAATAATCTATCAAGGAATATCTTGTTAATTATTTTCTTGTCACTTCGATACGCATATATTTGATTAGATTCCAATGAGTTTGGTTTTTCCTTTATCAAAAGTGATGTTATACACAAATTGCACTTACAACATCTCTTAAAGTCATAGTTTTGTGCGTTCATATTGATATACATGTATTCACACGTAAGAAGCGCGGGGATATACATATACATACATATACATGTAAAGGTCGATCGCTAACAGAATCAACAAGGACATGGACGATATCGACAAACGGTCATCGGATTAGAAACAAGTGACACGACTGTATAATCAAGTGGAAAGCAAAATCGCATGTTCTTTTCCAGGTAACCCGCATATATACATCATAGCCGCGAGGCCGTTTCCCAACGACTAAGTTGTATAACAAAAGCGAAAGGAAAGCACATCATGGGATGATAATTATGTCGTCACAACAAGCGAACGCGACTATTTAAAGCGTTTTCCCGAAATTGGCGAAAACCCGTGGAAAGCTGTTTTTGTAAAGAACACCGTAAAGGCGAAATAATACTCGGGACGGTTCATTGACAGTTGTTACATTAACATGTTTTACGGCCATTTAATGTTATGTCATAAAAGTACAAAATTGGAGATTGAACGAGGGCTAAATCCTAAAGATTGATAAGAAGATATGTTAGCTAATATAAGAAACTGGGTCGTGTGGCATACGTCGACACGAGGGAAATGCTAAGTTTACGGTTAAGTTGCGTGAAACATCAGTGTCGGATAAATTAAGCGTCAGTCACTTAGACAATACTGCTCAATTTCGTTAGGAAAACTCAAAATGACACAAATTTTCATTTCGGCTTGAAACAAAAAGGAATTTCTCAGCTCAGGAAGCCAGTATGAATTTTTGTTGCTAGTATGAATTTTTTTACACACAAAAGCCCACTAGCGGGGGCCAAACCTCGGTGTAGATATATTTTTATAGATATCCTTATAGATGCAAACTTCGAGAGAACGAGTGTGTCAAATGTGCAAGTTTTAAGTATCTGCGTATTGATGAAGAGGACAACCTCAGTGGTCCGGACGCGCTCCGCCCCGAGTTCACCCCCTAGATCCACCTCAAGTGACCACAGTTCTGTGAAAATGAATACAATGTTGTAAAGCCTAAGTTTCCCGATCTTCTGCGGTTTTTACAGCGCGCATTTTCACGAGCGGTTTCTCAGACACAAAAAGCGGGAGGGAAGACAAACATACCGATATTACGTCATTATTGCATACCACGTCGGCTCTTGTGACTTCGTCGTCATCGTCCGTCTCGTCGTCGGAGCTGTCGTCGGAGCTGTCCGACTCGTGTTGTACCTCGCCGTAGCCGATCTTCGTGAAATAGTGGACAGCAGCGAATTCGAGCATTGTGGCGATTATGTACGAAAAGCACATGATTATGAACCAGTCCAGCGCAGTGGCGTATTTCACTTTGGGCAGATTTTCGCGGCTATCCATCGACAACGTTGTCAACGTTAGCACAGTCGTTATTCCTGAAACGATGCAGAAACGAATTGAGGTCGAACGCGAATAGGAGAATAAATCGAATACAAGCAAACAAAACTCTTGAGCCAAAAAAGTTCAGGCAGCGAAAACAATTGGTTAAAAACTACTGGCCTAACGGGCTGGTAGTTTTTTGAAAGAAATTTACTTTTCTCGCGAAAGAAGATACTCTGTTTCTGCTTTCTCACCACGAGAAAACAAAAGAAATTTATTTCTGACCGGATCAACCACCATAAAAATTGTGATTTTTTTGTTATAGAAACTCCCGCATCAAGAAGCATACCGGTATGTGCATGCGTATTACGTTGGGCTTTCGACAATGCTGGAATACCGAAGATTGAAGAACTTTTTTCTCAGAAAATCTGTATCCTGCTATATAGAGGGCAACTGCGTAGGAAACTGCGTCATTTAAGCGTTATTTGGAGCTTAAATTTTCGAATTGTTTTAAGTAATCCGGGCAAATATCAGCCGCATTTTCTATACTTTAGATAGTAGGCATGTTTGGCTGATAAATGCATTATCAGTTGTTGGATGATTTAAAGAAGATAAATGACATCCGAATAGAATTCGTGCGATGAAGCGGAATTCGCGTGCGATCGAGCAAGATCCCAACAACGTAAAAATCCCCTGTTATCTAGACGAATGTAAATGCGATTTACATCGGTTTTTAAATTAGCTATCATCGAACTAATGCGAATACCAGTGGCGGCATTGTGGGAACACTTTGCGGGTTTCAAACGTATACATTGCATATGATGAGAAACGTCACAGAGCCTGATGACGAATTGCTAAAGTTTCAGCGACGTTCGCGTGCAATTACTCTCTTTCGCCAGTCCGACGAGACCCGACTTGACATCTCGAACAAAATAGAAGGTCACTACGCGGAAATTCACTAATTACGACACGATCCTCTTTTACGAAATACATTTAGCACACTACTGACATCCCGAGTGACTGTAATCGCAATCTACACATTGAAAAAGCCCAGTGTTCCACTGGGGAAAATGACATTTTTTATTTTTTCCCTGGTTTTCAATCAATTTATTGATACGACACTTTGTACCAAATACTGTCGCCGCGGAGAAGAATTGGACTTCAAATTTCGCGTGGTAGTCAATCATGGTATGTGAACTAATGCAACGGCTATGAACGGGTGTGAAAATACTCGTAGGGGAGGCTAAACGGAGGCAAATAGAAAATTTCGGCCAATTAATAAGAATTCTAATTATTTACTATAACTGTATCAAAACAATTTTACAATAAAGTACCGTACATGTTATCACTTAGTAGAGCAGAAGTTCGAGTCACGCGTTGCTACATACATTGTTAACCTCCGATGGTTCCCGGTCTCCACGGGTACGGGTTATCAAAGTTCACATGGTCTCCACAGGTATGGACATGCATAATTTTTTAATGGTCTGACTAAATTCCATAGCCAATAAATCGAGTTCTAAGCTAAAAGAATCACGCGTGGTTTCCACCATTAGTATTACTCTAGCATGTATGATTATCATTAACAATACTACAAGCTAGTACAGAGCCCCGGCGGTGACATGGTGAAAAATAATTTATTTTCGTTAGAACGAAATGTTTTTCGTAAAAGTTTTACGTGGGAACGAAATAATCTATTCTAATCTAAAGAAATAATCTTTTCATTCAAACGAATTAATATTTTCGTTCGAACGAAAATCTTTTCGTAGGAACGAAATGTTTGATCGTGCGATCGAAATATTCTTAGGGCTAACCGATTCAATTTAGAAGTTTATACATAGACAATGACATTACCATAGATAGTTCAACATTGTACGCGCGGGAATTCGAAACGTTGCCCTAGTACGGGTCCTTTCATATAGGTTTTTCGTACTTTGCAGCGTCTCGCCGCTATCCTCAGCATCGTGTATAAGCTGTGAAGGTTCGACAAAATTGAATACATCTTTTTTACGGTTGTGTGGTCGTATTATCATCAACCCTTACCTAATCCTATTCGATCAGCAGTCGCCTCCCGATTGAGCCAAAAAGAAACCCAGGAAAGCACCACTATTAACGTACAAGGCACATACACTTGAATGAGAAAATATCCCATATGTCGTTGCAGTTGAAACTGAACTCTGAGCGACGAATATTCACCTATAATAAAGAAAAAAAGACAAACGATGACGATGATGCAGCGATAATGTAAATTCTGATATTGAGGATCAACCTCAACCTTAAGAAAAAAATAACGAAATATGAAAAAAAATCGATTATTTTCATGAGTGATTTATTAACGCAGAAAAATGACCGCCGTCGACAAAAATGATAGAAACATGAATGAAAATCATTTTCTGTGCAATTCTGTTTTATGCAAAAAATGAATTTCTAAGAATGACTGCTATGAAAGACTTAGACAAAATAAAGATGTTTCCAGTGGGCACTGTGTTGTGGCAGTCCCTCGATGTCCCTATTGCTGTGATGCTTTTCGAGGGACCACCACAGCATGGCTAGGCCCAAAAACTGGAAACTTTTTGTCTTCTTCATTGTCAAATACCCTTTGAAATTCACCGTACCGACAATCCCTCAAATTAAATACGGGAAAACTGATCAATTAAAGACACGATGTACTTAGATCGTGACCCGGTCGGCGAGTTGTGATCCTGTTACCAGGAGCAGCCGGTAAACGATCGGAAAGGTGACAATTCATAACATTTATCGAGAAGATGCTTTGAAGATTCATATCGTGGGAGAGCAATAAACTTCAGTGACGAGATTGCGAGACCGAATGCAAATAATCACCCGGCCGAATCGAGTGAGGAGAGTGTCGAAAGTCGTGTGTCGCAAGTCAAGTAAATCTCGGCTAATATACGACAGTAGCTTCTGCCGAGTAACATTGACCGCCGGTTGTTGATTTAATGCGCGATGCGATCAGATACATTTCATAATGGCCTTCGGTTTATCGAAAGGAAAGTGCAAACAAGAACATACTGACTGGATCTACACGAGGTGTCTGCAAAACACATTACGGATATTAAATATCAGCCAGTACGCTCACGAATTTTTCGTCAGAACGAATCTAAATCAGACGCATCAAGTCAGGTCTCTTACTTTCTTTCTGTCTTTTTTCTTTTTAATCCCCAAAAGTTGCCGAGTGCCACGAGCGAGGGAGACGTCGAGGTACGTAGGTCCTTCCAGACGCGAACTTTCGCCCAGAAAAAAAAATATTTCGATTACCCCTATTCCAGTTTTCATTTCCCCCGAAATGAACCTTCGAAAATTCAGAAAATCTTGGCTTAGCCCCTGCCTTTGACGAAGAAATCCCGCAGCCGGATTCCCATGAACGCATGAAACCCGTAACGCCGGACTGAGATGATTGCAGTACCAATTTAAAAACCCGACGTGGGTATCCCATTGATTGGCATTTTAATAGAACTGAATATGGATAATCCGTCGCGTGAAAAGTCGGGAAAAAAGGTCATAAGATATTTATCCTCATCTTTGAAGTCAATCTTTGATCGGATTCAAATTTCCAAGATGGCGGCTAGAATCCGTCTGAAAAAAGAAGTTCAAATATCTGGTTGTGAACAAAATTAACAAACAAGGCATCGATTCGGGGATGTCCAGGGGCACTGGGGCAGTTGCTGCTATCATGAAATTTTGCTAAGGTCAACCATTTCCAAGATGGTGGCCAAATTTCAAAATGGATGCCATTACAATTCGAGAATTTCGTCTGGCTGTGAAAATAGGAAATGAACAAAATAAGATTCAGAGGTTTCTTGTTTTGCTGGTACAGATACTTGACATGTCACCTTCATTTCAAAGATGGCAACCAATAAAACAGAAATTATTCCACAACCTATATATTCCATGTGCAACCTTATATTCCAGGCGGCCATCGTGAATTTTGCCGTAATCTTGGAAGATGGAAAATCAGGAAACCTTTATGCCAAATTTAGTACTTGTCCGATCGATAACGGTGAATTTGCTAAGCCGACTAACTACGGCGGTGGCCTAGCGATTTTTAGCGGTCACGTCCCCGTGAAACGAGGTGCCTTTACTGTCCATAAACCTACTCCGACTTCCTTTTGCAACAGCGCATTCCGTTCTATCGGGCAACGATTACCGATAATCCCAAAACACGAGCCTAATAGCCATTAACGGGTCGTTATGTCGGCGCAATGACCAGATTGCACATATTGTTTCGCGACAGATATGAGAACAAAATGGCCGACAACAGATGGTGTTAATCTGCAAACAACATTACTCGTATCAACTTTGCAAATCCTTTTATGCAATTTTATATCGGCAATGGTGCCTTACGGTCAATAAAGGTCGATACTTCATCGCTGTCGCACAAGCGGTTATTGCTCTTTGCAGAAGGGTTCTATACGAGAAAGAATTTACGTCATTCCAATGAATTTGCTGAGACGCGGAGATTCGAAGCTAGTCCGCAGTCGAACATTGAGCGTCGAAAGATGTATCCTAAGTCGGAATGGTGGAAAGTAGTTTACGCTGGTTGATTTGATTTGATTTCCTAGAAACATTTCAGAATTCCGATTCGAATGCTTACAACGATCGTTTGACAATCGCATTATGGATGATATCGCATACAATATCGAGCACTTTTATTACAAGACAAACTTTTTCGAGGAGCTGTTCATGAAGAGAACACGCAAAAAGGACAGCTTGAATAAAATCACTTTGTTCTTCGTCGGAGATCACCAGCCATATAATTAATTTTCCTCATTTCCTCGGGTTCCGTCTGCCTTATTCACTCTGTCAACGCTCTATCCATCTAATCAGTCAATATTGAGAGGCGAATCAAGGTCGTGGAGACTTGAGCACAAGCGTTTAACTACTCGCGAAAGAACCCATTTATTGCTCCGTTAATGAGTAGTATCCATTAGACGCGCTTGGTCTTCAGCTCCGAGGTGATGGTGAAATGTTATGCTTTTTACTAGTTTATGCGTGCAGTTTTTTGACGTCGTGAAAACCGTTACAATAATGTTTATATACATTGATACTGGGGTCTTTGTGAGTCGACGTGCACTACGTCATCAATATTGGCATTCAAAATAACAATTTGAGAATTTTGGCATTTATTTTGTCATGAAATACATTTGGCTCACGTCAATAGTTCGATAATCATTTTAAAAGGATGTGCACTACGTCACCACCATACCGGGGCTAGACTGGTTGCCGATCGATTATTGATATATTCAAATCGAAAATGATTCTATTGATCCGTAACATAATATAATACGGGATATCGACAAATTCAAGTTCTTGAATTACTCGTTGGATGGCGCTAGTCAGAACCGGAAATTGGAACCTAAATCCGCCATGCTCTAGTTCATTTGCAATGAAAATCTCTCGCTCTAAGTTTTCAATGAGCGATATTTGACTTACTATATATCGTCACGCATAATCCTTTAAATATCCTATCGCTACGTTGGATATGATGAAACCTCACTGCAAAGGCTAGAAATCACTATAAATGTCCTAAAATTAAAAATTATCAAAAAATATTTTGCAACTGCTGACGATGCAAAGACTGGTTGCCAGGTGTCACATGGTGGCAGCACTTGACGGCCCAGTTTTGATTGTTGGTTCGAGTCCTGGTACTTTTCATATTTTTATTATGAATCTACGAGTTTAGTCCTTCTAAAATCAATTTTATTTCATAATATTATTTTATATTTATCAGTGTAGCCTGCAATAAATTTATGTTAAGAGTCTTGAACTCAACAACAAAGTGATGACACCCGGCACCAGTCATTACTTCCGTTAGCTGCTTCGAGCGTCATCGCTAAATTTGGTAGTTTTTTTACATTTCTAGTAATCTTTAGCGTTTGAAGTGGTGTTTTATCGAATTCAACACATTGTCAGGATATCATACTCAAAGGATTATGCGTGCCGTTGTATAGTAAGTAAAATATCGCTAACTAAAAACTTGAAGCGAGAGATTTTTATTGCAAATGAACTAGAACATGGCGGTTTTAGGTTCAAATTTCCGGTTCTGACTAGCGCCATCAAACGAGTAATTCAAGAATATGAATTTGTCGATATCCCGTATTCATATTACCGGTATTAATTGTCGACAATATCAAACGATGTGTTATTTTCAAGGCGTCAATAAACTTCAAGTTAGTTTTCTCGTTCGTTACTCGTTGTATGCACGGCTGGGACTTGTTAAGTATTTACATATGTTTGAGTTTACGTTGATATCGTGCTGATTTATCAAAGACGAAGTGACTCCACGCACAGACTGTGCACACTAATTTACTCGCTACGGTGATTCTATTGGTTTAGGTCTTGTGGTCGGTCATTAAACAAGCGGTGACCGCAGCATCATAGGTTGTCAAATGCCATGCGTATAGATGATAGATAAGTCTGTCGAGCAGGTTCTGTCTTATTTCCCCGGACAGGAGTCATATGATCGTTCGATATGAATTCAAGTCTCGGGACGAATGAGTTTAATTTGCACAGCTAGCGAATGCAAACAATTCCCGACTCGTCCTTTTGAAATGAATCATTCGCCGCGGTGCTGCATATACCCGACACCGTCGGCAGGATTTTCCGCAATTATCAGCAAGAACGCGAACGATCCTAGCAGCAGCGCTGATGAAAATAATACAACCGACTAAAACCTGTCAGGAACAGAGCCGGTTCTCAGTTAATCGAGCCACGTATAAGTTGAATTTAGTTTTGTATTTACCCTAGCTTTATAGCGAACCTTCCAGGAGAGATGTCACTAGCCTAGAATATCACCGTGACTTCATAAAAATGCATTGATTGATCCGATCGATAAGCAAATAGGTAGGTCGCAAAAACGCTAATCGATTGTTAATCACGTAGGCCTAATGTGGTGCATTCGAAAAAGGGCATCTCTTGAAAGTATATAGAATTAAAGATGTAATTATAGTATTTTTTGGTTTTTTAAATAAACCACGCGATGAAGAATGCCGATCACGTGTCTCGAACTTAATTGGACAGGTAAACTAATTTGTATTCGCACGGAAATATTTCCCTAAGGGGAGAGCCTATTTTTCCAAAACTTCAAATTTAATTTCGTAATAATTTTAATAAATCGTTGAAGTTGAACTGACAGACGTGACTAGCAGATCAGGCAAACACATCTCACGGAATGCAACAATCTTACTAAAAAATAATGGAAACATTTCAAATTGGCATTAAAATCGAAATCTGCGATGTAGCAAGCAACCGACCTAATTCTGGGTGATGGCTCTGGCCCACTCTGGCTGTTATTAAACCATTTTCAAATTTTTCAATTCCAAAAGACTCCACGATGAAAGTTGTCACTTAAAGCAGCATGTGGCCAATAGTCCTTCACACTCTCAATAGCGATGCACGTTTAGTTCCAAAGACTAATGGAAAAACCCTAAGATTCTTTTACCTGTCATTCTGAGTTCAGTGAAATTATCCTGAGGAAATCCACTTAAGTCAAACTGCGATAGTCGCATGTCGTCAGATATTTTCACTGACTTATTTGGTCCGTATTTCCATAAATACGCTATATCCTCTTTAGTATATGCATCTGAAAGAAGATTAGAAATGTAAGTTAAACAAAATACTTCGTTTAGCTTTAGACACCTTTGAAAAGAGTATTCTAGGGACTTCTTGATGAAACCATTTGTGCATTGTTTTTTTTATGAAGACACAACTAATACCACGGCCGTTAAAAAAGTGAATGCGGCGAATGGAAATACAGTGCTTGTGATACATTTTGCAATTTCACGAAATTGAATAACCAATATTGTTGAACACCGTCATGACTTGTAAGAGCCAGCACTTGCACGTCTGAGTTGCGAAATTTTTCAATCAATTGAACTAAGGTAAGTGTTTGATTATAAACAGCTGAATGAAACAAACAAACAAACAGACAAGACGTCAGCGTGACTTCTAATTGCCCCAGAGAACCGGGTCAATTATTTACTCCTCCTGCACTGATAGATTTAAGAACTGTTGATGGTGGGAGAAAGACTGTGCAACCGTAAAAGCCCAAGTTCCACATATAACCCTTGTTGGCTAGTAGAAAAACCACCAGGTGGCTTTACATGAAATTGAAATTTACTTCTTCGACCCAAGGGGTCATATAATTTATGACCCATGGCCAGAACGTAGCGTGTACGTTTTCAACAACCTAGGGTCATATATAGAATACTGGGCATTAAGGATGCACTTTTTCAGATTATGAAGTTTCGCTGTAAATGTATATTTAGGTAATCTTAACTAATAGTGAAGCAGCCTGGGGTCAAATTTGACCCATCCCCAAAAACCATGTCAATGTGGAAATATATCCAAAATTGATATTGATTTGTCGTAAAGGACACAAAATTAAATTTAAAAAGCAAGGGGGGTAGGGTTTGCCCTACTGCCACGAGTTTTCTTGGAAATCGTTTATTTCTAAATTCACAGATTTTAGACTTATATCTGAAACGTTTGGAGTAAATCTCCGGCTAGGCTTTCAACTCTCACAGTACTCTGACCACTAAAGTATGTCTTGTCCGGCTTTAGAGCGAGAAGGCTGCTTTTACAGCAGATAGGATTTTTTAGGATTTATTGGATTGCTACGAGTTTTTGTAGGCCAATCGATGCAGCAGAGCGTCGAAAACTTTTTTTAACTGTGTCACACTGCACCACCGATTCGAACCAACAGTTCACCCAAGTGTACTTATACACGTCATATGTGACAATCCCGATGATGACCTCCAAGCGTATGTTATGTAGGAGATTATGTG
This sequence comes from Tubulanus polymorphus, assembly GCF_964204645.1. Lineage (NCBI taxonomy): Eukaryota > Metazoa > Nemertea > Palaeonemertea > Tubulaniformes > Tubulanidae > Tubulanus > Tubulanus polymorphus. The sequence goes on along the minus strand of NC_134029.1, from coordinate 8,887,525 downwards.
ATTGTAATGAAGAATTGCAGCGCAGTTAAAAGTATTTTCAAGCGAATTGCGAAATGAACTAATATCATAAAAATGTGAGACGTGAATACAGAATAGATCTGAGTAGAATACGTTCACTTTTTCGAATAAATGCTTCCGATGATGGAAGTCGGAATTAACAGTAATGAAGACGAGTTTTAGAACTCAACAAATCTAAATAGGTAAAAAGTCTAGGGGTAGATATATTTGAAAGTAGATCGGACTTTTGGTTCGAATCCTACCGGGATTTGCAGTGCGCAGTGGACAAGAACAGTTTGGAACTGGATGTAAAAACGCGATGCCATGTTGTCCCTATGAATTTTAAAAGTACATTTTATAAGACGAGGCAGGGAATTTTCAACATAAAGGAATTCATCTCTTCAGGATTTTGTCTCAATTGCCTGGAAACTACATCTCAATGCAGTAAATTTTCTAAGAAGCGCTTTGCACCAGGTCTTCATTCATTGCTTGGAAATTGCACCAAAAAGCATCTTCAAATTCTTCAGAATTTCCCCCTCGTTTTCCTGGATCGTGCCCTTGTGCTACCCTCAACAGTGGTCCCTGTGGATCCACTCCTGACTACCTGAAAGAGGATCGCCGAAATCGCACCAGTAAGATGGCTACAGGTTTAAAACGATGCTGTTTTACCGAATGACTCATTCATTCATAATAACACAATATTCATGACATGTCAATGGAATATGATATAGTAAGTCTTCTGTGAACCGGCTCCAAGCTCGATATTTGTTCCACTAAAAGCTTTAAAAAACGAATTGAGTACATTATTGGGCGATGAACCAGAGGCTGAAATGTCCAGAATGTCAGATTTTCTATTCAACCCGAAGACAAACCGAATATTCATTTCTCAATATTCGATATTTTGCAAAAACTCTTCATCAATTCCCTCCGGCGATACGAGCGTAAACGCCACATGATTACTACACAAACGATCGCAGACGATCGTAAAACTGAATCCAAGATCTTCATTCAGTCTTGCCGAATCAATTTATCAATCAATCTAGCGTTGTTATGTTATTTTGCCCTAGCATTGCCTCAGTCGCCTCGATTCGCTGTTGCACTTCTTGACCCCGACCAGGGAATCTCCGCATATCGGGTGTTTTATACTTCATATTGTTCGGTGAATAATCCACTTAACCCACCTGCTTAGCTCACGATGGAGTGATCCGGGCTAGATCGAGGACAGCGATTTTCGACAATTCGCCCAGGACAATCTCGGGTGAAAGAATGCGGTAATCGTATTTTGGGGTATAGCGAATACGATTATCATGTCTTTGACAGTTAGCGAAGAACGTGACCCGGGAATGTCGTTCATAACTAATCCGATCATAACTATTATGGTATCTATAGTTATTCATAAATAGTCATTCATTTTTTCCGAAAAGGCGTTTGGAAAGGAAGATTTTGAAATTACTCGCTAAGTTGAAATTGTCACTATCGCGTAACTTTTGATTTTATATTTTTCTAGATCTAAATTTATAGTGGAAAAAATTAAATGACTGATTAGGATTTGTTAAATATACTTTTGTAAATGACTGGTGATAACCCAATGACCTTCACAAAACCATATTCGCTTTTGTAATCTTAGAAAAACATAAACAGCGTATCACAGACAATCACTCCTCCCCCGGGTTACAAAATCCGGAAAATCCGATACTCAACGGTTGTGGGAGTATGGAAACAATACATTTAAAGGTGAAATCAGAACTAACTTCCATAGAGTGTCAAGTTGAAATTTTTGAGAGATAACGTATAGGCCTATTTGAAAATGAATTTTAATAATGTACTGTGCGTTACCTTATGATACTGACTTAAAACAGGCTATATTGTTTACCCGAGATTTATGCTTCAAAGAGGTCGATTCAATGTCAATTGCATCGATATTCATTTTTGAAATTATTCGACTTTGATAATTTTCACTCATCGTGAAAGATGAAAGGTTTTCGTGATGGTGCTTGGGAGACTTTTATTGTAACCGAATAAGACCGAAGGTGATTCGACGACTGTGCGAACCCCGTAGAAATGACGATTTAGAGTACGTATACCGTCTGTCAATTTCTCTCTGTTATATATACTTACAGCTTCTGAATACTAGAGGACATAGTTGTTCGTCTATAGGGAAAAATTGTAAATACATCGGACAGCTAGCTTTTATCGTTAACCTGAAAAAGATCATGGATACCTGTATACTGATATCATGGATATTTCCTTGAATTCATATATACCCAGAGGGAAATGCCGCGTGCATAATTAGAGGGACAATATCATGCTCAGATTACTAGCGAATTGTTCAGTTGTTACTGTTTCTACAGTATCCCATACGTCAAATTATAGCCGTTTCCTTGGCCTTTCATCATCCTGATATCTTTTGAACTTCAGTACGTATATCGCGTATCGTAATCACTTCGACGGGGATCATTTTCGCGTGATAAGGCGGGGCAGTGTCGTCTTCAATTATTTATTATACACGTATAAAGACCCAACAACACGGAGAGGAGCATCCTCCCCCGGCAGGGATTCGAACCTGATGGCATCGAGATTGCCACGGCACGAAACCCTGCCATAATCGACCGTGTGCGCAGATACATGCGCAGTTCAGATGATGTAATTTTTAGCCAATCAGAAATCCCGTTTTATTTTAGCCCGGGTTTTCCCATTTTTAGTTCTTCCTTGAAATTTGCCTCAACGATTATACAACGAGCAATCTGATTGGTGCCGCCAGTTTTCGTTCGGAAAGCTGCGCATGTACCTGCGCAACCGGTCTACTGATGCAGGGGTTCGTGCCGTGGCTGAGTGTAGCGATGCCATCAGGTTCGAGTCCCTGCAGAGGGAGGATGGGAGAGGAGTGACTACGGGCGGTTTTTATCTCGTGCAAGCTTACCTCATCGAGTAAAGTACAGTACCATTTTGATAGATTCGCAGTAGTTTGTTAGGAGTTGTTATCGTGTGTACGTACGCCCCTCGCCCGTTCGTGAAATATGTGTCGGGTTTCCAGATTTTCTCTAAAATAACGTTGTGCACTGACAACATCGGCATCGGTCCTCGGAATCGCAGCCGATCGTCCTCCCACGTTTGTCGGAAATAACAGTCCATCGAATAAGCCTGCAAACGGGATTTTCGTCAATAATAATCTATGCCTTGAATCCATTTTAATTATCAATATACAATGGTAGCAGGTGATAAGATTCAAATAGTTATCAGTTTCATAGTTATATAGAGAGTCCAAAATGATTGATTCTAGGCTTCTAAGTCGCGACCACACGTCAAGCATTTTTTGACCGGAACACTGTTCTCACTGGTGCCACTGTTCTCACTGGCCCGTACCTATTTGGCCCCACTATAAACGTCGTACCAGGCCCGAGCCATAAGTCACGATCGCGCGGAGACGTTTTGGCTCGGGCCAAACTGGCACGGATCAGGCCCTTGCAAAATTTAGCCCGTGTCTAATTAGAGAGCGGGCTCACATGTAAAGCACACACTCGATACTTGTCTAACCAATACTTAAACAAAGCGAAGTGAGTCATGTCCGGAACCAGTTTTGCCAAATTTTGTCCCGTGATAAAATTTGGCTCAAGCCTGGTCCGAAATTTTTGGTCGAGCGAAAAACGCTCGTGTGCTCGTGTGATCGTGGCTGAATTTTAGCAGGGGTCAAATAATTGCGTGTGAATTGCAACTGGTTTCGGAAGTAGTTCAATTCGTTTAAGCATTGTTGAGCATCGAATGAGTGGTTTACGTGTGAACGCGCTCTCTAATTAGGCACGGGCTGAATTTGACTCGGGCCTGATCCATGCCGATTTGGCCCGAGCCAAATCGTGTGATCGCGGCTCTAGAATCTAACTCGAAACTGTGATGGAGTTTTACATCGAGTAAGCTTACCGAAAAGTTGGATGGTGTTCGTCACTGTGTATTCTGATGTGAATATGATTATTTATACTACTAATCTTATTGATCGTCGGTTGTGAATGTACCTTTAGGAATTGGGTTTCACTGGTATAAATTTTCGAATGAGTCAGCGCTGGTAGATTCAAAATTTTTCATGCTCCCTTTTTGACTCTTTATTTATGGCGAATTCAGTTTCGACGGACAAGGCAAGACGGATAACTCATTTGGTGGAACACACTTATTATGAAGCCGGTAATTTATACGTCATTGTAAAACTACACTATATCGCAATGATAGCCTTTAAAGGGGAGTAAATCGCTACTGGCGTGCGTCACCGGGGACTGGAAATGGCTTTACAATTGATTCCGCTCCGTGCTTATCTGCGAACAGCACTTACTCCCCAGACGTGGAAAATATTTCAAGTCAACGCCTGGAAAATTTACATGGGACCATTGAGAGAATCCATCACACTTTAATATGGCGATATATATCGTGTTTTTGTCGCATACATTTCGTTTCACGTGACGTGTTTCATGTATACGAATGTTGTTACCGCAGAGCGGTTATACTGGTAGAGTCGCGCTTTTTCCTGAGTGTCACCGCCATCGTAGCGATTAGACGCGCCGAACTCCTCAGAGGTTATTCAGTTTAAAAACCTAGATTATTGACTCTTTAGAAGACGATCTTGTGGGAATTCACTAAGTTTTTCATTACACCCGTGAGCTAGACGCGTGTTTGACAGGCTAATGTTTTTTTCCCTTTTTTCACTTGAGTTTACCGTTTACCGATTGAATTCTACTAGACGTGAACCACAAACGGTGAAACACGCTGGCTGACACTTTGACATCGACTGAAATTCTATTTTCCGTCCCCGAGTGACGAAGTGATACTCACCATATCTGCCTCGGAAATGGGACCCATGCTTCTGATGTTAATGTCGGATTTGATTATCACTGGTGGCCCTGAAATGGATAGGTGCACATTCTTCTACAGGACAGTTAGCAATTTGAAAAAAAAAACAAATGAATGAATGAACGTCTGGGGTTAATGCAAACAGGACGAGTACATTCGAACCAGACGAAGCAAGAGAAAACTCTGGTGGAGGTTCGTAGCGATTCTGACATGAAAATCGGTCGTCGAACTTAAGTATAGGGGCGAAAGACTAATCGAACCATCCTTTGATGATATTCACTCAGAAGAATAGAAATATATCTTTCGCTTTTCCGTCTGAACCTATTCGCACAAACTGATCATGTTTTGTTTTGTGAATAGACATCATCACAATTATGTGCTTTGAAATATTTATTTTCCGATGGGATACTGGCAACGCTACTGAGGGAAGCGAGGATTCAGCGATAACCCGCCAGGATCGCTAGTTGCACTGAGCTTCTATAATTTTCTTTTTTGTAATCATGTAAATGCTCTTTTCCTCCATATATCATGGAAATGGTTTGAGTGTGAATAAATTCATAATTCGAAATTCATAATTCGTAAAACGGAGCTTCAATGTCCTTCTACATTACATTCTCATCTATTTTTCTCATTAGAAAATCAATTTTCTTTGAAAACTGAGTGAGAAAGTGTATTTTATATCTATGCAACGACTTGTTTGACAATTTTCGTATTTGACAGCCTAATAGCCAATTTCACATTTCATTGAAAATGAACTGATTTCCACTACGAATAACCCAGTGTTTTGTCGCGCCATCCGGTGATACCGGTATCCCATCGGAGGTTAAAAAAGCATCAGTTCGTATATACGTATATACACGGTGCGAGGAGAGAGGGAAGCCAAGGCAAACCGGGCACATTTTTTAATCTCAGCCGCCGCGGCGAACATCAAGCCAGCGTGTCGGGCAATATAACATCTCATTGCCGGCGGTTACAGAATGAAGCGCGCACGACGAACTAACCAGCTCGGGTAAACAAGCAATAAAACCTTGACAAAGTAGAGACAGTTGATAATGTAATAACACTAAAGCACACCATCTGCGCTGGTCAGCGATTGGTGTTCTCGTTCATCATTGCCGACAAGGTTCCGGCCCCGTACACCCACTCACAGCCAGTCGAGCGTACGTATAGCTATCAACCGACGTAACTTATTTCTATAGCGATGGTTTTAGTCCATGTACCGAGATACGTCATTCGAACCTCGTTAGTACGATTCGGCTTACAAAACCTCAGTAATACGATAAATTTGAATACTCCCGGCTTTACTTATAGCATTTTCCTGAGCACAAAAGTGTTTGCTTGGTACGATCACGAAATTACCGTTAGATATGACGTAAAATTCAACGATCTCCTATTTCTTTAGTAAATAAACACGCTAAGTACGACGGCCAATAATGACATTTAAAAACCCATCATGGAACTTGCATTATGACGTTTGAATAGATTGTTAAATTGCGAAAGGGCAAAATTAGAATGATGTTTTAATGAATACGATCTCTCTTAATTATGTCTTTAGGCTTAAGTATATATCCTTAAACAAATCTCGTGTGGTGGCGCTGTATGACCACAATACAATAAAATACCTCTCTATATGGTGTGTCCGTTGAGGTAATTATGCAAATGGTTACTTCGAAATTTGGTTAGTACGATGGTTTTTCCGACCGAATATCATACTAATGAGGTTCCATTTAATAAGGTGTCGATAAAAGATTCATTAGATATATTTGAAGACGAGTTAAGAGAGTACGATTTGGCTGGATTATAATTTTTAATAAACTTTAATTAATCGGATTGAGCGGAGTCTAATCAATGTTTATGTTTTCACTTGGAGTAATTCATCTTTCACTCAAAGGTGTTAGTTAAGTTCGATTTGTTGCTTAACCATCGTGTTACGTCAAATACATGTAGACAGTAATTTCAAACACCGCAACTCAAACTTTAAGAGTGAAACACCGAGGTAGTCATAGGCCAAAATTCCCTCTCCGACGACTGCGAAACCGACATGAATAAGACATCCTCTGTTATTGTAGAGAGAATCCCATAGTAATAACGAAAAACAGTCCGAAGATCTTACTGGAGCTATAGGAGTTTACTCAACGCTTCGTCTAATAGTCATCTTCAGGAAAACTGAATTACAACAGAAATTATGAAATCTAATCCAGAAATAAATTCCGTAGTAACTATTAGAATATAGTCGAATGTGACTACGTATTAGAATATCGTCGAAACGTCGAATAAACTGCTAGTTCCAGTAATATTTTCGGAATGTATTTGTTGTTATTGTGTGATCCTCGCTACATTATCGCAACAACACGGATATAGTGTTTTATCAATTGTGTTCCTGTGTTGTCGTTTTTTTTTGCTCTCGACCTTCGTAGCAACATTTCACCTCTGCTCGTTGCGTTCGACACCCGTTGAATAATACCATTAGAATGATAGTCTGCGATATGCCAATATTTAACTGATACGTTAACACGAAGCCCAGCGGTCCCGTGCGAGGATTACCGTTAAATGGATATAAATGATTTACTAAGCCAGTTGGGGATTAGACTATATCACGATTTATCGGGATTTATACATTCGTACTAGAGAACCGGATTTACTGTAAACGCGGTTAATCTCGTTTACATACGTCCCGGTCTATTTTACGGTATTAACCGATGTAATGGTTTCCGCTATCGGGAACCTTGAACGTCTACCGCGTCAATGGTTTATTGGTTTAGAACGCACAGAATTGTGCATTGTCAAGTAAACAATACAACGAAGCCTAGAAGTTATTTTGATATATCTTTTGTTTCCAGGATACTTCCTTAGATTCACGACGCGACAGAGTTTTGAATTAACCGTACATCATCTCTCATCTTTGAAACTTTTGTTCACTTGCCTTGAAATCGCCATTTCAATATATTTTAGCGAAGAAACGTGGACTTAAGAAAAAGGGTGTCAAATCCTAACAGTCGGCAAGGTGGGCACGCGAAGTATGGTAACAAGAACTTTTATTATATATAAATTACTATCTTAAAAAGGATGGCAGAGCCTAGAGATTGTAGTGTAATTTCCCTACGGCTGAAACCGAGGTTCAGGCTGGTTTTCCACCAGGCGGGCGCAGGCGCAGGGTCGCTGGCGCGGGGCGCGAACTGTATTCACGAAGCGCCCGTTACCTTCGTGAAACGCCGTAAGTTACTGGTTCCTCGTGATTGAGACTCTTCTACGTGACTTGGGAACTAACACGGGCGCACATACGTGACACGTGGGCTAAGGCGTGCTTAGTGAATACGGTCCCGGGTGCGGATGATGGGGGCACAGATGCGGTAAAAATATCGGCAGTTGTATTACTGTTGTATTCACTGCACTGCGAGTGAGAAAAAATCATACCCATCAAAAATATTTCGTAGTAATAAAAATACTTAAATTCATTCCTAAATCTCACGATGACTCCTTGTTTTCTTCAATATTTGAACTGACCCACTCTCCCGAATATATTTTGGAAGTACCCACTCTCCCAAATATATTTTTGGAAGAAAGTTCCATAGTATTGAAGAGATAAAACTAAAGCGCCCGTTACCTTCGTGAAACGCCGTAAGTTACTGGTTCCTCGTGATTGAGACTCTTCTACGTGACTTGGGAACTAACACGGGCGCACATACGTGACACGTGGGCTAAGGCGTGCTTAGTGAATACGGTCCCGGGTGCGGATGATGGGGGCACAGATGCGGTAAAAATATCGGCAGTTGTATTACTGTTGTATTCACTGCACTGCGAGTGAGAAAAAATCATACCCATCAAAAATATTTCGTAGTAATAAAAATACTTAAATTCATTCCTAAATCTCACGATGACTCCTTGTTTTCTTCAATATTTGAACTGACCCACTCTCCCGAATATATTTTGGAAGTACCCACTCTCCCAAATATATTTTTGGAAGAAAGTTCCATAGTATTGAAGAGATAAAACTTAAAGATCGGCAACTTTGAGGGATTTGATAACAATCCTATCAAGCCTTGGTTCCAGGACCAGCCCACTTACGCCACTTCCTATCTTACGATTCCGTGTCGGATACGCGGAGGAATTGTGAACGGCATGTGCAGAATATTAACGTTATATCTGTCGTCGGATTTATGTAAAAACCGTTGATGTTCGCAGGAAACAGGATTAGGGGGAGCAGACGCGCGCCGTCGAGATTCTGTTTCAACACACGACAAGCCGACGAACACCGACTACCACTTAACCAGAAAATACGGAATGAATGGACAATCTCGGCGTGGTGTACACGGTGCGAGACGAAAAACGAAGTGTGTCACGAGGACAGTGGCTTAGCCGTCTGCGCGGTATTGACAGGGAAAAAATCGCAAACCAATAATACAACTGCCGTATTTTCCTCTGACAGATCGTGATATTTATTGGCTGTCATATTGGAAAACCTCAATTTTGTATCTTGTGATTAGAGCTTTTTAGATAAGTGCTTTTGGACAAAAGTACGTGATAAAATGCTACACCCCTAACGTGCACGGAACCTATTCTTACAACTGTATTGCGTGGGTTGATTTCACCCTGGGATCAAAGCTCATTTCTGATCATTTTGACCGTAAAGATAAATTTGAATTCAAAACTTCGGAACGTGTCTGCCAACTATTTCAAAAAAGAAATGATAATGAAATTGATAACAACAGTACCTCCGTATCCTGGTCTTAGTGTTTTCTGGTATCCTTTCATTAGACTAGTTAATATGTTCGATACGTTTTTGATAATCAGTTGTTGAGTGGCGTTTATTGGGCGGTTCTTGTTCTGTTTCGGGTGTCTGCAAAAAGAGAACACAAGCACATATCATTATAAGCCCGTTTAGAAGTCTTATATTTGACTAAATGCGCTGGATGTGTTTGAAAACGGAAACTATCGTATAGTGAATTTTCGGTAAGTACGTAAGGGCGAAATTTAAATCAAATGAGATTTATTGGTGGGTGTATCAAACTCGTGGACCTTAAAACGTTTAAAATCCGTGCCAAAACGAATTAAAATATATAATTGGTATTGGTTGCAAAAAGCCCACAATATAAATCTATCAGCTATTATTTAATTCCTGCAGTGACGTTATAGAATTGGTATAAACATATTCTTCCTGTCCTGTATCCGTGTTGAAAACCTTGACCCCTGTGCGAGGGAGTTTTAGTAAACACGCTTTCGTTTAAATGCGACTTCAATTCGTAAAACAGGGTTTTGTAACAGTCTTTCATTAAAACTCAATAAATGGCTGATGAACTTCAGCCGCCGGTCTTAATTAAACGTAAAACACAGTGCTAACGACCGTTGTGGTATCGGTTACAATCGAAATTAAGGTAGCATAGCTTCGTGTTACTAGCATAGAAAAAGGCCACTCGGTACAACGCCCAGAGGTGAATAGGTGAAAAATGTTTCTTTCCTTTCGTGGGAAGGAGATAATCATTTCATGTGAACGAAACCTTTTTCGTAGGAACGAAACCTTTTTCGCAGGAACGAAATAATCTAATTTAACCCTGACCCACAGTGAATTAAAGAAAAAACAATACTTTTCACCATGTCTCCATGTAACGCATTTTCGTGACCACGGAAAAATTATTTCGTTCGAACGAAAAGATTACCTAGTTCCCACGAAAAAATTTCTTCACCATGTCACCTCCGGGGCTCGTAATCAGTATGCAATGCGATTTTTTCATTCGAGGATAATCATCTATACGATTGACCATGTATTTACAAGATCTTAGTGATGTAAGATTGTCAGGAGATGATCGTTAATCCGTGCTTATTTTTCACGCAATGACAGCACTATCTATGCTTGTCTCAAAGGATGTGTAGGCCTAATTGGATTCTTAATTCAGTCGACAGGTTAACTCAGAAACTGCGTCAGTTTTTGCCCGGTTAACTAGATTTGATAATATCGCATAATCTAATAGTTGTTCTTTCAGTATCATACTGTTAAATCTATATCCTTCCGCGACAGGGATTCGAACCTGATGGCATCGCTAGACTCAGCCACGGCACGAAACCCTGCTACACTAGACCTGGTGCGCAGGTTTGCCGCGCGAATACTTGCGACACCAAACAGATTGCCCATTGTATAAGGCAAATTTCACGCAAAACTATAAATGGAAAAAACCCGGGCTAGAATAAAACGGGATATCTGATTGGTTGATAATCACATCATCTAAGCTGCGCATGTAGCCGCGTACTCGGGCTAATGGGGCGAGTCCAGGTGCCACCAGGTTTGAATCCCTGATGTGGGGGGATGATACGAACAACGGGAAATAATACACGAGTGACCATTCGGCACAGGAGGAACTCTCGTGTAAGTTGTGTCTGCCGAAGAATCTCAAAGACATTGGGCGGGTGAAAATCCAAACAAAATCGAACTACGTAATTACGCGTTGATTGTCAGGAAAAAGATTTTAGATTGAAATTTGTGCGAAGAAACTACGCACGAAAGACTGACTCAACACGAACTCGATCTAACATCGCTACGGCGTTGCCGGTTTCCTATTGTTCTCTTATTTTCGATTTCTTTTTTATGCGTTAAGACGGTGACAGGTGTTTTTAAGCGCGCGGTTACATTGCGGCATCCTGAGAAGCGAACACCTGTCGAATAACAAGCGCTACGCAATTAGCAGCTATAACCGTTATTGTTATAGTGTATTTATTATATTTTCCATCAAACGGATCGATACAAATCGATAGGACTGCACGGACCACGTATAAAAATAACACAACAACATTTCTCTTCAGATTCATTTATATGCTTGCATTGGTACTAGTGCTCTTGTTTGAGAAGTTTTCCGCTAACACGCTCTCAGAAAAATATATTTGTCACCATCGTATTAGTAGAACAAAGGAGTTTCCAGTTTCTAGGCGTCATTATGTGGCGCTCCCTCGAGGTCCCCATTGTTGCGATAATTTCCGCTCGTTTTTTGAAATTTAAGTTCTGATAGAATATCAATAAGCTCTGCTGTCCCTAACTTGATAATTTATACATCATTTTAAAGGAAATGAAATCCAGATCTGTTTTTTAGATCTGTGCCGATTGACTAACTCGGAATAAACTAGTTTTCTCAATTAAAAGTAGTTTCCGGGCTTAATTCCGAGTTAGCAACTATGAATAAACTACGTAGTTTTCTTAGTGAAAAGTAATTTTACCGAATATAATATGTTTGATATGTTTATTCCAAATTTAGCTAACTCAGAACATACATACAAAATCACTCTTAACTGAGAAACTAATCTATATTTTGGCGAAGCAAACCCGAAATCAACCTCGAAAATTATTTTTAACTGAGAAAATTAGTTCATTCCGGGTCAGTAACTCGAAAAAAACCTCGATCATTTTCCACAAAAATTGTCCCCAAGGCGCTTACATAATTTTCATTCCTTTTCAGTGCGTTTCATTGTTGTGCGTCGACGGGTGACATCAACCAGAAACAGGCGACTATAACACTGACTGCAACGAGAGATTTTTTCTCATTTTTTGATCTCCCGATGCTTTTCCTATTGCGTGTAAGCCACCGTTAATTTGCGCGGTATTCATGCCGGCTCAAAGCCGTAGCCGAGGCAGCAACATTCCAATACGTCATAATTAAACTAAACCAGTCTCCTAGATATCAGCGAGAATTCAAATTAGTTCTGGGCTCGAAGTTACGTTTGATTTATGCGAAAGTGTATTTTCTTTTTTCACACTCACCGGCAACCGTAATGTAATAACGTTATGTAACACAATATTCATAGTAAGCATTGAGAATACTTTGACAACTGAGTTAATAGATAATACGGTATGTGTCGTATATACAGCGCGTCATATTGGATGTGAGCAGTTAAATGAATTCTTTAGGATATCGTACCGCACGAGTTACTACTATAGCAATATGACGAGATCTAGTCGGGCGGGGAGTAAGTCAATGCCGTATGACCAAGATGATGGGTTCGAACCCGGAGTCTAAAAGGAAAAGTCCATGGTTTAAGCAATAAGTGCATAACTCTAATGGGGTACCGACACATACCAGATGGCGCAACAACGCACTCGGTTACAGATAGTGAAAGTTAGTTTTCAAAGAACTTCGAACTGGATTTTAAGGCTCCCAAAAGGAAATTTTGTCAAACAAGTCATCAAATATATATATATAAGCTTAGCGTCCCTGATGGGCATATGGTATAGTTTTACGAAAAAAAGATTTGCCGATTAGAAAAGTAGATTCGAATATAATTGAAATGTAGAAAAAATTGAACTGCGATAACCGAGTAGGCCTAACCGTGAACCGATCGCCTGCCATGAGAGAAACCCTCGATTGCCACAGTAGCGGTACCGGTACCCCATTGAGGCTCTCATTGGTAAGTTACCCCGGGTGGTTATGTTTTTATATACCTCTGTCCAGCCAATATGTTTTACCCATAATAGCTGATAATGTATTTCGCGCGACACCTATGAAGAAATATGCCCGAAATGAGGACTTACAACCACAGATTGACAAATGTCAAATCTTTGAGAGAAGATGGGAAGTGATTTACTCAATGACAAGATGAATGGATTCTCGTAATGCGTCCTTTCAACGAAACTCGTTTACAATGTTTACAGGAAAGCTCTCAATAATTCAATAGCGGTTGCTCCTCGAGTCGATGCTTAAAGGTTGTGGCTGCGTGGAAAGTTTAAATATGCATGGAAACTGTGAAGTTTGAATGATGTTCGGGATCTCGAGGGGTGAATGTTTTTCGATGTTTTTCTTCGTTGTAATCTACCATCGCGTTACGCCTTTTAATCCTCGGTCATATTTTAAAGCCAAGGTCATATCTTAGGCCAACTGTCACTTTCATATTGTAGTTAGTGATAAAATTTCTTAGTGTAATCTTTCTGTTCTAACTTGTTGCTTATTCTTTTTTTTTGTTAAGGCTGTTTAAGATGAGTTAAATCACATAGAGAGACTTTGTTTGATGGTCTCCGTAATAATGGCAGCGTGTTCTAAAACGACGGATTGATCTCTAGTCGATAGTATTGATAAAATCGTAGAAAGATGGCGTAAAAATTAGGTTTCATTAAGTAATTTTTTTAACATTAGCCGTAATGATATAAACAAAGCATTGCCTTCCGTGTAGATGAAGATTGAATAATCATCAAATATATTGAGCGATAGATTTTAGATATTTCTATCCGTCAAATTGTTTCATATCGTTGTTGGCCAACGTTGTTTGTTTGATCATCACATTTTCTATTGATAAAGATGAGAATCGGAATGCTTTTCAAAGAACAAACGCTATAAGAGATTCCTTATCATTATCCGAACAACTCGAGACACAGATATTTCACACGATTCATAGGAAATACTGCACACTTTGGCTTGAGATTGATTCTCAAATGCTCAAGTATATGATTCTCATATGCTCAAATCTGTATATGGATATGTATGAAAATACAAAGTAATACATGATACATAATTTGTGTCTAACGTCCCTGTCACTCGATTGTAAATTCTATTTACAAAATGAATTCATACATATTATATTCTTATTGAAAAACGTGAACGAAATGCAAATATTGTAGTAGCTCGACAGAATAGCAATCAGGTTTATGTCTGATGGTATTTCAAACTGGCCTTTTTTAAATGCAGTTGTGTAGATACATGAAATTCGATATCGGATTACCTGTCTTGATACTACGGTGACCACATCTCAATTTTAATTCCAATAATCTTATATTGCATTACCATATAATCATCTGTTATTTTCTAATGTAATTTAATTCGCAAATAAAGAATAATACTGATAGTAATGATGATAATAATAATAATCGATTCAAAATATGACATTTTTTAGAATGCGTCTTTTTTATATATTTATTTCTGAATTTGCATTCGAGAACTCCCGTCTTTTCGAGAAGCGCTGACACATTACCGATACGACTTCACTACGAATCCCCAGACGTAGTTCTCTGTAACAATACGTTTATACAGTCAGACAATGCCGTAGAATGTCAATCTGATTAGATACATTCCCAATGAACCGAACAATATCCGAAAATGTTCCCAGAAATAGTATCGCGTGAGCTGTATTGTGAGAATTGAACTCGGCGAATTCATTAGAATTCTCAATGAAAATGTTCCTTAATCTAAACCAATCTTTTCTTGTAAACCCGGAAATATAGACAACAATCAAGTTACTCGTTTATGGTGATGAAGCGATTAAACTTTAGACCCGATGACGACAATATACTTTCCTTCTCTGAGATACGACAGTTTTATGGGTGAGACAGTAGAGAGTCGTTGCATCGATACGGTAACGATACGTTTATCGGCCATATTGTTCTCGACGATCACAAGGACATAATCCGTCTCATTGATTGGTCGAATTAAACCGCGGTCCTGTTATAGCGTCGTTGATGCGCGAGCAGTGGAATTAACTGCGAGTATAGATTACTCCTGGTGGATTAATCTTCGTTGTAGTTGGTGCTTACGGGTCTAGATTAACGAGACAATAAATCGGCGATTCTACGAGTTGACCGCTGTGAGCGCCAGCACAGGCGGTGCGATGTTATTACTGGTTCACACCTTGCGCCATCGCAAAAAAAGAATAAAATATGTACCGCGCATTCGTGGTTGGCCCGATTTTTCCTGGGCTGACAATAGTCCGTCATCACAATCGAAAAAAGTCCCGTCAAAATCGATATGGCTGCACCCAGTATGACTCCCACGTACGGAATACTCCCTACTATTATTAGTTTTCTCAAGTTATGGATGGTAGCATACTGGTTGATATTGAATTAGGGGCTGCGACACCAGTTTATATATATATCCCGCCAAATGGCAGGACGAGCATTCATTCTTACCTCATCAAAATTAGTTTTCTATCAACTTTCTGAACTGAATTTCCAGGCTTCCGAATCAATAAAGAAAATATCTGCATTTCATTTCCTTTCAAATGGTGTATAAATTAATTTCGTCGAGCAAGGGACTGCAGAACTATATGATATTCAATCTAAACTTATGTTTTAAAAATGAGCGCAAATTATCGCAACAATGGGGACCTCGAGGGACCGCCACAAAATGGCGCCTAGAAACTGGAAACTTCTTTATTATCACAGGACCCACCAAATTTAATTCTTTTTTCTTTTCTGCGATTGGTGTGGTTGTCATTAATGATTTATTGACTTAAGAGGAAAAAAATCCTTCAATTTCAACTGAAATGTAGAAAGAATTGAACGCAGAAGATCGAGTAACTACTAGCGAACCTGGCGAATCGCCACTTGCCATAAGTGGAATCTTCGATTGCCACAGTCGCCCTGGTAGCTCCCATTGGCCGCACGAACTGCGCCACAGAGCCGGTCGCTCGGCCATAGCTGGGTTGACCGATGCAACAAACAAACGACACACCGAGAATTCGCTCTCTCAAACGACGGCAGCACCACAAAGAAACTTCGCCAAAAAAGGTTTCAAGATGCATCTGACTGAGGAGTAATAGACACTACATAGTGAAATTCCTCAGTGCAACTGGGATATTCTATAAGTGAATAGTAAAATCGCGAAATGTATGAACATGTAGTTCAGTTTATTTCTTCGGATCCCAAATAGACCGTATAGGCTACGTTCATCCTTAATTTCAGATACTGTTACATAATATATACAATAGTTTACATTTGACCACCAAGGAATCCAAATTGTTTAGTGTTCTAATCATTTTGCTACAGCCCTGAGGTTAATGAGAAATAGAAATAACGATCACGAATCGAGCCTTCTGTTACCTATTCGGTTCGAATATCGTTTACGAAAGAAAGGCACGCGAGAAATCCCACAATAAATACAGCCAAAACGAGAAACCTGAATAGAAGAGTACATATTTGCGCAACGTTTCGGCTAAAGACTATTAGCCATCATCAGGCTTCATCTCACACGGATAGTGTGTTTTCCTCTCGACTCAAAAAAGGCACGTCTCCATATATGTAATTAACGTACGGTAAATGACACACTTCATATTCAACATGACATAAGGGAACGCAGAGTCATACGAGATGCGATTATTGGCCTTCGGTTAAATGATCGATATGGATGATATCACGTTCGCATCTTAATTGGAACTAATTGCGATTGAATCAATTGCTCCGACTAATCAGTGTTTGTGTGTCTACTAGTTCGCGAAGACAGCAACATAACGCATCGGGGATTCGAATGGACGTCACTGTCTGGACCAGTGAGAAATCAAATAAGCGGTCATTCGGTCAATTATTGAAGAAATAGTACGTAGGAATCTTGTGTATATGGAAGTTTCCAGTTAGCAGGCGCCATTTTGAGGCGTTCTCGCAGGTATGCGATGGGCAACTTCAATCTGGGGGACCGGTCCATGGAAAAGCTATGTCTCTAATCCCTACTCTTCAACAAACACAAGAATGATTTTCGTGACAGATCCTAGTTGTTTCTAGATCCACGTGGCTGTTCACCAGCTTCTCTCAGGGGAGGATCCAGGGACACTGTCGAGGGTAGCGCAACATATAAAATGGGCATTTTGAAATAAAAAGGCATTCTGAAATTTTGAAAATCTGCTTTTTGCAATTTCCAAGGAATTAAAGTCCTGGCGCAACGTGCTCTCTACCCAATTAACTGCATTGATGTCTAATTTCCAACCAATATAGACGAAATCTTGAATAATTGTGTACTCTTTGTTTAAAATCATCTACATCGTCTTGTAAAAGTGTGCCTGAAAAAAGGGCACAAGATTTTCGCGACGGTAACACGTGCCTGCGGCGCTACTGTCTGAATTTTGTCTCCGGTGACTAAACACTACATATATTCTAGCTACATCCTCTCCCGCGGTAGGGGTTCGAACCCCGATTGCATACGATGGTTTAGATCGCCTCGAACATGTTCTATCTGTATCGGACATTTTCCTTAAAATCGGACACATATCTTTACATAAAATGTTATGTTTTAACGGACGGGAATGAATATACGAATATTTCCCATTTCTCTAACTTCCCAAATGACACTTAAACTGTTCAGATTCGAATGATATTCAAGAAGCAACGGATAAACTATCGGCGCGACAGGTGACGATATCTGTCCTTCGATGTGTTTGCGTCGAGCAGTTAAATACACACACATATCATACATTTTAAACACGCGTATTTGCTAAATGCTCATGTCGCGGTAGTTGTTAATCCGAATTCTCATTCCACCTCAGTAAACGCCTGGATCCCGACTATACCGTTATTCATACAACAAGCCGTGAAGACGCGAATCGATGCCCGAAGATTAGACAAGGTTGAATTAATCGCGCCGATTCAGGATCGGGCAGTCACAGCTGCAAGTGATTCAACGGATCGGATATTCTATTACACTCCGTTCCATATATTCCCGATCTATTATACGCTCTAAGTACTCGATTGACCGGCACAAATTTACGCAAATATTACATTTAGTCGTTATCCTGGTCGTTTGATATATTAGGTCAAGTAACGTAGGTGATGGACAGCGCGCGCGCGTGTAATACCGAGTTATCGATTAATTAAGTGATTTTATCAAAACGGTCTCTTGACGCGTCCGCATAGACAAACGGTCAGGCGTACGCAACTCAAACTTTACTTAACAAACGAAAAATCGCCAATGATTTCAAGAGATGGAATTATTTGAGAAACAAGGTGGTCGATTCGGGCCATACTGAAAGATTTTCTGTTCGACTAGACGCAATATGAAAACTTTTTGTATAGGGTCAAATTTTTTGTTTTCTCGCGTGAGAAATCAGAACTTTCTGAATTCTCGCGCGAGAAAGAAAAAACCTTTTAAAAATTGTTTAAACTCGCGAGAATAGTAAACGTTTTTTGACGCCGTATTGACCGTTACCGTATTGTTTACATACGTTGATAACTAGGAAGCGTTAAGGGTGTGTGCTACGTCATCAATATTGGCGTTCCAAAATATCAATTACAATCTCATCACGCTAGTTGGGTGCAGTTGCTGGACATCGGAGCGCAGTCGACATGAGCTGGGCTGCGATCGCAGTTGCTCTCAGGTTGCGTCGGTAGGCGTCGCGTCGCAGGTCGATATGGTTAGCCAGGCTTTAGATATTTCTGTGAAACGGGCCCACGCGCTTGAAATTGTTAGCCGATTTAATAGGCAGACGACATGCGTACATTGCAAAGAAGTAAATCATATGGAAATTACAAAATGCGCAACTCTGTTAGATCATGTATTACACATAAAATCAATCAAGCTGCGCTGGGTGTTTAAGAACCAATTTATGGCCTATTAGTCTCCGCGCGATAAGCGATCGTTTAAAACTAATCGTATCAGTCTCTGCGCCACGCGTCCGCGTGCGTTTGCTTAAACTGGCATAAAACACCAAATAAGAAATGAATGCTGTTTTTTCTTTATCTATACTGAAAATCATATGTTTTGTTAAAAGGCGACTTATTCGGGAAACAATTCGAAGCTCATTGAGATACAGAGATTTATGTTCGTTAGAAATATAGCCAGCGTATTGTGCTATGGAACGACTTGCGAGATGGTGTCAATGTTATCGATATGTAATTTCGAGATAAAAAACCTTTGCCAGAAAATCTAAATGCTATTTGATAAAAATTACAAACAGATTTTTGCGCAGAAAATCTAAAAAACGTTCCGATGATCAGCCGATGGAAACGGGGTCTGAACTCCTACCTTCCCATTGAGGTTGCCTTATTCGTCAAGGCAGAATAGTTAAAACCTGCAAACTTGTTACTCATCCTAGGAATTTTCATCTTTTAAGATGTACTTATTTCTTCAAAGACATCTAAACATCGAGGGGGGCCCGAGCTTGTGGCCTTGGACATGGCTGCTTTATCCGATTAATGCCTTTCCTTTATTTCTGGACCCCGGTCTTCTAATTTTCCTGAAATCGCCTCTAATCTAATGTACAATGTTTCAATCTGTCGTTGACGTCCGTAATACAATCTAAGCTTGAATTCGCGTGTCATTCGAAGAATGTGTATAGAACCTTTTTCTCAAATCTATGCCGATTATGACAACCTCTTTCCATTAACGTAACTGGTTATTTGCCAAACTTAAAAAACACGAGACACTTCAACAGCACGTAAGTGCTCTGTAATTTACGTTTACGCAAATTGTAAGCGACAATTACGCTAAAATATGTCGTAACTGGCGATACTACCGTTGTTACCAGACGTGACGGTGATTAATGTCGTTAATTTGAATTCCATGTTATATTTGTAGTCTGATTGTTTGATAATTATGACTTTTGCCTCGTGATGGGCGTAGTGTCGCAGTATTCAAACAACCACGCATAGCTAGGACAAACAATAATCTATAAATTCTCTTATTGACGGTAGAATAGCCACACTCTGACGTGGAGACCAGATAATAACTTTAAACCCCACTTCATACAGAATCTTATAAAAGATTATCGAATTTTATTCATCAAGAATCTAAATGAAAATACACGGCGTTGAAAACTCTCACTAGAGATCATCGGTCAGGTGTTATTCCGATTATTGCGCGTGAACGTCTTCGTGCTGATTTTTAACGAATCTCCGAGCTTTACATTCCGTCGAGAGACTAACAGTTGCCAGCCAGAGAACGAGTCGCCTAGGAGTGGCGGCTGGATATCGGTTAGCGTCTCGGTTACTGTCATATAGATCAGCTTTTACGAGAAAAGTTACGCATTAGCCCACGAAGCGCCCCGTATGCGTATAGAATAGCGTCGGTGGAATACGAGTCGAAAATTACTGGCATCATTCTGACATTCTGAGACCTGTGGCAACAGACGAAAATAAAAATGCGAAAAATCCGATTTCCCACGTTGCGGCAACGGAAGTGGAATATACGAACCGGCCAAACTCGATTTACAAGTAATTCAGTAACTCATTCATCAGAATTGGCGAAGATATGACGTTAGCGGTGCGGTTTATTTGATTTTCGGCTTATTGTTGGCTTCTCCTCGTCATATCGAGAAATGGACTGTTCGGCCATTTCTTTTTTCATGCTATCCGTGTAACGTGATTTGAGTGCAATATATGCGATTGGCTGGATGGCTGAAGCTCAGTAATTGTTTTGTGATACGCGTGATATTTTGGTCGAAGTTTTTTTCTTTTTCAGACAAATGAATTTCCCTGAATCGTCATACATGTATTCGCCTAGTCCGTTTTTGCTATATTGTGACATTGCATATCTGAAACCGGATTTCAAAGGTGAAATGTATGCTGCATTTTCCTTTCATTTCAAAGTCACTACAGCGAACAAGATGGTGCATTATCTATGCCCATCAACCGATATCGATCTGACGAAATTCAAATAAAGAATTGATGAAAAATCAATTCCGACACAGAAGTTTATTCTTAATATAGCATAGATAAAGAAACACGACCGTATTATATACACCAATGATATACCACCTAACTTACACGCTGCTAATTCTTTCGCCCACGGAGTAACAGGCAGGTGTCCTCTTTATATCACGGTAGCCTCAAGTATGGTTGGTTACTGGCCAATAATATCGTTGAATTATAATAAATTGGCTACACAAATTCATATAAATTGAGAGTAGGTATCGTGCAAGCGGTTTTCGTGTGTCATAAATGATTTTGTTTAAACCTTATTCGAAACAAACTGTTTTGGGCATTAGTGGTATAATCGCATATTTGAAAACCCAGCCTTCGCCCGGGCTCTAAAGTATCAAATGCGAGATCAGTACAAAATCGGATGTCAGCCCTGCGTTCTTATGTGCAGCATCTACTTATATACATGTGTATCCAATTTGAATTTGAAAATTATCTTCAGCGGTTACCCATGGATCTAATGAGCAGATAGTGTTGCTGTAACAATGAAATTATTGCCAGCGGAATCAAGGAGATACCTCCATACACCAGGACCCAGTTCCACAGTTGTGAGTTAGAGTTAACTCTGAGTTAAAGCTAGTTCATTTTCAATGAGTTAACTCGGAGTTAAATCTTAACTCGGAACTGTGGAACTGGACCCTGAAGATCAACGACTGAGACGTATTAAACGCAATCATAACGTAATCGGAGATGAGATATACACTTTATATATATACTTGTATGCCCATATTTGGAAAAGCCAAGGCGCGTATATACAGGAATCTATTTTTATGCATCTCGCCTGCGATTAGTAAATTGGGTATATCCTCGTTAATTGTAATGAAAAAACCCAAAAAAGAACTGGCCTGTTTTATAAAAAATTTAATCGAACTATTGTTTTAGTTAAATCGCGCCTGACTTATATTACAATTTATACGGCATGCTACACACATTCAATATTTATCCATACATTGTTTTCTGTACTTCCTAAGCAAATATATTTTGTTGAGCAAATAAACTAATCCTAATTCTGTTATGCAGAGCATTCTATATAACTCGGGTATTTACATATTTGTGTCTTCGTAACCAGGAATAAGCCTAAACATTAAACAATGCTTTGAAACGTACATTTGCGAAAGTTGCGAGGCAATGCACGTGATATCCGTACATATAAATACTTTGTATGTATCAAAGTGATTGGTATTTGCGGGTTTACATAATCGAGCGTGTACAATTACACAGACGTATCGTAGCGGGTAAATTTGGAGAAATTCGCAACAACCGCAACGCCTAGACGCGTTCTTCACATGCGTTCAGAATAAATGTTTAACGGGAGGTTAATTGCCAGCGGCTGCGAACGGAAGGTATAGTATAAACGGATTGGCACACATATAACGTAAACCGATTGATAAACTTTACCGTATTAGTATTGACGAATGTCTCTTAAACGTAAGTGTTTTACCGCGGAAATGAGCGCCGGCACATGCTCGGTTCCCACTCACTTAAAACGTATCTCTCCTCCGCCCGTCGCTCGCATTTTCAAACGAACCAACGTCACACACATTTCGTCACCCTTAATCTCCGTCGATCGTTCGGATGCAGTTGCATCGATCGCTTGAAAACAGAACCCGAAAAACCTAAGCTGATTGGAGTTTGTGCGTGTTCGACAACCTTAAAGCTATCTGTTTTGTCGGTGTACCGACCCCTTTAATGATAAATACCGACGTTCATCTCGCCGTTGTTCTGCGCATACAAGTGTTTCAGTCTACAAAAGGAATGCGCGCGAAAACTGTCGTTTTTCGCACGTTGCGCTCGGAACGGAGAAGAGCTGTAAACGATCCCGGTGATTAACAGTAGCAAGTGGTTCTTTCAGAACTTACAATGGCTCATTGGTACCGCTCGATGTCCTCTTCGCACATCCCCTTGTATTAACAACCATCGATACCACATTAGCGGCTCCTTTTCTTTTATTTCACATGGATCTATCTTCATTTCATCGCGCCGCGCACAATCAGCCAGTCGACCATTACCGATTAATGAAATGCTTTACGCATTTTTGTAATCGAGCAAATTTCACAAATGCACCGCCGGAGGTCGGAAACGAAGTGCGAATACTTCGCATACTCAGTGGATGCGATAATGTTGTCTGCAACGTTCAGTCGGGCTTCGGCAAAAAGCAAAACTATTTTTTCTAAATTTCGATATTCGCTGATTTTGCCGAGACAGCTTCGATTTCCTGAACAACCATCCCGACCAATACAGTCCCTGCTTGTTAAGAGTTGTTTCGCGTGATGCGCTGGAGGAAATATTCGCGTTATCTTCGTTTCGAATAATCCCCGATTGCGATTGACTCGGTTCGTGCTCAATACCGCCGCCGACACACCGTCCCACGCACAACAAGCCAGTCTGATCACCTCATCTGCAAAACGTCTTCGCTATCTGTAAGTTGTGACAGTTAGTTTTGATTCGCAAGTATTGCTGACAAATCTCCAAATAGAATAACAAGGTCGATAGTACATAACTCCTTCATTGTCAATATAATCGGTTGACGACACCTAATTGGGATTCGAGCCCTACATTCAATTACTGATCATTCAAAAATGTGTACCGTATATGTTATCGCGAATCGAGTTTCTTAACGTCATATTGTCATTATTCAATCGAAACTTTTGTCTCAAAAAGATGGGCCCTCGAGGGACCGCCACAAAATGGCACCTAGAAACTGGAAACTTCACTATTCTAAAGTATATATATAGCCTATTAACAATCAGCAAAACGTAATTAGTTAGAAGATTTATAATTAGACCAAGCCTATTTATTAAAAGCCTAATTTAGTTTAAACTTTAGCCTAATAAGTTAAAACCTAAAATGTTAGTGGCTTATCCACGGTTAGGCCAGGGAAGTGTAACATTACACTTAGGCTAACCAGCTCAAGATGAGAGGCCACACAAACTGTGGTTAGCTATGACAGCATATTCCTACGCCCAAGCCTGCGCCTAACCACAGTTTACTAACCATGGTTAGCGCTAACAGGGTTACCCTGCGCCTGCTCCCGAGGAAGTCGCGATACCATAAGTCATTACAGTAGTAAATTATCATTCCAACTTTTGACATATACGCAATTTACATCGGTTTTTATTCGCCACTGATTGCATAACTGATGAGTGTCGCATAGCATGATAAACTGAATTACCCAATACGTGATTCAAGTTGATATACACGACGGCGAGGAAGCTAATACGATTCGAAAAAAATACATTCTGAAGTAGCTTAATGGACTGTTCAAAAAAACGAACTATACCATAACGAATCCTGAAACCGTGGTAGGTTTTATGCGTATGGATGATAACATTTTATACGCGACAGTCGTATGAAACACGACGACGAATCCTACGACACGCGTCGGCATGTGGCATTTTACCGAGATTTCTCAGTTAATAATTAAGTCGTCATTTCCCACGCGTAATACAAATCCTTTTAAAATAATGAATAGCCATTTTCCTGTAAGATAACATTCCACTCTGTCTAGTACAGGCCTACGACGGCGAGTGAATTTCAAAAGATAGTTTTCAGCAACCAACGCTACTTCAATGAAGGTGGGCGAGTTAAAATGTATGGTGGCTGATTCGGGCCATACTAAAAAAATTTTCTGTATGGCTGGAGCAACGATAAAAAAATTTTCACTTTGGCCAGTTTTTTGGTTTTCTCGCGCGAGAATTCGAAGCTTTTGGTTTTCTCAAAAAAATGCCTACTGCAGTTAGTCGGAAAGATTTTAGCTGTCCTTGAACTGGAAATAGGACTGGGAAACAACCAATGACGGACATTTCATCACATGAAATTAATAATGTTTTCCAGGATTTTCCAGGATTTGAGTATTTCGTACTCAAGACGTCTTTGATGAGGCAAATCCTATCATATATACGTAATGCAATATTAACCCTAAGAAGCAGACTTAGGGGAAGATGTTTTTAAACTGCATATTCACTTAGCCGTTCCCTCGCGCATCATGGTGTCTGCATCATGTATCAAAAATATTGACATTTAATCTATAGAATAAGCGAAACAAACATACGTACAGATATACGTAGACAATCTTGAGACATTGACTTTCCGAAATATATTTTTGGTTTGCCAGTAAAAAACGGCTGCATTCTGATAAACTGTAGTCATGTCTGAACATTTTCGCAAGATGCGTCCTGTATGATAGCGCGCCTCTAATATACTTTCCACCAAAAAAGGAGGACATGCCAAAAGACAAGCGTGTTTCGAAAGATAGTTAGAAAAATTAGAATATCTCTACCTTATCCCCTAATTCATCCTTTAATTGACGCGCGTAAGAATTATTTAACTAAAATCAAAATTAATCTAATTTCTAAAAGAAGTACTAAATGGGCCAATACACCTAATCGTCTTTTCGTATTTATTTTTTTTTCTTCTTTTCATAATTAATATACCATATACAACAGCCACATAAGTTCTCGAGCCCCGAATGTACTAACAACATGAAAAAAATACGAACAAGGAGTAGATATCATAAAATATGTATAATACGCACACAAGTTGTTGGGAAATGTCCCCAACTGTCTATTCGTGAAAGGGTTTATATCAATCATCCAATTTAATCCTATGGAGTCGTGTTCAGGGCCATTTGCTCATGGGATCTAGTCCTGCGCGCGCATTTTCATACCAAAAACATTATCGAAGTATTGAGTGTTAAAGTCAATGAAGGTAAATTATGTTGTCAAAATTAATTCATTTGCAATGAACTTTAAACTGGATTTTTAGACTCCCGAATCCATATATTATCACATCACCCACCAAGTATACAATAAATTCATTTTCATACTCAGATATCGGTATAGTTTTCATTAATAACTGATTTAAGAAAAAAATTCATCCAGTTATTATTGAAATGTAGAGGACATCGGATGCGAAAGACCGAGTAACTACTAGCGACACCTGGTGGGTCCTCGGCTTCCGCACGTTCGGAATCCTCGATAGCCACAATAACGGTACGGGTACCCCATTCGCTGGTTGACTTCTTGTCGGTACCACTCAATGTTCCGAATAATCACAAATCATGGACATCAATCCTAATACACTTCAAGAACAGAAAAAGCGTTTTTCTTTTCGTTTTCGTCGCCTGTTGATCTGTGTTGGTTATTTGTTAAATCACATCACGCCACCGTTCTACACTCTGGCCGTTCTATACGTACATATTATGGGTTTTGGCGCTAAGACGTGATTATCTTAGTTCGCCGTATTCGCAGTGATTGAGACGCGTTATAAATCACTAGAATGGTCTGCGCAAATCACCCCCTGCCCCGTTCCACAACGAAAGATTAGCCAAAATGTCTCCATCAGCACGAATGACCACAGCGGAAACCGTCGTCTGTACGATACCCCGCCACAATTCATGGTACAGATTTTGATGGCGATTCATTTTGACCTATCACATTATCAAATCCGTTCAATACGTGTAAATGCTAACATAATCTCATTTAACATTCTCAGGCGGTTAATAACTTATGAAACACAGGAATGAAATAGATCGTAATTGATTTAATAACTTTAACATATTTAGAATAACTTAGTTACTTTATAATTCTGAGGTCGTTAATAAATTATGATACACATAAATGAAATAAATAGTAATTG
Source organism: Tubulanus polymorphus (assembly GCF_964204645.1). Lineage (NCBI taxonomy): Eukaryota > Metazoa > Nemertea > Palaeonemertea > Tubulaniformes > Tubulanidae > Tubulanus > Tubulanus polymorphus. The sequence continues at coordinate 8,860,695 of NC_134029.1, read as the reverse complement.
ATTTTAATAACTTCAATATATATAGAATTAATCACTAAGTAACTTTATAATTAACAATATTCATATTCATTCTAGGTTGATTAATTTCATATTTAAGTACACTGGACAGTCTGTAAAAGGTACTTGACCTTTATCAGTGCCGGACTGACCGTGTCTTTATCAGTGCCTAGCCTGTACTCATTTTCTCACTCTCACATGTAGGCATTCATCGAAAAAAGACGTATCGTGCTGTTATAGTTGTAGTTATTACATGACATCTGAGCTAGAACCGATCCCCCGATATTATCACGTATATATTCGAGAATTCGAGCTAGAATTTTAGATTTTGAGACGACTGTTCATGCATTAATGTGCCGATGATTCGTCGGCATTCTAAATCCTACTGGTCCTAATACGCAGAACCCAACAATACCACACATAACGTAAAAAGAAATAGAACACCTCATTTTTCACGGCGTTTAATTGGTCGAATGCCGTGTACGAAAACTGGTTTAGTAAATTTCATACAGGTGGTTCTTTCAACACACTCGATCCTTGGCCACCTCTGGATCAAATAAAACAACTCGGTGAATTATACACGTTAACAGTATCTAGAGTGGCATTGAAAGCACACGTTTTTTTACGCGTAGCCTTGAAACTGTTGCAGATATAGCTTTCGTCTCGATACCGTTGACTGTAGCAGCCCACACATTTTGAATATATCAACCATATGCTTTTTGTTTGTATAGAGGAAATCTCCTGAAACATGCACCCAATATCTATATCGATGCGACTATAAGATTACAAAAATAACCATAATGAAACGGATATTGAATCGGATTTAACATTTCACGGAATCTGGCGGAATTCCCAGAATTTAAGGGGAATTCCCGGAATTTACGAGAATTCTAGGAGTCGTATGAAACGGATTGACATCGGTCGGAATATCAGAATTTCATCAAATATCAAATAAGAAAAAGGCCCCGAAATTTGACTTGATTTCGAAAAGCAAAAAACGAAAATGACGTCTCCTAGGTGCCTAGGCTTAAAACTCCCTATATATCTCTTCTGGATCAACAGGCTGCGATCCACGCTTCAAACCCCCTTTTAAGGCATTTCAAAGTTTTGTAACGCTTGAATGTAATTCATGAATTATGCGATACATCAGTATTTGATGTGGTGATGATTTGTGTTCACCTCGAAAGTCGGGTTGACCCGAGGAAAAGTTCGTTAACTGAATGATAGGAGGCGATCCATTTCATTTCATTATCTAATATGATATGAAATATATAAGATTAGATTTTTGTTTTCTTGCTTCTTATTTGTTGCAGCTACTATTCTTTAAGGGCATCATAAACATCTAAAGATACTATCTGATTATTCATGCGGGTAATTTTACACGGATCTCCCTTCGAGCATTTGATCGCCTTGTAATTCTGCCCCTCGCCAGTGCCAAGTCCCAAGTTCAAGTTCAAGTTCAAAATCATTTCAAGAGCATGATGATGAATATAGTCATAATATTTAGCTGAAGAACATAAAAAAGGAAATTAAACAAACATTCTGATTGATTTATTGGAGTGTATGCTTGGCTTGTAGCCCTGGTGGATTTCATTTTGGTTCTTAGTCCGCAATGACAGAAATGTGTAAATGATAAACGCAGTAGTAAATATGGGATTCAAATGTCTAATGGAACAAGTTCAGTGATTTGCATCCGCAATGACCCCGATAGACAGTTTACACCGAAAAAGAATTTGCTTTCATATAGACAAAATTATGCCAAGAAAAAGTTTACTGAACGAAAGAAAAGATGATCGTTAACGTTACGTTCCGCTACACGGGGACGTCTCTAACATAAATTGTTCCACCACTTAGCGGTTTTTCTTTGAGTCGATGTGCATCGATATTGACGTTTCAAAATACGAATTAAAATTGTGAATTTTTACGTTATTTCGTAATCAAATACATCTTGATAATTATTCTTGAGAGGCTGTACTCTACGTCATCGATATATCGGGGCTAGACTGTTTGCCGGTCAATTCAAATCAATTATCGATATATTCAAATCCAAAAGAAACTTCATTGATCCTTGATATTATGTAATTCTTTATTACATTATTAAGTGTTGACAATATTACGCAATACATGTGCAATTTTTCTAGGCGCGAATCAATGTTCAGGTTAACTTTCTTGTTTACACACCTTTCTCATTAGAAATATAGTAGGTAAAATGTCTTTTCCAGTTGTCGATAGGTTTAATGTACCGTGACACATGGTTTTATTATATGTATACCATACATATCGAAAGATAACAAGATGCAACGCAGGCTCTTCCGCAATATTCGTCGATATTTATGTGTGAGCAAGATGAGAAGTTGAACAGCGGTCAGAAATGAATATATACTTGTTTATTTGCTTAACCGTGATCAATTATATCTGCTCATTAGGATGGTATTTCATAATCAAGTTACTATCTGGCTAATTAGATCGTTGAGCATTATGTCAGCATTTTCTCACACGTTCAGAATGGAACCATTAAACGGTAATCTCAACAAGTTTCGTCTCTTTATCCATGCAGAGTCGCAATATCGTGATAAGAGAGGAATCATAAATTAAAAATCCGTTAATACATATATACATTAATACCTAGTATGCGTGGGGGCACTGCGTCATGTGCACTGCCTCATCAATATTGGCGTTTCAAAGTAAACATTACAATTATAAATTTTTGGCGTTTATTTTGTAATTGTATATATTTCACAAGTGTTATTCTATCTAATAATATATGTGTTATTTTTTCAAGGCATAAGGTATAATATCTCATGCAGATGCAGTGCATATTTAGGTATTTAGCTCGTCAAACTTTTACCTCTTTGAACACATCTTAAGAAAAGTACCGTATGTTAAACACCCACCATAAACAGAATTTGATGTTTTCGTTTTAATCTTCTTAATCTAAACTTATTTTCGGTTCTCCATGTCAGCGTGTAGCTATTCTACCACAAAGCAAAAGTATTGGGAATCTTTACGATGTAAATCTAAAACGCATTCCTGAAGCAGAAACATTTCCATGGACTATTTTGTAATTCAAAGAAATAACCTTGTGTACAACTCGACCAATTACTCATTTTCAATGCGGACAAGAAAATACGGTGTATCTTCAACGGAATGATCTAGATTTCAGATGCGAAAGTTACCGATGGTGACCGAGTAATAATGATAATTATTATTATTATAATGATAATAATTTGTATTTTTGTACCGCCTTACACATGCGTTTCAAAGCGGTTCACAATAATATTTTTTGAAATAATTTAAAACACCGAATCCATAAGGATTCAAAACATTAGTTTAAATAATATTGAGTAAATAGATACGTTTTACGACCAACTTTAAAAGTATCATTAGCATCGATGGTACGTAAATATAAGGGTAATCCATTCCACGAACAGGGACCGAGTGGCTTTTAGCGAGGAGATTCTTCGATAGGCGATACGTTTATGATCTACGTTTAACATTTATATGGCCAGCTCCAACCTGCCCGATGCCGACATTCAAACGGCGTTTCTAAATCGTTCCTCCACCATTAACTCGATAGAAATTAGTAATATAACACTGTTAACCTTCCAAAATGACTTCGCATGGAAAGGTCAAGGCAGCATACCGACGAATCATTGACGATATTAGCATCGTCAAGATACATAATATATACCAACGTTACCGTGAGAATGCGAGGATTGAAAAGAAATTGCACACTCTCATATCTATGATAGCCTTCACTCTAACAAAGCCTTATAACTATTTTAGAGGATACACTCTATCAACTATCATTAATAAATCAGCTAAGAGAATATGAATTGATTAAACGATTAATCCTGCAGATGCTATCATTTAACGCATGTTTTTATTCAAGAATACATGCCTACACGGCGAAGTGTGTCAAGTATACCGGGATGTTGGACGTGAAGCAGGCCTATTTTTAAGACTAATCACGCAGGGAACTGTACCGTAGTGGTCGAGATTCTGGACACAACGGTAAATTTGAGTGGTTCGTTTACTTACCCCAAGGCCGCTCGCTCACAAAAGTGGTTAGCTAATCGTGTGCGGTTTTACACAATTTCATGTATTCAGAACTTCATAACAGATTGTATCTTAAAAAATTTGAAACAATTTAGCCCGTAATTTCTATATATAGAAATAACAACTCTTATTTGATCCAATTTTGAATGATAATTTGTTTAGACCAGCCGTAGACTGAGGATATTGCTTCCCATAAAATGGAGCAAATTAAAATGTTATGGTTTCCAGATGTAAGGCCTTGGACTTAGAAACTGAGCATATACTAATACAAACCACGTATTAAATGAAGATTTCATACATTCTCCAATTCGTAGGTAGCTGAATACTTAAAAAATGGCCACGTTTTTACTTTGCTGGCGCTTTTTCGCAAAAATCTGACCGCAAATCAGTTTCAAAACAAATGCAAGAGAGCGTGAAACCGCGGTACCGTCTACTGTTTTACTTCCGGGTTTTTATTTTACGATTACAAATTGTATGTCGAACACATCGAATAGATACAATACAAGGTACATTTCATTACGAAGTAAAAATACATACATTATGAGCGCGTCAGGGGTTCAAAAATTCCGAAGGATTGCTTAAATTTGTTTTTGCGGAAAAAAAACATTCGTTGAAAAGATATGGTGCAAAAACGAAATGATTTGTTTTCACGGTTAAAAGTTTGTTTTTGTGCGTTTTCGTGGAAGATGAAAAGAATATTCTTTTGTCCCGAATAAGCCAACATAAAGACAAACCCCTGCGTAAATAATTTAAAACTTTAAAGGGTAAAAGCGTAAGAAGGAGCGATGGCGACGAGGGCCTAGCAGTGACCATAATAGTAACAAAAATGAAGAAGTTAAGTTGCGGAATTATCTTAGTTACTTGTCTTGAGAGGTTATGGTGATAAAGGAAAAGAAAATCACCGTGAATGAATGAATTAAGATTAATGGATGGCCACAAGAAGTTGATGTTCAGAAATGCGAGGTGACGTTTATAGTGACGCTTGAAGGTTATTGCATAATAACAATAATGTGTATGGAATTAGTTCAATTACTTAGACGTTCATTGTAATTTCTACCCAGAATCTTCAAATTGGGATAGCTAAACAAAATTCAAGAATTTGCTTATAGATAACAGGTTGCATGATTCAATTGGGAAATGATAAGGCTTTGAAATTTTAAACAGTGAGACTAACGCTTGATGGAGTTTATAATTGATTTTCGGTGGTGTATTTCAATGTTTATATGCTTATAATTGTCTCCAGTTTATATCTTGATAGTAATATCATGACGATGTGACTCTTTTATATGTATCGTTTAATTGTTTTAATGTTAAATTCTAAGGTTTGTATGTTTCACTTTGTACATCTCGACCCGAAAAGGGTGTATCGATTTTGTAAAGAGTCTGTTCGGTTAAATTGAATTATACTTCAGCGTTGAGAAATATCCAACTAAACTAAATAGATAACGAAGTAACTTTTACATAAGCTTACGACTTTTCATGCGGAACAAAGCTTAAGTCCACGCACGTATTTTTTTTTAACACCCTCAACCCTCTAAGCGCCACGCAGGGCATCATAAGCGTGTTCGATGTTTCTTTTTCCCGACGGAAGAGAGACCAGAGAAGAATCTTCTACCAAGAAACTCTGTCGCCACCAGGATTTGAACCCATAAACCCTGAATCGACGCGACCGCCGGTTTAAACCCCTCGGCTACTGCGCCTCTCCTGCGCACGTCTCAGTAATATTCGAGCGGCAAAAAAATCAACAATACAACCTACGGACAGGAAGTAATTAGGTTCACTTTTCGAATCAGAACTGCGATATCATAGATTAGTCGTCGTCGTTTTCTTCGTATTCCAAGAAAAAAATCGAACTGGGGAGGTTTTTTTTACAAATTAGAAAAAAGAGAAAGTAAGCCAGCTCGTCCCGGATATAAGGTGGTTATTCTAGTTATACGACACGCAGTCGCGAGTTATACGAGTGGCGTCTTACATAATTGATATCGACTTTTCCATTTCTGTAATTTTCTTCGGCAATAGCACGCCAGAAAAAAACACAAGCAGATCTTTCCGTACACAAAACGATCACAAAAAGACCAACGGAACAGAATTATTAAGTATAGAATGCGTCAAACATTCGCTTGTTTTGTAATCATGAAAAGGAGGGGCACATTCGCGGAAGAACTATAAATAGAAAATCCGGGCTAAAATGGAAACAGCTATTTTGATTGGCTAATAATGATAACATCGAAGCTGCGCATGTAGCTGCGCATTCTTGCTAGTATAGCGTGGCTGAGTTAATAGCGATGCTGTCAGGTTCGATTCCCTGCCGAGAAGGATGAAGTCAGAAACGAAGACCTTTTATAAACTGCTGAAATATTAAACAATCACATTTCGTCCTATTTAACTCGAAAAAGTACATCTTTTTCCGATTTCATACACGTGCGTATCGCCATGCCAGTCACCGAGCCAGACATTTTCTGCTGATGAGAGCCATCGAAATACAGTACTTATACAAATATTTCAACCATATGAAAAATAGATCCGGCATCCATTTTCGTGACTTCGAGTAAACGTCGATTATGAGAAATTTGCCATTCATCTTCTTTGAATGAATTATACGACCGAACGGATTCGGACACGCTCTTTTCGCATCAGTTTTACCGCAGAACAAAAACCGTTCTATAGAGATTAGGGAAATGACAACTAGAGCGCTACGGGATGGGGCAAGAACTTCGGAGACGACCAACATGCGAATGCCAAGAGCGTACGTTGTTGCGCTTGCGAATTTTACTCCGTTTTCTTTGAACGAAACAAATCCCGCGATAGTTTAAGGATAACAATCGATGAATTCTCATTTGCGCTATACTGTCGCTGATAATACAGTTACAGCGCGTTACAGTAATTGATTCGGTTTGGCCACTTATCACTCATTAATTGTATTGACATTGTTGATTGACCGGCCGGTCGTGTCGTCTAAGGTCGCGTGCAGTCAGATTTGTAAATAAGCTAATTGTTGATATGCACTCTGTCCCAAACCAGACCTGCCTGCTTGGACTACGAATTCTATCCTGACCGAGGCGACCACCGTAATTGAACGCATTTTCAATTCTAATTTTAACTTTGATTATTGATTGAATAATTGTGGTTTTTCCGGTGCTTCATAACGCAACACAATTATAATGTATTGGCTTACATCAACGTGGGCTGCTGGTGGAGGCCACCCATTACATATGATGATAGTAAGCCATAAGTTGAAACGCGAAATGCCGTTTGCTTTAATTAAAAGTCAGATAACTTTCAATTTTGAATATCAAAATAGTTTAACGATATAAATAAGAATGTGGTCAAACCAGAATTGAAATGGAAAAAACCATGCCGTGACCAGGATTCGAACCTGGGTTATTGCGGCCACAACGCAATGTCCTAACCTCTAGACGATCACGGCTAGATAATTATTGTCTTTATATTGTCACTTAATCTTTAGAACCCAATTCAACCCAGCGGCGCATACGCAACTTTCAGAGAGTGTAGTATGGCGTTTTACTTAATGCAACAGATGAACTATAGATGTATTAAGAAATTGAAGTAACCCGCCGATCGAAGATTTCTTGCGTTTTAGAGTTTGAATTACTCGTCATTTCAAAATTCAAATATTCTCTCGGTAAGGGTAATTTGTAATATAAACCTTCTCTTGGGATTGCAGCGCATAAAACAATATGAATCGCGTTTCATAATGAGAATTAATAGTATATTTTCACGTACGTTATATGGATCATGCCCCATTATGCTAAAAATGACACCTTGTTTCTCCTAATCGGCCGGGTTACTTTAAAAAAACTGCAATGAAATTTGTAAATCAGTTCATTTCTATAGCTGCCGGGTTTGTTATGGTTAGCCTGATCACGATTTAATCAAAAGTAATGTACAGAGTAGATAGGCAGCCGACCGGGTCAGCTTTTAAGCTCAGCAGAAATGTAAAACAAGGTATCGATTTTTTTAGCCTTAGTCAGAATTAATGTAATTGCACCGAAAATATCGTTTGTCTCTCAACTTTGCCCTATGGAATTTTTCCAGCGATCTTCTCTTTCGGTTTTTGAAGATCCAGTTAATGTGACTTTTTACCAACACAACAGTCTTGAATGATATAATGGAGAACTAGATCAATCAAGTGCTACTATTAAGTCAATTTCAGACGCTTCTTAAAGGCGCGTGCGCTCTCTTCATTTTCTTATAACGTTTTTGAAATATTAGCAGGCGTGATATACAAATGCAGCATGAAAAAAATTATATATTTTAGCCACGCAAATCTAGTGATTAGATTTCCAAATGACCATTTATAGTTCATGATGTCTGTATTTTTTTTCAAAAATTATCTAAAGGGCATCAACGTAAGCCAAAAGCAGACCCTCTGAAATTCTCTCTGAAGTAAAGAGAATATACATCGAACCAGCCACCGTACACTCTTAGAACGAAGGATTCTTCGGGGGTTCTCGGTGAAGCTTTTTAAGGTTTTTCGCCAATATAGAATGCAGATTGGGGTTCTTCGAGACTTTAGGGTTAGTTATCTGACCTAGTTCCATGTGAGTATACGTAGGATTTGAGTTTTAACTCATTGAAAATTAACTGATTCAACTGCGAGTTACGGTATAACTCCTACTCACAAGTGTATTTGAACTTGTAATATACATTTGAAACTTGAATCTCTATCCCTCATCCCCGTGACCTTTGAAAACCCAACGGTCTATCCCACAATGTATATATGTACATATCTGTTGTCGAATGTGTTGGATTTAGAGCCAACGTAAGTCACGTTTCAAAAACATTTTTGAGTTTAGTTATCTATCCACATGTTTTTTTTTCTCTCACTTGGAAGAAGAAAAACCTAAAGAAACAACATTCGTATATATAAACAAAACAAAAAACCACCTGGCAACAAAACACGCTATAACAGCATATCGTGAAAACGTGTGCACTTTTGAAAGGAAAAGTATATATCGCGTGCCAGCCTTTAATCAGGTGGTGGTCGATAGAGAGCCGATGCGACTCCCCTATAGCCATTCACATACAACTGGTTTTATCATATTCAGTAGAGATGTTGAAGGAGTAGATTTTGATAAGCCCCTTTCGCACGGAAATGAATAGCCGCATTTCCGATTCCAACATAAGCAGCGCTGGAAGTAATTTAAGGATCGCTTATAATGATTGATTGAATAAAACCCGCGAGGCTGAATTTTATTATTGCGACGATCTCGTATTTTAATAGCGTTCACCAATTCTTTTTTTACCGAGTGCAGCAGATATACCGGTCGTTCGAATATTAAGTCGCTTCGAAATTGAAATAGGAGATGGATCACGGCTGGCGTAATTGCATTTCAAAATTGAAATTATCGGTATGCGTGGATTTTAGTAGCAATTAGATATGATATAATTCAGTGGACTTAGTCGACAAGACTGACAAAACTTGGCGAGAAGTAGTTCGTTTATCCGAAAACTTCAACATATTCTCAGGCAAGCATCCGAACCTGGTGGTATCGTGACTCTGCGCGGGTATAGCATACACCCCTCTAAAAGTCCGTGTAATAAAATTCTGGTCAAGATTTTTCGAAATTTGGATACAATTTTGATATTTTTTTGGAAATGAAAAGTAATAAATTCTCAAATGATTCATTCAGGTACCCGGACACTTCATATTTAAGTCCCTTTTCAATAGGAAAGCGCCCTTTTCTCGAAAAAGAACTGCCCCTCTAAAAGGCTTTGCACGGGCCTGATATTTGTCAGAACTCGTTAATTCGCTTAACTAAAATGTGATATCTCATTGGCTAGCGTGTTGATCGTGATATTTTCATACACGAACTGTTACGCAGACCATCTTCCAGGGTAAGGATACTCTTGTGAGGCAGGGCCGCAAATACCTGCGAGAGAGGACGTGTACAGAAAACCAGTGTTTCTTCATCTCATTAATTTGAATACCGAATAATGTAGAATTCGATTTGATGATTTGATACCGTTTTTTGAATCAAATAAATCTCAATTGGATCTGATATTTTTTCTGAATAAATTTTGATTGAATCTGCGTTCAAACACGTGGCTAATTAGCATCCCGAAATCATCATCCGTGCCCAGTGCCGATTGGAGGAAAAGCTATTTTTACCTCGACCTTTGCGAAATATTGCCAAAGATGAATTAATTTTCTGTAGTGCAAATAATCAGTCCTCCCGAAAACCGAAAGAACTAAACATTCACAGAAATCGAATCTGACAATTTACAATCGTAAAATAAAACCCGGAAGTAAAACAGCAGGCAGCACCGCGTTATTGGCGACACTACAATACTGCATGGAGGATTTGCAGGAGAATTTGAAAATGATTAAGGAGCCGTTGTGTGCGAATTGAATCAGACAGAGGTCTAGAGTTTGCTTGTCGTGTGATGTGGCACTTACGAATAACAAGTATACGGGAATTCTTTTTAGAAATTACGACGGGTAAGATTATAATCAATGATGTAATCTGCGAATAAGCGTGAAAACTGAACCGGGAAAGCGACAGTTTTCGATCGCATCGAATCATCACGGTGTTATCGAGTTTGTTTTAGTCTAATCTAACAGAGACAAGACCGCGTATACCGATTATCAGAGAGTTGTTGATTAAAGGTTTCGATAGGCAATACAAGGGAGCCACAACTCCTCGTCGAATCGTGCGATAGGTTACTTCAACAGTTTGAAACTTCATTATAAGTCGCCCAATCCGCTTCAAGTACGATTATTCATAAAGATAGTGAATTTCTGCGCTATACCAAGTAGTTTATGGTTTATAGGGATAGCGCCTTTAAGGTAGTAAAACCACGCGATTTATCCGGAAAAAAATCGGCAACATTAGACTGTACCGCGCAACAAAAACGACCATGATTTTATAAAACAAAAACGGTGCGTTCGATCAGTAATTCTGAATCGATTTTTTCGATTAAGGGCTCTTCGGAAAGCTAAGACTCCCACCTTACCTCAGCAAACACAATATCTAAACCCCGAATCCCTCCTGTCCCCAGTTCACTCGGCGAAGGGCTAAGAAGCTAAATTGATGAAATTGATGCCATTTTGTCGTAACTCTTATGAATTAACTATTAGCACTACTGCCATCACGATTTGATTCGCGCACACAGGCATAACGGTTTCGTAGTGTAGTGGTTATCACGTCCGCTTCACACGCGGAAGGCCGCGGGTTCGAGCCCCGCCGAAACCTTTTGATCATGAAATTATGGATGGATAATAAGACAAAATTCCAATTTAAACATATCGATGATTTTCCTTCTTTATTTGGTTTTATCGTACATATTCAGTGTATCCCTTACAAATTCACCACACCTGTGCGTCAATCTTAAATGATGTAATTTTATGGTGTCCTTTTCTGAACGACTAAATCCCGAAATCTAATATCTCTCGGGGAGATGGAAACACTTCAAAACAGCCGCATACAGCTGTCGCGGGAAATACACACTTCAAAGGATACTACTGGTAGCATTTCGAAACAGAATCCCTGACACAAAAAAGACAGTACACACGACGAGTATAGAATCCTTTTGATCACAACGAACGCGTTTTTCTCGATAGAAATGATAATCTTCACTTGGACGAGCTGGGTGTTCTTGGGGAAATGCTTAATAATCTCTTTTGAAAGTAAGAAGACCAAAGTAATTAAGGCGAGAGCGCGAGTTATTTAGGGTTATTGCACACGAACCCGCATACGTAAGGGAATCTAAATTTGGAATTCTTAGCAAAAGCATATTTGCCAAGCCCCCAAGAGCAGACGTTTTGCGTGATCCGTGGAAAATGGGACATCCATTGGAAAACCGAGCATCTACCTTGTATATGTAATATAGATCTAAGCAGGTTTTATGCATAGCCACGGGCTCGCAAATCTAATTACAAATCGACCTTCGATTCATTAAGGCACCACTTACATCGTTCAACACTGCCGCACGCGTTGACTTGTAGAGGTGTGTAGCAACAATCGACATAAGACACGCGTGCTTAAAACCGCCAAGGTCGTTACTCGATGTGCATTTGTCTTCGAATGGATGATCGATTATTGATAGTGGTCTATAATTGGCCATTGTGAAAGGAACGCGTTATCAACAGAGCCAATGTCACTATCCGAACTTCCTTTAATAGTTTATTCATCAATCAAATAACAATAGCCGCGCAGCTTACTGTTCTAGCCGCAGCGGTTGTTTGACTTAAGGTGATGAAAATAAGAGGAAGACACTGGATTCAGTTAAACGAAAAAATTTGAACTCATATTTTTGATTTACCAGCTATTGGTTAATTCATTCTTTCAATGAGGCCAACAATTCAAAGCTGGCCGTTTTAAGCGTAGACTTGTTTCATGAAACTGAACCGCGAAAATCAACTCGGCTGATTCGTTGAGTTTTAATTCCATGCCAGGATTCAGAAGCAAACATTTGAACTTTTTTACTTCTATTGGCCCGGCATAACTAACATACAAATCAAATTTCCGAACCATCAGGAAAATGGGATGTATTATTTGAATTTAATAATCGGTTAGATCATCCGATCGTCAGTTGTCTGGAATTAGATTTAGTCGATAATGGATTTGTTTATTTGCAATCGTAATTGCAATAACATTCCGAGCGCTCTCAAACTGAGCAATCAACGAACAAAATCCAAGTGAATGGCAAAAATCAGGCAATTATTTTCACATTGGGCAACTATAGATAATTACTATGTATAGGTTTTAACAACAGTTGAAAGCATCGGCGTTAAATATTGAAGTATGGGAAATGAGGCATCGCCCGCCGCATCGTTAAATTGGTTCAACGACATACTTTTCGTCGACAAATTATTATTATTTCATCGAATTCGATACCATTACGATATAAATTCCCTGTACATTCATCTACATCCAATTGAAATGTTATATATTACATTAATTGCGATAGAATGTAACAGGTAAAAATCTCCCGGTAAATATTCCTGCGGTAAAAATTACACTGGTAATAATCCACCCAGTTAATTCCCCGCACTTAAATATCATCCCTATGAAATTATCCCCAAAACTCTTTTTTTTCAATCAAATTAGAGCTCTTGGTTGCACTTATTGGAATTTGAAGGAATGATGATTGTAACTTTCGTCAATGAGGACATTTTGTTTTGCCGCCGTCTATCTGTCCGTTAACTTGTGTGTAAGCAAAATTTTGTTCAAAATAACTCGAACTCATTTCTGTGATTTGTTTCAAAATTCCCTCCGCACACCAGCAAGTGCTCTTTAAATCTAGATAGATTCGATCAAGAAAGATTACTCTTGAGTACGAATAATCTATTTTCAGAATAACCAGTCTTAATTTGCCAACGGTTCAATTCTACAGAGAATATCAGAGAACATTGATAGATTTTGTCGAGAAATTCAACTTAGTGGATTTTTGCCAGGGGTTTTTTATACCTGGGGATTTTTACCCGGTGGGATTTTTACCGGGAGATATATACATACATTTGTTCTATCATGCCATGATGTAAGGTTTGCATATCGAAACGTAACTTGAATAATGGCAGTTTGTTCGCCACATGGCGCACATCAAACCACGGACACATTTGGTTTGCGTAGCCGAACAAATTGGTTTCTTGCTTGTTAAGATAGTTTCCGAAGGTTCCATTTATAACCGAAGATTTCATCTGACATGTTATATTGAAACAGACAACATCCTCCATAACAATGAAGCAGGTTTTAGTCGTGGTCACTCGACTATCGACAATTTTCATATTTTACATATTTTAGCTGAGGTCATTGAATCTGAGAAGAAGAAACCATACCGCGCTTTCGTAGATTTTACAAATGCTTTCGATACACTCTGGAGAACAGGTCTGCGACTAAAGCTTCTATCAAACGGCATATATGTTAATTATCTAATTGTTTGAAGAACATGTTAAATCATGTGTGAGAGCTAATGGTTATAAGCAATGAAAATAAATGAATATCAACTTCTGTCGGCATGCTTATAGTTCAAGTAACTTCTAATGATTTTCAACATTAGTTATACGTTGTTAATTAAGATGTGAAATCGATGACTGTTTAACCTTATTAGTCAATCTTAGTGGCTTGACATACGTCTCCTACACGAGTGATCAAGTCCACAAACGGCTCACAATATCTCGATGCTTATCCTCTAGACGTTGCGGGTGAACGTAACGTTGGAATTATTAAACGAGATAGCAATCGAGAACTTCCTCGATTGTGATGAAATGAACCAGTAGATTGCTGTAACCGTTCGGAAATGTGGTGGAAGAAGTGGTTATTTTAAAGTACACGGGACGAGTGGTTATCGACCTGGTTCTGTTGCGTTATATTGTACTTACTTTATGATCCTAAGACCGAACTGTCGTACGAATATCAAGACGTCAATGAAACGCTATCATGTGTTGTTTCCTGAGCCACGAAGGCAACAGATCAAAATATAAACTTAAGGCATGTTTTTGTGGTTGTGATTTGAACGAAAATACAGCAATGAAGATCAATATACGTAGTATCGATAGCAGCGTCTGCCGGATGTCCTTGTCCAAAATCTAGACTCACGTGTTGCAAAACCCGATATGGGGCTTTCCGATTCTGTCGGGTGAAGATATCACCGAGTAGAGAGGAACCAAAAGAAGTGCTGATTATCGACGCTACTGCTCGGCTGACAAAATGCATTGATAGACTTTATTTCCCCGATAAAAATGGCAAAAAAGACTTATTTTCAGAAGTCCAGGCTAAATTAGCCAAATCATTTTTCCAGAGAATGAAATGTTCGCAAGGATTGCTGCTAGCCAGGACTAGTGAAGCATCTGCACGGCCGTGGATATATCGCGCAGTGACTGGAGTACCAAAAAGCAACGAAAAAGTAGATATACGTTAGGGATATCTGGTTATGACACTCATAAAAACCGGAGATACTATATTATACATCACATAAACTGAAGCAGTAAGAACAAATCGTCAATCAGGGTTGCACTGGACACAAAAGCGGGATCCCATATTCAGGAAACTATTTGGTATGCTCGATAATTCAAAACACATACACCAGGACTTACTTAAACCAATATATTGGCTGTCGGGATTTGAAATGTGCCGTCAATAATGGAAATTATGCGCAGATGATGTTAACAGCCAGTGATATGGACAGTGCGGACATTAACCTTGGATGTTAAGAGTCCAAAAATGATAAATGTTATAGCTACTAGTCCCAGGAATCCATACTATTTATCGGTTATGAAGCCCAACGCACATGTAGCAGGGGGACGGAAAACACGGAAACAAACATGTTTGATCTCGGAAAAACGTTTCTTGTTTCTCGTAAGTACACGCGGTGATAGAGGCGAATGTCTAATGTCGTGTCGTGTGCGCTGGGCTTAAATACGTTTTTGAATACGAATAACAACAACATAAGAATGGAAATAATAGACACAACTGAACGAAGTTAATACCGCCGTACGAAAAGTGGCATGATCGTAAGTTCGAAGCAATAATGTAATGTCCCATATGGATTCTTGTCAAAAATCGATTTGAGTTCGGTTAAGCGAAAATGATGGATGTTAAAAGTTGATAAATCTGAAACTAGATATATATTTGCAAATATATAAGATAACCTTATTGCAGCAGGAAACATTTCAGAATTGACCACGTCGCGTGCCAAGGTCTAGGTACTTCATCACCGTTCTATATATTAATCCTCAATTCATGTTTAAATCCAAAAGGACAATCGAATTCACCTTATGGCAGGCGATGTGGTCAATTCCACGGTGTGTAGTACCGCATCCCAAAAGTAGAAAGGAGCACATTTTCACTAGAAAAGGCAAATAATTTTCAACAACGCACCATCCTTTCAGGATTTTATCTTTATTGCCTGGAAACTACATTTCAATGCAGTAAATTTTCTGGGAAGCGTCAGAACTTAATTTATTGCTGGGAAATTGGACCAAAAAGCGGTTAACTTTCAGAATTTTCTGTGAGGGAAGGTCCCCGTAGACACCCTCGTTTGTCGTTGATTATATTTGCCCTTTCTATAAGTTGTGCTACCCTCAAGACTGCATGATCGCTGGATCCGCCCCTTTATTCGGTGATTTAATATTTTTCGATTTATACAGGCGAATGGCTTCGCGTTTTATCCGCTGTTGCACACAAACAATGAATAAGAGTCCGACCTATACGCCCGCCTCAAATTGTTTCAATACCCTCAACCAACTGAGCGCCACGCAGGGCATTATTAGCGGGATTCGATGTTTGTCCCTATCGGGTAGAGATCCGGGAATAAACATCAGTCGCCACCAGCATACGAACGATTTCGCCCGGCTAAATGAACATCTTACTGCCAGGGTCATTCTAACGCGTAACCAGTCGTCGGCGAATATATTCAGGAAATGTAGAATACATTCTGTTTTCATCGTTAATAACCGGCGTCAGATTCGTCTAATCAAATAACCCCCGGCGTTTAGAGTTGTTAACGTTTCCGGTGCAACCGTAAATCACGCAAATCGATCGATTCACTTATCCCTCGATTAGAAGCGCTAATCAATTTGTGAACATTTTCATCGTTATTATTTTACTGCCTACGTATAGATCTAACGACTGTGCATCAGATCAAATGCATTGTGTATTTCAAACCTCGCTCGCCGATTGCCTGAATGGGATGAAAGCGGATAAAGCCAGCCCAACAGGAAACCCCAAAACACGAAACAGATTTGTATCAATCGTTTCTCGGTGATTCGGTATAGCCGCTAACGCAGCGAAGTAAGAAACGCAGAAACAAACCGCCCAGCTCCACTAGCGATGGGAAAAGTGCGATATCAGAGTAAATACTTTTCTCATCGTTTATTTCATCGTTTATTTTTTTTTCTCATCGTTTCTCATCACTATAGTGTCGCAGTGGTTTTGCTTCGGTATGTTTCTTGTTTCTTTTTGGGGATCATAAAATAGGGATTGACCCTGTTATTTATCTAATTCGTAGATTTTGTTTGATATGTTTTGATTTTTGATTGGTGTCCCTTGCAGACTCGCCACACCTGCCGAAACAGGGGGTTTAATTTTGAAATCGGAAGTCGAAGAGTACAGCTATGTGATCGGCGGTCAAATTTACCGAATTTTTTGTTTGAATCGAAGCACATGATTGGAAATTTCGGTTCCGGTTCGTTAAAAAAAAACTCTGTTTCTTGTTTCTTTGCGGCTGGTTTAAGCATTGGAACGCAAAACAAATTGCTTGTTTTGGGGTTGTCATTCTGCGCGTAGCCCCTCTTAGCTGTGTATATTTGACTAATCGTTATCGAAGGCAAATCGACCTGTAAATTATTTGATCTATGCTGATCGAAAACGCTTTAGTAGAAATCGTTGATGTAGAATATCGAGTTCGATTCAACATCAATACTCTTCAAGTAACACGTGTCAATCGTTTTCGATCCATTTTTACGTCCGATAAACATCCATTCGATTCTGATTCGACGCATGCGTTATGGAACGATGTTGTCAGGCGACAGCATTTTGCAAGCGTACCTCTTGTGAACACCGAAATAATAGCGCTGTTTAATATAAAAGCAACGCGAATAGTTTGCGCATTCTTGAACACTAACAACAGCATCATCGACTATGGAAGGGGTTACATAATCTCGAGATAAGACGCTGTCTATTTGAAGATCTTTTTGTTCAGTGCTGGAAGAGCTCTTAGATTTTTAGGTCTATTATACATTTCTTCATTTTCCGTGTTACTTAAATCTGAATATTTCCTTGAACAATTCCGATCTAGGCCTATATCGAATACGATTCCACTTCTGCCTGAAGATTTGTCTAAAGATACCGGAACCGAGCGAATCAATCAATTTTGCGTTCACCTCGATCAATGTTTCTAATTACGAATAATAAAAAGTTGATCAAAATCGGACGATTTCAGACGATTTCTTCACCTCATCATACCTGATACTCGGCTTGTATCGATTTCCTTTCCGTTTTCACCGAGGTGACGATGACTGTCATTTGTGGTCGCGGTGAACTCGCCTTAACCCGCGTGCGTTGCACACCGTCAATATACCTTCGAGTAACCGGAATCGTCTTTGGATTTGTATTGACTAAGATTGCGTAGAGTATTTTATTATGCGGATCTATAGGGGCCATTGCCGATACGATGTACATGCTAATCAATACTGTCCACGTGACCGTCGAATTTGTTGAATTTCATTAGATTTTTGTACGCGTATCGAATCGCGGTATCCTGCTGCGGGAATTTTTCGTGATCGGGATAACCTTAGCAATGCATCGTAGCAATTCCCTTCTCTCTCAACCTTATGAGCAAAAAAATGACACCGGCAGGCCTATCGCAACATTGGCCGCATCCGACCAGACTGACAATTTCGAAGGAAAGTTAGATTGATTACGTCATGTTCATCAGGAATTCGACCATGGAATCCAAAACGAAAATCGTTGAAAATCGAGTCCGTGTGGTTCAACAAACGAGTGAGTTGATACTGCGACCGACGTTCGTGTGAGCGTCGTGATCTATAAACGACCATTTAGAATCGTGAGGTAAAAGATCGGCCAGCTAGACTAAGATAAATGCTTCGTCATCTTTCCGACCACCCTCCCGAATTACATCAACCGGTAATATGATTTTGTCACGAGCGTCTCGTGAATATTTCGCCTGTTCTGTAACCACGCTCCCCTATATCAAAACAGTTATCACGAGGATCCGTGGATTTAGATTTTTGGTTAAACCCACAAGAAATTGGCTAGATTTTTGTTTGTTTTTCCTTTATTGTTTCCTTAATTCCTTTGACCCAAGATATAAAAGTATAGATAGATATAGGAAGTTGATAGTTTACAGTTATACACATTTCTAACAAAAAATTATACCTTCTTTGTCGACTAATAAACGACCAATTGAAACATCGTGAACTATGTGTACATAATCATCGTCAATCCTAAGAGATCAGGACCCAGTTCCACCGTTGTCAGTTAAGATTTAACTCTGAGTTAACTCATTGAAAATTAACTGATTTTAACTCAGAGTTAACTCTAACTCACAACTGTGGAACTGGATCCAGATGTTTAAGATCATACTATAATGCTCTTACCTCGGGGTTTCTTGTGAGAACGTGAATAAAATACTGATTCCTAATAATGTACAAATCAAACGCATGTTCCTCGTATAAAATAGTCACTAATCCACCTCAGAATCATAATCAAGATAATCCTCTTAATCCTCTATTTCATTTTTAAAACGCGTTGACAAATGCGACGTGCCGAAATCCGAGTTGAGCAGACGATTAAACTGGTTCAGAGTTACAGTCTCGAGCCTGCGTCTGCTTCTGGTGCGGCCGCTGCTGATGCTATTCGGACATACATCGTAAATGTTTGTTTTGATTTGAAAAAAATCTGATACTCGTCGCCGGGCTATTAGATATCCTTTAAATTAAGAGAAGCCCGAGTGGCTTCACCTTAAACGCCCCCGAAACGCCTCAAGGCGATCTGTGTAGTAGCTATAATAACTCGATGTTAATTCAAATCCAAAAGCAAAGCGATCATTTTTTCCGACTGTCTTCGGCGCGAAAACATAAAACGCCGGTGTTGAAAATATTCAGTTTCAATATTTCTTCTACTGCAGCCGAACCTCACCGGAGACCAATGGAAGACAAGTACTATATCGACCGCGCGCGTGCACGTACCAGCCTTTGAGAGTTCGAGATCATACCGCAGCCAATCAACGATGTTGGATATTACGGCGTTTGTTAGTTATAGCGCATACGGACGCGACGTTCAAACGTTTGCATTGTACGTATACGTACATACAAGCTTCGGCGTTTAATTACAGCTGCTGAAACAACGCAACTGTTTCGGCGAGGGGTAAATCGAACTAAATTCATCCCCTGACGATTTCGAAACGTGATATCGTTCGAAATCGACGCATTTCCCGGTGATTAGTTATTTTAAATGGAAAGCGCGCATTTATAACGAACGCTACTGGAAATCCGCAATGTAGCCCGAATCACGCAATAAAAAGGATTAGTAGTTTGCACCTAGTTTCGCTCACTGGTTGTAATGAAGTGTCTCTCTTTCAAATCAATAAACGAAGTCAGCGTTCATGTCCATTTTTCAAATCAATAAACGAAGTCGGCGTTCAATGAGGACTCCGAGCCACCAGCTATCCCGCTAGATGGCGGCCGTATCTGTACGACAACCCTGCTTATACTATCAATTTTAGTCAGGAGAATAAAGTTATATCTTATCTTATCTTATCTTATCTTATCCCTGCCAAAATCTGGTTTGGTAGTTTTTATCTACGTAGATTTTTAGCCTCCCTCGTCAGAAATTAGGCAAATCACTCCTCAGACGATCTTTAGGTTCATATATAGGGTGAATTTTTCTAATCGCTATTCAAATAATTTGAGAATGGATAGCTTTAGTAATCGAATCTGAGAATCCGAGAGTTGTTGTCTGAATGCACACTAGCGAACCTGGTGAATCCTCGCTTGTCACAAGTGGAATCCTGGATTGCCACAGTCGAACGTAGAGTCCTCATAAGAGTGAATGTGTGTCTGCGTCCCTTGAAAACACTCACGCGTACGTGATGTCGTTTGATCTCTTATCGCGACTCGAATGGAAATTGTAGGATTTACTGAAAACAAGCCACAGGACTTGAATGCTAATCAAGCATTAAGGTCTAGCTGATGACACGCAAGCCAGTCCAATCTAATCTAAATATTTCAATTGTCAGAATGGGGAATTTATATCCATTTCCACAGTTGTTACGTGTAATCAAAAAAATCCATTTCCACAGTTGTTATGTGTAATTAAAAAAAAGGAGTTGACCTAATTGAAGAAAATTGAAAATTAAATGTTAAACTCTTAACTCTTTCAACTTAAGTCAAATTTCCACCAAAGGTTCTCCTCTCTTTCTCCCTGTTTACTTCCCGTGGATTACAACCTCCCAGATTTTGACTCACGTGAGATGAACTTATTTCACTTGGTGCATGTGTGGATCCAGGCTGCGGGGTGCGAAATTTTCCGAGTGCCTTTAAATTCTTTCTAGCCCCAATTTTTTCGATACGTTTACAAATACATTTATCGTTTCAAAATTGCCATAACGTAAAAAAAACGAGATCAGACCCCCTGAAAAGTCGCTAAAATAAGTCGAGATTTTCGAAAATTCCTGTCGGTTCTCGTACAGCGTCGTCTATGACGTAAAGTTGCGCTTTACTTCATCTCATCTTTTGAAGAAATCCTGACGTTGGTTTAAAAGCTAGGCCATAAGTGGCTGACGCTCACCGCAAATATCGACAACATGGAACCAGGTAAATTTTTCGTTTGCATCTCATCATGATATAATGGATCATATAAATGGCATTCAATACAGCTCTCATTGCGGGGGAAACAAAGCACACCACGTTCGAGACCACTTAGATATCGAGGTGCCATACGAATTATATACACGGACGAAGTGGCAGTCACGAGAATTTCAGAACTTCTTAAGTAGATTTTCGATGTTTATTAGCCGGGATGCTATATACATCCGCGCCGTGAAACACTCGGGGCCAATTGAAAACGACGTCGGCGCAAATTCTACCTTCCGTACTTTCATTATGAAACTGTCGTTATTGCTACAGCTTTCGCGCTGATAAACAAATTACTCGATTTATCCCAGCACGTTTCTGATTAGCACCAAACATATTCGGCATAATCTCATTACAAGTTACGTCTCGACGCAACTGCGCAGAGAGAACATCGATAGCCAGCGTCGATGTAATTCGATTAAAGCAGATTCGAATGGAGCGAATTCAGTTTCCGGGGGTCACTTGTTTTCGTTCTACGCCGACGTCTGTCGGTAACCTTTGTACAGAGAAAAAATATATCTACAAAATAAAAACGTCTGAATCAAACTTTTAAATCACGTATAAACTTCCGACTAACTCCTAGCTTTGCATAAACTCTAGATCATTCTCTAGATCTAGACTCGGATGGAGTTTACTTTCAATGTTTTATATCTCTTAAAGTCAAACCGTGGAAGTGTGTTACTTAAGTATTGTCTTAATATAACCTTAAATGTGTTACAATTACCGACCCTTCAAGTTCCATGAAACGTGTACTTGGGTCTTGGTTTTCCTAATTCTACGTTTTACCAAACGATTTCCTGCTCCGATTGCCCCGCAGGCGATATTATCAAGCCGCGATTGATCTGCGCTATCAATATACGTTTTGCGTCCGAAACTTTGACTAAATGCTAGTTCTTCTCCCTTACGCTGAATATTTCCGCCCAGTGAAGTCCTTTAAGAGGTTTCGCACGTGACGCCATCAGTACTTGAACATTTGCCGTACGTACATAACAACAAAAGATAATCAGGGGATTTACAAACTTCGAGGGTCACGTTAATCGTCACTTGTGTTTAACAGATATGGCGGCGGCCACGTCGAAAAGGCTATGTTCGCTGGACTTCTTTGGCCTACACAGCCGTTAGAGTATGTTTGAAGTGTGAATCGAACGGCTTAGAAGCGATTATCATATCGTGGACAGACTCATTTTCCTATTGTAAACGGCCGATGAAATGGACAATGATCGGATTCACCGAAAGCCTTCAAATCCTATTAGCTTTATGTCGTTAATAACCATCAATCATACAGCGCACACAAAAGCAACACAGTCAAACAGAATACATCCGGTTTGGCATGGTTACAATTCCATAAATCCAATCCACTTTATTCCGTATTGCCTTCTTCGACCTTGAAAATCTATTTGACACCGCGCTCAATACCCTAAGTGCATAGAATCAGTCATCCAATTCCGAAAGATTTATCAGTTTTCATTCGGTTAATCCGACGCGTCACGTTTCTCGAAGCGACATGTCGAACGTTTTATTCTATGCGCCATCTATTCGAGAACTCGGAGATTTGCGCCATATCAATCTATATTCGCGGTGCGTCCATTGGAATAGAGCTAGCCATCTGCCGGCAGACGTATGATAACGGTTGTAGCTCAAAATGATCATCAATGATGTTATAGTCGTTTCTTCAAAGATCTCATCGAAGAATGAACTTGAGTAAAAATCCCGCAATAAATGGGTGGATCTAAAAAGTCTATTAAAAAACCAAAAATTTCATTTTTGGCATTAAGACTGAAGAAGGGTGGTGGTAGCTACCACCCGTAATATTTCTAATTCTCAAATAAATTTTTTTAAATTCTCAACTGCTTCCTGAAACGTTTCTTATGATTATACGCGCCTTGAAGCATCTTCCCGTTAAGGATCGATTGAACGCGCAGATCATTTTCGTACAAATGTAGGTTTACAATACACTCTATACAGAGTTAAAAATAAACTCTATACAGAGTTCAAAACATTAAAAACGAATTTTATTCATTAAATAAGAAATGAAATCAAAATACACGACGTTTGAGCTCTCACTGTAGACAATGTTTCCGAAATCAAACATGTTTGGTTCTGTGTTCTGGTTTCTGTGTTCTGTGTCCTGTGTTCTGTGGTTCCCTCTGTCGTGTGAATTAGCCTTTGAGGTACAAGCAAACAGACATCTGATACACGACTGTAAACTGTGTTTTGTGTTATACTGAGTGACGCAATCACGCAACCACGAATAAAGTGTTTCGAAAAAGTCGCAAAATCAACATGTTGACTTCACGAAATACGTCATTCTGATAGCGACTACGTTCCTCGCCGCTTGCGGCGCTGCAGGTTGGTTTTAGCGTTTCTCGTTCGGGTGTTTAGCGCTATCACATAGACATTAAAATCTGCTTCTTGTGTCAAGGGTTTATGTCTTGTGTGCTAGGTTTTAGTACTTCCGGTACAAATTTGAATTTTCGTATGTAAACATGTTAATGATATTAACTTGTAAACATGGATCATACGTATATATCATACAACCTTAAAAGAATAAAAATGAAATTAAACAAAGCAGAAAACCCGTTTTATTTTGAATTTCTTTAGTTTTCATTTTTTAGTCTTATATTAAGAGTTCTACGACAGACATCAGGAACCCTTTCATCACGGTCCCACAATGGCTTGGTGTCTCTTTTTTCTCTCAGTGTTTTACGCTACATGGATGCAACTGAATAGATTGCATCGCCCAGAAGCTAAAATTAATCAACATCCGTATTTACACGGAAAGCCATTGCCCTGACAGAAATATAGAAATTCACATGTAGCAGTTTACATATAGATGAACATGGCATACGACATTAAAATCGATGTGGAGAGTCCCGGTCGTCCCTATACACGTCTGTTGAATGCACGATGAGCCGATAAATCATTCTCAGACGACAAAACTGCATCCGCAACTGAGACAGGAGAGAGTTAGTTCTTCATCGAAAGCCACTATACGATCGTGTTGGTGGTTGGTGGCGTTGGCCAGGTCTCTACACGAACGGAGACGACGGTTCGACGAAGACGCGTCAGGCTGACGACACATTTTCCATCTCCATGGTAACGTAAAGATCTGTATTCCTTGATTTTGAGTTCCCTGATGCACACCACGGGCGTTATGAACGACGACGGTGATGCACGGTACGAACGAGGCCGGATCCGTTCGGAGGAAAATTGAACCAATTGGAGATGACAGACTCGCCCACTCACACGTCCCCCTGCAGGACCTTTAGAGTAAGGTACGTACCAACGGCGTGAACTGTAATTCGTTTTTTCTTAGATTTCCTTATCAGTTTTGCACTCCGGCCGATGATAATATATTGCCTGTAAAAAAACCAGTTTATTTTCAAATCACGGCAAAGATGACGAGAATTTCATAACGAGGGGATAAAAGGGGGATTCGTTTGGGTAAGGGACTTACAATAATTCCCAACATTAGGAGCATTACATCAGTGTAGTTTTTCTTATCACATCCAAAAATAATAAGCCATTCAATTGATTCGTGTAAATTCTAATATTGACTTATTGTCCCGTTGTTTCTATCTTTAATGTATAATCAAATTGGCGAGCTAATTCCATTTTGTAAACGACATATCATTAGGAATTGAAGGTCAGGGGAATTTTGAATGGGGGGTGGGGCAAAACATCCGAGACCTAGTTGTATACAACGTATAAGCGCCACAAAGCCTCTTAAGGGGGTTTGGAGGTTCTCCCTCAAGAAAATTGATCAATTTCTGAGCGTCTAGAATTGTTCTAAAACAACAAAATGACCGTTAATAGTTTGTCACTGTATAAGATACTTCCTAAAGCCAGTTTGTGAAAATGTTTATGTTATCTCGGTAAAAATATAGGGTTGCCCGGGCCGCTTAGCCCCTCTAGGACCCACCCCTGAAGGTATATTTATACAAGTACAAATATAGTTATAACAAAATGAATTGATTCGTCTCGACTACTGGATTGCACTTAAGAAGGACGTCTCGGTCTCCGTTGCAATCAGTGGCAGGAATTGCTAATTATCTCTAGCAATCAGCGATCGGAAATGGTCCTAAGTGTTGCCGTGGACACGTCGTTTACGTGCTGCTGAATCCTACAGATATTGTTGAAGGTAATTGTGCGCGTAATAGCATATAGTGTAAAACTATAAATATCATCGTGTCAACGCACGAAACCTGTCCTCTACTTAAGGAGCACATTGTAGAGAGCAGGGCGTATCCAGACCAGGATGGAAGGAAGGAGGTCGTTATATGAAAAGGGCACTTTTTCGTCGCAGGGAGTGCCCCGGAAAAATTCTGAAAGATTAGGTACATTTTTATGCATATTACATCAATATCAGAACAGGGGATAAGGCGCCTCGAGTGGATTTTTGGTCAGAAGGGGTTCTTGGTCAGAAAGGAGGATTCAACCCCTGTGGATCTGCCACTGAGAGAGCGAATGCGGTTTGCACGCATGAATCGGTTGAGTTGACGAAAGATATTCGAGAGAGCACTGATAAAACGGGATATCTGATTGGCTAATAATGACATCATCTATGCTGCGCATGTAGCTGCGCACCCGGTCTACTGTGGCAGGGGTTCGTGTCGTGGCTGAGTGTAGCGATGCCATCAGGTTCGAATCCCTGCCGAGGGAGGATGTGCTTAACGAAATGCTAAAAATAGTCAAAACCACAGTGGATGTTCTGTCATATCGGGGCGGGTAGTTGTACAGATTAATACAAGGTTTCAGGTTCTGAAAAATTTGCATTCTGTATCGCCCTCGTCTGTCATTATCGCCATGGATGCCTGGGAGAAAGACTGGTATCGGGTATACCGACACCGTAATCGAAATTCTAGGTTACGATGGGAGATTAAGTCAACAATCGCTATACGCTGGTTGTATCGAATAATTACTACTCCTCGATCAATAGAAAATCATCCCGATCACGTCTTAAATATTTATCGCTAAACATCGAACATCGTATACGTCATCGACGATCTCGTGTAGTGTTATAGTGAAACAGATTCCCAAAGGTTGTAGTCGAAATCGCAGGCGACATCCGTTCGAGACTAAATCAAAACAATTGAAACTGTGTTTTGATCAATAAGCATATCGTATTATCATACTTCGAAGAAGGTCCAGATTACATTGAATATTATGCATTCGCAAGCGACTAAACAATACAGGGCCGTAGCATGTGAATTTTAGGGGGGGGGGGGGGGCGAGCAACCCGAAAAAGGGCTCTTCTATACAGGATATAACAACATTTGTAAAAAGGGCATTTTTCCAAGATTTCTTGGGGGGGGCGGGCAATTGCAACTGCAACACTGAACAAAAAAGTTAGGTAACACAAATTTTGTTAAACGATACCCTCTTTTCAGGTCAGCATATCTCGGCTTAACAGTAAACAAAAACATTAGCTGAGATATGAGCCGTCTGAAAATACGGCGCCGTTCGACAAAATTTGTGTTACCTGACTTTTTTGTTCAGTGTATATTTAGGCCTATTCCCCAGTTGTACGTCTGCGGTGAAGCCAATTTCAGAGCTCTTGTAGTTTGGTCACATCTATATTTTGGTGGTTATCGCCCGCCATTCGTATGCACCATGCACAGAAGACTAGCCGTGCAAATACATCGCGTGCGTAACAACGGAAGATAGCTCGGTCGTTTACAAATTAAGAAGAAGTAAATCTCTCAATAACCGTCAATATGGCGTCATCACGTGAAAGCGTTTTCGACGATGGCTGATTTACATGTCAGAGATTGGATCATAGAAGAATATGCTATCGCTGACGCACTTTCATTAAAGACGACCCCGGGTTGAGTTACGACGGTGCACTTTATTTTGCTGCAAATTAGATTTCCTAACGAGGATATCGCGGACCACAGCCTTATCTGCGTTGAGCTATAAACTACGGCAATTCTCGCCAGAGAAAATATCGATCACGAAATAAGACTGGCAACGGACAAACGAATGCTCCGAATCCGTACAAAAAAAACCATGTTGTTTTTCTCACATACGCACGTACGTACGTAATAAAGTATATAATCAAGCGTCTATTTCTGATACGAGTTCATCATTCACACACGCAAGTAAGAAAGCCATTTAAGTTTTAATATCGAGTCTCGTGAATAGTTTTTATCTAACAATGGCTGAAAAAAGAAGGTATACGTAGTTTCTTGAATTAGCCTTGTTGAACATACAGAATAATAGATAGATTGAACATCTATATCACAGAGGCTGGAAATATGACTACCAATTTTGCAAGACCCATACAATCCGTTTAACGATAATGGTTTGTCCGGTAACATCATCGGAAAACTTATACGTCTGCATTACACCAGAGATAATTCTTAATGGCCTGGCCAAACACGTAGATATTCGCATTCGACAGCCTAATTCAATCGTGCACATGCAACGGTGTATCTACAGTCGTTAGATAATACGTTATTTGGATTTAAAACGTATACTCGAATCACGATGATTATCCTATCAAGCTTTAGATATCGTAGATGATTTCACGACTTGGAATACTTCGAATAGACTATGTTGAGAGATGTAGATTTTTATGCGGACAGTGGTATCATTTATTCTATCCGTTGTTCGAGAGATAACAGAAAAAAACCGTACAGATTTCGTGTAGGCTTTCACCACCGGTGCCCGCTGATTGCTTGCACAGGTTGTTTTATGGGTTTTTGATCATGTACCAATGTCACTGATAATGATGTTATAAATCATGGCGGATGGCGTGTGGCATCAAAATGCAGCAGCGACATTTTTTACACTAGAACGCGCGTCTTATCGACATCAGGGTTCATAAGGTCAACACATGGTGGCTGCAGAATTTCGTTGAACATTGCGGGGGTGGTTTAGGGTGGTCTGTGGGCCGTGCCTCTCCAATGTTACCTTTTTCATCAAGACTGAGAATATAAACCTGCATATTTGTCGCTCATCCTATACGAAATTGCATCTTTTTGGCTACATTTCTTAATAACATCTAAAATCGAGGAAGGCACCTAACTGGTGACTATATTGACATGCTCGATTAGAGCAGTCGATGAATGCCTTTTGTTTTCTTCTGGGCCCCGGCCTTCAATTTTCCTCGATCCGCTGAGAAGATTTTGAAATTGAAATACGGTTTTCAATGTTTGAGCAGTCCCTAGCAGAAGTTACGGTTATGGGTAGGATATAATCTAGACCCAGTTCCACAGAGTTAAGATTTTACTCGGTGTCAAACTCATTGAAAATGAACTAATCTTAAGTCAGAGTTTATTCCAACTCGCAACTGTGGAACCGGATCCTGCAGTGTTGCGATCCCAGCTCAACTCGAAGGAGCTGGTACTATAATTTGCTATGGAAGACGAAGAATTCGTTCGAGTAACTGGGGACATTGGCAATCATTAGCGTTAGTAATTATCTCAATCGATATCGGTGCCTTTTGAATTAGTGTAATTTTACCACTTATGTCGACGAAATATTAGTCATTTTCAATTTTAAATTATTATGTTTGTACCGTGAAGATGCACAAATCGATAAAATTCTTTTGCGTATTCCCATTTTCATTTATATTCTTGAAATTATACAGGATATGAAAAAAATGTTGCGAAATTTCCCTAGGTGGTTTTAGAATTTGCGCAGTTGCCAATAGATACAGTTTTTCTGATGGCCGATTTTCCTACCGTGGTCGATACATTCCCCTAGTGTTGTTGACGAATGGTTGAAGAAATGTTTTAGACCATGTGAGCCACGTGTTTATAAGGGGCACTCCTCCTTCTCATTTTGGGAAAAAGAAACAACACATCGAGATAAGAATAATTCATTTTGGCTGATATTTCACAAGAACGAGAGGCGAATGTCAATAGTCTAGAATAAATCACCAACGGACGGAGTTTGTCAATAGGAAACCAACATTAGATGATTTTCGATCTTTGAATAAGGATTGACGCTGTTACCTATTTGATCGGTAGATTTTGTATGGTTTGGCTTGATTTGGTGTCCCTTTCAAGTCCACCACACCTGCCGGGAGCGAAACAGGGGGTTCGAAGTACAAATATAGTTGTGTGATCGGCGGTCGAATTTACAGACATTTTTGTTTAAATCGAAGTAGGCTACATAATTGGAAATATCGGTTCCGGTGCGAACAACCGTCCAAACAGCCTGAACCGATTTGGTGGTTTTAGCGGACTCGTATGAACTAACGATTCCTTGTTGCGGCGTGCTCTTCAAATTCCCGAATACTTGCGCATATTTTCTATCAATTATTGCATGTTCATGTGTATGTATGTTAATGCTTTGAGTCCGGGAGCGTTTGATATCGTTTCCCGATGCGTTTAATTGGATTGGCCGCTTTATGCCGTTATCTCGAGAGTCCAAGCGAATTAATAGCCGACTCTTAAAACTGAATCGATTTATCGACGTATAGATCGCTCGATCGATCAAGTCGCGGAAGTTACATCGTCGCAGCAAGTGATCAGTTTCCTGTTACAGATTCCAGCAGGAATTGTACGTACGAGCAGAGTATATGCATCTCGACGCGTCGCGTATCGCAAATTGAAACTGCCGAACCGGGTCAATGAACAGATGTTTCTCAACGTAACTTCTCGTCATATACAGTAAAAGCCTTCCATAAAACGGTTATGTTAGAGAGTCCACCTATAAGGGAACAATATGAGCTGGGGTATCTGTGCTGTTCGATGATGTGGCTACTAGATCTTCGCAATATCCTCAACAGATCGACAATATTCCATTGGTTCTCGGGAAGGCGAGCTTCGTACTTTTTTAATCGATTAAGCGTCAACCAAATTCCAAAAACACGTTTCGGCTGAGGGATGTGTTTAATCAATTCATCAAGATTAATCAAGCTTGAACTCGGCTGACATCACTTGGAACATGAAGTCAATAGTGATAATATAAAAACAGGGACCAATTCATCGTCAACCGAAGTTTTTCCAAAATGATTTTATGCGACTTCGCTATTTTAGCGAATGAATTACGATAGTAAATGAGGCAGTTAAGGCGCGATAGTCCATGGAGTAGTTACTCCGAGGATAGACAATGTGTTGAATTGTCTAGTATCGATGCACGGTTTCGGAGAGCCTCCTGTATCCCCCCAAAATATCATATATTGCCTTTTATTGTCCCCCTATCTTCGTCTCGAGCGAATGTTTGATCATGATGTGCTAGAAAAGATCGTTTTAATTCGACAATGTTTTTGGAAATGTCGTGCGCAGTAATACTGTGGTGTCAGTAATAAATATATGGTTAATTCATCCTTTTGATCTTGAAAAAGGGGTTGACCCTATTGTTTATTTTATTGGTAGATTTCGTTTGATTTTTTTTTCGTTTGATTTGGTATCCCTTACAAACCAGTCACATCTGCCGGGAGTGAAACAGGGGGTTTGATTTGAAATCAAAAATCAAAGTACAGATATAGTGATCGGCGGTCGAAATTACAGAATTTTTTTATTAAATCGAAGTGATTGGCTTCCTAATTCTGTGCATCGAGATTTTGGAAATAACTATACTACTAGATTGAAGATTATTTTGTCCATTCAAACATTTTTTTGTAGTTTTTCTCGGGTTGTTGAGGGTAAATTCATATAGATACCAAGTGTTGAAACTGTTTGGGCCAGTTTTATAGTCTAATTTTAACTTTGACTCGTTCGGTTGATGGCGTCAACTAATTGAGTCAAAAACGGTTTGATTAACTGGCCCTGGTCATGAGCACCACCCGAGGAGCTCGGAGTGTGTGGACGACCCCCATTTTAAAACTTAAGTTCTGCACTTTTTAAGTTCCAAAATTTCATATTCCGGAAATTTCATAAACATGCCTTTAAGTTAACAGAAAACGCCTGTATTAATTCTGATCCCCTCTAAAGAATGCAGCCCTTGCGCATGGGTTAGAAATACCCATGACCCATAGAAATACCCGAGACCGAGCCCCGTATTTTACCACGCGCTAGGACCGTATTCACGAAGCACCCGTAAGTTACGTGTCACGTAAGATTTACGGGTGAACGTACGAGGGAACTTACGGGTACAGGTAGGCGAGTATGACCGTAAATTCTTGCTAGATCTACGGGCAGACTTACCTGACACGTAAGTTACGGGTGCTTCGTGAAGACGGACTTTTCTCTGCGTGTGAACTTACGGGCAGACTTATGCGACACGTAGGCCTACGGGTGCTTCGTGAATGTGTATGTGAATGTCGGCCCCTGATGTGTAAACAATCCATACGTAGTATGCATGCATTCCGGATGAATCGAGCGGATGAATCAAGAATTAATCAAGTCGCAGATCTATCGTTTCAAGAAATTTAAGTTAAATAATCTTTTGAAAGAAATCGATGAGAAGTAATTTACGTAAAATAACAAATAAGCATTGTCCGACAGAAATTAGATTAAAAGTCTAGGAATGAATTCACCCGTTACTATTTTGCGATGATCCGAAAATAACACTGGGACATCCTGTCTCCAGAGTTTTGAAATCATTTTTTCTACCCTACACAAGGCTTAAGCGTCAACCGAATTCACAAAAAGCAAGTTTCGGCCGATGCATTTAATCAATTCATCAAGATTAATCAGGCTTCAACTCAGCTGACATCACTTGCAACATGACGTCAATAGTGATGATTTAAAAAAGACGGGGACAAATTCATCGGCGACTGAACTTTTTTCCAAAGTAATTTTTCAAAATGATTTATCTGCTTTTTTACTTCACCTTTTAGCGAATTAATTACGACAGTATAGTGGGCAGTTTGGGCCCTCAATTTTCCAAAGTTTTGAAATCTTTTTGTCGACCTCTATACAAGACTTCAGCACATAAGTGTCTGCTGCAAGAGTGGTTTTTTGAACCAAGGGGATGTTGGATTAAGAAGGCATTTATCCACGGGCAGATTTAGTGGGTGATGGTCTCGGGGGTACTGACCCCTGCCTTCCTATTGGGGTTGTCCTTTTCATCAGGACAGAGTTAGTTAAAATCTGCAAACCTCGCGATTTCCATTTTTTTAAAGTGAATTTCTTCTAAAGTATCTTAACACCGAGAGTTTTAGACCCGGGCTAGTGGGCTTTGACATGGCTGCTTTTTCCGAGATATGCCTTATTTTCTTCTGGACCCCGCGCGGCCTTCCTATTTTCCTAGATCATGCTATCACACAGTGAACCCTGTTAGTTCACTTCGCGAATCCTCGATTGCCACAGTAGCCGTTGAATTTATGATGTGCGCTCTCGAGTTTTACGAACACCCGAACGGAAGTGACGCGCGTTCGTCAAACACGATTTAATCGACGCCTTCATCGCCGATAAACTGGCGTATTGCCTGTTTATGAGGTTCGATTCGGTTTCAGCGAGAAATACTCGGGTTACTTTTCGATAGGAAGGAAAAGAAATTACATTTGGCAACAATTTCGATAATGTCATAACAAAATGTCACATCCGTCTCTCCGCGCATATTCTATATCGGCTTATCCGTATAGCGGAGGCTGCGAGAACCAGTATACCAGGGTGATGGATATGCAGCTTAAGGTTGGTAAACCACTCGCAAACTCTCTTTTGATGACATTCGACAGGGTCAGATCGCACTTGAACTGATTGCGATCAGAATGAAGAGAGGACACAAATCCTTCACTTGTTTATTTGGATATCGTTCTCCCACACTCAAAAAATAGATATCGCTCTTAAAAGTAATCGCGCCAGTGAAGGATAAAGATCACGTCCGTTATAAGACATGATAACGAAATTTCGTAGAATTGAATGTGCTGTCGTATCTTCCGTGGGTTGCACCTTAATGATTTTACTATCAGGCTTTGCTTTCTTGACAAACTCCCTCCTCGTAACGTAATCCGATCTACTTGTCTGTTGCGCGCGCACAAGCTCACAGTCATCTAGTGTGTGCTACAGTACACGCATTACCTAAAAAATCTACGTTATTGGCTCAACTGAGTCTTTAGGCTAATTTCCGGCACACCTTCTGCAAACATCATTGCCATTTCAAGCAATTTATTAAAACGACAGTACTGTATAGATGCTTTGAATAAGCAATTTGAAAACAGTTGTGTATCGGCATTAGTACCTGATCATCATGGCTAGCTCAAGTCATCGGTTTCTGGGAACCTTTCATATACTCGTATGTCATACTTAATCCATCATAACAACTCGCGTGTTACCATGTTTTTAACCCATTAGCTTTAATGGATTTTGTGTCTATTAATCCTCGGATAATTTCAGGGAAAATTCGCATTTATATAACGATATACGAACAGCTCATTTTCAGTTGATTCTCATGTACTACAAGTGCGCGTTATTTTGTAGTAAATAGTCAAGGCTTTCGTATTTCATATGATATAAGATTTGATCAGGTCGGCCACAAAAACCGTGTCCTGTTGCCCCCGAGGTTCATCCAGACTTGGATATAAGAGAGTGCTCGGATCAGTCATGTTCATACTCCAAATACTCGAGAATCTCAAATAGAAAGACGTGAAATTCTATATGGAGTTTTAGGTGTCTAGTTTATCCATCGCTATTGGGTTTGAATCCCACTGTAAGCATTTTTGCGTATAGTAGACGAAAAAAGTAAGGGCGGATTTGAACGGCTCGATGATTAATAGGTTAAGTTATCCTCGTTATGCGGGGTGCGAAAATATTGCAATCGCCATCTTTTGCATCACACATATCAACATTTGCACGAAAATATGCCAGCGGAGAAGCTATTCAGCTCCATCTCTAAACGCAAAGCGCCTAATTTCCTTGGACAATAGTCACATTGCCCGCTTCGATGGATAGATAACTGACAATGCTAATGACTCCATAATCATTCATCTTGCAACACGATTTTTCTCTTATCTCACATGTACAGAGTCATTCCATAATATGGGCGTGAGCTCGCTCCGCGCGTCTATTCCCACCCTGAACTCTCGGTAGTACTGAGTCCTCTTTTATTACCGCGAAATAAGTTCATTCAGCGTAATTCGTTCTCCATAATTTGTATGCGATTGGATGTGGTTGATTGAAATTAGTACGTAAGCGGGAATCCCAATATGACAGTCATAATCATAGGATGAAATTGTATTTCAAATTGCAGTTACCTGGACTCATAGGAATCTGCATCAAAATAAATTCATTTGTTTCTAGATTTGCAGTGTATATCCTTACATGTTTCGGTATTTTCCAAGTTCAATATTAACGGGTAGAGTTCCATTTAACTCATACATGTAGCCGGGACAGATCCCGGCGTCAAAGGAAGGGGTGTCTGTCCACTCCAACGGGACTGTTTCTAAACCTCGCAGCAATTTCGTTGTTCATAAACACAGGTTTTATAGATCTTCTTATTTCATGGTAAAAAAGCTATTTGCCACACCAAACAAAATGTGGGTACTTTTTTCCAGTTGTTCAATATCAATTTTGTGACATTTCTTCAGAAAATGTTCAGTCCATATTTTAAGATGGGAATTTAAGATTTCAACGTTCTAGGGGGTGTCCAGACCCCCACGGACCCCCTGAATCCACCACTGTGTATCGATAGACCCGTTCTTTCTGTCTGAGCTTTTTTAATCGTCAGCTGTGAAATTAGTTTTGAAATAGCGATATGTGCTAAGATTGGACGAAGAAACTATTTGTACGAAGCCTATGATAATCGTGTTACGTTCAATTTGTCTTTGAAGTAGAACGAATTAGCATAAACTACCGGCTTTAATGGCAGCGAATTAAACGGCTTACCGATTAGCCAGTACTGCGTCAGCCGCTTGAGTGAGGAATTAAATAGTAATCAGTCGAATGATACGAGAGCTATTAAATCTTTGGAATTAAGCCCTGGTTTCACACCGCCGTCTGAGATAGTTACTGCGTACTGCGTGGGTTAGATGCATACTGCTTGGGTTATTACTGATAGTTTGATATCGGACTGTTGGTATATCGTCGCTTGACATGGTGGCGCAAACGGACGCGAATGTCACAGTAAACAGACGTCGACGCTACTGCGGAAACTATGTGGACGGCACTACGATTTGTTATTCGCGCATCATATTCTGAGAGGTTGATTTGTAGCCGTTTCTATCTGATGAGCCAGTGAGCAACTCAACTCCCTCGCCATCAGTTTGCGTGGCTGTTCAACGTTTTCGTTATTACACGCGCGATGCGTATTCATTCATTCTGGTGTTAACCAAGGATATAGACATAATGGGGGACTCTCAGCAGGTAATCATTTTTCATCTTTCACAACAATTGATTTCAATTTCTTCATGAGTTTAACTTTGGTTTTTATTGTATTGTTTAATTTCTTATCAGACCAATGCTCACAAAAAAGCAAATGCTGATGTTGACAGGGGTTATTGAGAATCCGCATGTAGGGGTCATGGGTCTATCTTGGTGTCCATAGGCAGGTGACTGTCTATTAATGTCAATTTTTTGATAAAACCCACTGTAAGAAAAAAAAAACTGAAGTATAGTCTGACGTTTTGACTCAATTCTGTGAGCCATTTTCAAAAACTGAGAAAGTTGGAAATGGCTCGTAGAGTCGAAACGTATCTTCTTCAGTTTTATCAACTAATAATGGATGGGTCTATGTTGATGTTCACCTGTCCTTAACAACCAATGACAGCGACACTGATTGTTGGTAGATACACAGCTGCTGAAAGAAACAGCAACATGGCCCAGGGGAAAGGGGGGTTTACTCAATGGCAGTTGGGTTTTATGAATTCAGACAAAAAGTTTCTGACCGCCGAAACCTTTGGATATCAGATAAATGCCTCGGCAACATCGCTCCGCAAGAAACAGGTTTGGACTTTGGTTTACGGCGAAGGATCAGATGGAGTAGTGTATTTGAAAAGTCACATTGGCCGTTACGTTGCCGCTGACAAATGCGGTGCTATACGCGGCGATGCCGAAGAAATGGAAGAAGAGGCTAAGTTCCACATAGAATACGATGCAAATGGACCCGGATGGGCGTTGAAAAGTGTTAAGTACAACGACTATTTTGTTGGAACAGGCGATGCATTGAATTGTAAAAGTAAAACACCCGAATATTGGATGCCAAAGTTAGCCGTACATCCTCAAATCAACCTCCGTAATGTAAACCGTAAAAGGTACGCACACCTTGTGCAAAATGTCGGGGAAATCCACTGCACCAAAGTGACGCCATGGGGTGACGATACATTAGTAACTCTTGAATTCAAAGACGGCAAATACGCATTACGCGTAGCCGATGACAGATACCTCGATTGCTCCGGTAAATTAGTCGACAAACTTGACGATAAGGTTTTTTTCACGATGGAACTGAATCCGTCCGCGCAAGTTTATGGAAGTTTCGCGTTGAAAGACGTCAACGGCACATATCTATCCGGTGCAAGCGGCAGTACTGGAACGCTGAGCGGCAAAGCGAAGACAATCGGCAAAGATGAATTATTCACAATCGAAAAAAGTCGCCCACAAATCACGTTGATTGCGCATAACGGACGCCGAGCATCTGTAAAGCAAGGCATTGACATAAGCGCTAATCAGGATGATATAAGCGAAAAGGAAATATTTCAGCTAGAGTATGTCAAAACCGAGAAGAAATGGAGAGTGCGTACGTGCGATGACAAATTCTGGATTGTCTCCGAAGGCGGTGGAGTCCAAGCCGCTGGTTCGAGCGAAAGTCCAGAGACGCTGTTCGAATTCGTTTGGAACAACGATTCATCCAGTACGGTTGGTTTGAAGGGGTCCAATGGAAAGTTCGTAACGGCTAAAATGACCGGACATCTTACAGCTAACGTAACCGATCCGACCGAAAAGGAACGTTTCGTCGTCGTACTGTTGAATCGACCGATTCTAGTGTTGAAAAGTGAATTCGGCTTCGTGGGTTTCAAAAGTTCGGATAGCGACAAGATCGAATGCAACCGAGGCGACTTTGACGTTTTCCATTTGGAGCATGTGGAAGGAGGAAAGTACGCGATACGAGCATCGAACGGGAAATATTTAGCGGCATCCGATGACGGAGCGATATTGGCAAACAGTCCGACCGCGGTTCCGTTCAGTTTGGAGTTCCACGAGCAAGCGAGATTCGCCATCAAAGCAGGAAATGAAAAATACATCAAAGGCGAACAGAATGGATTGTTCAGCGCTTGCGCGGATAAAGTCGACAAAAGCACTCTGTGGGAATACTAATTAACAGTACGCATCTAAAACAATTATCACCACCACGTATTACGTAGTGAAGTCATAGCGAATACTACTAATGATTAAGTATTAGGAAGGGAATAGATCGAAAATCCACATCATCCATCACTTTTGTTAATTTCGACATGTAAATCATTGCTGAATCAAGAAATAAATTCTAGAATGTAACATAAAGGGTCAACTTTCGTGTAACAGTTAAACTCATATTCGTCATTAGTTAACTTCACCAAGAACTTCACTGTCTGATGTACTACAGTTACACGCATAATCGTGTTGGAGGTCAATGTGGAGACAACCACTTCCAGGACTGGGTGAATAGTTAGCATACACCCAGTTCCACGGTTTTGAGATAGAGTTAACTCCTGAATTGAAATCGATGTTTTAGAGTCAAATTTACCCAGAAAACCGTGGAGCTGTGTCCGTATCGTTATATCATTATAAGCTGATATCGATTTCAAAGTTTAAGGTATTCAGAGCATTAGCATATTACGAAACAGGTCCGTTGAATATTGTCATCGGGCTAAATTAAATCCATATTTGAATAATTCTAACATGTTCAACGAAGTTCTGATTGGAATGCGGATTCGCAACGTTATTGAATTATATTGATCTGCGGCATATTCGATGCGCTATTGGACGTGGACCAGTAACAACGAATGCCGCTAGTTATCCAGATTATCACTTCTCACCGCTTCAACTAAAACTCAATTGAAAGCATCTCCTTGAAATATTGTCGTGTTCACCGCAATACGTATAATGAACGTATGAATAGTGGTACAGTGTGATTAACGGCGGCTTGAAGTGTCCGGGGTTCGATGATAATGATTTCAGTCCGAAAACTGGCACGGATCTTCTTTAAGCCTATTTAGATTTGTTCGCTTATTACAGAGTAAAATTCTGAAATCGTGGTTTTATTGAACTGAACTGTACCCGTATATCACCAATGAAGTTATCTTTATACACAATATTAATATTTCTAGATTTCTCAACCCGCCGAGCGCTATAGACATTCAAGGTATTTGGCTAAAACGATACCTTGTTTCTCCTGGTCGCTAGAGCACTTTTGTAAACTGCAATGAAATTTCTAATCAGTTCTTTGGCTGCCGGGTATGTTATGGTTAGCCTGACCATGATTCAGAAAGTAATGTACAGGTTAGATTTTTTCAGATGTAAAGGTTAGGCATTTTTAGGCTCAGTAGAAACGAGGAACAAGGTATCAATTTGTTATCCTTATTCGAAGATTTTGGGGCTCCTTTTTTCTAATGTGAAGCGATAAAGAAATTAAACAATTTCGAAGAATCCATTGACGCACTTTCAACCAAGAAACTCGGTTATCTACCATATTTTCCAAACCGGCGTCAGACTGAGTGACAGATTCATCATTTACAGATTTACGGTGTTTGCACCGGCGACAAGTCGTCTCGCGTAAATGTATCCTCTACTGAATGACATCCTCTCGAACCTGATGACATCGAGTCTCGCCTCGGTGCGGGACCCTGCCATATTCATCCATTTATAGTCTTTCCGTGAAATTTGTCTCAGCGATCATAAAACTGGCCATCGGACTGGTGCGGCAAGTTTTTGCGCGGCAAACCTGCGCACCCGGATGACAGACAAGGTTTTTCAAGCCCACGTTGAATGCCTCTTTCTGATGCCTAGATCCACCAATATTTCACACCGTCCATACCCAATTAGGTAAGCGTATCATTCACACCACGTATATATGACATAATTGAAGATATCACGACGAATGCCGCGGTAAATTGTATTCTAATAAAGCCGATCGTCGGATGATATCAGCGACCTGTTGGCCTTCAGCAAATTTTATATAATTCCCAACATCGTCTTGCGTCAATGAATAACATAGTCTAAATACGATATCGATATCGAATGAGCTTGTGGCATCCATCCCGCATTAAGAAATTTGTTTCTACTTTTGCGAACGATGAAACAGACTTAATCTATTTCCGGCAAGGATAGACAGACACTTCCTTGCTTAGAAGACATTATTTTTTCTACTAAGTAAACGGCCGGTAATTCTACATGCCACGGGTGTGACACCTATAACGACGCACGTTGAGCTTGTTTTGATCATATTTTCGTATATGGGTGTGTCTAATCTGTAGACAGGATCAACTGGTGACAACGGACGTGAGGCTGATTAGTTATTTATTTATCTGCAGTGAGTCAGAATTAATTAATACGTGTAAACTATGATAACCTTAAAGAAATCGCCCATATAAAGTAGATACCGCGGATTATGTTACATAACAGCTTTCTTTTTTACTGCCACAGGAAAATCCTGTAAGTTTTAAGCAAAGAATATGGTAACTTATTTCTCCTAATCGGCCGGATCATTTTGTAAATCGTTATAGAATTTATAGTGAGTTCATTTCTATAGCTGTCGTTATGGTTAGCTTGATAATGATCTTAAAGAAGTAATGTACATGTTAGACAGGCGGCCGTCCGGGTCCACTTAAAAGCTCCAGCAGAAAGGAGAAACAAGGTATCAAATTTTTTAGCCTTACCATTGTTAGGCTCAAATTTAGTGAGACCGCACCAAATCGTGGTGGTTAGTGCTTACAACCACGGATAAGCTACTATCCACGGTTAAGCTAACAGGGTGTACCGCCACTCCAGTGTTGTGCGCGTTTTGAGGTGGTTAGGTTTTTCGTTACTGTCCGTGACTTTACTTCTTTCGAACTGCCTTTCTCACATGGCATCGGGATATGTTACTTTATCATGAAATTCAGATGAGTCTACTTGTGAATATGAATCAAATCTATATGGCGGAGCATCGATGAACAAAAATACAGGATATTTCCTACAAATTGTTTTTCTTTTACTTTCCCGCAATTTTACTCGAACAAAACGCTGGCGTGGCTAAATGATTTGAAAATTGCGCTGTCCAATAGTGATGGCACGACACCACAATTATGTTAGTAGGCCAGGACCCGAAAAATTAAACCCCGTTAAAGTTGCCATAGTTCTAGAAATAGGAAAGGTGATGAAGAATTCTTAAAATGTATGAAATCCGTGGGTCCGGAGGGACATATTGATAATGAAATACAAGATTCCCCGGATTATACTTGTCTTGAGTTAGAGTACCAAACATGGTGGGGATTCCCTGTGATATTCGGTCCAGACGTACTGGTAAACTTGTACTGGGATGCCCCTCTTCGCTAATGGTTTGATTATTTCGAAAGTTAGGCTGACTTTGTGGGCGAAAGCCACTTCGTGTAGATAAGATGCTGGCCGAGCAGCCATAGGTGGAATTCATGTTTAAGTTATCTCTCAAACTAAACCCACCTGACCAAAGACATCTGACAACGATCTCTTGTGAGAGTTCGAAATGTCTTGTATTTTGATTCTAATTTTTGATGAATAAAATCCGCTTTTAATTAATCTTTTAAATTGTGTGTATATTGGGTTTTCTACATATATTATCTATTCCCCACGTCAAAGTGTACGGAATATTTATCCTATAGGATACGTCATGACATCCGTGAATTTGAGTATCCAATGCAGAACACAAACACAGTCATAAGAATGTTCGGGTGGTAACGATTTTAGACTATCTAATTGGTTCGATCGAAGAGAAAATTTATGCGTAATGCGCTGACAGACGAACAATTTAACCGGCTCAATATTTTTACGAATGTTCGGCCAAAATATTTGACCGTCCGCGTTGCGTTTAAGCATAAACCTATAAGCGAAAGGGAAGGCCGACTCCTCAAAAATCCGCTAGGCACCGCTAGTAATCTTGCGTTCTGTTCAGCGCCCTCGCCCGTGGCGATAGACAATATATGTTGTAGACTGGTTGCCGGTTTCTATTCTTAATTTAACGTTTTTCATTGATTTGTTTAATTCTTAATACCAAATCTTGAAAAACGGTTATGTTCAATGCTCGCAGAGATTAATATAATCGAAAATATTTCATACATTTAATGTATAGTGACGTGTCGGAGTTGGCCTTCCCTTTCGCTTATAGTTCGATGGTTTAAGCAATGCGTTTGTCGCCAACGCTACTATTGAGCAATCTAGGTTTCCACTTCGAATCCGCCATCAGTTACCTCGAACTTGCTCTTGTGCGCAGATCTTTTTTTCTATATAACGACGTAATGGGGTGAACGCCGTCGATGACGGGGATGCGCTTACCGGGTCCTCGTGTTAATACTCCGATTGCGCGATACACGCGTTATTGCTGCAATCAATAGATTCCTATCAGGGGCTTGAATATAATCAGAATTTATAGGGACGACGATATGACGATGATCACGTTGACAATGGGTATATTTATGGTGACGCTCTCCTCGGGGATTCGAGAGCGAATTAGGATAAACGACCAACTTTATTCAACGTAACTACAACAAACATTGTCCCACGTACGGGCAACCACTGTAACCAAGGAGCTACATTTATGTGATGATTGTAGTAATAATAATTATTATTATCATT
The DNA here is from genome assembly GCF_964204645.1 of Tubulanus polymorphus. Taxonomy (NCBI): domain Eukaryota; kingdom Metazoa; phylum Nemertea; class Palaeonemertea; order Tubulaniformes; family Tubulanidae; genus Tubulanus; species Tubulanus polymorphus. Next base: position 8,818,686 of record NC_134029.1, on the reverse strand, counting down.
ATTTTCATTACTATCACTAAAAGTTCACTCTTTTACTAAAAAATAAAGATACAGTAACACGGTCACATCACAATACGAACAAGCAAACTAACTTGAAAGTTTACTGGCGCCTCGATAAATAACGTATTTAGACCTATTGGCGAATGTTGTCGACAATAGATATTATCTTGTAATTTATTCATTATCCAGGATCAGTTAATTGAATTTACCGGTTACCATTTTGAAACGCCAGAATTGATGACGTAGTGCACACCGAATCACACATAACCCTTATGTAACGTATACTCGGTATCAATGTGTATAAACATTATTGTAACGGTTTTTACAGCGTCAAAGGAAATTTACCTAGTTCAATAAAGAGAAATAACAAAAAGGGACCCCAAGGGGTATACTTCTGATAGAATGATAAACAGCGATAGTAAAATAATAAACAGTGATATTTGTAAAGCGCCTATTTCATCGTTACCAATGTTCACCGCTTGTTAGCGCTTGGGCTAAGTTGTTACAGGTCGTAAGTCTGAAGCTCGTTTGAGAGTTGAAAAATTGAAAACCTAATTAGATTGATAGATTTAATGTCCCCAATTTCCATTTTTTTAGGTATGATATTTTCACTAAAAAATGTTGAATGATTGTGATACGTTAGAATTATTGATACGATTCATAGATTTCAGGTGGGACCAGTAATAATCAGCGCCCGCCCAGCAGGTTGGAAATTAATGCGATAAGGTCACGACTCCGCGATATTAATCATGTTTGTCAATGGTTTCGACTATGGAATCGTTTATCAATGCTTTGTTTGATAACGTTGTCCCTCAACGTGAATATATCTCTACTTTTCATATAAAGTCCATCATTTCTCATCTCCTCGCGATGTTCCGAAGTGGCATACATATATACGTGGCACTGTTTACTTGTCAACAATAAGCTGGGCTGCTGGTTTCAGCCGATACATCTAATCGTCTCGGGAGTGATACGTTTCATAGTCGGCGAATCGTACAATGATTTCCTGGGGTTACTGGTAGCCTGATTGTTGTCGGATGTTTGCCAGCATGTAGTTCAACAAACGACGCCCACGGTAGAACTGTCTATCTGCGGTATTTGTAACCTAAACTTACCTCATTCACAGGGGAGGACACTAAATAGGATAATTTCTCAGATGCGATAACTAGCTACATCATTATATCCAGCAAAGACCACGCGCTGACATTTCATATCTAAGATAAGTGAAGTATAAGATCATTCGTAACCGGGTGTGGTGTAGCGAAATGACGTGAACCGGTTATTACCCACACCGGCACAATACGAATCAGACATCATAAGACTTCAGGGCCGGTTCCATAGTCAAGACTTAAGACCAAAAGTGGTCTGGATTCTTAAGACTGGTCTTAAATTGTTAGATTGGCTTTAGAACTAAGTTGGTCTTAGACTTAAGACAAGTCTAAGACCAACTTGCTATAGCCAATCTAACAACTTAAGACCAGTCTTAGGATTTAAGACCAATTTTGGGCTCAAGTCACAACTGTGCAACTGGCCCCTGGGGCCCGTTGCATAGTCATGGCTGGCTTAGACTTAAGACAAGTCTAAGATCAACTCAGTGCTATAGCCAATCTAACAACTTAAGACCAGTTATAAGATTTAAGACTACTTTTGGGCTCAAGTCGCGACTGTGTAACTGGCCCCACAAACTAGTAACGATATCTTACGAAGCAGGATGGATGAATGAGTTTATTCTTTCACTAGAGCACCTGTAGTGAGAAGAAATCGCTTTACTATCGTTTAGAAATTTCAATTTAAAAACAAGTCTAGCGTATATTATAGTTTCCAGATAAGCTAATCGTAACTCACGCATGCCCGCTTATCCCGGTCTGCAATCTTGAATTTCTGAATTTATGGTGCGGATCCAAACATCCACAGAAACCCCTCATATAGATTCATATTGCGCATTAAATCGAACGATGTCATCCGATCAAGGAAATTGAGTTCTTATACATTTTTTTTCATTATTTATTTATCTATTATAGTAAAATGTACATGAATAGAAGATATAGATATCCAGCACAGTGTTTTTATTACTAGAATATTATGCGTTATGTTTAGATCAAAATATCGTTAAGGCATTTGTGATAATCGTAACTAATACACGTAGCAGAAAGAATTCACATGCTTAAATATTAGAAGGAGGTTTATGATAAACGTTCACACTCAGATATAAATATAGTACCCGGGCCTAATTTAGACTCACACGTAAATCACTTATTATGAAATAATTACCTAACGCCACAAATACAAAAGAATGTTTCTGCATGAATTGATAGTTACAAGAATTGGATTTAGAAATAAATATTCAGTACAGTAGAAATACCTTGGAAATGTAAAGATAATTTCTAAAGTTTTGAGCGTATTTCTTTCAAATGACGAAGAATGGAACACGAGTTATAGGCTTCCGAATGTCTCGGTGGTAGGCCTAGATACCGGAATATTATGACTGAACTGACAATCGTGGACGATACAAACGTTCGTTTCGAGTCAAATCAATTTCCCGGAGCGCACGTTTGTATAGGCGATCCCGCAAATCGTTCGTTAGTCGCAAATAGACATTTATAAGTTGCGAAAATGAATTCAGATCTGTCATTTATTATAGCAGCGAGGTCAGATTATCAGGGGTTTCAAGAGTCTGAGTAGTTGATGTATCCCGTTGCCGTGGTTACTGCATCTTTCTGTCTAGAAAAACCGTAGCGTCACACGTCGAGTGTCTTTGCGCTTATAGTGCCACAGTTAACCCTGGGCTGATTCGGCGCTCAGTGAAAGGAATACCAGATGGAGATTCGTTACTAGTGATAAGTATTTATTCAATTTAATAGTCAGAGTAAAAATCTCTTAGCTAATTACCTTATATTCACGCACCTTGCATGTGTGTACCGATCGCTTTGTGGTCTTTATCGAAATTACGCATTTTAACGCAAGGTTTAAAAAATGATATATAGAAAATAGACGGGTAAGAATCATACTGTGCGCGGGGCGGTCTCATGGGTCCAGACGCTTGCCTTCCCATGGAGGTTGCCCTTTTCGTCAAGACAGAGATCGTTGTCAGAAAAAAATCAAAAGCTATTTTAAGATCAAAACCTGCATAATTGACGCTTATCCTCTTTAAATTTGCTCTTAGGACGTATTTCATCTAAAAAAAGCGAACTGAGCGAATCTGAACAGCGATGGCGAACCCCGCTAGTGGCCTTTGACATGCCTGCTAAGTTCGAGAAATTCCTTTTCTTTTCTTTTCGACGCGGGCCTTCCAATTTTCCTAGATCCGCCCCCAGTAGCGAAAGTCTTAGGCGATAAGACTACGTCACGCAAATGTCAACTGAGTGACAGTTTACAACCCGTGCATTTCCTTGATACAAGACTTACGCGTGAAAGATGCTCGAAATAGATTTGTGAAATCGCACCTGAAACTGACTTTACGCAGATTATATACATGGATATCGTTGATCAAGAAGATACACAATTAATTATAAAGGGTGTCGGGTTCAGGTCGGTACCGCTAGACTCACCAGTGACGTTGGTGACCTTTAAGGCTGGTCTAATTGCACAGAAAGTGGTAATAGTAGCGGATAGTTGACATAGTAACAATTTGTGTGCGTTGTGATGGTATTCATCCTCTAGCTTTTTTCAACCAACTTTTGAGCAACTGCCCCTGGTTTTGACGACCAGTTTCAATGTAACTTTTTTCTATGGTTTTTCCTTCTACGCGAAAACGTCTTCAGCTGTATATGCGTAGGTAACGTAGCAGGTTCCAGTCAGCAATTGCCGAGAAATTTTGCAGTAGCTTTTTCCAGCTAGCTTGAAACTGCTCGTGAAAGCCGGGCATGTGTCATAAAAGGGTGTGGTCGCAGGGCCTCACTGGTCATGTTAGTGCAAAGTGATCTTCACCTGACCGAATGGTATTCCCGGGAAGTAATTCCCTTATATACTCTCGTAACTAGTTGCACAGAATCTTTAGACGCCGTAAAACCGTTACAATAATGTTATTACACGTTGCTTACTACTATGCCTTATTCAGGGGATCTGTGTGAGTCGATGTGTACTGCGTCATCAATATTGGCGTTCCAAAATAAGAATTACAATTGTGAATTCTGGCATTTGTTTTGTAATCAAACATTTTTCATGAGCCTTATTTTCTGTTAAATGGATGTTTCCATTTTTTATATTCATTTTTTGCGGGAATGTGCACTACGTCACGCTTGACTGGTTGCCGGTCAATTCAATTAAAATCAATGTACTTATATTCAAAGTAACTTCAAGTAAGGAATGCGTTGCTCTTGATATCATTTCATTAATATATGATTCGTTGTGGACAGTATTAGGCAATATTAACTTTAAATTCAATCAACGTTCTTTTTTCTATAAGCTATTTTTCGTGTTCAAATTATGCGGCATTCCGGATGTACATGTTTATTTTCGAGGCACAAATTCGGCATGTATACAACGACAACCATTAATATTTAGATAATGTTACATGTGGCGAGATATATCGTCATATGCTAGTTATGAAACTATGCACTAAAGCGTTATATGAAGGTATTTATCTGAACAGTCTTGGAATTCAAATTGATGTTTGTATTGAAAAACCAACGATTATTATATTTTGTAGGTAGTTCGTCAGCCCGCGAACAGGCGTCGGTGGGCTGTCTGCCACCATGGATAATCTAGCTCCTGACTTCCGCGGGAGCAAAAGAAATCGCCCAATGCGTTCAAGCTCTAAAAGCTCGGGACGGGCAGTTCCCATTCCGTTGGAACCGTTGAAAGAAGGCCACAGGATGGATCCGCACGAGCGGCTTTTCCTGGAGGCTGCAGAGAAGGGAGACAAGCACACGATGATCAGGTGTTTACAAGGCCCGAGTCCCGTCAATGTCAACTGTACAAATATACTCGGCCGGTCTGCCATACAAATCGCCGTCGATAATGAAAATACAGAAATCGTCGAACTGTTACTCAAACAAGAGGGTGTTAAAATTGGCGACGCCATTTTGTACGCCATACGAGAAGGCGTGTATAGAATCGTTGAGATGTTGATTGACCACCCCAGTATAAGTCGAGGAATGTTAGGGTTCGAATGGTCGAAATCCAAACCGCTATCCGAGCAAAGTAACGAATATTCCCCGGATATCTCGCCGGTTATTCTAGCCGCCACTTGTAACCAATTCGAAATATTGCAACTTCTCCTTTCTCGCGGGGCGAAGATAGAAAATCCGCACACTTTGTCGTGCGCCTGCCAACGCTGCTTGGACCAGGTGAATGAGGACAGTTTGCGACATTCGCTGCTGCGCATCCACACGTTCAGGGCTTTGGCCAGTCCGGCGTGGATCTCGCTGACAAGCGCCGACCCTATCCTCACCGCTTTCAGACTATCCTGGGAACTCCAGCGCTTGGCGATGAAAGAAAACGAATTCAAAGATACGTACACGGAACTCGCCGAATCGTGTAAAAAGTACGCGTGCGATCTTTTGGATCAGTGTCGCAGCAGCGAAGAGGTTATAGCCGTTCTCGACAAGTCAGATGACGAGGACGACGACGAGGAAGATGGTGATACCGATAAGTTGACGTTGGCACGCCTGAAATTGGCTTTGAAATATGAACAAAAACAGGTACGTATGCGCTGACACAACATTCTTATGAGTTATTCCATGAATATCGATGATTTATTTGGATATCCATGATATCGATATTGGTCATTCTTATTCCATACACCATTACTCGGCGGTCCTCAGTTTTTAGACCTTAGTCAACTAATGGTCAAAACTTATGGTTCAATTCAAAATTCGACACTGTGACGTCACATCATTAACCGTACGATCGACTGTAGTTTAAGTTTAAAGTCTGGACCCAGTTCCACATTTGTGAGTTAGAGTAGTTAGTTCATTTTCAATGTTTTAACTCGGAGTCAAATCTAAACTCAGAACTGTGGAACTGGACCCTGGATCCTGATGTCTGGTCTCAACTCTTTCAAAAAATATACGAACAGCATTGCCAGGCAACACGTTCGATATTTCCAGGTTGATCTAGAGACTATCAAACAATAATGAAAACCATGTCCAATTCACTTACTATACGTAGCAACCTATTTTGAGTAACGCCTTCCTACATATAGTGCTACGTGTACATTCGAATAACCAAACTGATTTTTCCTTTCGGCTCTGATAGACCGCTCAAATATTTTTCACAATTGAAACAGGATCGCTGTACATAACGGGTAATTATCGTAAATAGTGAGGACCGAAACCACGCATAGACACTGCGTTACATTGATGGTCGGACTTCCTTCTCAGCAGTTCCGCTAAACGTTATAACCGTTAGTTTTGTAAGCACTATATTCAACATGTTCTGAATTAGTTATCGTGAGAATGAAACAGTTTACGCTGAAGATGAATTTGCATCTTTGAGTATGATTTGATTTATTTCAATGAGTGTATTGCTAGAATTTGAATAGAAAAACGAGCATTAAAAATGGTAGCCTTTCTACAGTTCGTAGATGTGGATGTATAGACGTTCAGTTCTTGAGGAGAAGGGATTTCACTTTAACCAGATTGTTAATCACCATCGGGTCAGGTTTCCGATTTAATTCGATTGCAGTCGTCAAAAATGAATCTTATAACATTTGCGAAATTTATGTTACAAACTCTTTTAAACAGGCCGGGGTGAATCTATAGATTCTATTTCAGTGAGGGTAGCATCCCGAAAATTAGGGCATATCATTTAAAAGGGTACTGTTGCTATCATAGTCAGTGTTTCGTTTTTTTTTTCTTCATTTTCCTGTAAAATTTCAGGGCAACTCGACTTTGTAAAAGGGAATGCGCACCCTCTACACCCTACCCTCGGATTCGCCCCTTTAGATAATCAGTTGAGAAACAATTATACTAAACTAAAGCATAAACCTCCTTGGTTGCACCAAACAGCTCTTAGCAATGTTTTTGCATACAATGAGGACTCCGTGCCACCAGCTATCCCGCTAGATGGCGGGCGTATCAGTACGACAACCCTGTCAAAATATAATTCATTTTCGATGAACTTTCATCTAGATTTTTAGCCTCCCTTGTCAGAAATTAGTTATATTACTCCTCTTGATAAACTCAGATGATCTTAAGGTTCATAAATAAGGTGGATTTTACTAATCATCATTCAAAGAATTAGAGATTATGGATAGATTTTAATTGAATCTGAGAAGAAATCCAAGAGTTGTTGTCTGAATGCACACTAGCGAACCTGGTGGATCCTCGCTTGTCACAAGTGGAATCCTCGATTGCCACAGTCGAACGTAGTCCTCATTGATCTGACGGGGATAACCGATGTCACGTTTCAATATGTGATCACCGTAAAGGAATAAAGCGACAAACCCTGCACTCATGACGCGTGTTTGGAATATGTAAAATGAAAAGAAAATCTACTGGGTTTGTCGGTGATTAGGGTCTAGGTAAACACGACGAATGTGATCACCATTCGCGCATCAAATGTTATTATGACGTATATAGTATCTCTGATTACCAGCGAGAAAAAAAATGACTATTTCGCCATCAGGTTTGTGCGTATTCTGTGTTTATTGAGCTGATCTCGTGGATGTTCGGTGCATTATAGGAAACCTGTCACGTCCGCGCGCAGCGACGATTGATCCGTCGGAGACTCGTGAGCTATAATCTCGTTTCCCGCGAGTCGTATATCGTTAGGTCTGTTTTGGAGATTTATTTTGGAGATTATCTAAGCGATCGATGCGACCCGCGTATGCGTGTTTTATAGGAAAATTCTATCGTAGTTTCGCTCTTAATTACCTTTTCATCGACCGTTTTTACCGATCGGAATAAAATGCAACAAACGCAAGCGCCGACACGGAAATGATCGCGCAAACGCTCGCCCAATCAAAAATTCATTAAAACGAATATTTGCCTCGTTTTTCTTTTTTATTCATTTTCGACTCGAAATAATTCATTCGAATCCAGGATACAAGACGATAATAACTCTAATCATGGACGTATAAACTATAGATTTTTAACGTCCATGCTCTAACGAAATAAGATACTGATATATACTTGATTCGTCATACGTATATTTACTGTCGGTATACGCTATAGAACAGGTGCTGACACAACCTCCCCGACGCAGCGATTCGAACCTGATGGCATGGGGACGGGTATCGAGACTCACCGCGGTACGAAACCTCGCGTCGAGGGATGACGCCTTGCAAACGCGAGGATGCACATAGTAGCCAGAGTGCGCAGCTACATGCGCAGCTTAAACAATGTCATTATTAGCCAATCAGATATCCCGTTTCATTTTAGCCCGGGTTTTTCCATTTATAGTTTATCCGTGAAATTTGCCTCAGCGATTATACAACGCGTAATCTGATTAGTGCGGCAACTTTTCCTGTGGCAAAGCTGCCCATGTTTCTGTGTTCCAGGTCTGGTGTAGGGGTTTCGTGCCGTGGCTGAGTGTAGCGATACTATTAGGTTCGAATCCTTGTCGAGGGAGGACGCACCATCATCGAGCGGTCTTCGGTTTCAAAACCTTAGTCGATTTATATGGTCTGAACGTATGGCTCCATCTAGAAATTCGGCCCTGTGACGCCACATAATGAACCTTATGGTGCACTGTAGGCCTAGTTCAATTTAACTATCTTTGTTTCTATTTTCACGTTGGTCTTAACACTATCAGAGAATAACACCAAATAACTATAAAACCAAATCACATTCACCCTACGTAGCAACCTATTAGTAAACGAATAATAAGATTAATAAACCCACTATGTACAAATAAAAATCGAAAATCTATAATAAAATTATTAAAAGAACACGACGTCTCGATCTCACCCCAGAGATCCAACACCTGACGATGATCTCTAGGGTGAGATCGAAACATCCTGTTCTTTTTTTTGATTAAATTATTTCTCGATTTTAAAAAAAATCTTTTTATGTGTACGTAGTGGGTTTTTATCTCATTATGTAGCAACCTATTTTGAATAACGCTTTCTTACATATCATCCTTGTCGTTTGCAAAGCGTCATCCCTTGACGCATTAAGGATTCGAACAGTGATTCGCGGTGGCACGTTCGAATAGCCTAACTCGTGTTAAAAATCCGGATGTCGGTGGCTAAGTTTTACGTCCGTCAGAAGCTCTTGCGCAAATTTGCTAAGAGGTTTATTTTGACGTAGCTATGGAAACCGGATATGAATTCTCTCGATTTGCCGGCTTTTTGGATTAAATATCAAGTCGATGTCTGAAAACCGGCTATACATTTTTTTCTGATGTTTTAGCACCGATATCTAATCATCGTAATGGCCGTGGTTCAACGTATTTTCGAAACTTCATGATTTACCGATATTTGGTGTCAATATCCATATTCGTATCTTAAGTTCGGTATCCTTAAAAATTAACGTCTAAATAAAGGCATACGATATTGTGATAATTTGCAAATTTTAGGATGGAAGGCTAAGGATTGAGTTGAGAAAATCTCCTAGATTACGGAAGCGTTGCGCAGACATGAATATTAATGTATCATAAGCCGCAGAATGGAAGACCTAAATTTCCAATTCGAAATCAGTCTGAGTGATATAATTGATTTGCAATATGATTATGACCATTCCGTATGCCAAACCCTTCTGGTGTTTCGTAGAGGCACGTTAAAGGAACATAGCCATTTCAAATGTTTTGGACATCCTGAAGGAATAGATAAGATAAGATGAGATAAGATAGGATAAGATAGTTTATTACACTCTAACCAAAACGTTTGGTACAAAGAGGATTTACAAAAATTAAATCAGCATATAAAAGAAAAATTGATACAAACTTGAACAACGTATACAAATATTGTAGGTATAACATCATAAATAGCACCACTGCGGGTTGTATGCAAACTTCATACACGTGGTGAAGGATGAATAAGTGACTAATTTACGGCTAATAAGAGATACTTTTTTCGATCAGTCAGATCTCAGGTCATAATATATATAATAATGTTTCATCTGGTTAAGTTATCACGAAAAGTACAATTTTGATGCCATTTGCTCCTCAACCCCCTCTCGAATTCAGGATATTGGACCCCACTTAAAGATTCTGGTGGTGTCCTTGCTCTGAAAAGGGTTTGTCTTTCTTTCGCTTGAAATAACTCCATGCAAACTCGACATGTCCTAAACTGCAAATAAGTATGCAATGTTTGTACATATGACTTTCTCGTTAGTTTGTAGCTCACCCGCACTGTCAACAGCTTTTAACGTCGATCTGGTACGAAGGTTTGCCTGGCTGGAGAACTCGTAACACCGTGATGAAAGTAGCCATATGTATCGGACTGCCGTGTATATTACCATTTCTAGTATTGATATATCTTACCGTTCCAAGAAGTCGCGTAGGCCAACTTCTGCGAAGTCCATTCATGAAGTTTATGTACCATAGTGCGTCGTTTGCCGTGTTCTTAGTGTTGTTGTTATTGATGTCAACCACCGTGGCCGTAAAAAACGGAGATATCCAAGCTCGCTCTAAAATAAGAGGACCGTGGCCCAATGCGTTAGAGTGGCTTATTGTCTTATGGGTGCTAGGTAAGTAAATTTTGTCTTAAGTAATTCATATTATTAATTTCCATGTAAAGGTATCAAAATGTTTGGTTGTCTAACACAAGGATTGTCGAAAATTGAAGGATTTCTGCGACCTCCAAAAAAATCATTTTAAGTTGTGTACACTCAGTTCTGCAACTTGTTAACACAAAAATATATGTCATGCAGTAAGTACAAATTAAGTTTCTGTGTAACAAAAGGATAGAAACTGCTTCACCCTCATTCCATTATGATTATGTACACATGTACTTTTTGTTATATAGCAAAGGTTTTGAAATATATTGTAATTGACATTGGATTAACTGACATATTTTGTTATGTGTATGCCTTCGATCTAGGCTGTTTTATAGACGGATTTGTACATTCATTCGTACAAATTTCCTGAAATAAGAAATGCTCTTTCGTGTTTATTTCTGGAGTGCCGCAGTTTTAGGGACAGTTTGTTGAAAAAATAGTTCATAAAACCAACGAGATTTTCGTTCCGTTCCGAATTACAACCAAAACAAATTTCCTGAAATAAGAAATGCTCTTTCGTGTTTATTTCTGGAGTGCCGCAGTTTTAGGGACAGTTTGTTGAAAAAATAGTTCATAAAACCAACGAGATTTTCGTTCCGTTCCGAATTACAACCAAACTCGAAATATTTCTAGTCATTTTCCAGGATTCTTCCGTAGTTAAAAGAAACGTGTTTTGAATGATGTGACAATGCATTTCTTATTTTCCTTTTGAAGGTTTTGTGTGGGCCGAAGTGAAACAACTATGGGAAGAAGGCCTGCGAGCGTACATCAGACAGTGGTGGAACTGGATGGATTTTATCATGTTATCGCTCTATTTATGTACGTTCTCGTTGCGGATCGTAGCCTACATACAACTTCACTACATGGATGCAGATTTCGGACGCGGAGAGATGCCCCGATCCGAATGGCCCGACATGGACCCGACGATCATCTCCGAGGGTCTGTTCGCCGTAGCGAACGTGTTCAGCTTCGCGCGGATTATCTACCTGTTCCAAGCGAATCCACATTTGGGTCCACTGCAAATATCGTTAGGTTGCATGCTCATCGACATTATCAAGTTTCTGTTGATATTTTTCCTTGTTTTGACGTCTTTCGCCTGTGGATTAAACCAACTGTATTTCTACTACGTCAGCTCAACCGACTCAAGTTTCGTCGAGTAAGTAATACCAGTATCACGCGACGGGTGATAAGACCGCGTCAATTTCGTGTTTAATCACAAATTGGAGTTAACATTTTTTTTTCTAAAAATGAATCCTATCAGTAAGGAGATTACTCTTTGATACCGGGCAGTCGTGGCCATTTCTCATTTCCGCAGTCAGCCGCATGCGTGACATTTTGAGCACTATCTTCAAATCATTTTTTAAAAGGTTTCCGCCCAACCTTTTTCAATGAGTATTTTCTTAGGTTTTGTTTATCTTTTAGCTGCACATTCAGTAAGCGATTTAATACCATTCTATTAGGCCATGGATTGAGTCTATTGCTATAGGGATAGTGCATGGGCGTCACACGAATTGTTCCACGTGCGTCATATTGGACTAGTAAACTACGGCGCCTGACGTCCAATATCATGCGCTGAAATCATTCATTTCATCATTATCTATACTCCAATTCCTAGATCAATTCCGAATTTTGAAAAAGGCCAAGGCTATATTGCACTGGGGGTTTTCACGAAAATCTGAATCTAGAAAATACCAGTTCCAAAATCCAATCGGAGAGCGATGTCTCCTCTCTGATTGGGTAAGCTTCACGTATCAGCAGGTGTTCATGCAATCCCACGGCGGTCTACTTCTTCACTCCTTGAGAATTTTATTTCAAGTTCGATTGTCGTGAAATACTAATTTGATCTGGTTCTTGGGAGTATGACTTTACTGATTTTACCATAGAAATTTTGTTTTTGAAAATTAATGCAAGGGTTGTGTAAAACAAAGATGTGCGAATGTTACCCATCGACATTTTTGGAACAGAAAATAAAAGGCGATTCCCGGTTGTCCATCTGGTGGTGCCGCCCTTGAGTTCATAGGCAACCAGCCAATCAGAACCACGGAGGCACTTTTCTTTCATGTCGGCAACGTAGGAGCGGATGAGTGTGATATGCTAATTAGCCATGCGCTTTGATTGCAAATTCAATTAGATTTTATTCAGCAAGAAAATATCAAATCCTATGAAATTAAGCAAAACATTATCAAATCCAATTCAAATTGTTTCCGCCATGAATCTCGCAAATCATTGAGGAAATATTGGTTCCCGTAAACTGTTATGGTACATTAAAAACACAAGTTTATTTTACAATTAACAAACACATTTTACTTGTATTGAAGCGGAAATCTTATGAAATGACATATAATCCGTAATATAACCGATAAATTGTATCATTTGATTTCGATGAAAAGTGAATACTACAGGCTAGCTTTATTGCCCCTATTATGATAGATTTAGTAAATGGATTTAGATTCGAATTGAATAGTTTGCACACTGGCGTCTATACCCAATGTCAGATGCTGCTGTATCACAGTTTTATCCTCTCATAGGTTTTTTCGGCTTCTTTTGCATTCGTTTTGACAGAATAGATGAATCCATATCATGTTAAATAGTGTCAAAATCAAGATAATAATTTCGAAGCGTTTTCGAAATGTAGATAACTGAATAAATCGATATGCTGATGAGGGACTTAAAACGTCGAGGGTTTTATGAATCCCTTGCATGCGATTTAACGGCTCTTAACTTAGAATTAAAAGTGACATCTCTGCTACTTCAGTATTAAATGAATCACTTCTTTCAAGTGACTGATCAGTTTTCGATAGAGAAGCTGACGTTGGATGTATTCGTGTTGCAGTGATATATCCCTGTATAATAAGGGCGGCTGTACCATATTTCATCAAAAACACGAGCAAATAGTATGTAACCGAAATATCAAATTGAAATAGAATGCGTGCTAAAATACCACGCGGAAACAAACATTCTAAATATCGGTGACATTAACACGTTGGGACCAGTTTTCACTCAATTCGACTAATATTATTCCACTGATAACTCCAATCAGTTTAGCGAATAGACTCAGCCAGGTAATCTGATATTTTTAACAAATGCAATTTGTTTAGAAGACAGATATTTGGGATTTGATGTGTATATCAAGAAGGCTATCTTCCCCACGAGTGTCCCTAAACGTTAAACCTTTAGTATCTGACGATGACCAATCAAACGTCAACCGTTCAACCAAATGAAAACAAAACCTTGAAACGTTCCTCTTCTCTTTTATACATCGCGATATTGTGTTCATTAAACGCAATATCATACAACGCATTTCAACGGTGACTTAGTCAGTTTTTACGACTCAATGTTAACAAACGTGCATCATTCATGGAAATGGTTATTCTATCCGATTTCAACGCGAATCTTTGGTGTAGAGTTAGAATATAATCAATTCGAATGCTAATTGAGGCAGTTTGACTCCAAACTAGTTGATATAGTGGCGTCAGGTGATTGAATAACTTGGGCTCAGTGCGAACTTCGGTTATCGGACTATAGTCGAACTAAGTGAAACCGAATGGCAGATTCAGAATGTCGACGGCGGGATTGAGCACGGTCGCTGTAGTTCGGACATATTTCCAAGATGGCCGACACTGTGAAATGCGTTACGACCGAACTATAGTGCGTTCGGTTATTAGTTCCGAACATACTAGTCGACTAGCTACGAAAACCGAGGTTCGCCCTGCATCTGGACTCAACTAGTCACCGGGGATCACGTGATTGGTTGATATGCGCGCGCGTGACTGAACCAAATATTCCCGGTTCCGGTTTCATAGACTGGTAATAACTTTAACCCAGGGGCTAACTCAATTGAAAATGAATTGATTTAGCCCCCTGTTTGAATCTAAGGTTACCATTCTTACAAAACTGGCCAAAAATATTTCAAACAAGTGTAATAATGATTTTCGATTTTCGTGCAATCTATCTACATGACGGTGTGTGTTATGTTTTGCATCCACAGTTTGGATTCCAGTTTCGTGACGCTGTTCTGGTCGCTGTTTGGACTGGGACTGCGCAAAGATATTTATATCACGCCGGACCGCTCACAGCACCAGAAAGTTTACGATTTCCCGGAAAAGGTCGGGGAAACGTTGTTTATCGTGTATCACGGTATGGCAATTATCGTGCTGCTCAACATGTTGATAGCAATGATGTCCAATTCATTTCAGTCGATCGAGGTATGTTACTCTGTTCAGACACTATAGGGCTAGGATCCACAGCGAGTGACGCGTATTTTCGTGTATTATGTATTCATACAAGTGCAACGCTCTGAAAACGAGTTCGTTTTGTTCGTTCTATGATATTTCGACGCCCAAAAATCAGACTCAGAAACAGACTCTTATATGTGTACTTTTTATTATTATTTTCAGAGACGGTCAGTGTTGTTTTTCAGTATAAACCGAACATTGCATGCACTTTTTTCTTTCATCGATCAACGCTTGTACATAACGTGACGCACGTCGGGCTTTTGTGTTTACTTTAAATCGTGGAAACTGCGAACGCTCGTGTTTGTTTTTCTAGAACGGTACATTGATAAATTCAGGGTTCAATTTTCTATCTAAGCATGCAATTCAAATAGAGACTTTTCGTATTTTCTGTCCCAGCGATTAAAGTGGTAATCTCTAGCAAATATAGAGTGGCTGATTCGTGGCAGACGGAACCGTTCTTTTTTAGAAACGTACAACCATTTTTTTAGGATTGATAAAACACTACACTATATCAGTGTTATGACGATAATTTTTAAAGAGATGCACACAATAATGACGAAAAATTGAAGTCCGAAGATATGTTTCCTTGGGCTAGTAGTCTATTCAACGAAGCGACTATGACCTATAGTCATCTTCAGATGCTCAGAAACACCCAGTATTCCTGAAGATGGCTTTAAGGTTATAGTCGAAACGTTGTATAAACTACTAGCTCAAGGAAACATTTTCGGACTTTTTTCGTCATTATTGTGGGATTCTCTTTATAGTACAGTCATTTAATTATGCAGGCAATATTCGTTCGACCCTCATCAGCCATCCTTTTTGACAAACTCATTCGAGACTGACAAAGCCTAGCAAAATAACATAGAAAGCTCGACGCTAGCCATTGACCCACACACTAACCACCCATTTTTCATATATTCTATATTATATATATGTAAACACCGCAACCTTCTTTGTATTTATACAGACTGACATCGAGTTTCCATACTTTATTTTGGGCACTGTTTGGTTTGGCCCATCGCTCGGAAGTGAAGATCAACAACAACCCAAACAAATACCCGTCGTCGTACGGAAAATTCCCGGAATTCATCGGGGAGCTTATGTTCATACTGTATCACGGAATGACCATCATCGTCCTCATAAATATGTTAATAGCTATGATGTCAAATTCCTTCCAAACCATAGAGGTATATAGCAACACATCTAAAACTGAGCGATATTACACGTTTATATTCTATGGTAGATGTAGGTTCTATCGATCTTCACCAGATGTGTTCGTCATGGCCTATTTTTTTCTGAAAAAAGTTCCTGGTTAAAAGTTTCATTAGCTACACTGATGGGATTCCTGGATTGAAGGTCGATAATCAATATACTATATTGGCATATTATATCTTAGACGTAGATTTGCCTCCTCGCCTGCCAGTTTCCTCATTTGTATGTAAGGTATGATTTGAATATCCGTTTTGCACACCGGAGTACTTCTGCGTCTTACTTTCTGGCAGGCAAGGGCGCCGATGCATATTCTAAAGATGTTGTTACCCGCAAGGTGTCCTATCAAAAGTCGCCCGTCCGAACTCTCTAAGCCAATTTACAAAAATATAATCGGCCCTCTCTTTCTCTATCTATCTATCTATCCACAGTGTCTCCTTAATGACTTTAGAGACATTTTCTTTAAAGGAAGAGAAAATGTACACAAAATAATTATTCAAATAGCTATCTTACCCGGGGGTTAACTCTCTGTCTATCCGTAAAATGCATGCACACTGTTTACTCCTTCTCCGTTATGTTGATAACCGAAGCAGCATGAGTTGCACATTTCAAATGAATCGCCTATAGAAACAATGTTTTTCGTCAGAATAGGAAGTAAATCAATGATAGGTCTACCGTAATGTTGATTCTAAAACTTTCTGCTCTCGTGGTTCACTCGGTTCCCGATAGCGCTGTTTCTGGGGGATATTTTTTGAAAAAGCTATAGTACACCGTCGCAGCAATATATTCTTTTATAGGATTAGCCGATTTCATTTGCTACATTCGGAAGTTAACCCCTTGAGATCGCTTGCTTGCGAGCAACAACGTAAGTGTATCAATGCCCAGCTTTATCCCCTCAAAACGTGTTTCACAATTTTGTTCGCGTATAGAGTGACTACAACAGAAACATTGCAGCGTCATCAATAGGCTTCATTAACTTTGTTTTCAATACGAGAGGTCACACGTATACTTATAACATTCTAGCTCCAACAATTGACGATATTATCGTTTTTGAAATACCCCGGCTATAACGAACGATTAAGTGCCTTTAAAAGAACGTTTACCCTCCTGTTGTTTTATGTAGCTTGATGGTGATATAACACTCGCTTCCTAGCCCTAGGCGGTGTCTAGATATGTATATATACTTGTTTCGATGTCATTGACTTTTCTCGGTGAATGAATGATTTTACGTACTCTGTCTGATTGATGAGTTATCGAAAGAGAAGGCATTTCATTCGACATGCAACGCGATGCTGGACGACCTGTTATGTGATGATGTCTATAATTCATAATGCCTCGTTTCACGGATAGGTACAAGCCTTATCTACAGGGAACATATATTTCAAATCTTTTTCAGTTAACGCCATGGTTTCTCAATGTGGCCACGCCACAACTATAGGGTCCTCACGATAATCTGTATAGAATAACCCCGAGACGAAATTTGTCTCGACATTCATTACATAACTCACTCAATCAGGCTTTCCGATTGTTTGGCAGGTTTCGGTCCCAGCTTGTTTTTTGCTTACCTCGTTCGACCATGGTTGAAATTTCGATATTATCTTCAAAATAAGTCGGTTGTTCTGCCATGTGCTCTTGTCACGTGATAACCATAGTAGGGGTCAAAATAAACGGCTCTTGCACAACATCAGATCACTGCTGTATGTGACGTCATCATTAGGGATTTAGAAATTCCGTATAGATCTGATGAAATTACTCTGACAGTGTGTTTGGCAGCGATATGACGTCATCGCGGGATGACAAATGACGTCATCACGGGTTGACAAAAGCACATAGTTGCGTGACCATTATAGTGTTCATACGAAACATCAGACCGAGATAAACATTGGTCAGCGAGGATATGCACCAAACATTGTGTATGTACTTGTCGTCTTGGGCTTTCTGTGTGTGTAGTACGTAAGCTTAAAATTCTCTTTACAGATTAGACTCCACATTTCTACAGCTGTTCTGGTCAATATTCGGTATTACTCATCTAAGCAGTTTAGATATTAGCGAATCAGTGTACGTTAAAACGGTTGGCCAGTTGTTACTCGGCTCATACCACGTGATCGGTATCACGGTCCTTACTAATATGCTAATCGCCATGATGAGCGATTCGTTCCAGGCGATCGAGGTAAAATGCGGCCATAGTAAGACCATAATCCGGAATATTCATAACAAAAAATATAACTCTACCCTCGG
This sequence comes from Tubulanus polymorphus, assembly GCF_964204645.1. Taxonomy (NCBI): domain Eukaryota; kingdom Metazoa; phylum Nemertea; class Palaeonemertea; order Tubulaniformes; family Tubulanidae; genus Tubulanus; species Tubulanus polymorphus. Next base: position 8,800,400 of record NC_134029.1, on the reverse strand, counting down.
GATATTCGAACGTACATGTGTATTTGGAAATACATCGAGAACGATTAATTTACCTAAATACGTGTATACCGTAATATTGATTAACAAATATGTTATATGTAATACTTGTATATATTCTAAATCGTTTCCTATTCGTCGTGAATATTCCGGAAAAAACAAATTAGAAAACATTCTTCGACAGTTCCACGGACGGACGGCTAAGATTCTGCACGAAGCGCATATTCTATACATCTATTCCAAATATGATAACTTCATGATAACACTATTCTGCACTTAGCATGCTGCAAATGCAACAATATTTGGCAACGTATACCTTGCGATGAGATATACTCAGAAATATTAACCTATAGTCGAGGACAAAATTATATATGATAGAAGCATGTTTGCATGTACGTGGGATTGTTGTACCGTGTCGTTACTTTATAGATTGACTATATAGAAAATGTTAATCGTTAATTATCTATTTCAGATTTCATATGATTATTCTTCCTTGATATCTTCGAGTATTTTGGATCGCTATCAATCACAATACTATAAATTATCAAATTATAAATCTTACAGATCCATATGTATATATGAGCATTGTATTTTTCATCCGATGATAATACACAATACATATGAACGACCAGCAGTGAAATCGATTTTATTCCTACACAATTTTTTCTTACGAAATTTATCCTCCTTACGCTGCTATACCAACACAGGACCACGCTGATCGCGAGTGGAAGTTCGCCAGATCGAAGTTATGGATGGGATACTTCGACGAAGGTTCAACGCTGCCGTCTCCGTTCAACATTATCATCAGTCCTAAGTCCGTCTATTACATGCTGCGCGCGTTCAAGAGACTGCTCTGTAAATGTATGACGGGCAAAAAGAAACGCAAGAAAGCTCGTCGGAAATCTCACGAAGCCACGATTAAGGTGAGCTTTTTTGCAACGGTCTAAAACGTGGACAGTCCCCCTAGTTCTACACGAAGCTTCCGTAAAAGATCGTAGACTCCATAAAATCCCGTGGACTGGTATTATAGACTGTCTAATCAACTTTAACCTGGGGTTAACTCGATTGAAAATGAAGGAGTTAACCCCGGGTTTAAGATAAACAGTCTATTAAACTTGCCTCTGTTTACTTTGATCCGAGCGATCTATCGAAAGTTTCACTATCTTAGCAAAACATTTAACATTTCCCGCGCACGTTGATTTCCATTTTCGTGATGGTGTAACCAGATCATAGATTTTGACGAATGAAGCTGTTTGTTTTCATGGTAGTGTGCAAATATATGCAAGGTTTTGCCGTAAACGTGTGGTACGTTTTCACAATTGCCAGAAAACAACGGTGACAGCTAATTATTTATCTTTGATATCGTAACTGTCATTTGGGAATAATTGGCCAAACAGACGACAATCTCGTTTTCACTCTAACCATCACGTTATATCCTAGGTTTGGGTTCGAGTCCTGGCGCGGATTTACTGAATTGATCGGGGTGTTATTTGGAAACTGTAATAAATTAAATTTAAATGGTAAACGTGAACAATTTAAACTATGTTTAGGCGAACACAGCTGATGGGATAACGAATTGTAAAGATGTAGAGATCCAGGTAATAGATGTATATATTTATATTTTGCACTACTTTCTCGCTTCTCTAACACATTGCGGATGCTATTTTTCTCTATCTAACGTCGTGGCAGATTGCTGTTCGGTTTGGGCTTAACGCTATTGATATTTCTTTTTGTTTCAACAAGATATACGCAACTTCTATTCCATCTGTCTAATTCTATAAAAGACACCGCCGACATACGCTTATCACTTGTATTCTTTTATTCCGTATTCGGGAGTGAAGATCACGATGATGGCAGTGTCTCCCTGTCACTCTTTCACTGAGAAGGTGATCAGGAACATGGACGTGTCATCCAGGTTACACTTCCATTCATTCACTCATATCCTGGAGTAATCAGACTGAGTACTCCAAGCTGATATGAAGACAGGGACTGGTTTCGGTTCGGTAACGTTACTGTGTTATATCGATTATCTTCCCCTCCCCTTTATGAAACTACTAAGCTCTTATTGTACATGAATTGCTTTCTAGCTATGCTATGACTATTTACATTCCAGCAAAGATTTGTATGTTCGTCGTCATTTTTGATATAGAGGTGTGGGACTCGTTGTCTTTGTCAATAAATTGAAAATAGCCACCAGCCTCAAAAACTTTCTCCGTGTATTACTTTTATCACCTTTCTGTAGAAATGTTCTGAAGTCGTTCCTCACGGCAAATCACCATCCCTATCAAAGAGTCTTTTGCTCTCCGATTGAACTCGGATATTATCCGCATATACATTAGATAAACACTTTGTTGTATGCGTGTACAACGAGACGTTCTATTCATTCCGATTGGCTTGAAACGCGAATCAATTAATTAACACCGAATCTAGATAACCAACTATTCTATGCCTAGCGAGCTTTGCTCCGAAAATGAACCTAAAACCACATTGACGCGAGGCATGCATAGCATATTTAAGCAGCTATTGATAATGATGATACTTCTACAAAAACGATCTGTTCTAATAGCTGAATTATTGTATATTTTTGTTTGCATTATATGATATTGTGTTTTGCTTGTTACCTGTGTTGCACCGTCATATCACGTTGAACTGTTCAATGCGGTATCAAACAGATATCTTCTATAATCTGTATATCACCAAATATTTCGTATATGTATTATCTTCAACGCTTTCGATATATTTCCACCAGATGGACGTCTAACTTCGGGTTTACCCCTTCGAAAATTACGTAGTCCAATGATGTGTGAAGAACAAAAAACTTTTGATACAGATTCTTATCGAAAAGATTCGTCAGTTCTGAAACGCAACCGTTTAAACAACACGACGCTGTTCAGTTTAACCTGAGGAACCGTGAACCCTGGTCTCGACACTTAGTTAAACTTGGTGGTTTATTTTAGTTCAATTTATTATGGATGTGATTTGAAAGTACTGATGATCGGTCACTGGTCGGTATTTTTTTGCGTAGCTGGGTATAGACTATGACTAGACTAGACTAGACTAGACTACACTAGACTAGACTAGACTACACTAGACTAGACTAGACTACACTAGACTATAAATTACGAATGTATTTTGAAAAGTTTACGGTGCGTCGTTTCGCTGCGAGCCTCAAGGTTATATCTCCTTGGTAGAAATCCCCCAGGTTGAATTTCGCAAGAATACTTATCAAAATTAATAAATTTAAAGGAATAATTGCTCTAACGACAATATTTTGATTCTTCGAGTTGGTTGATTTAATTCGATCGTTTAAACTCGGTCTGTAGAATCGAACTACTAACCAAGAATGGCCGTTGAAAATAAATTATTTTTACTCAAGAGTAATCTTGTATTTTAAGGGCACTTGCTGACGTGCGGAAAAAATTCCTTACGTATAAACAAGCAGACAGATAAACGGCAGCAAAAAACGAGCTTCTTGGGCGGGGTATATTGATTATGAATCAATAACTTTTAGGTTTGATAGATAACGGAGTTGTGGGATTTTCTACCAGTTGGATTTTTTTTTACCTGTCAGATGTTAGACGGGGATTTCTGCCATGAAACTTTTATACCGGGGATATTTTTCCACCACTAGGCATTGGTACCCGCGGCAATATAGCAAATATAATGAAAATCAAAGCGAATGGTGTAATTGAGAAAATAATCATTTCCTGTTATCGTGGTCTCTGAGCGTATTTTATTATTCCCCATTTGTTATTGTTACAGAGACCAACTTACAATGGCGATAGTCACCATGGACACGTTGTGCATCCGCAACAAAGTCAACCAGCAGCGCGCGGCGCGATCAACCTGACTCAGGCGAATAACTCACCGAACTCAGACCTGGCCGAGCAAGCGAAAGAAAACGAACGACAAATATATCAGGTAAAAACGGAGCCCCGCGTAGGTGACGTGTGGGGTGAAAATGTATATTTTCGTCGGAACGATATAATCTTTACATTGGAATTTTTGAAATGATGACCATTCCCCAGGAAACAAAACTATTTTTAATGAAACGACTAATATTAGTTCACCGTGTCATACAATGCGTTCCCGCGAATAGATTATTTCGTTCGCACGAAAGGAATATATTTTTCACCATATAAAATGTAGTGGTTTTCGTTCCTACGAAAAGAAAAGAATATTTCCATCATTTCACCTCCGGGGCTCGGTAGGCAAACGGTATACATCGCATCGCTGTGACGGATGCAGACTCAAAAGGTGGCCAATCATATCTACAATGTTTTCTATTGTTGTTTTTGTAAAAGACACTGATAGAATCCACAGTATATTGCTCTGACAAATACTCATAAGATCACACAACTACCCGTAGTTGGGCAACGGCAATCGACGATCGGCAAGCTTTTCTTTCGAAAAGTTCGTTGTATCGATCTTAAGCTTCCCCGTCATTACGTTTGACCCATCCTTAAGATGTATAAATGTATCTAACGTTCTTTCGGAAAAACGTGTCTCTTAATAGGTCCCCTATGTACTGCGCTCTTTTTTCGAAATAATCGATACCACACCGGCGCATTGTAACTATATGCATGATTGAATCGGTGCTCAACGTCGCGTGCTGTTTTTCTTTAAAGGAGGTAATGCGACGCCTTGTGAGCAGGTACATACACCAGACGAAGAAACAGTTGCGACAAGATGGCGTCAATGAAGACGATCTACTGGAAATTAAACAGGATATATCCAGTTTAAGGTACCGTACGATATCATATGGTATGATACGATATCATTTATTCTCATGTAAAATGTTAACGGAATAAGTGAATAAACAAATGCATTAGAAATGTAATACTACGTTATAGACGAAGGACTGCTTTGATGCGAATGTTCGCTTGTACAAGAAAGCAGTCCTATAAAAGAAAGGAAAAGAAAATTAAATACGGAGAAGAAAAAGTGACATATTACGATTATGGCCCGAATCAGCCACCATAGTTTCTGGTAAAACGGTTGTTGAACTGATTTCTTAGAGGAAAATAATTTTCAAAACTCCGGGGAATAACATTATGGGTGTAATTCTACATGAAACAACCAAGTTGTAATATCTTGGATTTCCCATAGGCTTTTTTGAACAGAAAGCAAACTCTTGAGATATTCTTAAGTCGTGTTAGTAGACTTAATAACACAAAGAAGTGAAAATGATTCATTAATGAACTTCACGTAGCTTGAAATTGTGTTTTGACCGTGTCCGTGGAATATCATGCCGAAAATCATGCTGGATCTAATTGCAGGTACGAATTAAGGGAGGACAGGAAGCGCGAGGCAGCACGCGCTACGGGTCACCTTGACAATCTGAAGAGGGACATTTTACGAAATCTGCGCTCTAGCAACATGCAGGGACCGGCGCCGCCTAGCGAGATCGGAAATACGATGCCCACGTCGACGTCCGGTACGTTTCTCACGCAGACCGAACTGGAGTACCTGAAACGAGAAATCGTGACCGGTTTACGCCAGGAAATCGCCGATCTCATCCACGAAGTAGTCCCAACGCAACCGCCTCATCACAATCACGTCATACAAAACAGCCCGTGTCATTTGGGAACGAATTTACCGGCTATGAACTCCGATCTGTATCACACGCATTTGTATACGCAGTTATGAGTTGGACGGCGGGCGATCGTCTTGTCGGAATCAAACGGGTTTAAACGGGACCGTAGGTGACGGCTGAATTCAAAACCTACCGATTTGTCTGTGATCTGTAAACATATACGTAATAGTCTAGTTATGGAAGGGTGAACGATGATTTTAGAAACAACAGAAAACAAATGAGTCCAGTTTCGAATAAGATGATGGGAGTGGGCGAAAAAGGGAGATTTATTTATTTATTTAGAAGTGCTGATGACTGAGGATCCGTGAAGGACTGGTCGTTCATTTATCAGGGATGAAAATACGGCGACAATTTTAACGTTTTTAAAATTGTTTACGACTATATCACTACGTATATATATATATATATATATATATATATATATATATATATATATATATATATATATATATATATATATATATATATATATATATATATATATATATATATATATATATATATATATATATATATATATATATATATATATATATATATATATATATATATATATATATATATATATATATATATATATATATATATATATATATATATATATATATATATATATATATATATATATATATATATATATATATACCTAACGGTGTCGAAACTTTCTCCATTATGAGTAATAAGCTTGAGTTTAGTGTATATGGTAGATATTAAGAGACGTTTGATAATGTTTATGGTAGTAATATAGGTAACTTTGTTTCTAGACGTCACATTTAAACTAGTATTTTATGACATAGAGTAACTTGAATAAACTTTTAAAGTAGTGTTTGAAAGTAATATCAGCACTTTCTGCCGTTAGCCGATTTGCGGTTCACGAAATGCTGAACACTTCTTTCTTATTCCTCGCTGAGAGTCAGATATGCTGCTTTTTACACTAACAACATATTGAGCCACGCATATCTGAAATATATACATGATACTTGTATGCTTGTAGTTGGCCATTTGCCAGAAAAACAAAACCCCTGATGTGTTTATTAAATCGCGTGATATTAGATTCTCGGTTGTAAAATCAAGTGTGACATTTTATGCGATCGCTGGTCGCTTGCGCAGTCAAGGCGTACATCACTACGAATAACAAATAAGATAAAGGCACAGGTTGAGATTACAGACAATGGGATACCGGCAAGGTTACTGAGGGAAGCGAGGGTTGGGCCATAATCCGGAAGGATCGCTAGTGACACTGCGCTTCAATTTCTTCTACATAAATTCAAGTCAACTTATCCGATTAGTTAATCAATTTTCAGTGAAATCAATACGATAAACTGAGTGAGAACTTTCGGATTTTGAATCTTCAAAATCAAGTTCGAATTTCATCGAAAACAAACTGATTTTCACTACGGATAACCCGGTATTTTGTTGCCAGTATCCCATTAAGGTTATACGCACTTTCATTGATAAATTCTCCCAAATTCTGAGCCATTAGATGAAATGTTCGGTTAAATGTGAGTATATTCTCTATTTGTTTCGGTAACGTTTAAGACTACGAATATGTACTGAAGTCACGGAATACTTGCGCAGTTTTAAATACTCGCCTTGCAGCGATGACTGCACATAAGTATGCCCCATGATCCTGATGCGAAGTCGTGATTTTAACGTTCAACTGATCTGGTCTTTTAATTCGTAGATGTTTCTCGCAGTTTTGGGTTTGCATGAATACAAATGAAATTCACCAGCAACGTAAGACTACGCCTTTACTGCGCAATTGGGTTCGTATGAGAGTAAACTTCCGACCTCGATCGGAACTAGTGCTAAAACCGAAGAGGTTCTTCAACTGATGTAAGCACTTATGATCATCAGTGCCTTGGCCAATGAATATACGATATGTTATGAAACGGATTTGCTCGATTCTGAGATCATCGTGAAACTGATTGAATGGACGCGTTAAGCCCAACGCACACGGCACCGAAAAAACGTTTTTTCCTCGTCAAAAAAACGTTTTCGATGTTTTTTGCCATGCCGTGTGCGGGGGAGGCAAAACACAAAACGCCGAACTGAAAAACGTTTTTCGCGAAACAAGCACTGCTTGATTTGAAAACGTTTTTCGTCCCGTGTGCGTTACACGTTTTATCGTTTGCGGGCAAAACGAGGGTTTTATTTCCATGAACGTTGAACCTTTTTCATGGAAGTGGAACTTTTTTCTAGAAAGTGGAACTTTTTGTTAGGTAGCCATGCTGTATCGGGTCATGGGAGATGTCACGTAGAAAATTTTGGACAAATGAGATGCAAAGAGAAGCTATATTACAACTCCTATAGCTTGTTTGGGGTGAAGTTTGCTTCTTATTTCCTACAATTTTGCTTCGAAATGAACTAAGTTTGGAAGTATTTGCATGTTTTGAGCGAAAACGAATGACAAAAAAGTGTTACCAATGAGTGAATGTTTTAAATCAATGCTCAAATGTTGTTAAGGTAGGCATCTGAACCACCCCCTAAATACGGGCCTGCGAAGCTGTTAATTGCAATGTCGTTCGTTTACCTTGATGCATTAGGCACCGACGCTTAAAACATAATTTTTGATTGTTGATAATGTTGATTGTATACATTTCATTGAACAGCTGGTCTGTTATTTTCGTTGTCAGGACGTAATTTCAGCTTTTAACAGTAGGTTATTATTTCGCAGAAATTCGCTGATGTGTGTAATGCAAATATTTCATTTAGTTGTTTGTTCCAAATTAATGTATGCTAAATATTCAAAATGTGATGTCTTTAAAGGACCATTTAACGCATATAATACTTAATTTCAATATAATGGATTGATAATTTGTCATGAAGAAAATAATTGAATTTTTCCTAAACGAAAATTCTTTGATTTGGTTGATTTCTTTCTGGATTTATTCCTAGGGTTTAATCCCTAAAGCTTGTGACGGACAAGGGCAAATTTTGAATGTGTCAAACTTGGACTCCAGGATCCAGATTCAGGAAAATTAAATTTAACTCTTACTCACAACTGTGGATCTGGGGTTCGGAATTCAATAATAGGCGAATTAATGGCGCATGAATGATGCGCCGAAGGAATTTGCCTTTGTTCTTTACAAGCATTCGAGTTGAATGTTTTGAATCGATTTCAGGTTACGTCAGACCTCACTCGTTTAGAAGGGGATATCGGGGTCATGTTTATATTCATTAAATTGCTTATCCGGATGTAAACCATTCATCATACTTGGCGTTCTCATTTAACTCCGATAGTTCGGAGTACGATGTAACGTGTGGTCTTTCTACGAAAATGCTACTGTCTATCATACCGATATTTCTTTCGGGGGCCTTAGTGGCGTGGGCTCCTACCGGTGCCGTAGCCGTCACTTCGAACGACCAGCAACATTGCGTGTACAGTTTCCACGTGTGGAAACCGAACGAAGACGTCACCAGACGCCTGGAAGCGATGGACATCCGAGATCGCAACATATCTTCGTATTTTACGCAGGAGCTATATCGCTTCAAGAACGAGCTGCTCAGGGAATTGCTGCAGTCGAAGAATTTGACGCATCACGTCGAGAAGCAAGTTCTCGAACATAAACTCGAATCGGTAAAGATGAGAATCGACCAGCAAGAACTTCGAGTTAAGGTAGGTTTACGAATTGTTCGTTGGCTCCTATAGCCAGTCCGTCTTCGACATGTAAATTCCTAACGTGAGAATAAGATGGCATTATGTTTGGCAGGATATTTATGATATGTTTTCCATTAATTAGCTGCTCGCTTTAGAAACCAAGCAAGACAAGTTAAAATTGAAGGCTCGAGCAACTAGCCCAGGTAGCGACGGTGCTACCCTGACCACCGACGGACAACAGCAGCTGATTTCGTTAGGGGACGACCTCAAAGTTCAGTCCGACAGTCTGCAGACGAAGTTCGCCTCACTCCGTAACGAGATAGGCGACTTGAAAGCCGAATGGCTTCTGATCAAGCGGGAGATCCAAGACCTTCAACGCGGCATCCAACAGCTTACGCTGGCCCACAGCGATCTGCAGTCGGACATGGTGAAATTCAAAAATTCCGGCAAAGAGACGCTACAAGAGATACTGTCGCAAGGCACGGCGATGAAGTTGCAGCAGAGCGAACAACAAGGCATCACCGACGAGATCAAACGAAACATAAACCTGCTGCGCATGGAAATCGAAGATCTTCGCGGACTGCAAACACGGATTCGCATGTCGAATTCGAAGATTCAAGACCAGCTGGCGTTGCTTCGTTACGAAAATTCGTACCTACAAAGGGCTATCATCAAAATCGGAGGAAATGATAACGACTTCAACATGACGACTATACCCGTTGACCGGCCGAGTGCGTATAACCTATTACTTCATACACTTACGTGCATCATACGTGCTCTCCCGTGTCAAACAAGCAATTCAAACTCCGATTTTCGAAATCCTTTTTTTCGTACTTCAAAATATTCTACGAAATTCCCCTTTGTGGGCATTATTCAATTGATCTTCCATTCGTATCTTCTTTGATTAATAGAAGTTTCCGAAATGCGCACTCCAGTGTTTCCAACGACGATCATTATTCATTTCAGACCCGAATGCGAACCAGAAACGAGCGCCGAAAACAGCTGTGGATATTACCGATGAAAATGTACCTCAAGGTAAGATATGATTCGGGAATCATCGTCGGAGGTCGTGCAAACAGGCGAGGGCAACGATCTATCAATGTATATTATCACTCATCAACTCGATTTAAGAACGCGTTACGACGTATTCACTGAAACAGGCCACAATCGTGACAGTCCAGTCGACTCAGTCCAGAAGTGGTCCAAAACATAGCGAGTTGTTAGATTGGCTATAGAACTAAATCGGCCTTAGACTGGTGAAAATGACTGTGCAACAGGTATAAAAAGTGACATAATCTCATGCGTCAGTCATTTCATTTTGTCTACAGATTATCGATTTATGATAGCGGGCATTCTTATTGGACTTGTATATTTGGCCTCTACTATGCTGCATTTAGTTCTTTAAGGTCGACTATTGGTAATGCGCCTGATGTCACAGCGCATCATATTGGCTGTTAAGCAGTTAACTGTAGTAAACGCTCACAGTTCACTGCTTATTCGACGTCCATATGATGTATAATACCTCTAATAGCGGGTCCCATTCTTTCCGTGAGGCAGAGTGTATACCGATTCCGCAGTATTCCTTATTTAACTCTTTGCAGATTGTCACGATGTTTACCGATTCGGATACAAGACTCCGGCTGTCTATCAGATCAAACCGAAAGGTTCGACGACGTGGGAGAGCGTATACTGCGAGATGTTCAACAAGACAGGTTGGTTGGTTCTGCAGAGACGCATTCACGGTTCGCTGAATTTCAACCGGCGCTGGTTGGAATACAAATTCGGTTTCGGAAACCCGTACGACGAATTTTGGATCGGTAACGAGATGCTGTACAAGTTGACCAACCAGAAGAAGTATATGCTACGCATCGACCTGTGGGACTGGGAGGGAAATCGGGCTTACGCGGAATACACGAACTTCCTAATCGACGATGAAGTCAGCCAATACCGTATTCACGTGAACGGTTACCAAGGTAACGCCGGCGACTCTTTGAGTTACCACGATAATATGGCGTTCAGCGCCGAGGACGTGGACAACGATTTGCACGCGAGAAACTGCGCGACGGACAACAAGGGTGGATGGTGGTACAATAGTTGTTATTTCAGCAACCTGAACGGGGTCTATCATACATCCTGGTACTCCAGAGGAGGACAGACGTTTGCCGACGGTACCGTGTGGTACACGTTAAAACAATCGGACTTTTACTCACTAAAACGCGCTGAAATGAAAATCAGGCCCTTAAACCCGTAGATACCTGTCACAGTGGTAAATTGTTTTCTGATTGTGCGGAATATTAACAGGGTGCTTTCTACTGTAAAATGACTTTCTCTTTTACTAGAGTATTTCACGCTATGCATCTGATTGAACCTGTAAAATATGCATTCTATACATTGTGTATGCACAATACTTAAAATCTTATGAAATAAAAGAGATTTGTTTCATGATTTTTGACATCTACATCTATATCTATAAAGCATGTTCAATGTATAGTTCAGATGTGAATGCCACGTCATCAGCAGTTATTACGGTCAGAATCATCGTCAGTCTCAGAGCCTGTCATCTTGTCCCAGGATGTCGACTAAAGAGACAACAGCGGTTTAGTCCTATTTCACAGAAAAGAGGAATAGCCGACAACAGCATTTTATCACCATGTTTTCAGCTCGCCAGGCCATCATCCCCAGTGCGGTCCATGATTTTGTGAAGCCGTTCAAGAGTGATGCTACCAAAGATGATTTACATTAGAGCCGTTTTTTCTCACTTTACATGCACAAATCAATTCAGTTTTTTTCTGATGCTGATGAAAGGAAGGGTCTGGGAGGTCAGTAACACACTCATATAGCTTCAGCGCTGTATGGCCGATACGATAACAGTTATCTCAGAGGCGTCGATATGCTTTCCAATATCGGCACACCTTTGAGGGCCAATGAGAGCAGCATTTGCAGCTTAGTGGTAATGGAGATGCCACGATGCCACCAGTGTTTTTCACAGGCTTGCGAGTCCTAGCGAATGCAGTAGTTCTTTCAACTAGCAGTATTCCGTTTGCAGGTAGCCGAGGTATGTCAATGTATTACAGTCGGCATACTATAGTGGCTGATTCGAGCCACGCCAAGATTTTTTGATCACGAAATATATGAGAAAGAAATTGGTAGCAATGTCCTTTTTTCTTGCAGATAATTAAAGATTTGTTTAAAGTAAATTTAAAGTGAATTTATTTTCTGAGATAAATTTCTAGCTGAAAATGAAATTGAATTTTCAGGAACACCGTGCATGCTATTTTCTTCACAAGAAATGAATTCCCAGTTAGACCGTGCACCAGAATCGAAGATACAGAGTTATCCAAAATTAATGAAAATAATGATGCCTGTCTGTTTGTATATTGCTTTACATCGTTCGGATCTCTTTGTTTCCCTTGACTAAAACCCATTGCCACAACTTATCTGTCTCAGCTTTTATTACCGTATAATATACTCCTAGCTAACTGAGTTAAATCTTTACTCACAACTGTGGAACTGGGTCAACTCGAAATTAACTAATTTAAAATGAACTAACTTTAACTCAGAGTTAACTCTAACTCACAACTGTTGAATTGGGTCCTGGGTCCTATAGTCGTCATCTTAGATCTGGTCATGATAAATCTATTTCGTATAAACCTCCTACCCGAAAGAGAAATATTGTTAGCCAATTTTTTAGTTTTATCCCTCCAATACTATCGAACTTACTTCCAAAATATATTCGGGAGATTGGGTCAGTTCAAATTTTTAAGAAAAAACTTAATAAATCACACATTTTTTAATGAATCTTACAACTGAAATGTTTTAGCTCAATGGATCTGTAATGTGGTATATTTTTCTGTACAGTGCTTTGACTCATCGTGATATTGAGCGCTATATAAGATTGAATCATATGAAATTTCATTATCATCATTGTTATTATTATTATTGTTATTGTATTAATATCTTTACTGGACACAAATAAATACAGAAATCCTATTTACAGACAATGTACAAATTAATTAGTACGAATTACTTGAGACGGTTTTTATTCTATATCGTAACGGACAGATGGCTATGATAGATTTATTTCACGTACTTCGAATTAACCGCCTTACAAACTAAAAATACGACTTATTTCTGGATGCCGGCTTTGTAAAGCTATTGATTACTGCTAATTCTTTCCGTTGAAGAAAGATTAATTGGAGTAACGCGGTTTAAAAGAACGATAATTCAATTGTGCAATTACCTTACCAATTTTAACGATGTCTAGATTTGAATAGAATTATGTTAGGTAATTGCAAAGTTAAGCTCTTACTTGGTCTATATAAGAGTGTTATTCGTACACGTAGTTCAATCAGTCCAAGTTGGGGTCTGTTGTTTACAGGTAAGAACTATTCTACTTTTTTCATCTTATTCTTTATGATTTTTGCAGAATTAGTATCTCATGTGATACATAAATGCATTATGATGTCGGTCCAAAATATGCCCAAATTACTTAATGAATCTACTATAAGATTCGCATTGGTCATCTGACGCGCTTCATTTTTTGAATTATTCAAAAAAAAATTCATCGGAGGCCACAGAAATATTTTAAGTCAAACAGCAATCTGAAAAGCAATTTGAGGTTTATTCAACTTAGCAACAACTCGGAATATGATATTTTCTCGGTAGAAAGTAATTTTTGAAGTTTATTTCGAGTTGCTTACTCGGCATATACGTCACCCCAATATCACTTTTAACTGAAAAAACCTGGTTTATTACGACTTACTATCTAGGAATTAATAACAATGATAATGATCATTCTAAAAGCGCTTTACATTAAAACAATCTCAAAGCTCTTTACGATTTATGCATTTTGTTGTAACAGGGACTAGTTATAAAACTCTTTAAATAAAAATGTTTTTTGAGATTAAAAGACTCCATTAATGTTCGGTTACTACGACGGCGCGCTGGGGACATTGATTTATTTTTTGTTTACATTTTCCGAGACATATTTATATGCGTCTTTATAAAGGTGCAGAAAAGTCCGCCATGCTTATCTGTGCTTTTTATATAGACGCGGATAGATATGGCTGAAAAAATGTTTTAAAAATCAATCAATGTGCCCAGGAGGCCTTCGTAGGTTACAGACGTGTATTAACAAATTAATAAACTTCTAAAAATCTGTTCTGAGAAAACTGAATTAATTTCGAGTTGATAACTCGGCGCACTACGGAAGCGTCCTGGGGACATAATCTAGGAAAATGGTATTTTATGTCGAGATGTATCCCAATCATGTACGGTTGAGTTATTATCTCAACATAAAATCAGAAATTTTCTTTAATTTCAAAATTCGACTTTTTTGTCGAGATCCACTGCCGTCTCAGAGACGTCGTTTACGATCAAGAAAATTTTGATTAACGATAATCTTTTTTTAACGTAACTGTCATCTACGAGCAATTATCTAAATTATTATTTAGATGATTGCTCGTAGCTGTCATACAGTTGTTTAAGGCGAGATGTAACGTAACTGTCATGCAGTTGTTTCAGGCAAGAGGCCTGTCATACAATTGCTTAAGGCAAGAGGTAACGTAATTGTCATACAGTTGTTTAAGACAAGAGCTATTAACCACATGTTTAGTGCAATTAAGATGGTTTTTTATTTTGACATTTATTCATTTACGATTCACCAACAAGTTTTTCTGTTTTTATTTCGAGTTATTATCTCGACATAAAATCAAACCTTTCGTAAATCCTCTTAAGTGGAGATAATAATTCAACATCAAATTCATAAGGAGAGTTGTGTTGTCTCAACACGAAAACGGCAAAACTTTTTATTAATGGTAAATTATGTATCCTAGATGGCAGAGGATCCGGACGAAAAGTCGAAATTAGAATTAAATAAAAGAATTTCTGATTCCATGTTGAGATGATAACTCGACATAATCGGGAAATCGATTTATCAATCGTAAATGATTTCATGTTAAGACATATCTCGATATTAAATCAAATTTCAATTTGTTCGTTAATGATGTCCCCTTTTTCCTTAATGATGTCTCCGGGATGCTTCCGTAGCATACACCTCCAAAATCACTTTTAACTGAGAACTTCGAGTAACTTACTCGGAATAAACATTGGACATTGTTCAATGAAAATATATTTCCCAAAACATTTCTACACTTTAGGAACCACCTTATTGAATTGAGATTCTCGAATTTAAAACGATCTAACCTCGTTCCTTTCAGACACAGTATTGTAGTAACGATGGCGTCGCACGTTACTGTGTTATTACTAACTTTGATTATCACAACAAGCGTCATCCGTAAGTGAAGTCTATACGTATAAACAGCCTAACTACACTATCGATAGCAATCAATAGCGCTATTTTTAAGAACACGAATGTAACTGTTCAAAATTATTGTGAAATATTCAATTTTTGATAAGCAGGTTAAAGGGTAACCATCGAAATGATAAATCACTTTTTTGTTGTAGATGGAAGGCCTGGCGGGTGTATGGGTGGCAGCTGCGGCGGAGGGGAATCCAGTGGTGGATCCGGTAAGTGTATGATCTTTGCCAATGGAACCAATTATCCAAAGTTATATTTCGCACTGAAATGAGTATCATACTATAATAACCAATACGCTTTATTTGCGTCAGTTTAAATAACAAACTCTTCTACACTTACTCTTATAACAAGGCCTTTTTCTGGGACTTTTTGAAGGCCTCATCTTGGCTTTAAGGTTCTTCGGAAAGATGCAATGTTGATTGGGGTTTCCAAGACCTCCTGACAAAGATCCTTGAAATGGATTTTAGCTGCGGAAACTGAAGGTGGTATAGTTTCTTTTCTGTCCAATTTGCGTTTAGAAGAAAATTTGGTCTTGCTCAGTGTTTCGTTGTAATTCGAGGAATGAGTTGGGCACTGTGCAGATCGTATAATTCATTCCATACTTAGAATATAATTCATCACTATTTTCAAATAGATCTCAACTATCAATTTCTAATTTCTTTTTTTTTCATTCGTAATATCCATTATATTGTTTGTAGCCGATGGTACCAAGATGAAACTTGATATAGTTATTCTGATCGGCAACAATAAAGCTACCGGTAAAAAGGTCTACGAACAGTCGCATGATTTCGTGAAGGCATTGCTGCAAACGTTCTTCATCTCCAAAAACTACGTTCATTTGCTTGTCATTGAGGCGTCCGGAAATATGGTCCAACTAATTCCAGAATTTGGAGCCGAAGACAAGTTAGAGAAAGCTTACGTTGACGCGTATACTAAGCAAATAGACAAGGATTTGCATTACAAGGATAACGCAGAGCCTAATTTTGACGCTACCACGCAAAGTCTGGCTATGCTGTTACTGCAACGCTTTCTGTCAAGGGAAACGGACGTGACGAAATTGTTCTTCATTATTGGTGAGTGTTACCATTTTCGTTCAAAATAAAACCTGGTAAATTGAAGAGCGTTTGGTCAGGAATTCGTCATGAAGCAGCATTTAACTATAGCGAAATCTTTTTCCTATGACATTATCTGCATTTTCTAACCCATACCAAATAACAACAAGGCAAGCATCAAGACAACTTTGATATGAATCGTTTTTCACTCTAAAACTTGATTTCGAAGCAGATTTTTCAGGGAAAATGTGGCCCCTAAAGCCAGCGTATTTTAGGGATTTTTTATAAGACTTGATAGCTGCGGCAATGAGTTCTAACTGTCAGTTAGCCTGCACACTGTTTTCATTAAGAAGTACATGTTCCATTTTGGGTAACGATGTACCGGTATATTTTTTGCAGGTGATATCGGTACCCCGGTAGAACCGTCGTGGCGATCGCTGATGATCGAACTGTGGACGAAATACATATCCGTCTACATGTTTCCGATATACATCCCGTTTGGCAAAACGAATAACGCGGCTTTCTTCAAAACCCTAGGAGTTAAGACGACTTTAAGTGCTGGTTCACCGGACGCTATCATTTCTAACATCAAATCGAGCGTCACAACTTACAAATCTCGTAATATATCATATCGCTTTGAAACGAAATCCATTGTCGTTTACGTTTAAACGCGGAGTCGATTCATATCTAATACATGTCTCTGTTTCAGAACCGTATCCGAAATCCCCCAAATATTTCATCGATTCGAGATATTTCGTGATGCAAAGTAAGTGGGCCTGCGATTTATCGTTTATTTAGAAAGCCGATGCCTTAGACTGATATAACTGATGGGATACGTTGATATCTGAAATTTATTTCATCTGTTTCTCTGTTTTCAGTCCAACCATTCAAAAATTCAGGTAACAAATTCTGGTAAAGCTTCACAGTTATGGATTAAGTCTAACCCCGGTATCGAAAATATTTTGAAATCAACGTTGATATTCGATAGTTCCTGTCCTTAACTTTGATTTGAAATCGCCTTGTCTATGTATTAATACGATGATCTGTCCGTATCATTAAAATAAGCAGCATTATTTTGACTGAGTCTTCATTTAGGTATAATTACTGGAGATCGAATGAGTCTACCATCGGAGTATACAACCGCCAAAACGATAACGAAAGGAGGTGCGGGAGGAAGCAATGGTGCTCAAGTTGACGTGTCAAAGAAAGGTATGTAGAAATACCATTTCATTATGTATCTCATCCTCCCCCGACAGGGAGACTGCCACGAGACTACCACGGTACGAAACCCTGCCACACTAGACCGAGTGCGCAGCTACACGCGTTGCTTAGATGACGTCATTGTCAGCCAACCCATTTATAGGCAAGTTGTGTTTATAGTTCTTCCGTGAAATTTACCTCAGCGATTATACAACGAGCAATCTGTTTGGTGCCGCAAGTGCGGCAAAGCTGCGCATGTACCTGCGCACCCGGTCTACTGTGGCACTGAGGGGTTTGTGCCGTGGCTGAGTGTAGCGATGCCATCAGGTTCGAATCCCTGCCGTGGGAGGATGTATTTATCTCAACATGGTTTTACAAGATTCCTTAAGCGGCGAATATGTAGCGGTTTTTCTCGCAACACAAACATGTCGCAAAATCGAAAAAAGCAGATCTTAGAGACACACGTTTTTTGCGGAAGGTTGCCTCACAACTATCTAATTACAATAACGCAGCCTTTTCATTACGGCAAATGCTGGCAATTGTCAGACAGGGAACCGTTGCTTTGTTTGTTTTTATGAGATAATATTTTCGCTGCGGTTTCTCACCGTATGATTGCTTTGCCAGCGATTCTACCCGTAGGCCAAATATGTTGAATTCACGAGCGTTTTTATCGTGGCTAGAAGACGTTCTTGAAAACTAGGCTTTTATCCGTCGTCATATTACAATGATCCTAAACATGCATAGGACATATCTATAATGTCCTATCTATATTAATATAATCTATTATAATATATAATATCTATAATGGCACAATCCATTTACAGTGAAAGAACGCTACGATTTTCTCATCGTCATTGACGGTTCATCGAACACTGGCCAGAAGAATTTCCAGGAATCGATTTCTATCATTGTGAAACTGATCAACATGTATTGGATATCGCCGAAATTCACAAATATATGGGTTTTCATCCTACAAGGAAACAGTGTATTGATTCTACCTATCGGTGCATTGGGACCGAATGACGATTCCGATCAGAATCAAATGGACTGGACGAGTGCATACCTATCGATGGTGAAAAGTGTAAAATTCCCGAATTCGAAACCGACGACGTATCTTGGCATGAAATTCATCGTCACCATTATCCAAGACGTCAATGGCTACATCTGGAGGACCGATGCACCCACCCCTCGGCCCACGATGCTTATAGGTTCCTTCAAACCTGGCTCAGGTGAACCAAAAGATAAGATAGTACAGATATTCACTATCTTGCAGCAATACGTGTATATCATAATGATACCAATCGCATCTGTACCCGCTGATAAAAGTTTTTATACATCGATTGTGCCAGCTGGAAGTTTAGCGCCCAAAACCGAAATCACTAGCATCGTCACATACGTCTCTACGATAGTTAAAAAAGCACCCAGTAAGTAAAATCTATGATAGTTTCAAGATATGTGCTATACCACTCGGGCTACGGAAACATCTTTTCCGACATTTTGCCACCATATATTTCAGTTACTGCTTACAGCCCTGATTGTAAATTAAGGTTTACGCAGATATTAAAACTATATTGAATCAATAGATAAATAAATGAATAGAAATATCAAAACTGCTCATACTAGAGCTAGTAGACTACCATTTGTAGCCCGGCAACTCCTCTAATTCAATTCACTTTGACAGTTGATTTGATTTAGTTTGAGCACATTTCTCTTCTATAATTCAATATATTCAACCAAGTGTGTCGTTTTAAGTAAAAGCGCTTTTCGACATTTATTCACTACTTTTTACTTTGTTTTTTAGAAACTCCGAAGGCTATTCCAAAGTCAGGCAGCTTGGTTTCTGGCGATCTACTACCATCTACAACCGTAACAGGTATTTCGCCTCTAGCCATTTTGGTTTTCACAATACTTAACTCCTGTGATGATTTGAAACCAATGAACATTTTCTTTATTCTTTACAGTCGATGTCAAGAAAAGCATTGGTGAGATCTTGCGTTGAACGAATTTCAGTTTAATGACACGATCTAACGATTTTTCAAAAGAAATATTTTCAATTATTCAGATACGACGGACAAAAAGGTCAAATCGGTTAATCCAAAACTTACTGTAAGGAAAGTAAAACCCAACACTCCTTCGAAGGGTTCACCGAGTAATCCAAATGGTTCTAACGACAAACCTGGTACATTATTTTCTTGAATACTATGCCGATTCGTACGATTCATCCAATGTACTCGATGATAGTGGATATTTTGCCTCGAATCGAATTCAAACTGAATAAAATGACGAATCTCATATCATACAGGAAAATCTGAGCCATCTAAGCCAGCTGGGAAATCACCAGAAAAGCCGTCGAAACCAAGCAGCCCGACAAAACCCGAAACCCCATCAAAGGGTTCACCCAGTAATCCAGGCAAACCTAGTGGATCTACCGGTACGTAATTTCTCGGATATCCTCGATAATGCGCGGATATTTTGCTCGAATCGTATTCAGCCTGATAAACTCGACGGATTTTTCTTGTAGGAAATAATCCAAAATCATCCAAGCCATCTGGGAAAACACCGAAAAAGCCATCAGAACCAGGCAGCCCGACAAAACCCAACACACCTTCGAAGGGTTCGCCCAGTAATCCAAGCAAACCTGATGGATCCCCCGGTACGCCATTTCATGAATGCTGTTCTCATACCCTGTCTAATGATTCATAAAAAATCTTCGACAATTTGTTGATATTTTGCTGGAATCGAATTCGGTCTGAACAGACGACCTATCTTTCATATAGGGACAAATCCAAAGCCGTCCACGACAGGTGGGAAAACACCGAAACAGCCATCAGAACCAAGCAGCCCGACAAAACCCAATACACCTTCGAAGGGTTCGCCCAGTAATCCAAGCAAACCTGATGGATCCCCCGGTACGCCATTTCATGAATGCTGTTCTCATAACTTGTCTAATGATTCATCAAAAATCTTCGACGATTTGTTGATATTTTGCTCGAATCGAATTCGGTTTGAACAGACGACCTATCTTTCATATAGGGACAAATCCAAAGCCGTCCAAGACAGGTGGGAAAACACCGAAACAGCCATCAGGACAAGGCAGTCCTGCCAACGAGATACCTACTGAATCTAACAAAGGTATAATAAAAACCAACGTGATGATTAGCTTGGTAAAATGAATACGATTATGGGGCTGCCCATACTTATTTCCATTTACAGACAAACGACCTCATCAGTTTTTCGTTCTGCTCGACGGATCGAAGAGAGTTCCGAAAGAAACGTTTACGAATTTCAAAACACTAGTCATCGATATGATTAACAGGTATCCGGTATTACCATACATTTCACCGAAACCGAAATACCTTGGATCACCTTTTTCCATAGTGGGGTCTTTTGTTTTACGCTCGCAGATACGAAATCAGCCCGTCTGCTACCACCATAATCATTGTGTATGTTGGAGGCTCGAATGTCAAGGTCATCAATGTCGATGGCGTGAAACCCGTGGCGCAGATGATCAAAGAAATCAACGATCTTCCACACACGGACCAAGAACCGAATATAGCAGAGCTCACTCAAGTTGTAGCCGCGGTAAGAAATTTTGATACGCCTTTCCATATCGTTTAGGACACCACCTTCCTTCGTATCCGAGATTATCTCATTCATATAAGTTCATATCCATATTTATCAAATTTATCACCCAACTTATCATCAACGATCTTTTTCTCTTAGTTGGTGTCGAAACCGAGAAGTAATGGAAACCTACTAAGTAACCTTTACCTCTTCGGCTCGTTTAGACCGAAAAGTGACGAGCCGAAATTCAAAACGCTGCTGCAAAAGTTATCGCAAATGTACTTGACGTTTACGGTACCAGCCGGTACGACACCCGATGATACGGGCTATCTTAGTCGCATAATTCCGACCAGCAAGTCCGTTCATTCTATCTCGTATAAACCGAGCATGACGCCAGTATCGATTTTCACTTCATTCATCAAGGTCGTTCGAAATCCAACATACCGTGGTAAGTGAATCCAACATTAAGTATCTTGTGGTAAGTCACACTTTGTAGATTCCTCTATATTTTACTCAAGAACATTTTGCTGCTGTTAAGTCACTACTGCCATGCCTGCCAGCGGCTGATTGAGTCACTATGTCAATCCAGATGAATGACCTCAACATATCTTTATGAACATTAAATGCATTTTTCTTCAAGAAATTTTCTTGATAGTAATTTGCCAAGTACATGGTTGCTTTGTTCCTTGATCGATTACCTTCAATTTTAGTTTTGGCAATGAAGCCGATAAATATAAAAGATTTAACGACATTCAAAACGATGTATACCCCTTCTGGTAAGTGTCAACAAAAAATTTAAGCGATAGGTAAAACTGCTGACAGGATAACTAAAGGAAGTAATTACTAATATATTTTCTTATTTCATTTTTAAAGCTATTTCAAAGGTTCTGCCATCAAGATTCACAGGTAAATCACATCAATTGAGTCAGGTCAACAGTGAATAGCTCAAAAAAGGATTGTTCTAATAAGGAGATATATAGATATATAAATAAGAATTAAATATTACTTTGGGGCAGAAAATCTGGAGAGAATAAATCAATTTGAAAATTTTGAAAGGGCCTGCTTTGATATGTTAAGTCATTTTTCTCATTTTTCCCAACAGCTCAAGAAAAACCTAAAGGTGAGTAAGCTATTTGCTACTTCAAAGTTACTGGAATTATTTTGATTTTTTGGTAGACATTTTGTCTAGCTTGTAGGAGTGTATATTCTTAAAATGATGACTAATTCTACTAATATTTTGGCTAATAGAAAGAACCAATTAGGTCAATACCAAGTGAAATATTGAGAAATATCTATTTTGTTCAAGCTTAGCCTTGGAAATTGGGAACAGTAAAACTTATCAATGATACCGTAGGGTAAATGTGTTTGCTATCGATAAACACATGTATGAATTCAAAAACCTATACAAAAACATATTTGTAGCGCATAAAGTGAAAATGGAGCTGATTTACATAATGGATACGTCGAAAGACACCAAAAAGTCCGAGTTCGATGGATATAAGTCCGGCATTATCGAAATCGTAAAACAGTACGAAATCTCGCCAGAATTCATGACGATTCATATCATATACGGCGATGGCAGCGGAATAAAATACGTGTCATTGCCAACAATGGCTAACGGTCAAAGCGGACTGACAGAAATGGTCACCACATCTCTGAAAGAGGTAACCTGCATATTTTAATGTGTGAATACAGGTGGTGAACATGTATTCGTGTATTCTTCTTGTCAATGATAAAAAGAAGTCATGGACCCACCATATATTCATTTTCCATCCGTCATGCCAATCCGTAATATCTACTGAAAATAAATATTTCCTTACCTTAGGGCCGTACCTAGCATAAGAATTTTAAGGGGGGCAGAGAAACCCGAAAAGGGCAGTTCTAAAGTCTATAATAATAATATTTGCACAAAGGGAACATTTCCAAAATTGCCAAAAAGAGCAACTGTATTTTTTTTATAAATACATACTAACAGAGCACTGTTAAATTGGTAATCAGTGGCTACTGCGAATGATTGAAAATGATTGTCTTTATTAAAGATAGTATATTCCGGTAAAGATGACCAGATGAATCTCGCACTGGCATTCACGACTCTGGCCAATGTGATGCAGCAACCGAATGGCTTTCGTCCTGGATCAAATCGTCTACTGCTATTTGCAGGGAAATTTAACATTCCCCAAGCAACTGTTCCAAAGGTGAATCAAATTGTGGTAGTTTTTTAGTAATTCTAATGAATATATATAATGAAAATGCGGACACAAAACTGGTTAACATTAAACACGTCAAATTTCAAAGTAATAATTAGCTTCAATTCTTGTATCGCTTCAGATGAAGACTACAATGCAAGACCTCGTGAAATATTTCGGGTTTATGTTCATGATGCCGAAAACTGTCCTTGAAACGCAAGTCATCGCGCCACTAAAACCTGCGAGCATGTTCATAGTGACTTCTTATTCCCCGAGTTCATTCGTGACTTTCCTTGTCAGCAAATTAACAATTTTCGTCAAAGGTACTGAAACATTTGCAACATGTCCTAGCCTTTTTCGTCGGTTTTATCTCTGGATATAACATATCAAGAGTCAAGTGTGAACTATTGAATGCTCAATTTTCAGTAAAGTATGTGTCAATTCCCGCAAACGTCGTTCAGCACTTCATGCAGATTACGCAAAGTATGTACTACTGAAGATATAATTCGTATTTCATTGAGTATCATGAGACCACGGAAGTCTTATCTGTAACTGAATTGGATTGATGAATTGATTCGTTGAACTGAACAAACCCGTTATAAGGATCACCATTGAATATTATCTATATGTAATTCATAGGCATGATGACTGTCTATGTTAAGAGCTCATTTTCAACGTCCCAATCATCCACAATCCAATCCGCAAGCTGTCCGGCTGGATATCAGAAGGTTGGCAGTGGACAATGCTTCAAACAGGGTGCAGGTAGGGAGATCTTTATTTGTTGAACGATTACGATCTCATGGGTTATTCTAGGGGTGGACACTCCTTGTCGGTGACCAAGACCCAAATTTTTAGATATGAATTTGAGAAGATTATTTGAACTTCAACAAGATTATCTACTTAGTGAAAATCTGCATACCTTTCACCGACACAACCGCTTAAAGGTGAAAAGCATGGTAGCCTTTTGGCCTATACAGGCTAATTACTTAAAATGTGCTAGGCTTATGCTAGCGTGTGGTAAAGACTTTCGCTTTGTCCTTTCAGCGCGTACATGTGCTAGTGGACTAGAGTCATACAAGGAAGAGGTTGGTAATGCAGTATTGCTTATCTGCTATCCCAAAGGTTACTCTTTAGCCAGCGTCAAGCAACAGGCCATGCAGATGAGGGCTGGGATGGTACAAAGCTCAAGTGGGATGGCGATGAGTAGTTTTAGTTATAGTGGTGGTAGCAGTCAGATGATGTCATCGGGGAGTGGACAAATGATGTCATCCGGCAGTGGACAAATGATGTCATCCGGCAGTGGACAAATGATGTCATCGGGCAGTGGAAAAATGATGTCTCTGGGGAGTGGTCAGATGTCCAGTAGCTCAGGTGGAAAGGGCTGCCATGGTGGATGTGGCAAATAAGCTTTTTAAATCATCTCTTCTAATCTCGAATCGGGACCTTTGAAGTCTCGTTTCCTATATATCTATACATGCCTAGCATCCTATATATCTTATACATCTTATTATCTATGTTCCCGCTTTTTCACCGGTGCAAATCATATCAACAACTCGCAATAAACGGTTGTCGATAAGTCTCAACCAAAAGTGTTGCTTATTTCAGATAGTTTTATTACTTGCCTGCCTGTTTCACCCTTTCAAAGACTGGCAGTTCAATCATTTCTCAGAAGCAAGCTACATGTATTTGGGAAAGCGCATCTTTAGTTAGATTTTGTTCTGGATACCTAGACAGTTTCTCGCGTCAATCGCCGTTAAACGATCCCGCGACTGACGATAAAACTTGCTCGCTAGGCCAGAAAAATGCAGACACTTCTCTGTTAAACACGGCGTTGAAAAATGCTAAACAACGGATCATAGTGTTTATGCTCGTCTCGAATTGAGAATCATAAATAAGAAAAGTAAACAGTTGCATACGATTCGAAGCCGGCAGAATGATACTGCCGGTGTTTTGCACATTACCAGTGAAGTCAGTAGTGAAAGCTGAATGATATAGTACAAAAAACAGGAAGATGATACATGAAAAAATATTTCAGATCCCCACTGGATTAACTGAACAAGAATACTAACTTATTGACGCCTTCAAAACAATCCATATACGGCTTTGATTTTGTCTACAATACATGATATGATATACATTAGGCCTACGTGATATTAAGGGTCGATGAAATTATTTTGGATTCGCATATGCAAGTAATTGAATTGAATTGACCGGCAACCAGTCTAGCTCCGATGTATTGATGACGTAGTGCACTTGAATCACACAGAATCCTTTACACACGCGGGGTCTCATCGTATAAAACCGTTATTGTAACGATTTTGTAGGCGTCAAAGAACATAAACTGCAAATAAGAAAATTGTCGAAAATTTAATTCAAAGGGACAGATTTGTTACCAAGCCAGCATGCTCAAAAATAGCATATACCAGGTGCCAGTTGCACAGTTACAGTTTAGGCTTAAGCAAGAATTCTACTTCTTTTTGGTTTAAGCCAATCTTACAACTTAAAGTTAGACTAGTCTTTAGATACACTTTTGGACTGATGTCGCGCCTCAACATCTGAGCACTGATGATGCAAGAGAGAAGGAACAGTTTTAAAACGACCTTAGGCCAAGTTTTTGGTAGAGATTTCTTTGTGAAATAAAAAGCGTTTCAATGCGTATCGCGATCCCCAATCAAACTCAAATGACAGTGACTCGGAAACCACACCGACGTAAGTCGAATCGTAGGATAAGTAATTTTGAAAAGGCCGTCCTTCCGTTTTGAACTCATTTAGACGGCAACTGGCCATAAACAAAACATAGCAAAAAATAACAAATCAGTTAACGATAATTAAGATGATATGTAAAAGTATGTAATCGATACGCAAGCTGATGCTCTTCAGAAAAATAAACATCGATAAACACCCTATTCTGACAGTCTTTCAGAAATCGATACCTGAGTCGTAGCAAAAAGTGGTACCCTCATTTTGTTTGTTTTTTTTGGAAATTTCACCTCCGTATTGTATTCTAGCTTTAACAGTTAACTGCTCTAGATATCAAGCCAATGCTGATAAATTGTCTATGATGAAATATGCATCGACTATAGAAACCGAAATACGAATGCGAATGCATTTGCTGAACAATGTTAGCTAGTACGAATTAACCAAACTGGTGCCCCTGTTTCTGGACATGATGAATAGGCTTCGCACGATCCGAAGAGAGTAAATAAAAATCTGCAACAACACAAAAATATTATGGTTTCTTATGCAGAAGAGGAAATTATTTTAGTGCTAAATGCATTTGTCTACATTGGCGTTTTGATAAACTCCCAACTCAGGCAAGCCATCATTTTTTAATATCATGTATATTCTGTGCTATCTTTTAAAATTGTTTGCTTTTTCTATTCAATCATTACGGTTATTGCGTCAGGCTAAACGTTCATACATGTGCCAGGTCATTCATTTTTCTCAGGTGTCAAACCGCATCAGGCTAGACTATGTATGTCGCATTTCCTAAAACGACCTGATCATTATGTCTCTTTTTTTAAAAGGAAATTATCTTCACTCGATCATCATTTCCCATATAACCGAATAACATCATCACGCGATGTGCCAAGGCCAAACACTGACGGGCATGATAGTATTCGTTGAATTAATTATATATATATATAAATATATACATATATATATAATTATATATATATATATACATGAATTATACAATTTGCCACGACTGAAACAAGTAAAAAAAATAGATATGTTTTTATGTTACGGTATGATTGCTGTAACAGCCGTCAGGCTCTCACTACATCCTTTAAAAGTTCATCAAAATAATATGTAAAGATGATATACGTAATTATGTTCTATCAAACTAAATCAATCGATCAAACCATCAATTGGACATTGTACTATACAGCATATTGATTCTATGAATGATCATATCTTAGAGAACAGTTCGGAGATTATCATTTATTCCTACCACGATGGTGCTCATTACGGTATTTTGGATCCCACTCGACATAATTATGTAGTCGTGCAACAGTTATCTCGATTATTCACCTCTATTACTACATCTGAGTTTCATTTACTCTTGATGCGAAAATATGGGCCATACTAGTGGAAAATTCTTACGCCGATGAAGAACAAGCGACTGGCGTAGTCTGCAAATAATCCATTACCTAATGATCTAAAATTCTGCTTTTCCACGAAATGGGTTTATAGAGGAGGTTATTTGTAATCGTCACTACGCGATGATTCTCTAAAAGTGTCTCCCACTAAATGCCAAGTTTTACCACTTTTTTAAAGGTTTTTTTGCCATTCGAACCCTTTGTTTCGAAATCGAAGACACAGATTCTTACGGAAGCTCCTAGGTGACATACGAGATATTTTTCCACAATTTCGACTTATTATGTCGAATTTCTACTTATTATCTCGAAATTCGACAAAATAAGTCGAATTCTGAATTTCGAGTTAACTATGTCGAAATTCGACTTATTTTTATGTCGAATTCGAGCTTCCGTAGATTCTTGTATTTAATTGTTGTACGCACCACAAAAACATAACATGTATGTGAGTTACACTTATAAGTTGCGGTTGAAATTTACATCTTATAGAAAAATCTGGGGGGAAACAAGGTATGTGCTAGGTCTATACCGGGTAATCAAATGCACTAGACGGGCAGCGAAGGCAATACGCATTATACACAGCGTATATATAGATATATCCCAAGGTTTCGTGTATTTTGGAATATGAATAGTTTTCGTCTATTCTATATCTCATCTATTCGTGTTTTGTCCACTTCAATAACTATTTATCGAGTTCAAAATGTTGAGATTTCAGTACGCGAGCCACGTTTACAAGTTCTTGAGACACAATAATCAGTGCGAAGTATAAGTAACGAGTTGAGTTGAAGAGTTGCAAAAATACTAACTTGAAAGTTTATTGACGCCTCAAGAAAAACCACACATATATGTTGCTTTATATTGTCGGCAATGATTGACATAATATAAATCATATAATGCTAAGGATCAATAAACTTATAGTGGATTTGATTGAGTACATCGATAATTGAATTGAATTTACCGGCAACCAGTCTAGCCCCGATATAGATGACGTAGTAGACACATCCTCTCAAAAACAATCATTAAAATTGATCAAAAATGAAACTAGAGTCATGAAGTATATCTAATTACAAAATTAACGCCAAAATTCACAACTGCAGTTGTTATTTTCAAAAACCAATATCGATGACGTAGTGCATATCGACCTCCCCTTAATGCATCCTATAGGTATCAATGATTATAAACATTGTAACTGTTTTTACAGCGCCAAAAATTCAAAGGTTATTGGCGCTGATACGCCTTTGCCATTTCATAAGCAATCATTTGATATCCACTTAAAATTGATTTGCGGGATTTCGCTCTTATTGATTTGTTATCCTTTTAACGAACAGGGAAATTGAATTTTGAAAGATGAACCACGAAGCCAACTCATACATTCGAGGTTCATACCACGCCTCCCTGTTGCCCTGAACCGTCTGTGTTTCTTCGCCGTGTTGTATCGAGTTTTTGTATCGGAGTTTTTCCTTGATTTAGTGCCCCCGTGTAAGAAAATAAAGATAGACCCGTGAAGCTGAGCGCCGCAAGTCAGCTATATATAAACGTATAAATCTGTTCGATTCAGAAGTTCTAACTGGCGGCCCCAGTGCTGCCATTGCTGCGGAGGCAGAAAGTGCAAATCTGTTGCATCGTAAAATGTATGGCGGTAGTAATTATATCATTAGTTCTGAAACCGTCGCTACAAGTGCATAATAACCTCCATAAATTCGATGAAACTTGTCGTTTTTG
Organism: Tubulanus polymorphus; assembly: GCF_964204645.1. Lineage (NCBI taxonomy): Eukaryota > Metazoa > Nemertea > Palaeonemertea > Tubulaniformes > Tubulanidae > Tubulanus > Tubulanus polymorphus. Next base: position 8,771,063 of record NC_134029.1, on the reverse strand, counting down.
TCGTTGCGTGATGGGCGCAATGTAGTTTATAATTAGTGGCGACCTATTTTGCGATGAAATTAACACTTTAATGCACACTCTTCGGTCGGTACGCGAGATACAACTGAAAAACGATCTTTGGGAAAGTTTTGCGGCATGCCTTTATATTAACCAACACACCGCCAACATGTAACAACGAGTCTCCGGGTCCAGAACTGCACGAAACACCGACTTCTCTGAAACAACGACTGGACTATATATTTGTTTAGGAAATCAGTATATACATATAGATAAATATGGAAGTCGACGAGGCGTTGACCAGGTTGGGGAGATATAGCCGTTGGCAAATGCTATCTTATGCCCTGTTAAGTATTTGTGCCTATGTACCGGGATGTTGGCACATGCTCTCCATTGTTTTTATCGGTAAGTCCTATATTTTCTTTATATCTATACTATACCACTATATATGTAGATAAAATGATATCATTCATGCTTGACTTAATCTGAAATTAATTTTACCTCATCTTAGATATGAGATATATATATATTTTTTAAAAGGAAACTATGTTTGTAATAGATAATTAATTGTCCAATGAATCTTTTACACTAAGCCCAATTCGAATTGTCTTGACATCTTAGTCAATTGTGCAATGTAAAAGAGCAATCATTTTCCAAAAGCAATCATTTTCCAAAGCTCAGAGAAGTTGTTATTGCTATTATATGTAAATTGTGCACACCTTAAAAGCCTTCCTTAATCTTTTCAATTGCTGCTTGATTTTTATACACTATGCCAAGATCATCGTGGAGTTTACGTAAAATAAGTGCGTACACGCACATTTCGATGTTTATTTGAATCTTTTTGCAATATTTGAACGGGCTCGGGGTCTAGGCGATGGTTTACTGGTTTCCTGCGTGTTTGTTTGTCTTTGATTAATGATGGTTAGCATTCATTCATTGTTTGTTAACTCCACCACAGTCGGAAACTCTCTGCGACTACCAGTTTAACGGTGACATTGATTTAAGCTCAATAGTCAAATACATCATGTATTCGAATTATCCCATTGACCTGTTATGAGTATATCTCTTATGGTCTTTATATGAATATATAGCGATTTGCCCCCGTTAATTTTTTGTTTGCATTGAGTCGATTATGCGGTAGTCATTGTTCTAATCCCACGGTCGGTAACTGGGAATTGCAACCGCTAAGCACTACGCGGACATTTTTAGGAAGTTTCCAAGGCGCACTCGCCAGAACCAAGATTCGAGATGCTTATCATTAAGAGAAACCCGAAACATCATTTCAAACAACTGGATCATGTTCCACATTTGTTGAGATTAGTTTTTTTCAATGTTTTAACTCGGAATCAAATCTCAACTTACAACTGTGGAACTGGGTCATGTTATTGTCTTTTTCTTACGTTTCGGGTGGAATCCTTCGCCACCCATCTGCAGAGTTTATTCGAAAAAGAAAATAAGAAAAAACATTAACAGTTGTTTAAATTGATATTGTGGGTTCCTCTTAATGATATTCATCGAGACTGGAAATTGTATCGCCCAAGGCGCTCATTCAAACCCATGAATCTACCACATACGTATTCTATACACATGTACACACGTACTATTTAACTGACATATAACTGTAATTAATGGATGTTGTGTGATTACTTAAATACATAATGGATACAATTGTGCATTTCTGTTAATTACGGTGATAATTAAAAAATCCTAAGAAATACCGCTCTAACCCGTGGCAGAGCTCGATATATTGTTTAGCCATCATTTTTCTAAGTAACCCGTGGGAAAATGCAATCATTATATAATCGGAAATGGACGTCACTTGATATTTGAACGTCCAGGATATACATGTAAAATTTAAGCTGACCGCACTTCGGTTTAGCTAGATCCAGTCAGTATAAGCTACATATTAATTTTCCTGAAAATACTGTGTCCAAATTATGCAGATTACCGAAAGCAACTTTTGAATCCCCATAATGTACTGAAGCAATGACTTATCATTATTATCACCATTGATATTACCATCAGATTTATGTTATGCGTATTGTAATTATACATATTTGTCTTACGATACATTTGTTTACTATACTATTTTCGAAGTTACTATGAAATGATATGAAATGAATCTATTTCAAAGAGCCCGATATGCGTGGGCATCTTTTTGAGTTGTTAGGTTGATTTTCGAGCCACTTCCCGGCCAGAAAATTGTTTGCTGGCCGCAATGCGCTTACGCTAACGGGTCAATGGTGTAGTGTTCCGTTTACATTCAATCCATAAACGTATCAAAATGTATTTGCTTTCTACATTAATGTCAATTAGCATATATTCGTCCGCTGTGTCATATTATACGAGTGTAGCGATAAAAAGTAATTTGTTATACTTTCATCGTCGTTTTCATTCTTAACTGAGTTCCGATCCATTTTTAGGTTTTTTTCTTCTCGCAAATTGCTAGAATGCGTATAACCAATCGAGTATAGGTCTTTCCCAACGGCTGGAGATGTGCGCGATAAGTTAATTTAAGAGAATTCTGCAAGATTGACCATGAAAACTAGGAAGTATACTACTCCTGTTCTGAAAGACCTCCATTTTAGCTCCCGATTGCTGTTAGAGCTGAATTTAATGTTCTTGAACCCGTATATAGATGTCTTAATATACACTGCGGCGAATAAGTTAAAGTCATTTCTTAATGTTTACGTACCTACACGATCCCTTCGCTCTAGTCAATCAAAGCAACTAGTCAAGCAAATATCAAACCGTAGTTTTGGTGAGAGGGCCTTCAGATTGCCGGTCAAAGTCTTTGGATTGCAATTCTTGATCAACTTAAATCTAGTGTTACACTCGAGTGTTTAAATCAAATCAACATATCTTTTAGAACGCACCTATTTCATGTGATCTCATTATAAATTGTGCTTTTTTATAAACTATTTCAATATTTCTGTGTTATTTTGTTAATTTGAATTAATAAAAAAAATTCTTAGAATCTTATAGTTTTTCTTTTAATTCGCAGGTGGAATGCCAGATTATAATTGCAATGTTTCATCGGGGACTATCTTACCGAAGAAGAAGAATCTAGAGGATGAACTGATAACGGACCCGTGTAGAGAGTACGTTGACCTAGCCGTCGACAACACCACGGAAACGTGTAGCAATGGCTACAATTTCAGCGGGGATTTCGAGTTGACTATAGTCGACGATGTGCGTAATCTAGCAATTTTTATATCAATTCTGGGGGTTGTGATGTAATTTGCTTGCATCAGGCTTGTATCTATTTTCTAAGAAAGTGTCTAATTCCTTCGAAAATGATTGGTTGCTGACGAAGCTGCTGTAAGCCACGCTCGCACGATATTTAGAACGGTCTAAATTTGACCCGTTCCAATTTGGAACGTACCAAGCGTTCGCACTAGCGAAACGTCCGAAAATATTCATGGGGACATCTTGCAGGGCCAGTGATAACTATCTGAAGCCAATTCAGAAACGCGTGTGTGAACGCGCTCTCTGATTTGGCCCGTTCAAAGTTTGGCATGTTTTAGGTACGAACCCATTTAGGACATTCTTTAGGGATAGTGTGAACGTGCCTTACATGTCTAACCGATCCATTTTTTGTTACCTTGTAAAATCGTCGAAACTGTTTGTTTCAATTCAGTGAAACCATTAGATTACAGTCCTTTTTGCTTTATATCTGAATTGATTTTCAAAATCATGCGTGAAAGTTTGAACAAAAATGAGAATACGAACAAATGAAACCAGTCAACCTCACAAATGCTATTGAAGATTTTAAAGAAGAAAATTTATTTCTAAGATTAAGTCTGTCAGACAAGAAGGGAATGAAATCTAGATAGATTATATGTATAGTAGTAGCTGATTTATGGAACCCAATCTCCACCTATTTTCACTACATAATTCGAAAATCCATTGCATTGAAATAAACTTACAGTTTAAAACAATGCGAATCTAAGACGAGATATCTACTTTAACGCCACGTACTTAATTCCCACGATTTCGTTTAAGCAACGAACATCTTTTCGTTCAACCCCCAGGGCATACAATTGGTGAAAATTCTGTCGGCCTTATCGTGAACATGAATTCATGACGAGCGCGTGTTTTATAGGATGCGCATCCCTTGTTATAACCACGAAAATCCATTCTGGATATAGAGGGAAAAATTGTGAAACTCTATGCAGCATTTAAAAAAAAACTTAACAGAATAGTGTTAGCTTACGATGCAACTTTCCACTGTTCTGAGTTTAGAAGATAAAGCTTACCACATGCCTACTTGTCAAGGTTGTTTCGACTCTCAGCAGTGATGCCACGTTAATACAAGCGTGATTTTTCTTTTTACTTTTCTTCAACCGTTGTAACACCTCTTATCTAGGTATATGCATAGGTTAAATAGCTATACATATCTGAGCATCATCGGCCAACATTTTTCTTCACAATCGGTGCACCCCACTCATGAAAATGCCACCGATTTACGAATTAGATCAGTAATTAGTAACTGGATGTGTGTATAGGTATTTATTATTTTGACCAACTGTGTAAATAAATCCCCGATATAACCAACGAGTGGTGGGAATAATTATTGTAAGGTTTCAACTTACTGATCTCAAATATTTTTCCACGTGTTCGCCTCGTGAGTGATGCAATATGTTTATCGGTGAACATTTGTTCGCGAAATTAGATGCTCAATTTACATTTCACAACGGCGGTAGTAACGCTAAAAGAAAAACTAACGATTATGATTTAATCGGAATTTGGCTAATCCTTCCTTGACTGATTAACCTATTCATCGTTTAATTAAATATGAAATTGATCAATTGTGGGATCAGCACGACGGATGGCGAAACACTGGGTCATTCGTAGTGAAATTCAGTTCATTTTCAATGAGACCTGATTCTTAGGGGTCCAAATGCAAAAATTACCAAACAAGTCATCGGATAGATATATAGATATATTATTGCCTTTCTCACTAGCGTATGGTATAGATTGCAGCAGAGAAAAGTCGATTCTAATTATCTAAAAAACTAAGAACTCTCTTTTAAAATGCATTTGATAACAATGGCACTATGTGGGCGTGAACATTAACCAAAATGAAGTCAAAATATTTTGCAGTATATGCTGGTTTGCGAGCAAGAATATTTGGTGGAGTTATCACAGACTATTTTCGTGGTAGGCGTCATGTTCGGAGCAATAGCGTGCACGTCCTTAGCCGATATGTATGGTCGAAAATGGGTTCACCTCGCCTGCCAGTGGATCCTCGTGGTAGTAGGCGTAGTGACGGCGTTCGCTCACAACTACGAATTTTTTCTGTTCCTGCGATTTTTAACCGGAGCTCTTCAACAGGTGAGAATCCGACACAAGCGCATCTTCGCAATTTCCAATTTCGATTAAACCGTGTGTTTAACCACCTAAGACTAATATTTCCTCATTCCAAAATGAAGCACTGTCTAAACATCGTCAATGATGAAATATTACCGCATTTACGCGTTGTAATTTTGATCTTTCTTACAGGGAATCATTTTGGCAGCGTTCGTCCAAGGTTGTGAAATATTCGCAGCCGATCAAAGAACATTTGCCGGACTGGGAGTGAACATCGTCTGGGCAATAGCTATGATGGTGCTAGCTGGGTTAGCGTACGCTTTGAGGAACTGGCGCTATTTTCAACTGGCTATAACATTGCCTGGCATTTGGTCAATCGCTGGAATATGGTACGGTCAGACTATATGCGATATAATGACGTAACTTCGTAATGACCAACGTAAATGGGCCTGGTTGAATAAATTCCGGTCAGTTTCGTTAGGCGCATTCATCCTCGAGACCCATGCGAGCTTTTGTTTGTTTGCGTAATTTTCACGTTGAAACACGCTCCAACCTACCAGCCTTTAGCCAAAATTAGATTTTGTCATCAATTCTTGTGAATCATGTTTCGGTCATTGCTCAAAGCTGATGCACAGCTGATTTCTTTATCATTTTTACAACACATTGTTTCCGATGAACCATAATGCGTCCAATATTCGATTTTTCAACCTTGGAGTAATTCTTTACTTAAACGTTAATCTATGAGTGAGTGAAAAAACGAAGCAAAATATCTGGGGCCGGTTTTAAAGACTGATATCAACTTCAACCCCGAGTTAACTCAATGGAAAATGAATGGGATACTCACACGCACCAGATGGCATAACAATACACTCAGTTATATTATGCCTACTGAAAATTAGTTTTTGAACTCGACTTTCAGGCTTCCAAATGGAAATATCGCCAAACAAGTCATCAAATAGATATAAGATGTTACCAATGAGTGTATGGTATAGTTTTACTGTAAATTAATTTACTGATGAGAAGAGTTGATTCAAACTTAATTGAAATGAAGAAGAAATAGAAGCGCGGTAACCGAGTAACCACTAGCGAACCTGGCGGATCCTCGCTTGCCAAACGTAGAATTATCGACTGCCACATTTGTTTCTTTTTGATAGCGTTGCGGGTACCCCATTGTGTTAGCCCCGCGATAAAGTTAATACCAGTCTATAAAACTGGCCCCTGGACTTTTACATGAAAAGCGCTTTGCTTGTAGTCTGTAGAGTAGATGATTTATACATTGATACGTCACTCGCATGTATGCACACGCTCACAGAGACGGGCGTACAACGAAATAGAAAGAAATGATATGAAATGAAACGTATACATAAACAACCGAAGAATTGTGCCGTTATCGCGTGAAAATTCAGTGTCTAAACTCGATTCCAGGTTCTTCCCCGAGTCGATACCGTGGTTAGTGGCCAACGGAAAGATCGACCGAGCCGAAGACATCATCAAAAAAGCGGCGAAAATGAACGGAGTCGAGAAGAACTACCCGAAGAACATATTCCCGCGTCACGAGAGAGAGGAAAAATCGGAGCCGAACGACGAAGCTCAAACGGAGACTGCTGCCAAGAAATCGAAGTTTCAGTCGATGAGGGAAAAGTTGTGCGGAAAAGACGACGGCGAAATTAAAAAGGAAAACATTTTTACTGTTTTGAAACACGCAAAACTTAGAGTCTATGTATTCGTTATGTGCAGCCTATGGTAATTACTAACAAAAAGTCCGAAATTCTCTCAAAAAAATGTTCCATTTATTACTAGAATATTTTTGCTTATTACGGTTGGTTAAAAATAAGATAATAAACATCATTTTAGCTACAGGCAAGATTTAAGAAATTACAAATCTATCACGCTTTGCATAAACCAATCGTTAAGTTGCAAGGTTTGCCAAAATTCCCAGAAAAACCACTGGAGTTTAGTTTCGAGGTTTTACACATCACGATTTTTTTTCTTTTTTTTAGGTTTGTAAATAGTTTGGTATACTTTGGTCTCTCGTTGAGTACGTCTGCATTGGCCGGTGATAGATACCTCAATTTTTTCCTCAGCGGGGCCGTTGAATTGCCGGCGTATATTCAGTGTCTCATTGTTCTAGGAAGGTGAATACTCATTTGAAATTCACGCACGTCACAATTTTTAACGTCGATCCACGGTGGCGTCCTGGGGAAAGTAAAAAAAGTGATTTTGAATTAGAAAATTACATTTAACTGTGAAATCTAGCTTAGCAACTAGTTTTCTCAGTTCAAAGTAATTATCTAGGTTTTATTCGAGAATTGAGAAAATGGTTTATTTCGAATCAATAAATCGGAATAAACCTATCTGGGTTTTTGATATGTCCCCAAGACGCTTCGGTATCGTTCAATATAACTATCTACCAATTAGAAAGCTCGTGTCGTTGGTTGACAATAAATTTATCACTCATCAATTCAAAGTCGATATCTTCTGGAAAGTCTAATACTGTATTGATGAATAGATATCACCAAGTGCGAAACTTACTTCCATTTTCAACCGCTCCTTCGGACCTTTTTTATTACTTGTAGTACGTATTTTTTCACGAAAAAGGTGAGAGGGCGAAGGGGATAAGAATAAAATATCTTAAGAAATTTTATAATAGCTTATTAAAATGGAAAGGAACAGGGACTAAAGATACCTCGGAAGGACTACTGAAAAGAATTAAAAGGAGTGAAAATTGTGACGAATTTGATTCAAATAATGGGAGAAATTTTAAAAAAACTAACTGTTTTGCAAAATCACGAGATTGAAAAATAAGATGAACATGACATTTGCTAGTAGATTGAAAATAAAGACGGACGTTAAAAAAAATTTTTGTTTTGGAAAAATTGCGATGAAAGCAGGAAGGAAGATTTAAAAGAGTCAATTTGATGACTTTTGCGGAATTCCGGGAGACGGATCCGTACTCCAAGTAATTAGAATAGGCCTTAAGCAAAATCTCACAGTGTCGACCTTTGAACAAATATCATGAGCTTTTTAAACAAATATTCTATGAGTAGTGTGGTGTTTGAACATCGAAAAGAATGATTGAAATAAGAAACGCTTTCACTGAAGTGAGCTACATTTTAATCAATCAAATGTTTTAAGTTATTTTCTAAGGACTGACTGTTAAGCTAAAATGCTATTATCATTATGCTATGCAGATATGGTCGGCGTGTACCGTTGTGTGTTTATCACGCGATCGCGGGTATTGGACTGATGGTTACGTTAGCTATACCAAAAACAACTGGTACGTAGAAATATCAATAATGCATGCAATAACCAAGAACGTAGCCTAAATCCCAGCGCACACGGCACCGAAAAAAAAGGTAATTTCCTCGTGAAAAAAGTTTTTTTGTAATTCCGTGTGTGGCGGGCTATATAAGCTTAGCGGTTTACGCTATGATCGAAAACAAGGATGATCGAGGTGAACGTAGATTTTTCTTCAGAATAAACGTATAATATACTAAGCTGCATCGTTTAGGAGTTAGCTTTGTTCAAAGATTTCGCGATTCAAAGAAACATATTTCGCTGAAAAACGTATTTCATCGAGAATTGAGTTTATTAATTTTCTATTTTCTCATCTTATGTGAAGTGCAAAGATTATTTTGTAGATAGTGCGCTATATCAAGAAAATGAATTAAATTAGTATAATAATAATTATTATTCTTAGATACCGAGTCTAAATCGTCTCAGTATTGTTGATTCTAAAATATTAATACATATATATACACATCTATGGGATTTTTCAGCCGCTGGTGACAGCCTGAATTGGTTGAGCATCATATTCACGATGATCGGCAAATTCGGAATCACTTGCTCGTTCGGGACGATATTTTTGTACGCAGGCGAAATATTCCCGACTAACGTCAGAAATACGGGAATGGGCATGTGTTCTGTTGCAGCCCGTATCGGTGGTATGCTGGCGCCCTTTTCTACTTTACTGGTAAGTGCGGTCCGATTAACACCTCGTGGAGAACGTGTACCGCCAGTTATCCCACCAGATGCTGATACCTAAACACTGGACATGCGTATACTCGATATCTTATCTTATCCGTAAAAACTGTTAGAATAATGTTTATATACATTGCACTACGACATGTGCACTACGTCACCAATACTGACATTTCAAAATAACAAATTAATTGTGAATTTTGGCATTTTTATCAATCAAATTTTGATGTCTTTTTGACGATTAATTTTTGAGAAGATGTGCGCTATACGTCATCAGTATATCGCGGCTAGACAGGTTGCCGGTCAATTCAATACAAATATCGGTATCGTATTTAAATTCAAATCAACTTACGCATTTTCAGGCTCGGAAGATACCCTGGTTACCGGGCGTCATCTTCGGTGTGTTGTCGATCATAGTCGGCGGGCTGACGCTGCTTTTGCCGGAAACATTAGGACAGCCGCTTCCTCAAACGATCGACGACATGAAACAGTGGAACCGAAAACGCAGGAAATCCAGTCACATCATCACACCCATAGAGGACTTCCAAACGCAATCAAACGACACGAAGCTTTAATTCATATTCAATGTCAGTCGCCTAGAAATATCGTCGGTGCTCATTTCTAAAATGGCCACACAGGTCCGACGTCCATTCAACGAAAAATGTCGAGTCTATATACCTCATGTAAATATGAAAGGGTGTAGCGTGTAGACATTGAGAATTTGATTGATTTGTTTTTCTGATTAAGTCGATTCAGGTGAACACACGTGGGGGGATTTCATTTTAGAAAGCACGAGAAAGGATATGATTGGAGACTTATGTATCTAAAATATGCATCCCACGTTCGAACATGTCAGTCCTTGATAATGCACGTGGGCGCTAGTGGTCGATTACAATGTTGGTGGGGACTCCCTATTTTCTTAATACGGGAGATGGAAATATATATACTGTATAAAGATAAGTACAAACAAAGAAAGCAAACGCGATGTGAAGAAATGTATCATATAAGAATATTAATCGAAAATTGTTTTTACGTGTAGCATTTAACGTCATCATTACTAATACATATAATATTATAAGTGTTTTATACTTAACCAGATACGCGAGCAATTCGTTTAAAGCAAAAGTCATTTTGTTTTTCATTGTAGCTTTTATAACAATTAACACGTTTATCCAGTTTGCGGTTCACTAAACCTCACTAACCATGGACGTATCATAGGCTCTATAACGTCCATGCTCTAACTGGCCCTCGTGGTCTATTTTTTACGTTTGTATCAATCCATCGATGTATGTATTAGTATATAAAGTAGTACACATATTAATAAAAATGAAGTAAAGCTAGTGTGAGTGGTTAGTGTCGTGTATTCTTGAGTCAATCGAGAGGGGTAGGATCGCATCTTTGAAGGTGGAAGTCGTTCGGACAGGGACTGGGACTGGGACTTGGACTGAAACACGAGAGGGATTGCAGCAGGGGAAGGGGTAGGGACTGCGACTGCGCCTGGGTCTGGAACAGGGACAGGGACATTGACAGGAGAGGGACTGGAACTGGAACTGGGGCAGGGACTGGGACTGGGACTGAGACAGGGATATTGAGATATATTCTAATGGATTTCTCTTCAAGTCACGCTTGTATATACATTACGGTAATAGTAAAAGTGACAACAATATCTGGGAAAGAGATCTAAAGCATTTTCCAACGTGAATCGAAGTGGAATCGAAGGGAATTCTTCGGTGTCGTAAAGGAAATGAGAGTACACTATCGACCCCGATAACATTATTCGAAATACAACACTTCTGTGTAGGCTAGTCTGACAGCCACGCACTCCCGCGGGTTCTGTGACGAAACAAAAACCGATAAAGCTGCCGAACGTTGCGTTTTTCGAAGATGGAAACTTCCAAACGATTCAACGTAAGTTACTTTTGTCATTTTGATAAAACGTCAGATTCATTTTGTAATACACCGCCAATGTCAATATAGAAATAATGGGCATAAAAACATTTTAAGAAACCTCAATTTCCTTTATATTTCATACGAAAAGACTTTTCTCCTTCAAAATCTCTATGAGAAACAATGTGCCAAAACGTATATTAATAGCAATTTTCTTAACGTTAATCGATGCAGCTGCATTAGGTCCTTGTTGCACAGTGTCTTACCGTTCTCAATCTATACTTTGTATAACAAAATCGAGAAAACCACCGCTCTAAGCTATATCATTAATAATCTTATAAATTGGATTGGCGCCCCGTCAACCAAATATGGACACGGCTTAGATTTTTTACATCGATGCCGATGAATATCTGGAGCTTTATTACATAATGTGTGTATCATTACATTGCAGATTGTATATTCAATTGTCTGTTTAAATATGATATGACGTTGTAACGTTTTTTTTTTTTACTCGATCGCCTACTGTTCGTTATGTTTAACCATCGATTTAGATGGCAGCTGAATATACGCATTTCAAAGCTTCGATACGAATCGTTGTGATACATCCAGAATTAAATCTCAGTTCGTCCAATCCCACAAAACCGTTGTAGAAAAAAGCCATTGTTATTTCGACCTTTTGCTGTATGGTCCTTTGTGCATTATAGTTTCTATCTTAAGTATCATGATTGTCTCTCTCTCTCGGCAGCATTACTTACTACACTTAGACCTACTTTAGAATTAAAAAGCACTGATCAAGAACCTATGGGACCCCAATGAAACTATCTTGTATAAATTGGGTGTTATAATAACCTTAATCAAAGTTTTTAAACTATTTAGATGAACGTATGATACGCGAATATCATAGTTTCTTCATTGGCAATACACATTAACTCTTGTGAGGGTTATTCTATTGCGGGGAGTCTTTTCTATAGTTAACTAGTAGCGAAATCGTCGTTTATTTAAAAAAGAAAACACACGAAAATTTACTTGGTTTTACCTACGTTCGATGAAATCTAATACAGAACTTATGCATTCCATATACCCTTCAATAATTCAAGCTTGTACCGCCTCCTTGGCTGAATAACGAAACCCTTCAAATCCATGCATAGTAAGCTTGCAAATAATGTAACACAGCTATAGAATTAGCCATATGTTGTATGTTTTGTAATCCCAGTACCGAAAAATTTAATTTACTTCTCATTGTCTTGTTTATCGATTATTTTGAAATCGGATATATTTCTGCATTCAAAAAAACATGTTAGTATATAAAGAAACTTTGCCGAAAACCAAAAACTAAATTTTCTTATATTCGATATGAAATTTCTCAAATTCAAATGATTATGTGAGTTGGTTAGAAACTCGATTGCATGAGCAAATCTCGTTCGTATTTCAGTGGTGGAGATATCTGTCTGGAACGAAACTGGTTCTGATTTATCTTCTCGCCCAGATGAATGTCCCGAGTAAGTAACTAAACTGACAACTATTTCTTTGGCTTTTGTTGATATTTTCGTATGATACAAAAAGAGAATAAAAGTAACCCACTAGATTGCGATGTAGATGGGATTTTTCAATCAGCTTCCATCTGGGAATAACATCATCGGTTGCTTCCCAACGTAGCTTCTCGGAGGTTCCACCAATATCATTCAGTCTTCTCTATTTGCATAGAATGGCAGGCCGAGCTTTTTGAAGGGCAGTTTGAGGGGCAAGAAGAAAAGTGCAATTTCACCATGAAAAGGGGAATTCCCTGAAAAAGGACAGATCTTAAATGTGATTTTTTTATAGGCTAACCTAAACTTACACAAATAAACACCTGAGTACATCATTTGAGAATGGATTAGGCCTACATTTCATTTTGTTTAAAAAACGACATACGCTGCTGTTGTGACTCAGACAGGGATTAGTCGCATATGGTCAACCGCAGTCGAACGACGCGCCCATTATATGCGAACTACCGCGACCAGTTGCGACCGATCGCGCGACTTCAGTAACATCAAATTTGGTTAAAAAAGACGACAACCCCTATATTTGGTTAAATAGCTGATCTTCGGTCACCGTCCAGTACGGACCGAATTGACCAATATTGGATATAAACGCCCACAGAAAGAAAAGACGACTGTGCGCTATACCGGCAAAGATATGCCGGTGAGCAGGTTTTTATCTTTATATTTTCAAAAAACACGATCGATGCTTTACCTTCAAATATCTATTGGGTACTTTTTATGACGCTGATGGCATTTGACCTTTTTTGAGAAACTATAGGCATTTCATTGTGTGGCCTTATATCGTTGAATATCTGTCGCTTTTCTGATTTTGTATACGATATTTTGTATAATTTTGGAAGTGGTAGAAGGACTGTGTAGCATAAACAACACACAGTTGGGCAATTTGGTGCCATGCCTTACTAAAGTAGTGGGTGTTAACAAGGCAGGAGGTTTGGTCATCAGCAAATGTACTGCGTACAAGTTGGTGACGAAAGCTAACAGTTTATGCCAGTATTATCCGAATGCAACAACAAGCAAAGGGTACGTAGCCATACTACTCGTTCTTAAAGAACATTTGACATATAAAACTTTCTATATGTTTGGTTTGAATTTCAAATTTTATTTGATCGGGAAAATACGATACGGCGGAAAGATGGCAAATGAATTGCACAGGTTGCGACGTTTGAACGGGATTGAGGCTTTGATTTGAGCATGAAAAACATGCGTGTCACGTATTTTCTTTCATTTAGAGTCGCGAATTATACGTCTTTGATACAATGTTATAAAGACAGTATGAAACCGCTGCCATTTGCAGAAGAATTCGCTGATAAGTATTTGCCAGATATTTGTTCCAGTACAATGTCAAGTAAGTGTATCTAACAGTAAACAGAGCATCATTGGAAATGGCGGATATTAAAAAAGTGAAATGTACGTATATGGACTTTTAGAGTTGAGCGAAGTTGTAAGTTGCTTCAACAACAATGCAGAACTGAAAACGGACATTTGGCTTGGACAACAGTGTGGCGTCTTCAATGAATCGGTCACTCATAAATGGTAAGCCCCTTCCCCGTATAACGTACCTCGTACCAGAAGACTATGTGTATGAGGACATTCAATGGTACCCGCAAAATCAGCTATCCCGCAAGATGGCATGACGAGCAGTAGGTCATCCGTTGTCAAAATTAATTCATTTTCAATGAGCTTTGCACTAGAATTTTAGACTCCCCAATCCATATATTATCACAGCACCAAATATACAATACTTTTATCCTTCTACTCGGATATCGGTATAGTTATATAACAATTGATTCATTTAAGAGGAAAATTCATTTGAATTTAATTGAAATGTAGAAGAAATCGAACGCGGAGTGACCACCTTTCAATCAAATTAAGACGGCTACCTCTTGAAAAGAGAGTTGATAAAGAATCTTTGGAAGTGTCCTTTACGTTTTTTCACTTTTTGCCAATTGAAAAATCATGAAATTCCATCACGGAATTAAATCATATGTTATTCGATATCATTTTTTCGACCTGTGGTGATGCAATTCCGACTATTCTCGCGTGTACAATCAAAGGGTAAGAACGAAGATTACAGCTTCGATTGTACGCACAAAATACGATGAATACGAGCCAGGTACACGTTTTTCCCAATGATGCTCGACAACCCATAATAAGGCAACGTGCTACGCTTTCACGTGGATGTGTTCTACGAGCAATCATGATTGCGCTCGTAGGTGTGTTTAAGAACAGAACGGATCGGGCAAACGTATTCGTCTTCGGGGCCGTAAACCACGTGAACACAGGTGTATAACGGCTAGTTTTCATACTTCTAAGGGAAATAGGATTATTTTTCACGGATTTCAATGTAATTTTGATAAGGTTAATGAGGAAATTACTAGGATAAAAGCTTCCCTTTAGATTTGAGACTGTTGATGTGGCAGTTAATTAAGTACCAATAGTGTTGCCAACCAAAGCACAGTCGAGTATTGCACCACGTTACCATTGTGGGTTCGAATCCCGGTATTTCTGGGGAAAGGTAGGAAGCAATACTCGACTCTACTTTGCGTTGTAGGCTTTACCACGTGACAACCAGAATCGCATATCGCGTCGCTTCGATCTACGCGCCATTGCAACTGGCTGAAAGAAGTCACGCACAGTTGCTGACAATCGCGTCGCAACCGACTTCATAAACCACCACCGTCTAGTGGGCTCAATTCAAGTTCAAATAGACTTTATTTTTTCAAGTAATGCATATACAGCTTCGCACCGCCGCAATACAGTAGATAGTACAAAGAGAATTTAGAATTTATATTCAGAAGTCTTATATTTAATTTATCGACTTTGAATTTTTATAGAATTTTTGATGAACACGGATACGCATTTTCCTGCCACAGTAACAATTGATAAACGACTGTGAAACAAAAAAAATGATCAGGTTATTTATTGGGATGCGTGCGGGAGTGTTGTACTACTTTTTAAAAAGGAAACGAAAACAGATTTATGCTCGCGAGATGCGCATCTTTATTTCTATCTTTTATTGGCGACCTTTTTTTGACCCGTGTGGAAAACAAAACTGATGAGAAACAGGCAATATTTTCGTGGTCATACTATATGCGTGATTTTTCCAATGCGTCAATAAACTTTCAAGTTAGTTTTCTTGTTTACAGTAAAACGTGGAGGACAATTCTCGATTGCTACGCTGCGAAGATCGGTGCCAAATGCGCACAAAATAAGATCGGCACGTTGTTGGCAGATTTATATTGGAAATCTTGGGTTGAAGAGCCATACAACTGTAGCAGTGGTTGCGCAAAGCAAATGTTCAACTTAATCAACGTTTTCTTCGTCCTGTTTGCTTCGAGTTTGCTCTTCGAGTTTATGTAGGTTATTAAATGTAAAGTGGTTCACATTGGCGTCACCAGAGGGTGTTGGTGGTGCAGACGACACTTTTATCTTTAACTGCAACCTACTGAATGGAATCCGTAAAAAGAATTTTTAATTTGAACTCTTTTGGCAATCCTTAGATGTATATAGATCCCTCCAATAATTAGTATGTTGTATATAGCGTATGTACATATTGTTAATAACTTAGTTATATTTTATCAAAACAAGTTTATATTTTCTGTAAATTGTAAATATTGTTTACTAAGTCTCCCTCCATGTTCCATAGAAATGGTTGGAGTGTAAATAAAATCCTAATCCTAATCCTAAAATACCTATCTAAATCCAAGTTCCGCATTTTTTAAGTACCAAATTTAGTTGGTTTTTTTTTACATTCCGGAAATTTCATAGATATTTTGCTTTGCAATTTGCAGATAAAGCCCCTCTCAAGCGTCAACTTTCATAAATTATTGGACTTCAATTTAAGAACATTCAAACCATTTCAAGAGATTTCAATTCAAAATCATTCGATCGAATGCTGCATTGCCAATATCTAATTGTAGGTGCGGGTCGTAGAACGTTGAGAAAGGTTTGCCTTAATCAAGCATCTTATACATTACGGTTAGCATAACAACGCCATTACGATGATACCGAAGTCGAAGAAAGGGAAAAGAATTCCGGGAAATGTGACCTGAATGACATACGAAGAAGAAACACTGAAGAAACTAGTATTTATATTCGACATACAACAAAATGTACTGAGACGTGGGTAAAAATTTGGCTGAGGTCTTCGATCTTCGTCGGTATTTCTATTTATACTCTATTCATATATGTATATATATGCTGCTAAAAAGTCATATGATTACATGCATAAAATTTGGATTTAAAAGCTATTAGTTATATAGTTGTTGTTTATTGGATGCGGTATCGTCACTACCAGCTATCCCACCACATGCTGCGATAACGGTCGGTTTACTAAATGACTCATAATCAATTCTATTTCAATAAACCTTGTATATTTGGGGCTCATGAATACAAATATAATATCATTACACTGGTTCAGTTTCTACGGAAGCCCCTTGGTGACATACGAGATTTTTCACACGTTCGACATAAAAAGTCGAATTTCGATATAATAAGTCGAATTTCGATATATTAAGTCGAAATTAATAAAAAATTATCTCGTATGTCACTTAGGGGCTCACATAAGTTGCTGTATGATTCAAAGAAATCGATTACTTATAGCAAACGAGGTAGATCATCGCTTGTAACAAGCGGGATATTCGATTTCCGCGGCAGCGTAAAGCGCAACGCGCACGACGCACACGGAAACAGAAGATGTAAACATGTTTCTGAGTAGGGGCGGATCCGGGGAGAGAACAGGGGTGCACCACCCCCTCTTTAAATTTCAAGTTGCCCTGAAATTTTAAGGGGAAATTGAACATATCAACTATAGAATATCAACTGATACTATAAAGTGTGAATTCAAAAGCATGTTCCTGTACTTCCAGAATGAGGTAATGTTTGCCGATGATCGGATGCCCTTTTGATAATAGATGATATGCCCTAATTTAGGGATGCACGCCTCCCTGAATCACACCCTTGATCCGCCCCAGCTGAGCTGTGCCGTGTGCGTCTACGAGAAACGAGAAACGCGGGTTCGGGAAGCAATGTTTCCGAGATGAAACATGTTTGATTCCGTGTTTAAAAGCGATTCCCTGCGTCGTGTGCGTTATGGGCTTGATCGGTAGCCCAACGCTATTCCGCGTACGGTTGACTCCGACCGAGTCGGATTCGATCAACTCGGATGTCTTTTGAAATATTTTTCTGACAATACGTATGTATGAAATACAAAACATCCAACTCGGATATCGCTCAGGTCGGACACATACGATCACAAAAGAGCCGACTTCAGAGAAGTCTTTATTAATGGGATGTACCAGATGAGATCAATTCAATCGGCGAATGATTTCCGGGCGTTTTATCGGTCTGGAAGACGAGCCGAGCGAACCAAATTTTCAGCGCGTTTCGAAATCGCTCTCCGGACATCGAAAACACGTACAAATTAATGGCATAACTTGTCAACCAGAAGATTTCGATCGCTAGATTCGCTATCAGGAACCGTTGGTAGATCAACCAATCGCCATCGTACTGTCGGTCACGCGGTTCCATCGAAACGTCGTCGTCAGGCGGAATGGCGAAAGGTAAGACGTACGACAGCAAACCGAAGCATTCGCTGACGATGAAATACGTGGAGACGCCGAGCAACGTCAAAGTCGGCGTCGATTCTATTCTCGATTCGGTGAATTCCTGACGAGTTTTCGCCGTCTTTCGTATTTTGTAGACGATCATGAAATTGATTATGACAGCCGCGACAATCGGAAGGGTACTGCACAAGCAAAGCATGCATAGATTCGCGATGGCAAAATTCGATAAATAGCCGTTGTGAATTTGCCATTCCATCGCACAGTGAATATCAAGCGGGTTGTAACTCCAACGAAAGATCTCCATAGTCGCGCAGGCAATCGAACCGAGTGACAATAAGGCTATTATCCTACGCGTCCTTTTCACCGAATTGTTGAACCTCCGCAACGGAAACCATACCAACAAGAAGCGATCGGTCATCATCGCGAAAACTAGCTGCACGCTGAAATATTGCCCGCCGACTATCAATACGTTATAGACTTTACACAAACCGGGATAATTGATCGTTTGTAGGCTATAGCCGTATTCCAGAGAGTGCAACAGGTAAAGAGTCAATATCGTCATATCGGTGACGGCAATAGCCTGGAAATAGCAGGCGGTCGAATTCTGCATGATTCTCTGCGACCAGACGATTAGACACAACGAATTACAACCGATGCCGATCATCCAGATGACAGGGTAAACGAACCGGTGAAAGCGTTTCGTGTAGGTTTCAACTATCGTCGTCAGATTTCCCTTCGTTTCGTTATCGGCCAGCGAAACGTAGATGTTCGTCAATTTGATCTTAGCAACGACGCCTCTAGTTCCGTCCGCTATTGAAAGCCACATCCCAATAGCAACGCACACGCCCGTTACCCTCAACATCGCCTTATTCGTGTTCATATTTGTCGCTTTTTACGCGAGTGATCCTGGGTTGTATCATGCGCGTCTCCAAATAATTCTATAGAATATCCAAATGAAACGATTATGGTTTCCTTCCACCACGCTCGCGTGGTTCCGTCATAAATCGAAAGGATCGGCATCACACCGGCGTCTCCGTTACTTAAGAATTTTAATCGATAATCAACCAACTCAAAACGTATAGCGAATAACGATGACAGCTTTTATCACGCGCCCATTGATGTAATTCTATAGGAAATATATCGTATTTAGCCTCGTTTAATTGAAAGATTCACATTCAAAAAAGCTCGTTTTTATAGCCGTTAGTCGTTTTAGAATCCAGAAGAGCAACGCTAACGTTCATCGAGATGATTTATGTTCTCAATCGGACTGTCAAACAACGCCGACGCGTTCATCATTCGATTTGCTGTAACACATCAAAAGCCCATCATCGCTGGTCTCTTTCCCGTCGTCGAGGTGTCTTTGTGAATATCTGCATCTTCATCCGATATGCATAGAACGGCAGTAATCGGCTCCAGCGCAAACACGCTGATATAATAGTCGGCGCGTTGATTGTCACTTCCCGTCACTTACCCTAGAGAATATATTACATACAAGTAAATATTAAACTTTCATCATTTTTCTCGAGTTTTAATTGACGATTATCCCGCCCTAGCCAACTACCTGAGTGCCGATTATATATGAAATACCAAGAGAATTTGGCATATAAAAAATCTACATTCGTTCATCGGAGTTCATTTGTTCGAACGTGATTTGCTTATCATCTGTGTCTATACGATGTCTATGCATTTCGAAGTTAACTTCAAAACGCTGTAAGGACCATCCATTAATCAAAAGGAATATTCTATGGTAGAGCATCGCGAATTAGGGTTTCATTAAGGTTGTTAAGTCGTTCTCTGAAACCCCATATCCGAGTCCGGCTTCCAGTGACCACCAAATCGATTAAAATACTCTGAATTCCAAATACCATTGAAATTAGCAGCATACGTAGGTCCCTATCCTCCAGACTGTCGACTGAAATAAGCAATATTTTATCTACTGATTTTGTCCTCGTCGAAATATGATATGAAATTGATGGAAATTGGTGTCAAATGCCTGATATTATGTTACACCAATTTTCTATCTGACCCCATCAATACAATAATCCGTGAAATGCCGATATTAGAACGTACTTTTTCAAAAAAATTTGTTCAGAAGAAGTACATATATAATGATTTTTCAAGCATGTCCCCGGCAATTTTTCATGCAATGTGTTCACGTGTATTACCTGATCTCGGAGGCTCCCTTTCCGAAGTGTGATAAGTGTTGTCCGTCGCAGAAAGGGCCGTTCCAGATGGATGATAAGCAAAGCCGATTGCGCTGTATATCATTAAGCCTGTACGAGCGTGTAAGTAACGTGTTTGCGAAATGCAAATGGCAAATTATTTCTTCTAAGCGAGTAGGGTTACCTGTTTCATACGTGGACTATCGAGCTGACCAGGCGATGGTTAAAACATGTAGTCATTTGTAATGAAATCCCATGGACGGCAATTGCTCGCCTCACAATATTGATTCCAGTCCCGGTGCGAGTCTGTTTTCGTTCGATAGCGTATACCACTATCGCGCCTGCATGAAATTCCAATCAGAAATCATTCATTTCCCGTATAATCGCGCGATCGAGTAATAAATAATCCGCCGGGACACGCGCGCGTAGTCGGGCTGATGATGATTTCCACCACAGCGTTCGCGATCGTCGTCGCGTGGAAATCGGTTTCAAAATATTTGATTTTCTCAACGCAAATAAACGAACGATCTCAACGTATTGTCAACAGCTGGCCGGTGATGCCGCGCATAAAAAAGTGATTTTTCGTCGCAGAATTTACATCTTGAACCGCGCCTACAGTCTGCTTAGAGTGACACTCATCCGGTAGTTATTTGATTTATGCGAGAAGAGTCCCCTCTTTAAACAACCTCAATATGGGTCGAACACTTCGAATGTTAAGTCAAATATCGCCGAGAACTTTGAACATTTTCCACGATAAGCTCATCGTGTACGAATTGGGAAATACAACGTGCTTCAATCACATGTACGGGGGTGAGAAAAAAATGTTGTAAATATTTACATTGCGATAAAAACCTTCTGAGTTTGAATCGCAGTCATTAGAGACTTTACGAGCGCTGTAGTTTTATCGATCGCCGCGGTCAACGTTGAATAAACCCCTGCGTGCGATACGTCACACGTTGAAACAGCGCATTTATTATAGGACCTTCCGATCGTCTGACGGTCGTTTTGCTTGAATCGTAAATTGCGTCGCGCGCGATAACAGAAACCTATTGTATCAAATGTGTTAGCGGGCTTGATCATCCGGTACACGAATTGAGAATTAGCGCGAGCGACCGGTCGAGGTGTCAACACCAGCCAGACGGTAGTATCCGCCAGTCTGGTACATCTATTATCGGCCCAGTTAGAACTGGAGACGATTTATCTCTGGACTAGATGAACGAACAAAAACTGTTTACAACGCTTTGGACGTGCGACCTGAACAGCAAGAGGGCGACCTGGTGTTTCTAATATCGATGAACAATAACCACCTGCTTGATACCATATTTTTATGAATCTATAACCAGTCGGTCGTGTATCGATTAATTTCCAGTTCCCGCAGCGTTTGATAAAGAAACGATACAACGAATTAATATAGGAAATCCAATTACTGATTACTGCCTATTCAATTACGGATAATTAATCGGAACAAGCTGATATATCATTGACAGTCGGGCCGAAATAGATGAATTATCGAACATTAGATTAATTGTCGAACCGTGCATTTTGAGAGTTTTCTCAGAGGAATAAATTAACGGTTTGCACAAACTGTTTTGATTAAGACAAATCTTTATAATGACTCAATGAAATCAACCGTTGCGTTATATCCATCCCTATAAATTTTTAAATCGCGTTCACAAACGCAGTTAAATACATACACTAATTTAGCTGAAAATTGTTGTTGCCTAAATTGCACTCAGGTTGCAGTTTGGTGACACGACGTTTCTACAGGGGTAAATGTAGCATATATATTCTAGATGACATCGAGCGAATGAATTAATAACTTCATTGTCCCGCTGATATAAGTATACTTAGAAATGTCGATTTATGCAAATTATTCAATAAACTGTTTGTTTTATTAACAACGTTGAAAATGGCACGAGCAAATATTGCGAAAGAATTTCTGCTCCGTTCGTAGAATAAAGCACTATAAAAACGCTTGCATTTTATGCAATACATGTATGTTTATAGTGTATTTTTCGTTACGTTGTTTATATATATATATATATATATATATATATATATATATATATATATATATATATATATATATATATATATATATATATATATATATATATATATATATATATATATATATATATATATATATATATATATATATATATATATATATATATATATATATATATATATATATATATATATATATATATATATATATATATATATATATATATATATATGGGTATTCGGCTGTATGTATAGGCCTACAATAGGAATTTATAATTGTGGAATATCATCATTATCATCATTTCGCCAATTCATCCCTGCAATAAATTGAAATTTTGTGATGTTCCTCTGAGTGCGCCCAGAATACCTCTGCCGAAAATACCTCTATCCAAAATACCGCCAAACATGCCAAATGATACCTCCAGAGGAAATACCTATGTATTAATGATAGTTTAGATGATAGATATGTTTTTGCGGCCTTGTCCAGCAGAGAGATGATTACCATGTCAAATATGACAAGTAGATTAGATACATTGCATTTTATTTTACTTAATAGGCCAGCCACAAATTGCTAATTTTTCAATCAAGATCGAAAGTGTTTATTAAAACTGTGTAGATGAGGTTATTTTGGGAACGTTTGGAGATACTATGGTGGAGGTATTTTGGGCGGAGGTATTTTGGGATGGGTCCTATTCCACTAAAATAAAATTTTGTGAATCCATTTTTTCTTTTATAAGTTGTCTTCCCCAAAATCATCTAAGTGGGTAAAAATCACCGCTTTTTCGTGAACATTTGAAAGCAGGATATTTCTCCGATTCTATTCATTTGCAATAGAATTACAATGTATCTGAACCGTGCTATGAACTCTCTCGTTGCGATTAATTCTCAAATTCTCAAATAGATTAGAATTGAATGAATTGTTAGAACTAATAGAATAAATGAACTTTTTACTTGTACGGTAATATTTTGAATTGTGAACTCTGTTTAGCTTGTGGTATATTTCGCTGTGCGATGCGATAAATTATTTGAAATACAGAACTTTCAATTTGAAATTTTTAAGAATCAAGTTACTGATAATTGAGCCGTGCGATAACTTTTAGTATCAACTTATAGTATTAATGAACCGTTAATTTGTTGTATTTTCGAATTCAAACTGCAAAATAAGTTGTATGCTCATGATATTCCTTTTTTATACCGTACAGTCCCATATGAATACATATAAACATATCAATATGAATACATTTACCTTAAGATTGTATCGACTCGCGCTCTAAAAGGTGGGGGATTTTTAACTACTTTAAGAATCCCGGATTTTTGAGGAGGGGATTTTACCGAGAGGCTTTTTACCCAGGAGATTTTTACCTGAGGGATTTTTACCGCTAACCGAGTGTGATACACCCTCAGTTGATTTGATAAGCAACTGTAGAGTAATTGTTATTTTATTGTTATTTTCATTATTATTTCGCTGTTTTCTCGTTTCTTTTCAACTCCATTCACACATATACAATATATAAATATATTTACATTGTATCAGTGATGTATGCATCCGATTCTGAATGGTTACCATACAATAATGATGATACATGTCTTCGTGAGAAATTGTCACATTAACCATCTGTTTGAATCGTTCACAAACACCTTTCCTTTCACCGGCAACTTTTGACATCATTCTCTGCGCGTTTGAAAAGTGAATATATTGACGGCTTCGTATTTAGTGCCGAGCGGTCGTAATTACACGGTAGGGGCGTCGTGCCTCGGGCAAATCATATATAATCTATCACGCCAAGCAAAAGTCTATTAACTCAAGTGTTTGACAATCAAAAACACCAAAATACGATCTTTGTAACTTCTCGCCGTCTTTTTCTGTAGAGACGTCTGAATAAAAGGCCGGCGATTACTTACGCGCTATAAGATAATTTGGGGGCTCATTTCGTTGTGTGTGTTTTTTCTTTTCTATAGCTCAGGGCGACAGCTCAATTGGGCCTATAGCCTGAGAAACGGTGGTTATCGAGAAAAACTGTTCACGCAACGGGTGAATCGTAAATGAATTTTCCCAGGTAATTTGAGCCTTTGTCCGTGTTTTTATGTTTAATTGCACTTACGTGTCAATTGCAAGTCGTATATATACGTTAACAAGGAGTCGGGGTCGGGCGACCGTTTCGCTGCCATCATAAATCGGATAATAAACTAAGGCATCACCAGCCGAGCTCTAATGTACCAGCGTTATCAGTCAGTTTTCCGTTCTTCTTCGTTTTAAAGACCATGTTAATACGAACGTCGTTTCGCGCTATTATTATCAAAGTCTGGTTTTGAAATAGGAGCCGATCAAATGGAAAGTTAATTGCTATCCGCGGTGACGTCTTAATCTGCACGCCTTGAAAGCCGATATTTCCCGGATGAAGCATTTAACGAGGGATGAATGTTTAATTTTTATGATCTATTGACGCCGTGGTTGATAGTATAGCACCCATTTAAGTTTATGGTTTCCAATGCGTCGCACGCTGAGCCCGCGATAGGCTGTCACCCTTATCAGTCATTCGCACATCCGTCTTATAGTTCTCTACTCGGCCAATTTTCTCGTAGTGGATTCGATTTCTTCGAATTCATTTTTCCGCTCTCTATGCGAGTAATTCTCCCCGTATTTAATTGAGAAAGTGTCAAACATTCAGATGTCAAACCTCCGCGTATACAGTAGACTAATTCACGTTATTCGAAATTACCGAATTACTCTGAAAACACTTAACGTCTTGAAAACTAATGACCAAACAAGTATTTCACGTAGTCGATTACGAAGTGTTCTAATGAATTAGAGCATAGGTAGAAAGTTAGAGTTTTACTACCGGGATAAAAACGCAGGGAACAAAATATGACAATACCATGTAAAGAAATACAATAATTACCTTCAATATTGGAGTAAAATCCATCAAATATAAAAAGATTTGAATCCAAATATTAATGATCTATATGCTTTAAGATATCGCTACCTTATCGTGGTCTCTCATAGAGGTCCAGATACGTTTCATGGACCTTCATGTGTCCATGAAACATCGTATTATATTGCTGTATTTCATGCATCCACGGTTGTATCAGGCCTGATATCTAATAGACATTTTTTTCTTTTTTACTATTTCACAACGCAATGATTTCAATGAATATTCGTGGTTCTCCCAACTAATACATGTTGGGGACCTATCCATCCTATCTTATCTTATTTCTTTTAAAAAACTTATGACTTTCTTTAGTGATTCAAACATTTAAAATTATTCAGGGGAACTTGGTGTATGACTCTGATTTCATCCAGCTACAAATCAATCTTCAAATTCAAAGCCTCTAAAGTGTTTTGAAGAATCTGTGTAACTGCATGAATCGGATGCTTGTGTTGCGGCTCAATGAAATTAGAGATATATTTCTAGCTCTCGAAATCAAATACATCGGGAATTTGTATTTTTTTATGGAAGCCATTCAAAGCGTCGTGCGTCACTTGATATTTTGAAAACACTTTTGCCAAACAAATTGTCCAAAAAATTGTAGACAACTTATAAACTGGACGAGTTGATTTTCTCAAAATAATGGCGGTTACTATGGGCGCTACGGGATACGATGGAGAGGATGCACGAAACCAAACTTGTTCTGCTGGTTTTCAATATCCCGGATGAAAACGGAGAGTTTGAATTCACGGGAAGAGTCTCGGTGAACCTAACCTACATACGCCGAAAAGCATCACGCCAATTAGAGTCGACAAACTTTCACTGGTGACCTCTGTGGGTTCCGTGCGAAGAACGCCTCGAGATAGAAGAGTTTTCAATTCAATAGATGACTCCTGGTGACGAAGGCTTCGGCGGTAAAAATAAAGGAAATAATGCTTATATTAGAAAAAAAACATCTTTATTCAGATGTATTCAGTGTAAAAATTGCATAATATTCGTTTATTATTTATATCATGTTCTTGCTTTCCTTCACAGTAAGATTGAAATGATTGAATGTTTTTCTCATTTCTCAACGGTCATCTTAACCACGTTTTGAAGTTCAAGTACACATCTACATATAAAAATCGATCTTTGAATTAATCTTTAATTTCATTTAGCATTAAGAATTATCTTATATTCGCTCACAAATCTGTTTCCAAATTGATCACTAGACGTTATAAAATTTAAGAAAATCAGGTTATGAATTTGTCATACGAAACGTATGTACGGTGAGGTCGCTTAAACGATAATTTCTCAGATGTATTGCTACGCCTATATCTATATCTATTTAAGGAGATCTTGATATTTGAACGATAGAAATGCCCATCCAACATTCATTTTATAGTGAATGAAATTGTTGCAAATAAAAGTACAAACAGTTGCAAATTAAAGAACAGTCAATACGTAACGTGAAAGGAACCAAAATACGTCTTTATACTACAGTATTTACAGGTACAAAAATATCTGCGTATAATAGAAAGCATATCGGAAACATTCTGGAAAAAATACTCGCACTCGATAGCGTGAACAACAGCATTTTTGCCCCGCTGTTCTAGCGCGCACAATATTCCGCCTAATTCGTGTATATGTTTGTTCGAGTATGGTTAAATGATTCTTTTGTCGAGATTTGTTTTTGAGATAATTAAAGCCCGCGCGGTGTTATAGCGAACAACGCACAAACAACAATTAACTTTCAGCAAACTTCGATTGGTGCACGCCGATCAACTCAACTACACGCCATAGACAATAATCCACATTGAAACGGGTTCCGTGGGTTTTCGGCCAGCCCCCCGTTAGCCGATGTGCCATTGAGCGCATGCGCAATTAGGGTTACGGTTTGCTGATCTCGGTGACTGGCATTTGGCGGAGATAATAGCCCGGTGGGTCCTATATAAATGGGGCCAACTCGGCTAATAGACAATCATATACTACTTTCACTCGTCTCAAGTAAGCACCGAGCTCTCGTAATCGCGTATAAACGGATTAAGATTTACTCAAGTGGATTTAAGATGACCGCCGTGCCGCAGGCCATCCTTTTGCCGAAGAAGCGTCCGTACGAGGACGTAGACGCCTCGTCGTCACCGGCGACCGATGCTCTTCAACCAGAAGCCAAAATATCGAAGATGGACGAAGAAGCCCTGGTTATCAGACGACCGAGTCTGCACGACGAGTTTAACGACAGCAGAAGAGATGATGATGAAGATGATGTCGAGATCGACGTAGAAGATATTTCAGGTATAAATTTTATTGAAATATCTACAAAGGCGATCTGTGTGTACCAACTTGGAGAGGCCCGGTTTTATTAAGGCGATTACCAAATCGAGAAATTCATAGAAATTAGAATGATATATGTTTCATGGATGGGATATTGAGAAAATACTCGGCAAGAATACTCTGAACATTTAATTCAATTCAATCGTGTGGTCCAGTTTTTTCGACAATAACATTATTAGTGAATTCATATAGATCATAACTTTGTTTATATAGTAAGCTAATTTCACGAGATAATGTTTTAACTCTTACTTATAAATCGATTGAACAGTTTTTCGTTTTTCATAATTTCATTGAACAACGCTTCAATCTTGTATTTTGCATTTGGCATTTTGTCTCAGAGTTGAAGTCCCGACTCGACTCACACGCATGGACTCTAAAACGATGAGTCAATTCTACCCATGCTACTTATATAAAACGAAAACGTTTATGTCGTTCTGTAACAACATTTCGGACGAATTTTCATTTCGAGAATCGTTTCGTTCTTGTCGGTACTGTTTCTAAATTTGATTTCGAATTATTCAATCGACAATTTCAAAATTGGTTTTACCCCGCCGATTCAGACGCGTATGTTTGATCGACTAATTCGATGCCGTATCGATTCCAAGCCCTTTATATATACTTCATGAGAACGAACACGGCCTATAGATCGATTCACTCTAATTGCGTCTTTAAGGCATTTTCAAACGTTTTCGACTGTGGGAAAATGCGATCCTTAAAAGAAATGAGAAATAAATAACGTATAATTGGACATCGATAAATCACTTAAAACGCGTACAATGCGAAGATACCCTGAAAAGATAATATGCGGGCACAGTTTTTTTTTTCAAGTCCCCGTTTTAATGTTTTTAAAACGGGATATTCGTTTCACGACTGTGTGAAGCGAATTGTCGTCGACAGTCACTGTTTACAATAGCGATTAAACAGCGAACTCAATCGAAACGTCATTTCGAAATCGACGACGCGTAATTCGCCTCGATAGAGCATTCGAAGGAGAAGCGACGACAGGTCTAATGCGAAATGAAACGACGCGCCGGTAATATCTGATCAGGCTTATCTGATATATCGAAAGTTTTAAGCTAAAGCGTGAACTATGGCGCCCGGGACGTAATAAAACCTACGAACGGTTTTCAATGGGTTAGATCTCACATCTTCGCAGAAGATAAAACACGAAACACTTTCAAATAGCCGAGCCCGGTATAATCAGAGGCCATTTATATGCCGCTTATTTAGCTATCACAAAAAGACGCGCTATCGAATTAACTGACTTTTATTGCGGAATTATAGCGTAAACCATGAGAAAGTCGGGGTATCGGGCCTTTGTTCAAATGTTTACAACTTGTATACCTGTAAAATGTAAATCAACACAATGCGACCACAATTGAAAAATATCCTGCGAGGCGATGTCGCTGTGTCTATTAAATACAGTTATAAAGTGCGTAAAAAATCTTCGGTCGGCTTTTGATGATTTTAGTTTTCGTGCGCGCTAGGGTCTGATCTCGCTGATTTATCGTTTCAAGAACGCGTCACGTCTCTTGTATAGGAATAAACAGCCCCCACGTAAGATTGCGATGAAAAAATCTGCCCTAAATTGGTGGATTTTATGTTATAGTTTCATCATGGACTCTGAAACATTTTAGTGTCCATGGTTTTATCGAAAAGAAAATATCACGATTCTGCGCAGCGTTATCTACGCATTTTTCTCAAAACGTACAACTATTCGCAGTTTTCAATGTGTTTAGCATAATTAGAGATAACCGTCATTAATGCTATCAGTTAATCATTGTTTGAACCACACTTCAGGTGTTACGTTGTGAGCCAAACTAACTAGCAGCATTGTACGCTTGTAATTGCATCAATTAATCACCGATTAATTATCCCGCATTATTCACAATTTGAGATTGACTTGTGGGGGGTGAGCCAAGCGCAGAGCTTTGGCAGGTAATTTAGGTACGTTCAATTGCGAATTCGTTAATCAACGGTTTGTTTTACAATCATGTCAGTCAGTCGAGCTAATAGGACGAAATTCCTAGATCTTATTTTGATAAGTTATGACATTATACTCCTTAAAACGCTTGTACAATCTATCTGAGCATTCAATTGAGAAAAATCAAAAACTGTTCTTCTATTAGATTTTTAGGGCAATATATTGACGGTCAAACAATAACGAAGATGCAAATACCACATAAGTTCGTTTCATTATCAATAAGCATTTTAAACATTTTTTCCATCGATAGACATAGTAGCTAATTGAATGATATAAATTGCTTATCTCCGAGGAACTTAATCCGTGAAAATACTGAAATACTACTATAAAAGTCGGTTACTTTAAATTGCTTGAAAACTATGTTTCAAAACTAGATTTCATAATAAGATAAATACGGCAGTCGAAGAAGGTCATTATTTCGAAAGACTCGTGAATTCTGGGTGGTTTCAATTATCTTGTATTATGTACTTGATTCTTAATTTGTCACTTAATTATATATAATAATAATATAAATCTATGAAGAGTCGGAATGGAGAGTGATGGCATTGTCTAATTTATATTGTTACATATACGTGTACCACCGCCGGACGCTGGGAGTTCCATCACATGTCTGCCATAGATCTCTATGTTGAAGAAATGATCTGAATGACCTGTTGGAACGTCACGCCTCGGCCCTATAGACAATATCGACCGGGATAATGGCGACGTTTCACACTGATACAGTTTTGAAGTTGTATCGATTGCTTCTGTTTGCGTTGGCACTCATGTGGTCAGTTACTATCTCCGTTACTACGGAATTCCACCACATGCTCGGACGCTTAGTAGGACGCCCGACGTCGGACCGCCAATGAAGCCCGACAATCGTCGTGAAAGCTAGTAACATTCATTACAAATATCTAATGTTTAATTAAATCGCGCAACGCGTGAATCTTTTACAATTTTTGCCGTGCGCATTACGTCATCATATACCGTTGCGAAACCACCACCGGCTATTTGTCCGGCCGGCATAGCCGTGGAAATGAGCCCATTCACAACGAACGCGGTGCTAGAATAGTCCCGAAGTAAAACCAGGTGATCGGGAGTCGTCGGTGGGCAGTTTCGAAACGCCCAGCAATATTGTCCTTCCACAATAGTGTCTAACGATAAAACTCGACCTACCGCTGCATAAACAATGTTTCGACGCGTTAAAGCCATTTATAATTATTCCCGAACGGTTTCAAACAATCGTAACAAACCTGGACCAGCCGTGTCGTCATGTATCTTATATAACGACAGGCATCCCCCAGTGACTCTGGGTTTCATTCATCATCAGATGCGATAATTTTTAAACTCATGTCATTTCAAGATTGTTTGTGCTAACGACTCATAAAGCAATATTGTATTAGAACCAATGTCGTGGCGATTATCAGAAATCCAGTTTAGTTTAGTTTAGTTTAGTTTAGTTTGCTCAGCAAAAAGACACTTGCTTAGAGCACAGAAGAAAAATTCAAAATATAATACTTGTAAATACATAAATATGTGTAAGATGGACAATAATATCATGGCTATAACTTACATTACAAATCTAATGAATGTATTTCACCCTTTCGCATTACGTAGGCGAGTTTATCTTTCTTACAACACAAATTGTACGTTTTGATTTATCTTATTGTTAAACTTGTGCAAATTGGTCTCTTTTATCGGTTATATTGTTAGACATCGCAATAGATTCACCAGATATTCACATTTCTTTATTCCCTGAAGATCGAATGAAATGATGATAAAAAGTAGGCATTTGGCAGAGACAGAGTAGATTTGATATATTGCGACGAGAAATCGTCTGATAGGGAACCTAGAAACATTGCTTTTGTTTTCGAATTCGAGTTCATTGATAGCTGCCGGTTTGGTTTGCGTGATCGGAGCGTAGTAAACCGATCAGGCGCTGTCGGTAGCAATTACTCCGCCGGTTTCCAACAATCGGCCGACTGTTTCCACAATCTATCACGCAAAATACTTTCACTGTGTGCCTATTGTCGAGCGAACATCGACTTGTTCCGACGAACGGGCACCATAAGGTCGGAATAGATAGATCCCGAACGGGGAAACCGGTTTGACCGGGATATAACGATGTCTCGATACAGCTATAACATACACGAAGCGGCAATAAAAATTCTATTGTTTGCGGGCCATAAAACCGGCTATTTAAACAGACTATCGT
The DNA here is from genome assembly GCF_964204645.1 of Tubulanus polymorphus. Classification (NCBI taxonomy): domain Eukaryota; kingdom Metazoa; phylum Nemertea; class Palaeonemertea; order Tubulaniformes; family Tubulanidae; genus Tubulanus; species Tubulanus polymorphus. The sequence goes on along the minus strand of NC_134029.1, from coordinate 8,739,187 downwards.
AAGATAATTAGGCGGTGCATTTCGCACGCATCTCCCTACTACCGCAAATGAAATACGATGTCGCTGTGTCTCGTCGCACCTGGAAGCATCGCTACAGATCTATCGAATCGTAACTACGGGAGGCCGCCGTGCCGCATTAGCCGGTGTTGCGTGAATTTCGGGAAGGGAAATAACCGGCTTTGTCATCATCATCGACGACAACGATTTGCATATTCGTCGCGATACCTCGTATAGCATTAGAAAAAAAAACATCACGAAGTTCTCCGCGTGAGCTTGGCCCAAATACCCATCGACCCGAACGAGCTGCGTTTATTATCAGTTCGGATTGCGCCGGGGGACCGAAGATGCATTATTATTTTCTGTAGGTGTTGACGTCTCTATGTAATTAATTCCAAATCTTTGACCCCCACCGCATGCGTCGTGTTCAAGTGTTTTTGTTCGGATTTTCTGACTCGTATTCAAATCCTATTGTCGAGCGATTCTTGGCGATTGACAAGCCATTCCGTTAGAGTTTCACTTGGAATCTATCGATTGCCCGCTGATGCGCGGTAATCGCAGTCAGAGGGTTAATTGTTACGTCACCTTTAATGGGAATTGTAAACATCGGTCTGTGGATTCTACTCATGATTTAAGAAAAAAGTAAAAACCTTTCTACTGGTTTTTACTGGGAAATGATAAAGATCTGATTTATGGATCGGGCTGTCGTTCCACGCCACGGGGAATATACCACCCACATCTGGTGTAGAGAACATAGCCAAATAAAACTCTATTTTTGAATTAGTGCTATGGTTCAGCTGAATTGACCACACAAGTGAATGTGACACTTGCCGTTGCGAGTGGCAAAAACTCGCTCGATAATCGGCGATTAGCGCCACAAAAGCGATACATGCGGTTATTTTCAATGAAGAAATCTATTCGACTGGACAGACTGTGTGTGAACACGAGTCCAGTTAAGTGCACCCGTAGGCGACCATTAAATATAATTTACATAGTCTCACGTATGTCGTTCCCGCCGCGTTGAAAATTTCACCTTCGGTTTTAAAAACATAACGGCGTAAAATTACTCGGTCTCCTGGTGAAGTGAAACGTTGACAATCCGTGGGAAAATCGACTCGATTTTACAGTTACCTGTTTGTCAGATCATATAATCATAAATTCCCGAGCTTTTGAATTCAAAGAATTATCATTCACTTCAATGTCTACGATTTATAACCCTAGAAGAAGTAACAACACGGCAAGCAAAAATGGATAACAAAAATATTGACATAAGTCGGCATCGAGTATACAAATTGATATGTTATTTATGCGTGTTCTTCGTCTTGGTTGTTTTAGATACGGAAAGCGCGTCTCTGATCGAAAATCTTCGCTCATCTCCGGAAACAGTCGTGAGGCCAGCTCGTCAAGAGGATGAAAGTTCCAATCACAGCTTCGTCGGCGAACATCGCCGAAGTAGCCCGACGTTCAGCGAACATTCCCGACACAGCCCGACGTTCAGCGAACATTCCCTACACAGTCCAGTATCCAGCGAACATTCGCAAAACAGCCCGACGTCGAGCGAACATTTGTACCAGCGTTCGTTTGAAGGAATCAGTCCGGTTTCTCAGTGTTCAAACCAATCGAAAAGCCCTCCGAAAACATTAGACTTCAGTCCTCCGTCGATGTGTTCACCTGCTCGCTTTTCGCCGGCCGAAATTGCGCGAACGAATTCTTCGCCTCTGTTCCATCACAGCAAGTCAGCCTTCCATCCTTGTAACCCGTTTTTAGTGTCGCCGCTGTCGCTTTCGCCGCACCATCATTTACCGTATCCGGTCTACGCACCACGTGCTCTATCAACGAGCAAGGATATGGCGCCACCTACAGTACCATCGTCGTTACTGATGCCTTACTTCCGGCCCATGGATTACCCCGTGTTTTACCCGAACCCGGCGCTCTTAGCGGGAAGGGCCATGAAACCGGTGATGCCGCTGCCAACTCCTACCATCACTCCACAAACGGTAATTGTCATTATACTTATCTATATTTATATCAAGTGATGGAAATGCATGATTATACTTCCTATTTCTATCCACAGAGTAATATAGAAGTGATAAACGGTGGCTACGGAATCAAAAATCCACTCGCCAATTCGAAATTCAGAAGCGAAACGGCTGTACAAGATTTTGGTATGTATGATTTTCCCGAATGAGCATGTATTCAATATATTCGTCGTTATATCAGGAGATATGATTTACCAGAAATAATCATTAATTTCGTCCTCTTTATCGTCAGGTGTGCAAACAGCGGAAAACAAGTTCGTTTGTCGCGTCTGCAACAAAGTGTTCCCGCTACAGAGACTGCTGAATCGTCACATCAAATGCCACAGCGACGTTAAGCGTTATCTGTGCACGTTTTGCGGTAAAGGATTCAACGATACCTTCGATCTGAAACGTCACACGCGGACTCACACGGGTACGTCTGTCGAAACTGAGACAGTAGATTTACATTAACATCTAACATCTGACCGAGAGGTCTAGGGAGAGACCCGGTTCGACAGTAAACCGATTTGAAAAGAAAATTGAGCCTTGACTGGAAGAAGTTAACTGTAACTTCGGGGGGCATACTCTATTCATTCCAATGGCCGACTCAACTCTTTTTAGCCAGAGTTCCGAAGATCGAGGCCAGAATTCTTTATTCAAAGTCCTTATTCCATCTTACGAACCTGAGCTGTTTACTAAATCTTTTTAGCCAGAGTTTCGAAGATCGAGGTCAAAAAATTCTTTATTCAAAGTCCTTATTCCATCTTACGGACCTGAGCCGTTTACGAATTCTTTTTAGCCAGAGTTCCGAAGATCGAGGTCAAATCATTCTTTATTCAAGGTCCTTATTCCATCTTACGGACCTGAGCTGTTTACCAACAGTTTTTAATATTGCATTACGGTATCTATTTCAGGCGTGCGCCCTTACAAGTGTGAGCTGTGCAACAAGGCCTTCACGCAGAGATGCTCCCTGGAATCGCACAGCCGCAAAGTGCACAACGCGAAATTCAACTACTCGTACAAGGAACGTCGCAATAAACTATACGTCTGCGAAGAGTGCGGCCACACAACGAACGATCCCGAATCGCATTACCTGCATCTGAAAGAGAATCACCCGCACAGTCCTGCTCTGCTGAAATGTTACGACAAACGACAATTCAAATTCAGAAGCGAAGCTCAACCGAACATTGCTCAATAATACACGTACACACTCTGTCGTTAAAGCAAACTTAACATTCCTGCTGAGATATCGATCGATCCATCGATAAAGAACTTTCATAAAGAATTACGTACATATCTGAATGTTTTCGGCGGTTTAATGGAATTTATTACCTAATCATTGTTACCAATTATTGGGTTTCAGTTACCGGTACTAACCATAGTCAACGCCAGCATATTCAGGATGATACTGCCTTGGCAGTTGATATTCGGGGCTTGTATGTTGATTATCAGATACCGTATAGATGAAATATATCGCACTTTATTATTTTCTCGTTATTCTGGTCGTAATTCTACCTAAATTGTGAGAATGAAAAAAAGGAGAGATTTTTTTTCTATTCGAGTCGACGACACAATTACTTTGGCTACGAATGACAAAACAACGTCTTCCAAAAATGTGCAACAACAATTACTGACGCGTCAAGTAATAACGGTTATAATCAAGTATTTCTCGCCAGGCCTCGGGGGATGTCTCAACGAGCTTCGATGTTTGTGTGTACAGAAAATGGGTGTTTTCCATAGAAAAAAATTAAGTGAACTATTCTAAGGGCGTTTCATCGTCTTACACAATCGGGCGCATTCAATAGCGACGAATTTACGATTTTCTGTATCGATGTTCATTAAGAAATTGTCCAACTAGAAAAATATTGCTTAATCGACTCGAAATTTTGAAACACTAACCTACACGCGGTTCTAAATTGAATCAAATATCAAAGTGATGTTTGACAGGAGAATCGATAATCTCCTCAAGATGCCAGTATATACCTGATCAGGCTGCTATGGCGTGTCGCATTAATTTGGGATAGAGTTTGAGAGTATTCTGTTATTCCGACTGTATTACAGTTTTATCTCAGTCGTTTGCGAAATGACTATATGAAAATGATTATTCAGCGTTTTTCAAGTGCTTACCGAAGTCCGACTATGATGATTATGTTTTTGATTTTGTCGCGACCAGATTTTGCATTTCGAAAGGCATCGTGAATTCCTGAATTTTATACATATTGTATCTAGTATTTCAAAGATGCCAGTGGATAAACTTTATAAAACTCAAAATCATATCATTATGTCTTGCTGTGCTTTTTTTAAGAGTAACGAATTTGTTACATTACGGATAAAAAAACCACTGGAATAAAGTGCGTTGTAATTGTAATGGTGATGCGCGATTTCCTATCTGTCAACTTCATCATTTGTCGACCTCCAATCTGTCAACTTCCGATGTATCACCCAATGTTACTATATTCGTTTATGGATCGATAAAACGTAAGAGTGGAAGTTTCGTCGATTGGAATTCGCAGACGATTGGAGTCGACGGACAACATTTCACGATTCATCGTGTACTTTTGAAGGGCGGAGTTCTACAAATGTTGAAGCGCGTTTTGTGTAGAAAATACACCGCTGAATATTAACAACGCGCTGTTAATTCTAGATTCAAATAGATCTTATACTTGTTCACGTATCACGCCTTCTCCTTGCAAAGCATATCATTCCCAATTCGGGAATATTGTCCTCGTTTTTGTGTGTGTACTTCGTGATGATTTCATATATATACCATGGTTATAACGGTTGCGTTTTTTATAATAATTATGTTTCTTTTTTTCAGGAAACCTGTTTTCATATTGATTTTTTGTTATCTTTACCGGCGTCGTTATCGAAGTGTGTGGACACAACGTGCGCGCGTCCGGGCTGTTTATAAGAGCGTATACACACGAAGAACATGTTTCATTATCTCAAGTAGAACTATGCAATTCTTATACTGCGATGATTTCCTGTAAATTTATATATATATAGATATGTATATATATATATATATATATATATAATCGCCAGCTGATTTTTACGATGTTTAAGATTCAAGGGAATTTCGGTGCAATATTCTCGTACATACAACTGGTATAATTTTGTATATGATATAAATGTACCTACTTTAAAATAAATTGGACTATAGTTCTTCTATTAAAACGAATTGTTACGCGAGCTTTTTTGGCCTTTTTTTCCTTCGACCACTTTACTCGACGATAGGTCATAACCCTTGATTTAATTGAAACACTGGGGCGGGCGCAGGGAAACCCCGTCTAACCGCGGTAAGTGGCTTATCTGTGGTTAAGCTAACGAGCTTGAAATAAGGTCGCACGAAATGGTGGCTAGCTAACGGCGTTGAGCCGAATAATGAATTTATTTACATCCCCAACCATTTCCATGGTATATGGGGGAAAATGAGTATTTAAATAATTACAAAAGAAACAGAAAATGATAGTATCTTGAAACGTAACAAACGTTATTTACAACATAATATTTACAATATACTATACTATTGGAGGGATCTATATACATCTAGACCCATTTTGATAAATTCATTCAGTGAGGATTTCGTATTTCGACAGCCATCTACATTTTCCAGCAAACTGTGCACAGCGCCTTCATTCATTCAGAGAAAAACTAATCATTGTAGGGCAACGTGGGAGATGGACACATCAAACACGGCGAACAACTTCGGATTCTGAGTCTTCAAAACCTTCGGGCCTATGCTAATATATCGAAATACTCGCTATTATTCAGTAGATTTTGAAGATTACCATTTCATCCGTTACGAAATTGTACAATAACGTGTTGATATCTGTTCGAATAAGATGCCGAGGCCTAATCCCATTGTGCGGCATTTGTGTCAATACACACAAACCGCAGCAGCCACAGGCGGCCAACCGGTGACGACACATTCAAAATCGAGGAATTCGGCAAGAATTAGTCCAATTACTAATTTAGTCTAAGGTAACTGGGTCCTGCTACAGGGGTAATCGACCGGTAAACCGGTTTCTCAACAGTGAATAGAGTGAGACTTTCTCCCCGAGTATATAGACAAAGCCGCGCAGACGGAAATGCGCGGCTCCGAACACAAACACGCACAGCGCCGATAATTAAGAGGAACCTGCCGGCAAATCTAATAGGCCCACCCGAGACATATTACACAGCATCCGGACTGATTGTTGGAATTGCCACTGAATACAAAAAGCGTCGGAAAGCTTAATACATATTAGTCTTTATACTATCAAAGATCCCGCGGGGACGTATCCCGCGTTCAGATTTTCGAAATAAAAGCTAAAACGGAACGTCGCAGGAATGAAAGATATCTTATACTGAATGCGATTCAAGGATATTTTTCAAAAGATCGTCCAAATATATTTTCGATAAGCCGCAACGTATTGAGATCGGAATTTTTCAATTTATAATTTTCAATAGAAATTAGTCGGTATTTACGCGCGCAGTTCCCATGACTTTCGACGGTCGTTTTTCGAGTGAAAAATACGGTTGTACATTTTCGTCACCCAAGACTTAGTCACAATTTACTGAAGTGGATTTCTTTCTGAAAACAGTCCGCTTCTAAATATTTGCAAACAAACATTCGACCCGTTGAAGAATGGAGGGAACGAACTGCGTGTCCGCACCTGGTTCGATTTGAAACCGTCTAGAAATACAATAGCCGAGGGATTAAATTCGAGATTCGTCGCCTTAACGGGTGTTTCGCCGTACTGTGTATAGGTTAATTGCGAAAAAGTGCGCTCCCGCATTCAACCGATCGTTAATTAAAATACACACATGCGCGCAGATACGATTAAAAACCGTTGTCAAAACTGTTTAAATATTTGCTGAAACCCTGCGTAGGGTCAAAATTAGCGCCGATTGTGACGAGGCCGTCGACCGTAAAAACAGCCGGCGACGAGTATAACTGTGAGTATGTTTAGAAAGCGGTTTCGACAATGGTCATTTTCCACGTAGCTGTCCGTTCTTTACGGCGTCGATTTGCGAAGCTAATTGGCAACATGTCGCTCGTTTATTTACGGTCAACAGTGCTAATAGCGCTGAAAGAGAGAGTTGACGAAGACAATTTCACGGTTTCATGACTTATCGAGGATTTAATTGAACTTTAAGTACACTTTCGGCGGAAAAACACACAGTTGGTTTCCAATCAATTCATTCTGCTCTAAGCTATATAGTACGAGTTTTGCGAAATAAACATTTACTCAATAGAAACAAACGTTGAATAGTTAGAATATCAAAATAACTGAACTTTCGCTTCGATGCAAATGGTAGTGTGTGTCCTTGGTAACTTGGTTTTCATGTAAACAACTGTTCCTCAAGCTATATAAAAGACTTGTGTGCGTCACCGATTTCAGGCTCTACGGGTTTTCATCTATTTTTGTTTCCTCTGAAGATCTCTGAACCATCCGTTCTTTTTTTAATACACTTCTTACAAATGGTATACTCTACACAATATTAACGTATCTAAAAAAGACAACCACTCTAGATCCTAGGCCGTTTTTTTTCTTTATGTTGGATTGCGAATCCACCGACGAACTTTTGCGATGACGCATGAAAAAAAGAATTTATTTTCATTTTTCCCACCTCATTTTTAAGCATAGGAAAATTAATATGAAAATTTATAAATTTTTCAAATTTTTTCCTCCACTGACACATTATCGATTGATATCGGTCACAACGACATCGCGGCGGACATGGGTGTGTTAATGGATGGATATATTTGTCGGGTCTGTTCAGTAAATAGCGTGGTTTGTAAAAATGGCGGCGTCAACCATGTGTGTGTTAGCAATGAAAAGGCAATAATCGGGTATCATTATCCTAAAAGACCTCCAAAATAAAGCATTCTATTATTTCTTTTTTCAAATTTCACTTTATTAGTAATGAATTCAATGTTTTAAGAATGTTCAAATTTCTTTTTTAGAACTTTCCCCCCTTCCGCAATTATTCCTAGTCTATCGAATCGGTAATCCACCTTGTGATAAAAAACGACCCTATCTCAAGCCAGGTGTACTGATCAGTGAATGGGTTCGCTTATTACCGGGAATCCGATACAACTCACAACGACAATAACCACTAACTACGAGTATCAAATTTTCTATCATGCCTACAACGTGAACGTTGGATAATCCGCCTAAATACACGAGCTCGCGTTTTTCATTTCATGAAAATGAAGACGAATTTAGACGAAACTGCAGCGGAGAATGAAGGCGGCCTGCGGGTATTTCTGAATGTTACAGGATTATCCGTTTTTACACATAGTCGCTAATTACGGTGCAAAGTTTCACGGAGATTAGCAGTAATACGAGCCTTCAGATCAAAATTATGGATATCGCGTCTGAACAATAACTCGCTACGCACATAGTATGTGTCACTCCTTCCGAACAACCGCGAGTAACCTTTCTATCAAATTCTCGCAGTTTCTGAACGCGGGATATTAATGAGACTTCAGTTAAAACGCCCGGGAATTGCAGGGACCCGCGTGGTATGTTCACGCAAAAACGAGTATGCGTTACAGGTCAACAAGGGCAGAAATGGTGGCTCAATGCGCCGGCGAATAAGATTCCCATAAACTACACGTAGAGTTCCTGTAAGGTTATTTAATTCATCTATAGCCGAATAAATAGTAATTGATGTTACGAGTCTTTTCAGTCACCACAGTGAAAATTGGGGCCGACTCAGCGGTCCGCTGTTAGTAACGGCGCTATAGTAAATCGTTTTAATAGCCCGTTGTCTGAAGCCTATAGAAACGCGTTGAATGGTTCTGAGGCAATTACGGTTTTTATTCCACGGTAAATAAATCACGAAGTACAGCCACTTATATCGTCAAAGCTAGTTTTCCGTTATTCTATCGGGTCCCACGAATTTCGCCCTTTAGATTTTGTTAATCGATTTATTATTCGACAGTTTCACTTTCCGCCTCCAACTGGGATTCGCGTAAAATGAGTGCCTTAAATCGAGTAGAATTGCGCCGTATATCTAAACATCTATTTCAGCTAATTCTTTTCTATCACTACTAAGCTTATTGAAACTACATGAAGACTCATTGATAAGAAGGTAACGACTACACCCAGGCGTATATTCTACCTAGTGTGCCTTTGCATCAGTGTGCGGGCAACACTTCAAAGGCTGTGTCGTCTAATCGTGAGATTGAATTGACAGTCCATAAAGGCTAAAGAGTCTATGGTAGTCTATGGAAGCCACGATCCGAACGACGAAAAGCGAGATAAACAATATTTCTCTTTCAGGCACGTTTTCTCACCGAACGTGCTGTCCATATATCGGAGAAAATCACGCGATCAAGGACGATTCTTTTCATTAGTACACCAGACATTTCAAGATTTCAACCGCTGATAATTCGTCAATTTGGTGCCGTTTTATGGGAGGCCTAATCATCGTCAAACGATTATGTTCCTGTTTGAATTATTTTTTAGCTTTTGCGCCAGCCCGACGAACGCACAAAAGTTGGCTATCTATAATTCAATAATAACAAAAAGAAAATCGTATACCAGATTTTCAAATGCCGTTCTCCAGAAAATACGGAGAGTACGTATAACTTTATCTACGTTCAGAACAAAAAGAAAAACCAAAAATCGACGAAAGAGTTCCTGGTCTGGCGAACGATAGTGAAAAGTCTGTGATGAAAATTGTAAATACGTAAATATCATTTCATATCTGATCAATCTCGTCAGCAGCTTATCTTTTAAAATACTCCTTAAAACTACTATTCATGCCTGATCATAAGTTTACTGACATATATCTAAAAAGTCTTGCCATTAGTATGTCAGACTAATGCGTGATAAGGGTTACGTGTGAGTGAAGGAAACGGGTAAGAGAATGGAGTGGTTAGAGCGTTCGGCTCTGGGAAACCAAGTCGTGGGATTATTCTATTACTATTGTTATTATCATTATTTTTATTACTATTGTTATTATTATTATTGTTACAGTTATCGTTATCGTTGTCGGTGTCGTTGTCGTTATCGTTATCGTTATCGTTATCGTTATCGTTATCGTTACCGTTACCGTTACCGTCACCATCACCATCATTATTATTATCACTATTATTATTGTTATTATTATTATTATTATTATTATTATCATTATTATTATTATTATTATTATTACTATTATTATTATTATCAACATTACCATTATCGGAAGCTCGGATGACCTGGCACTTGGATACCGGATCCTTGACTAAAGAGAATCACTCTCAAGATCCCCTGTTTCCGTCGAGATCACGCAGCAAAACAGAGATAGAAGTGGAGATAGAAGGATTATGAAGGGCGGTAAACTTTAAAGGTTGAATGACATAACGCATGGCTTCATTAAATTAGGAAGGCGGGAGTAATTGAAACAAGTCCGAGCGTTGCAGAAAATATAAACTAGTCACACGTCCATGGTTTTGTAATACGTATATACTTATGTGTACAGCAACAGCGTGATTAAAGCCGCCACCACTCCCGCATTTATACAGGATCGCATCGTGATAATGAGGTGTACGCAATTATTCCAGTAAAGATCAGACAAAATGACATCACTAAATGGGTTTGTATACCCGCCAGTGAAACAAGAGATACATAGATATCACTCCACAGTAGCGAGCTGATCTTCTTCGCCACTAACATCAAGTAAGTTCGTCATTTCATCGCATGATACACCTGTGTCACTATCATCAGCATCATCATCCTCATCATCCTCAGCATCCCCATCATCACCAACATCATCATCATTTCTTAAGGATCGTTCGACCCTGCGGTTTAGATTGGTTCGATTTAGCAGGGAAAGCTATAGCTGGAAACCGCTCGGGAAAGCCATAGCCTTCATCCACATCTTTGTGTCTCATTTGTATCGTTAGGTTTCGCGTAGTTTGGAAAAAGTTAGAGACTCCCTTTATCGTTCAAATGATTTAACTCGTTGATTAGTAAATTTATAAACACATTGATTATTAGTTGATTTCAAAGTCGGTGATAAGACATAGAACATTATTGGAAAAACCTGTACTTCCGTATGTACATTAACAAGAATACTAACCAGAAAGTTTATTGACGCCTTGAAAAATAGATAACTTCTTGATATTGTCGATAATGAATGATATTATATGAAATCAATTATAGATCATTGAGGATCAATAAAGTTGTTTTTAACTTGAATATATAATCGATAATTGAATTGAATTGACCGACGATCAGTCCAGTCCCGATATATTGATGACGTAGTGCACATCCTCTCGAAGATGATTGTCAAAATGCATCAAACATGAAATAAGAATTTAGAAAAAAAGAATACAATTAATTGCAAAATAAACACAAACATTCACAATTGTGATTGTAGTAACGCCAATTTTGATGACGTAGTGCACATCGACTAACACAGATCCCCTCAAAAAATGCCCTCACGAAAACCTTCAATTTATTTTCAATCTATACAAATATCATTGTTGTGGTTTTTACGGCGTCAAAAATCCGCATATCTGGATGTTCTAGAATTTCAATTGCGTTCGTTCGCTGAATGAGTTTTTTACCTGTCCAGAAAATTGGGACAAACACGAAGAAATCTGAAGAAGTTTGAAGGCATCCAAATATGTTTGATTATTTATTTATGGTCATCAAACTAAAGAACAATACATGAGGTGTCTCTAGCCGTTGGAATTGAAACATTATCTAGACACGCAGATAAATATTGATGGAAAATGAAAATAAAAAAGAAATCAATATATACCCAGGACGCCTTCGTAGTTTTGATACCATGCAAAGAAGGTTCTCATGTTTCTCCTCGAGAAAGTTCATCATTTTTAAATCTTTTTCTAAATCTTTGATACAATGGTCAATATCAACTTGTTTGCGAGGTTCGGGTCTTCGGAAATTTTGACATTTTGTAAGTACAAGCCATATGCAGAGCCGAACCAAAATTGACTGGCATACGGTGAAACTGGTAAGTTGAACTTCGCAATATGGTCCGCATGGTAACATTTTGGAATCACTCAATCTTCTATGAAAAAGTATATTCTGGTCAAACATATCGTGTTCTTCATAAAGATCATTTAAACGGTTCACATATAGATGAATACATATGTTGTATGCAGTCGATCGTACAGATTGTGGTCTCGGTTGGAACAAACTTTTCCGAGTTAAACATAGATCCGAAGATCAATTCAAACAAACAGACTCGACTTAAATCGATGGTATCATCTTCTAAATACGTATCGAATATCTAAAACTGACTGGGGAAAAGACAAGTATCTTACATCTATGGACCAGTCGCTCAAAAGTTGGTTAGAGCTTACCAGTGGATACATGCCATTGTGACAATTGAATTTGCATTGTAATCATGGTATTTTGTCAACCGGATCTAGTTCCACAGTTGTCAGTTAAACTTAAGTTAGAGTTAGAATTAGTTCATTTTCAATGAGTTAACTCATAATTGTAGAACTGGCTCGAGTTAACTCTAACCAACTTTTGAGCAACCGGCCCCAGAATATCGCCTTGAGGAATTTCACCCTGGACCCAGTTCCACAGTTGTGAATTAAGATTTGACTCGAATTAAACTCTTTGGAGATGAACTGATTTTAATTCAGATTTAACACTAACTCACGATTGTGGAACTGGATCACTTTGGAGATCATTTTGGAGCCGCGATCACACAAATCAGGCCCGAGTCAAATATGGCCCTAAACTAAAAACCTAAACCTGAAACTATTGGTAATGAATCAGATAAAATACTTTCAATTGTTCGTTTTAAAACCACAATCATGAAATGAACCACCAGTTTTGTATGAGAATTTGAATATTTTAACGGATTTATCATCAGATAACCACGCAACCCATAAATCCGACATGATCACAGTTTATGATGTATCAAGTACTGGTTATACTTAAGAACCACGTTTTGAAAGTAGCTTATTAGTCAAATAATTTCTTACCGTTTACTTTAAAATGAATAATGACCTTATTTTTCACATATAAAGATTTAACATAATATTTGATTATTCACTTAACGTTATTCATATAACATATTGATGAAATTGTTATAGATTGTAAATAGAGCCCTTTCCCGTATTTGTATCGATTGTTCTTACGCTGTTATCAAGTTCCAAGAGCCGCGAAATATCGTCGGAAAGGGTCAATAATTTGAATTCACCGCTGGCAAAATGATAAATTGCTGTTGACTTTCTTTAAAGAAAAATATCGACGTGTATTATACATTTATATCCCATTGACTTTATTTTGATCGCGTCTATATCGTGCACAATCTGAATCGAATCGGGGGAGGTCGGTAAATAATGCAGTTGCACACTCGAAGACAAACGGGTTGTTGTTAAAAATAGCCAAAAATTGCGTTCGTAAACTTCAATCGATACCGATCGAATATAAAATGTAGCCAGCCTCCATCACTATCATATAATTATAGCTCTGTATTCGATACGTGGATGAGATCCATTTCTCGTCTTGTAAATGGGAACAACTAATTACATTACGATGGCACGATTACGCTGACGAAGAAGATTATTACACTTCAAACGATGCATGATGAAGGTCCGTGTCATGTAAATGTGCTTCAACATTTCAAGTCAGCCCTTTGACTGATGCAAGTACGATTCTAAATTGTTTACGTTCGCCAATGAGATAGCAGCAATGTCGTCCATCCACCTACGTAATTTAATATCTGCAATGTCCATCTTTATTCTTTCGTTTTGTGTCTATAGCGTTTGAATAAGTCGCGTTTATGTAAATGATGTTCGTTTGACATTTTATGCAGCAGCAAACAACATACGGGGTTTCAACAAACATATGAAGTCGATAATCCAGTCAGTCAGTATACGTCTTCATCTGAGACATACAAAAACTTACGTCAGACAGTAGAAAACAAATCAGCAGGATGATCGTAGCGACAGACCGTGACTCTCTGAGATATCTACAACAGGAACTCATGTACCATTATTGCATGTGTTTACGACAATCTTTCATCAAAGCCCGGGCGGTAGATGGGTTTCTGCTTTAGAAGTCGTTCGCGTCGATCATTAGCTTTATATACTCTGATAAATTTTATAGAAAACGCTAACGCCGTACGAGACGTCTTCGTTTCTGAGAAAAAAAGAATTGCGGATTCGATGTTAGAGACGACTAAGAACTAGGCGACTTTTCCGACTAAAGAATCGCGTTTGAAGTTGTCGAGAGAATTAGAGCGGGAGCTACGGTTACTGTAATCAAGGGAAGAAAGACGCATAAGGTTCGGGGTATTTTCTTTCGGGCAATTTTTTCTATTCTTTTTCTTGTGTTTACAGACGCTAAAGACATGGAGCTGATGATGCGCTACGCCGAATTGCCGTCCGTTTTCCACCCGGTAACCAACGACACCGAATTGATAACTTCGGACTTCGTCAAAGATTATCCTCACATAGCTGTTCCGTACATCGTCGTCATCATCGCAGCCAGCATCGGCGGTACTCTCGGCAACATTCTGGTCATAGGTGGCGTCCTTTCAAATAAGGTAACAAGACGACGATAATCATAGATATATAGCTCATTTCGTTTAATCGCATTAAAGATATTTGAAAAACATCATTTCGACAGAAAAGAAGCTTTTCCAATGTTACCGGGGATGAGCTGCATTTATGAGAGTATTTCTACATACTTTTTACGTACTACGCTATCCTACATGTAGCTCCTTTCAATTCGAATTGGTTTGTGCTAATTATCTGCAATTAGACTTTTGAGAAACTTCACTTCGACAGAAAATGGGATGAGCTGCATCTTATTTGTGAAAGTGCTTACATACGTTTCTGCGTATACGCACTGACGTCATATTATCATACGTATATCCTTTAACGTTTTATTACAATTCCTTAACTACAGCAACGTAGATATATCTATCCAGGATTAGATATATTCAAATCCCTCCAACATTATAAGTTGATCATATGACTTCATTTAACTTCACCTTCAGTCAACCTCACTGTCTCCAGAATTAATCTCTATTCAGAATGATTTCGGTGACATTTTACGAACGTCTCGTTCTCAAGATCTATTCATAAATTCAACCCTTTGATTTGCTTCGAATCATCCTGTGCCAACGATTTCATTTTATGTTGATCTCTCCCGAGGGCTTTTTCTGTTTTATTCATTAATTTCTCTTTACTCATCTTAGGCACTAAAAACCGTCGGTAACTATTTCATCTTGAACCTGGCGTTTGCAGATTCTTGCGTATCTGGTTTTGTTGACCCGTTCAGTACAATTGGTAAGTGATAATATTTATATTCGTTCATTTCACATTTCTTTTCTAAACCCTTTAAGACTTGTAATCCAGTTTTCTCTTTAGAACAAAACCATTTTAATGGTCTGCACGTTCTCATGCAATCTTCTGTCACTTAAGCATTCCTTTTTTCGCACAAATTCTCCTGGGGAGAAAATTATCTCCCTCACAAAACCTAGACAAAAAAGCGATGTCTTTTCTAAGACAATTTGGTTTTAAACCAAAGATGAAATCACGGAAAAGCAATTTTGATATTGTGCCCTATGTTTTCGCTAAAATTCAGTTATAGTCTTCTGAGCATCGTATGTGCAACGTTTCTTTTTCAAGTCTCCGCGGCATTCAAAGAAACTGCTTCTTTCGTTTCTATTCAAGGAATCCTCCAAGGCGAGTTCTTCTTCTACGACAAACCGTGGCTTTGTGAATTCATCGCCTCGCTGTGTTTAACGAGTTGTTTTTGTTCCCTTCTGAGTATCGGTGCGATCAGCTTCAATAGATACATCCATATTTGTCACAATCACAGGTAAGTTGCGCATACAACGCCTGAACAAGACGCCTTAAAACACATCTAACGTTATTGTATCGCGGTGAAACACACGGAAAGCTCTTTTCTATATTTCTGACTAATGATGTAGAAGACCAAGGGTTAAAAGCTTCTCCATGCTTTCTCATTTTATCCATGCTTTCTCACTTTTAGTAATATTGACGCCTCGACCCCTACGCCTTACGATTATGTTTATCGTGAGACCGAAGCATCGTGCCATTTTTTATTCAGATTTTCAAATCTATTAAGAACATCGAATATAATATAGATTATCGGTAAAATATGGAAGAGCATTAAGGCCACGTAGAATATATTTTTCGAGTTTAGAAATTCGAAATTTCTTGATTCAAAGTCGACTTTTCGAATTTACAAACCGAACGCGATGGAATATTGGGGACCATGCACTAGCACCATCTATCACCGAGCTTACATCTCCATCAGTTCCAAGAAGTTTGTCAATCGCCACAATGCGTATGCGGAATGCAGAGGGCGATCCAGGAATTTAGAATCGTGGGGGGTACACTATAGGCTAAGTTGTACGTATATGTACAGTACTGTTGTACAGTCGTTCTTCGGGATTCATTCTGTTCTTCCTAATCCACGATCCGAATAGCGAAAAGAACAAATCAATTCTCTCAAATGACACGCCTCTTTATTGTATGTTATTCGTTGGCAGAAGTCCTCGTGGTCTCGCCTCTCAAATCTTCTAAATTCATTACATAATTTCTCGATGGCGTCACTATCTAATCATAACAGAACACCATACATGACTGCGAGCGCCACGAGCTCGAAGCTTTAAGATGGTTCGGGGACCTCCCTCAAGAGAATTTGAAAAACGAAACATTTTCTGAGTGTCTAGAGTGATTAGAAAACGAAATAACCATACAATATTGTATGTTATTCGTTGGCAGAAGTCCTCGTGGTCTCGCCTCTCAAATCTTCTAAATTCATTTACATAATTTCTCGATGGCGTCACTATCTAATCATAACAGAACACCATACATGACTGCGAGCGCCACGAGCTCGAAGCTTTAAGATGGTTCGGGGACCTCCCTCAAGAGAATTTGAAAAACGAAACATTTTCTGAGTGTCTAGAGTGATTAGAAAACGAAATTACCATACAATATTGTTATCTTAGCTTAAAATGGTACCAGGCACCCTGTGCTCCCCCTATATCCGCCCCTGCGATCCTAAGTTTTGTTTTTTGCCCAATAATAAGGCGCCATGATAAGGCTTGGTGATATAAAATGCTACATCAACTGCGATTCATGCTTTCATCTAGAGGACTCTATTGATTGTACATGATTTTATTACGAATGTAACCATTAATCTTTGTTCTGAATGTCTGTTTTATCTTTATTGTGCTCATCCCTAGAATGTAAATCTCTGCATTATGGGGTCACTAAAGTTGTATTTGATTTAAATTCGTGGAGTTTTATTCTATGAACTTGAAAAGATAGTTCTTTTATATTTTGTTTGCCGAAACATTCTCATGGTTTTGAATTTTTCGACATAGTCAATTCAATTGCCAATTTTTGATCTCTTTTTTCAGGTACGACAACATTTACACTCCGCGCAACGGTAAACTGATGTGCGCGATACTATGGGTGGTATGTTTTCTGTTAGAATTCCCGTGTTTCGTCGGCTGGGGAGACCACGTTTACGACCGCAAGACGTTAAGCTGCGTCTGGGATCGAACGGCCAACTTCTCGTACACGTTGATGTTCTCGTGTTTAGGAGTGGCTCTACCCGTGTTCACCATCTCGATCTGTTACATTAAAATCTATATCCACGTCACGCGCAGCAAGGCAAAAATACGGGCGACCAGCGGCGAAGCGGAAATGAGCCCGAAAGAGAGAAACGAATCGATACGTCTGGCCAGAACTTTGTTCGTGATATTCATCGTATTTGTGACGTGCTGGATGCCGTACGCGGTTATCGTATCGGCAGATCGGTACGACACGTGGCGACGGGAGATACATATTTTCAGCATTTTGCTGGCTCATTCCAATTCTAGTTTGAATTGTATCATATACGGAGCCACGAACCGCCAATTCCGCGTCGGCTACGTGAAGTTCCTGCACCTGGGCCGATTTTTCCCGAATCTGATCAAAGGTGTACAACAGCCCGCAGAAAATCGACAACAGCAGACGTTCGATACCGGGGTGGAACATGGAACTGGAGGACATCCGACAAACAATCACATTAACGTCATACGCGTTAGAGATTTTTCAAGTATTGAGGAATCGGCAGTAGATAAAGAGCATATGAAAACAGAGGACATTAAGGAATTCGCTGATAGTTCAATAAATCAAATTGATGGCAGAAATGTACGGTGTTATTCGAGTATAGAAACGTCCACAGAAAATCAATCGACGATTCAAAGTAAAAAAAACCCCGAGCTGGATGATCATTCAAAACATCAAAATGTCCATTTCATACACGTTCGGAATTATTCGAGTATTTAGGAACCTAAGCATCGTCTGTATATATTCGTCTGTGGATAGTTCTCTACAAGTTTGACTTACCGTAATCGCGTAATCGTGTAATGAGTAAAAAAAATAAATAAATGGCGTCATTTTATGGGTACACTTTCCTTACGTCTTACCCCCTCACGTCTAGAAAAGAGAATACTTGTTTAAATGCATGCGCAGTCATACAACCAGTTACTTAGATTAATGAAAAGGCGGATGGATGTCATACAGGCCCGTGGTTCGAGGGTAGCGAACGAACACCCTTAAATTTTCAAAGCTTCCTTCAAAAAGTCAGTGTCAAAAAATTTGGGTCAAGATTTTTCGAAATTTGGAAACAATATTTTCAGGTTTTTATCGGAAAATGAAAAGTAATCCATCCTCAAATGATTTATTAGGGTACCCGGGCACTACATGTTTAAGATCTGCCCTTTTACAATCACAAAGTGCCCCTTTTTACGGTGAAAAGGTACCCTTTTTCTCGAAATGGAACTGCCCTTCAAAAAAGCTTGGCACAGGCCTGTCATAATATATATCAAATTGCTAACATTTTTACAATCAAAAGGAAAACGGTTTTATGATTGATAATTTTCTAAGGTCAGCTTTTTAAACTTAGATTTCAGTGAGTTGATAGTAGTTGTTGCTTAATGTTGAAGCTGTTGCTTAATGTACTTTTCAATGTTGATCCATACGCGGTTCATTTCTTTGTCTGATGTTATGATCGCGTGGTTGACAGAAAGTTGGGTTGAACAAATTGTTGAATCAGTTGTTGTAAACTATTATGCGTAAAATTAAAGCCATGTTTTAAGATCTTTCCGCTTAAGTTCTTACTGCTTCATTTGACTCGTGGATATATTGAGGCGATTATTCTTACGTGTCTGCTTGAGGTTTCAGGCGCTTCTACAAAATGTACGAAAATCCTTTCTATCAATACCCCATATCACATTATATAATATATCATGGAAAATTGACGTATGTATAAAACGTTTCCCTATTAAAAGCCGTCCGACTGGTGAATCCACCAGAATATTAACATTGTTATCATTGTTACTACTATATTATCATAATTATTATCGTTTATTTCAGAACAAATAAATTGTACAGAGATTAAAGATATGTAGTATAAAGCTGAGGTTTTGAAAAAAATGAAGGCGTATGTAGACTGAAACCCAATAACAAGAATGTAAAATCAAAGATTGTAATATTTTTCAATAGAAAAACTATGACAGAATTAACTAATCTAGAGATAGACGAATACAAAGAGACTGGCAAAGTAAAGATCTCATAGTAAAGAAGAGGATGGTCATCGTTATTATTAATAACAGGAGAAGTAGTTCTGAGTTACATTTGACTCCGGTGTTTCAGGGCCGTCGGAACAGGGGCGGCCAAAGCCGCCCCACTTTTTTGCTTAACAAAAATTTTTTCAAAAGCACGCTGTACCGCGTAGCAGTTCGTCGTTCTCTGTACTAGGTGGTTGGCTCACGAGTTCTCATGCTTCTGTGAATGAGACCGTGAAATGGCCCCAAAATGCATCTCTCGCGATTGAATTTTCAAAATTTTTCTAGGGGAGGGCCCCCAGACCACCCTTCAGAAATAAGCCTCGCCACTGAAAAATTCCTTCCGACGGCTCTGTGTTTAAACATCGAGACTGAACTGATTTTTATTGTGTATAGTCAATTCTGACTGACAATGTGGAACTGAGCTCAGTAATTCAGACGATTCGAATATTTCAGCGATCGTTACGTAGATGAATTTCTTCGTCAATTTGAACGCTTAAGAATCGATGGCAAGAAACTATATTTCCATATATACTCATTAAGCTATTGCTTGATAAATGGATTTTTGATGTGTTTGTAAGTGATGTATGTATCTTAGAAATAAATGTCAGCATTTCGTTATGATGAAGATCAAGTTAATATTGTTTATAGTGGTTCTTGTTTATGTCGTACAAATTCGTATTTGTGGTTTCCACTCTCGAGTATGGGTCATGCGTGTAGTTTGCACTCGGAACGCTGCCCGTAGTTCGGTAAATAAGAAATCTCTAGTAATTTTTTTCTGGATATCTAGCAATCTCAAGAATACCGAGATAACAAATACATTAGCCTATTGGCAGTTTTCTTGATACTGAATGATTGTTGCGTTTTTTGGAAACATCTCTGTCAAAGTCCGATCAACAGCGTTTCCCTCTATTACCGTGTTTGGTATGAAAGGAAAGCTTACTTCTCGTCACCCTTGCTCGCTAGGGTTTGGTTGCTACCCGACGTAGCTCGCACCAAGTTTTTATCGACGTGAGCTTCGATGGGCGCCAAGGTCAAGCCCTGGCAAGCGAGGGTGGTTTTTCGTACAATACGAACAAAACATCGCATTTTTATGGTGGCTGATAAGGCCCGCCAAATGCAATAGTTTTTACACGATCTCGATTATAGAAACCCGCAAAACGAAACTTATAGAGCAAAAACGAAAACTTCCTTTTTGCTTTATTTTTGCAAAAACGAAATAATATAGCGAAAAAACGATAATATTCGCTTTCGCTTTAGCGAAAGTTCGAGCTAGGGCACAAAAACGATTATTTTGGAGCAAAAACGAAAAATCATATTGCGCGGTAAAATTCGTTTTTGCTAGGGCACAAAAACGAAATTCGTTTTTGCTCTATAAGTTTCGTTTGGCGTTTTTTCTGTAATCGAGCGCGACGCACCTCGTTACATTCGCGCAACGTGCATGAAAAAATTATTCGCTTCTAAATTATCGTATTTATAACTCGTTATATATCGATTTTCCCATAGGCGGTTTGAAAATACATGCTTGTCATTTTCAAAAATATGTTTGTTTTATTAGTAACATTCAGACGTTCACATGTGTCAAAACCCTTCGGGTTATATTGCAAAACTTCCAGTAACGCTTTCTATCTATTTCCTGATAGCTTCTGTTTAAAGATTTTATGCGGTTATCGCTCTACACTCTTGGGTCAGAATTTGGCTGGTGTGTCGAGGGACGCAGTGCAAATTCTCTGGCCTGCAAATTGTTGTAGGAGATTGTCGAGTTCGCCACCTAGCTCTTCTGAATATGATAGGTGCAAGTGACTGGTCGAATTTGCTGACAACGTTAGTTTAGGCAGGGGCAGATCTATGCAAATTGAACGGCGAAATACGAAATGTCTAAGGAGTTTTTCTGATAAAGCGGCGAGCCATAGGCTATCAGAGGGGTCCCACCCTCGGTGTTTTTCTAAGAAAGGAAAGCAGTCCAAACATATACAATTTCCAAGAAGATGAGTGTCTGATTTGTAGGTTTTAACTATCTTGACGGGGCAACCTAATTTGAAAGGCAGGGGTCCGGACATCCTAAATCCATACCTGTTAGTGCACCAACCTTGGCTGGGGAACAAATCTCAGCAATCGACTACAGCAAACGATGACTGCATTTTGAGCAAACGAGAGGTTGACCTACCAGGGGGTGATGGCGACAGGGCATTTCAACTCATTTGTTTGATTAGTTAGTCAACGTGAGTTGTTTGATTTGTTTATGCGGCAAGTTAAAGATCTAGGTGGGAGTTATTTAAATGAACTCGGTACTGATCTACGTAAGATAAGACCTTTATTATCCTCACTTATAAAGTATAAGGCAGTCTTAACAGTCGAATAACCCAATCAATCACAGAGTTAGTAGTTATAGCATAAAACTGAGAATAAGAAGATTATATGAACAAGAGGCGATTGATCGAATGATATTCTCTGCTCTGCTATAACTTCGCCTAATGTGTCAAAAGTAATGTCTTTGATTAAAGTTGAGTTGAACTTGACTTCTCCGAACTGATACCTGGAAAAATATAACTCTAGTTTGAGTGATTACTATTATAGCGTGCAGAAATTCTCCTTGAGCAACGATGCTCAAAATAGCCCGATATTATGTACACGCCCAAAAAACATGCACATATATATATTATTGAAATCCTTACCGAGCTATATTTACATCTTCAAAGGGTTTCAAATCATAACAAACGCTAAAAATTGCCGTTCGACTTTGTTGTAAAACTATTTCAGAGCTTCACTGTTTAATAATGACAATATTTTCGGCATTTTCCTCGTTTAGAATATCTAGAAATGCATAATCTTCTTCTCCAGACTACCTGGTATCTATAGACGGGAGTGTACTTTTTGGGTTGGTCTATGAAATCATCCTAATTCTACTACGCTGTTCAAGGGACTTAGGACTAAAATAAGATGTAAGTTTCTAAAAATACCTTTCTTTATCAGCGTCATCGCCCTTTGAAGGGAGCAAAATGTCCCTCAGGGCGGGTACGAACGTTTTAATTTCATTTCGAGAACCATATTTCAAGTGTATTTGCATATCATTTGATTTTCCGCAAATTGATCCGATTCATACCCGTATACAATCTTTCATTTATCATATCTGGAACCAACGATTCGAAGAGCGTAACGCCTCTGGCCATATGCGTCAGAGCTTCTGTGTTGCAGTCGAGGGACCAGTTCCTTCTTTTTCGTCGACATCAACACTTTTTGTTGTTTTGGCGTCGCTTTTTGCGCATGTTGCTTGAAAATGACGCATCATATATTCGCCAGCGAGCGCTTTCACAGTTTGAAAATGGTCGGCGGGAGCTTTTCGTTTTTCGTATCGCAGGGTTAGAAATACGAAGTTTGGATTATCTCATTTTAAAACTCGGAGAGCAAAACGATGTCATTCTTCCAGCTGTTCGCGGTTATTCTAATATCTGGCGATGGGTGCAGCACTGCTTATTATCATAAAATGCCGATACATATCGGGGGGATGTTTCCATTGACTGGAGGATGGTGGAATTATTTGGGTAACGAATCCCTTACCAGCGCCTTATTGGCGGTGAACCACGTTAACGAGCGATCAACTATCCTAACAGACTACGAACTAATCCTAGATGTAAACGACACTCAGGTAAGCACTGTTTTAATGTATATCCCAACACTACGCACTCTGGAAAATTCTTTAATTTCTGAAACGTAAATCAAAAGGAACTTACAACGATATGTGTCATTCCAACAAAGGCGAATAATAGCCCTTCTAAAAGTCATCGACTTTCGATCCGCTGTAGGATGATTGCTCTGTTTGTTTTTCGATGTAGCGTAATACTGGCATTGCTACAGATATCATCTACGAGTACCTGTACAAAGGCCAGCCAAAATTGTTGGTAATCGGGCCGATATTTTCCTTAACAACTGCCTATGCTGCCGAGTTTTCAAATCTATGGAACCTGATTTTGGTAAGTGGCACCAATAACGATCAACTAACGCAAAAAGAAGGTATAATTAATTTAAAGAACTGCTGTGAAATACAAAACAACCTCAGCCGTGCATTCCCAAACTAATTGACGACTTGAGTCTACATTTGATCATATCTTTGCCATAAACCTGTCGTAAAGACATCCGTTTGTAGACTTCCTTTTCCTGCTTCCTGCTTCCTTTTCATCATTTTCCCGAATTCTTCTTTGAACATAACAACTATTTCATTTTATATTTCCCTCCAGATCACCTAGATAAGTATGATTTAACGCATGAATGTTAACCCGATTGGTCATATCGATAACTGAACCTGTTTGTACGGTGGCTGATAAAGGCCATGAAACCATTTCTTGACAAAACAAAAATTCGTCGTAAAACATTCCATCGAAAAATATTCATAAGTGAAAAAAATTACGCTATGGAATATAAATAACATGCAAAATATATTAGTTTATACCTGAAAATAATTTCTTCGTGAAAAATAATCGCCTTCGTAATATTTTCGTGGTTGAAACTAATTCCATAATGAAAAAAGATCACATGAAAAAAAATTGAACGTGAAAAAATATTTTGGTATGAAAAACAAATCGAAAAAGAAATATTCTATCTCAATCGAAATATTTTCCTGCGTCTAGAATATCCTCACTGTAAAAATCATTAACTATTTGCGCGAGGGTACAGTGTTGTAGAAAGAATATTATCAACGTAATGGCGAAAGAAGCTGTTGAGAAGGATCCGCGCCAATATTCTGCAAAATGAAAAGAGAAACGATAGAACAGTTCAATAGAAAAGGGGCGAGCACTTATTGAACCCATTTACCAGAAAATACTGATTGATATTCGGTTTTCGAATGTTCAGGAATCGACACTAATAATATACGCGAAATAATATAATATTATTTCGCGGACGAAACCGCTTGGCTTGATGCAGCTGTTGGACTGATAGAATTATCTACAACAGAATTCACATTAGAATGCGAGTAGGAAATGTAGCCCCATGCAAACTGGCGTGACGACGCTCCTGACAAAACCTTCAGGTTTTATACTAATATAGTACCTCACCTTATCCTAATCCTATCCCAATGTTGATATTCAGTTGTTGTCCGCGATTTTTGGCATTCTGTTAAGACATAAATGAGGTATGTACCCCAAAAAGTAAGCAAAATATCCAAGAAAAACAGGTCTCATCAATTAATAAATAGACATTAGGTTTTACTTAAACAGTTAAAAACTGAACAAATTTGGCCCTAGTTTGAGGTGTATTAAACTAAGCACAGTCAGTAGAAAAGTTTATTTCAAAACAAAACCTGCATTTGATATTTGTTGTAATGTCAGCTTCTGTTGTATTCTTCGATTCTTTTGTGACTGAATATGCGATGACTGGATTGTAGATTGGCCAGAGGAGTCACCGTCATTAATTTCAAACATTAATATGAACAAGAATGCCCAACAGTACGGAAGCGTCATGGGGACATAATTAATTTGTCTATTTTTTTCTGATTGAAAAACCATAAAATTGAATAAGAATTCGATTTTTAATCAAATGTTATGTTTTTTTCGACCAGTGGCGATTTAATTCCGACTTTTTTCACTGAGTTAAATCATATCTATTGAATATTATGTTTTTCGACTGGCGTTGATTTAATTTTTTTCATGGAATTAAATCATTTTCTATTTAATTTAATCTCTTTTTGGCCGGCAGCGATTTAATTCCGACTTTTTTCATGGAATTAAGTCATTTTTTATTAAATATTATGTTTTTTCGACTGGCGTTGATTTAATTCCTACTTTTTTCACGGAATTAAATCGTTTTTATCTAATTCTATCTTTTTTCAACCGGCAGAGATTTAATTCCGACTTTTTTCGCAAATGTGTGCTTTTAGAGTGAATAACGTTGACATACCTTTCACAGTATCGCCATCACTCAGAAGCGAATCACATTTGCTTTAACCTTGTCCTTAACGGGCTGCCCTCGTCAGTTTCACTTCTTCAAACAGCGACATTTTCTTTGTCGTTGCTAATTCCGTTCCTCTTCAGTTGCTCAAACTGTTCAGTTGTCAGTTATTGTAGATGTTAGAGTACACGTCTTCGGCCAAATATCTTCTTGCTTCCCCAAACGAAATACATTACGCGCAGGTAACAGCCGATTAGACCATTGGTAAAATACAGGTTCGAGGGACCAAGTCCCGACTGATGATAAACCATATACGAACTGCAAAGAACGTGTTTCATTAAGCAATATAGTACGAGTGGCAATTCATCCGTACACATTTTATATTAGATAAATTTCGTGGTAGGTACTGACACTGATAATCAATTATGGTTAGTATTGTAGGAACATAAGAGTTGAATGCCATGGATAGTAACAATACTCGTGACTCGCGCCGATTTTCACTTAAAACGAATATATTTTTGATTGAAATCTATTTTTTCATAGACGAAATTATTTTTTTGTCAAGAAATATTTCTACGGCCCTCATCAGCCACCATACTTCCGAGTTTATTCATATTCATTCGTTGCAGCTATCGCCAAGTGCCACAACTCCAAAACTGTCGGATAGATCTATCTACCCATATTTTTTCCGAGGCCTATCGTCGTCGCTTGACTTCGTCTCGATTCGCATCAAGCTCACCAAAGAATTCGCGTGGAACAAAATCGGCGTTTTGACATTAGCAGTCGAACCGTACACGACGGTAATTTATACTGAAATATGTTGATCAGAATTCTTCGTTTGACAACATCTCCGAGGAAGATCTCTCTTGAACGGTACCAACCACACAGAAGACCTACAAAAACTGCCACAAACGCCTGTTGAAGATATACGACACCCTTTCAAAACTTCGCGGATGGGATTCGGGATTTGGGATTCGTGTTTATTCATAGAGCGAACGGGAAAGCCGATTCCTATAAAATCAGCTAGGCACCGCTGTATATTTATTCATTTATTTTACACTCAAACCCATTACAGGTATTAGAGGGACAACATAAAATTTACAAATTTCATAACACTGTAGAGAAAAAATATAAATACAAATTCGATAACAAAATTAACTTGTTTAAACGAACAAACAGAAATAAACATAGTAACTAACTTGTACTCTGTATGTATAGAGATATCCATACAAATAAAACACTATAGAAAATTCTAATGAGAGCAATCATTCATTGGACACATACAATTTTTGGATTAGTTTCTTGCAGAAAACTGCAAAGTCTTAGGTAAATGAGCAAAAACATCAATCAGGACATCGGAAATTATCGAAACAGTATAGAAAATTTTTCTGAGAATCTATTGTTAATCGCCAACGATGGGGGCGCTGAACAATTCCGAAGATCGCAAAGGCAAATGAATAGTTACGTCGCAGAATCGGCCTTCCCGTTCGTCTATAGTTCTGTGGTTTATCTTAATATCCAGCTCATTTTGGAATTTGGTGAATTTGCAGGTTCACAAAGAGCTAATAGAAGCATTGCTGGAAAATAAGTACACATTGGTACACGCGGCAACGTTTCAAAGTGACGAGTCACCTGCTGCAGCGCTGGCCCAAATGAAGGTTAGAATGAATATTTCCCTAATCAACTTCAGCCGGGAAAGAAATGAATATCTAATCTATGAATATTTCAATGAAAATCATTAAAAGAAAATCATTGTATATATTAACCGATGATCTCATCGATCTAGCAAAAATATTATTGTGTTCCATTTTCTGACGTTTTCTAACATAATACATTCATCTCCATTTCGTGGATTCGATATCATATTTTCATCTAGATTTTAAGTTTCCTCCGAGTTCGAAAAAACTGACAAAATCGTTCCAAACAAACATTGGCTGAATATCTAAAACCGAAAGAAAATGATCTATTGCGAAATGTGAATGATACGTACTATAATATAATACTGATATAAGATTATATGTACTAAGAATAACTATTGTCTGAGGTAATATTTTCGTCGTGTATATTTTTTATTTTTTAGCAGAAGGACGTTCGAATAATTCTAGGAAATTTCTGGGAAGACATGGCTTCGTTAGTTTTTTGCGAGGTAATCGATTACAAGTTCCAATACACTGCTGTATATGTTATCTTTTGAAGGCAGTTTTAACCTACATTTTAGTTAAAATTGCCAGTGTGAAAGAAATTAAAGTTCCAGGTTTATTCCAAGTCACTAACTCGGAAAAACTAGTTTTCTCAGTTAAAAGTGATTTTAGTAATATCAGTAGTAATTAGAGTTTTATAGCGCCCTTTTCACTGTGATACAATGTTCAACGGCGCTTTCCATTAAATTGGTATCATATTCCAGCCTATAAATCTAACCATTTATCAGTCATCCCTCCCTGGGGAGAAGTAACTTTCGAGCAGCTGCTAGGCGCTCGGGAGTCATCATTCAGACCAGGTATCCATTCATTCCTGGGTGAAGAGAGGCAAGGATGATAAGTGTCTTGCCCGGTAATTACAGGGTTCGAACCCTAGACCGGGCTTCATGTTGAGAATCATTTACTCGGAATAAACATCCGAAGAGCGCTTTTACCCAAAATAAACCTCGAACACATAACTGGTTTATTCCGGTTTGGTAACTCGAAATAAGCCTCGAATTTTTTCCACAAAAATTTCTCCATGATGCTTCCGTCTTGTGTAATTGTTACCGATCTTGTTGAAAATATAGGCGTACAAAATCGGATTGTATGGACCACGATACGTTTGGCTAATTGATGGCTACTATAAACCCTATTGGTGGACGCGTCGTGATACGGCAACAGTTCGATGTACCGAGCAAGAGATATTGGATTCGGCAAATGGCTATTTTACCATCACTTACCAAATGCTGACAGACGATAACGTTACCACTATAGCCAACATCGTGAGTTTGTCAACAAGATGAATGTACAGTTCATATCGTGAAACTCACTTCAGTATGACCTATGAGTAATGAGTAATCATTGTGGACCTGCATGAGCTTCAGATTTGAGATTTTCGTTCTTTGCAAAAGAGCGAACTATTTTCTAAATAATCAAATTTTTTTCAGACGTCTTTCCAGTACCACACGATGATGCGTGACCTTCTCGGTTACGATCCGTTCACCGAAGGTTACCAGAACGTCGCGTCCTTAGCGTATGACATCATCTGGGCGTCGGCGCTGGGCCTCGATGACGCTTCCAACCATTTGAAGGCTATCAATTCAACTCTAACGGAGTTCGCGTATAAAAACACTAATTTCAGCGACATTTTAAGAGAGTCGATACAAAAAGTTTCGTTCACTGGGATTTCGGTAGGAACATGTGATATCTATATCTACTAGTCGAATATTTCCGTTACTTCGATCCGAAAGATCCGTTGCATTCTATCGCACGACTCTAGTAGTTGAAATTGATATACCGCAATGCATTTCAGGGCGAGTTCTCGTTCAGCAGAAATACGGGTGATCGTGTCGGCCGATTTGAAATAGAACAATTCGATGGTAAACACAATGGCTTATTTGAAGATGTTCTTACGTTACGTTGCCATCACCATGTTCGACGTTTATATATAGCGCTTGATGGCGAATATAATGTCTAATTTACTATTCCAGCGTCCGAGAAAGTAGAAAAACTTGTTGGGTCGACGAATAAAATATTAGCTGATCGAATTGATTGGAAAATACCGTTGACCAAATTATGGAAAAGATCCGGTATGTATGAATTTGCCAAAGTTTTCCAAAACAATCACAGCAGCCCCGGTCACTTTCATCTCAGTTGTGGACACCTTGGACTGTGAATCCTTTTTCAATCGTTACAGTAAATCGTTCATTGGATGATATTTCGATCATTAAAATCGTCATCCCTGAATTATCAATCTCAATCAGTGAAACCTGGAATTGGCGTTACTGTACGTTTGATTTGCCTGCTGGCGGCGAAATCATTTTCAATAATTCCAATTACGATTTGCGTTTGATCTAAGATCGAGTTTTCGTTTCGGTGAATCGATTGCTCGCGATGAAATCAAAAGATCTTATCGTAATGTCTAGCATCACATCAGACAGAAATAAATACGATTTTTTTTGTTCGCCGTGCTTTTAAACGCTTTTTTAATCGATTTGCAGATGGAGTTCCGCCCGTCGACGGTTACAAACACATCGAGCAAATACTGAAAATAGACACGAAAGCGTTCATCACATTGGCTATATTGTCAGCAATAGGGGTGATTTTAGCGATTTTTTTCTTGATTTTCAATATCTATTTCCGGAAAAAGAGGTGAGCTCGACACGAAAACGGTACAAAAAGAATTTCCGATGGATCATGAAGTAATTTATTTTCTAATAAAGCTGATTTTTACTTTTTAACTTAGTTTTAGTAGATAGTCTATTGAATTAGATAATGTTTTATATTGAAAAGACATTGATACATGTGACTAATAGTGAACGGATATTAATCTCAGTGTAGAGTTAAGAAATAAAAATCCACCGTAGATATATAGCAAAGTTAGTTATCTGACACTTTCGGGGTTATTTCTAAACCCCATCGGAGAAACTAAAATGTAGTTTCTCTGCAGGTGCGGATCCAGGATTTTTTCCAGGAGGGGGTTCATAAAGAATGTTAACCGCCGACTAAAATCTCTGATATGCCTATACGGCATATTGTTTGGCCAACCGATAAGATAATATGTCATCCATTATGTAGTACTGTTCGCCCGCTTTGTCGTGAGTACATTCCTTCAAGAAAACGATTTAAAAAATTTTTTGGTAGCTTAGCAGGGGGTCATGACCCTTGAACCCCCCCCCCTCTCTGGATCCGCGCCTGCTCTGATGATGGGGTTTAGAAATAACCCCGAAAGTGTCAGGTGATAAACTTTGCTATATATCTAATGTTGGTTTTTATTTGTTGATTGATACATAGCGCAGAAAGATTAACAGTGTGTCATTGTTTTCAAGGGTTATTAAAATGTCAAGTCCTACAATGAACAACATCATCGTCGCGGGAACCCTGTTGAATTTCGGAGAAGTAATCATCCTAGGTCTGGACCAGTTAGAGCCACTTGGACTACAATGTCAGGTAAAATGAGAACAGGGAACCTGACCATGTCAAATTCACCTTACTTCGTATTGGCTTTTTTCCGTATATTGTCGCCTTTTAATGTTTTTAATTGTTTCACGAAGATTTCACCGTGGCTATTGTCGATAGGATTCACGTTGGCCTTTGGATCTATGTTCGCGAAAACCTGGCGAGTCTACACGATTTTCACGAACAAAACGCAACAACGAAAGGTAAAGATATCATAAAAATTCAATTCGAATTGAAAATGCAATCTTTATTCGGTTAAAACGTGCACAACGCTTGTGCCCTATATACAATTTACAGAAAATATAGCAATAAAACAAAATAAAAGAACAGAATGCAGGGATGACACAAAGCGCAAAGCGCAAAATGAAAAAATATTACCCATATACTGAAATACACGCTAAGAAAACAGCGCCGAATCTCGGAATGACAATACACGCGCTGCAGTTAAAGTGCCATAGGAAAAAAACTAGGCAAGATATCTTAAAATTTCAAAGTTCATCTGAAAGGGGGCGTTTATGCGCACAGTTCTTGAAATGTTTGGATTTTTTAGAAAATTATTTCTGAAAATAACGAACTTCAAAGTTCAGTACCCTGGATTTCTATGCGCACGGCAAAAACTGACCACCGATTTTTATGTCGCTCTTATGTCGCATTGTTGCAAATTTAAGAAATGATTTTTATATAACTGAAAACCAGAGATTCACGTGGTTTGAATGTTCCTGAAACTGTCAAAATATATCCATGGACAGATGAAATATGATACAGCACACATCACGGATAGTTTTTAAAAAAGAGAAAAAAATGACCCAACAATACGGTACAAAAGTACCCTAACAAAATGGCGGCTAGCAACTGTAAAAAGGTTTGTAACAATAATACCTATTTACAGTAATACTCTGTTGGGAGCATACATACGTATATTTCGGTAAATTCAAAATATCAGCTTTATCAAAATTCTAAACATTTGAGAGAAATGATATATCAAAATCATCAATACGATATGATTGTCTTTAAAGTACGAATTTTTTACAACAAAGGATAGGAAATGTATATGTATTACATCACAGTATTACAGGAATATTACGTTTCGTATTACGTGCAGAGACGGTTTTCTGGTTGAATGAATGAATGATTTATTTACTTATAATATGTACAAGATTATAAACATAGTTTCTTTGGATATGATTGCATAGATAAATAGACATATATAAGAGGTTTCAAAGAGTGATGACGACCTTTTTCTATCAAATGATTATGCAGAACTGGCTCTTAATTTAGTTATTCGAGCACAGAGATAATTGATTCTTTTATTTGAATTCAGATTTACTTAGACCATAGAAACGATATCTACGTACTATGGTCAGATATTTCACGTACCGGTTCGAATTATCATATAGTATTATCAATGATGGAAAAGTTACATATCAAAGATTTTCAGTCGTTGTGTAATGGGAGGCGATAGATTAAACAATAGAAATTGTCGAGGAACTCAATTAAAGGATATGTTCGCGGCTATTTTTCTCTTTAAAACCCTTTAAAACACACGTCCGGAAGCCCCTAGGTGACATACGAGATATTTTTCACAATTTCGACTTATTAAGTCGAATTTCGACTTTTTATCTCGAAATTTGACATAATAAGTCGAAATTCCAGTTAATGATGTCGAATTTCGTGTCATTTTCATGTAGACTTATTATCTCGAATTTTGACATAAAAATAACTCGTAATTCGACATAAAAATAACTCGGCATAATTAACTCGAAATTTGACGAAATTGTGAAAATATCATCTCGTATGTCACCAAGGGGCTTCCGTACTTCAAACAGATCGTTTTCTCTTCAATTCAGAAAATCATGGATCGGAATCTGATTTTGATGGTCGGCGTGCTTCTGTGTGTAGACGTCATCATCTTGACCTGCTGGCACATAGTGGACCCGCTGAAACCAAGTCGGACTTACTACCCACCCACGGTAAGTACCTGTTTTCATTTCCTGTATACTTCAGTCAGTGCCATTGACTTGTTTCCTTGACTGCCAATTCCATCAAGAACCTTTTAGTGGCTCACGCGTCACTTAAGCGCATGAACGTCTTTTTGGACAATCTTCTAATAAGTCGCATCAGGTCTATAACATCCTCGAGATGATAGCAGAATGATTTGATCACTGGTTGATCACTCAAAACCGTTCCTCGAACTCGATCCATTGTGAAACTTTGAAAGTGTACGAAAATCATGAGAATTGTGGTGTTACTTTTTGCAAAACATACATCCACAGCTTCTAGCTGCGGATAAAAAAACAATTTCCCTCTAGGTACATTGACCATTCAAGAGAAAAGGAATCACTTGCACCAGATCCCAGTTATGAAGAAGGCCATATTTCTCATGTCTATACATGCGCGCACATATGTTAGTAAAACAAATATCTTATCGACTGTAAGCTCTAACTTTTATTGAATTCAGGTTGTCAAGGGTTTAAAGGAAAGTTACGTTGTAACCAATATCCTCATTGCGTGTACGGCAAGTCAGAGTACATATTGGAAAATATCTATTTACGTACTAAAGGGGTTACTTCTCATATTCGGAATCTTTCTCACCTGGCAAACCAGGTGAGTATTAGTTGTGGATTAAGTTGCGGCCTCTTGGTATCAGGTGGAATGGCTCAATAAGATTGATTCCGAACGTTAGTGTTGGGTTGCATATTAGGTTCGAATCTGTCAATGCATTTTATTCTATGTATCGGTATTTAAATTTTCTTCAATTCCCATCATCCTGAATGGCTTTGCAAACAACCCGTTATCGCTGCTTTGCGGCTATATCTTATCAGGTGTTTGTATAAAAAAAGCTGTTGTAACTAAAACTGATTTTTGATCATCAATCGTGTTTCAGGAAAGTTTCGATACCTGGTTTGAATGATAGCAAGTACATCGGAATAGCTATCTACAACACTGTTATATTTGCTATTCTGGGCACTACTCTCTCGCATGTTTTGAGCGATAATCCGACCGCCTTTTACGTCATCATCGGAGGATTTCTTTGGTTTTGTAGTGCGACCACACTGAGTTTTGTATTTCTTCCAAAAGTAAGTACATGTTCGTATGTAAAATCTGAATGCCTCAATAAGGCTACGTCCAATCATAGAACTATAAGCGAAAGGGAAGGCCAACTCTGTGACGTCACTATACATTTAAAAATCCATAGCAGCAAAAACAGTACAAATCTCATATCTAATGAGTAACATATATTCATTATAGCGAACGTTTTCGGGTTACATTATCCCCTCTTCAGGCATAGCGCAAGTGATTGAATTTACATATCATACTGGTATGATATGTAAATTCAATCACTGAGTATCAATCAGTATGATTCAATCAACAGTACTGAGTTCAATCAGTATGATATGTAAATTCAATCACTTGCGCTATGCCTGAAGAGGGGATAATGTAACCCGAAAACGTTCGCTATAATAAATATATGTTACTCATTAGATATGAGATTTGTACTGTTTTTGCTGCTATGGATTTTTAATTATCTAGACTCTCTACCCAAGATCACTATACATTTGCCTTTGCTATCTTCGAAATCGGTAGCGATAAAGGATAGGTTCTCGTTTTTCGATTATATTAATCTCTGCGTGCATTGAATATTACCGTTTTTCAAGATTTGGTATTAAGACTTAAACAAATCAATGAAAAAGGCTAAATTAAGAATAGAGACCGGCAACCAGTCAACAACATCTATTGTTAATTGCCACCGGTGAGGGCGCTGAACAAAACACAAAATTACTAGCGGTGCCTAGTGGTGGATTTTTGAGGAGTCGGCCTTTCCTTTCGCTTATAGTTCTATGGTCCAATCGATAGATCGATTTGGATTACGGAGCCCGGTACACGGAGCATCGTCATTTGCTCATTCATCAACCACTACTGTATTCACTATAGGTTTAGACATTTCTTTTGTCTACCGTTAGAGAATTAATTGGAAATCCAATGACAGAACTTCCACCACCAATATTACTAAGAAACTAGTGACAAATTAACAATTAGTGAAGGTTTCAATGAATCTTTTCCCAACCAGCGGTAAGAATTATGCCGAAAATGTGCCATTAATTTAGCACTTTGATAATATATGTTTACTATTGATCTTTTGGGGGACCCCCCCCCCCCCCCATCATTTGGTACAGTCTTTAGACTTGGGGGTGTCCCCTCAATAAATTATATTCTGTCGATGCTATATTGTAATTATGCACACAATTTAACAAAGATGTGTGAATGCATAGTTTCCCATCGAGCAATAAAAGGCGATTCCGGTGTTTTGCTGGTGGCGCACCCTTGAGCTCATAGGCAACCAGCCATTCAGAACCATGTAGGCAAGTACTTTCAGTTCTGGAGCTCAGGCGTAAAGTTGACATTTTATTTTTCTCTATTCAATATCGACTTTTATGATCATTTTATTCTCTCATTTGTAATTTATTTATTCCTTAGCGTGTGTGGGAACATTGTTAGCGGTGGTCATATAGTGTATTAGCTGCCGCGGTGAATTTTTGGTGGAGAAAAAATATTTATTAAGAAATGAAATCAATAATCATATTATACCTATTTCAGGTTATGGCAGTTTATCTTAACGAAGATGGTCAGACAAGTGGCAATTCTTTGGATGAGAGAACCAACACTGTTAACACGATATCGGGTGGCGGACCTTCGCGGTCGATTATTCCCAGAACTGCTCGAGTAGGGCCGGAAACTTCAACGAATACGACGGACTTTGTTACAAAATGAAGTTCGATTGGATTGAAACTGGTTCAGGCCTATTGATTTTGTTACAAATCGCTGTTTTATGTGTGATGGATAATCAAAATCAAATCCATTCCAATTGTACATTGCTCACATAACACGCAGTTTCTAGCTGCCTTCTCTGATATCAAATCTCATCTCCAGCTCGTTTTCAGGTTTTTCGAACCCCCTCTAAATCCGCCCCGATTATTATGCTACTATGTAATGTAATAAAAACCCATTTCCCTACTCTACAATAACCGTGCGTTTAATAAATGTATATTACTAGTTATAGATTCCGTAGTTAATCGGTTTTCAACAGCTAGTTTTGGATTTTATAATCATACCACGACATCAAACACCAGATGGTGCTCACCTAGAATTGGCTTCGCGATACCGCATCGTGTTTCGCAACCAAGTAGAAGGCCAAGTTGGTGGCCTCGCGCCAATACAGGACGTAGGAACTTACGTTTATTTGACAAAATGCAAATTCGTGACCAAGGTTCTCTTCCTTCGTGGAAGATATGGCCAAGATATAAATTGGTCCATCGAGCGGGATGTCATCAACCCGTCGCCCAGAACGTGCGGCAGCGATTGTCGTTAAGTCGAAAATAAATCATAGCGATAAGATTTGTGTC
This sequence comes from Tubulanus polymorphus, assembly GCF_964204645.1. Lineage (NCBI taxonomy): Eukaryota > Metazoa > Nemertea > Palaeonemertea > Tubulaniformes > Tubulanidae > Tubulanus > Tubulanus polymorphus. The sequence goes on along the minus strand of NC_134029.1, from coordinate 8,703,178 downwards.
GTACAGAAGAGAAATGCGGCCAACAACATTTTATTTTCTGTTTAAAAAGTCGACTTTTCGACATAGAAATGTGCGTTATTTTCATTGACTAATATCGCACTTTGTCACTTTTTGGGACTTGTACAAAACCGTCGCGACCCTTAATCACGACGAAATTATGTCGAAAAACGAGATATATAGCGATTTATCGACATAATTAAGTCGATACATTGCGTTAATGTTGTGGTATCGCGAAAACTTATCATGGTAAATCGTGATACGGATCACGACTTTAACTTACGTCGATATACTGTATCTCGACATAATTATCACGAGTTAACCTAAAAATGTATGTCGATTTGTTGAGACAGTATCGCAAAAAGTCGACATAAATATCACGACATTGTTAAATTGATAAAGCATACTTTACATATTGAGATAGCTGACCTAATTCTTGTTCATAGAATACTTGAACAGTTTCACACTAAACGTAGGCCTCAAACACTGAGGGATACCTCATTGAATTACAAGATACAGGGGTCTAGGGGCATTAAGGGTGTTCTCCCTTATTCCTACATCCAATTTCAAGCTAGTGAAATTCATAGGCAAATACAAATGGTTACATATTCAATTTAATTTTCCAGATGTTTGGCACATCACAGGGCTTTAGGGGCCATATACTCCTCGAGATTTCTGCCTGTTACCTCCCCCGTCCCTCCCCCGTTTTACTATGGGCCTTAAATATGCGTTCCTTTATTTAAATTAGGTCAGCTATTCAATACCGACAATCTGAAATCAGACTTCTACATATGTTGTTTTGTATCCTGTGTGACGTTGACTGTGTGTTATTTGTTTTGCTTGTTCATTGAATTAAATCTAAGACTATCAAATTTCTGAATATGTTGTTACGCGCCGGAAGTATTTCGCGGAATCCCCTCCATCTTTAATCAATATTTCCGCGGGTTCCCGGTGTGCTCTACAAATATGAGTGTCAAGTAATAATTGGATTGTTGTTCGCAGGTGAATGGATGTTTTTTTCGGAATAAATATTTATAGTTATCAAAATTATCTGCTTGTGTCGCATGCTCAAGACGACAATACACCTATGGACCAGTTCAGACCCATGGCCAAAGCCGGGCCAAATGGTCGGTGTTGGCAATACGTTTTGAAAATTACTGATAATAAGTTCGCAACCCCCATTAAGATGGAACTCCGGCGGGTCCGGAAAATCAGACGACGCGGGTCACCACACTACAAATCTAACAAGACCCGAGAGGGCGTGATGCGCACGAGTGATAGGGTAGGAATATTTTCCTATTTCATACAAACATGATCTTCTGAATCCATCATTTGAATTAATTTTTCCAAAGTATGCATTCAAATTGTATTTGTATCGACCTTTTTCGTCTTTTTGATGAAGTAGCGACTGCTTTTAAAGCCATTACATGTATGACGAGCTTTTCATAGGTGGATATTTTAAAAAAAAGATAACATCAGAAAAGTACTACTCTCCTTAAGCCTTTTGCAATAGATCTACATTGTATCCATCCATTTTGAACGTACGCGAACCTCTCTAATAATGGACGAGGAGCCTTCATAAAGTGGATTACCTCTTGAAATTGATTGCAGTGTTTAAACAGACTGGATTAATGTTGGAACAACAAAATGTTGATGAATTTCAGTAGCATTTTAAATCGATCAAACTCAGGCGCAGCTGTTGTATCCAGCCATTGTCGAAACAGCTGTCGTCACGCTGTCGTTATAGTATTTGTCATTTTCATAAAGACCTATGGATTTCTTGTTGCGCTAGCTTCTGCAATACACTGAGCGGACATGGCGTTTAAGCGGAAATATAATCTTTGAAACTGCATTTTCGTATGTAATTGATTTTTGGTGTCGTTCGAGAGAGAGAGAAGGGACTCAACGCTCTTATACATATACGTACTTCAAATGGATTGACGAGATTAGAGTAGGGAATAATAGGGAATAGAAAATGGATATTTTGCACTTATGCACGCTGCTTGCGGTTTTCGTGATAAAAGGTAAAGGTCACAAAATCAAGAACGTCCATAATTTTCTGGTTATCTATCTCGAAAGAAAATATTCTCATATATAAGTATTCGTAAAATTGGTATCTCGCAGAATGTTGATTCAGATTTTCAAATTTAGCAATATGTATGATAAACAAAATACTGCCTGAAAGGTAATATCTAATGACTTCAATGACTTTTTTCTGGTTTGAATGGGATTAAACGCGAAATTCATTTCGATTTTTGTCGTGAAATTCATAATTTCGTCACATTTTTTGTATTCTATTGCACACAGATTCGCAGGCGCTGTTGTGTTACCACTGTTTCGCGTCGCATTACGGGAACGATACGTCGCTGGAAGTTTTAGGCACGGTGAACATTTCGCTTCAAAGTGGCCTCATAAACAGCAGTTCCTGCGGAGCTCTACAGAACAACACGGATTTGAGCAAACTAACACACGGCGCGTGTAAACGGGCTCATTATTGTGCTGTAAGAATGATTAATTCCACCCATCTTTGCATGCACCTATGTTCCACCCACCCCAATTCATCTCTTGGCTATTCCGACTCACAGCTAATCACCGTTTTTAAATACCCTGTTCCTGTTTCACCCAGCGCAATTCAAAATCACGGTAGTAGGCACAATTTCAACGGAAAGTCAACAGAAGTAGGGTGATAATTATAATAATGTTAATAATCTTTATTTACATTGAAATTATAACATAATAAAACATTCGGTTTTATAGATACATAATTAAATAGATATAATGATATGTTATAGGAGTTATATCGATGAAGGTGCCCAAGAAGCACAACGCGAAATGGTGAAGTGGCGATGGCTAAATTAAAAATCTAAATTTGAATTAACAATTGGAAAGTTTAATTCATTCAGAATGATGTAGTGGTGTAATGTAATGAAGGGGCGATATTTCAATCCGGCAAAAAAAACACTTGAAAATCTTTTGGTCATTCCAATCTTGTAAGCCCAATATTTTTTACTAACGTCAACTCAAATCAAAAAGAGATGTATTTCGTTATCGCGTTTTTTTCATTTTGATTTGAAAAACAGATGACGCAACAGACGTAGAAAAACACGAAGCAACGAAACGAATGATGTATTCTGTAGTTTTGATGGCACCTGTGAATATTTAGCTGTTGCGGGCTATCAGGGAACGTGAACAGCGTGTCACATCAAAAATGGTGCCTCCATATATGTCAGTACTATTTCACTTGCAATGCGATATAACTCATTGGTTGATTGGCCATCTGTCGGCATCTGCCTCCGTTTCGTAACGAAACACCGTGGCACGTTTTCCAATATGAGCATTTTCAGAAAAAATGTTTGAACAAGGAAGGGGCTTTGGAAGAGATTTTTGGTTTCCTCTGCCACACAAAATGCAGCACAAAGAGACACATAATTCTTTATTTTGTTGAAAACGTGTTTTCCGACTGCTGTGCGCGGCGGGCTTAATACCGTGTGATCATTTTGCTATATACTCAGTTGTGAGTTAAGATTTAACTCACAGTTAGTGACTCATTGAAAATGAACTGATTTTAAGGTGGAACACTGGCGCCTAGTTTTTACGGAAATCAAACGTTAATGCTGTGTCGTTTTTTCCAGACTGCTTTCATTCGACAAGATGATGAGAACTGGGTGGTTCAAAGATTCTGTGCAGTACACTGTTACCCGGGTCGAAGAATAGGAACACATTTTTCGACCGTCGAGTGTTGTTCTGGCGACTTGTGCAATGCACCGTCATCGTCTTCAACAGTGACAGCTAACGCGGGATTGTTGCTATCAGTGCTCGTTGTTCTGCTGTCGACAACTAGACTAAGCGACTTCATAAAACTCGTTGAGATTCAATAGTCATTTTACGAGTTAAATTGTAAATCGTCCTAAAAGGTATAAAATGCCAGACGATCATACTTCCGCTGATAACCCTATAGAAAGATTTTGGCAGCAACAGCTTGCATGTTAAATTCCCATGCAGGCTATCGAACTAAGGGTTTGGACATGTTTTCCATTCTAGACTATTAAATGGTAGGAATGCAAAAATTGTGTATGTCACGAGTTTGTTTTAGTGTATTACTCACACTGGCTTCGACAGATGTTAGGAGTCATACGATATACTTGGCATACGTCTATCCTAGTACCAATGATCACATTGTGCAGATTGGTCGGTGCTGACGTGCCAAAATGTTTGTGTCTTAGGGATTAATGTAGTTGCATGAAAGGGAACTGAAATGGTCAATAATCTCGACGACATAACATCCTTCACGTCGCTCCAATTCTGATATTATAAATGGATATTATATCATTGTTACTGTTACTGATTATAATCGCCATTCGTAAATAGCTGGGGTTGGTTTTATAGACCGGTTTTAGCTTTGATCCTTGTGGATAATTCAATTGACTGTTTAAAAGTGAAACTGGGCCCCAAACATAAAACATAATCATCTAATGCTGTTTTCGATACGTAATTTGACACGTATGGCCGCTTGATACCAACATTCGAAAAGCAAACGATCAAAGAAACGACACGAAATTCAATCGCTGCATGAATTGCTAGCGAAAATATTGCCGGACCCAGCTCCACAGTTGTGAGTAAAGAATTGACTAAAGTTAACTCATAGGAAATAACTCTAATACACGACTGTGGAACTGGATCCCGATATCTTGTCTATTGTAGAATAAAGTGGTTTGATGTAGTCTTGATGTAGTACTTTTAGATTGTATATTTTTTGTTGATTGTTGATTATTGTTAGTACTCAATAGCGAAAAAAACTCAATAAAATCAAATATTATTCCAACCCAAATGCGTGGTATATTATATTTCGCTTTGTAAACCGGGCTATACAAAGAACTGTATCTTGGTGACATTTTCATCTCGAACTAAAACATCTAATCAAGATGAGAATAATTTTGATTACATATAGTTTGTACTTATAAGTACGTATAGCTTATTCCAAGCTCGAGCTCAAGCTTTTTCCTAACTTATGCGAAGAAAGAACGTATTCGACAATTGACGACGACCTTCATATCGAATCGATTTCCACTTAATCACCTGGGCCCAGTTGCACAGTCGTGACTTGAGTGGTAAAAGTGGTCTTAAATCTTAAGACTGGTCTTAAGTTGTTAGATTGGCTATAGAACTAAGTTCTTCTCAGACTGGTCTTAAGTCTAAGCCACGACTGTGCAACTGCCCCCCCCCCCCCGGTTAAAGGTAATACCAGTCTATAAAACTTGGCCAAGGGCCGGGTTCTAAGTGAAACGGCATGATATATTATTGACACTGAGCAATCTGGACACATAATACTTGAATCCCGTGCTTTCTGGTACTGTCTTAAGTCGTTCTAGCGATAACCAAGTTATTTACTCTGAAGAAGGAAACCTCTCAATACGAATAGACAGAAGTAAATATGTTCTACGAAGGATATTTTATAAATAGAGCAGCTCCGAGCAACTATACGAGAATCTTCAAAGACTAACACCCGTCTTATTTTGTATCAAAGTTACGAGCCGTGAATATTCTATACAATATTCTCAACTACATAGAGGCCAAATTACTTCATTTTCTGACACATAAAAAATCTTCTCGCAAACTTAGCTTCTCAGATTTCAGCCTTTCAAACTATTCAAATTTCCTCATATTTCATTGCAGTAAGACTTCGCAGTCACTGCAGTAGGTGGTGTTGGCAAACTGACAAAAGATATTGCGGTAACATTGCATTAGGCTATTAAGTGGTCGTTGCAGAAATTGGTAAAACAAGTAGTATATCATGAGTGGATTTCCTTTGCTAGTGCTACCCTTGAGGTTAAGGTCAGAGAACTGACGTGGGAACGCATCGGGTGTTCCGCATTATTTTTTCTTGTTGCTAAGTTAACCCGCTTTTTGAACGGTTTTGGTACGAATGGGTATTCTTACTCCAAAATCTACTGATGGGAATATGGAAAAGAAGTAAAATGCATTGGAATATCGTAATATTGGTATTTAGGCAAATTTACGAAAATGATCTAACCCGATTCAGTTTTTATTGCGGATCAAGAGCGTTACGCTATAATTGTAAAAAGGAAATGATGATCATTTAGAAAATTGAATTTTAAAAAAATGTCACGGAATGTAGTCCTCGATTATCATAATGAGTTACATATGCCCTAAGATTCATTATGTTTGCATCATTTCATATATTCAATTTTTTGTCAATCCTCTATAAAATGTAAAAAGGCTTTTATTCAAATATTGTTTTTCAAAATATAAACCACCGTCATTGCGTACAAAAATAAGCTTTACGTGTAATTTCTATGTCAGATATTTTGCAAAATTGTTTTACATAAGAAGCCTACAATGGAAAAGGAAACTTTTAAAATCTTTTTCTTAATACCTATCTTCTATTTCTAGTCCAAGGTTACGCCCGAGTACCAGATAATCCATCCGATATTCGTCTACGGGGTGATTATCTGGTATATAAATAGATGGGTCGCTTTTTTGTTTTGACTTACATGTTGATCTCAGAAAGAAATCGCGTGGCTTTCGCGTCGTTGGAGTTGCTTCGATCACACGAATTAAACGTCAGATCAATCATTGTTTTGTCGCAGAGAGAGCGGAATACGATAAGAACGGCGACAAAATAGCTGACATCTTAGAGTAAGTAAATTCACCTTCAATGAAAAGCGATCCCATTTCAATTGGATTACCTCTGTAGTTTATTATGCTGGGATACTGCGAATGGAATATATTAGATTTCATTCCTTTATTCGATAACACGGAGATGTTTTAACATGAATATCCACAAACATCCATTATCTAGTAGAATGATCAGTACGGATAGGGACCCAATTTTGGTCGAATGCCAAGTTTGGGATCTGTCATCGACTAGCCGCGATCACACGGAGACAATCTGGCCCAGGCCAAACGGGTACGGTCAAGCCCAGGTCAAATTTGGCCCACTTCCACACTTACACACTTCCGGAACCAGTATAGCTTCACTAGGAATGATTTGAAGCATGCTAAAATTTGGCTCGGGCCTGGTCCGACGCTTTGGGTCGGGCCAAAAGTGCTCGTATGATCGTGGCCTATGTCTCTCGGGCGTTGTCTCACGTTAAGGAGCATATGGCTGCACGACGGGGAAGTAATGAGTTGTAATATTCTGCAGGTTCCAGATATCCAACGGAACAATGAGACTAAATGGAAATGCCCATTCACTTCTCGGTTAACATAACCCGAGTCGACGCACGCTGTTTTGCTTAATATTTCGTGTCTGAAGGAGGAGTTATTTTTCGAAATTCTTCGCATTTCTCACGTCGCAAAATCGAAGCCGAAATAGATCGCTGATCTGATAATATCCAGCGAACACGATTTCCACCTGTTGAATCCACCGTTGCGCTCGCGATCGTTTGAAATAAAAAAGACGCAACTATCGCTGACCCACAAACCGCGGTATCAGTTCACCTTGTTGTCGGAGAAAACGATCGAGTGGAAAGTATCAACCCAGGGAATCAAGTTTCACAAAAATGTTTCAACCCTTACATCCATTTACATCCATTCTTCATCAATGCAGTTTATGTTAAGATTAAAGAGTAAAAATTTGATTCTTTTTACGAATTGGGCCTGAAATAATGCGTTTGTTTTGGAGTGAAATTCTTGAAACAATAATTGAACAAAATACATTCTAATCTATATTATTTAAGCCTTTGTTATACGCTATACCTCTACTATATTTTACGTTATCTAAAATTTGGTAGTTGGAATACATCTTTTGGAATAACTGTAAGAAATCATCTCATTTCCCAATATGATGGAATTAAAGTATTGTATATGTAGTTCTTGTGATAAACATTTTTGTCCTTTAGCTTGTAAAGTACGAATGGGGTATGAATGTTCATGAATGTGAGTGTGTGGATAACTGCGCCTTTCAGGACATAAGTTTCTTTTAAATTCACCAGTCGTCCAGCGTCACAATGATTACAATATTTTGTATTCACTTATAATTGTATCTAAATCGTTAATAGAATACTGTAATGATTGTTCTTATCATTATTTAGATCCATAAAGAAAGGCTGGAAGAATCAAATGGAAGATGGAAAATCTTATTTACACGCGATTGCCTTCCTGAAAATTAAGAACTTTCCAATCTTAAGAGTTGCTTCGGACGGGTGTTTACCATCTTATAACATTTGATATTAATGTTTCTAAGAAAATATTGAAATATCTTCTAAGCTCGCTCAGTTCGACAAACGCTTATTTTCGGTTATAGGAAAAAGCGCTGATTGCAGCAGCTCGTGGCTGATTGCCACCTGGAGTTTGTAGGCAACAATGAGATGCAGTTCTCACAACAGGCGCTCGCTACGGCTCTCCCCGAGTTACTGAGATACTATGTTAAACGAAATTCCACGTTCGTACGTACATCACCTGCGATAGAAATTCCCACTACGCTCTACTCTTCGTCAAACTCGTAGTTCGTCCGACTTAGCGGCCAGAACGATCGGATACTTCTCGCGCGGGCAACTGACTCTCCGATAATTACCAGCTGAGTTCCTCGAGAAATACTTACTTTCACAGCACTCGATTCCGGGCTTTTTGCCTATTAGAAATTGCGACTTCGTTGCAATTAGCGGTGTATTTACCTATTCGGCATTAATTGGCATTTTCACGCGAGGTTAGTATCGAATGTTATTCTCTTATCAATTTCAGTTCATCAACGTTCACGTAGATTTTCTAATCGGATGTCTATCTGTTCAGTTTAAATGAAATGTTTAGAAATTTCTCCAAAATCATTTTGCTGTTGAGGCGATGATCAGGCCCGTGTCAAGCTTTTTGAGGGTCACATTTCATCGTTAAAAGGGGCACTTTTCGCTGTTTATATTGTCATATTGAAAAAGGACAGATCTTAAACATGTACCTGAATAAATCATTTAAGAATGGTTTACTCTTCATTTTCAAATTGTATCCAAATTTCGAAAAAATCTTGACCCAATTTATTGACAATGACTTTTTGAGGGGCACTTTGAAAATGTTTGGGGGTTCATTCGCTACCCCGAACCCCATTGGCACGAGCCTGATCATTTCAAGTTTGAGAGCTATAGATTTTCCGACGAACATTCTCGGCTTCGGCTAACCAGTACCGTCAGTGTCTATAACATCGCACGCTTTTATGTAACTTCTTGATTCTGATGACTTCTTTGTACTGGGAGGGCATACGAAAAGACATGGTTTTTTGGTGAATGGGTGACATTAGGATCATATAGTATTTCTTTCCTTCCCGGTCTGTTAGTAATGCGTAATTTGCATCTTCAAAATTCTTGCTACATTCATCCTACTTTATGTAGCAACATCTGTTCTCTGATTTCACGTTGTTTGCTAAATTGTGAAGCTATTTATATGAACTTCTGAAAGTTAGATTATAATTAAGCGTTAACAATTCATAGAATTTAGGAAATCAGGAGAAATTCCCAGAAACTTCTTTACCCTCATGCATATACGTATTAATTTTGAATAACAGTCAGCATCGAAATTCTCTGTTTTATGGTGATCCTAATCAAAATGGATCAATATAGACAGTGAAGGTAAAACTTCCCCTGGTGGTAATCCCCAATTCTTCGAAGTAGGCAAAAAATCCCCACCAAAGAACATTTTAAAGCAATATATTTCTCAAATTCAAACTCATTTATTAGCAATGAAATGAAATTTATTAAGAATGAAATTTAGAATATTCAGATCTTAAATTTAGAATATATATATATATATATATATATATATATATATATATATATATATATATATATATATATATATATATATATATATATATATATATATATATATATATATATATATATATATATATATATATATATATAACTTAGAAACATTGAATGAAGGTTGGATGTTTAAATATTTTACAAAAGATTTACGCAATTTAAGCAATACTGTTATATTGTTTGCTTTCCATGTTTCGATCGTTGTCGATGCGATAACTCGAATGTTTCCGTACGGCGTATAACGCAAGGTCTACCGTGATCGATTGATCAAATTAATCTCGAATTGATTGCAACCGCCGTTAATGGCATAATCAACCGATTGATTTAATAGAAACATATGCCACGAAACACACTCATCACGAAATTAATCTAGATTAGAGCCGAAATTGCCGTCATAGTAGAATACAGACTGACGTCAGATTTTATCCATTTCCAGGCTATCAAAGTGCCGTTTGCATAAACTCTCTGTTTCGCAACAATTATCTGGATTGCGGCCAAAATTTGTTCCTTCCACTTCTTTTGTGAAAACATTGGTCGTTTTCGTCATCAACGCCAATTACGGTCAGAATTTTATCGCAAAATTCAACCGACTTCCTTTTCTGAAGCAAAAAGGGAATTCACGATTGACTTAGACCGTTTGCAGAAATTTCCATGTCAAAGGTCCTTAGTTTCGGTACTATACTCTTAGCCATTCTATGCATAATCATAATCCATTTTATTTTGGGCCTGTGGATTTGTGTAGCACCGGGCTCGTTGTTGTAATTACGCGAGACAATGGCCATTAGCTTCCGACAGAAACAACATCTTTAACACGTGCATTTTATCTACGAACTGCGCGATAAATACCGCAAAACGTATTCACTTCCCTTGACCTCTCGGCAGACATGTAGCATTACTGTGAATAAGTTTCAGCCTCTTGGTTCAGACTTTATTGATTGTAGAAGTTGTTTTCCGCACAATAAAGCTTAGTCTAGCCACGAAAGCCGTAAACAAACGTCAACATCTGTTTTCTAATTCAAAAAGTCGACACAACCCGATTACCTGAGCATGAACGATAAAACAAAATCAAATAAAGAATAGATTGAAATGATCCTAAGAGTGATGATCATGTGGTATGTTAAATTCATCTCGACATTCCTGGAACATTTTTTCTTTTTTTTATCTTGATTTCAAAATAAGATGAACAAATTTGAATTCTTTTGAATGGCATGAAACTATAGAAATCTGACTAGCATTAAATGCATACAAGTTCCGGCGTAAGCTTCTGCGGCATCGGACGGAATCTATTCGATACGCAGCCAGACAGGTTAGATTGATTTATCAAAATATTGATAAAAGTTGCAACTCGGTAACAGACTCCTTTCTTCGCGTGTATAACTTTGGCAAAGATTATTGTTGCTTTACAATCTGTACGAACCTGGCTGTTTTCTATTAGAGAAGACCGAACGTGTTCAGATAGCCACGCGTTTAGCGTCGGCCGTTGGTTGCATCGTCAAGAAACCGAGCATTGAAACATATACCGTTCCCAAAAGCAAACAAGATGTCAAACAACGCATTCCGTAAAGCAACTTCGACCTCTTCCATATTCTTACTCATATAAGGTATAAGAAAATAAATCCAAATCAAGTTTACTAAAATCTGATTTGATATTCTTTATCACAAACTATTCTAACAGTCATCTTCAGGAAAGATGACTATTAGTATATATAGTCGAAACGTCGAATAAACTACTATGCTCAAGGAAACATTTTCGTCATTATTGTGGAATCCTCGTTATATTATGGTCACAACACGGATATAGTGTCTTATAAATGGTGTATCTAACCTATTTAACCAACTGAAGATTGGGATTAGAATTGTAGTTGGATCATCACAATAAATGAGGCCAGGCGTCTTGACCAATTTCAACTTTGTTCGTATGTTTATTTCCAGATATGAAAAGTATTGAATGAGACTACGAACAGAAATTGATTATGAGGAAAATATCACCGAGAAATAGCAACACAAACGGAAACACGGCGCCGCCGGCTTGTCAATGCAATATTGCCCTCCTGGGCTCACTCGGAGTTGGTAAATCAGGTATGCATTTTATTCTTTCCCATCCAGCCAATCAAGGTCCGATTTTCTGGCTAATATCTCACTATCGACATACATATTCGGATAAATGGCCCTCGAAAGCAATAAAAACAAAAGGCATTATCTATTACCATCAACTTTGGACGATGGGCTATTCTCCGGGAAGTTTTGAAAAGAAAACTAATTGCGGGTATGGATTGGGTTTTCTTTGATTTTAGACATACAAACGGGTATTAGGACTAAATTTTTTTTCTGACTGGATCCTCAGTTCATTTCCATTTATTTTTCTCTATAGAACCATGACTCATTCAAATCAGAACTAATATTATGTCCGAGCGGCTTTGCAAGTCTGCAATCACATCGATGAGGAAATGTCTATCTAAACAAAATCAACGCATTCGTGATCGACCGGCAAAAATGCTTTCGCTACTTTTTGCTTTAAGATCTTGAATATCACCCATAGATAATTCCTTTGGTGGTCCGAGTCTCCTCGGAATACGGGTTTCTTGTTCATCGTTTCATCGTTCAAGTGCCCCTTGCCGCCAGCTATTCGAGTGAGACTTAAAGCTAAATGAAAGGCGTTTTTGTTTGCTATCGGTCGGGGGATAGCTAATTTACTATTAAAAACCCCGATCGACATTCTTCGCATTACTAATCTCTTCGCCCGTTTAATACACATTAGTAATACGTTCTAAGTCAATCGCTCTAAGTCATCGAGTGCGTATTCGACACAAGAAGAGAGAGCGAGAGGGAGAACATCGTGAGGATTCCCTCAATTACTTCCGTCCGATGAGAAATCATACAAATAATCCGCCTGACGATTATAAAATCATACTATTTATCCGTACATATACGTACGCGTGCATCGTCAAACGTTTGAACATACTACGCTTCTCCTTGGAAAAATAATAACAACGAAGTGATTTTGAAGAGAAACGAGAAAAGTAATTTCAAAGTTCATTGACGTCTTGAAAAATAACAAATACATTGCTTTATATGGTCGATAATGTATAATATGATATGATGTAATAAAAATCATATACCGGTAAAGGATCCATAAGTTATTTTGGATTTGATTCATGATACTTGAATTGAATTGACCGGCAACCAGTCTAGCCCCGATATATCGATGACGAAGTGCACATCCTCTCAAAAACAATTATCAAAATTTCTCGAAAATGAAATAGGTCTTATGAAACATGTTTGATTACAAAATAAACGCCAGTTTTTATCATTGTCGTTGTTTTTTTTAAACACCTATTGATGACGCAGTGTACATCGACTCACATAGAACCCCTTAAGTAACGCTTTAAATACCGGTACTATGGTATCGATGTTTATCATATTGTAACGGTATTTACGGCGTCACAAAATCCAAAATCAAAACAGTCATTATAAGACAACGACACTTTTCGCTACTCGGAATCAGGTGGACTGATGAAATACATATACAGTAAACAGTTAATTACATAGAACTATGCAATGTTATCCGGTTCAACATCCTGTGAAACAGTTCTAATGGTTTATATTTGTTCTTAAATTGTTACAGCAATGACTGTCAAATTCATAACGCGACGATTCATCATGGAATACGATCCGTATTTGGGTGAGTCTTGTGAGATACTGAAATGTCTCTAATCTAAAATCTCCTTCGACTAGATTGAAAGGCCGTTCCATTCATCCCCCATATCATACTAATGTACAACAGTGCATACTAATTTATACTATATACAGAATTTGTAAGATTAGAAGCGAATTTCCATTATCAAGAATTAAAATCGCAATACACTACGTTTTGAATTCTCGATGGAGATCATCGGCAGGTGTATGACACACGCGTGAAGATGTCATGTATTTTGATTTCAATTCTTGATAAACGATGTAATTCTTGTTTTTAAAAATTTAAAATTCTGTATATAGCGCGGGTTTTGAACTTATTAGCCGTTCTCCGCGTCAGAGTGTGGCTATTCTATCATTAACTACAGCGCAATTTGGAAAAATGTTTGCCCATATGTTTTTGAAACTGGCGATCTCAAACAATAAAAGAATATGCTAGTGAAGTTTTTTTTCATTTTCGTAGAAGACACATATAGCAAGCAAGAATTGATAGATGGCCAAGAAGTGATGATTAATATCATGGATACGTATGATCGCGTAAGTTCAAATGACCAGCAGAAAAGCCATAAAAGTATGCGTATAATTCAGTACATACGCCACCGTGATCTATACATGTACACTGACTAAGCATCCGTCGATTCAGCTTCTATTCTGATTTGGACAAAATGGTGTTATCCTTATAAATAAGACAATACAAGGGCGGTAGAAACATCCGGGGGGTTTGGACACTAACTTCCCTTAAATTCGGTAGGGCTCCTCAGAATATCAGCCTAATAAGGCATTTTCTGTTTGACGTTTTCCAATGAATTTATCGTAGGTGACCTTCGGAAGGAAACTATACCATGAAAGTAGTAATCTAACCAGCAATTGTGTTTAAGTTAGCCCATATAGCTTTATAATTGACGAATTAATATACGATAAGAGCTTGAAAGAAATGCCTACAATGCTTGTTTGTCTTACAGGAGGACGTGGATGAAGCAGATAGATATTTTAAATGGGCCGATATAGTTTTCGTCGTGTACAGCATAACCAGTTGGGAAAGCTTTGACAAAGCCCGCGAATACATCGACGCATGCACTCAGTACCAGAGATCATCTGGCAGAGACCTGATGGTGGCTCTCATCGGCAACAAGGTCGATTTGGAGCGATACAGGTATGGTCCGTGCCACTTGTGAATAATGAATTTCCGAACTTGGTGTCCAGTATTGTGAACGAAATCCTTGTCAAATTCGGTTCATTTTCAATCGTTTTTGAGTCTTGAAACTTGAAAGTTAATTTACGCCTTGAAAAATAACACATATATTGCGTAATATTGTCGACAATCAGTAATGAAAATATGTAATACTAAGGATCAGTGAAGTTATTTTGGATTTGGATATATCGATTATTGAATTGAATTGACCGACAACCAGTCTAGACCCGATATATTGATGTCGTAGTGCATGCACGTCCTCTCAAAAAATAGATATCGAAATTCATCAAAAATAAAAAAAGTTAATGAGTAATCAAATATATCAAATTACAAAATTCATAATTGTAATAGTTATTGTGAAACGCCAATATTGATGACGTAGTGCGCACATCGACTCACTCAAAGGCACTTATATAATGCTCAGTAGCCATCGATGTATATAAACATTATTGTAAAACAAAAAACTGTGATTTTATTTTCCAGGGAAGTGAGTAATAATGAAGGTAACGCCTTGGCCAGTGAAACGGACTGCTTATTTTACGAAACAACGGCCGCCGAGGAATTCGAATTCGTTCAAAACATTTTTCACGAGACTGTGCGAATCGTGGCGTCGCAGCACCAAGCGGCAGCCGGTTTATCAGACGAGGCGCGGACTAGCAACGCCTGTGCCACCCAAAGGAACGCAGTCGTCACCGGCAAACAGTCGTTGAAACGTCCGAAATCGCCTAAACCTCACATCGACATGACGATCAAAGATGGAGGAACTTTACAGAAAAAGAACGGAGGCTCTAGTTTCAAGCTTTTCAATAAGAGTTTCAAGATCTTTAATTGAGCCGTCTAATGTGTTCATTCTGAGCTTAGTAACTGACTGGACCAGTAATATTGAACTCGCCGGGTACGAGGAGGGCATGCCCTTGAGTCCATGACCTTAGAGTCTATCACTGCCACATATGAGCCATAAGACATCTGATATGAAGTTAGGACTTTCAGAAACACATTCGAACATTGACCGAAATCAAAAAGAGAGAACTTTGAAACCAGTGTACATCTATGTGTATATTTTATATGTATATAGCCATGTATATCTCTAAGGATGAATTTATTTGTTTAATGAATGAGATAAAATGTTGTACCGACTGACCAGGCTTTGGTATACATGTATATTCAAGAAATAAAATGTTTACCGACCGACCAATATACACGTATATTCAAGAAATAGATTTTGATAAAATGTTACACCGACTCACGAGGCTTTGGTATAAATGTGTATTCAAGAAATAAATGAATCTTATTAAACGATTCTGGGTGAGGCAAATGAAACGACTTAGGAAAAGTTACAGTTTCACAGCTATACGGTCCTATTGAGATATATGTGCGTGCATCACCACGGTACATCACCACTCGTTACAACGAACTCGAATGCAACGATTCATCGGATATAACAAATATAGAATTTAGTCCCAAGTAAGACGATTTGATTAATTTCATACTGGATATAACGAACTATGGGTTATAACGAACATATTTTCTGGTCCCGTGAAGTTCGCTGTAACGAGGTCCCACAGTACCCTTGGATAAATGAAGACTGCGCACGTGATGTAATCAATATTTGCCATCAGACCAAACTTGGTGACTTATTTCACATACGCTGGGAGACTATATGGATGCTACTATCCAAATCGCTATTTACGTTTGTCCCACCATCACTAAAACCGAGAAGAATTGTTGGAAAAATACTAAAAAAGGGAAGGAAACAGTTAAGATAAACTATATGTATCACAGGTTGAAAACGAAATTACGCTCATTCGACAAGATATGAAAACTTGCCGCACGCACTTCGAACATCGAATGCTAAATAGATATGACAAGTGCTATTTCGTGATTGAAAACTATTTGTAGCTTTGTTATCACAGAATATACATATCATTTTTGATATATTTGATTTTAAGTATGCATTCTTCGAATCGTTGATTTTTTTCACACATCTGCTATTTTCCAAATGAAAGTAGCAGATGAACGATCGACGAATTCTTCATATATATATAAAGTGGTGATTCTCTGAAAATGTAACATTGGCGGAGCTTTGACGGCGAGAGGCCTGCCCGGAGAATTTCAGGGTAGGAAACGAATCGTTTGAAAATAATGGTGCTTTTGTTCATAAATGTAAATTACTGTTCATTAAAACAGTATCTAGCCTAGCTACATATTCGAGGCCGCGTTTATGAAAATTGAATTTGGTAATGCACATATCATATTTAGCTCGATCTGAGATTTAAATCTGAATTTAAAATTTTTGTTTCCTCGGAAGACATAGTCTCTGTTTTAGAAAGTATTGCACTTCCAACACAATTGTGGCACTTGCAATTTGTTGGATGAATACGCTGGGGTACCATTGGCGATAGGAAAATACTTACACTGCCATACATAAAGCTTCAAATTTGACTGAGAACATTGAAACTACGCTGGCCGTTCATGGAATAGAATGTAGGCCTACGTTTTGATTAGTTCCCCGTTCCTTTAACACTGTTCTTCTTCTTACAGAGTCGATTTCAATACAGGGCTACTATGTTATCGAAGATGGCGCTAGTTTTGTTCTTCCTGATTGGCTTTTGCGGTCATCTGGCTAGTTGCTATCGGATCATCATGAATGAGGATGAATTGAACGGTGGCTGCACATCCGACTGCACGAAAATGCCAACACTCTTCAACGTGGAAGGCTGCAAAAAGATCGACAGCTGCCGTTTGAGCACGAAGGGCTGGATTCGATGGTTTAATGATTGCGATTATTGCAATTGCGAATGTACACCCAAAGCAACGAAAATCGACACTGCCGAGACGATTACAAAAATCAGCAAATCTGAAGAAGAGCTATATGGTACATGCAAAAACAGCTGCGATAAGAGGAACCTGGTCAGAACTGATTTGTTCGGTTGCGACAAAATCAAAGATTGCAAAAAAGACGAGAACGCTCCCGGTCACAACAGCGGCTTCGTTCGCTGCGATCGCTGTGTATGTTCATGCGTTAAGACGCACCGCGCTTTGAAATATCAGCTGATTAACGTGAAATATCAGATGAAAAAGGCGAAAGTGGTGAAGAATGAAGAAGCGGGTGAGATCGCCGCGACTTACGTCACCAATAAAAGCGGAACGAAGCAGCAGGTAACGCGGACGCTGACATTTGAACACGTATCGCAAACCTCGCTGTCGACGAGCACGGAGACGCAATCAGGTCTGGAACTTTCGATAAGCGCCGGTATGACCATCGGAAGTCCGGAGGCGGGCGTTAGCGCCAGCATGACGAATACTTTGACTACGCGTATTAGTAAGGGATTTTCGAAAGAAGTCGGTCGTTCAAAGTCGAAAACGGTATCCGATAGTCTACAAGCGACGGCCAATGTCCCTCCGTACTCGAAGATGAAAATGTACATGACCGGCCGACGCGTGAAACTTGATATTCCATATACGGCAGATATGAAGATTTTGTACGCCGGCGGCCATCGAGAGATAAAGAAGAACGTACGCGGCGTCCTGAGAAGTGTCGACGTAACGAAGTTTAAAGTTGAAATAGGAAAGCCTCAAAAGCTTCCGAAATCTAAAAAGAAGAAAGGAAAACAATAGAAAGAAAATCTGTCATGAACAGTAATGAATTTCTTGGCGCACTTATAAATAATTAAAAAGAAATACATGACATGATTTAAATATGTCTCTCGCGATTGAAGTGCTCTTGTTTCACCAATCCATACAGAAGGACATTTCGGCCACATGAAGAGAGTATTACTCTTGTGTCCATCAGTTTTCAGAGGAATGCACCCCCTTAAAATCCATTTTGCCAAGGAAACGGTGCAACCAGCTATCCCGCCAGATGGCGTACCTAACAGTTGTCTGGGCCTTAGATGGGTTCGAATAACATTTTTCCCAATCATTTCTGACCTGACATTACAGGCGCCCGGGTTCAAAACAATATCCTACGAGCCATCGAATACGCATAGGTTAGGCTTTTCTTCGCTTTTTCGTGATAATTGGTTCTGTTCGTCATTTTGAAGAGAATTGCGCGCGCACGAATCATACACTACCGAACCAAGCGGATCATCACAAGTGTCATCCTTCATTGCACAGTATAGCATTGTCAGGAATCAAAAACAACAATTGTTTGCCATGCCAATAATTGAATGTAACCATTTTACATTTGCATAAATATGCACTAAATTCAGAAAATTATATGTATTGATGCTGATTACAAAATTGGGTAGAAATTGTCCGTGGCATATATATGTATATAGGCCTATGTATGTATACGTTTGGTATTTAAGCGGCACGACATTCGGCCAGTAAATATGTCGTTCAGAATCGGGATCGTCTTGTTTTGTTTTGCGTTGTTCTGTCGTGGAAATAAGGTATTGGTAATAAGAATAAGCTACTATTTCAGTTCAATATTTATCTATAACTCTAGATCGCTATCTGTATGCATTATCGATGACTGTGTAAGTCGCATATTTTTTTCATTCGTCTGCCGGATGTATATTTTTTGCTTACTGACAGGCGTTTCACCTCAACGATGATTATTTGCCAACAAGCGACGAGTACGATGATTATTCGACATCAAGCGAATACGATGATTATTCGACATCGAGCGAATATGATGATTATTCGACATCGAGCGATAAAGGTAAAGAAATACTGCAAAAGGATTTCTATGAGCTGGTCTATCCGACAGCAATTACAACCTACATGTAGATTGACACCGTTGTTACGATTGAGAAGGCAGTAAAATCACGTGTGCACCTGGTACTAGATGGGGCAAGGGGCAGTTGCCCCCTTCAGAAGTTTTCGAAAGTGCCCTTCTTGCAAATATCATTGCTACATCCGACAGAACTGCCCTTCTACTGGTTTCTCTGCCCCCCCCCCCCCCGAATTCAAATGCTAGGTACGGCATTGCTTACCGAGGGACAAACTTGGGTCTCGCACGAAAAAAGATTTAGTGTGCTAACCAGTAGGCCAATATTACTAGTCCACTAGTCCGCTGTGGTTACAATTTTATGTCGTATTTGCACATCAACATTTGTATTCGTCCAACGTAACGCGCATTAGGTGGGATCCATAATCCAGGTTTTACCGAATCAACAGCGCAATTTAATTTGAGAAAGGCATTTCCGACACTATTACAGTGTATATCTATTCAGAAAGATTGAAATTATTTCTAGGTATCGTGAATTGCCATGATCCATTGCCGATACCGTCATTGGCCGGTGAGACGTGGGAAGCGAGTGATAATGGTGTTATAACAGTAAGCGTTTCTTTTTGATGCGAAATAAAACTTTATAATTTAAAAATGAAACTGTCAGTTATTTTGTGTGAAGATCACATCAGTCCCAACGTGTACATGTTTTATGATGACAATGATAATCAATTTTCTTATAAAGTGCGCTCCTAAAAAATGTCATCAGTCCTCTTTACATCAGTTTTCGACAATTTCAATTTTCCATTTCAGTTATTGTAACTATGTGATTACATACATATACATTATACACTTTCATCGTTACAAAGAAAGGTCCAGGTTGTGGGTAATGATTTCAGACGGTATCAAACCAAATCTGATATATGTACAGAGTTTTATAACACTTCATTTGGAGAGATGAACAAGTAATTAATGGTATAAAAAGGAGGCTTCGGTTAACCCGAATGAATACATCAATGAGTTCATAGTTATGTCGGATTCATATTTCTATTTCAATTCGTGGGTAAATTTTTGCGGTCTTAGCCTGGCCTGAGATCGGTTTTACTCAGGAATAAGACCGTAATACCGTACGGACTTCTACGCAGGGCAATCACTGGTCGGTAACGAGGCTTAAACTTGGAATGGGGAGCTGCAACACCGGTTATCCGACCAGGCGGCAAAATTAGTTCATCTTCAGGCTCCCTAATCAAAACATTATCACAGGACACACCAAGTATACATAGAATATTTGATATCCATTCCTTGATAGGTTAAGTTTTCATTAATAATTGATTTATTTGTGAGAAAAGCTCATTCAGTTTCATTTAGTCGAAATATTGAGTAAATCGAACGCGAAAGACTGAGTAACTACTGGCGAGCCTGGCGGGTCATTGCCTGCCAGGAGTGAGCGTTCGAGGTTCCCATTACGTAACAATTCTTGGTGAATTTGTTTAGATCGATCTTGAGAAGGTTTATCTGGTGACGGGTCTGGTAACGAAAGGAGATGCCGTTAAAAACTCATGGGTTAAAAAGTACGAGGTTTTCTACAGCGAAAGCGGCCACGAATATCACCCGATCATAGATATGGAGAACCAAACACGAGTAAGTTCGAGTTATCGCAAACTGATTTTCTATACAGCCGTGCGTTGAATATAACTCCGCAACAACAAAGCTCGATCAAAAAATATTCAGTTTCGTTTTCAGTTCAGTTTTTGATAGAGAGATTTTCTAGATTTACGCAAAAACCATTTCACGGTTTCATTAGTTGTGATAACCAGGGACAGATCTAGCTTTTCGGAAAAGGGGGGTGCACTTCTTTGGGTTACTACTCACATAGGGGCGGGGTCTGGGTATGCTCCTCCAGAAAATTTTGAAAAATTAGTTGCATTATGACCCGGATTCAGCAAAAATAACCCCTCTCTAGTCTCTGAATCAATCATTCTTCTTTTATTCATCACACATAATGTTATGGTTTATATATATATATATATATATATATATATATATATATATATATATATATATATATATATATATATATATATATATATATATATATATATATATATATATATATATATATATATATATATATATATATATATATATATATATATATATATATATATATATATATATATAAAAGCCAAAAGAAATGAACTGTTCATCTTTCCGTAGTTATTTCTTGGCAACTACGATGCTACGTCCTCTGTAGTTAACCTGTTCCATAAAGTGCAACTGATGCGGTATATACGACTGATCACCACATCGAATCACACTGAGAAAATTGCTACTGTCATGGCTGAGGTTTTGGGGTGTCGTAAGTATCCTGTAAGATTAGCTTCGATTATCAAAGTCGAAGAATAAAGTTTCGAAATAACATGAAAACGTCATTTTAGGTTACCGAATAATATCTGTTTTAAGCGCTCATCTCCGTATTGTTCAGAACGGAAATTTTAGCCCTACATATTGCTAATTATTCGACCGGTGAACATGTTTTCAAAGGTTCTGTGACTCTTTAACGTCAACGGTAACAAATTGCACATTAAATCATGTTTGAAAAAAGTAGCTTTTGTAGTATTGGCATACATTGTATACGGTATGATTTATACGAATCGTCGTTATCAGTGCCGTCGTAGCAAGACTCTAATTTCCGATGGCGCATTAATACGTAATATCCGAATCATGTGGATTTCCCATGCTTAATCAACCCACGGACTCGAAACGACCTTCCAGGGTCAATGATTAACTCACGAGGTCACTTTCCTAATTTTGAATTAATCGTTTTAGAGAAATCGTGGTGCTTCGACAAAGATATCCTTTTGACGAGCAGTCATATTAGAGGCGACGTCGTTTTCAGCGCATCCGACAAAGGCATCAGTAAAAAACACGGCCCTAACGAGGCGCATTGGGGAGGGAACGGATGGGTTCCGGTGAAAAGCAAACAGCGAGGATGGCTGCACGTCGAGTTTCCTTCCGAGCAAATTATCACCAGCCTGAAAGTGAGAACGAGCGGGAAGCATTTAATACACGTTAATTACAGCCGGAATTGCATCAGCTACTTTACTTACAGCGAGGTACATAAATAGTAGTTTAGTTTGTTGTCATCTAAATAAATAAAAGCCAGCCTATATAGGCTAACAAGACAAATAGGAAATATATTGGTTAAATGCATTATACTCATGAATCATTTTGAAGATAATCATGGCCAAAATACTTGACATTAATGATTCTAAAAATGATTTGGATAGGTGAAAGAGGAAGCGTTCTTATCCACGACTGATGCTTCTACCAACATAATGGCGTGAAATAGGTGGAAGCGGGTTATTTCTAATTTCTTATGTTATTCTTTCTTAATATGAATATTCTTTTTTACATTCCACAGCTTTTTTATATTTCATCTCTCGTGGGTTCGTAATCCATTAATCTTACGTCGATCGCATTTAGATGAATTGACTGTTTTGTCTCAAATGTTAACTTAGGTGGCGGTGTTATCAAAGATGAAAAAGATGGATATCACGGTATTCAAGGAGCCCACGAGGGCGTCGTGTTTCAATATCACTATAGTGTCACCTTATCATGCCAGTAAAGATGAGCTTAAATTGAATGTTCAGTTCTTCGGCTGTGGTAAGGATGTAGTTAGCTTTCTATAATCGCTGGTGGTAGGCTTTTATGATCGGATGGTTCATACCATGTCGTTGGTAAACCTATCCGATCATGAAACTTAGTCACCTGGCCTGTGGGATGGGGTTGGGTGTTCGGACGACCCTTAAAAAGTTCGTTATTAATCAAAAAGCGTTTTTGATAAAAAATAATTAAGCTGAAACGTATTACCTTATACGACTATTACAACATGTCATATCAACGGGAATCGCTCAAATCCCATATTTGACCACATCAAATTTGTCAAGGGGAGGGCCTCACATGCCTGTTCAGTTCTAACCAAATCAAAAACAAACCCACCCGCTTATTCCCCACGCTAAGAGTAACTGATTAAGGATGATGCATGAACCAGTCACACTGTGGTGACGCATGTCTGCTACACCATAACCCTTCAATCCAAAACCCATCTGCTGGGCTGCGGTCTGATATCCCAACCTGTGATAAAAATAACTAATATATATAAAGATTGTTCAAACGCACTTTCAAGGTCCCGAAAGGTCGGTACAATCTATCAAATGAAATGTATTAGATATTACTCATTAAAAAATAAAAATATTAGGGATCCAATAGGTCTGTCAATATCTATCATATGAAATGTATTTATCATTACACAGGAATCCATCAATTTGATGGACTCAATAGGTCTGAACAATCTAAACTAATCAATCATCTTTGATATATGAATAGTAATTATTACTCAGGAAACCAACAGTTTGGGGGACCCAATAGATCTGTTGAAACCTATCATATGGATTATATACAATATATATGCTGCAGTTGTCGTTTCCTTCGCTTTTGCGTCAGAATTGTATTTTTTAAATACATACACAATTTCTATAAATTGGAAACGGCGCCTTGAAATCGCTAACATCAACCACAGTGCAATCTGCCAACAAATTGTCTACCGAAAACAGATATTGAAGATCGACCGGATTTTAAATCATTTTCATATAATCACATCCTTTATTTTTCATTTCATCGCGATTTGGATGGAATAGGAACGGGTGAAGGTAAGAGATCACCTGCTGTAAAACTCTCGTAACATCAAAGCGCGAGCTGTTATTGAATTTCTTTTTAACTACGATCTCATTTTACTTTTATACATTGTGTGTTTACGTAGGAACCGTAGCCGGTACATGTGGAGCCAGTAAATCTACGCATTACTCCCATCCTGAGATCGAAAACGACGTCCACCGGCGCGTCATCAACGGTATACCGACAAATCACGGAGAATGGCCATGGCTCGTTTCGTTGCAGAAAGTCATACCCGATGTTGTGAATTTTAAACAGCTACACGGTTGTGGAGGGGCGCTCATTCATCCTCAGTGGATCCTAACAGCCGCACATTGCGTCAAGTAAACGAAAAATATGAATGCCAATCACATATAACATTAGTAACTATCTTTAGTCGTCATTATTGTTTTTCCTGAGAAATTCGTTAGGTTCGTTATTTTCCATGTAGGCACATTCCAAACGTTGAAAGTGCTCGAATTCTCTTGGGGGAAAGTCATTTCGCGTTAAACCAAGGGACTGAAGTTAAAATGGAAATAGAAAAGATTATCATGCATCCAGATTACGTCAATAAAAACCTAGGTACTCGACTTTTGCATGGGATCCTAAAATCATAATTTCACTCTTCACATTTTGCACATCAGATAATGTTAATTGGACGTGTTGCGATTTTCAATTTTTATTTTCAAGTTCTATACAAAACCGAAAAGGAAAATATCATCTATGGTATGCAAATATACAACGACATCGCACTGATGAAACTGCGTCAACCCGTCAAGCTCAGTGACTACATCAATATCGTCTGCTTGCCAGGTCCAAACGAGATCTTCCCGACTGGAACTAACTGCGTTCACTCCGGATGGGGACGAACGAATGCTAGCAGTTGGGAAGATGCAGGTCAGAAAAGAATGATTCTCACGTCCAATCTCATTAAGACTTCAAATGTAATCGTACAAAACCGTACAAGAAAAAACGTCTGTGGTTCCCCAGTTATGTTTCAAGATATACGTATATATATTGCAGCTTATCCCGAAACGGCACTTCACACTAACCTAAAACTAATCTACCACGAGGAATGTAAAAAGATGTATGACGCTATTTACGGAAAAGGTGAACCCGATACGCCGTATATGGAGGAGAATTCCACCGATATAATCAAAGGAACGCAATTTAAGTATTCGCCGAAAAACTGGCAACAGACTGTCGTGTGCGGGAAATCACCACACAACAAAATACAAAGTGGATGTCACGTAAGTGGGCGTTATTCTTTCCTGAGTTTACAATTATCTTTCAAACAAGAAAAAATATGTATGGTCAATCTTGCATATGTAATCAGTATGATTGAATAGCGTGTTTCAGACATGAACAGCGAGCACCATCGACATTATTGATGCTGTCAATCTGCCCTCTGTACCCACCTGCATCAGACAATCGACACAACATCGCCCCCTCTTACAAAAACTTATCAGGGCTCCTTTCTAGACCAAAGACCTTGAATGTTTTTTTAGCTTACCCCTCAGACATCGCTATGCATCAGAGCGTCTAAATCCATCCATCAAAGGCGATTGTCTGAAAGGGTAGGTACGGAAAAATTGTTTTCGCAATTGCATTGTGATCTATCTATCGTTACAGGGAGATAGCGGATCGCCACTAGTGTGTAAAAATGCGGATGGCAAGTGGGCTACACTAGGAATCGTGTCTTGGGGAGCAAAATGTGGGAGCGCCAGTATTCCAGGCGTGTATACCAGAGTACAGGCGTTTCTCGAGTGGATCGATACAGAAATGAAACTTAACTCATAGTGAACAGTATCAACAAGCATGGACAAATAATGTGAAACCCATTTTATACACATCAAATTAAAGATATGAAACAAATTTAAGCTATTCATCGAAATTCTATGTATGAACAAGTATCTAACGTACGAGAGATTTGAAGTTGTCAGTATAAATTGCAAGTAGAGAATTACTGTGGATCTTCAGATTCTAAAATTCAAGCTCAAGATAGCTTTGGCTGGAAACAAACGGGGGTACTCGATCTGATGTCGGTAAGACCTACTCAAACGCGAGCATTCTTTCGCAATTAAGTCAAATAATTCGACTTATTGAGTCGAAATGTCGACTTATCAAGTCTCGAAATTTCGAGTTACTAAGTGAAAATTTCGACTTAAAAAGTTCCTCAATGCTTTTCCGTTATCAAGTGTAGATTCTGAGGGGGAAATCATTTAATAATCAATTAATTATCAAATAATTACTCATCAATTTAATGTGGAAATTGAGGTTTCGGCGGGGCTCGAACCCGCGACCTTCCGCGTGTGAAGCGGACGTGATAACCACTACACTACGAAACCGTCGGTTTGCTCGACATTTGCCCCCTTACATGTCGTCGACCTGGCTTATATGAACTATGTGCATCTGCTTTATGTTGATGATATTTCTTGTCCTGAATAGGCGTAATGTTTATCCCGATGAATTCCTACAGCAGAATTTTGTACATAAAATATTCACGAATTTCTCGTCCCAGTAAAATTTATATGTGGAAATTATCGACATAATTATACATTTGAATTTGGATACAGATATCTAACGAAAATTGTTTTTGGCCTACTGGGATTGCTATGTAGGCAGTGATAGAGGTTTGTAGTGTAAATACTGCAAATGCCAGTGAAACTGTTACAAGCATTATTGTCGTACGTTTTGCTTTAGTCGTTTTCTGATCAGACGAAACCATTTTTGAACCTCTGAAAAATTGAACTTTTATAACGGAATTCGTTATGATAACGACAAATATCATAAAAAGTGTCGCCTGGTCGTATGATGTTAAATAACACCCCGAAATTCTATCCGAAAACCTCATCGATACATTTCCGGAAATACACACCACCGTTATATTCATCAGGGAAATGAAAACGATGGTGGATCGGGCGAATCTCGGTGTACATATCAAACGAGAGGTGAACGGGAAGAGCACAACTGCCGCACGTTCTTGAGATATCGCTACTATTAACCACGAATTGCAAGCTATCTAAAGCACCATAACAAATTCATAGATTTGACAACTGATAAGTGAATTTAGCACGAGCGTACTTGCACCGATCCTAAGATGCCGGAAAATTAACTGTACGAAAGGCATCAGTGTAAAATTGAAAATAACCATTAAATCGCTGATTGGCAAAACGATCAGATAGTTAGTGTAAGATAAACTACGGAATCTACGACTTATCATTATCAGGAAAGTAGCTGAATTCCCAAACGCTCAAAAGAGAAAAAACGTGGGCAGAATGACCAGCGACACAGTGCGGTAGATTCCAGACTTGCTCACCACGGAAAAGAGGGCGATATAGCTGTTATAAAGGCCCCACACACGAGCCGGAAACTGCGTACGCAAATGGCGCAGCGTCGTTTTCGGCTCGTGTGCGGGGGTATTTTCGAGCGCATTTTGACGTTCGTCAAATATCTGTCATGTTTGATTTTTTTTGACGCAGCCAACTGCGCTCTCGTTTGCGGGCAACTCAGCGCTATTTGCGTTTCATTCGTCGTCAATGCGCGTGCGTCATTACTCAAAAACTGATGATAGTGGCTAGTTAATTGATTTCAGATTAGAAAAACACTGATTTATGACATGAATATCACTTTCTTTATGGTATGGGATTACTTAAATTATCAAAATCACAATTTTCCCCTTGCAAGACTTTTAATCACGATGTGGATGTAATAAGAACAGAAACATTTCTTTATATTCAAATCGATTTGACAATTAAAAGTCGCGAGTGAATGGTGCAGATATGTAGTAGATATGGTTGTATAATGCATACGTGCTTGCCACAGCTCCCTTTGCTGAGCGCAGTTTTCGGCTCGTGTGCGGGGCCCTATATTTTGCGCTAAATGCGTACGAACTTTGCGCAGCCCAAAATGCGTTCGCAAAATTCGCTCGTGTGCGGGTCTCGCAATCTGCCGCATCACAGTAGAATTAATGATCCCACTGAATGAATTTTTTATATTAATTTACTCTTTTCAACGAAAGCGTCTCTACATTATTGATCAATAAGGAACCGGTGTATTTTAACTCGCTGTCGAATTTGACACGTCAAAATCAAAAATCTATTCTCAGAAAACGAACACAATTCGAGCGGATTCGTGACGTAAATCGATTCGTTTTAGAATTTGATAATCTCACCGAATTGAATGGTGCAAAATCGTAAAACTGGAATTGAATCAAGCTGAAAACCGAACAAAAAACCAGAATGTCCACACATCTAGCGCTGTATCCCGCTCACGGAGGTCGCATACCCATTCCTACCGAGAACCCCGCCGTTTAGTCCTCTCACCACTCACTATTTCATCCAGAGCATTGTCAGCAGGTTTGAGGTTCATTGTCTCCTCATATTCAGTGCGTGTTCTAATTAAATCATGGATTCACTCGAACATGTCAGGGAGATGAGTCAGTTTGGCAGTGTGAGTCTGAGGTCTGTACACACGATAAAATACGAAAATAGTATATAATACACTGCTTTAATGCACAGAATTACAATAGGGTTTTCTGCCGGAAGTCAGAAAATCCGAAATATGCTTTTGCTAATATGTAGAGAATCCCACATTGATAACGAAAAAATGATATAATCTATTTGCGTTTCATATTCAGAAATGCTGCAGTCCTGAATATGACTATTAGAATAAAGTCGAAACGTCGAATAAACTACTAGCTCAAGGAACCATTTTTGGCCTTCTGATTATCATGCTTTTCTGGTTGGGCAAAGTAAACCAGGTGATATCGCTATTCAAATAAACATGTGAAAGATGTGAAGAAATTATGAATTATTAAAGACAAAAAAAATGGTCAAACAACAATTCGAGTATCTATACATACTTGGCGGCTAAACTACTCCAAAATTTTCATGTTTGTTCATAACGCTTCCACTGAAAGGTTAATCAATAACTGACAACAACAAATAGACAACCGAATATTCGAATATCACTTAATCTATGTTCTTCGAGGGCGCAATAACGATTTTAATTATTTCAATTCTTTTTTAAAGGTTTTGCTGTACACATATAATAGAAAAATGGAATATACCGTTTACAGATGAATTCAAAGCTTGGAAGACATCATTCAATAGCAATACTATCCAAGTAACGGACCAGGGTAAATATAACCTTAGAACGTTGAATAACATCAGTGGTAACCGTCACCACGAATATGGTGGATGCAAATACCATTCTGTGAGCAGTTCCATCTTGTTGATTTTGTTTAGTGTCCGCACCGGTTAGTTGTTTCCTATGTTTAGCGTACATTTGTAATTTAATAAACATGATCATATTAAAAAGTGGTTCAAGAGCAAATGGCAAATACGTTGAGAAAATAAATTTTTGTTTAGTACCTATATACAATACTGGGGTCATTTTCCAAATATTCATAGCCCCGCAAAAAGCTTCGCCCATGCAGCAGCCCTTGAGTTCAGCCGCTCGGCCTAATCTGTATAATCGCACCCGCATGCATGGCCGCGTTTGACCAAAAAGCCACTGCGTCTGTCGTGAACTTCTTTCATACTCAGACTGGTTCTATTTTCATGTTACGTTCTAATAACATTTCTCGAGATTCATTGAAAACTAAGAAACATTGCACAATTAGTTCCATCATTTTGAAATGAAACGCGGCGATATTAATGAACAAATTTCACGCACTTTCCTAACAGGCCTTTTTGCCCCCCCCCCTTTCCCCTCGTTGCTTTCAGTCACTAAAACCGTCCGCTTCTCCGATGGAGATTTATATACGTGACCATGGTAAAGCACGAATTGATTTGGAAATTCTGCAGTCGCCTTTTACATACTATAGATCGGCAAATACTACTTGAATTCGTACTTTTCCATAACCGATTTTCAGTCATTATTATTTACCTGATCGACCTTTGCAATCCCAAATTGTTGTTCCAAATCAGCTCAATTCTGAAAACTGCCTTGATATCCAGGGTGTGGATAGAGTTAAGGGCTAAGATACAGTGTAGACTTGTAAAGAGCAGATTTTGTGGCCCACAGCAAGTATGATAGTATTATATTCTCACTCTCTGTTGTGCGGACTACATAAATGGGAAAACGGTTCCGCAGCTTGTTCGCAACAAAGGAGCGAAAACCTTGAATGTGTTTTTTTCTTATGATTGCAAATGTGACATGGGCACACTATATAGAACTTTATTTGAGGCCGGTACAGATTTTCCAAGTATTCCATCGTCTATCGCTTTTCTAGCTACGCTGTGACCGAAGGTATAAGGTAGGGTAAGCGGTGAGCCGTCCTTCCGGTGTCAATTTTTATTTGAGTCATATTTTCTCTGTATTCGAACAGTTTTTTTATCAATTTTTTTGGTGGTGCCACCGGGGGGGGGGGGCGTTTTGTGAAAAATGATATGCGAATTTGTGTCACGCCATACGCTGTAACTATCTAAGGTTTACGAGACTCACTAGGTATTTTCTGGACATTCCCCAAGTATTTGCTATCTAAGGAATTTTCGTTCCGATTAACGGTGTCGCCACCAGGTATTCCCTCGAGAACAATCGTACAAACGCCATTGTAGTTTCAACTTTCATTCGCGGATGAGTCGAGCCGTATTTTGTTCCTAATTTTGAATTTCTTTTAATCAGGGTGGCCACTTTCTACAAAATTGACAAATTCCCAGAGTTTTCGCCGATTTTTGCATGTTAAACATGAAACTCAAAATTCCTGAGTGGATCCGCGGAATTTCATGAATTAAAATGTTACAGTTTATTCATTTTCATGAATCAAATAGTGGTAAAAAACGCGTCAACCCCAGATGAAAGACGAAACTCTTAATATCCACAAAACTATACACGAGGTTTATTAGTTCCTCCAGAAGTTGAAAATTACCGAAAATGGGCTTTACAATAAAAACAAACTAGGATATGGTTAAAACGTTCTTGGTAAAGATTTCACAAGGTTTTACACGGACATATCGAAAATGAACGGATTTCTCGAATCAATAATTGCCAGAGTAAAACTCAAGCGGGAACTATGATGTCGGCAACTGGTAACATAAAAGGAGATCAGCAAACCGAGAGGTAACCTTACTAATAGCTGAGTTAACCCTGTCGATCCCACAATATTTCCAATTCAGGTCATTCCTCGATCTATTCAACAGCTCTGATCTTTTCCTTCACGGCTAGGGACTTTTCTATCAAATTCCGCATTTGCGGGCGTTATGAAATTGGTGGTGCTAGACGGAATGACGTGTTCTATATATATATGCGCAGTACATCAGCGAAAATGATAAAGTATTGTGTAAAAGATTATCATCCAGACAAAAAAAAACGTGAACGACACGAAGATTAATTTAAGCATGTTAAAAATATAATTGGGCGTCAATATTTACGACTGAAATTGAATATTCTTGCGAAATAGAGTGAATAATTCATTTAGTAAGTAAGAAATTTAGAATTCTACATCATTAATTGATTGGACTTGAAGATCCGTGGACAACCGGGCAGAATTTGAATCGTGAAGGAATTTCATTCATTGTATCGTGTTGTTTGCTATGGAGCAACGACTGGGAGCGCTTTTGATAGCGTCGCTGATCGTCTGTCAAGTTCGCATCGCACGCGCCGATCGCACAGACTCTATCAAGGAATCGTCTGTGATGGTAAGTTCACCTTGCAACAACACGTGGTACCCCGTCGATTCTACGTCCGGTTACATCGTTTCACCGAATTATCCCTCGTTAACGCGTGGTGTTGAATGTCGCTGGTTCATCAACAGCTCTTTACCAGGAACTCTTCACGTCCACGTTTACTACGACATCGAGCCGACAATGTTTTGTAATGATGACTACCTTCTCGTTTACGAGCCTGATAACAGACTCTGCGGTGAAGGAAAACATGAGATCGGCCGTAACGATTCGATCTCGTTGATATTTAGGAGTTACGTCGATGGTGCGCGAGGTAGTCGGGTATATATGATATATCGTTATGAACGAAGCCGATTCAGAATCAGTCACGACTGCAACGAAATAAGTTGTAGTTTAAATAAACTACAATCATCAACTGGGTATAAATTCCACATCAAAATACGTAAGTGCCAGTTGTTTGTGGAATGGATCGGAATATCACACGGTCATGCGATGAATCTCACATTTATTCGGGTAATATTAAAACCACATCCTGCAATTCAGTCAGTGACCATTAAAATCTACGACGGGTGGAACACCAATAGTGAACCTATAGCAATTATACGAGAACAAACCGGACATCCGCCTTCGTCGTTCTATACTAAAACAAATAAAGCAGTCATCTCTTCGCTTCATCGGAATCCGTTAATTCACTTCACACTATTAGCAAAAATCTACAAAATATCAGATTGGAACGTCTCTAATCCGTTGATTCAGATCTCTAATAACGAGTCGGGGGTGCTCATTCCCGATGAAAACAGTTTACACGTAATCACTCGATCAAACCACTTACACTGTTGGTCTATCGCAGTGCAGGTGTTACAGTACGTCGTCTTCAACTGGACACGTGATCTCGTCACGTCCGGTGACGTCATTGGTGTATATAAACTAGAAGGGCTGCGTTTTGTAAGGACTGATATTTTACTCGGTTGCAACAACCTAGAATCACTGAGTGTCAAATCTGACGGCTTTCTCGCCGTAGTGTGCGTCTTAATGAATGGGGAACAATCAATGTCACGAATAGAAATTAACTTTGAATTGAAATCACTAACGATAGAAGATGTACACGTCACTAATCATCGGGTGAGTATTAAATTCTAAACTACCAATGAAGCTGATTAATCAAATCATATTCCAATAATATAAACTGATCCATAGACATTATTTTCATAGATGCGAGATGGAATATCATGGCTTCCTTTTCGCTGGATTTTCCCGTCATCAAAGAAGAAAGAATTGACCTACCAAATAAACACATTACTGTTCAAATGGAAAGTTGATATTCATGATGAGAATATGGAACTGACAGTTTTATCAGAGAACTGTGAGCGGGCTGGATTTTATATATTTGATGGTGGTAATTTCACGGCTAGACGCTACGGTCCGTATTGCCCTCGTTTACTGGTATACGACCGTAACGTCGTCAGTCTGATTACATCCGGTGGATATGTTACTGTAGTAGGATACGCTTATAACTGGGATGTTCTGTCGTCAACAGTCGATGAGAAACCAACTCTCGAATTTCGATCTACTGACTGTGACTGGTATGTTGTAAAGCAGATAGAACGTCAGATCGTTATGACGTCACACTGTCTCGTGATTACACCCGAAAACCGACGCCTTCCTCTCAGAAAAATTCATATATTATCAGGACACGAATATCGAATTGACAGTTGTTTTCGTGATTTGTTACGACTTTGTCCTCGAAGATTAAGATTGATAAGTAAACTTCTAAATGAAAGCATCGTTTTAAGCACGGTATCCATGGGCAGTTGGAGTGCGTTTCGGAGGACACCACTCACTATCAAACTGCGTCATAAATGTTTAGGACCGAAAAAGCCTGTTGACACGTTACGGTCAACAATAGGGAGACAAGCTTACTTGTTGGACGACGAATGCGGACTCGCCGAACTACCCGACATGGGCAGGACATACGTCGGTATCTTTATACTATAGATTTACAAACGCCCGACAAAGGAATATATTTCGATATTACAGATTTATCATCAAATCTATAGAATCGATAAGCTGCACCGCAAACATCTTTGTAGAAACAAGCCCGATACTTTTCATTCAAGAGATATCCTGGGCGAACATTCGCACCCATCGTCGTATTGCAATATGTGGGAATATGGCAACGATAGGACTTGTATTTCATAGTTTAATTAGTAATCAGTTTTATTTCGAAATCAAAGACATAATAGCAACATTTCAGATACAGTACGTTTTACGCTATTCGTTAGCGATGGAGTATTCAAATCATGGTGCTCACTGTCAACAAGGATTTTTAGATTCGGGAATTTCCTACGTTAAAATATCAGAGATGAGCGTCTGAATTGGGAGAATGCTGAATTGTACTGTAGACAAAAGCATGCGGGACATCTACTCAGTATCAACTCTGAACAGGAAATAGTTTCCATTAAAACATTATTCGCTACGAAGCTTCTTAAACAAGCATATTCGCAGAAAGCGCTCATTGTAATGATTTGATTAAAACTCCAGGTAAATTCGTAAACAGTTTTTCTTTTTTTAAATGTTCCCAACGTTAATTTGCTATTATTTTATATTTCTAGCCTAGATCTGGTTATTACACGTGGACTGATGGGAAACCATTGAGCTACACAGAGTGGTATAAACCTACAAATAACGATACGATACCAGAAGTTATTCAAGGATTGATATCTCCTTTAAGAAAACAACCGATAAAAGACATCAATATGCCATGTACAGCGATGATACTAAATAATCCCCGAGGATCAGCGAACTGGGTTCGATTCCCTTGCGGAATTGAAGAGGTTCACACGAGTTTCATTTGTGAAACAGAAATAATCGACATAGTGAATTGGAAGAATGCAATTGGAAACACAGCAGTTGAAACATCGAATTCAACAAACAACAACACATTTTTGCTTCGTGAAAATACATTTCTCGATAATGTTTTCAATGACTCGAGCTGTACGATTGGTTGGGTAAGCATAAATCGACAATGCTATCAAATATTGACGGACTGGAACAATCATCGAGGTTTAGATACGAAATCCGCGACAGAGATGTGTCATAGTATCCGTGGTGAAATAGGCACTGTCATAACCTCTCACACAGAAAACGTTACAATGAACTCGATAAGAACATTTCATATTCGACATCAGTATAGCTCTATACTAATGATGACTTCTAATGACAGACTGCTTGTTATAATCCCAGTAATGAATAGAGATGATATTACTCATATTCAATCAATTAAATGGATGACGAAAGAGTTTGATAATGCTACAGATACAGCGCATTCTGTTTTGTGTTCATATAATGTCACCGATGAAGAGTTAGCTTCTATAAGCGGTTGTAAATCGTGGCAGTTTAAATGTAACGATCAAAGATGTATCAGCGACCATCGCGTATGTGATACGAGAGACGACTGTCAACACGGCGAAGATGAACTCAATTGTACAGATATAAATTTACACAGTCATTTTCAATGCTATGAAGGTCATGTGATATCAATCAGTGGTTTGTGTGATTTCATTCAAAATTGTCTGGATGGTTCAGATGAAAACTCGTGTTTCCATCCCCCATGTATGCCCGGGCAATTTCGCTGTATCAGTGGTCAATGTGTTAATAGGTCTAACAGATGTGATGGTGTAGTTAACTGTAAAGATGGTTCCGATGAAACAAAATGCACCGCTTTACTATGTCAGGGGTTCCTGTGTAATAGTGGAGACTGTATCAGTTCTCAGTTCTATCAGGATGGTGTCGTGGATTGTAGTGGAAGCCTTGAAGAAGACGAATTAGTAACAACTACTGACGTGACAGTGAATCCTACGATACAATGTAATGATGAGAACCACTGTTCGCTTAACTTCACAAATCTCTGTGCGGGATCTGATGAACAAAGATGTTCTTTCAATTCTCCTCATTGCTATTCGAGACGTCACAGATGTATTCTAGATAGAATGACAAATGGTTACCCAGTTTGTAGAAATCTCGAGCACGTATTGAGATGTGAAGAATTTGAATGTCCAGCTGGAACTGTAAAATGCCCAGCATCGTACTGCATACCAATCAGACAGGTGTGCAATGGTCAATCAGATTGTCCCAATTCAGAAGACGAACAAAACTGCAAGATATTTTCATGTCCGGGAATGTTTAAATGTGGCCAGGAACATCGGTGTATTCCACAATCTGAAGTTTGCGATGGCGTCGTAAATTGTCAATATACGACTGATGATGAGGACTTCTGTAGCGTCACGTGTCCGAGGGGCTGTAAATGTCAAGGTCATTTGATTGATTGCAGAAATACCGGTTTAACAGATATTACTGACCTTTTCTCGGCATCAGTTCGTGTTTTAATCTTGTCTATCAATCAAATTCATTTCAACCAGTCGACATTTCATATACTTTATTATCTCTACGTTCTCGACATTTCCTCAAATGAATTGTCTTATATCTTACCCCAGTCGTTCTCAAATCTGCATAACCTACACTCATTAGACCTTTCATACAATAACATAACATCATTATCCGCGAATACATTCACCGGCTTGTATAATTTGAAAGAGTTATCCATAACTGGAAATCCGCTGAGATATTTGGAAGGAGGCAGTTTTTTAGGTTTGAGTTCGCTTCGAGGACTCGATCTTCACGGACTTTCTCTGTTCGTTTTAGCTGAATACGTTTTCCAAGGTCTCTTCTCATTACAGTCTTTGAATATCAGCGGTAACAAAATCTTGTATATTTCATTGTACGCTTTTTCTGAGTTGAATGACCTTGACGCTTTTTCTGAGTTGAATGACCTTGGAATCCTTGATATCACCTACAATTCGAAAACGATTTCTGTCGACAGAAATGTTTTCGACAATCTGACATCATTAGTTTCCTTAACGTCTGATGCTTACAAGTTTTGCTGCATGGCTCCGAATGTTGATCTCTGCCTTCCAGAAGCTGATCAATTTTCCACCTGTTCCGATCTGATGGGTAACCCAGTCCTCCGAGCTATCATCTGGGTTATTTCTGCATTCACGTTCATTTTGAATAACATCGTTATCTTATTTCGTTTTCGATCAATTCGACTTTCATCCTCCGAAAATCGAAACACATCCTCTGACATCATTATTATCAACGTCGCGATTTGTGATTTTCTGATGTCGATCTATCTGTTTTTGATCGCAGGAGCAGATTACGTTCATAAAGGAGTTTATTTCCTTAATTCAGAAACTTGGACGCACAGCTCATTGTGTAGTTTCGCTGGAGTTACGGTGACTCTATCCTGCGAAGGCTCGTTGACTTTCTTATGCATTCTTACGCGTCATAGATTCTCAAATATCGTTAATCCATTTTCAGGAAGTCCGATTACATCTCCGAGATATGTGTCAATTATTTGCTCGCTCATTTGGATAATCATAGGATTTTTTTCATTAGTGCCACTTGTACTATCGTCTTATTTCGGGAACAATTTTTACGGTACTACGGGAGTTTGTTTGCCTGTGAATTTGATTTCCATTGATGTCGATGCCTTACAATATTCATTCGCTATTTTTACCGTGTTTAACTCGGTCATACTGACCACGATAATGGCGACCTATGCGCAAATGTATAGACTCGTATCTGGAAGCAGGTCTGGGTCGGGAAGAGCTGATCCTACCGAATTAATTTTGGCACGCAGGAGTTTGGTGATAAATCTGTGTAATCTATTTTGCTGGCTGCCGATAATAACCGTTCAGATTTGCGTGGTATTACGGGTAGAAATACCGAATCAAGTGGCGGCTTGGCTGGCGGTTCTTTTCTTACCGATCAACTCGTCCATCAATCCCCTTCTTTACACCATATTGACTATCGATATGAAATCGGTTCGAGCAAAAGCTAAACGCAAGCAAAATATTAGAAGATAAATAACATGCTGCAGGGGAAGGAGAGATGATCAAGCAACAATCCAAACAGCGGTAACGGGTTTTCTGCATTCATGATTCTGTTTCTCGGGAGCAAAAATCGGTTGTCCGAATCGTAGTCCTTAGTCCTATCCTATTATCAAGTTATAACTTTATTCTCCTTACTATAAAATGGTCCGAAAAATTCATACATGAAAATATAATGCAGAAAATCTTCAAAATAATATAGGCTTAAAAATCGATAGTTCACTTTTCATTTAAAAATATAGTTATCCAAGTATACTTGCCTAGTTTTATACGTTGGCTTCTTTTCACGATTTAGCAATTTAACGTGATATCTGGACGTTTCTAGAAATGGTGCGCTATATACTTTTTCCTAAATTCTAAGTGTTGTGGATATGGATTGCTGATATACCTGGATCGCCTAAGTTACATTTCTCACAAAATCGTTCGTTTCATGCAAGATTAAAACGTTCCTTTTCAACAGGAAGCTTGATTGTTTTTGCGGAGTTCTGTTCGTATTCGTCGTGATTAATTGGCAGCTCAGTAAGATACGTGATCTTCAGTTTAAAGTTTTTCCCAATCAATCTGTGTAGTTTTAAAATTTTTTTCTTTTCCCATATTTTGCTACCCCAAGTTTGGATGAACTGATAATGGGGAGCCAGTCTGTTTGTCCTGGATTTAGGTTAAGCCAAATATAATGGCATAGCTATAAATGTACTATCAAAATGAAATATCAAATCCACCCGCAAACTTACAATTTTACCCATCAAAACTGAACAACAAAATGACCCGTTAATTCTACTTAAGATGCACGTCAAAACATCATTTAAAGGACTACTGAACAATATGAAATCTGTAACAAAATCCCTCATGCTGATTACAAACCGTTTCACGTAAATCTGATCATTCATATATCACTACGTCATTTTCAGCATTACTATCTTCGGTTTCGGCATAAATTCACTGTATTTTATATGTATTATCAAATGTTCAAACAACACCGGCATATTCATTTTCTCATGTTTGCCTGTTGCGGACATGTTTATCTGTGTGTGTCATACATAGATCGTATTTCACTTACAGCTTCGGCTGTACAGTCACACACTATCACTGGACGTAACTGCTGAAATAAACCACGCTGTAAGCGCTTGTATTAATCAGTGCACTGGACACGAAAGATGGACACGGACTTGGACTTTTATTTCGTAAAAAAAAGTTGAAATAGTAGAGTTTGTTAGTCCTATAAAGTATAATCCCGACAGTGATTCTTGTAGCCATTCGATTGATTTTGACGTCGAGACGCGGAGGAGCATCGAGAAAAACCATGACTGCAAATACTCGCACTTCAAACAGCAACAGTGACCGTATAACTCATTACACTATTGATCTTGAAATCAGTGCCAGCATGTCTCTAAGAAGAATGTACGTACTTTTCTGATAGCAGGTCTCTTCAGAAAATGTTTATACTTTGTGGACGGGATATCCAAAATTATGCCATACACTGATGCATAATATCATATTACAGTAATATCGACCCCTCTAAATATGCTACTTACTTTTATCTAATATACAGTCTACCCCGATATACCACCCTCCCCGCCTACCGCCAGGTTTTCTCAATGTACATCTCAATTACAAATACATAGTAAACCACTCCGATCTTGGAGTTATCATTTGACAAGCCCCGATATACCACCATACTCGTCGATATATACCGCCAAAATCGTTCTGCACCGATGTGGTCGGTAAACCGGCGGTTGACTGAAATGAGCATATCTCGGAGCGTTTTTCAATTAAAGGTAGCTCAACAATTCTAATGGCCAATTCGTAGGCCGAAGGGTCTTTCAAAATGTACCGTAGTACGGATGGGGGAGGGGGTGGTCATTAAAATAACAAGATGAGGGGTCTAAAGAATGGTAAAATTGACCGAAAGGGTGATTTGACAGCGTCCCCAATCGACGTCCCCATATACAAATCCAGCAGCTTAAACTGTATATATCCATTGTAATGCGATCATCATCATCATCATCATCATCATCATCAGTCATCGTTGTCGTCATCATCATCGTGATCTGTAGTTTTTGCCTCGGGATTATCATCATCATCGTGAAGGAAATCAACAATCGGCTCTTAAACCAGCTAAAAAAAATTTAACACAAAAACATAGGTTTTCGCAATTTTATCAACAGCAATTTTTTCATTCGATAAAATGTGATAAATCAATGAAGAACAAGATTTTACTTCTAAAGCCAGGATCGAGAGAACTATGCACACGCGCACGACTATTATACACATGTGACTAATACGAGTTGATCGATTTTACGCGTGTGTGAACCATCAAATATAACTAGGGGTCCAGGGACACCATGCCCACTTGGGGAGTGGTTTCAAATGCTCAACAATCTAACAATTTCAATTTTCAAAGCCCCATCAAATGATCTTGAAAAAATCCAATGACCTTGAAACTCACCACAATCATAGAACATGTGAGCAGCTACAATTTTGAAATTGATTGTGGTTACAGAATATCCCTAGTTACCGATAGGATATGGAAATACTAAGTTATTCTACTATTCAATCTCCCCTGGTGACCATGCGAAGGCCAATGACCTTGAAACTCACCATAATCATAGAATATGTCATGAGCTACAACTTTGCAATTGATCATGGTAACAAAATATGCCTAGGTACCAATATAATAAGGAAATACTAAGTTATTCTACTTTTCAACGCCCCCTAGTGACCATATAGAATAACTAATGTCCTTGAAACTCACCACAACCATAGACTGTATCAGGAGCTACAACATCCCAATTGATTGTGGTAACAAAACATGCATAGGTGCGAATTTAATATAGAAATACTAAATAATTGCATTGTTTAACGCCCCCTGGTGGCCATATGCAAAATCCAATGACCTTGAAACTCACCACAATTATAGACCATGTCATGAGCTACAACTTTTGATTGATTGTGGTAGCAATATATCCATAGGTACGAATATAATATAGAAATACTAAGTTATTGTATTGTTCAACGCCCCCTGATGGCCATATACAAAAACCAATGACCTTGAAACTCACCACGATCATAGATCATATCATGCGCTACAACTTTCCAATTGATTGTGGAAACAAAATATGCCTAAGTATCAATATAATGTGGAAAAACATTTCTCCACCTACGAATGAGTACTCATGTCACCAAGATGGCCGCCAATTGCGTCATAATGGCCTGATCATATATACCCATCTCGGG
This sequence comes from Tubulanus polymorphus, assembly GCF_964204645.1. Classification (NCBI taxonomy): domain Eukaryota; kingdom Metazoa; phylum Nemertea; class Palaeonemertea; order Tubulaniformes; family Tubulanidae; genus Tubulanus; species Tubulanus polymorphus. The sequence continues at coordinate 8,662,328 of NC_134029.1, read as the reverse complement.
TATAAATGATACCTTTCCAAAGAATATCCATCAATTGCAATGAAAAATGGCAAACCATTAGGAACCTACAGGACTCAGAATTCAGGCCAAAAGTGACATTTTGGGGCTCAAAAAAGGTCACAGGACAGCCATCTTGAGTCTGATCGACCCAATTTTTCTCATGCTGATGGGCCCTTGGGAGATACAAATATATACCGACGATCAAGGTAATTGATAAAAGCGTCTTCAAAAATTCCCTCCAAAACTTCGAAAATGTGTAAAAAGTGCTGATTTTGGCAAACAACAATGGCTGCCAGTCGGCCATCTTGAATCTGACAGGGGCAGCTTTTTGGCTGAAGATGTGTCTAGGGTAGATACATGTATAAACCAAATATCAAGACATTACCTTGAAGCGTCATCAAAACTTCCCAAAATAACTGGATTCTTTCTACGGACGGACAGAGACGGACGGACAGACGGTTGTTTGAGGAATAACGGCTAGGTACTAGACTAGAGTCGAACAAAACTTCACCATCCAGAAAGATCCAACCCGAGCGTAGCGCACTGTCACGTGAAGTAGGGAAATCGAAGGAGTTCGAACGCGCTGAAAAGGCGAAACGATGAGTGATCCGAGTATATTCTACACAGAAGACAAACCTACCTTCGGAGCAACCGAGATGATCTTCTTTGAGCTGAGACCGAACGACTGAGCGGCAGCAAGCACATTCGGTTCGCCAACTTGTGGAAAGCGCAGCAGCCACAGCACGCTGTTCGGCACGCGTTTCAGTATATTGCACACCACATCTCCAACGTGGCCGAGTCAATTTTATACAACTGATTGAAGTTGCAGTAAACAACTGCTTTCTCGGGCAACGAGTACTGAGCTCTCGAGCTGATGATCAAGTTAGTCGGCACCTCTTCGCCGATAATGAAATAATAATAAATTAGTAATGAAAGTTCGTTTTGGCGCACCAAAACAAAGAGGATTTCGTTTTGGTGCGGTTATTTCCGTATCACTCTTGTATTATTTCATTGTTTCTCTTATTGAATAAGCCAACTAACTAATATCACTCTTGTATTATCCTAGTCAAATGTAAAGAATTACAATATCATACTTGAATGAATTAAAACATAAATTACTTCTGTTACTTCATTTTCAGAAATAAAGCATAATATGTATTTAATACCATTAATACGTATTAAATACCATTAATACGTATTTGATACGTATTTAATACATATTTAATACATTGATACCTCAACCCTCCTTTTTTAACGTAAATGTAATTTACTTATTTTCATACATTTCAACTAATATATTTTATATTTTCAGCTAATTTAACAGTCGATTTCTAATTTTGAATCATATAATTTTTCATCAAGTTCATGAATATATTTATGAGTTTTTAAACTCTTTAAATTTTTATATCTTTTATTGCATATTTCACAGCATTTAATATTATTCAATCTATCTGAAATATAATTTATATTTTCTATTAATTCAGTGTGTCTAATTTTACAGCAATCATAGAATTCTAACAACTGTTTTATAGTATAAACTGAGAATGAAAATAAACCTGTAAGCATAATAATTGATTTAATATTCTGTTGATTTTTATATATTAGATGTAATAAGTTTAATATATTTTCACTCATTTTTATAGTCAAAATATATGAAATTAAAAGATGCTGTTTTAATCCTCTAAATCATTTTCTAAATTAACTTTTTTATTCTTTCTATTTCTGTGATTGTTTCCATTTAACTTCTTTAATTTTTTACTCAATTTATTATTTTCATTCATCAAATCTTTTGAAATATTCTCATAGTAAAAATATAATGCTGCTAATATTAAACCTCCAGCAACTAAATAATGTTTCAAATCACTTTTCCCAGTTGGAATGAAACCATCCATTTATTTAAGAAATAAATTATTAAATTGATAAATATTTGATAATTTAGAAATATTTAACTTTTATATGTTTCAAATCGAATAACAATTAAATTTACAACCAAACAATTTAACATTTCAACAGTCAAACAATTTATCATTTCAACTGTCTAATCATTTCAACTGTCGAACAATTTATCATTTCAACCGTCAAACAATTTATCATTTCAACTGTCAAACAATTTATCATTTCAACTGTCTTATCATTTCAACTGTCAAACAATTTATCATTTCAACTGTCAAACAATTTAACATTTCAACTGTCAAACAATTTATCATTTCAACTGTCAAACAATTTATCATTTCAACTGTCAAACAATTTATCATTTCAACAGTCAAACAATTTATCATTTCAACTGTCAAACAATTTATCATTTCAACAGTCAAACAATTTATCATTTCAACTGTCAAACAATTTATCATTTCAACTGTCAAACAATTTATCATTTCAACTGTCAAACAATTTATCATTTCAACTGTCAAACAATTTATCATTTCAACTGTCAAACAATTTATCATTTCAACTGTCAAACAATTTATCATTTTAACTTTAAAACAATTTATCATTTTAACAGTCTATTAGATATTTAAATCATTTAACTCAATTCAATAATTATAATGTAGAATTGTTACTCTTTACGCCAGTTTTTATGTTTAATTGTTTCATAATGCTTTGATTTATGTGATTTTAGATATTTACCTCCGCAATAACAATGCACTTTTTCATTAGGATTGAATTTTCTAAATTCATCATCTAATTTACATTGAACTGCAATATCTTTAAATGATTTTTCATTATCTAATTCACATTGAATTCCAATATTTGATGAATTCTCATTATAGATAATTTGTTTATTATCAAAATTGAAATAATATAATTGTCTTTTTTCAATTCTTAAGTTAATCAAATCATTGGAATCTTTTGAAAGTATTATATCATTATTTCTTTCATTGAAAGGAGTTTTAAGAATATTAATTATGTTTTCATCTAAAGTTCCTTTAAAATTTAAAACTGTATTGAATACTTTAGGATTTTTAACACCATTATCAAAAGGATCTACTAGTTCAGTAATTAAATATGTTTCATTTGATAATATTTGATTAATCATAGTTATGTTATCGATTTTATAATGTCTTGCGGACACTAAATTTGTTGCTGAAATATAATTTTTAATGTAAAACTGCGAAAATGATTTATTGGTTTCATTGATTTCGATTTTAAAGTTGGGTTCTTCTTCTTCTTCTTTCTTCATTTTTATAACAAAATTTTTATTAAAACTCATTCAAATATAAATATTCAATGTTTTAAATATGAATTATTTCAATCACACTTTACTGACACTTTTAATGTTTAAAAATCGAACTCATACAAATATGAATATTGAAATATGTTTGAAATATAAACTATTTCACTCACACTTTGCTCACACTTTTATACTCTTTTAGTTATCCATTTATTTTACTTATATTTTTACTCGAAATCTGTTAAAATATGAATTATTACTCACACTTTACTCACACTTTTGTAATTAACGTATAAATGATTTTAAAATATATGAAATTCATGTAAATTATGTTCATTTCCAGTTGAATTAGGAGTGTGCGCGACTAATTCAACTGTAAATTATTGTTATTTTCATTTTTTTACGAGCTCGACCCTTCGACCATTGATCAGAAAGCCCATTACCCCTATTACTTTCCTCGATCTAATCAACAGCTCTGATCTTTTCCTTCACGGCTAGGGACTTTTCTATCAAATTCCGCATTTGCGGGCATTATGAAATTGGTGGTGCTAGACGGAATGACGTGTTCTATATATGCGCCGTACATCAGCGAAAATGATAAAGTATCGTGTAAAAGATTATCATCCAGACAAAAAACGTGAACGATACGAAAATTAATTTAGGCATATCAAAATTATAATTGGGCGCGCGTCAATATTTACGACTGAAATTGAATATTCTTGCGAAATAGAGTGAATAATTCATTTCGTAAGTAAGAAATTTAGAATTCTACATCATTAATTGATTGGACTTGAAGATCCGTGGACAACCGGGCAGAATTTGAATCGTGAAGGAATTCCATTCATTGTATCGTGTTGTTTGCTATGGAGCAACGACTGGGAGCGCTTTTGATAGCGTCGCTGATCGTCTGTCAAGTTTGCATCGCACGCGCCGATCGCACAGACTCTATCAAGGAATCGTCTGTGATGGTAAGTTCACCTTGCAACAACACGTGGTACCCCGTCGATTCTACGTCCGGTTACATCGTTTCACCGAATTATCCCTTGTTAACGCGTGGTGTTGAATGTCGCTGGTTCATCAACAGCCCTTTACCGGGAACTCTTCATGTCCACGTTTACTACGACATCGAGCCGTCAATATTCTGTAATGGTGACTACCTTCTCGTTTACGAGCCTGATAACAGACTCTGCGGTGATGGAAAACATGAGATCGGTCGTAACGATTCGATCTCGTTGATATTTAGGAGTTACGTCGATGGTGCGCGAGGTAGTCGGGTGTATATGATATATCGTTATGAGCGAAGCCGATTCAGAATCAGTCACGACTGCAACGAAATAAGTTGTAGTTTAAATAAACTACAATCATCAACTGGGTATAAATTCCACATCAAAATACGAAAGTGCCAGTTGTTTGTGGAATGGATCGGAATATCACACGGTCATGCGATGAATCTCACATTTATTCGGGTAATATTAAAACCACATCCTGCAATTCAGTCAGTGACCATTAAAATCTACGACGGGTGGAACACCAATAGTGAACCTATAGCAATTATACGAGAACAAACCGGACATCCGCCTTCGTCGTTCTATACTAAAACAAATAAAGCAGTCATCTCTTCGCTTCATTGGAATCCGTTAATTCCCTTCACACTATTAGCAAAAATCTATAAAATATCAGATTGGAACGTCTCTAGTTCGTTGATTCAGATCTCTAATAACGAGTCGGGGGTGCTCATTCCCGATGAAAACAGTTTACACGTAATAACTCGATCAAACCACTTACACTGTTGGTCTATCGCAGTGCAGGTGTTACAGTACGTCGTCTTCAACTGGACACGTGATCTCGTTACGTCCGGTGACGTCATTGGTGTATATAAACTAGAAGGGCTGCGTTTTGTAGGGACTGATATTTTACTCGGTTGCAACAACCTAGAATCACTGAGTGTCAAATCTGACGGCTTTCTCGCCGTAATGTGCGTCTTAATGAATGGGGAACAATCAATGTCACGAATAGAAATTAACTTTGAATTGAAATCACTAACGATAGAAGATGTACACGTCACTAATCATCGGGTGAGTATTAAATTCTAAACTACCAATGAAGCTGACTAATCAAATCATATTCCAGAAATATAAACTGATCCATAGACATTATTTTCATAGATGCGAGATGGAATATCATGGCCCATGCCTTTTCGCTGGATTTTCCCGTCATCAAAGAAGAAAGTATTGACGTACCAAATAAACACATTACTGTTCAAATGGAAAGTTGAAATTCATGATGAGAATATGGAACTGACAGTTTTATCAGAGAACTGTGAGCGGGCCGGATTTTATATATTTGATGGTGGTAATTTCACGGCTAGACGCTACGGTCCGTATTGCCCTCGTTTACTGGTATACGACCGTAACGTCGTCAGTCTGATTACATCCGGTGGATATGTTACTATAGTAGGATACGCTTATGACTGGGATGTTCTGGCGTCAACAGTCGATGAGAAACCAACTCTCGAATTTCACTCTACTGACTGTGACTGGTATGTTGTAAAGCAGGTAGAACGTCAGATCGTTATGACGTCACACTGTCTCGTGATTACACCCGAAAACCGACGCCTTCCTCTCAGAAAAATTCATATATTATCAGGACACGAATATCGAATTGACAGTTGTTTTCGTGATTTGTTACGACTTTGTCCTCGAAGATTAAGATTGATAAGTAAACTTCTAAATGAAAGCATCGTTTTAAGCACGGTATTCATGGGCAGTTGGAGTGCGTTCCGGGGGACACGACTCGCTATCAAACTGCGTCATAAATGTTTAGGACCGAAAAAGCCTGTTGACACGTTACAGTCGACAATATATAGAAATGCTTACTCGTTGGACGACGAATGCGGACTGGTCGAATCGCCGAACTACCCATCATGGGCAGGACATACGTCGGTATCTTTATACTATAGATTTACAAACGCCCAACAAAGGAACATATTTCGATATTACAGATTTATCATCAAATCTATAGAATCGATAAGCTGCACCGCAAACATCTTTGTGGAAACAAGCCCGATACTTTTCATTCAAGAGATATCCTGGGCGAACATTCGAACCCATCGTCGTATTGCAATATGTGGGAATATGGCAACGATAGGACTTGTATTTCATAGTTTAATTAGTAATCAGTTTTATTTCGAAATCAAAGACATAATAGCAACATTTCAGATACAATACGTTTTACGCTATTCGTTAGCGATGGAGTATTCAAATCATGGTGCTCACTGTCAACAAGGATTTTTAGATTCGGGAATTTCCTACGTGAAAAATATCAGAGATGAGCGTCTGAATTGGGAGAATGCTGAATTGTACTGTAGACAAAAGCATGCGGGACATCTACTCAGTATCAACTCTGAACAGGAAATGGTTTCCATTAAAACATTATTCGCTACGAAGCTTCTTAAACAAGCATATTCGCAGAAAGCGCTCATTGTAATGATTGGATTAAAACTCCAGGTAAATTCGTAAACAGTTTTTCTTTTTTTAAATGTTCCCAACGTTAATTTGCTATTATTTTATATTTCTAGCCTAGATCTGGTTATTACACGTGGACTGATGGGAAACCATTGAGCTACACAGAGTGGTATAAACCTACAAATAACGATACGATACCAGAAGTTATTCAAGGATTGATATCTCCTTTAAGAAAACAACCGATAAAAGACATCAATATGCCATGTACAGCGATGATACTAAATAATCCCCGAGGATCAGCGAACTGGGTTCGATTCCCTTGCGGAATTGAAGAGGTTCACACGAGTTTCATTTGTGAAACAGAAATAATCGACATAGTGAATTGGAAGAATGCAATTGGAAACACAGCAGTTGAAACATCGAATTCAACAAACAACAACACATTTTTGCTTCGTGAAAATACATTTCTCGATAATGTTTTCAATGACTCGAGCTGTACGATTGGTTGGGTAAGCATAAATCGACAATGCTATCAAATATTGACGGACTGGAACAATCATGGAGGTTTAGATACGAAATCCGCGACAGAGATGTGTCATAGTATCCGTGGTGAAATAGGCACTGTCATAACCTCTCACACAGAAAACGTTACAATGAACTTGATAAGAACATTTCATATTCAACATCAGTATAGCTCTATACTAATGATGACTTCTAATGACAGACTGCTTGTTATAATCCCAGTAATCAATAGAGATGATATTACTCATATTCAATCAATTAAATGGATGACGAAAGAGTTTGATAATGCTACAGATACAGCGCATTCTGTTTTGTGTTCATATAATGTCACCGATGAAGAGTTAGCTTCTATAAGCGGTTGTAAATCGTGGCAGTTTAAATGTAACGATCAAAGATGTATCAGCGACCATCGCGTATGTGATACGAGAGACGACTGTCAACACGGCGAAGATGAACTCAATTGTACAGATATAAATTTACACAGTCATTTTCAATGCTATGAAGGTCATGTGATATCAATCAGTGGTTTGTGTGATTTCATTCAAAATTGTCTGGATGGTTCAGATGAAAACTCGTGTTTCCATCCCCCATGTATGCCCGGGCAATTTCGCTGTATCAGTGGTCAATGTGTTAATAGGTCTAACAGATGTGATGGTGTAGTTAACTGTAAAGATGGTTCCGATGAAACAAAATGCACCGCTTTACTATGTCAGGGGTTCCTGTGTAATAGTGGAGACTGTATCAGTTCTCAGTTCTATCAGGATGGTGTCGTGGATTGTAGTGGAAGCCTTGAAGAAGACGAATTAGTAACAACTACTGACGTGACAGTGAATCCTACGATACAATGTAATGATGAGAACCACTGTTCGCTTAACTTCACAAATCTCTGTGCGGGATCTGATGAACAAAGATGTTCTTTCAATTCTCCTCATTGCTATTCGAGACGTCACAGATGTATTCTAGATAGAATGACAAATGGTTACCCAGTTTGTAGAAATCTCGAGCACGTATTGAGATGTGAAGAATTTGAATGTCCAGCTGGAACTGTAAAATGCCCAGCATCGTACTGCATACCAATCAGACAGGTGTGCAATGGTCAATCAGATTGTCCCAATTCAGAAGACGAACAAAACTGCAAGATATTTTCATGTCCGGGAATGTTTAAATGTGGCCAGGAACATCGGTGTATTCCACAATCTGAAGTTTGCGATGGCGTCGTAAATTGTCAATATACGACTGATGATGAGGACTTCTGTAGCGTCACGTGTCCGAGGGGCTGTAAATGTCAAGGTCATTTGATTGATTGCAGAAATACCGGTTTAACAGATATTACTGACCTTTTCTCGGCATCAGTTCGTGTTTTAATCTTGTCTATCAATCAAATTCATTTCAACCAGTCGACATTTCATATACTTTATTATCTCTACGTTCTCGACATTTCCTCAAATGAATTGTCTTATATCTTACCCCAGTCGTTCTCAAATCTGCATAACCTACACTCATTAGACCTTTCATACAATAACATAACATCATTATCCGCGAATACATTCACCGGCTTGTATAATTTGAAAGAGTTATCCATAACTGGAAATCCGCTGAGATATTTGGAAGGAGGCAGTTTTTTAGGTTTGAGTTCGCTTCGAGGACTCGATCTTCACGGACTTTCTCTGTTCGTTTTAGCTGAATACGTTTTCCAAGGTCTCTTCTCATTACAGTCTTTGAATATCAGCGGTAACAAAATCTTGTATATTTCATTGTACGCTTTTTCTGAGTTGAATGACCTTGGAATCCTTGATATCACCTACAATTCGAAAACGATTTCTGTCGACAGAAATGTTTTCGACAATCTGACATCATTAGTTTCCTTAACGTCTGATGCTTACAAGTTTTGCTGCATGGCTCCGAATGTTGATCTCTGCCTTCCAGAAGCTGATCAATTTTCCACCTGTTCCGATCTGATGGGTAACCCAGTCCTCCGAGCTATCATCTGGGTTATTTCTGCATTCACGTTCATTTTGAATAACATCGTTATCTTATTTCGTTTTCGATCAATTCGACTTTCATCCTCCGAAAATCGAAACACATCCTCTGACATCATTATTATCAACGTCGCGATTTGTGATTTTCTGATGTCGATCTATCTGTTTTTGATCGCAGGAGCAGATTACGTTCATAAAGGAGTTTATTTCCTTAATTCAGAAACTTGGACGCACAGCTCATTGTGTAGTTTCGCTGGAGTTACGGTGACTCTATCCTGCGAAGGCTCGTTGACTTTCTTATGCATTCTTACGCGTCATAGATTCTCAAATATCGTTAATCCATTTTCAGGAAGTCCGATTACATCTCCGAGATATGTGTCAATTATTTGCTCGCTCATTTGGATAATCATAGGATTTTTTTCATTAGTGCCACTTGTACTATCGTCTTATTTCGGGAACAATTTTTACGGTACTACGGGAGTTTGTTTGCCTGTGAATTTGATTTCCATTGATGTCGATGCCTTGCAATATTCATTCGCTATTTTTACCGTGTTTAACTCGGTCATACTGACCACGATAATGGCGACCTATGCGCAAATGTATAGACTCGTATCTGGAAGCAGGTCTGGGTCGGGAAGAGCTGATCCTACCGAATTAATTTTGGCACGCAGGAGTTTGGTGATAAATCTGTGTAATCTATTTTGCTGGCTGCCGATAATAACCGTTCAGATTTGCGTGGTATTACGGGTAGAAATACCGAATCAAGTGGCGGCTTGGCTGGCGGTTCTTTTCTTACCGATCAACTCGTCCATCAATCCCCTTCTTTACACCATATTGACTATCGATATGAAATCGGTTCGAGCAAAAGCTAAACGCAAGCAAAATATTAGAAGATAAATAACATGCTGCAGGGGAAGGAGAGATGATCAAGCAACAATCCAAACAGCGGTAACGGGTTTTCTGCATTCATGATTCTGTTTCTCGGGAGCAAAAATCGGTTGTCCGAATCGTAGTCCTTAGTCCTATCCTATTATCAAGTTATAACTTTATTCTCCTTACTATGAAATGGTCCGAAAAATTCATACATGAAAATATAATGCAGAAAATCTTCAAAATAATATAGGCTTAAAAATCGATACTTCACTTTTCATTTAAAAATATAGTTATCCAAGTATACTTGCCTAGTTTTATACGTTGGCTTCTTTTCACGGTTTAGCAATTTAACGTGATATCTGGACGTTTCTAGAAATGGTGCGCTATATACTTTTTCCTAAATTCTAAGTGTTGTGGATATGGATTGCTGATATACCTGGATCGCCTAAGTTACATTTCTCACAAAATCGTTCGTTTCATGCAAGATTAAAACGTTCCTTTTCAACAGGAAGCTTGATTGTTTTTGCGGAGTTCTGTTCGTATTCGTCGTGATTAATTGGCAGCTCAGTAAGATACGTGATCTTCAGTTTAAAGTTTTTCCCAATCAATCTGTGTAGTTTTAAAATTTTTTTCTTTTCCCATATTTTGCTACCCCAAGTTTGGATGAACTGATAATGGGGAGCCAGTCTGTTTGTCCTGGATTTAGGTTAAGCCAAATATAATGGCATAGCTATAAATGTACTATCAAAATGAAATATCAAATCCACCCGCAAACTTACAATTTTACCCATCAAAACTGAACAACAAAATGACCCGTTAATTCTACTTAAGATGCACGTCAAAACATCATTTAAAGGACTACTGAACAATATGAAATCTGTAACAAAATCCCTCATGCTGATTACAAACCGTTTCACGTAAATCTGATCATTCATATATCACTACGTCATTTTCAGCATTACTATCTTCGGTTTCGGCATAAATTCACTGTATTTTATATGTATTATCAAATGTTCAAACAACACCGGCATATTCATTTTCTCATGTTTGCCTGTTGCGGACATGTTTATCTGTGTGTGTCATACATAGATCGTATTTCACTTACAGCTTCGGCTGTACAGTCACACACTATCACTGGACGTAACTGCTGAAATAAACCACGCTGTAAGCGCTTGTATTAATCAGTGCACTGGACACGAAAGATGGACACGGACTTGGACTTTTATTTCGTAAAAAAAAGTTGAAATAGTAGAGTTTGTTAGTCCTATAAAGTATAATCCCGACAGTGATTCTTGTAGCCATTCGATTGATTTTGACGTCGAGACGCGGAGGAGCATCGAGAAAAACCATGACTGCAAATACTCGCACTTCAAACAGCGACAGTGACCGTATAACTCATTACACTATTGATCTTGAAATCAGTGCCAGCATGTCTCTAAGAAGAATGTACGTACTTTTCTGATAGCAGGTCTCTTCAGAAAATGTTTATACTTTGTGGACGGGATATCCAAAATTATGCCATACACTGATGCATAATATCATATTACAGTAATATCGACCCCTCTAAATATGCTACTTACTTTTATTTAATATACAGTCTACCCCGATATACCACCCTCCCCGCCTACCGCCAGGTTTTCTCAATGTACATCTCAATTACAAATACATAGTAAACCACTCCGATCTTGGAGTTATCATTTGACAAGCCCCGATATACCACCATACTCGTCGATATATACCGCCAAAATCGTTCTGCACCGATGTGGTCGGTAAACCGGCGGTTGACTGAAATGAGCATATCTCGGAGCGTTTTTCAATTAAAGGTAGCTCAACAATTCTAATGGCCAATTCGTAGGCCGAAGGGTCTTTCAAAATGTACCGTAGTACGGATGGGGGAGGGGGTGGTCATTAAAATAACAAGATGAGGGGTCTAAAGAATGGTAAAATTGACCGAAAGGGTGATTTGACAGCGTCCCCAATCGACGTCCCCATATACAAATCCAGCAGCTTAAACTGTATATATCCATTGTAATGCGATCATCATCATCATCATCATCATCATCATCATCATCATCATCATCATCATCATCAGTCATCGTTGTCGTCATCATCATCGTGATCTGTAGTTTTTGCCTCGGGATTATTATCATCATCGTGAAGGAAATCAACAATCGGCTCTTAAACCAGCTAAAAAAAATTTAACACAAAAACATAGGTTTTCGCAATTTTATCAACAGCAATTTTTTCATTCGATAAAATGTGATAAATCAATGAAGAACAAGATTTTACTTCTAAAGCCAGGATTGAGAGAACTATGCACACGCGCACGACTATTATACACATGTGACTAATACGAGTTGATCGATTTTACGCGTGTGTGAACCATCAAATATAACTAGGGGTCCAGGGACACCATGCCCACTTGGGGAGTGGTTTCAAATGCTCAACAATCTAACAATTTCAATTTTCAAAGCCCCATCAAATGATCTTGAAAAAATCCAATGACCTTGAAACTCACCACAATCATAGAACATGTGAGCAGCTACAATTTTGAAATTGATTGTGGTTACAGAATATCCCTAGTTACCGATAGGATATGGAAATACTAAGTTATTCTACTATTCAATCTCCCCTGGTGACCATGCGAAGGCCAATGACCTTGAAACTCACCATAATCATAGAATATGTCATGAGCTACAACTTTGCAATTGATCATGGTAACAAAATATGCCTAGGTACCAATATAATAAGGAAATACTAAGTTATTCTACTTTTCAACGCCCCCTAGTGACCATATAGAATAACTAATGTCCTTGAAACTCACCACAACCATAGACTGTATCAGGAGCTACAACATCCCAATTGATTGTGGTAACAAAACATGCATAGGTGCGAATTTAATATAGAAATACTAAATAATTCTATTGTTTAACGCCCCCTGGTGGCCATATGCAAAATCCAATGACCTTGAAACTCACCACAATTATAGACCATGTCATGAGCTACAACTTTTGATTGATTGTGGTAGCAATATATCCATAGGTACGAATATAATATAGAAATACTAAGTTATTGTATTGTTCAACGCCCCCTGATGGCCATATACAAAAACCAATGACCTTGAAACTCACCACGATCATAGATCATATCATGCGCTACAACTTTCCAATTGATTGTGGAAACAAAATATGCCTAAGTATCAATATAATGTGGAAAAACATTTCTCCACCTACGAATGAGTACTCATGTCACCAAGATGGCCGCCAATTGCGTCATAATTGCCTGATCATATATACCCATCTCGGGTATAAATGATACCTTTCCAAAGAATATCCATCAATTGCAATGAAAAATGGCAAACCATTAGGAACCTACAGGACTCAGAATTCAGGCCAAAAGTGACATTTTGGGGCTCAAAAAAGGTCACAGGACAGCCATCTTGAGTCTGATCGACCGAATTTTTCTCATGCTGATGGGCCCTTGGGAGATACAAATATATACCGACGATCAAGGTAATTGATAAAAGCGTCTTCAAAAATTCCCTCCAAAACTTCGAAAATGTGTAAAAAGTGCTGATTTTGGCAAACAACAATGGCTGCCAGTCGGCCATCTTGAATCTGACAGGGGCAGCTTTTTGGCTGAAGATGTGTCTAGGGTAGATACATGTATAAACCAAATATCAAGACATTACCTTGAAGCGTCATCAAAACTTCCCAAAATAACTGGATTCTTTCTACGGACGGACAGACGGACGGACAGACGGTTGTTTGAGGAATAACGGCTAGGTACTAGACTAGAGTCGAACAAAACTTCACCATCCAGAAAGATCCAACCCGAGCGTAGCGCACTGTCACGTGAAGTAGGGAAATCGAAGGAGTTCGAACGCGCTGAAAAGGCGAAACGATGAGTGATCCGAGTATATTCTACACAGAAGACAAACCTACCTTCGGAGCAACCGAGATGATCTTCTTTGAGCTGAGACCGAACGACTGAGCGGCAGCAAGCACATTCGGTTCGCCAACTTGTGGAAAGCGCAGCAGCCACAGCACGCTGTTCGGCACGCGTTTCAGTATATTGCACACCACATCTCCAACGTGGCCGAGTCAATTTTATACAACTGATTGAAGTTGCAGTAAACAACTGCTTTCTCGGGCAACGAGTACTGAGCTCTCGAGCTGATGATCAAGTTAGTCGGCACCTCTGCGCCGATAATGAAATAATAATAAATTAGTAATGAAAGTTCGTTTTGGCGCACCAAAACAAAGAGGATTTCGTTTTGGTGCGGTTATTTCCGTATCACTCTTGTATTATTTCATTGTTTCTCTTATTGAATAAGCCAACTAACTAATATCACTCTTGTATTATCCTAGTCAAATGTAAAGAATTACAATATCATACTTGAATGAATTAAAACATAAATTACTTCTGTTACTTCATTTTCAGAAATAAAGCATAATATGTATTTAATACCATTAATACGTATTAAATACCATTAATACGTATTTGATACGTATTTAATACATATTTAATACATTGATACCTCAACCCTCCTTTTTTAACGTAAATATAATTTACTTATTTTCATACATTTCAACTAATATATTTTATATTTTCAGCTAATTTAACAGTCGATTTCTTATTTTGAATCATATAATTTTTCATCAAGTTCATGAATATATTTATGAGTTTTTAAACTCTTTAAATTTTTATATCTTTTATTGCATATTTCACAGCATTTAATATTATTCAATCTATCTGAAATATAATTTATATTTTCTATTAATTCAGTGTGTCTAATTTTACAGCAATCATAGAATTCTAACAACTGTTTTATAGTATAAACTGAGAATGAAAATAAACCTGTAAGCATAATAATTGATTTAATATTCTGTTGATTTTTATATATTAGATGTAATAAGTTTAATATATTTTCACTCATTTTTATAGTCAAAATATATGAAATTAAAAGATGCTGTTTTAATCCTCTAAATCATTTTCTAAATTAACTTTTTTATTCTTTCTATTTCTGTGATTGTTTCCATTTAACTTCTTTAATTTTTTACTCAATTTATTATTTTCATTCATCAAATCTTTTGAAATATTCTCATAGTAAAAATATAATGCTGCTAATATTAAACCTCCAGCAACTAAATAATGTTTCAAATCACTTTTCCCAGTTGGAATGAAACCATCCATTTATTTAAGAAATAAATTATTAAATTGATAAATATTTGATATTTTAGAAATATTTAACTTTTATATGTTTCAAATCGAATAACAATTAAATTTACAACCAAACAATTTAACATTTCAACAGTCAAACAATTTATCATTTCAACTGTCTAATCATTTCAACTGTCGAACAATTTATCATTTCAATCGTCAAACAATTTATCATTTCAACTGTCAAACAATTTATCATTTCAACTGTCTTATCATTTCAACTGTCAAACAATTTATCATTTCAACTGTCAAACAATTTAACATTTCAACTGTCAAACAATTTATCATTTCAACTGTCAAACAATTTATCATTTCAACTGTCAAACAATTTATCATTTCAACAGTCAAACAATTTATCATTTCAACTGTCAAACAATTTATCATTTCAACAGTCAAACAATTTATCATTTCAACTGTCAAACAATTTATCATTTCAACTGTCAAACAATTTATCATTTCAACTGTCAAACAATTTATCATTTCAACTGTCAAACAATTTATCATTTCAACTGTCAAACAATTTATCATTTCAACTGTCAAACAATTTATCATTTTAACTTTAAAACAATTTATCATTTTAACAGTCTATTAGATATTTAAATCATTTAACTCAATTCAATAATTATAATGTAGAATTGTTACTCTTTACGCCAGTTTTTATGTTTAATTGTTTCATAATGCTTTGATTTATGTGATTTTAGATATTTACCTCCGCAATAACAATGCACTTTTTCATTAGGATTGAATTTTCTAAATTCATCATCTAATTTACATTGAACTGCAATATCTTTAAATGATTTTTCATTATCTAATTCACATTGAATTCCAATATTTGATGAATTCTCATTATAGATAATTTGTTTATTATCAAAATTGAAATAATATAATTGTCTTTTTTCAATTCTTAAGTTAATCAAATCATTGGAATCTTTTGAAAGTATTATATCATTATTTCTTTCATTGAAAGGAGTTTTAAGAATATTAATTATGTTTTCATCTAAAGTTCCTTTAAAATTTAAAACTGTATTGAATACTTTAGGATTTTTAACACCATTATCAAAAGGATCTACTAGTTCAGTAATTAAATATGTTTCATTTGATAATATTTGATTAATCATAGTTATGTTATCGATTTTATAATGTCTTGCGGACACTAAATTTGTTGCTGAAATATAATTTTTAATGTAAAACTGCGAAAATGATTTATTGGTTTCATTGATTTCGATTTTAAAGTTGGGTTCTTCTTCTTCTTCTTTCTTCATTTTTATAACAAAATTTTTATTAAAACTCATTCAAATATAAATATTCAATGTTTTAAATATGAATTATTTCAATCACACTTTACTGACACTTTTAATGTTTAAAAATCGAACTCATACAAATATGAATATTGAAATATGTTTAAAATATAAACTATTTCACTCACACTTTACTCACACTTTTATACTCTTTTAGTTATCCATTTATTTTACTTATATTTTTACTCGAAATCTGTTAAATATGAATTATTACTCACACTTTACTCACACTTTTGTAATTAACGTATAAATGATTTTAAAATATATGAAATTCATGTAAATTATGTTCATTTCCAGTTGAATTAGGAGTGTGCGCGACTAATTCAACTGTAAATTATTGTTATTTTCATTTTTTTACGAGCTCGACCCTTCGACCATTGATCAGAAAGCCCATTACCCCTATTACTTTCCTCGATCTAATCAACAGCTCTGATCTTTTCCTTCACGGCTAGGGACTTTTCTATCAAATTCCGCATTTGCGGGCATTATGAAATTGGTGGTGCTAGACGGAATGACGTGTTCTATATATGCGCCGTACATCAGCGAAAATGATAAAGTATCGTGTAAAAGATTATCATCCAGACAAAAAACGTGAACGATACGAAAATTAATTTAGGCATATCAAAATTATAATTGGGCGCGCGTCAATATTTACGACTGAAATTGAATATTCTTGCGAAATAGAGTGAATAATTCATTTCGTAAGTAAGAAATTTAGAATTCTACATCATTAATTGATTGGACTTGAAGATCCGTGGACAACCGGGCAGAATTTGAATCGTGAAGGAATTTCATTCATTGTATCGTGTTGTTTGCTATGGAGCAACAACTGGGAGCGCTTTTGATAGCGTCGCTGATCGTCTGTCAAGTTTGCATCGCACGCGCCGATCGCACAGACTCTATCAAGGAATCGTCTGTGATGGTAAGTTCACCTTGCAACAACACGTGGTACCCCGTCGATTCTACGTCCGGTTACATCGTTTCACCGAATTATCCCTTGTTAACGCGTGGTGTTGAATGTCGCTGGTTCATCAACAGCCCTTTACCGGGAACTCTTCATGTCCACGTTTACTACGACATCGAGCCGTCAATATTCTGTAATGGTGACTACCTTCTCGTTTACGAGCCTGATAACAGACTCTGCGGTGATGGAAAACATGAGATCGGTCGTAACGATTCGATCTCGTTGATATTTAGGAGTTACGTCGATGGTGCGCGAGGTAGTCGGGTGTATATGATATATCGTTATGAGCGAAGCCGATTCAGAATCAGTCACGACTGCAACGAAATAAGTTGTAGTTTGAATAAACTACAATCATCAACTGGGTATAAATTCCACATCAAAATACGAAAGTGCCAGTTGTTTGTGGAATGGATCGGAATATCACACGGTCATGCGATGAATCTCACATTTATTCGGGTAATATTAAAACCACATCCTGCAATTCAGTCAGTGACCATTAAAATCTACGACGGGTGGAACACCAATAGTGAACCTATAGCAATTATACGAGAACAAACCGGACATCCGCCTTCGTCGTTCTATACTAAAACAAATAAAGCAGTCATCTCTTCGCTTCATTGGAATCCGTTAATTCCCTTCACACTATTAGCAAAAATCTATAAAATATCAGATTGGAACGTCTCTAGTTCGTTGATTCAGATCTCTAATAACGAGTCGGGGGTGCTCATTCCCGATGAAAACAGTTTACACGTAATAACTCGATCAAACCACTTACACTGTTGGTCTATCGCAGTGCAGGTGTTACAGTACGTCGTCTTCAACTGGACACGTGATCTCGTTACGTCCGGTGACGTCATTGGTGTATATAAACTAGAAGGGCTGCGTTTTGTAGGGACTGATATTTTACTCGGTTGCAACAACCTAGAATCACTGAGTGTCAAATCTGACGGCTTTCTCGCCGTAATGTGCGTCTTAATGAATGGGGAACAATCAATGTCACGAATAGAAATTAACTTTGAATTGAAATCACTAACGATAGAAGATGTACACGTCACTAATCATCGGGTGAGTATTAAATTCTAAACTACCAATGAAGCTGACTAATCAAATCATATTCCAGAAATATAAACTGATCCATAGACATTATTTTCATAGATGCGAGATGGAATATCATGGCCCATGCCTTTTCGCTGGATTTTCCCGTCATCAAAGAAGAAAGTATTGACGTACCAAATAAACACATTACTGTTCAAATGGAAAGTTGAAATTCATGATGAGAATATGGAACTGACAGTTTTATCAGAGAACTGTGAGCGGGCCGGATTTTATATATTTGATGGTGGTAATTTCACGGCTAGACGCTACGGTCCGTATTGCCCTCGTTTACTGGTATACGACCGTAACGTCGTCAGTCTGATTACATCCGGTGGATATGTTACTATAGTAGGATACGCTTATGACTGGGATGTTCTGGCGTCAACAGTCGATGAGAAACCAACTCTCGAATTTCACTCTACTGACTGTGACTGGTATGTTGTAAAGCAGGTAGAACGTCAGATCGTTATGACGTCACACTGTCTCGTGATTACACCCGAAAACCGACGCCTTCCTCTCAGAAAAATTCATATATTATCAGGACACGAATATCGAATTGACAGTTGTTTTCGTGATTTGTTACGACTTTGTCCTCGAAGATTAAGATTGATAAGTAAACTTCTAAATGAAAGCATCGTTTTAAGCACGGTATTCATGGGCAGTTGGAGTGCGTTCCGGGGGACACGACTCGCTATCAAACTGCGTCATAAATGTTTAGGACCGAAAAAGCCTGTTGACACGTTACAGTCGACAATATATAGAAATGCTTACTCGTTGGACGACGAATGCGGACTGGTCGAATCGCCGAACTACCCATCATGGGCAGGACATACGTCGGTATCTTTATACTATAGATTTACAAACGCCCAACAAAGGAACATATTTCGATATTACAGATTTATCATCAAATCTATAGAATCGATAAGCTGCACCGCAAACATCTTTGTGGAAACAAGCCCGATACTTTTCATTCAAGAGATATCCTGGGCGAACATTCGAACCCATCGTCGTATTGCAATATGTGGGAATATGGCAACGATAGGACTTGTATTTCATAGTTTAATTAGTAATCAGTTTTATTTCGAAATCAAAGACATAATAGCAAAATTTCAGATACAATACGTTTTACGCTATTCGTTAGCGATGGAGTATTCAAATCATGGTGCTCACTGTCAACAAGGATTTTTAGATTCGGGAATTTCCTGCGTGAAAAATATCAGAGATGAGCGTCTGAATTGGGAGAATGCTGAATTGTACTGTAGACAAAAGCATGCGGGACATCTACTCAGTATCAACTCAGAACAGGAAATAGTTTCTATTAAAACATTATTCGCTACAAAGCTTCTTAAACCGGCATATTCGCAGAAAGCGCTCATTGTAATGATTGGATTAAAACTGCAGGTAAATTCGTAAACAGTTTTTCTTTTTTTAAATGTTCCCAACGTTAATTTGCTATTATTTTATATTTCTAGCCTAGATCTGGTTATTACACGTGGACTGATGGGAAACCATTGAGCTACACAGAGTGGTATAAACCTACAAATAACGATACGATACCAGAGGTTATTCAAGGATTGATATCTCCTTTAAGAAAACAACCGATAAAAGACATCAATATGCCATGTACAGCGATGATACTAAATAATCCCCGAGGATCAGCGAACTGGGTTCGATTCCCTTGCGGAATTGAAGAGGTTCACACGAGTTTCATTTGTGAAACAGAAATAATCGACATAGTGAATTGGAAGAATGCAATTGGAAACACAGCAGTTGAAACATCGAATTCAACAAACAACAACACATTTTTGCTTCGTGAAAATACATTTCTCGATAATGTTTTCAATGACTCGAGCTGTACGATTGGTTGGGTAAGCATAAATCGACAATGCTATCAAATACTGACAGACTGGAACAATCATCGAGGTTTAGATATGAAATCCGCGACAGAGATGTGTCATGGTATCCGTGGTGAAATAGGCACTGTCATAACCTCTCACACAGAAAACGTTACAATGAACTTGATAAGAACATTTCATATTCAACATCAGTATAGCTCTATACTTATGATGACTTCTAATGACAGACTGCTTGTTATAATCCCAGTAATGAATAGAGATGATATTACTCATATTCAATCAATTAAATGGATGACGAAAGAGTTTGATAATGCTACAGATACAGCGCATTCTGTTTTGTGTTCATATAATGTCACCGATGAAGAGTTAGCTTCTATAAGCGGTTGTAAATCGTGGCAGTTTAAATGTAACGATCAAAGATGTATCAGCGACCATCGCGTATGTGATACGAGAGACGACTGTCAACACGGCGAAGATGAACTCAATTGTACAGATATAAATGTACACAGTCATTTTCAATGCTATGAAGGTCAGGTGATATCAATCAGTGGTTTGTGTGATTTCATTCAAAATTGTCTGGATGGTTCAGATGAAAACTCGTGTTTCCATCCCCCATGTTTGCCCGGGCAATTTCGCTGTATCAGTGGTCAATGTGTTAATAGGTCTAACAGATGTGATGGTGTAGTTAACTGTAAAGATGGTTCCGATGAAACAAAATGCACCGCTTTACTGTGTCAGGGGTTCCTGTGTAATAGTGGAGACTGTATCGGTTCTCAGTTCTATCAGGATGGTGTCGTGGATTGTAGTGGAAGTCTTGAAGAAGACGAATTAGTAACAACTACTGACGTGACAGTGAATCCTACGATACATTGTAATGATGAGAATCACTGTTCGCTTAACTTCACAAATCTCTGTGCGGGATCTGATGAACAAAGATGTTCTTTCAATTCTCCTCATTGCTATTCGAGACGTCACAGATGTATTCTAGATAGAATGACAAATGGTTACCCAGTTTGTAGAAATCTCGAGCACGTATTGAGATGTGAAGAATTTGAATGTCCAGCTGGAACTATAAAATGCCCAGCATCGTACTGCATACCAATCAGACAGGTGTGCGATGGTCAATCAGATTGTCCCAATTCAGAAGATGAACAAAACTGCAAGATATTTTCATGTCCGGGAATGTTTAAATGTGGCCAGGAAAATCGATGTATTCCACAATCTGAAGTTTGCGATGGTGTCGTAAATTGTCAATATACGACTGATGATGAGGACTTCTGTAGCGTCACGTGTCCTAGGGGCTGTAAATGTCAAGGTCATTTGATTGATTGCAGAAATACTTGTTTAGCAGATATTACTCACCTTTTCTCGGCATCAGTTCGTGTTTTAATCTTGTCTATCAATCAAATTCATTTCAACCAGTCGACATTTCATATACTTTATTATCTCTACGTTCTCGACATTTCCTCAAATGAATTGTCTTATATCTTACCCCAGTCGTTCTCAAATCTGCATAACCTACACTCATTAGACCTTTCATACAATAACATAACATCATTATCCGCGAATACATTCGCCGGTTTGTATAATTTGAAAGAGTTATCCATAACTGGAAATCCGCTGAGATATTTGGAAGAAGGCAGTTTTTTAGGTTTGAGTTCGCTTCGAGGACTCGATCTTCACGGACTTTCTCTGTTCGTTTTAGCTGAATACGTTTTCCAAGGTCTCTTCTCATTACAGTCATTGAATATCAGCGGTAACAAAATCTTGTATATTTCAATGTACGCTTTTTCTGAGTTGAATGAACTTGAACTCCTTGATATCACCTACAATTCGAAAATAATTTCTGTCGACAGAAATGTTTTCGACAATCTGACATCATTAGTTTCCTTAACGTCTGATGCTTACAAGTTTTGCTGCATGGCTCCGAATGTTGATCTCTGCCTTCCAGAAGCTGATCAATTTTCCACCTGTTCCGATCTGATGGGTAACCCAGTCCTCCGAGCTATCATCTGGGTTATTTCTGCATTCACGTTCATTTTGAATAACATCGTTATCTTATTTCGTTTTCGATCAATTCGACTTTCATCCTCCGAAAATCGAAACACATCCTCTGACATCATTATTATCAACGTCGCGATTTGTGATTTTCTGATGTCGATTTATCTGTTTTTGATCGCGGGAGCAGATTACGTTCACAAAGGAGTTTATTTCCTAAATTCAGAAACTTGGACGCACAGCTCATTGTGTAGTTTCGCTGGAGTTACGGTGACTCTATCATGCGAAGGCTCGTTGACCTTTTTATGCATTCTTACGCGTCATAGATTCTCAAATATCGTTAATCCATTTTCTGGAAGCACGATTACATCTCCGAGATATGTGTCCATTATTTGCACGCTCAATTGGATAATCATAGGATCTTTTTCATTAGTGCCACTTGTACTATCGTCTTATTTCGGGAACAATTTTTACGGTACTACGGGAGTTTGTTTGCCTGTGAATTTGATTTCCATTGATGTCGATGCCTGGCAATATTCATTCGCTATTTTTACCGTGTTCAACTCGGTCATACTGACTACGATAATGGCGACCTATGCGCAAATGTATAGACTCGTATCTGGAAGCAGGTCTGGTTCGGGAAGAGCTGATCCTACCGAATTGATTTTGGCACGCAGGAGTTTGGTGATAAATCTGTGTAATCTATTTTGCTGGCTGCCGATAATAACTGTTCAGATTTGCGTGGTATTACGGGTAGAAATACCGAATCAAGTGGCGGCTTGGCTGGCGGTCCTTTTCTTACCGATCAACTCGTCCCTCAATCCCCTTCTTTACACCATAATGACTATCGATATGAAATCGGTTCGAGCAAAAGCTAAACGCAAGCAAAATATTAGAAGATAGATAACATGCTGCAGGGGAAGGAGAGATGATCGAGCAACAACCCCTAATATAGCTGCACTGCAGCGATAACGGGTTTTCTGCATTCATGATTCTGTTTCTCGGGAGCAAAAAATTGGTTGTCCGAATCGTAGTCCTTAGTCCTATCCTATTATCAAGTTATAACTTTATTCTCCTGACTAAGAAATTGTCTGAAAAATTCATACATGAAAATATAATGCAGAAAATCTTCAAAATAATACAGGCTTAAAAATCGATACTTCACTTTTTATCTAAAAATATAGTTAACCAAGTATACTTGCCTAGTTTTATACGTTGGCTTCTTTTCACGGTTTAGCAATTTAACGTGATATCTGGACGTTTCTAGAATTGGTGCGCTATATACTTTTTCAAGATTCTAAGTGTTGTGGATATGGATTGCTAATATACCTGGATCGCCTTAGTTACATTTCTCGCAAAATCGTTCGTTTCATGCAAGATTAAAACGTTCTTTTTTTAAACAATAAGCTTGATCGTTTTTGCGGAGTTCCGTTCGTATTCGTCGTGATTAATTGGCAGCTCATACAGTAAGATACGTGATCTTCAGTTTAAAGTGTTACCCAATCAATCTGAATAGTTTTAAAATTTTTTCTTTTCCCATATTTTGCTACCCCAAGTTTGGATGAACTGATAATGGGGAGCCAGTCTGTTTGTCCTGGATTTTGGTTAAGCCAAATATAATGGCATAGCTATAAATGTACTGTCAAAATGAAATATCAAATTTACCCTCAATCTTACAATTTTACCCGTCAAAACTGAACATAAAAATGACCCGTCAATTCTACCTAAGATGCTCGTCAAAACATCATTTAAAGGACTACTGAACAATTTTTTTTTCCTTGAATCAATCCATTAAAATGTAATAAATGATAATCTTATGAAATCTGTAACAAAATCCCTCATGCTGATTACAAACCGTTTCACGTAAATCTGATCATTCATATATCACTACGTCATTTTCAGCATTACGATCTTCGGTTTCGGCATAAATTCACTGTATTTTATATGTATTATTATCAAATGTTCAAACAACACCGGCATATTCATTTTCTCACGTTTGCCTGTTGCGGACATGTTTATCTGTGTGTGTCATAGATCGCATTTGACTTACAGCTTTGGCTGCACAGTCACACACTATCACAGGACGTAACTGCTGAAATATACCACGCTGTAAGCGCTTGTACGCCAAGAACATTAGACTTCCAATTATCAGTGATTTGATAACATTGTCGATAGCTACGCATATACGGTCAACCCCCGGCGGCGATCAGCGGGGGTGGCGGTATAAGGGAGGGCGGTAATTGGGGGTTGACTGTAAGTAATAGGAAAAGTAGGCTTTCATACCAGAGGACGAGAGGACGAGACACCACTCATCACCACAAGTAATTTTTTTTCCTAATAAATGGGGGAGAATGAACACCAGCCAGAAAATAATAATGTTAATAAAAATCAATATCATTGCACATATTGTAAAAAATACATCGATACATCTCATAAAACACGACACGAAAAAACTGCAAATCATATAAAAAATGTAATAGATTTTGAAACTCCAGAAAATTCCAATGAAAGAAAAGAAAGATTAGAAAATATGAATGTGGATGAAATAAAATGTGAAGTTTGTGATAAATTTAAAACAAAAAGGAATTATAAAAGACATCTCGAATCACAAAAACACTATCAAAATTTAAGTAATAATGTTTTAGGAATAGATTATTTCGATGATAAACAAATTATCTATAATGAAAATTCATCAAATATTGGTATTCAATGTGGATTAGTTAATGAAAAATCATATAAAGATGTTGCAGTTCAATGTAACTTAGATAATGAAATTGTTACACCTAAATATGAACCTAATGAAAAAGTGTTATGTGATTGTTGAAAATATTATACTCGAAGCAATAAATCACACCATCTTAATTCAAAATATCATAACTCAAAATAAAATATTAACCGGGTATGAGACACCACTCATCATAGCTAGGCTCTTGTGAGAACGGACGATTGCTCTGTGATACACATATACAGTGAGTGCGCGTAACAACAGCTGCGCGTGGATAGATCGATACAGTGAGTCGCTACTGAGAACGGTTATTAACGCGCATGCTATTACTGTAGTACAGTGATTGCGGGTCAACTGTGCCCGTATAAATAGATGCTGTGAGGCTTGGGTGAGAACGGTTAATAGCGTGCTTGTTATATAGGGGGAAGTAATCCCACTCATCACCACAAGTAATTTGTTTTCCTTATAAATGGGAGATAGAAAAGCATTCTTAGCAACAATAAATAACAGAATAAAACCAGCAAAAGAACAATTTGAAATAAAAAAGTTAGTTGATGTTACAAAAGAAATTGAACATAAAATATTGAAATTAGAAAAGATAAAAACTAAATATGGAGAGAAAGTATCAGCGAATTTAAGCTACTGTAATGTTAGTACATCGCGAGAATTTAAAGTATTTTTACCTGATAAATGGGCTTCATTGAGTACAGAGGAATTAAAAGATTTAGAAGGATTTAAAATAATCTATCATGGAAAAAATGAAGATGGCCATCATGATTTAGAAATTGTTGATTAAATTTAAAAAAATAAATTAATAAAAATAATGAATATCTAGAATCCGAAATGACTTATCTGGACAATTTAATTGCGCCTCATAGATAGACAAAAGTAGTGAGATATTCAATTAATATTCAATTAATTAAAAAAAATTATTTTTTTTTGCTTTTTTTCTAAAATATTAATCCATTTTTTTCATTATCAATTTTGGAATTTCAGAAGTATTTTCATTTTTAATAGCAGTTGTTTCAGAATTATTAATATCGTGAATTTTATTTGATTTCTTATACCAATTACACCCAATCAAAATGAATACAATTACAAATCCAACTGTAAAATATAGACATTTATCAAATATTCTATCATTAGAAGGAGTAGAAATAACAATATTTTCACTATTTTTATTAACATTTTTATTACTTATTTTTTCTTTTACAGCTTTTTTATATTCTTGTGATTTAATCCCTAATTGCCGAGACCATTCAATTTGTTTCTGTGATCTCGGTTTTTTCTTCATAGTTAATTCCTTCACTTCTTCCACCTCGCTCATTTATTATAGAAATATTTTTAATTTCAATATTTGAAAATGTTATAACCCCAGTTGATAATAATGTCATAAATCCACCTAATTGAAATTATAAATATCCAATCCATTTATTTAATTCAGTCATAACTAAATAATCATTTTTTAAATAAAATATAATCTATTTTCATCTTCAATTAGTAGTATATAATTACATGATTTACTATAACCTTTTACTACATTTCCTGATATCGCGTCATTAATTCTAGCTGTTCTCGCGGCTTCATAAATCTTAGATAATCTAATAATTTCATCTGATTTCATTGTATCTAATTCATTATAAGTTAAATTTTTACCGACAAAATTTTTGCATTTTCAGATGCTATTAATATTTCTAATTGATGTTTACAATAAAGATAATATTCATAATTATTATTTGTTGTAACATTATTTAAAGCACCATCATCTGGAGTTAATTTTGTTTCTGTTATTCCTAAATCATCTAAAGTTTTTTCAATTTGAACATCACCATTTTTAGATTTTATTTTCTTTTCACCTACCATTTATATAACAAAAAAATTAGTTGTGATGTTGCAACTAGAATTCAACTAGAATGCAACTAGAATTCAACTAGATTACCAAGCTAGTTGAAATATTGTTGTTTTTATTTATTTCTTGTTAAATCTAGTTGATTTTTGTTCAAACTACTAATAACTAGAATTCAACTAGAATGTAACTAGAATTAAACTAGATTAACAAGCTAGTTAAAATATTGTTAAATCTAGTTGATTTTTGTTACAACTACCAATAACTAGAATTCAACTAGAATGTAACTAGAATTCAACTAGATTAACAAGCTAGTTGAATTTAAATAAATTCATATTTAAATGGGTGTTGTAATCTAAATAGTAATTTTGATCTTTTAATATTTTTCAACTTATCCATATATTCATTATGTAAATCATGTGGAATAATATCATTTTCCTCAAGTGCATTTTTCATCGATTTTCTATCTTTATTGTAGAATAAAACTAGAAATCTAATGTTTTCTCTAAAGTCTTTAACAATTGAATTATATTTTTGATTTAAAACCCAAGTTGTTATCCCAAAATGTCTGCCAGAAAAAGCTAAATAGCATAACTCACTCTCTCTAACTTTTGAATCATGTAGATAAGCACAATCATCTATAATGAATAATGTATTTGATCCTTTATAAATATCTATTGCTATTTTAATACAATTATCTAAATTTTCTTTTACTGTTTTAGGATCTAATATAATAAATTTATTATTTCTAGTAATATTTCTATCATAAGGTTGATTAAATTCATATGTTGGACAAAATAATACTATATTATCAAAATAGTTTTCATAAACAGTTTCTAATAAATTTAATATAAAATAAGTTTTTCCACAATTTGTTACACCAGAAATTAACATATTATGAGGCTCAAATATAAATAATTCCTTATTCATTTATATATTTTTAATTTTACTTGATAATATCCATTCATTGAATTTATCTGGCCATCCAACCCATTTTACTAAAGAATATTTTTTTCTTTTAATAGTTTTTGTCTTTAATACTTTTTCAATTTTATATTCTTGTTCTAGATTTTCAGTAGTTAAACTTAATTCTTCTTCATAAAAGTAGCCATCAACTTCTTCACCATCTAAATCTTCTAATTTATAGACATATGGTTTTGTTGTTATTACCTTTTTTATTTTATATATTTCTCTAGTAAAATTTCGATCGTATCCTTTATCAAATATCTTTTTATACTTAGAAATTCTAACATTTTGACCAACTTTAAATTTAGGTTCACCAAAATCATCTACAAGAAATGCTCCATATAAATTATTCCAAACAATTTCAGCATTTTCAGGTTTTCTAGCATCAATAGGTTTCATTCCAATAGAAGAATGATAAGAATTATTATATCCTTCTATCAATTTTGGTAAAACATCAATCGATTTAAAAGTATTATTTGCTGTAAAATATTTCCACATTCTTGTTCTTAATGTTCTATTAAATCGTTCAACAACTGCTGCTTTTTTATCCGATTTTGTTGAAAAATATTCAATATTATGATTATCTAAGAGTTCATGAACAAGTGAATTATCAAACTCTTTTCCATCATCAAATTGTATTTTTTCTGGTTTTAGTTTATCATCCGAAAGAAATTTTCTTAAAACATTTGATGTTTGTACAGCATCTTTTCTATAAAGTGGGAAGCTCCATACATAACGACTAAAAATTTCAATTATATTCAATAACCACCAATAATCATCATTATCTTTCTTAACATTTTTCATATCAATTAAATCTCCTTGCCACTGTTGATCTACATAACTTACCATAGTTTTACGAGTTTTATATTTTCTAACAATTTTTTTATGTGTTGCGTATGTTGGTTGTTCTAACATAAATTCATTTATATCTTTATATTTAACTAAATTTTGTGGGATTATCTTATCTAATTTATCTTGTTTTACTTGACGCCATATATTTTTGGTAGAAGAATAAGCAACCGAACTCTCAGGGTTGTAATATAAATTTATTAGATATTGTTCTTTAGTATTAGGAGTTTTTTTACCGCCCATTTATATATCGTTAATTTTAACTTTATATTTCTAATATTGAATACTACCTAATTGTAAATTTACAATATTTAATTGTGCGTCAGATATAATATATATGTGCATTTTAAAATTTAAGCTTCCTTTTTTCTTTTTCATGAATAATTGTATTCCATTTTTTGTGTTCTGTAGTTTTTTCCCAGAACCATGTAATGAATTATCCTCTGTTGTTCTAAAATCTAACCATAGTGCGTATTTATTGCCGGTATAATAATCAATTTGATTAATATTACAATTTTCAAATGATTTTACTTTTTCATTCATAAAATGTTTTCTAATTTCTGGCCATTGATCAATCATTCTCATTCCTTGACAAAATATTTTATTTGCTATTCCTTCGATAGTTATTTCTACTTTTGTTATTTCAGGATTATAATAATTATCAACCTTTATTGCGCCATTAGAATATGTTGCAATGGTAAAAAATATTAATATACCTTTAATAGATCTTCTTGGGAAGTTAATATTCTCATTAATTATTTCATCATTTGCATTGATAGTTACAGTTTTAAATTTATCAATATAATCATATAATAATGAAAATCCTTGATTGTATTGAGTTTGAATTGTGCTAGCAATATTTTCATTAGTTACTGTGTCATATTCTAAACATATATTTGATAATTTATAACCCATATCTTTAACAACGCTAGATAATACAATTTCATTTACAGGAGCAAATGTTATCTCAAATATAATACCTTCTTGAATTACATATTTATATAAAGGTGCATTATTATTTATCAATTCAAAGTCTAATGGAATTTTATATTTGCTTCCATAAATCTTTTTAATCAGATTATCTACAGCATTAGTTACTACTGCATTATTGGCTTCAGATCTTAATTTATTATGGTTTTCCGATTGAATACCCTGAAATATTATATTATTTCTATTTTCTTTAGTTAACCATAAATCTTTATAATGCATAAATAAATTATAATCATCTAATGAGAAAACTGTTTCTGGACCAATCTTTATAGTTAATTTTTTAATCAAATATCTCCCAACATTATCAACAACATAATTATTATCATGACCAATTACTTTTATATCAGCTGATAAATAAATACTATTTGGAACATAAAAAGTATTTTGTGTTAATCGAGGAATTCTAACATATAAAGTTTCATCGGGATTAATATTTGAAGGATTATGAGTAATTATATGATGTGATCTTTCTGCTTTAATAGCATTAGATATTCTAGAAATCTTAGAAGGACTTATATAACTCCCACTCATTTATTTAACAAAAAAATTAATTATTTATTTTTTATTATTTTTTCTTGATATCTTTTTGATATCATATTCACTAACCCAAAAATAATAGCACTTACAACTGTAATTAAAAATAAAATAATATGTTCAGCAGCAAAGTTAAGAATATTCCCAGCAGATTTCAATATAAAACCAACAATTGATGCAATAATTCCTGGTAATGCTGCAGCAGATTTTTTAGATAGTTCCAATAAATATTTTGCTAATTTCTTTAAACCATCTTTAACTTTATCTTGTATAGAATTATTATCTGGAGGTTTATCTGGTTTATTGGGAGTAGGAGTAGATTTTAAAGCATTTGATATTGCTAAACCAATTGTTGTAAATAACATAGTTACAGCTGTTAGAATTGAAAGAATTGTTATTCCTTCAAACTTAAATAATAATTTTATTCTATCTTTCAATGATATTTTAGAATCTGGTTTTATTAGATATCTTTTAAAAACATCTTTTAATCTATTAATATTATAATCATATGATTTTAATAATAATCTAATTTCTTCTTTTTGTAATTCTATGTTATATTCTAAATCATCTTTTTCTTTTTCTAAACGTAATTCTTTTTGCCTATATTCTATTTCATCAATTACTTGATGATCTAAATCAGACTTTATTTTTTCTATTTCTTTATTTTTATCAGTTAATTCTTTTTCTAAAGTTCTAATCTTAAAATCTCTTATACTTTTATCATGCGCAATTTTATCAGATGCAAGTCTTATACTAATAATTTCTCTAATTGCTTTATCAGAAAATATATCTAAATCTTCTAATTCTTGATCTGTTGCATCAAGTAATCCATTCGGTAAAAGTTTTTCAATTGGAACTTTATTTGATTTAAGTTTACTAGTTTTGGAAGTTATATTCTGTTCAGAAGTTGTTTCTGTTTCTGATTTCTTTTTGATTATTTCAAATAATTCATTAATTCTTTGTTTGAATACGTCTATATCATTATCAGTTAATTCTTGTTTTATAACATCAGTTATTACATTACTATTACTAATTCTTTTAATTCTATCTGGATCTAATTTTCTCAAAGTTAATTTTGTTATTATTTTTTTTTATAAGTGATATCAATATAATAATCATCTTTCAAACGATAATAACATTTACCATTATCTAGAAATTTTAATTGATCTGCTAAAAGTCCAACGTCTTCATCATTTATGTTAAGTTTAGATTTTTCAATTAAATCTTCTAATTTAGGTATTTTGTTTAAATTATCTAAATCTTGTTTTACTAAATCTGGGTTTCAATTTTCAGGATTTAATTGTGATTCTGCATTTTTAATATAATCAGGCATATTTAAATTATTATTATATCCTGGCTCATTACCGTCATTAAAACTTGTTTCACTAAAATCAGGTTGTTGTTCATCAGTTATGCCAGGTTCATCAAAAGGATCCATTCCAATATCTTCTCCACCTTCTACATCCATTTATATAATAAAAAAATTAAAATTCAAAATATAATATTCCTCCTATAACAATTCCTATACAAGTTAAAGCTAATTTAGTATTTTCATGTAATTTATTATCATTATCAGTTTTTATTATATCATGTTGAATATTATCAGTTTTAATATTTTCTGTAGTATTGTAATCTTTTATTTTGGAATCATTATCCAATTTAATATTCTTAGTTTTAGTTTCTGTTGATTGAATATGTTTTTTATTTTTTTCACCTTCCATTAATTTTGGAGCAGTAATAATCTTTTTATTTATATCATCTAATCCAATTGAATTATTTATTGTTGCAGTTTTAATTAGATTATTATAACCAATTATTTTTCCCATCTTTAATACTAAATCATTAGAAATAATTAATAGATTAGGGCCTATACAATAATTTAGTCTTACGTGAGATTTATCTAAATAATTTTGATATCTTACAATGTTTTCTGGAATCGATCTATTTTTATCATTATGAATGGAATCTTCAAATAAAACTTTGAATTGTTTTTGCGCATCAAATGAAGTACTATTATTTCCAACTATTGGTGATCTTGTTTCAACTTGCGCACCTAAAATACATATCAAATAAGTTCTAATTGATTGATTTATTCTTTGTATTCCAGGTTTTGTGAATCCTTCACTATAAGATTCAATAAAATAAACCCAACCATTATTATTATCAATTTTATAATTATGATAAGCTCTAATTCTATGCATATAATCAATTCTTTTTATTTCAAACTCTTCACCAACACCTTGCAATTTACCATGCGCTTTAAAATCGAAATTAATATTTATAAAATTCATTACATATTTTATAAAACTTAGATAGATTAATATTATTATCCAATTCTTTAAAATATTTTGATCCAGGTAAAGGGCATTCAAATTCATTTAATATAATTCTAATTTGAAAGTATACATGAAATCTAAATATTGTATGAATGAATTTTAAATCAGAATATTTCAAATTCTTATCTAAGTTATTCAAGTGATCATGCCAACTTACACCACAACCAGCTGTTGCACAATGAACAGCAACATTTAATTGATTCTGCCAATATTTCATATTAGATTTTACTTTATATATATTATATTCATCTCGAGTAAAAGTAACTTCATATGTATTAAATATATTTTCCATTTTAGAAATAAAATAGTTTGTTTCAGTAACATAAATTTCTAAATTAATCAATGAAGGTAAAACTAAATTTTTATATATTATCATGTTACTAAAATCTATTGCTGGAGTATTATATTTATAATATTCATGTGATTTATTATATCGGAAAGCTTTTGGAAACCCCATTTATATAATAAAAAAATTAATAATTAACTAATTCTTTTAATAATTTATCTTGTTCTTCAACTGTTATATGACCTTTTAAACTTATTATATAATCTAGTGTATTCTTTAATTTATTAATTTCTTTTATATTAGTTTTAATTTTTTCTTTATTACTTTTTATATTTAATTTTGAACTTATACCAGTTAAAACACTTGAACTTAATCCTGATACACCAATTGATATAGCTAAAGGTGTAAATGGACTGAATATTGCTAGAAATGTTATTACAGAACTAATTGTAACCGAACCACTTATAATCAAATAATATATAATTTTACTTTTTAAATATTTTTTCTTTTTTATCTTTAAGTCACTTTCAAATTCTAATATTTGTTTTTCTAAATATATTTATAATTTAGTTTTATTTATATCATGAGGAATAATATCAATACTATCAACTTTATCTTCCATTTATTTAGAAAAAAAATTACTAATTAGTAAATTTATATGCTACAAATATAACAATAACAGTTCCACCTAAAATCCATATTATTTCATATTTCTGTTGTTCTTTACTTGGGGTATAACAATCTGATAATTTAGGTTTGTATAGATGTAATTTTTCTTTATTTGTTACCGCGTTATATAAACTCATTGCATCATCAACTGATTGAAAATCTCTATGTGAAATCTTCTGATCATATAATTCCTTGTTAATATAATCCATATAGTTTTGTCTTTTTTCTCTATATTCTTCTGCTGCTTTATTGTATTTCTATAATGCTAAGTTATGTCTTTTTTGTTCTGTTAATGATCCATTTTTATCAATATGCTTAAATAAATATCCACCACCAGTAAATGCTAAAGCGTTAACAATTGCCGATCCTATAATAGTTATAATTGCAGAAGCCATTTATTTAACAAAAAAATTATGTATTTATATGGGAGGAATATATTTTTGTTTTTCTAAATAATCAATAGTTAAATTAGATAAAGTAACTGCAAATGTTAATTTTAAGATATCATTTATATCAAATCTATCAACATTAACACTTCCCATTTTAAATACTTTTTTAAATACCATTGAATAACCAACAGTTCCAACTGATAGTAAGGTGCCATTATATAATCCAGTTATTATCCACTTATTATCACTCATTTATTAATCAAAAAAATTACTATCTTCAAAATATTTAGTTAACTTATTTATGATTAAATCAACATTTATTTCATTACTAGTTTCATTTGTATATATTTCAATTATTATTCTTTTAATATCATCGATGATAAAATCTTCATCTAATTCATAAAATCTTAAAGATTCTCTAATTAAATTAGTAATCTTTTCTACATTAAAAGTTTCTTTATCTATTGTTTTTTCATACTTAAATGTTGTTTCATTAGAAAATGCAATATTTTTAATATGTGTAATTACATCATTAATGTTAAATTTCATTTCTTTCTCACGTTTAAAATCAAATCCAAAACATATACTCGGTCCAACAGTTATATTCATTTATATAATGAAAAAATTACTCTTTACATCTTATAACTAATTCATATATCACAGGAAAGTTATTCAAATCAATTAAATATCCATTATGATTTCTTATTTCTAATTTGAAATTATTGAAATGTGGAATACAAGGTTTAAAATCACATTCAGCTAAATTATAATTTATTTGCGTTCCAAATTGTTTAACATTCTTTAATGGTAAAATATTTAATATACTAGAATTACAAATTGTATCTTTAGTTGCCTCAAATGTTTTTGTAGGATCAATTAAATTGCAATAAATATAAAAATGTGTAAAAGGTATTATATTTGAATTACCGTTTACGTTTCCTGTAACAATTTTTGGTTTAATTCCTAACAGTTTAGCTAAAGGTTTCTCTACCATAAATGCGTGTTTACTTTCATCATTTAATTTTATTATAATTCTATCAGAACTATCCTTTTTTATAAATCTAATTGAAAATTTATATTCACTTTCACCTTCAAGATATAATCGTGCTTTCCGATTAATTTCTTGGGCTAATGTTTCTAAATTATATAAACCTGGGTTTAAATATAGAGGAAACAATTCATTTTTACTTTTTTCAAAAACTAAAAAGACTCTATGATCAAAACTTTTATCCGATATATTGTAAAATGAGTTACATAAACTTATATTAACTAATTTTAAATCAACACAATTCTTAAATTCTCTATCTAATTGAACTAGTAAATTATGTGATTTATAATTTGTAAGTTTTCTAGAATCAACAAATATTCTGTATTCTTTTAATTCTACCATTATTTATAACATAAAAAAATTACCACTCATCACCACAAGTAATTTTTTTCCCTAATAAATAATGGATGAGAAGATAGCATGTGAAATTTGTGGTGAACTTCTAAGAAAAAGTAATATGGCTCGACATATGAAAAAACATGAAGAAAATTATAAACCCCCTAAACTAAACTGCCCAAAATGTAATAAATTATTCTCAAGAAATTATGTTAAAAACATTCAGAGAAGTGTAAAATTAATGGCGCAACGGCTAATGTTGATAGTAATGAAAGTAATAGTAATTCTGTTGAAGTTGAACCTGAAATTATTTGGAAAAGACCTTTCTTATTCTATGATAAGGATAATATAAAAGATCATTTCTGTGAGCCTTGTCGAATAAGATATAACCCTGAAAATATAGAAGATTGGGAGAATCATCAATTTCGTAAAGCACATATAGATAAAATTTCTAATAAATTTGAAACTGAATTCAATGAAAGAAAAAATAATATATTAGAAAAAATAAAATATGAGAAAACGTTGCCAGATAATGAAGAAACAGTTGAAAAGTTAGAAAAACAATATAATCAATTAACAAGAAAAACATATTATTGTAAATATTGTAAATTGATTATTACAACAAGTAATTCAAATCTACATAATAGAACAATAAAACATAAAGAAAACGTAAGAAAATACCAAGAGCTTAATGAAGATCTATTACCAATAAATTATAAACGATAATGTCCACAATGTAATTACGCGACCTTAAGACAAGAAGGTACTGTGTTATTTTGTGTTGATTGTGGATGGCAAAAGAATTTATGGAGTGAAGAAAAAACTAGAAATTTTTTCATAGATCCAAAATTAAATTATCTAGATGAAATTTTTAAAATATTTTCTATAGAAGATCATACACCAGAATATATGCAATGGCATGAAAAAATGAAAATAATAGAAAATAAAAATGGTGAAATAACTAAAAAAGATATCATAAAAACAATTATTCCGTCAACATTTAACACAAAACAAAAGAAAATGTGTTTATATTTATTATTTAACGATTATTATGAAAAACCTAAATTAACAGAAGAAGATATGGAAAATATAAAAAAAATATTTAAACAAATATTAATGTATCATTTGGAAAATAGAATAACAGATTCAATAAATTATGAATTCTTTTTAAATAAGATTGTAAATTATTTAAACATCGATATTATAATTCCATTTGATGAATTAACGAACAAAAAGAAACAAAGAGAGCGAGATGAAATGTGGTACAAGATAGCACTATATTTAAATGAGAAAAATGAAATGGAAGAACCTAAACAAATTATACAAGAACAATTAAATGAAAATGAAGAAGCCAATAGTGATTTCGAGTATGATGATATTGATTTTATGTTTTAATGGCCATAAGGTAATGTTTTTATACCATCATCTAAAATATGCCTTTTATCATCAAATGGATTCAAACTAGTTTTTTTAACTTCATTAATGTACATCTCGTGATCTTCTGATCTTAAACAATTCATTTTGTGTTTCATTACAATTGATTTATATAAACACTTTATATAATCTTGAAATTCTATATGTTTATCAACCACATGTTTTGTTATTCCTTTTAACTTTTTAGCTTCATGATCTTTTGTTCTGTAACTATACATTTTACTTCTTATCCCAACAAATTCAATCATTTCATCACCCCCTAATTCATCTTTAAATTTACCAGGAATCTGTTTATTATCATTGCTAAATAGTTCATGATCTTTGGGATAAGTGCTAAAATCAAAATGATGTTTTAATGTTTTTAAGTCTTTTGTTATGTCATTTGTCTTGATTTTTAGTATGTAGGCGTCGGTATTTTTTTGGATTAATGGGAACCCAGAATTGAATGTTCCATCATCTGTTGATAAATCATAAACATAGTCAGTTGGGTTATATATTTCAAATAAATCTTTAACTTCTTCTGTTAACTCATTTTCTACATGTCTTAAATTAAAGCAATTTGGTTTAGATTTAATCAATCCAATATTCATATTAAATCCTAATGAACTGCATAATATATTCAATCCTGATATAGCAACTTTTCCTTTTTGAGCTAAAGATATTGTTTTGCGGTTTTTGAAACTTTTTGAACCATCTGCAGCATAGAATCCAATGAAGAACCATTTTCTTAAATTATTTTTTGCATTTAATAAATAATCTGGTACTATCTTATCTTTTGTTGAAGTATTACTTTTAACTATTGCATGAATATAGAATTCATCATTATATTTTATAGCAAAATCTTTAGGATTATTTACAAGTATTCTATAAACTGCTGTTGATTTCATAACATCCATGATTTTAAATGTTTTATTTGGATAAACTTCTTCACAGAATTTCTTTATTCTTTCTAATAATTTTAAGTCTTGATTGCATAAATACCAGCAATATTGAGTGCGATTAACATAATTATACACACCTGCTGAACCATCACCCATGAAAAATCCTTTGATAAAATATTCTTTTCTTTCTAATGTTTCGGGTTCTATGTTATAAATATTATCAATTATTTCATCAAATGACATATGATTCATTCTTTGGAAAAATCTTTTATGTAATAATTCATCTCCAATTTTTATATCAGTTGGTTTTATTTCATCGCCATTTCGTTTAATTAAACTATGATCTTCTGTAACATCTACAAACCCTAATTTAGTTCTAACTCTATAGATTTTCTTATTTGTTTTATGCCTAATAATATTCTTTAATTTTTTCCATCCATTTCTTGTCCAAACATCCATTAATCCATTTATTTGTATTAATTCTTTTTCACCATATGAAATATAACATTAATTTTGTTTTGGAATTATTTCTGAAATTCTTCTTACCAATATTTTATTATTACATTTTAATAATATTGGGGTGTCAGCTGTTACAGAATCAAAATATAATATTTCAATATGCTTTTCCCCAAAAAGTGGTTGTAAAACATTATAATAAAAATCATACATTAATAGTTTTGATACTTCTAAAACTGTTGAACCAATAAATATAGGTTTATTAAATTTCATTGACGTTCTTTTTAATTTAACTGCTGCTAAATAATCTTCAAATCTTTTATTTCCTAAATGTTTAGGACTTGATTGTAAATGTCTTAATCGTTCAGAATTATTTACTAATTCAATATCATTTCTATTTCTAATATTTTCACATGTTTTTCCATAAAAACTATTATTCATTAATTTGAAGAAATCTTTTTCAAAATCTGTTTTTGATATGGTTCTCTGTTGAGTATTAAAATCTATATATTTTTCTAACCACTTCGATTGATTAAATTCAATATATCTATGTACTTTCTTTAATTTCATTCCTTGTTTTAGATAAAATTTTAACATTCTATAATGAACAATATAATTGTATTTATTATTTTGAGTAAGTATTAATTTTTCTGTAAAAACATGATCTTTCGGTTTTATTTTCTTCTGGTATTCACTTAAATTACTATCATCTTCAGTTAAATGTTCTGGGCAATAAGGTAAGTTTCTTGTTTTAAACTTTATATTTTCAGGATATTCTAAATCAACTACAAAGAAATAACCAATTGGTGCTTCATCTTCTAAACTCATAGTTGCGCTTTCCCAATTAGTTTTATCATCATTTTCAACTTCTGTTAATATAAAATTTTTGTATGGTTGAGGCTGCATCATTGCCCAACCATATAAATTATTGGCGTCAATATATAATAATTTATATTCATCATTTGCTTTAAAATACCTATCTCCCATAACACCACTAATTCCACCTCTAATTGATTTTTCAAATAATAAAACCATATCTGGTTCTTTTAATAAATCTAATTCTACATTTGTATATTTTAAACCACATTGCCAGGTTAAACCAGGACTAGAGTAGCAATAACAAGGATCAACATTAAAATGATTCAAATTGACTTCTCTAAATTTTTCAAATATGTCAGCCAATATCATAACATCTGATTTTAAATATAAATCAACTAATTCACCATGATTTTTCATCCTTAAATGGTTCCAAATATTTAATGTTCTATTAAACACTTCGTCTTTCACATACTCCTCTTTTAATTGATCATAAAATTGATCTTTTAATAATTCTGTTACATTAAAATCATTGTGTGTTTTATAAAATGAATAAGGAATTGCACCTTTATATCTCAATAATTTAAAATCTTGGTCATTTGGATAATAATATCGAGTTATAACAAAATCATTATCAACTAAACTTTTTGATAAATTATCTAATGAACTTGCTAGAAATCTATAAGAATCTAAAAATCTAATGCAACCAAATTGAAATGAAATATAATTTTCAGATGTTTTAGCTAATAGTTTAAAATCATATTTTCTTACATTTACACCATTCATAGCATTATATTCTTCTATTTCTTGATTAATTGTGCCAAATTTCTTTGATAATTGTTTTATAAATAGATGGGTATCATAGCCTGATAAATTATGAAATAATATTGGTACGAAATTAACTTTCTTAGCTTGTAAATTGCAATCTTCATGAGCAGCTCCACGATATTTTGAATTTAAATGATCATGATCTCTAACTTTTTTATCAAATGAATAAAAAGGTTTTTCACAATAACAACAATGAGTTGCATAATTAAAATCAATTTCATTTTCTTTTGTCATAAATATTCTTTTATTTTTGTTTGATAATTTTGCAAAATCACTTTCTAATTCAATCATTTTGTTACAAAAATCATTAACTACATCTTCACCTCTAAAAGAAATATATTGACTTTCATATAAACCGGGATAATTTGATTTTATATAAATTCTATAAGCAGCAGCTCTTTGATGAACTTTTTTAATTGTATTTATAATTGGCGGATCTTGTGTTGTGTCTTCATTTAATTCATTTCCTTTATCCATTGATTTTAATAATTGCTTTTTGTTATATATTTCTTTTCTATCTTGATCAGTTAATTCTTTATTCAACGATTCAAAATCCCCATAAATTACAAATGGAACAATATTTTTAAATTTATGATTAGTAAATTTCAATTTATAATCTTTTTCTGTTGGCATTATTAATTTGCAAAAATCTTTATTATCACATAATTCTTTATGTTTTAATAATGTATTCTCAGTCATAAATTTAGATAAACATTTTCTACATAGATAAATTTTATTATGGTGATCACTTTCTGTTCTAAAGAATAAATCAATTTGTTTTAACCACATATAATGTTCATTTTCATCTTTTTTGTAATATAACAAATCTATAGCATTTTCATCATCATAATATTCTGTTAAATATAAAGCTTCCAATGTATAATCTTTAATATTTTCACCTTTTGTCTTTGGTAATTGCATTAATTCGAATACATTTATTTTTAAATTATTAACTTTTTCTATTTTAGGAATCATTTTTATAGTTACTGGATATTGATCAATTTTATATAATGTTTCATATTTCCGGTAATTTGTTATTCTAAAACTATGCGTCATATCTTCTGTTGGGTGTAAACAACTAATAATTGACCATAGAAAACATTTATTATCTTCATTTTGAACATTTTATTACTTTTTGATGTTTTATTTCTTTTTGTATTATAAACATTTAAATCTAAATATATAATTTCATTCAATGTTAAGCCAGAACCCTCAAAATATCTTTCTTCAATATGACGTTTAAATTCATTAAATATTTTTTCTAACTTCTCTTTATTTGTGTTTTTGAAATTATTTCTTCAGAGAGTGTTTGAATATTATAATTCATTTTTTCTTCTGACTTTATAAAACTTACTTTCCCAGAGATACTAATTTTTGGATATTCAACATCTGTTATCAAATCTAGTATTTTTTCTATTATTTCATTTAATTTACTATAATCTTCTATTGTTGTACCTTTAAAAAATCTAAATATAATAGCTGCAGGACCAATTTTACTATGTAATGTTTCTAAAATTTCAATTGTATCTTTTATTTCTAGTGAATCAATATAATTTCTAACATTTTCCATGTAAGGTTTATTTGAAATGGATTAAGTTTTTGAATTTGGTTTTTTTACTTTTTGAGGTTTATCATCAAAATAATCTTTTCCTAAAACATTA
Organism: Tubulanus polymorphus; assembly: GCF_964204645.1. Classification (NCBI taxonomy): domain Eukaryota; kingdom Metazoa; phylum Nemertea; class Palaeonemertea; order Tubulaniformes; family Tubulanidae; genus Tubulanus; species Tubulanus polymorphus. The sequence continues at coordinate 8,620,834 of NC_134029.1, read as the reverse complement.
TTACTCAAATTTTGATGGTGTTTTTGTGATTCGAGATGTCTATTATAATTCCTTTTTACTATAAATTCATTACAAACTTCACATTTTATTTCATCCACATTCATATTTTCTAATCTTTCTTTTCTTTCATTGGAATTTTCTGGAGTTTCAAAATCTATTACATTTTTTATATGATTTGCAGTTTTTTCATGTCGTGTTTTATTAGATGTATCAACGTATTTTTTACAACATGTGCAATAATATTGATTTTTATTAACATTATTGTTTTCTGGCTGGTGTTCATTCTCCCCCATTTATTAGGAAAAAAAATTACTTGTGGTGATGAGTGGTGTCTCGTCCTCTCGTCCTCTGGTATGAAAGCCTACTTTTCCTATTACTACTGTACAGCTTTAATGTTGTTTTTTGGCATCTGTAAGCTGTTAGAATTATTCGTACGAAGAAAAGTTATATCTACATAAATGTTTACTGACAATGTCGATTATTCAATACAAATATTTTACTCGTTGTTCCATTAATCAGTGCACTGGACACGAATGATGGACACGGACTTGGACTTTTATTAGGTAAAAAAAAAGAACAGTTGAAATAGTAGAGTTTGTTAGTCCTATAAAGTATAATCCCGACAGTGATTCTTGTAGCCATTCGATTGATTTTGACGTCGAGACGCGAACGAGCATCGAGAAAAACTATGTCTGCAAATACTCGCACTTCAAACAGCAACAGTGACCGTATAACTCAACACACCATTGATCTTGATATCATTGCCAGCATGTCTCTAAGAAGAATGTACGTACTTTTCTGATAGCAAGTCTCTTCAGAAAATGTTCATACTTTGTGGACCAGATATAAAAAATTTCGCGATATTCTGATGCAAAATATCATATTATAGTAATATCACCCCCTCTAAATATGCTACTTACTTGATTTTATATACAGTCTACCCCGATAAACCGCCCTCCCATTTGCCACCACCCCCGCCTACCGCCAGGTTTTCTCAATGTTCATCTCTAATACAAATACATAGTAAACCACCCCGATCTTGGAGTAATCATTTGACAAGCCCCGATATACCGCCATACTCGTCGATTTATACCGCCAAAATCGTTCTGCACCGATGTGGTCGGTAAACCAGCGGTAGACTGAAATGAGCATATCTCGGAGCGTTTTTCAATTAAAGGTAGCTCAACAATTTTAATGGCCAATTCGTAGGCCGAAGGGTCTTTCAAAATGTACCGTAGTACGGATGGGGGAGGGGTGGTCAGTATAATAGGCGCGCCAAAACAAAGAGGATTTCGTTTTGGCGCGGTTAAATCCATTTTGGCGCCCCGCCAAAAAAGGATTCAACCACAGTAAAATTATTTTTCAATTTGGCGCGTTGATCCTGTGTATAATTTGCATGAATTTTCATATATAGAATTATTTTACGTGGTTGAAAGTTCGTTTTAGCGGGAGCGCGTAAACGGAATTATTCTTTGTTTTGGCGCACAAAAACGAACTTTCAGAGAAAATTTGACGTTTTTTTCGTTTTGGCGTTCTTGCGTTCTGGAGCCCTGATTTGCATACCAGAAATTTTCGCTATGATCCTTATCAGCCACCGGTTCCGCAGCTTGCTCGCAACAAAGGAGCGAAAACCTTGAATGTGTCTTTTTCTTTTAATTGCAAGTGTGACATGGGCACACTATATAGAACTTTATTTGAGGTCGGTACAGATTTTCCAAGTATTCCATCGTCTATCGCTTTTTTCTAGCTCCGCTGTGACCAAAGGTGAGGTAGGGTATGGGGTGAGCCGTCCGTCCGGCGTCAATTTTTATTTGAGTCATATTTTCTCTGTATTCTAACAGTTTTTTATCAACTTTTTGGTGGTGCCACCAGGGGTGGGGGAAGGGGGGCGTTTTGTAAAAAGTGATATGCGAATTTGTGTCACGCCATACTCTGTAACTATCTAAGGTTTACGAGACTCAGGAGTTATTTTCTGGACATTCCCCAAGTATTTGCTATCTAAGGAATTTTCGTCCCGATTAACGGTGTCGCCACCAGGTATTCCCTCGAGAACAATCGTACAAACGCCATTGTAGTTTCAACTTTCATTCACGGATGAGTCGAGCCGTATTTTCTTCCTAATTTTGAATTTCTTTTAATCAGGGTGGCCACTTTCTACAAAATTGACAAATTCCCTGAGTTTTCCCGATTTGTTCATGTTAAGCATGAAACTCAAAATTCCGAGTGGATCCGAGGAATTTCATTGGTTAAATGTTACAGTTCATTCATTTTTCATGAATCAAATAGTGGTAAAAAACGCGTCAACCCCAGATGAAAGACGAAACACTTAATATACACAAAACTATACACGAGGTTTATTAGTTCCTCCAGAAGTTGAAAATAACCGAAAGTGGACTTTACAATAAAAACAAACTAGGATATGGTTTAAACGTTCTTGGTAAAGATTTCACAAGGTGTTACACGGACATATCGAAAATGAACGGATTTCTCGACTCAATAATTGCCAGAGTCAAACTTAAGCGGGAACTATGATGTCGGCAACTGGTAACATAAAAGGAGATCAGCAAACCGAGAGGTAACGTTACTAATAGCTGAATTAACCCTGTTGATCCCACAATAATTCCAATTCAGGTCATTCCTCGATTTAATCAACAACTCTGATCTTTTCCTTCACGGCTAGGGACTTTTCTATCAAATTCCGCATTTGCGGGCTTTATGAAATTGGTGGTGCTAGACGGAATGACGTGTTCTATATATATGCGCAGTACACCAGCGAAAATGATAAAGTATTGTGTAAAAGATTATCATCCAGACAAAAAAAAAACGCGAACGACACGAAAATTGATTTAAGCATGTTAAAAATATAATTGGCCGTGCGTCAATATTTACGACTGAAATTGAATATTCTTGCGAAATAGAGTGAATAATTCATTTAGTAAGTAAGAAATTTAGAATTCTACATCATTAATTGATTGGACTTGAAGATCCGTGGACAACGGGGCAGAATTTGAATCGTGAAGGAATTTCATTCATTGTATCGTGTTGTTTGCTATGGAGCAACAACTGGGAGCGCTTTTGATAGCGTCGCTGATCGTCTGTCAAGTTCGCATAGCACGCGCCGATCGCACAGACTCTATCAAGGAATCGTCTGTGATGGTAAGTTCACCTTGCAACAACACGTGGTACCCCGTCGATTCTACGTCCGGTTACATCGTTTCACCGAATTATCCCTCGTTAACGCGTGGTGTTGAATGTCGCTGGTTCATCAACAGCTCTTTACCGGGAACTATTCACGTCCACGTTTACTACGACATCGAGCCGTCAATATTCTGTAATGGTGACTACCTTCTCGTTTACGAGCCTGATAACAGACTCTGCGGTGATGGAAAACATGAGATCGGCCGTAACGATTCGATCTCGTTGATATTTAGGAGTTACGTCGATAGTGCGCGAGGTAGTCGGGTGTATATGATATATCGTTATGAACGAAGCCGATTCAGAATCAGTCACGACTGCAACGAAATAAGTTGTAGTTTAAATAAACTACAATCATCAACTGGGTATAAATTCCACATCAAAATACGTAAGTGCCAGTTGTTTGTGGAATGGATCGGAATATCACACGGTCATGCGATGAATCTCACATTTATTCGGGTAATATTAAAACCACATCCTGCAAGTCAGTCAGTGACCATTAAAATCTACGACGGGTGGAACACCAACAGTGAACCTATAGCAATTATACGAGAACAAACCGGACATCCACCTTCGTCGTTCTATACTAAAACAAATAAAGCAGTCATCTCTTCGCTTCATTGGAATCCGTTAATTCGCTTCAGACTATTAGCAGAAATCTACAAAATATCAGATTGGAACGTCTCTAATCCGTTGATTCAGATCTCTAATAACGAGTCGGGGGTGCTCATTCCCGATGAAAACAGTTTACACGTAATAACTCGATCAAACCACTTACACTGTTGGTCTATCGCAGTGCAGGTGTTACAGTACGTCGTCTTCAACTGGACACGTGATCTCGTCACGTCCGGTGACGTCATTGGTGTATATAAACTAGAAGGGCTGCGTTTTGTAAGGGCTGATATTTTACTCGGTTGCAACAACCTAGAATCACTGAGTGTCAAATCTGACGGCTTTCTCGCCGTAGTGTGCGTCTTAATGAATGGGGAACAATCAATGTCACGAATAGAAATTAACTTTGAATTGAAATCACTAACGATAGAAGATGTACACGTCACTAATCATCGGGTGAGTATTAAATTCTAAACTACCAATGAAGCTGACTAATCAAATCATATTCCAATAATATAAACTGATCCATAGACATTATTTTCATAGATGCGAGATGGAATATCATGGCTTCCTTTTCGCTGGATTTTCCCGTCATCAAAGAAGAAAGAATTGATCTACCAAATAAACACATTACTGTTCAAATGGAAAGTTGATATTCATGATGAGAATATGGACCTGACAGTTTTATCAGAGAACTGTGAGCGGGCTGGATTTTACATATTTGATGGTGGTAATTTCACGGCTAGACGCTACGGTCCGTATTGCCCTCGTTTACGGGTATACGACCGTAACGTCGTCAGTCTGATTACATCCGGTGGATATGTTACTGTAGTAGGATACGCTTATAACTGGGATGTTCTGTCGTCAACAGTCGATGAGAAACCAACTCTCGAATTTCGCTCTACTGACTGTGACTGGTATGATGTAAAGCAGGTAGAACGTCAGATCGTTATGACGTCACACTGTCTCGTGATAACACCCGAAAACCGACGCCTTCCTCCCAGAAAAATTCATATATTATCAGGACACGAATATCGAATTGACAGTTGTTTTCGTGATTTGTTACGACTTTGTCCTCGAAGATTAAGATTGATTAGTAAACTTTTAAATGAAAGCATCGTTTTAAGCACGGTATTCATGGGCAGTTGGAGTGCGTTTCGGTGGACACCACTCACTATCAAACTGCGTCATAAATGTTTAGGACCGAAAAAGCCTGTTGACACGTTACGGTCAACAATAGGGAGACAAGCTTACTCGTTGGACGACGAATGCGGACTGGTCGAATCGCCGAACTACCCGACATGGGCAGGACGTACGTCGGTATCTTTATACTATAGATTTACAAACGCCCGACAAAGGAACATATTTCGATATTACAGATTTATCATCAAATCTATAGAATCGATAAGCTGCACCGCAAACATCTTTGTGGAAACAAGCCCGATACTTTTCATTCAAGAGATATCCTGGGCGAACATTCGAACCCATCGTCGTATTGCAATATGTGGGAATATGGCAACGATAGGACTTGTATTTCATAGTTTAATTAGTAATCAGTTTTATTTCGAAATCAAAGACATAATAGCAACATTTCAGATACAATACGTTTTGCGCCATTCGTTTGCGATGGAGTATTCAAATAATGGTGCTCACTGTCAACAAGGATTTTTAGATTCGGGAATTTCCTGCGTGAAAAATATCAGAGATGAGCGTCTGAATTGGGAGAATGCTGAATTGTACTGTAGACAAAAGCATGCGGGACATCTACTCAGTATCAACTCAGAACAGGAAATGGTTTCCATTAAAACATTATTCGCTACAAAGCTTCTTAAACAAGCATATTCGCAGAAAGCGCTCATTGTAATGATTGGATTAAAACTCCAGGTAAATTTGTAAACAGTTTTTCTTTTTTTAAATGTTCCCAACGTTAATTTGCTATTATTTTATATTTCTAGCCTAGATCTGGTTATTACACGTGGACTGATGGGAAACCATTGAGCTACACAGAGTGGTATAAACCTACAAATAACGATACGATACCAGAGGTTATTCAAGGATTGATATCTCCTTTAAGAAAACAACCGATAAAAGACATCAATATGCCATGTACAGCGATGATACTAAATAATCCCCGAGGATCAGCGAACTGGGTTCGATTCCCTTGCGGAATTGAAGAGGTTCACACGAGTTTCATTTGTGAAACAGAAATAATCGACATAGTGAATTGGAAGAATGCAATTGGAAACACAGCAGTTGAAACATCGAATTCAACAAATAACAACACATTTTTGCTTCGTGAAAATACATTTCTCGATAATGTTTTCAATGACTCGAGCTGTACGATTGGTTGGGTAAGCATAAATCGACAATGCTATCAAATCCTGACAGACTGGAACAATCATCGAGGTTTAGATACGAAATCTGCGACAAAGATGTGTCATGGTATCCGTGGTGAAATAGGCACTGCCATAACCTCTCACACAGAAAACGTTACAATGAACTTGATAAGAACATTTCACATTCAACATCAGTATAGCTCTATACTAATGATGACTTCTAATGACAGACTGCTTGTTATAATCCCAGTAATGAATAGAGATGATATTACTCATATTCAATCAATTAAATGGATGACGAAAGAGTTTGATAATGCTACAGATACAGCGCATTCTGTTTTGTGTTCATATAATGTCACCGATGAAGAGTTAGCTTCTATAAGCGGTTGTAAATCGTGGCAGTTTAAATGTAACGATGAAAGATGTATCAGCGACCATCGCGTATGTGATACGAGAGACGACTGTCAACACGGCGAAGATGAACTCAATTGTTCAGATATAAATTTACACAGTCATTTTCAATGCTATGAAGGTCATGTGATATCAATCAGTGGTTTGTGTGATTTCATTCAAAATTGTCTGGATGGTTCAGATGAAAACTCGTGTTTCCATCCCCCATGTTTGCCCGGGCAATTTCGCTGTATCAGTGGTCAATGTGTTAATAGGTCTAACAGATGTGATGGTGTAGTTAACTGTAAAGATGGTTCCGATGAAACAAAATGCACCGCTTTACTGTGTCAGGGGTTCCTGTGTAATAGTGGAGACTGTATCAGTTCTCAGTTCTATCAGGATGGTGTCGTGGATTGTAGTGGAAGCCTTGAAGAAGACGAATTAGTAACAACTACTGACGTGACAGTGAATCCTACGATACATTGTAATGATGAGAACCACTGTTCGCTTAACTTCACAAATCTCTGTGCGGGATCTGATGAACAAAGATGTTCTTTCAATTCTCCTCATTGCTATTCGAGACGTCACAGATGTATTCTAGATAGAATGACAAATGGTTACCCAGTTTGTAGAAATCTAGAGCACGTATTGAGATGTGAAGAATTTGAATGTCCAGCTGGAACTGTAAAATGCCCAGCATCGTACTGCATACCAATCAGACAGGTGTGCGATGGTCAATCAGATTGTCCCAATTCAGAAGACGAACAAAACTGCAAGATATTTTCATGTCCGGGAATGTTTAAATGTGGCCAGGAACATCGGTGTATTCCACAATCTGAAGTTTGCGATGGCGTCGTAAATTGTCAATATACGACTGATGATGAGGACTTCTGTAGCGTCACGTGTCCGAGGGGCTGTAAATGTCAAGGTCATTTAATTGATTGCAGAAATACCGGTTTAACAGATATTACTGACCTCTTCTCGGCATCAGTTCGTGTTTTAATCTTGTCTATCAATCAAATTCATTTCAACCAGTCGACATTTCATATACTTTATTATCTCTACGTTCTCGACATTTCCTCAAATGAATTGTCTTATATCGTACCCCAGTCGTTCTCAAACCTGCATAACCTACACTCATTAGACCTTTCATACAATAACATAACATCATTATCCGCGAATACATTCACCGGTTTGTATAATTTGAAAGAGTTATCCATCACTGGAAATCCGCTGAGATATTTGGAAGGAGGCAGTTTTTTAGGTTTGAGTTCGCTTCGAGGACTCGATCTTCACGGACTTTCTCTGTTCGTTTTAGCTGAATACGTTTTCCAAGGTCTCTTCTCATTACAGACTTTGAATATCAGCGGTAACAAAATCTTGTATATTTCAATGTACGCTTTTTCTGAGTTGAATGAACTTGGAATCCTTGATATCACCTACAATTCGAAAACGATTTCTGTCGACAGAAATGTTTTCGACAATCTGACATCATTAGTTTCCTTAACGTCTGATGCTTACATGTTTTGCTGCATGGCTCCGAATGTTGATCACTGCCTTCCAGAAGCTGATCAATTTTCCACCTGTTCCGATCTGATGGGTAACACAGTCCTCCGAGCTATCATCTGGGTTATTTCTGCATTCACGTTCATTTTGAATAACATCGTTATCTTATTTCGTTTTCGATCAATTCGACTTTCATCCTCCGAAAATCGAAACACATCCTCTGACATCATTATTATCAACGTCGCGATTTGTGATTTTATGATGTCGATCTATCTGTTTTTGATCGCGGGAGCAGATTACGTTCACAAAGGAGTTTATTTCCTAAATTCAGAAACTTGGACGCACAGCTCATTGTGTAGTTTCGCTGGAGTTACGGTGACCCTATCCTGCGAAGGCTCGTTGACTTTTTTATGCATTCTTACGCGTCATAGATTCTCAAATATCGTTAATCCATTTTCTGGAAGTCCGATTACATCTCCGAGATATGTGTCCATTATTTGCTCGCTCATTTGGATAATCATAGGATCTTTTACATTAGTGCCACTTGTACTATCGTCTTATTTCGGGAACAATTTTTACGGTACTACGGGAGTTTGTTTGCCTGTGAATTTGATTTCCATTGATGTCGATGCCTGGCAATATTCATTCGCTATTTTTACCGTGTTTAACTCGGTCATACTGACTACGATAATGGCGACCTATGCGCAAATGTATAGACTCGTATCTGGAAGCAGGTCTGGTTCGGGAAGAGCTGATCCTACCGAATTGATTTTGGCACGCAGGAGTTTGGTGATAAATCTCTGTAATCTATTTTGCTGGCTGCCGATAATAACCGTTCAGATTTGCGTGGTATTACGGGTAAAAATACCGAATCAAGTGGCGGCTTGGCTGGCGGTTCTTTTCTTACCGATCAACTCGTCCCTCAATCCCCTTCTTTACACCATATTGACTATCGATATGAAATCGGTTCGAGCAAAAGCTAAACGCAAGCAAAATATTAGAAGATAGATAACATGCTGCAGGGGAAGGAGAGATGATCAAGCAACAATCCAAACAGCGGTAACGGGTTTTCTGCATTCATGATTCTGTTTCTCTGGAGCAAAAATCGGTTGTCCGAATCGTAGTCCTTAGTCCTATCCTATTATCAAGTTATAACTTTATTCTCCTGACTATATAATGCTGAAAATATAATGCAGAAAATCTTCAAAATAATATTGGCTTAAAAATCGATACTTCACTTTTCATCTAAAAATATAGTTATCCAAGTATACTTGCCTAGTTTTATACGTTGGCTTCTTTTCACGATTTAGCAATTTAACGTGATATCTGGACGTTTCTAGATAGAAATGGTGCGCTAATTCTTCCTAAATTCTAAGTGTTGTGGATATGGATTGCTAATATACCTGGATCGCCTAAGTTACATTTCTCACAAAATCGTTCGTTTCATGCAAGATTAAAATGTTCCTTTTCAACAGGAAGCTTGATTGTTGAGTTTTGTTCGTATTCGTCGTGATTAATTGGCAGCTCAGTAAGATACGTGATCTTCAGTTTAAAGTTTTTCCCAATCAATCTGTGTAGTTTTAAAATTTTTTTCTATTCCCATATTTTTCTACCCCAAGTTTGGATGAACTGATAATGGGGAGTCAGTCTGTTTGTCCTGGATTTAGGTTAAGCCAAATATAATGGCATAGCTATAAATGTACTGGCAAAATGAAATATCAAATTTACCCGCAAACTTACAATTTTACCCATCAAAACTGAACATCAAAATGACCCGTCAATTCTAAGATGCTCGTCAAAACATCATTTAAAGGACTACTGAACAATATGAAATCTGTAACAAAATCCCTCATGCTGATTACAAACCGTTTCACGTAAATCTGATCATTCATTTATCACTACGTCATTTTCAGCATTACTATCTTCGGTTTCGGCATAAATTCACTGTATTTTATATGTATTATCAAATGTTCAAACAACACCGGCATATTCATTTTCTCATGTTTGCCTGTTGCGGACATGTTTATCTGTGTGTGTCATACATAGATCGTATTTCACTTACAGCTTCGGCTGTACTGTCACACACTATCACTGGACGTAACTGCTGAAATAAACCACGCTGTAAGCGCTTGTACGCCAAGAACATTAGACTCCCAATTATCAGTGATTTGATAGCTACGCATATACGGTCAACCCCCGGCGGCGATCAGCGGGGGTGGCGGTATAAGGGAGGGCGGTAATTGGGGGTTGACTGTACAGCTTTAGTGTTGTTTGTTGGCATCTGAAAGCTGTTAGAATTATTCGTACGAAGAAAAGTTATATCTGCATAACTTTTTACTGACAATGTCGATGATTCAATACAAATATTTTACTCGTTGTTCCATTAATCAGTGCACTGGACACGAAAGATGGACACGGACTTGGACTTTTATTACGTAAAAAAAAGTTGAAATAGTAGAGTTTGTTAGTCCTATAAAATATAATCCCGACAGTGATTCTTGTAACCATTCGATTGATTTTGACGTCGAGACGCGAAGGAGCAGCGAGAAAAACTATGTCTGCAAATACTCGCACTTCAAACAGCAACAGTGACCGTATAACTCAACACACTATTGATCTTGAAATCAGTGCCAGCATGTCTCTAAGAAGAATGTACGTACTTTTCTGATAGCAGGTCTCTTCAGAAAATGTTTATACTTTGTGGACGGGATATCCAAATTTATGCCATACACTGATGCATAATATCATATTACAGTAATATCGACCCCTCTAAATATGCTACTTACTTTTATTTTATATACAGTCTACCCCGATATACTACCCTCCCCGCCTACCGCCAGGTTTTCTCAATGTACATCTCAAATACAAATACATAGTAAACCACCCCGATCTTGGAGTAATCATTTGACAAGCCCCGATATACCGCCATACTCGTCGATACATACCGCCAAAATCGTTCTGCACCGATGTGGTCGGTAAACCAGCGGTAGACTGAAATGAGCATATCTCGGAGCGTTTTTCAATTAAAGGTAGCTCAACAATTTTAATGGCCAATTCGTAGGCCGAAGGGTCTTTCAAAATGTACCGTAGTACAGATGGGGGAGGGGGTGGTCAGTAAAATAACAAGATGAGGGGTCTAAAGAATGGCAAAATTGACCGAAAGGGTGATTTGACAGCGTACCCAATCGACGTCCCCATATACAAATCCAGCAGCTTAAACTGTATATATCCATTGTAATGTGATCTGCAGTTTTTGCCTCGTGATTATAATCATCATCGTGAAGAGAATCAACAATCCGCTCTTAAACCAGCTAAAAAACTTCAACACAAAAACATAGGTTTTCGCAATTTTATTAACAGCAATTTTTTCATTCGATAAAATGTGATAAATCAATGAAGAACAAGATTTTACTTCTAAAGCCAGGATCGAGAGAACTATGCACATGCGCACGACTATTATACACATGTGACTAATACTAGTTGATATCGATTTTACGCGTGTGAGAACCATCAAATATAACTCGGTCCAGGGACACCATGCCCACTTGGGGAGTGGTTTCAAATGCTCAACAATCTAACAATTTCTATTTTTTATCTAGCCCCCATCAAATGACCTTGAAAAAAATCCAATGACCTTGAAACTCGGCATTATCATAGAACATGTCAGCAGCTACAACTTTGAAATTAATTGTAGTTACAAAATATGCCTAGTAACCGATATTATATGGAAATACTAAGTTATTATACTATTCAATGCTCCCTGGTGACCATATGCGAAGGCCAATGACCTTGAAACTCACCATTATCATAGAACATGTCATGAGCTACAACTTTGCAATGGATCATGGTAACAAAATATGCCTAGGTACCAATATAATAAGGAAAATGAGAACTTCTATGAAATTTAATAAACCAATTTCTACTAAGTTATTCTACTTTTCACAGCCCCCTAGTGACCATATACAATAACTTATGTCCTACTCACCACAATCATAGACTATATCATGAGCTACAACTTTCCAATTGATTGTGGTAACAAAATATGCATAGGTACAAATATAATATAGAAATACTAAGTTATTGTATTGTTCAACGCCCCCTGGTGGCCATATACAAAAACCAATTACCTTGAAACTCACCACAATTATAGACCATATCATGCGCTGCAACTTTCCAATTGATTGTGGTAACAAAATATGCTTAAGTATCAATATAAAGTGGAAAAACATTTCTCCACCTACGAATGAGTACTCATGACACCACGATGGCCACCAATTTCATCATAATTGCCTGATCATTTATACCTATGCAAAGAATACCATCATAAATTGCAATAAAAATGGCAAACCATTAGGAAGCTACAGGACATTTTTGGGCAAAATAAGGTCACAGGACAGCCATCTTGAGTCTGATCGACCCAATTTTTCTCAGGCTGATGGGCCGTGGGAGATACAAATATATACGAACAATCAAGGTAATTAATTGATAAAAGCGTCTTCAAAATTTCCCTTGAAAACTTCAAAAATATGTTAAAAGTGCTGATTTTGGCAAATAACAATGGCTGCCAGTTGGCCATCTTGAATCTGAGAGGGGCAGTTTTTGGGCTGAAGATATGTCTCGGGTAGATACATGTATAAACCAAATATCAAGACATTACCTTCAAAGCGTATTCAAAACTTCCTTAAATAACTGGATTCCGTCAACAGACGGACGAACGACTGACGAAAAGTGAACGCAATAGCCCGCTGGGACTAAAGTCCCAAGTGGGCTAAAAACAACAGACAATCTGCGAGCATTAAATGACCTGTGGTACACAACAAACAAACCAGAGCAGTTACTACTATAATACAGCTATCTATCTGCAGCAAGGAAACAGCCCCGCCCAACTTCAGTGGACACGATCACTATTCCAAAATTCGATTATTATTTGGCATTTGTAGCGAGTCCATATCAGTTGAAAAATCGAATGAAGTGCAGATCCTCACGCATAGTCACGGCAGTCCAAAAACAGTTGATGCGCGACCAACACAGCGGGTGGGTCCTCTGGCTGCAGATGCCGGCACACACGAGATGCGAGACAAATGATAATCTTCCGAAGATTCATACTTTCATCACTTTCTTAACATATGATTTTTTCGATTCCAACATGCAAGCCAAAACACGGTAAGAAAATATATCTACGTTTATAAGCGAGCAGGAGCACTGTCCAAACTCACGTGTGCTCATTAGTTATATACAGATTGATGTACACGAATAATCAGGTTTACTCTAGAGGAAGAGCCAGTGTTGACACGACAATGAATGTGCCCTACAGCTTAAAGTGGCTTCGTATCACTACACTACTACGAAGTGGCTTCCACTCCATTTCAATAAAGCGTCCAAGATGACGAGTCCGTCGATTACTTGTTCAAAAATTATGAGCCCAGTTCGATGGCAATTACTCTGCTAAAACATTCGAATCACAATTCTAATATATACAGTTATCTTGTTAAAGCAAGCCACAGAGCTAACACCCCCCTCTAATGACAAATTCATGATGTCTTACACGTAGTTATATTATACACAGATGAAAGTTGATGACTATATACATTAACACTAATAACAACGCGTTAAACACATAGGCAGCAGACAGGCTATTAAACGTCATCCCATCGTTTCAAAAAGTTTTACACCCCAATGACCCTTCTTAGACGTCAGCATTCGCAGCCGCCACGACTAAGTTCTTCAGCCCAGCCTCAAGAAGTCTAACGAATCGAAGCCTCCGAACGAACGACACAAAATCCGCAGGCCCCTTCGCGTTTAAAGCGTTGTTACTATTGCGATAATGACAAGAGATAAGATACACGTATGATGACGTTTATAAATTACAATAATATAGCGCGAATAAACTTAACAAATATCAGTATATATAAATTACTTAAATTCTGTTTCGGTGAGATGCGACGTGATTTAGAGCCGATTACAACAGAACGTCATTACTACGACAAACTTCAATCGAGGGACCGCGAATATCTATCATTAGCTATCGATAATCCGTATGTACGGTACAAAATTCGTCCTGTTTGCGTCATGAATTGTCGCATCTAAGTTCATTGAAGCGAAGTTCCATTGTACCAGCCGATAAAAATTTCGCACGTCCAATACCGATGATTTCTGAATGGTGGATAACAATCATTGACCTTTCTACCCAAAAGAGCCGTCAAATACGAATTTATAATTACGATCTACGGATCCAGAGTGGCTCTCAACACAGGCAACACCAATTTCAAGTCTGTGCATACGTGTTGAATCTAGTTATGACAGGTTATATGGTCCGGTTTCTCTCGTTTTCGATATCGTTCGTACATTAAGTGATAAAGCCGTTCTAATCCCTGCGTATAGATTTTCGTGTTGAATAGAGGACTCGTGATTCGAGCCGTGAACACCTTCGCTCGCATTTTCTTTAAACTGAAACGTGGAAATAATGCGAAACATTTACAAACCAGGTAATTTGTTAAGTTTCACGAAAATTTTGCTCGAATGACAACTAGTCTCAAGAAGGTGAATCCTCCAATTTTACCAGGGTGGCCATTTTCCGCCCATCCCCCAAGTATTCCTTTTTCATAAGAAAAGAAATTCCTAGGTTTAACATAGTACAATTCATTCACTTATCATAGAACTAGGTTTAACATGTTACTATTGATTCACTTAACGTAGGACTATGTACTGATAAGGAAACATGTGGTCAATAGCATTGTCTGAATCCCGAAGAGTTTTCCAGGTTTTTGGTGAAATTTGTCAAATTCCCCACAGTTTTTCCAGATTTTTTCTAAATTTTTCTGGTTTCAGGTCAATGGCCACCCAGTTTACAAACATCTTAAGATAGGAGTGACTTACTAATCCAAATCGGTGCCAAGTTTAACGGCAATATCTTCATATTGTTGTCTGTTTTCGGCGACTAATTCCGGACAGCCGAGCGTGTATAACTGAGAAGACGCCACCCGAGATGCCAATGTCTCATCTATCATTCAAAACGAAAAACAAAATAAGTCAGTAACAATATGGCAGTATGCTGAATATAAATGCAATTAACTCAAACATGCCGAAACTGGGTCCATTGATTATGACTTTTTAATTGGCTATAGAATTAAAGTTGTCTGGTCTTGAACCAAAGGCTAAACCGTCTCTGCAGATACGATAACATCAGCGCACATACCTGGCATAGTAACCATCGGAGTTCCAGCCCACAGTACGTCCATACCGGTCGTATGACCGTTACACAGAGGTGTATCGAGGCAGACATCGGCCAGTTGCCCGCGGCGAACATGCTCCTCCTAAAACGTTGCAAGAAAAAAGATTTTTAAGATAACACTAATACCTAGAGGAGACATGATTAAACAGTAGACTCAGCTCAAGTTGGATCTGATGAATGAATGAATGATTTATTTACTTATAATATGTACAAGATTGTTAACATAATTTCCTTGGAAATAATTTCATAGATGAATAGGTACATGTATATGAAGGACAACCTCTGATCAAGTCGCACGAATATTTCAACTTGGGACATTTGTGGAAGATATCAATCTGACACTACATGCGAAATACAGTAGACTCCGCATGGAGGCAGATCCGAATAACTGGATATAACCGTTCAACTCGGAAATATTTTTTTGAAATACTTTTTGTGACACTTTATATGAAATACATAATCTAACTCGGCCATCACTCGAGTCTAACGAAACTTCACCATCCAGAAAGATCCAACCCCGACGTAGTGCACCGTCACGAGAAGTAGGGAAATTAAAGGAGCTCGAACGCGCTGAAAAGGCGAAACGATGAGTGATCCGAGTATATTCTCTACGGAAGACAAACAAACCTACCTTCGGAGCAACCGGAGAGAAGATGATCTTCTTTGAGCTGAGACCGAACGACTGAGCGGCAGCAAGCACATTCGGTTCGCCAACTTGTGGAAAGCGCAGCAGCCACAGCACGCTGTTCGGCACGCGTTTCAGTATATTGCACCACATCTCCAACGTGGCCGGGTCAATTTTATACAACTGATTGAAGTTGCAGTAAACAACTGCGTTCTCGGGCAATGAGTACTGAGCTCTCGAGCTGATGATCAAGTTAGTCGGCACCTCTTCGCCGGTCGCCGATTTGTTGTTCGTCTAAAAAAAAGGTATAAAACAACGATTTAAAACACTCTCATGGGCCAATATTTCTTGAAGAACGTTGAGGCATTTGTTGCAGCTAGTGCTCCCTTTGAGTGTTAGTGCATTTAAACGTATGTAATACAGCTCTATGGCAGACATGCCAACATTGAGTTTGACTATGTCTGAATAATTCTGAATTTTGCCAGTAACATATAGGAGTTTCTCAACATCCCACAATAACACAGCTTGTGGTGTATTGTGCTTGACAAGAAATGATGTAAAAAGAGTTTCCAAACAAATCACATCGAAATTCTTGAGAGAAATTTTAAGGTATGAATAGCCGTCATTAGGCCCAAACGTATCAATTACGTCAGGACGTCCCAATTGACAATGACAGCGAAAGAGAATGCTCGATGGAATTCAAACCTTAAGCGACTAGACTTCACACTAACAGACACAGAAGGGACTTAATAAAATTTTATTACGCGCACTGCTTGCAATAATTATTACTGGTATCAAAAACAACCGTGCTAATACCCTGAACATTGTTAAGTCAACCAGCCGATGTTAAGAAAAGACCAGTGAGCATTGCAGTTGAAGCGGCTAGTTTACAACGCCAGCCGATAAGGAAGCATATCATTCCAATTGCCAGAACGCAAATAATCAAAACACAGATTAAGAATCTTCGGCTATCATGTAGTGGCAATGATGGAAGAACAGGAACCAGAACTACGAGATACCTTGTAGCAGGCAGCATACGTGTTTAATAATGAAAGCTGACACCAGTTGCTCAAAGCTGGGTTCGAGATAACTGGTGGATAAATACCATAGTAACAATGAACTTTTAATGGTCAACTATCCACTGGTTAACTGTAACTAACTTTTGAGCAACTGGCCCATGGGTTTTTTCTGGATCAGTTTAATTAAGACCACGATGAGCTAAAAACTAGTCTTAGTCGTTACCGGTCAATTGGGCTCGGGTAGTAGATCATAAGAGCTAGGCGTGCTGTATGATTAACTAATGCTTACCTGATTAGTAGTAAGTCCATTCTGAAGCAATAGTTCATCTATCTGTAATGTTGCCTGTCCGGTAGTGATCATGTTGTTCACCGATTCCATACTAGGCAACTCAATGACGGGCGTCACAACCTCGGGTGGATTACCGTCTTTGTCATTCTTCACAGTCGGACCAGTCAAACACGGCTGCCTGATCTCCTACAAATCGACACAGCATGAAAAGTTTAAATCAAAGTTCTAAACGTTGCAGAGATGAGATGCATGAATTGGAAAATCAGTTATCACCATCAGATTTTTTAAAGATGTAAAACAAAAATGTTTATTATTGATACCTAGTATATGCATTATTCAAAGGGTTCTGTCAGGATGCACTGTAGTTAGGTCATCCATATTGGCATGTCAGAAAAACAATTGACCCTGTGAATTTTGGCGTTGAATTCATAATTGAGTATAATTCTTTGTATCTAATAAGTTCTAATAATCATTTATAAGATGTGCACTACGTCATCAATATATCAAGGCTGGACTGGTTTCAAAATGGTTAAACTTTGTGCAAACTGTTTCCCTCAGAATCCTAATTTGCCACATCGTATTTTCAGGCATATGCTTGAAAAACATCATAGGGAATCATTTGTAAGTATTTAGCCAAATATGAAAATTAAGCTACTTAAAAATGACCTTGGGTCAGCCTGGTTCACATGAAAATATGGAGTGGAGTTATCAAAACATTTTTTTCCAAGTCCCTCAGAATCCTAGTTTGCCACATAATCTATTCAGGCATATGCTTGTAGACATCATAGGGAGACAGAACTGAGTGGAAAAAAATGGAATGATACAATAATACCTAATGAATTAAAATCCTTTTCAAGCGGTTGAAAAAAATATCCCTCAGAATCCTAGTTTGCCACATTATTTATTAAGGCATATGCTTGAAAGACATCATAGGGAATTCTCTAGATAAAATATCAATAATCCTAGCCAAACCAATAAATCAATAAGCAAAGTGGATCTGAAAAGATTCGCAAGAGTTTATAAAAAAATTTCTTTGTAAGATTTATGTCCCTCAGAATCCTAGTTCGCCACATTATCTATTCAGGCATATGCTTGTAAAACATCATAGAGACACAAATAACTGAGCAACAAAAGTAGAACTTCATGATGATTCCTACATGTATCAAATCTTTTTAGTGATTGAACAAGAGTCCCCAGGGGCACTATGGCCAGCCTGTCAGCTTTTCATAAATATGGCAAATGATGCATTCTGTGAGTTATATTTGTCAAAATACACTGGGCCCAGCTCAGAGTCAATACCCGCTATAATTTACACAATACAATCGTGTGATAAAAATAATCCTCCAAAAATCAAGTCAACTCAAGATTTCACTGAAATTGATCTTGAAATACAATTTTAGATCTTAAAATTAAACCAGGAAGTAAAACGGTAGACGATACCGCGGGTTCACGTGGACACCTGCTGATCTCTGCGGCATAGCCAATCACAGAGGAGTCTTTGCTTTCTGATTGGCTTTTTAAAACAGATATTTTTGCGTTCAGATTTTCGCGAAAAAGCTCATATAAATTCTATTGAGGCCCTTTTTCAAAATTCAGCTTCATAGGCGTTGGAGAATGGATAATGCTCTAATGAATGATTTGTATGAATATATGCTCAGTCAAAGAGCCTTTGCTCTGGAAACCATGTCATTTAAATTCGCTCTATTTGTATAGTAATAGGCTCAGCCTACGGCTGGCCTAAAAATGTTCCTCAGAATCCTAGTTTGCCACATTATCTATTCAGGCATATGCTTGTAGACATCATAGGAGATACAAATAACAGAGCGAAAAAAAGTTGAACTTCACAATGATTCCTAAATGTATCAAATCTTTTATGTCATTGAAATATGTCCCTCAGAATCCTAGTTTGCCACATTAATCTATTCAGGCATATGCTTGTAAACATCATAGAGACACAAATAACTGTCCAGTCAGCGCTTAATTATCTGCCGCTGGAGGTTGTTGTACGACTGAACATTATTTTAATCGACAATGAACTAACTTCTGTAGCAAAAGGGCAATACAGTGGAACAATGAACTCGGATAAAGTGATTCATCGGATATAACGAATATTGAATTTCGTCCCAAGTAAGACTATTTGATTAATTTCATACTGGATATAACTAACTATCCGTTATAACGAACAGATTTTCTGGTCCCGTGAAGTTCGCCGTTACGTTCCACCGTATTACGTCGAAACTTCGGCTGAAAACTGACCTTCACTAATTTCGTTTTGGAAAGAAGTCCCTTCATATCAACGGTGTTGACGACGTAGATGTTGTCCTGGTCGGGGCTGTGCCCGGCGCTCTCCTTCTTGATGACCGCCTTCGTCAACATGTGCGGGAACATGTGCATGTGATCGCCGATGAAGAACGTGTGCGCCATGTAGGCGAGTTTCTCCGAGTATTGACTGGCGAGCTCGATCGGCGACGTCACGCGATCGGTGACGATGTAGTCCATGAACGACGCGCCGCTCGTGCCCGGGTAGCCGAGCCACATCACCTGTATTGGCGCCGGTCTCAACGCGAACAGCTCGTTGCGCGCGCCCTTCGTGTAGCCGTTCATGTTGACGAGAATGTCGATTCCGTCGGCAAATATGCGGTCAGCAGCTTTACCATTGCACGGTATCTGGAATTAGAGGAAAAACGTTATCGAACCGTGTGAACAATTTAATTTCCTCGATAGGGGATAAGTAATCCAGATCCGGGTTCCTCAAAAAAATAGTTACTATTTCAATCACTGATACACACGCTACAAAACATTTTTGTTATTACATAACTTGTGATTGACGTTTTCTAAATAATTTACAAGCCAGCGATAAACAGGAGCCATAAAGTTTTGATTCACACACGCATGACAATTGCCTCAGAAAGCGTAATGTTGGCATCATTATAAACTCAATAGAACTGGCGCTTAGAATTCATCATAGGCACTCTTAAGAATTGCAATCCGACACCCATCAACCTAATACATCTCAATATTTGCCTCCAGTGAAAAAGACGCTACGCCCCCTGGAAAATGAGACTCTACTTACTCTCGACAAATCGACAAAATGTTCTGCTTCCGAAGAAATCTTAGCTCGGAATGACGTATTATCATCAGCGCTCAATCCATAACAGAAGATCTGAAAGCAACGGTCCATTTAAATATAGAATCTTAACACGGATTGTAGCCTTCAGGGCAACTAGAATTCCAGCAGCTCTCGAGGAGAAAAAAATTTCATGTCAAGCGAAATTGAATAAATTCAAACAAACCACCCCTACATATAATCGGAAATATTTACAAACATTTTCAAACCTACCTCAACGTTGGCTTTATCGTGCATTCCTGGAATGCTCTGCATAAGGTGTGAAGTCGGATGATTGCCGAAATCCGAACTGATGTAGCCGATTCTCAAACGTCGAGTCAATGGTTTCTCATCGAGAGGGTGCTGGTACGCAGGTTTATGTAATACGCTTATCTACGATAAACAGAATGAATATATTGATCAGCGCGAGCAGGGCAGATGAAATCATTTTTAGGATTTTCTTCTATTTTAATTATCAGATACTACAGTAGAACTCACTTATCCGGATTTTCATTAAAATCGAAGGAAATATTTGGTTCGATTAACCGGGAACTATGTAAACCTATATTCATAATTCGGATTTTCCTTAATTTGGAGAAATCTGGGCAGTCTCTAGTCATCCCAATTAAGTGAGTTCTACACTGCATCGCAATTTTGCCTTGAAGAGACACTTAATTTGGAATATCCGATAAAACTAATCATTTTTCATTTAAACTTCGACCTCAAACGAGTTTTAGCAATAAAACTGTATACCTGGTATACAGTTTGGTCCAAAGTAGATTTTGTGTAACAAAGTTAGATAATCATGGTTTCGTTGACTAAATCAAATGCCAAGTATGATATCAATATGATTATGTTTTTTTTTTAAATATCTGTTAATGGTATGGAAAATCTCACACCAATTCACACAGTTTCTTATCAGTTTTTCATCAGAAAATTGCCTCAGAAAGCGTAATGTTGGCATCATTATCTACTCAATAGAACTGGCGCTTGGAAATCATCATAGGCATTCAGTAAAATCTAGGCAATGATGCCAATATGAAATGTGTTGTTTTTTATCCGTTAGGTATAGAAAGTCTTGCACCGGGTCACAAAGTTTCTTTGCATAAAGTTCATCGCAAAAATTGCCTCAGAAAGCGTAATGTTGGCATCATTATCTACTCAATAGAACTGGCGCTTAGAACTCATCATAGGCACTCGGCGTAACTTAAGCAACGTTCTGCGGAATTTTACCTACCTTTTCGAGGCACAGGTTAGCGTGACGTTCGGCGATGGCTTTGCGTTGCGCGTGCGACAACGGGTACAGCATGCTGTGATGTGGATGAACAGACGGCAGACGATTCTTATCGAGTTGATCTTGAACGATTCGCACGAGACGTTTCAACCGACGATCGTATTCCGTCCAATCGCAAACAATCTACGAATAGAAATTCCGTTTCAATTTTCTTTTTCAAATCAAGAGGAGGCACATTAACTAATCGTTGGTTCTACGTTGACTAAAATTTGATTTTGGGACTGGATCTCCAGGCTCTCAACTAAGAATATCGCCATTGATATTAGCCTTGCAAAAGATTAAGATTTGACTTCTAGTCGCTTGGTGGAATACACAAGCAAAATCTTCTAATCGCTAATCATGAAATAGGGACATTTTTCTCCTATTTTCGACAGATGGATTCATCTTGACCTATAATCATACAATTCAATCGCATTCCCGATTACTCATTCTCGCGTACGCAAGCTTCCCTCAGAATCCGGTAAAGTTTGGCCACATGGCGTTTCAGATGCGAATAAGAATTTCCTCATAGGGAGCTTTTACGTACAGTCACACGCAAATATTTTGAAGTTAAGTATTCCACCAAACTAAGTTTGAGTAACAGCTTTTACCGGCCAGTTTTAAATGACCGCAATAAGATGAACAAATTAAGATGCTAACGATTTTTGTTTGCTTAGCGCATGATTTCCGCGTATTTAGTGCTGCCCTTACAAACCCGAAACAAAACAGCGGGTGTGAAATTATTCTAACATATACCAGTGAGATCAGAGCGAAAATCTATAAAATCTCGCCATCTTCCCTCAGAATCCGGTAAAGTTTGTCCGCACAACATTTTGGATGCGAATTACAATTTCCTCACAGGGAACTTCGGTGATTATCAGAAATTTTCGTAAACGTAAATCGATACAAAAATACTGCCGTGCATTAAAATTAATAATTTCCCTCAGAATCCGGTAAATTTTGTCCACACAACATTTTGGATGCGAATTACAATATGTCTTCACAGGGAACTTCGGTGATAAATAGAAATTTTCGTAAATGTAAATCGATACAAAAATACTGTCGTGCATTAAAATTAATAATTTCCCTCAGAATCCGGTAAATTTTGTCTGCATTACTTTTCAGATGCGAATAAGATTTTCTTCATAAGGAACTTTTTAACTCCGCACAAAAACCAAAATTCTGCTGCTGCTTTATATTTTACCTGTTGACAATGAGCCAAATTGCAATAGGCATCCGGGAAATCGGGCTTCAATTTCAGCGCTGTCCGGTACGAGGCTATAGCCTCTGGAAGATTGCCAGAATCCTGAAAGAAATCATCGAAATGTCATTTCGTCGCAATCCAAATACCAAACAATCATTTACAATGATTAACTCAGTTCAATTAAGCAATGTGAAATCTAAATAATCAACTACATGACTAGTAGTTAACTTTAGTTAACTATAAGGTACTTTGAGCCACGATCAAAAATGTATGCAATATTCAGCTTTGTTTCTCATTTCCAAGGAAGTAGCCAATTTCATTTCAAGGTTCATAGAATTAAGGCTGAGGCATAAGCACTGACCTTTTGATAGTAAAGCACTCACATACTAAAGCGCAAGTGACACTCCTTATCATTTAAGGCCCCGGCCTCGTCCTACGCAATAATATTGGCATAACACATGGTCCAAAAAAATAATTTGGGACACTTAAAGTCATAAATTAGCACTTTGAAAGCAATTTTGTGAAAAGTAAGCTTTTTTCTATTAGCTGTTCTACGTAATCTATGAACCCTGATATGTTACATCGTTCCCCTAATGGATGCATTGCATGAAGTACTTTACAAATGGTCAATAATAAGATTTTTGTTGCGCACACAAGTATTTTACCTTATGAATTGAAGCCAGATTGCTGTGGGCGTCGGCGAACGCCGGGTTGATTTGAATAGCGCGCGTGTAACACTGCAGCGCGCCTTGAATATCCTGCATCTCTTTCAACGTGTTGCCCATATTCGAATACGCGTCCGCGAACGTCGGCGAAATACGAATAGCCTCTTTATAATGCAACAACGCGTCGTTCAGTTTTCCCTGCTGTTGCAGAACGCTCGCCAAGTTCGAGTGCGCCACGGCAAATTCCGGATACACCTTAAAAATAACCGATTTAATCTTAAAATACATCCGCGTATTGTTCGCGTTAACAAGCATTGTGAGTTGTGTGAGTGTCCGAGTGTATATAAGCCGTATAATGATATGAAAAGTAATCAGAAATTTCCCTCAGAAAATCCTTTATACCAACATAGCACATTCAGTCTTATGCTCATCATCACTGGGAAGAAACGGTTTCAGGACATTATCAAATCGTGCGAAACAATGATCATTACAGGGGACAAAACATCCTAACCTCGAGCGCTTTCATGTAAAGCCTTACAGCCTCTTCGGTGTAGCCTTGTTCGCGTTTGATATTGGCGAGGTTGTTCAACGAATCAGCGTGTGTCGGACACAAAGACAAAGCCGTATTGTAACAATCTTCGGCTTCTTGAACCTGAAATAGCATCATAAAAATACTAATTGTACAATAGAGTCCATTACTGGCTACATTGGCTACAAAGAAAATCATAATTGACGCCCTTGATCATATAACGGTAGGCTCCCCTTGCCTCAAAGATTTCATGGGACCAATAGCTTTTCGCCCGATGTTATGATAGATTTGTTAATTGCATGAATCGGAGAGAGAGGGGGACAATATGCTCCATTGCAAGTGGAAACTATAGAATCATTCACAGGGTGGCCACTTAAGTTTGAATGACATGCATGTTATTTTCCCTGACATGATCTGCTAAGAATCCGATCAGTAAAGAATAAGAAATATCCACGAGAAACAGCTGTCGAGACTTACTTTGACTTTCTCTTTCAGGGCATTAGCCAGATTACAATACGCATCGGGGAAATTAGGCTGTAATTCAATGGCTCGTCGATATGTATCAATAGCTAAATCAATCAATCTGAAAACATACCACAATAGATTGAATACAAAACATTTTTCGTAAGATGAAAAATCGACGGAAAAAATATTTCAACCATTTACGAATTACAAATGCTAGATTTGAATCTCACGCTACGGTGGAATCTCACGATGACGAACTCAGATACAACGATTCATCGAATATGACAACTATAGAATTTCGTCCAAAGAAAATAATTATTTTCATACTGGATATAACGAACTATTGGTTATAACGAACATAGTTTCTGGTCCTGTGAAGTTTGCTGTAACGAGGTTCCACTGCGTATTTGATCGGGACATAATACTAGCGCTACCTCAAAACAGCTAGTTTCATGTGATGAATCGCTGGTTTACCCATGATATCACGTACAAGACTTGTCGTCGTGTTACAGAAAACACTCACCCCTGTTCATAGTAAACGCAGGCCAGATTACCATGTACAACCGCATGATTTTGACTCAAGTTTAACGCACGCAAGTAAGCCGCAACAGCCCTAGAGAAAAAGAGGTTTTTTAGACGACGATACATTAGCAAGCTCGTTGCAACATCATACTCAAAAACAATAAATCTAAACAGAATAATTAGATATCTTCTGGCGAGACCCTGCCCTCAAGACATTTGATACTTTTTTTTATCATAATTCGTCCATTTTTTTCATTTTGTATGCCTACCAGAGACACTTTTATCGAAAATTAACTTCAACTTAACAAATGGACCGCAAACATCAAATGGATATTTCAATGCATTAAGCAGCTACTTAAAGGCTAGCTTGGCCCACACAGAACGCTACTTTTCTTTCTTCATTTTATCCTTCTTGTTGAAAATTGTAAATTTCTATGTTTGGCTTTTTTCTCTCCTTTTATCTCTGTATATAGCCTGTCATGCTTTCCATGAAAAAAATTTGAACTTGAGAACATTCACAATTGTGAGTGCCTCCAGGGTAGGTTGATTGTAGGGCGGGCTGCCGATAGATACTGCCGTAGGTTTTATCTATTAACGACAATCCTTCCCTATAACGACGAAAGAAACATTTACCTATCGAAGATGCGCGCTTCTTTCAGAACATTTCCAAGATTGATATAAGCGTCCAAGAAGTTCGGATCCAGCGCGACCGCTTTTTCGAAGTGATGAATAGCCAGCCAGATCTCGCCTTGACTGTTGAACACGCATCCGAGGTTGCTCCACGCGACGGCGAAGTTCGGCTGCGTCTCAATCGCTTTCAAATAACACGCCTACAGATGATGACGACGACAACAACGCACATTCCGAACGCGGGTACGAACGAATGACATTAGAACAAAAGGAAGAAGAGAAAAGAAAAAGAGAAAAAGACACAGGTGAATATTCCCGCAAAAAAAAAAAACTGCTGTCGATTAAGAGATCATCATCGCTGGCATGCAAGCTGCGCTAACGCTGCGACCGCGCTTTGATTCGGGCCAAGATTACTTCATCATTCCCCAACAGGCAAACTTTTGAAAATCTTGGAAAATCCATAAGAAATGTGACACTAGAAGTTGTTTTTTCGTCTTTTTTTTTGTGTACACTCGATCGCGGAGTACTTTGCATAGCTCGAATCGACGACTACAATCCATTAAGTTCGAACCAAAAGGATTCAAATCAAATTTCAAAAATAACCTCCAACACTAACGTCTAAGCTAGGCAAAGTAAAGGAACATGCGCACAAAACAAACCCAGACCCATCGTAAAACCCCCCCAAAAGAAAGAGAATCAATTTTCGCAACTTTTTCAACTCCTAGCGTAAAATTTCTTCGGACATTTCCACGACAAAAAGCATTTCTTGAACGCAGATTCATATCAAACGCATTGTGTGTATGCTAAATAGAGAAATGTAAACCAAAACTAACAAAACAGAAACTTCTGAAAAACGATAACTGAACAGTGGTTCAAAAGTAGCTTAATGATGACGGCTTGCTTGTGGGGAAACGCTGCGACCGCGCTGCGAACTAGGTATTGCGCTGCAAGAAAACGCTGCAAAGGCATCAATGTTTTTTTTTTGCTTAACCTACGATGTTACTGAAATGCGAAACTTAAAATTTCGAATACATATTCGTGATTATTCTTCCAAAAATTGTCCATCTATAATGTTAATAATCGAAATAATTTTCATTTTCATTCAATCGTTAGATTTAGGACACAATTAAATAATACTACTACGACTTATTACTGCAAGCGAGACTTATTCGCCATCTTTTACTCGAAAACAGAACTAATCACAGAATATTATACGATGATTGTTACCCTTTTGTTTAATATCAGGGGAGCTAGCCAAACGAACATCCGCAACTGCAACTGGCCTTTACCTGACGGCGGCGCCAGCTTTAAATTCCCGGAACGTAGGACCACGAGGCCGGCAGGCAAGGAGAGCACATATTGACATACAATTAAGAGGTCAAGGTCATTACCAGATTACTACGGAGCGGTCGATCTCGTCGAGTGAGGCTCTTCACGACGCAGGAACACAACAATGGTCGTCACTGTGGCGACTCGGCTATTGTAAGTGATACGGAGAAAAAAATAGAGAAATGATTAGCGATCGTCTGTAGATATATAAATACGTAGCAGTCAACAACACGAACAGAAAACGAGCTGGGAAAAAATATCAGTTCCATCTAAAAGGAAAGTCTGCACGGAAGAACATCAGGAGTAGATCCACGAAATTTCAATACAGACCGTAACTTTTAGACATATAATAATATATCGCCCGCAGATGAGAGTAAACAATAACATCATCACCATCGTCGTGAAAAAGCGAGCCGTGTGCAAAATGTATTTCGTTTATGATACAGCTGTTCGCCATTGAATATACTTTCGATTCATTGCTACAAATTATCAGTCGTTATTCATTTAGCTTTCGCATGAACTCTATAGTAAATTGCATTATGTACCAATACTTTTACTTTTTCCAAACTCATTTCAAATACCTTGACAATTCCGAACAGGGTGGCCACTATCCCCAATTTATAAACATTCATGAGTTTCCCCTGATTTTTACATGTTGTAATGGAAAATTTCTTGATCAAAATAACATAGAAACATAGATCAAATTCCCAGATCTTTCGGCAAAATTTATCAAATTCCCTACAGGTCTATGCGGCCACCATGCTGAAACTAATGAAGAAACTTGTTTCGGTAGCATTGCCGTAGAAAGCATATTTAAAAGCGTTCCTGTGGTTTTCATATGGCAGCCGCCGAGTCAAGTCGCGTAGATATCGTCACGTTTTTAACAAGACGCGCGCGCAGTTCTGGACAACGAGAAATGGTCTGGACGAGTTATGAAAGTAACCAACAACGCGTGCGCATAACGCCTCCATGTCAGACAGCCAACGAAACAAGATAAATGGCGTGAGACTGAACTTCATAGTCATCCATAATTTAGCTTAATACCAATCACCAAAATATCCCTATAATAACTAAGATAACGAACAGGCAGCTAATTATGGAAACAGTAAGGAAATTATCGCGATTATCTTGTCCTCGTCAAGCGGTCATACATCGAGGCGAATATCCGAGGAATTTCCTTGAGGCGAAGAAAATTCGTCGTCAGCGAGAAAAAAGAGAGCTAGCTAGCGCGAGGGAGAGGAACAAGTCCTGGAAAACAGAACTCGAGTTAAAAATTGTTTATTATATTATCGTAATAATAATAAGTTCCACCGTCTGACGATGAGTATCTGCAATTTATAAAATATATCAGCGACGATACCTCCGCGACTGGTCACCGCGTAATATCCATACACAACCCGGGTTTGGAGGCCCAAAAAAATTAACATCGTTACCACAAAAAAAATACGAGATACAAAATCCTGCACGGAAGCAACCTTTCTCACGGAAAACTCATCATCATCCTCATCATACATACCATCTGTTAATCAATTGTAAACGCCTCGAAATAATCAGCCCAGTTTTTTTTTTAACAACTAGTAAAGCAATCAGGAAATTTGTTATTTCAATAATCAGGAAAAAATTGATATGAATAGTTTTGATCATAATTATTTATCTTTCGTTCAGAATTCAATCACACTTGAGGGGGGAGTCACGCAGGGTATTTTTACCTTCGCCTCGTCAAGCCTGCCCAGCGCCTTCAACAAATTGCCCAGGTCACTTCTGACGCAGTACAAATCCTGGAAATAAACAAGAACCATAAAAATTCAGCATTCTTAGATTAAAAGAACACTGTGGAAAAGCCACAGATATGGAATCGGTGGCTCAAAAGTTGTTTGTCAGTGGCTCAAAAAGAGTGAACTGGTGGATAAATGCCATAGTGACATTTGAAATTGCATTCTAACCATGTTGCCAACCAATTACTTTTGGAAACTTTTGAAAAACTGATTATTCAATATATTAATGCTTTTCGCACGTGGCTAACATTTAGCCCAGCACGCACAATACTTGTTTCAGGCTTGTTTCATGAGTAATGAGCTGTACTCGGAAAGGCAGGTTTCAAAACAACATGTTGATTTCGTGTAAGCTGAAACAGTAGTTACGGTCACTTGCAATGGTCTAAGTAGCTACATACTAAACTTTAGTACCGATTCCCCGAGTTTTTCAGGTCAGTGGCTACCGTGTCTGTACTAAGACAGTAAACGCATTAGGGCTTTAGATTTCGATAGAAGCTCGGATTCACGACACTTATAACTATTGACCAAAACATCACGTCGCCATATAAAAAACTTACAGGATTATATTGCAACGCAGTCACATAAGCTTGTACGGCCTGTTCCATGTCGCCAGCGGCCACTAACGCGGCAGCCAAATTGATATACCCGTCGATGAAATCAGGCTTTAAACGCACGGCGTGTCTGTAATTCTCCAACGCTTCTTGCAGTTGATTGCGTTCTTTGTAAACGTTGCCGAGGTTCGAATACGCTTCGGCCAACATCGGATTCTGTTTGATAGCAAGTTGACTAAAATATGCCGACCTAAACAATAAAAATCGAAACAGGATTTATTTCAATTCAAAGGATTTATGGTGAAAGCCAGCCATATGAATGTTATATCTAATAATCCTATTATTGATCAATGATTAATTAGATATGGATTACAGATATAGAAGTATCAGGCACGAAATCCTGCATTCATGACTACTTGGCTATCTGGCGATCACTTCCAACTGCACCAGTGATTATATTACGACGCTTTGCCAATTGTATCGTACTTTATTATTGTGGGTGGCACTAAAATTCATTTAAGTCAATACCAGTATATCCCTTTTATACTAGTATAGAACTGCATGTTATATGTTAAGTATATCAAAATTAATCGCCTCATTTTATCATCATTGTAGTACAGTAGCAGTTATATGGTCATTGCATCTAAATAATATTCCAGCTCACTTGGGACATGGCCCAGGGGAAAATGCATTCTCTTTTCATCCAGACAGAATCAGGTAATTTTTCGGAAAATATTTAAAATACTTCAATAGTCTCCTGATATTTAGTTAACGACTGATTTAGTTCTACCCTAGAGATATCTGCAGCCCGACGTTATTCGCCAAATTCCATACATACAGACTCAGTTTATTTTTTTAAGATTTTCAGGGCAATATCAAATATACTGTCATCAATTTTTATGTTTTATATCCAGGTGTGCACACCCCACCACCACGAGAACAATTGGATCGATAGGGACATATTGTCAAGCATTTCACCAAGTGAAAATTTATCAACGCACCTGTCTAAGCGACGGCATTGAAAGTGTATCGAGCTCAATAATAATAAAACGCCCGTGTTCTCCGGTTCTTGTCTCCACAATTGCATGCAATGTTGTTCAGCTCGTTCATAATCTCCGGCCTGGTATTCTCTATGCGCTAGTTCCGCTAATCCTGAAAATTAATAAGCAATAGCTTAATAAACAATATAAAGAGACTATAAAGACACGAAAGTCCACCCCGGATAGTCAAACACTCCCTCCATTAAGAACATAGGTGTCTGACCTGTAAAGCAAATTGCTAGACCGAAACAAGCACTTAAGGTTCAAATGGAGACCTAGCCTAAATTCTTTTAAGGCCTGGAGACACGGGTACATGGGTAGTGTTAAGACATTTTTACTGAAAATGTTAATACATTTAGAACTCAACGACCCGAAGAGCTTTTGACTATCGAGTGCCGTGTTAAAAGGAACTTATGTGACAAAGAACCAGCTGAACTTTGTCCTAATTAATTCCCAACCAGAGGCAACCCAGGAACAGAAAGTGTCGTATACATACATTTATCGGAGAGGTGGGGGCAAGAGGGGCCGCATACGTT
Organism: Tubulanus polymorphus; assembly: GCF_964204645.1. Taxonomy (NCBI): domain Eukaryota; kingdom Metazoa; phylum Nemertea; class Palaeonemertea; order Tubulaniformes; family Tubulanidae; genus Tubulanus; species Tubulanus polymorphus. Next base: position 8,590,006 of record NC_134029.1, on the reverse strand, counting down.
ATTTTCAGTTCAGCCGAGGGGAGGAATGCAGGTTCATCAATAATTACTGCTCGGCAGTGTCACCCAGATTTGTACACTGCATTGCTTTTACCAATCGAGTGTACACCTAAGATGTCGAGATTGAGCCCGATCTATTCTACCAGTGTCTATTTTGAAGAATCTCTCAGTCTATATATTCTATCACTATCAAGTGAATAAAGATGTTAACTTTGTTGTTTCATCAAACACAAGTTATCACCTGCAGCACTCACCAGGCCCTAGCCTAACAACTCTTTTACAATTACACACGGTCAGAGGCACGGCAGTTCCCCTCCAAGCCTTCTGATTTATTACTTGGTTCTGATGGAGCCCGACCATTTCAAAATGATTGAAAGGCCACATATAGTAATTAGAACCCAAAATTACAGCTGCATGATGCAGCCTTGATTTTTAATGATGCCGGCGCCGCAGAACTAAGTAAAGCCAACAACGAACGGCAAAGGCACGCCATTTTCCACTCACGCGATCTCACAATAAAACTATTCTCCCGATCAACAACAACACGAACTCTCATTCCAAAACCAAATCGACGTAGAATTTCGGATTCGTACATACCTGTCGTGTCGACGATTCGAGCCATTTTCAAATCGTTTTCGTTGTTTCCTCCGACCAAAGCGCTGCTGCTAGATAAAGTGGTGCCGTACGGCCCCGTCATTGCCATTCCAGAGTAGAGAGTGATTTCGAGCACCGAGCTCCTTCCTCGATCGTATGCTAATTACAATGCAAATCAACCTCAGCTCGCCGCAAGGTGCCCGTCGAGTGCGCTCAGCCAAATAGTTCATTTCAAAAGCGCTAACCCATACGCTCGAAACGGGTTCGAACATGGATTTTCTAAGAATGCGTCCAATTGCACACGTAAATCGCACGTTTTTCCTCGATTGGTGGATGGAATTGTTTGTATGAAAATTTACCCGGCGGACGGGTAGTAATATGTGTACGTCACGAAATGCGTAAAATGTCTACGGTTAGCCGAGTGTAAGGAAGTAACGCGCAAGTGACGACTCCATTAACTGGAGTAACGTGCCAGAGATGGCTTTATTGACTGGTTCCGTGCGTTGCCGCGGGCGTAGGCGGTTAATTCAGAATGAGACAAGCGCTTTCTTACACGTTTTATCATGATAAAAGTTGCGGAGTCCACTCAGAAGTTACATAATTTATTGCTTACTTAACGGGTTATATCTAATATAGGTCTAACGTCGATTACTTTTAAGAATTGAGTCAATCAACAAGTGTGCCTAGAAAACGGCCCCTTTTCACTCGCGGCTTTCCTAAGTACTGGGTTAAAAAAGTTAAGCAAAAAGACAAGCGTATTCAGTGTATTCGTAGAGAGGCTTGACTATGGAACGTTTGGTCACAACGAAAGTAACAAAGGTGATTTTTATAAATCTGGTGGTATGAGCAAGTCAAAGGATATAAATTGATGCGAGGAGCTGGGCTAATGAATTGTTAGCATCAACCAAAATCGAAAAAAAATCCTCACATGTATAGATTTGTTGAAACAATCAACAAAGAGCTTCAGGAATAAGCCAAGGTGATGATTCCACTAAACTCTTAAACCATTGTTAGTACAAAAAATCTAAGACAAAACAATTTGGTTTCCATATAAGATAATATATGTATTTTAATGCATCAATTGAGTACATGATTCCGAATAAAGATAATTCTTATTACACAATAGGCCAGTGATACAAACTTCCAGATTAGTCGGAATGCCCCTAGTTTCCCAATCCATCCATCCATCCCATTCACTGAATACTGGAATGGTACCGGTAGCCAGTTCAAGCCAAGAAATGTGAAATTGCCGATAAGAATTTCATTCAGTTTTACACTCGGAAAATTAGGAATGCTGGTTTTGAAAGGATGTAAATTTTTACACTTTTATATTTAACATGCAACTGGTGGGACTAAAAAGATAATAAAACACAATCATCCTCATTTATATCCAAGTACCGAGAGCACACTTCAAACAATTTGGATTTACGGTAAGCACCAATATGGAAATGAGCACAGATTTTTGCCTAGTAAAAACTTCTAAAGGTTCTAAACATTGTACTACATAATTGCGGATTGCATAGGAGAAAGGTTCACTAGAAATCCAAGGTATAGTATACCAGGGTATAAAGCTCATTGTATACAATGTATCTTTCATCACCGAGAGCTTAGAGAATGGGGATACAATGGTCTTCCTAAAGGCACTACAGTAGACTCCACTTGCCTTGGATCTTGCGCAACCAATTCTCAGCGAATCTTGGGGCAGGCAGTTTAGGGATGGGTCATCATGTTGAATTGAAAATTTGTAATATATTTTCCGCGGTAGGTGATAACCAAGACAATCCAGACTCTTGAGGTAAATGGAGTCTACTGTGTCGGGCATTACCAGTACTATTTTCTAAACCACTTTTGTCTCTACGGTAACCTGGCCTAGAAAAAAATTTGCAATTTCGTAATTGACGAAGATGTGTTGAAAATACTTCTTCGCAACTACTTTTACAGTTGGGCGATAGACATCCATGGTTGACTGGTAGCTGGACTGATGGAATAGGGGGATATCTTCCATGAATTCTCCGGTAGGAAATACGAGATGCATTTAATTCCTTTGTTTTTGAAGCAACGATGGGGAATTTACAATGAATGCACTAATATAATGCTGCAATAGATCAGGATATTCAGTAGGTGACAATCAAGAGACATTTTTTTCTAATAAACTAACTCAGAAGTGTAGGGCTATGAGACATTATCAGTATCATTAAAATCTAATAAAAAAGAGAAGAGACAGGCAATATAAAATCTAAAATCATTCACAAGTACGTAGCTATGATTTAGTTTTGAATGTACGAGTCTCATCTACATTAGAGCATAAACCTCTGTTAGAACTGGATTTTGCAAGCTTAGCATTTTCATTTTTAAGTAGTGCCAAATTTCTATTCAAAGTTGCTCAACTCAGCTTTTATCATGGGCATTAGTAAAACATAACCCATAATTGGAATACCCCAGTTTTGTCTGTCTTTGTGAGGAACTAGCTTTTACTAGTAGCTTAGTAGGGTTTCAATTCTCTAATGTAAATGAGGCTAGATCCCTGCACCACCGAGATGATTGCCATCGGTTTACGAATAATTATCTAGTCGGCTTATTAGCAGAAATTCTACAAATATCCTGATCAGCAACGACGAGTCTACAGAATAGTAAATCATGACGATTCCATTCACGCTTACTACTACACAAGTTATAAAATTGACAAAATAATGCGATGACCGATTCGAACGGTCCGAATGATTCAAGCACCAAAACACAGGGGGAAAGATCTCCATTTTTTTTTTCGTTTTCGTCGAGAATACGATTTCGTAACAAGGCACATTCAAATAAAATCGGCAAAACATATATCCATAATAGCACTGGTACTGCATACATTCATAACGGAATGATCAAATTGAGTAGTTAGTTATGAAAGAAATATTCATACAGACAAGAACCATAATTTCTCGTATACATTTTGTATCCAACTGATACTTACGTACGGGTACTTACGTAGTAAATTCAATTACAAAACAATATATCTTGATTATGGAAATTATACAAATTTGAATATTCTACGTACGATCTAAATAAAATATCGGATAGGTATCGTTTCCCTTATTCTGCATTTATTCATCGTTTTCGAAAAAGAGATCCGCGGTCATAAGGCACCTAAAGCGAGTAAGCAAATTCTAGTCGGCCGATTGGGGATGAATACCAGCAATAGCGAATTCAAACACAATGATCGCATTATCTGAACAGTGAATATCTTGTTATAAGCTGGCATTAATTACTTTATATCCTAGATTCCTCAAAGCAATATCCAAGAAAGTTACGCTTTCCAAACATTATGATTACGATAATAAAAACCCAACGCATCCATCAACTGCAGAATTTGGTCTCGTTAAATGCCCTTGACCTCTCTATTTCTCCTCTTCTGAAGAATGAAATTGACATAATAAGTTCAGCACCTTAGGATTTCTTCTCCTCGTCGATATCTGAAATGAAAAAATAGTTTCGGTCTTTAAAAACTATTTTCAACAAAAAGTATAACACATGTCATCGCTACAAATTTCTATGGGATAAGGCAGATTCTCTTGTCACCCAAGGTGGTTGAGGAGGAGTTTATTTGCGCTATTTTAGAATATGCGGCACACATATCCGACAAGAGATATCCGAAATTACGGCAAACAGTCTGATACAAAATATTAGATTACATCACAGAGTATCCTGATATCATCCCATTTTGTCTTTCAAAATGTACGTACGCTAGGGGGGGGATCAATTAACTAAAGTACAAAGGTCGTACAGAGGGGTCTAAAAAACGGTACAATTTGAATGCTCCCTTTTGCATATGCACTAAATGGATGGTCCCTAAAATCAACAAATTCTATGACGACATGTGAGGCCTCATTCAAACATACCAGCTTTTGTTGGTAGGACATTTTTCTCTTCTGTAGTAGTGTGTTTAAGGGCGTGAGGTTTTCCTATTTCAGCCAGGATCGGAGCTTGTGCCTGTTGCGCTTTTTCTGCATTGATTGCTAAAAAATACAATCGAAACGATAGAATAATTAATATAGTAGTAAACTTATAAGTGACATATGTACCCGTAATCAAAATTTCGCTTGTCACTTCTAAGTTCGAACAAACTTAAGATGCTGATACCGCAATGAAAGTCTTGAGTAAATTGATTACTGAAATTGAATACAATATTGTATACATGGATACAGGAGTACCCATTTTCATTCCTGGTGCAATGAATACCCCAATACAACTTTAATCTTTACATACTTTTGCCCCAGGTCATAGAATATCTGATAATAATTGTACACAAAACTATCCATTGACAGTCAATAAAAATCTAACATCATCTGGAATAAATGTGTCACCCTGCAAGCAAAGCTCATGTTAATACGCTTAACTTTTGCCAGTGAAATACATTGTAGAAAACCCGATTTAAAAGAAAGTCCAGCAATATCAAATGCCATGATTAATAAAGCTAGTCATAAATATCTATGAGGATCTATTTTGACAGGCAATGACCTTCACATAGACAATCATGTCCGATAGTAAATCGATAGCTAGTAGTCAGATAAGCAGGAATACAGCTTACTCATAAAACGTACAACAGTTAGAGAATGAATCACACAGAATGCTCATGCTCGTCCACCAAGCATGAAATTTATACTAAATTAAATGCCCCCCATATAGATGCCGAAACTATTGTGTACAATATTGTGACTTGATGAACAGCATAACTCTCAAGCTCATACTATTCACCAAATTCATGATACCAATTTCGATGAAAACTTGGCTCAAGCAAGATTTAAGGATATGCCCCTGTCAAATTAACCTTGCTTGCTGATATTCTATCAATGTGCTCTTTGCTTTTCAAAAGTTTTTCTAATAATAAGTTGTTTATGGAGATTCTATCAATTTTGAAATATTTTACATGCACTTTTTCTGTATCACAGTGCTGTTTACGGCATCTATATGGGCCACAAAAAGTTTATAACCAACAATACCGGTTTACCACTACACAACTTACCTTGACTAGGACGTTAAGAACGTTTGTATCAATACTAAAACTTACTTTCCTTACGTTCCACTAACTAGACTGACATCACGCATGAGAAAACTTCATGAGACATTTGATGTACTTAAAAGAGGATTCTTAACAATCGAGACAAGATCCTGTCCTCGTATTATCATAAACATCGGGCGAAAATCATCTATCGCGAAAAGAAACTATAGTGCACCCCTCCTTACTCGGCGGACCTACCCATGATGAATTCTACTTTCTCCAGTTCTTACAACTCAGGACATATTTATGGTCCCAATACTACCGAGTTAGGCAGAGTCTACTGTACATAAATTTTGACAACACTTAGATCAGGAACAGGATCTAGTCTCTTTTGTTAATGAGTAATAAACCTGAAAACACGAAGCTATCACGAAATTCGACGGACAAAGGCCATCCAGCAGAAATTCAAATCCTTTATCGCCGAGAACCTACCACAGCATCGAAACTTTCAGTAAACCCAGGTCAGCAGAAATTTGATATTACTAATAGGCAATCATAAATAATGCACAGCAATGCAATGGGGTCTAAACAATCCATTGGTTGGCGCTGCATGAATTATTCCTTAACTGGTCTAGTAGGACAGGTTCCGGCCGGGTCTTGATGCCGTACTTTTTGAATTTCGCATAAGCTTCGAGGTCAGTTAGACATCACTCTAAGTTGATGATAGTAACATTGTTAAGAGAAAGGTCAATCATATATAACCATAATGCGTTAAAGAGTTAGAGGTATGATGAAGATGACAATGAGAGAGGATGAGTAATATGTTAAAAGTGACACGATGAACTGAACTGATGAAATGGTATGTACGTACTATCGCCAGTCGGTAAGGGATTGCTCTCTTTCGGCGTGACATGTTTCATCGCGGTTTTGTCGAATTTTTCGACGCCTTGTAAACGTTCGACATGCTGTTTTTCTTTTTCGATGTCTAAACGAAAGCAACGAGACAAACACAGCATGCAAATTAACGATTGATTAGCGTTAGAAAATCAAAAACGAACTTTCGGTCCAAAAGAAATTCTTTCATTTTCGAAAGCAAAATTCGTGCGCTGTAAGCGTATTGGCAATTATATCACTATAATGGTGACTGGATTTTCGTCATCGCGCATTGCAATGCCCGCATCTGAAAATGAAGTAGCTGAAACAATAGACACCGTTTCGATTAATAATCACAGACGAATTTGAAACCTGTTGAGACAAGGTCGATTTTGAGGAGGGAGCAAGCTAAGGCAGCGCAGAGTCTACAGAATGAATGGCAACCAACTGTCGTCATCAATGCTGTTTTATCAGTTGCCATAGAAACAAAATTTTGGCCTCATGATCTGCATAATAGTAAGCTGATGGGCCAACCTCCAAAGGGAGTGCGTACAGCTTTTCGTGAGCACGTTGTTCAAAGAGCAACTTTCGAGACCAAGATAATGTCTTCAAGATGATGCAAACAGAGACCAAGATAATGTCTTCAAGATGATGCCAACATGTTCACATGTTTGCATCATACAATGAGGGGAAAATCATAATAAAATTATGCTTTTAGGATTTAAATGAGAAAACAATGATTGATATAGTAATTTACTAGGAAAAATTTCATCTACGAGCAATCATCTCAACATTTTGAGATGATTGCTCGTACGGCACATGCTGCATCAACTAAGCTACATTGGAATCATTGGAATAATCGGAATAATACATATTTCCTGAAATCTCTGTTTAATCAATAGCCGCGATCACATGGAGAAGATTAGGCCCGGGCCAAATTGGCACCGATCAGGCTCGGGCCAAATTTGGCCCGTGCCTAATTAGAGAGCGCGTTCACACGCAAACCATTCATTCGATACTCAAAAATGCTCAAACAAAGCGAAGTGAATCATTTCCGGTGCCAGTTGCAATTCAAACGCAATCATTTGTCTGGTGCTAAAATTAGACTCGGGCCTGGTGCGACATTTTTGGTCAGGCCAAACAGGCTCGGGCCCATTTGGCACCCGTGTGAACAGTTGTTCCGGGCCAAATTTGGCACGGGCCAAATATGGCCCGGGCCAAAAATGCTCATGTGATCGCGGCTTATGTTGATTTGCGGCAACGCAAAAAAGATACTAATGCCAATTTCTGATATGCAGGACTCTGTTGAGACATTCCCAGCATTTTAATAGATATAATAGATTTTACAATTGAATCAGAGTTGTATAAGAGATAAAGGCGGTATCAGAGATAAAGCCGCAGTATAGCATTACAACTGAAACTCCTGGAAGATCAAAGGCACCAGGTGTTCTATAATTAAGATGTTTTCATTGGCAGGAAATGTTTATTCACTTGCCGCCTGTGAAGCATGCACTTATAGGTTTCTAAATTTCTTCTAAACACCATGCATGATTTGGACCTGTTCAAAAGTAAAAAACCCCGAATACTGTGGTCCCTATATGCAAGGTCTCGATGACATCACTTGAAACATTCGGGCTACTTCTTGGTAGTATTTTCAAACAAAAGGGCATGATACATAGAGAAGGGTTGTTTGATTAGTTTCGATTAGTCGGGATAAAGAAAAGTGTCGAAAATAGTAGACTCCTCCTAAATCAGTAGTGATTTAATTGGGAAAACAAATTTACTATACTATACAAGATTTCCTTTTTCGGAAACTTTTCAATTTCCCTGATTCTTAATTCGACGACAATACTGAATAAGATGGGAGTCTACTATCGAAGGAACTTCAAGTAGGAGGAAGGGGGTCATCACGCTCGGTACATACTCTCCGGATTTGGGAGCGGATTTTTCTCTTCCGTTTGCACGTGGTTCATCTGGTTCACGTCATATTTTTCGATATTCGACGTGAATTCTTGGTGCTGTTTTTCCTCGTTGATACCTGGTCAAAGCAAGCAAACAAACAAACTTCATTCATAGTACGTATAAGCGATTCCGAATACGTTCCCATGGAAACTAGAAGTCAACGATTAGTCTACCGAGACACGTTACGTATATCGAGAAATTCGTCGACGATTGATGAAGATTTTTGGGAAGAACCGATGAAAAGGTTAGCACCGTCTAGCTGCTCGGGCTATTTTTGGAAACAAGGATATAATATTGTAAACGGTAACCACCCAACTCGTAGTACCAGGACCCATTTTTAAAATACTTATTGATCCAATCCAGGTTGAAAATTGGTGCGACATAGTGACGTAATTTCATCCGCGTATAGAAATACGATGAAATCCCCCTCGCTACATTTAGTCAGACAAGGTTAAGATAATCTTTGAAATCATTCAAAACTGCTAGCGACTGTTGGGAAAATAACAAAGTCGTTAAAAGGCACTTCCTGCATTCCAGCAATGGAATTTTCTTGATCGAGTTTTGCGGGGAAAGTTCGTAATATCCTCGTAGAATTATGAGATGGACAATAATTTCGCGGAAAGTTGATTTATACTGGTTTTTAATTCATTCAGTAAAAAGGATATTGAAGTTTAATTTTAACGCTAAATAGCACAGCTTTGCAGGTTGTTATCGGTGAACGCAGATAACCTATATGATGATATAGAAATGTAGGCAGAAAACATTGTTGTCGGGTAGATAATGATTTCGATAACAACTAAATAAGGGCAATTCAATTCACTTTGCAAGGATACTTTTCACTGGTATATAATTTTCTGGCCAAATACCAGGATGTAGATTCTACATTATTCCTTTTTGATGAATTTATGTATCAAGAGTATTTGTTCGACAAATTATATTAGCAACTCAATGTTAGTTGTTCAGTGCATTGGCAAATTCCTGTCGATATATATCAAAGGCATGCTGCGAATGAATATGATGAATAATACTACGTTCTCCAAACTGAAAACTAATGGGTAAACGCTATAAATCAACTAATTAACATTCCTGATACATAAACATTTATAGTTAGTAGGAACTCGTAACAATGCAAACACAACAGACATTAATAATACAATAACACATTATGTTCATTGGTGTCGGGGCATTCAGACCTTTGGCATCTACCTTCGTAGTAATTTTCACTGCATTAAATTTGGCATCTTAAATAGTAGTTATAATTCGAAATGTACTAGAAATTTTTCCATTTTGAGAGTATTTTGACCAAATCTCTAGGAGTAATCGAGCTTTTGAAAGAGTAGAAACTACTCTCAAATGGTAGTGGTAGCCAGGTCTGGGTATTGGAAATGAGACGGCAACAGGAAATCAAAACGCGAGATGGTTTCCCATAAACCTGGAAATATCATAGATGTGTATACCTTTGTATCGATCCAAAGATAAGTCAGGGAGATGCTATCTTCCTGGATAGAAGGCAATCCATACAGCCTTTCCGCTGAGATGTTACCCCTTGCACTTATAGCTACGAGTTTATTGATACAGCTAATAATACTGAGTATTTAAGAAATAAAAGGCTTATGTTTGAACTGAAAACAAGTTTATCATACTCGAAAACAGCTGTTCGTCGCGTTTATAATCATTCATTGTGTTATGTTTTTATTAATACTATTTTTGGAGGTTGACGCGCGCCACAATGAGACCCTAGTTTAAAACCATACATAAGGAGAGAGGTTTAAAATTGGCTCAATGTTTTTGAATGTAGAAAGTTTAACATATAGCAGATGCATATCCATATGCATGTAGTACCTAAGCACCTAGTCGATATTGAATTATTGGTTTTAAGAGATATATACGAGATGAGGGGTTAAAGATCCAATTTCCAGGGTCCGAAGGGATTTCTAAGCCAGCTGCGATAAATACAGAGCATAACAGCACTGTTACTCCGCGAATTCAACACACAGCCACTGACTGACTCATTGCAAATAAATGTGGGCACAATAAGCAATGAAAATCGTTGTCAATGACTAAAGCAGACAGGAAGGTTGAGTCTACGGTCACCAGACATGTCGTACTTCGTACAGATATATCTAAATCCTATCACAAACTAAAGACTCAGGAGCCAACCGTAGAACTGCGTTCAGTTCCGACTCCTAGATATGGTTCAGCATCGAGCTGCGATGCGACGAAACCAATTTCTTGATCGAAAAATATTGTCGACGTCATTCAAAATGAAAAGATGGCCCCAATACCGATGCACCCTCCCCCCAGGCGTCATAGTCCACTAAGATATTCGCCTTAGACAATATTCTCACTATATGCATCGCAATCATATCTCAACAGATTCAGAGACTTACATATCGCGTGGAGACAGATGGAACTAGTTCCAGGCTACTAAAAATGATATCGAGATGAATAAAGCGGTTATGTAGGGCGACAGTCTTTCATGAATTTTCATACAAATTTCCTCCTAAACGCCATTAACACAGACTAAACACACAGACACTTTCACCTAATTAGGATCCGGAAATAATTTTTTGACGTTCGTCGCCGCGACCAACCGATACAATATAGGTCATTTCTCTATGGTTGGTAATGCACAAACAAGCGCGTGAGTGTATGATTAACCGGTACGTGTACTGCTGGTACCACATTCACTTCAAAATTAATGAGACGATCCATTTTTCAGCCGAGATACAACCATATGGCGTCGTCACAAAATGGTACTCAGTTGGGTGGAACAAAGTTGGTTGTTGGGCATTAAGTATGAGGACAATCCGCCGGAATATTTTGAAAAAGAAACAAAAGCGGAGATGCCTGTTTTCTGGTGTCTGTAAGTTCGTTCCATAAGTTATCTATCGAACAAGACATTTCTGTATCTCATGCCTGGATACATATCATACATTTTATTAACAGATATACGAGTGGAACTCTGAATTCTGAGGGGGAGGATCGTTGCAGGTATTCCCCATGTGCGTCTGAGTTAAGTTACATTTCTTATACGTAGTAATTAGATATATCGCTGGGCATAGTTAGTTAGATACGAAGGTAACGCAATTTGTGTCATGTAGGTCATAGCGGCTTAAGTGTACGAACCCAGCAACAGGCCCGAACAAAGATTTACAACCTTTGTCAAGTTTATTTCGATGGAGATCTATTTTTTATAGGGGCACTGTCGCGGGGCCGAGGTATACAAAGATCATTCACTTAGAGCTTTCATACAAAGCATTTGCTTTATATCGGAAAATATGACGAAAGTCAACTGACAACAATTATGTACGTTTTATAGGTGCGTATTACGCGCGAGAATAGTTAATCTTCTGGTTTATTTATGTATCGTAAATTCATTTTCTGAAAATGAAACATTCTATAGCGAGATGACATATAACACGATGCACTGGTTGTTAATGCTGAAAACAGAATTAAGAAATGATTAGTAGTCCAACTATAATAACTACAGATGTGCCGTGGAATAACGAAGTGGCATGAAGATCTGCATAACAGGTTTCAGTGGCCGACCCTTTAATTTTTGTATAAAATATCTGCTGCCCCTATCAGAATGGATGTCGATATTCTGTCAATAATGATTTAATGGATTTGAAGAGCTAATATGAAAATTAGAGGGTTACACCAAAATTCTGATTGATTTTCTGTATTTTTCGGAGGGTGGGGGACTTGAAGCTTGGGATCGAAAGCCTAGCTACGGTGTCATACACCAAACAATAAATGCAGCCCCTTCAAAATTCCAGCATGGAGAACACAGTCTGTAGTTTAAAACGATTGCTGTTAGAATTCACACTGAAAACTGGGGATGCGATTTGTTGACGTCCAATATTCTAAGATTCACCTCATCAGTCAAGCCATATAAAATCGAGAGAAAATAAGCGACTATTTCAAACGTAAGAACGACAAGAATAAGGCATTTCTCGGAAGCGCGATATTTCGCTCTCTCCGTTTTTATACGACTTCGACGAAGTAACGAGAATATGCTTATTTAGTGAGTGAGTCTCAGAAATACTCTCAATTTCAACGGGGAACCTTCAACACTCCTGCGGCAAGCAAGTATCCACCAGGTGCGCTAGTAGTTACTCGGTCATTCGTATTGAATTTCCTCTACATAACAATAGATCAATTATTCATGAAAACGATCTCCGAGTGGAAAAATGAATTTTAAGTATATTTGGCCCGTATTGTGATAATGTATGGATTCGAAGGCCAGTTCCACAGTCAAGAGTGGGCTCAAGTCTTAAGATTGGTCTTAAGTTATTAGATTGGCTATATAACTAATATCGTCTCAGACTTAAGTCAAACCCATGACTATGGAACTGACCCCAGGAGCATAGAAATACAGTTTGAAGTTCAATGAACTAATTTCGACGACAAAAGACCAAGTGTTCGTCACGCCATCTGGTGGGATAACTGGTGTTGCAGCTCCCCATTGTCGGGCTTTGGAGGAGGCACGAATTTCATGGCCCAAAAAACAACACACAAGATGCAGGACATACTCTCTTTATTGGGGAGAATCAATCGCTCTTGCGTATCGGTCGGATTCATCTTCGAACGATCGAAGTTCACGATGTTCTGCTGAAAGACGAGGTGCTCTTTTTCGAATTTTATGTCTGAAAGAAATTGTCGTCGATTATCAAAAAAAAAAACAACAACAAAACAACTGCAGCTTCGAAACCTAATAACATCCCTTGTTTAACTCAACCACATTGAAATACGATAGACTAAAGCCAAACTTAGGTTGCATAAGATCCAAACAGTTCATCAGAACGTAGAGAATCAGCAACCAGTCAGGGAATTTTGTGCCATAAGTGTCCCTTAAGATTAAAACGGATCGCAGATCTGGGGCCAGTTGCACAGTCATGACTTAAGTTGAAAAGTGGTCTAAAGCCAAGCGCACATCGACAAAGCGACTGGAGACAACTAGTTGCTAGTGAGCGAGTACCCCGCGCACATCGAAAATTTAGTAAAAACCAGCAACTGTGTGGCTCATGCCGGTCGCTAGGTCCATAGCGCACACATCGACAGCAACTGAGATGTGGTTTAGCAAATATTCTTGAGGGCATCACAAGTCACGTGACAAATAGCTTTGTTTTAGTCAGTTACAACCATGTGTTGTTGATTATGGAGCGCTCACATCGATGGATATGAGAGCAACTGAGTACAACTAGTTGCTCAAAAGTAGAACATGAGCAACTGGGTGGAACTGGAGATAGATGGACGCTAACCAGTCGTAAGCTCGCTCACATCGACAAATTCGAGCAACTGATTGTATCCAGCCAGTTGCTCTCATGCGCCGAAAACTGCCTGGCAACTAGTTGTCTCCAATCGCAGTGTCGATGTGCGCTAGGCTTTAGATTTTAAGACTGATCTTAAGTTGTTAGATTAGCTATAGAACTAAGTTGGTCCTAGACCAGTCTTTAGTCTAAGCCATGACTATGCAACTGGCCCCAGTCATTTAAGCGCAATCATAAGGATTGGACATGATCTATTTCTTACGACGATCAGATCTTATGTGACCTGAGTGAACCTGCAATCGTAAGGTCATAGCCAATTAACAGTAAAGTACACATCAAATGACTTAATCTTTGGCTTCAAAATGATCGTGGATCTCAGATGACCTGATTGTTGCTAAGATCCGAGTCTTGGCCGAATCGGCAACTCGACCTCGCGATGTGACACGAGTGTTCTTATGATGTTAAAACCGGATCGGAACTTAGTGCGACCTGATTAATTAGGCTTTAGAGAAAATTTCTACTTAAAACATAAGTTGAAAAATAATTTCGATCGAGCTAAACAAGGTTTGAGAGAAAGCAATGGGTCAGTTCGGTATTCGATGGCCTTTTGCGACGTGGCATTAAATCACCAGCGCAGCATATGACGAACTTCAGTAAATCAGGAGTTAGTCGACTATAGTCAGACTAATTGAAACCGTCAGTTGAAAGTATATCCGGAATCAGTTGACCACGGGATTGAGAACGATTACTGTAGGCCTGACTTATTTGCAAGATGGCCGACACTGTGAAATGCGACTGAACTAAGTGCGTTCGGTTATTAGTTCCAACCACTAGTCGACTAACTATGAAACCGGAAGTTTGCCCAGGTCGACAGAATTTCTGAAAGGATCGAAAACCAACACGTATACGATATGAGGGCCGACCTATAAAAGATATGATTATTCACAAAATGGACAAATGAAACATGTATCATTTTTACACACATGTACATGTATGCGCATTCAGGTTAAAAAAATAAAGGCTCATTTGTTTGTTGTACAAACATAACACGGGCTCAGTTTATGAGGGTATAGTTAATGATAATAGTTCATACTTCCTGATGGTGAATCATTCGCCGGGCTCAGATTTTAGATACGACGACGACGGCAGGTAGGACATGACGTTCGACAACTAACCTAATGCAGCTTAGTTGGAAATGCCCAAAAAAAGTCGCATTCGCAAAAATGTACTAGATGAAATGAATGAATGAATGAATGGAAATGAACGATAGAAATGGAATACTTACTTTCGACTCCGGGAAGCGGGTTTTTTTCGGTTGTTTCGACGTGTTTCAGATTCTGTTTGGGATTCTCCGAGGTCAGCTCGTCCTTGCACTTCTGATGCTTATTGATATCGATACCTGTATCAATAACGATTACTCGAATATAAATAGATATATGCAGCAAACCGTCTAAAAAAAACCATCTTTCCTTGCGCATATACAACACTGGCTTCCCCTAGTGACTGTAGCGGGAAAACACACAACAACATGCATACCCTAATATCGCATCAAACCTGTTACAAATTCCTCAGCCATCTCTACTCGCGATATAAGGAGCAAATAATGAAATGGGAAATTATCTCGGATATTCACATATATATATAATACATGATTTTAGGCTCCTATATTTCTTGGCAGGAAGCTTCATATCATGCGCCGATAATAGTCAAAGCCCCAATCATGTGGATTTTACATTATACAATAGAGCAACACACATATATATATATATATATATAAAGGCGTGAGCAACACAAATCCATCGAAAGCAGCTTTTCTATAAATTCAATTACCCAGATATAGAACGTCGCTGTTTGAAATTCGATTTTACCAATAAAAAGCAAAAATTGTCCGATATTGTACTGTGTACCTGACCCCCTAACCGTACACCGATTACAAACCATAGAATATGGAGTGCACCTGCATCATCATTTGCACAAATGAGTCGATGAATACAAAATCTGCATGACAAATAGCATTTCGAAAATCTAACTGAACTTTTCACTGAAATTCAAAGTCTCTTAATCTTAGTTGTTCTCTATCATAATCGCATAAATTGAATTATTTTCTTCCTAATATCAAACGGTTTTGATAACATAACAGGCATATACACGATAAGATACTACGGTTAAACCATCAATTCATTTTTCTCAAATCAGGCTAATCATAATTTCATCAAAAGCTTTTTGAATCTTCGATTAAAGCAAAGTTTTCAGGATCTTGTTGGGGTATAATGACAGTAAGGCGTTAATAACGAGATCCTAAGAAACTAAAACTTTCCTTTGAAACAGCCTATGTTAATTTCTCTTCTATCAATCATATAGAAAAGCAACGTTTAGACTAGGCCCTATGTGAGAAACGAAGAAAAAAATATTCCGTGGGATTCCTTCAAATAATAAGTATTTCCATAAACAGCAACATCCATAATATCAATACTGAATCATATCTCTCAAACCTAGAAATTCAAGCTGTCAGTTTAACAAATACAGCCACAGATATATTTACCTAATGCACTAAGTTAAATATTGACAATCACGACGAAAAAATTAGCCGTTGAATAACAACAGCATTGAATTAGGATCACCGACTCATAGCATAGATCGTATATAGTTGGCTACCCGATATCTTGATGTCAGTTCATTTCTCCACGGCATATGGTTATATAAGTAGGGTGGAGCCTCAATATAATTGCAGTCGTAATGCCGGTATAAGTGAAGTTCAAAAAAGAAATTCAATATACAAGCTACAGGCACGTATACTGTATTCATTCATAGACCTTTTTTCTCCAGCTATTGTTCTAAAATCGTTTCCGAAACCTACATGGTATAAGAGGCAGTGTTTGCCTGTCCTTTTGGATGACAACTTAAGTTTTTATGTACATGTACGTAATAGCTTGCTGGCGAGATGCACCTGAAATTGGCTAAAAATACTGGATCTCGGGATTTGAACCTGATGGCATCACTAGACTCAGCCACGGCATAATACCCTGCTACACTAGACCAGATGAGCAGGTTTGCTGCAAATAAATTTGTGGCAAATCAGATTGTCTGTTGCATAATGAGTAGGGGCAAATCACATGGATAAACTATAAATAGAAAAACCGGGGCTAAAATAGAAGAAGGATTTCTGATCGGCTAAAATGACGCCTTAGATCGGCTAATCTAAGCTGCGCACACGGTCTATAGTGTAGCAGGGTTTTGTACCTTGGCAATCTCGACACAGTCAGTTTCGAATGTCTGCCAGGAGAGGATGCCACTGAACTAAGACCTCAGTAGCCATTAAAACAGCAATTAGGTCAAACAACAATGCTGCTGGTGCAAAATCTGATAATCAGTCAGCCACATTTGTTCAGCACTATATAAATAAACATCATTCATCAAATATTTAACCAAGGGCAATGTGGAACTGAACACAATTTTGTGTGAAGGATGAAGTTTTCAACATATAAACGATAACTGAAGTGGAACCAGTGCAGTAACTGGAAACATTCACAAGTAGCTACCCTTTGCAATACCGATGACGTCTCTATAGACTGAATTAGAAAACAAATAACAGTTTGAAAAGAGGTCGGAAAAATATCAAAATGTAGCCTACAAAAATGAGAATGTAGCCGTTGGCATATGTAGTTTTACAGGGTACTTATGAATATTGCCAACTTCAGTTGATTCAGAAAACTTGAACTCAAAACAACTTGTTTTTGTTATGCTGTCATTATCGGACTTGCCCATTACTCACTGCCATGTCGATTTATTGCATAAATCTAAATTACCCCATCAGTAAGTTCCTAAGAATTTTACCCCATCAGTTCTGTTATTTCCTATTAAATTTGTAACCTTCACTTATTAAGAAATTTCCATTGCATCCAGTTTATGAGAATCTTACTTATCTATGCATCACTGAGTTACCAAACTGAACTAATCATACGTTTGAGTCCGGACATACAAACTATAAAACTGGAGGACAGTTATGTTCATGGTTTTAGAAGAGAATCATGTACATCAAATGAAGACACATAATAAGTCTAGCAAATGATAATTCCCTCGGAGAGATGGACAGAGAGTGCGATATCTTTGAGTGGAGGATTTAAGGCTCAAATTAACGGCATACGATTACTCAACCGGTCGATATACACATGAAAAGGGAGTTCTATGTTTTAATCTACAGGGTAATAATGCAGTACACCGACGTATCTCGTAAAATAGTACTTCTATAAATCTGCTCATTAATTGTTAGAAATAATCCCTTGGTTTCAGGCTTGAATATTGAGCGCCTTCAAAACATCGAAGAAACAGGTGAACTTTTTGCAGGATTTCTTTAAACCGATACACATCGTGAAAATGCAGCTCTATGTTTCAATGTACAGGGTAACAATGCAGAACTGACATATCTAGTAAGATAGTACTTTTCATTAATCGTTAGAAATTGGCCCTCGCTTTCAGGCTTAAACATTGAGCACCTTCAAAACTACAAAGAAACATGTGGACTTGAATGAAAATAAATTATTTCAAACCTAAATTATCAATATCATACAATGTATGATATCGTGATTGCACATTAGTTTTAACGTAGCCTTACAACGAATTCTTTAAAAATAATCAGTCACTGATAAATCTTCATAATAAAGACTCGCGTCTAACAAGTTCGAGGATGGAACCTATGATATCATAACCTAAACAGAAGACTATAAGCTTATTTCGAACCTTAGATTTAACTAACTTAGACTTAATTTCAGATGGCATCTCTCGGTCCGGAATCAGACCAAATCGGTTATCAAATCGAATCATTTTCTCAAAAAAATTCCGACAGGAAAATTACCATCATCGGCTAAAATAAACTTACAAGTACAATCTGGAAGCGAGTTCTTCTCTGCTGTTTCCGTCTTTTTCAGGTTGGTTTTGTCGAATTTGGTCACTTCGCTGATATCTGGCTTGGTCGACATGATGATGGCGTTTAACGTGCAGTTATATCACAAATGAAAAAATCCTGAAAAAAAAAACAACAAATAAAAACGGCTCGATCAAAATATATCGAACATATCGGATGAAGATAATTTATGAAAAAGTAAACCACGTAGACGAATAAGATGATATTTTACGTTCACGTGACACGGCGAAAAACCAATCTCTAAATTGAAAAAAATTTCTTTGTTCGGGTAAAGCATTATACACATTCCCTGCGAGATATTTATAATGAAACCAAGGCTGTCGGTTCCAGTCCTTGAAATGTTTAAGATAATAAAAAAAACAGACCAAGCTTATTTTAGTCCTATTTGTTCATAACTGATCAAACTTACAGACAGACCGAGGTCTTTTGAGATTTACACGCTTTATGGCGCTAGCAAATTTGGACTGTGAATATTTTTCTCCCAAACTAATACAACACTTCTCGCTTACACTTAAACCGACTCGTCACTTGTGATAAACAAAACCAAGATCAGGGTTTGCAATAACCAGTCAGTCACTCGGGGAAAAAAAAACACCCGCCCACATCCGGCTCAGAGTCTGACCACAGCTCAATGTGACCACAATCCAGACACCGGCTGGTACTGAGAAAACCTGATCCAGGAATGAACTTGACTCAAGCCAGGATCAGGTCATCGGATGCAACAGAACTGAAGGGGCCTCAGATGTCACCCTACACCCTGACTGAACCACAAACGTGGAGAACGCTCGCAGGTCACCAACGACTGAAGATAACAGCAACGTATTGGTGATCAGTTGCTCTGCGTGAATACATGAATTCGGTGTAATCTACGCTATAAACAACATTCCCACCTTTTAAACTCTGGATATTTGTTTTATCAATATGGCTTGTCTGCTCACTAGTCAGTATAAGTGTCACCCCAGGCTAAGGCGGGAAATCGCATACATTTCGTGAATGCAGTCAATGATGTCGTCTTGACAAAAGTTTTCGATAAAATTACGCTCAAACATGTTTCCGAAATTTCGAAAAAGTCCCCGAAAATGTATTGTTCATTTTGACTTTTGGATCAAAATAACAAAACCTATTGACATCTACCGAAAAATGGGTATTGTTTAATATCATGTCAATGTATTCCCCTATAGAGGAAATCAATGTCCATCACATCACTGTATTATCCTTCTGATCATCTTTTTAACAAGAAAATTTCAATAGAGCTTGCTAAGCAAATTACAAATACATGACAATATATAACGTATTTCCGATAGAAAAAATATCTTGTCATATTCTATCCTGCCATCAAGCGAATCGATAATAATCTACTTAGCTATTTAATGGGCTTTTATTGACGCAATGCCGAGGTGAAATTATTCATGGCAATTTGGTCAAAATTAATGCCTGATCCACAATAATCAACGACAACATAACCTAATTACACTGCACACCAGCTATACCACTAAAATGCCAGACTCTCTCTATCAAAAATAGAAATAAAAAAGGTAATTGAAACAACTGAAATGTTGTTGTATGAGGCTAACCCCTCGTCGAATCATTGATTGGATTTTTTAATCTCGATGATTTACGAATCATTCACCTGATGAAGCTACAATGCAAATAGCAGCGAAAGCTTTACTTCAAATAAACAAGTTTAGAGTTTACATTGTTCACGGCCGCGCTCTCATTTAACGACTTTCATTTACTTTTTTTGCTCTGTCAGATTCCTGGACTTAGGAATCCTGAAATCAACAATCTCCAGGCATTCTTATAAGCGGTAGTTTTTAAGCCCAGTAATAGTGAACTTGTATCTCTTGGATCTGCAGGTAATACTTAGAGCCCACTCGATGATATTCAACGCCTTTGATTGAATTATTGCCATAACAAAATTGTTGCTACGAATATGAAGTGAGACTATATAGGCTAAAGCATCCCTCTCGTTAGACTTACTCTACACCAGGGGCTAGTTGCTCAAAAGTTGATTAAAGATAACCAGTGGATGTATACCATAGCCAGTGGATGTATACCATAGCAACAATGAACTTTTAATTGTCACTATGTCAACTATCCACTGCTTAACTCTTACTGACATTTGAGCAACTGGACGAGTTTAACACAAACGTCACTACAAATCCAATGATTTCCTGAAAATCAAACTGTATACGTACGCTACCCTTTGCACCTCTACCCTTTGCACCTCGCTGTCTGCTAAAGCATCGAGCAGCTAGACAACCAGACAGCTTTGTTACGCGCTAAATCAGGATCTATCTTTGTTTATGAGATGTCAATCAGCGAACGGATTGAATCAGAAACGAAGCAGATGTGAGAGGCGTGACTAAACCCTCGCTTCTTTTGTCATATAGCACTCGAACAACATCCAAAAAAGTCTCAAAGGGGAAATATACAGTATGAAGAAATGCTAAAAAATCGCTGTCACTAAATATTATTTCTGCAACAGTGCTAAATCTTCCTTTTTCTCTCAATTTGTTGCTATCTCCAGTTTTCCTACTTCACAGTCAGCGGGTCATGCAACAAAAATCAGAGGGCTAATTAAACTCATATGAATACATTTGGGCCAAAAACTTGATAACATGTTTCTCATTTCTGCTGGACCAGGCCAGCCGCCTTTATCCTGTACATTATCTATTTTCACTTCAATCATGATCAAGCTAACCATAAAAGACCCTGGCTGAAATGAACTGATTACAAATTTTATCACTGTTTACAAAAGTGACCCAGCGCATCAGGAGATTTATCATTATGTTTTAGCCTTCGTAGAAAGTATATAAGTCTGGACAACTAATAAATTTAGGTCTTTACCACTGTGACAGTTGATAAACTGAATATAACAGAATGTGTGATAAATTCAGACATGCATTAAGGTCTATCGAGGCCTACTGGTGATAACATGAGAAATGATAATAACCACATCCAAGCCTTGTATCTATTCTAAACAATTTTTCTCATGAAGTAGTAGTCACTTCCGTGATGAGGAGGCATATCTGAAGGATGTTTTGGAAGTTGCACCGCTTCCTACTCGTCATAATAGAATTCTTGCACCATTACTCATACAACCCAGACTGCCTGTATGACTAATAGATGATAGCCTACTCTGGAATGATATTGACGACCAATAACGAACAAAAATTCTTAATGATTTTCTGGACCGTGTAAACAAAATTCATTTCAATCTTAGTTTCAATGAACTAATTTAACGTTTAACTATTCAGCTTATTGCGAGTCTGACAACTTTAGAACCAGGTCCAGGAGCTGCCAATTTACATAGACACACTCTCAATTATTGCAAATCATCTTAATTTGACATGAAAAGTCAAGTACCAACAACCAAGGCATAGAATCATCAACACAGCCAAAATCCTCTATATTTGTCATTAGTCCCAGCAGAATAAATATAGGCCTAATGCAAATCCTTATCAATCGCTTATTCAATTTTGCTAGCTACAGAATGATGCACACAGGGTCAAATACTAATTGCTGCCATTGACAACTTGAACAGTAATGAGTAGGCCTGTGCCAGTGAGAACAATCATATATGTCATCAATGGCTTGGATCTTTGACCTACAACTGGGGTGTAAGGGCCCTGTTTGAACACAAACTGCATGGTAATAAAATCACTAATTTTCAATATAGGGCCCCGATACAACTGATTAAATGTTTTTTTAACACTTCCATCCTAACCAAGGCTCCGGATATAAAAAGTCTAGATCTAGACCCAAATGCAAAAGTTGCAAAATAAGCATTAGCCTACTGTAGGCCTGCGTACTCTTGTTGACTTTATTATATTCCCAAGCACCTCTTTTCTTGTTGAATTTTGTCGGCAATTTTTTGGCAAACTTGTCACATTCAAAAAAAAGATGAGCATCGTTGTAATTTTGAAAGGTATGCCCTTTTTTAAATCGGCCTACTACCTATACTCTCAACTTTTAAAACCTAGTCCCTCGGTCCAGTCAAACAAAAGTTAGTAAATAGTTCACTTCTTTGCTCTACATTGTCAATGATTGTGGAAACTTGAACTTTTTAATTTTAGGACAGCAGAATCAAAATTAGAAAACATTCTCACGGTGCACCACAGACCCTTACCGATGACAACCGACAACTACTGTACTATATAAGCGAGTATCTACTGACAGACAAATTAACAACAAACTTTTAGAAAATCGGTTGAAAATAATGAAAAGCTTCGATAAAAGCGAATATTCTTACCTTCTTTCAAGCCTAGAAGCCTCTAGCGTCTGAGTATGAACCCGGAAACAAAGTTAACGGGGGCGTGGTTGAACGCGTAGACCAATCAAATTTAACGTGATATCTAACGTCAAAACGTGTAACCGAAATAAATAAAAGATAACTATAAAATATTTATGTACAATCATCAGACTTCATAAATATTATTTCAAAAGATACGAATTACAATTAATCTAGATGATTTGTATTTTTAATAGATAGATAATTTGTGTAAATTGAAAGTAAATCTATGCGACGTTTCGTTGATGTGGTTTAGTAAATAGAATTTTGTGGCAAGCCAAACGCGATATAGACTGGTTCCGAATCGTTTCATCCTTGCTTGCCACAGTTTGTTGAGCCAATATTTAATCCTTGCTTGCCACATCTTAACCCGTCAAGGGATTCGAACCCACTACGCTAAAGCTGTTCCCCGAACCCCTTGACCTCACGAGTCGTTGGAGTCGTTACTAGCCGACCAGAATCCGGTCGTACCAATCACAGCGCTCGTAACAAACCGTCAGTAGACTTCTGTTGGTTTTCCCGTTAAATTGACCAAGCAGCGAACGTTTTACTGAACAAGGAAGTATTTCGTAAATCGATATATGACGTCACGCGCAACAGCGCCGGTAATGAAATCGCGCGTCGTGAGGCCAGGGGGCTGGTGGTAGCGAGTTCGGGAGTGATACCGGACCCCTGGCAAGCGAGGATGTGCTTGCCACAGAGTTACGTTGAACTGTCGATGCCATTGAACCCAAAACCAGATAAATTACAAAGAAATTCATGGAAATGTTTTGGTGCAAAATTGTTTATTCTTTTTTCCTCGAATACAAATGCATGATATACTTTTTTGAATTACACTTTGAAAAAAGAAAACTAGTGTCCAGCGACAACATGCCCACTCGGTGAAAGCTGGACAATCTGACAATTTTATTATGCAATGTCCCAAGTGACTAATCGTTGACCTTGCAACAATTGACAGTGTTTACAAAATATGCATCTAGGTACAAATATATAGTGGAAGTACCCTATACTAATACCACTTTTCAATGCACCACCTGGTGACAACCCCTATGACCAACTCACCACAATGATAAGCTACAATTTTTAAATTGATTGTGGTTATGCATAGGATAGCCTACCAATATAAATAGAGAAAGTGAACATTACTCCCACTGGTGCAACTTATAATTCCAACTTGAGATGTACTATCCTTTGACAATGCCAACAATTCTCAAATATCAAGACTGTAAATTTAAACCTGTTGATATTTTATCCCAAAAACTTTTTTCCATCTACAATTGACTGGACCGATGAGACTAAGACAGCCACTGATTTCATACAAATTGAATGATCAAAATACCAATCAGACATGTTAAAGATGCTTTTTCAAAGTGTATCAATCACAAATTTCGATGAAATATGTCACCGAATGTGGATTCATCAACGGATGGATGAATGGACGAAAAGTGAATGCAATAGCCCTGTAGCTACGCCCCAAGTGGGATAACAATATAGGAAACACGGTTAGTTAGTAACCAATGTGATGATAAGTCGATCCCAAATTACATCAGCATCGTCATTGGTCACTTACTTGCCCTTGCTAAATCAAATATACTACCGTGGTAGTGTGTTTATCTCTAGGCTGTATGGAATATTAATTATCTAATATGATTTTACCTAGCTCATTATACGTACAACAAACAATAGACAGTTACAATTTTTGTGGGCCAAATCAGCCAGTGGAAAAGTCATTGTAAGCATTGCCTTACAAAAAAGGATTAATAATGATGGAACTTGAAATAAACAGTCAACATATAAATTATAGCTCTTCAGTTCACTCTCTCTCTCTCTCAAAAAAGCAAAAAACCTCAGCATCATCTGATACTTTTGTTTACTTTGCTAGTTTTACTCTTCGCAGGTTTCTTGCCACCGCCAAAAAGTGACGTGACCATTTCTGACATGTCTGGCAACTGCTGCTTTGTATTGAGAATATTCATTTGGTTTGCCATCTCCTGAAAAGAAAAAATAAAAAGAATTAGACTATGTGCCCTTCATGTATCTGATGAATACCATGGTAACAATGCAGTTTTAAACACCACAATGTCGGTTATCTACTGGTTTAAAATGTTTAACCAACTTCTGAACCACTGGCCCCAGTTAAAGTACTCACTCGCTGCGTTTCCGGATCATTGGTATTGACTAGTTTTGGTACAACCATAATCAACAGTAGAGGTAAAACCATCATTAACACCTGAAAAGAAGAGCAGAAGAGCTGAACGTTTGTAAGCACCACTCGGCACACCTCCACCAAGAAATTCCTGCCACAGCAGGGATGCGTGAAAGAACCCCCAATTCATTCATTAAGATGCATGATTGATCCAGCCAAGCTAAAACACAAACCAGGCTTCAAAAACTGTCTTTTTGCCTATGAAATTGAAGGGGTTTTGGGCATTTTGCTCAAATAAGGAGTGAGTTTCAAGCGCCCCTAAAAGTGTTTTCTGTTTTGAAGGGTTTTTGTTTAAGGAATCAAGGAGTCGTACAGACCATCATATTAGTACCCAAAAATGGAAATACAGTAGCTGGTGAAAACAGCTTACCATTGGGTTGAAAAGTAAATCTGTGATCCTCCATTGTTCTCGAATTTGAAAATAATTCGCTTTCCCTCTCGGTTTAAATCGTAACGGATAAGCCATTGTTTGTACGGATGATGTTTGAATGTTGTTCACTTTACGAGAACGAATCTTTCCCTTCGAAGTTATGTCGACTCGGCTGGCTTCGAATAAGTACGTCGGATTGGCCACTTCAACAAGATATGAACCAGACGGCAAATTGTTCACTACGAAATGACCATCACTCCTGAAATTGAGGGAAATAATATAATATGAAGAAAATATAGCAGCAAAGCAGCGATAAAAGGTTTTCTGCAGCCATGCACATTTTAATGTATCCCGTATACTGGTAAATATTACTATTCTAGAAATAAAGAGATCAAGAAAACATGTTGGTTCATTTAATGTTGTAAAATTTTCAATTCTTAATTTCAGACACCGACTTTTGGGGAGATGATTTATAACAATCCAGCAGGTGCAATCTCGATGGATTATTCTATAGGCCTAGTGAATATCATTATTGCAGAGTTTTTGTCTGGAATTGTATCGGATTGATAATAATATAGGTTCACGAGTATAATTGAAAAGGCAGATGAACACCGTTGTTAATTCCTGATTAAAAGTTACTTTAAGCAGCCGACTACTAGCATTAAAAACGGTCCTCAAGGTCTTTCCTATGGAAAAGTAAGAAATCGAACGAGAAGAACATCAGCATTCAATGCGACATCGATCAACCACACAACTAGTCAGTAACCTGTCTGTGGTTTAGTTTCACGATCGGATATTTTCACAAACCACAGTCAGGAATGGGAAGGTCATTTTTGTATGAAATCTTCGTCAGCCAATTTGACTGACGAGTAATTTGCCTGGCATTTCATTGTCTCTTAAGATATCCGTCTAATTTTTGTTGTAATCGACGCACAACAGATTCGTAGTTTGTCTGATACCTATAACACCTCACCTGACGATCTTAATCCATGTGCAAATCGGCCGTAAAGTGAGAGTAAATTTCCGTAGAGTCAACAGCTGCCATTTTGAAAATTACTGGAGGTGCTGGCACCTGTGGACTGAGGCCAGGACAACAGCACAAACTAACAAAGCGAAACGACGAAATTGAAAAATATTAAGAAATCAACACTTATTCACATTTTTCTTTTACCAGAATTTATTATTTAAATATTAATTAAGGAAAACACGAAGATTTGAAATATAGGTTGGAAAACCATCAAAAATAAAAATTGTCGTTTCGTCTTGGAAGTTTTATATAAATCCTTGTAGGTCCCCTTGTCTTATCATGCCACATGTGCAATACAGAGAAATGGCGGCCAATGGCGAAATTTGTGGAGAAATTAATTAATTTCTCAAAATAATGTTGATTAATCACTCGAAACATGCATAAAATTGGATTATTTCGAAAGGTACCTGTGTAAGTTTGTGAAATAAGCCATTAATTGTGGACTGAAGTGGATAGAAAGTATATTTTTGAAGTGTTACTTTTTTCAACCGTGTTTTGGCCCTTGTCATCCCTAACGTTGGTATAAGCCCATCCGATTATAAAAGCTTACCACCAACGATTAGGTAACTAACTACCACACAACCATACGATTTGACGACACGTCAAGAACGCACCTTAAAAACCCGATGTATTCGCCACCATTTACGAGGATCCGGGTGAACGAGATCCAATTCTGATCGCTGGCATGATTTAAGCTGACTTTACCCTCAATTTTAAACTTCTGAGCACCGGTTACTTCTTCGCCAAATGATGGTATATACGGGGCAGAAACGAAGCAGAAAAAAACGAAAAATATGGCCTTCGACTCCATTTTGTTTGATCCACGCGACCTTGGAATTTCGCGAACCGAACTAGTGACGATTCATCAAAGTTATAACCTAAATGAGTAGCTTTAAAGTTAAGATAGCAAGCAAACAACACTGTTCGAGTAACTTGCTATCGCACGGGAGTGATGATCTTTTTGAATATAGACATCAATTTCTCAGAAAACATGATTTGATATTTATAAAGTAATTTGATCCAATGGCGAGCGCAATATCCCGCATGGTCTAGTGGTTAGGATACCTGGCTCTCACCCAGGAGGCCCGGGTTCGATTCCCGGTGCGGGAAGATCTTTTGCTAGATTTTCACGTTCGACAAAAATTGACACAGCTTTTCTGAGGGTTGGTCAGTGTCCCCCGGTCTCCCTTTGCTGCGAAAAACACTCCCGGGAGAGATGATGCACTTTTAAGTTCAAGTGGGTGTGGACCACAATCCTCCCGAGTGTCCAAACTTGATTTCCCATTTTTGTCAAGAGAATGGGAATCTCTTCATAATTTGAAACTTTATCAACGACCCCGTCGCCCATGTCGTTTTCGGACTAGTCTACCATATTGTTCGTATTTCAGTTAATCTGCAAATTTGTGAATAATTTTTGTGTCAAGTGATGCAAAATGTTGAGTCAAAATGCATGCTTAGCTTAGTGATTTGAAATCATCATCTCAATTACCCGCTTATAAAAATTCATGAATTTTTGCCCACAAATAGAAATTTTTGTCAGAAATAATTAAGTAGTGTAAGACAATGAGCGTCGTTCCTTGAAAACGAGTTTACAGCGTAAACCGAACATTAAAAGCTTTGGATGAATTTCAACTTTGCTTCGACTATATTTGGTCATTTAAGCGATATGCGCGAATTTCTAGACCCGATCTTCATACAATCAGTAGGGTCTATGTAAATCACCTGCATCATTGTCTGATGATACTATGACGATAATGCGTAGTGTACCCTTTGACAAAGGACTCAAACGAATTCGTTTTATCGTTTTAGAGCTCATGCATTAACGAAGGAAGCGTTCCAAGGCACGTGTAAAAAATACAAAAGGCACATCTGCTCTAAATTCGGGTTTTCAAATTCCTTCGCATTCACTTCAAATTGGCACGCGCCACCTACACCCTTCCAGATTCCTGTACACAATGTATTTGATGATTATCCCCGGAGCACTTCTCTGGTTTTGTCTGCATGTTGAGTCCTTCAGCTGGTTGTCCATAAGCAGCGTAATTATGAAGCCAGGTGCTTCAGCTGTGCAAGGCCATTGATATGACAACTCGGCTCCACACTGTAAAAGATTTGGTTTATCTCAAATAGACGCAACTCTAGCCAGTTAAACCATCTGTCAAACTTGGGTTCAACATGTCTGAATCTTCCAAAATTTCCCTTTATTGCCTGTGTAGGCTAAAATCCGTCACATATGGATCAACAAAATATAATCGAATTTTGGTTTTGTCTATAACATGAAAAGACAAAATTTATAATACATATGACAAAAGAAAGGCCTCCATTTAGTGAATTCAATTTTAACACTGTCCTGTTCAAATTGAATTATGGACGTAACCATGTCTATACCACCCTGATTTTGTTGTCGTGACCCCACAAGGAGGCTTTCACTTTTATTCAACTTGATTATTATAGGAGACTTTTTGGCAATCCTTCTTAAATTGGTACAGAATTGGAATGATATCAGATATTCAGTTGTTGTCCACATTTTTTTCGTCATGTTAAGAGCAAAACGAGGATACCGGAGGTACCCAAAATAAAATATCCCAGAAAAACGGGTCTCATCCATTGATAAATAGACTAGCAAAATAGCATTTTCTGTCATCAGTCCATACAGGGGGATAAACCCTATTCTTCAGCCTGCCCTGACAAAGGAAATGAACAAATAATTCAGAAAACCTTCATGCCACCTCTGCTGAAAAACAAAACGAAACAGGCATCTTTTTTTGTTCAAAAAGTTATAAGAATTTTATTCTTTTTTTATTTATTTTCCATAAAAAACATATAAAGATGAGAGGGCAAATGTTGCATGACTCGACATGAAATGATGAAATGAGTTCTAATTGATGAGGAATCATTAAATACACGTACATCACAAACAAGAAGAATAAACAAACAAACCTATTATTAGGATGCACCACATTCACACTTGCCATGTTCACAATCAGCTGCTGCCTTTTTAATCGCTTCCATATTTCATTTTTCTGAACAGGGACATTTTATACATCATAAACATGACTTATCAACCGTGTATGTCCAGAAAATTTCTGATATAAAGGGTAAAGTTGACTATCATAAATAGACCATTTTCCACGAATGCTGGCTTGATATTCACAAATGAAAAAAAAAGGTTATAAGGTTTATAAGATTCGTTGTACTCATACCAGCTGTCTACCCCGTAAATTATTTAATTCATTGGCCCCATGTGTGCATCAGTAGGAGATATTAATAAGTTCGAACGTGAAACATTATAATATAATAATACATTGCATGTTTAACTCCAATTCGCCCAAGGTTTACATAAATTGATAAATCAGCAGAAACTCTCACGTTGCAAACCAACGCTATCTCAATCATGGAAAATATGTGTTATGAATGCCCCGCAAAGAACATACTGAGAAATCATTCATATATCGGAATTATCTCATAAATCATACATACATACAGTCAACCTAGCTCAAGTCACCATTTGATAAGTAGTATCATAACTTAAATATTCCATTTCTTTTCATCCAAATTCATATTTCCAATCGATTCAAATACCCTAAATCTAATAAGTCAACAGCGTAATGCCCCAAACTTCGACTTAGGCAAGGTCAACTGTATTTCGTTGGTCCCGCAAGATCTGGATTGAAGAGGCTTTTTTTACGAACGTAATTCAACACTAAAGAATCTAAAACCGATGTTACGTATGAGCCTACAAAAAAGTTATCTACAATTTTCTTCGTAAGGCTTTAACGTACGTCATGGAGCTTCTTCCTCCGTCTCCCCGACTGATACCGAGAGTAGATGGAATGATCTCATTATAATGATAAAATCTCTTACAATCAACAGCCGTAAAATCTAACGCCGCGTTCAAATCCGCAAAGAACGGATGATCCCTCCCGCACCCCTACGATGGTTCGACATAATGGTAACCTGCCCGTCGAATTCATATACTTACCGTATATCAAGTCCTGGACGAAAATATTCACACACACACACACACGCATGCACGCACGCGCTAACAGATACAATACAATTTGACTGAGCTAATGACATTTCTGAACAGTTTTTTTTTTGGTGGGATGAAAATGACGGACGATGACACGAAATTAAGAGACGAGAAAAAAAAATCTTAATAATTTATGGCAATAATGATACAGCGTTGAAATACTATTTACATTATCTCTTTTTTTAAAAGCTATAGAATAAAATTTTTTTCGTATAACAAACCCACTATCGAAGTAGGGTTAACATTGCACATTTGTTTTTGTTCTTTTTTTTCTATCATATACATATATGTTATAAATTATGTTCTACTATTTACAACGGGCTTCGAGACGAGCCCGACGCCTACTATACATGAATTTAACGTATCATCCTTTTGCAACAAGACTAAAACGACTTATTATCGATATCAATCCATGCCATATATAAGTATTCAAGCGAAAATTCAGTCTGAATTTTCGGTTGTTATTCAATGACACAGTTTTGACTACGTACGTTTGAGTTGATAACTGACAATTAAAACTATCCAAATATCGGACACTTTGTAATTATTAAGCGTTAAGACATTTCCTATGAATAATATATCTAATAATATACAGAATATATTTATACATAATATACACCTCTTGTCGAATGAGTCTAAATGACTGCGCTAAAATTATCTATTCATCATGTATACTTCTTACATTATGAACAACCAACTCTTCTAAGGGATTGATCATATTCCTCTTTCCTTTGTCGTGGAGAAAAATGGGAATTATTTCAACATATACACTATAATAGACCCTAAACACACAGTCCACAATCACTCGAAATATCATCAAATCAACAATTCGTTAAAACACTTTTTCTTTTGATCTAAAATCGTTACGTTATGATGTGTCCTCTAGCGACCAAAAGCGGCGGAGCATTCACCAACATTCAACAGTTTCATTAATAGTAAAGTATAAATGCAACAGAAACATCACATACGTTTGTATTTCCTTTTTTCGTTAAAGTGTAAAAGTATCGGATAGATATCACCGAGCAAGAGCAACGCGCATCTCTTTCGACTGCTGCACTAGATTATTGCTTATAATAAAGTCAGCGAGACCAGAATTATTCGATATCATAATAACTAACGAGCCGTCGTAAAAAACAAACAACTTTCTTACAATCGTAAAAATCTTACGTCGTTTTCATCTCTGCGTTAAAATGGTGTGCGTCAATTTTTACATATCATATCACTCCACAGTTTGATAGTGGTTGAAACAATTATCCTGAGCGTTTTCGAAGTCGACGGACAAGAATCACCGACCAGATGAACCGATAAGAACATTGTTTTTGTGCATGCGTTCTTCGAATGTTGCAGATCGATATCTTTATCGAAATCCCCTTTCAACTTTCTCAAAACGCTGACTTTTTTTTAGAAATATACATCATCGCTCTGTCTGTCGTCTGTGAAAAGATTCACTATAACGTGTTGCTTATATAACGGGCAGAACGGTTTCGTTGTGGTAAGGCAGTGATTCGACGATAGCACCATAAGTACCGGTATGCGGAACTTGATCCAGTTTCGATGATAAGGAATGCACGTCACGATCCTCGATACCTCTGCAAATAGAAGAACAAGAAAAAGCTGTTCAGATCATTGTACGTCAACTAGAGCGACGCCAATAGGTATCTGCACCATCAGCTATCCCATCCAGATGGTCCATGTAACAATAGGACACACTCATCAAAATTTAGTTCATCTACAATCAACTATCATCTAGATTTTTAGTCTCACAAACCACGTCTCATTCACTATTTTGGAAAAAAAAAATCTGGCAATTGGCTCTCAGTTAAATGTTCAGCAAAATACTGGCTCTCAGTTAAATGTTCAGCGAAATTCCACCGCTAAATCTTCAATACCAAGGATTAATGCTAATTTAAAATCATTCGTATTTCCAATTAGAATTCAAATTTGGGTAATTTATGAAGTACAACAGCTGAGTCAAGCATATATCAAACCCACACATTAATAACACAAGCCTAATTCAGGTAAGCAGCTGTGTTTAACTGACATTGACCAATTATCATAAGAGGAATTGAGCTAACAATACAATATACATAATTTTCCCTAATAAATTTTCTTGCTGACTGAAGGAGTGTTTGAGACATATGTTACATTATATTTTAGAATAGCAACATTTCAAAATTTCTGCTTGCATTTGCGGTAATCCTACGCAGTTATTATCCAAATAGCCGTACCCCTGGCGAGGTGTTTCTTTTTCAAACAACCACCGAGTCCAACTTACGTCTCTAAATCGCAGTCGTTGTCGTCGTCAGATTCCAGAATGGTCGGAAGCTCGATTTCGTAATCAAACGTCGGTCGCAGTTGACTCATCGTACGCCTCGATATCAGCCACTTGCGTTTCTCTTTCGGCATTTTGTTCTTCTGACTGTAGTACAACACGAGATAGTCAATGATCATACCGCGACACTGCAAGAACTCCATATCGCTAACCTGAAAGGAAGACGGAAACTTTTGCTTAAAATCACAGTATCACAGCTTACCATGACCGAGCTGGCCATATGATGAAGAAGTCAATTGCCTCATAACTACCGGTATCACATGCCCTGACGAACATTTAACTTTTTCCTATCTACATTCATGTGTTAGATGAAAACCTATCCTAACTACGAATGCCCCATCTATTTTTGGACTATGAAAACTTTCACAGCCAAATTTGATGGTACAGCAGAGGTTACTTTCTAAAAGCGGAGCAGAATCAGGGGACGGAACGCAGAATAGCGTCACGATAGGTAAAACACAATATCCGTGTTGACGCGATGAGGAGAGAATCCCACAATGATAATAAAAAGTCCGAAAATGAAACTTCGAGATAGTAGTTTATTCAACGTTTCGACTATATCCTAATAGTCATCTTCAGGAATAATGAGATACTACAGAAATTATGAGATATATATACAATCCAGGGACAAAGAGACTAATTCAAGTAATCAGAGATGATACAAACTAAAGGAAAATTAACGTAGAAACAGTTACACGCTAAAATAGATTAAAGGGAAGCAAACTAAGGGGTGATTATAAACAACAATAGTGAGTATAAATATAAATGAAACTTAAAGTCAGTAGTAAAAAGAAAGACAAACTAGGGGGCACTTAAATTAAAACAAAGGTGAATACAAGTTAAGTCAGAGACGAAATTGATGAGAGAACAAATAACAAATAATCAAAGGGGAAATCAAGTGTTGAGTTTAACCAGTTTACAGAGGAATTTTGATATAAGTTTATTATGGGGTGAAAAACCATTGTTAAGGTTTACAACGTTGTTCGAATTTTCAATAATTAATGCAGATTCCAAAATATGTCTTCTAGTTTTATCGCTGCAAGGGTAAACTAATTCAGCATTAGCAAAATCAAAATTGTGTGAAGTCTGAAAAACATGACTAGCAACTCCGCTTTCAGGTTTAAAGTTTTTTACATCTAATTTATGCTCTTTTATGCGTTGATTAAGATTCCGACCTGTTTCTCCTATATATACTTTGTCGCAAACTTTACAAGGTATTTTATAAATTCCACAGTTTAGGGATTCGGTTTTCGGTTTGTTGTTAATCAATATGTTACTAAGTTTATTATTGTATTTAAAGATGAGTTGTTTATTTAGTGACCGAAGAGAAACTTTAGAATTCTCGAGGAAAGGTACATACGGTACAATGATAGGCTGTTTATCGGTAGCCAACGTAGGAGTTCTAAGGTTGTTATTTCTAAAATGCGTAGTACGAGCTTTAAGTAGAGCTTTTTTCAATAGGAAATCGGGGTAGGCAAGTTTTTTGAGAGATTGGTTAATATGGTGAATTTCATCGGGTAGAAATGAGGGGTCGCAAATTCTCAAAGCGCGAAGAAATAATCCTTGAGCTAAACCGAGTTTAATATCCGGAGAAGTAAAAGAGAAGTAATGGAGGTAGGATTCAGCGTTGGTAGGTTTCCTATAAACCTATTTATAGGAAACCTACCAACGCTGAATCCTACCTCCATTACTTCTCTTTTACTTCTCCGGATATTAAACTCGGTTTAGCTCAAGGATTATTTCTTCGCGCTTTGAGAATTTGCGACCCCTCATTTCTACCCGATGAAATTCACCATATTAACCAATCTCTCAAAAAACTTGCCTACCCCGATTTCCTATTGAAAAAAGCTCTACTTAAAGCTCGTACTACGCATTTTAGAAATAACAACCTTAGAACTCCTACGTTGGCTACCGATAAACAGCCTATCATTGTACCGTATGTACCTTTCCTCGAGAATTCTAAAGTTTCTCTTCGGTCACTAAATAAACAACTCATCTTTAAATACAATAATAAACTTAGTAACATATTGATTAACAACAAACCGAAAACCGAATCCCTAAACTGTGGAATTTATAAAATACCTTGTAAAGTTTGCGACAAAGTATATATAGGAGAAACAGGTCGGAATCTTAATCAACGCATAAAAGAGCATAAATTAGATGTAAAAAACTTTAAACCTGAAAGCGGAGTTGCTAGTCATGTTTTTCAGACTTCACACAATTTTGATTTTGCTAATGCTGAATTAGTTTACCCTTGCAGCGATAAAACTAGAAGACATATTTTGGAATCTGCATTAATTATTGAAAATTCGAACAACGTTGTAAACCTTAACAATGGTTTTTCACCCCATAATAAACTTATATCAAAATTCCTCTGTAAACTGGTTAAACTCAACACTTGATTTCCCCTTTGATTATTTGTTATTTGTTCTCTCATCAATTTCGTCTCTGACTTAACTTGTATTCACCTTTGTTTTAATTTAAGTGCCCCTTAGTTTGTCTTTCTTTTTACTACTGACTTTAAGTTTCATTTATATTTATACTCACTATTGTTGTTTATAATCACCCCTTAGTTTGCTTCCCTTTAATCTATTTTAGCGTGTAACTGTTTCTACGTTAATTTTCCTTTAGTTTGTATCATCTCTGATTACTTGAATTAGTCTCTTTGTCCCTGGATTGTATATATATCTCATAATTTCTGTAGTATCTCATTATTCCTGAAGATGACTATTAGGATATAGTCGAAACGTTGAATAAACTACTATCTCGAAGTTTCATTTTCGGACTTTTTATTATCATTGTGGGATTCTCTCCTCATCGCAGAATAGCGTGTCTCGAATATTTGGGGAATAGACGAACATGGAACGACTTAGATGTTTTTTTTATCACGGTTAATGTGGTATTGTTATACTGATATACAGTCGACTGCGCTAAAATTTCGGAGCCGATTTACACAGATTTTTGGTCCATAAACTACATGTATATGAGCTTATTGTAGTAACCAAACTGGTTCATCCGTACTGACACCGTCATTGGCTGGTTGTCAGCGTCATGCTTTAGATGTTTTTTGGGTTTATCTCGTCTCAATCCAGATGGGCCTATAACACAATGATATTTCAACAGTGAATCGATAACGCTTTGTAAACTGCAGGACGTGATGTCCGTACGGTGTACTGAGCCCTAACGCACTGTTCCGCAAATACTCGAGACACGCTATTCCGCGCTCCGCCCCTGGTTCTGCTCCGCACTCTGCTCCGCTTTTAGAAAGTTACCTACAGCAGACTCAGCATATGTAATTCACAATATCGTTTTGTCCAGAGAGGTCTGGAAGTACTAACATTGGTTAATTCGAAATCGAAAAATTGCCAAAGAAATTGTTTAGATATCATCTAGAGAGGCTACAGGGACTAAAAACAAACAATACAGCATTTGAAAATTGCATCAACGTTTACATCTGATGATCTGTGTTCAATTTTTTCCTTTATAATTTGGAATTGAGGCAATCATATTTCGCATTCCTGTTCAACTTTCACCCAATAAACGATGGGCCTTCATTGATTGTTAAACAAATGAAAATTTGAGAAATCTTACCTTACAATAAACTTGCAGGTCAATGATAGCAGATAACGCGGGTACACTAGCACTCACTTCTTGCAGTGCACAACTGAAGATCGCCAAAGCAAGAGATTGGGCCTAAATAGAATATACAGATATATGTTAAATATTGAAGATACAGAACACAATGAACCTTAGAACCTTGTTTCAAAGAATTTTATGTGTCCTATAAAGTATGTTCGTTTTAAGTGACAGTTATACACCTTCAGTATCCAAAACGTATGTGAAATAGACACTAATTTCCAGACCAGAAACATGATTCAATATTATCGGAAGTTATGAACAGTTTCAACTCATTTAAACTCCCAAATTACTCATCTAATTGAAAATAATTCATTGTTCATATAAGCCAGTCCTCACTACAAAACCGTTTGTGGATGGAATCATTTTCATGATATTAAAAAATTATCAAAAAGATTTCTATTCTACACAGAAGTAACAGATTCACGTTCGTTCAAGCAGGTGGCATTTTATGGTTTCTTCATTCATGAATTTCAAAGTAAACAAGTGGTTTTCCTCGAACAATCTGTCGCATGACGATGCCGATGAATTCCTGTCAACATATTGCAGGAAATAGTGACAAACACCGACGTCATATTCTTATCATAACAAGATTGTTGACGATTTTATGACTGGGCGTTCGAAATATTCCGCATTTAATTCGGTTTACTATAAAGGTTCAGGGCCGGGTAATCTAAAATTGCGCATTAAGGGACATGGTAATTAACGAGTCACTCCTGATAAGGTACTTGGATAGAAAATGTTAAAACAAAACGTAGTTGGAATCAGGTTAAACCAGAAAATAAAGATGCGTTCAAAAACACGGAATCGAGGGAACCTACAGATCAGTCATTACAGAATACAAGGAGAAAATTTCAAATTTCAAGGAGTGTATGTATCAGTGTTTCATACACTCCTCCTAAATCGGTAATGTTTATATCGCAGTAAACTGTTAATTCAGTGACCTAGTAAGCAAATATAATCATTAACTTCAAAGAAACTCAGTTTCTAATTCAGTCACCGCCTAAACAATTTAATTCAGTGGAATCTGCGTGTATTTGGCCTATGAATACTGACTAGACCTAAACATTTTCAAATTGCCAATTTCTCAAAATTCAAGGAGTTTTCAAGGACTTTTGGTCATTTCGCTCAAATTCAAGGACCTTGAAAAACAAGGTGTAGAAGAAGTTTTCGAGGAATCAATAGGACTCAGGGAATCTTTGCAAAGCTCCAAGGAGCTGTCAATTTCGTATCATAATTACCTGAAATCCGTAGAAACCGTAGTGGCACATACAGACTTCTAACTTCGACACGGCCGATTCGATCAACGCCGTCGACGCCAATTCTGGAAACTTCTCGACGAATATTGCATAGAAATTGTTGACGAACGTCAGCGTCGTCACCGGATTCAGATCCCAGTCGAGTTTATCGAGTATTATGCCCTCCATTCGTAGCAGGTCAGCTGCGGCGCCGCCGCACTGGCTCAGCTTGACTAGTTCGGTCGCGTACGGTATCTCGCTGTCTTCTTCGACGGTTTTAACAGCGATGAAGTAGCAAGCCGTCGCGATACAAGACAAGTACTTGGGACGCACCTGCAACAACACAAAATCAGATAGAAAGTCTTTTTTTATAAAACGCTGTTGAACGCATTACAATAAGCATCCAAGACCAGCCCCAATATTATTTCAAGCATGTTTAACTCTTGCTTTTTTGGTAATATTGGAAAGAAAATTAATATTCAACGAGTCGACCAGTCGCAAGTTGAGGATTAGGAAAACTGGAATTCTTAGAAAAATCTAAATAGGACTTGAGGTTTTGGCTCCAGTCGTGTTTTTTTCTTCAGTCCAGTATGGGTCCTTCTCTCAGAAAGATGTAAAATTAAAGGACTGAAGAAGGGTGGTATTAACCATCCAAAATATTTCTTGCAATTTTTGGAATCTAAGCACGAAAACTGGAGGATTTTTCGGAAAAAAAACCATTCAACAGTCAAAGAATCAATGGACAATTTCAATTCAGAGGGAACCTGGTGATTATAATTCACATTGTTCATTCACGTAACAATTCTCTGAAGCAAACGACCTAATAAAGCAGTGAAACAATAATATTGTCCCATTGGCAACCGTTCAAATGCGCAATTTTTTTTTTAACAGTACCTGGGAAAACTTGCCAGGATTAATGAATTTTCAAATAAAACATATCGCGGGCCTGCACTTCACAGAATTCAATCGTTTTAATAAATCTCTTCTGTCGGGTTTATTTGCTGTCGTCGGACTGAAATCCACTTTTTAATGCCTGTTTAATTTCTAGTGACACAGATTAGTAGAATGCGCGTAAATAAATACATACCTTGACTTTACATAAGAACCGGTCTAACAAGCTGACAGAGAGCGCAAACGTTTCGGGACTAAATCCGTAGAACAAGTGTAAACAACGTAGGTTCGTAACGGCTTTGTCTCTGTCCTCACACCCGACCTTATCTTCATTCTAAAAGTAACAGTGACGACGTGAAGTTAAATAACAACAACGTTAAAGTATGTAGACAATCAATGCACACCTTATGCGCCTAAACCACTGAACTACCCTTACCATACGGCGCTAACCCATAATCTTATCCTGCTGATCCTAATCTAGTCATTTCTAGCCTTAAATCTTAGCCTCTCCAAGACCTACAATAAGCTTAGACCAAATAGTAGGGTCTAAGGTACGAACTACCCTAGATCTTTCCATACCCTTAAAAAACCTAAATGGTTTCTATTTCAATGGAATTGATAAGTAATACAGCTTAGCCTTAATTCGATTTTAACACAAATTAAATTTAAAGCTTGACAGCCAGTGCACGTACTTGCTCCATCATGACAACGCTGTTGGCACTGCCAGTATCACAAGACCTAAAACTACTACCATAAACAGGTCCCGGGATAAGTCCCTGGAACAATTCAGTTCGTGACCTGATTAATCGAGTATCTACTACGCACTTTACTACTTTTTGTTTATAAACAAATCGATCCAGGTCATTTCCAAATAAGGACACCAGGCACGCTGGCACTAACTATAAAACCAGGAACGAACGTGATTGTAAGAGCGTAACAACACAATCGCGCCGGACATACGCAACTCCATTCAGTGGATTGAACAATTAGAACAATTAGAAATCAGCTGATGTGTACAGAATTCATAAAGGGTTCCGGAAATGGCAAAATGTATGCGTAGTCAGCGTGGTTCAGGAAATTCTGAAGTCACCCACTCACTTCTACACTGACCGCACATGATTAACATCACGCATAATGGAAACCGATCTATTTAGTAATCATTAAATCTTTTAAAACAATTCATCAAATGTTTTTCATAAAAGTCGACAGAAACGAATATTCGGACTCTTACGCAATCATCTCTTCAGCTTCGTGTGAATAATCTAAACCCTATTTTTATCTAACACTGAAAGCAATATTGAAGGGGTTCTGTTTTTAACTAGGTCAATCTGCCAGCAAGGGAAAGTTATTCTAATCTAATGTATTTACAATAAGATAAGAATATTTCATCACATACATAGGCCTACATTTTTCTGAAAGCCTAATGATCTTAAACCAAGTCATTTGAATCTATTGAATATATTTCATCGCCATCAGCACCGAAGGCATAACTCGTTATAATAGAATACGTACCATTGGGCCGTATACCAAACCATTCACGTTGGGTTGATACACACACGACTTAATCAAGGCCACCTCCAACATCTGTAAATATTTCATACCACACCCAGTTCCATTGCTGTCACCAACCTGTGAAAAAACGATCAAACAAAACAACTAGTTTAGTAAAGACGTTTCGAAGACAACATGATGATCATGACAATGATAATGATCTCAAGATACTCATGAATTCACGTAAATGGCCAATATTATGTAGAAATTTCATATTCGAACTAGAAGGGCACTACACAAATACCAACGCATTGAAATAATCGTTTAAAGAAATTTTATGGAATGTAGAGGCACTTCATGGTCTTCTAAACAGAATTATCAAGCCAGACGTCACTGAGCAAAATAAAGAATCGCGTGGTTTAACCTTAGAATAATCTAGAAAGAATGACCTATGGAACCGTTCAGCCGAATAATAGAATTATGCAAATAAAAATGAGTTATCGTTTCGGAAATATTGATGACCTTAACGTAGACAAGGGCACCTAGCCAAAACAAGTCCGATAACCTCTTCATCTGAGACAAAAACTATCAATCATTCAAGAAATGATTACAGTCAAAATTGGTGAAGATCTCAACTTTATTATAGGCCTACCGGATTTATAGAAATCTATAACACCATGGTTTTTCAATGGGAACAAATTAATGCCAACGATTCCTCTTTGTAACAAAAATTATGATTTTTGCTTTGCCCCATATCGTGGCATACATAAACAAGATATTTTGAATGTATAATTCGTATCTTCAAAAATTTAGGTCGAATGAGGACATTATATAGTAAACGTGGCCAATTCAAAACTAATTTCCATAGCCTATTGCAAAACCAACCTTAAAATGGAATATCGAATTGACAATCACTTGTCAACATGCCAAGTTTTCTGATGATACATAACCTAAAACCACTCCGATATCCTAGAAGTCAGTTTTCAATGTCAATCTACTAGCAACGGTTAATAATTGATTGATATCATTGATTGTCGATATTTGCCATTATCATGCTAATTAGACCCAATCCTAGTTGTAGCAGCAGTCAATGCCAGTGTGTGTTGTTCTGAGAGAATCTACTCTCCTAACAACAGTAACACAAACAGTTAGTTATTCACAATAAACGATGTTCTGATATAGATTACGAAATCGTTCCAAACGAACATCTTGTGTCACAAGCTGTGATCAAACATATTACGTAAGGACACCAGTCCTTAGGTTGGGGGGTTAAGTTATATAAATCTTGAAATAGCCTGAAAGTGTTCTTATTTCAATAACAAAGAAACTTAAAAGTCAATTTCATTTTTCTCTCAACAGGTGATCGCTCAGAATGTATTTATACATAGCAGATCAAACGCTAAATTTAAAACCAAAAACAGAACGTGTTTATACTAAAGCCAATGCCTATTTTCGGCTTCTATGGAGAATATTTTACACTGTTGTGCCTGTGCTAATGCCCTTCTTTTTATATGGAACAAAGTCAATTACAGGCCAACTGGCTTGATTAAACTACCATCCGATCTGGACAGAGATTTGATCATAAATTTTGTGCAATATCCAACGTTGAGCCATTTTGAGGGCTGAGACTAAAACCTGTGTCAAGTCGGACCATAGATTTCAAGCTCTAACTGCGATGTAATTGCTAAGGTTACTTCACTTTTAAAATGTCGAAAACAATTCGAACTAGGCCTAAATCGTTTTACGCTTAAACTCAGGCCTGCAGATACGCCATTAACGTGTAGCGTGGATAATTGGTTACATTGGTTTGTTTTTAATTTGACTGGCATTAAACCAAAGGCAGATTTAGAAATTTGATGCTCATGCTCAACAAATTCAGTAAGTTAATGTAATGTTTCTATCGTTTGTATCATTTTCGTAGATTTGACTGCCTCAATTTGTTTCACTTTTGCTAGTCTAGTACCCAGGCGCGTTGGAAGCAATTTCTAATTGCTACAACCAAATGCCGATTTTGGAAATCTTGTGCAATCAATTCAATTCAAATCAAATTGATAAATTCTCCGGTTCACGATTTAAATCATCAAAAATATTATGATAAAACACGTTTTCAAAAGTCAACAAGGTAACTTATTTATTTATTTTAGTACAAAGGTTTGATTTTACACTAAAATCAGTTGTTGCATTGCAATTAACGGGAGTTAACCTCTCTATGATACTTAGCGTCAGACGTTGTAGGGAACCGGTAACAACAACTGGTATTCAGACTACACTTTTGCCTGATATTTCTTTGTAGGCTAAATTGAAAAATGAGCTATTCTGTATTCGAACCCTCTACACCACTACGAGTGCCTGAAACTGATCTCTAATTCTAAAATACCATCTCGGTAATAAGGATGACCGAGTGTACCTCCCCATCTAAGTAATCAATTTCATTTCTTCAGTTCCTGTTTTGCGTTGGCTCTGACATGAGTGGACCCTGCCTTTTTGAAACTTCGAAAATCTCTGGGATTTTCAGCCATATATCAAAATATACTCACCACCGCTACCTGGAAGTTATCTTCATCGGTTTTCATCATATCAACAACAAGGCTAACTGGGTGATGGATACTGCTGTCAGATGTAACAGTAAAGTGGTCGTCGAAATCGCCCATTTTCTCCACTAACGCAAAAGCTACCGGTCCCATACTCTCTTATTCTGCCCGAATGAATTTTCCTCCTCCTCTCTCGAAGCTTTCCTCTCTTACTCTTTTCTTACTTAAAGCAGCATTTCTGAGATCTCCGCAAATGTTCGGCTGATAAATTCTAGTATTAGTTCTGTTCTGATGTTTCTTTCTCCCTCTTGACGTAAACAAAGCTCGTTTCTGGCGCAAGTGCCCGTTTGAAAGCGCGCACCCTGATTGGCTGACACTACCTGACCGGCCGTTAG
Source organism: Tubulanus polymorphus (assembly GCF_964204645.1). Classification (NCBI taxonomy): domain Eukaryota; kingdom Metazoa; phylum Nemertea; class Palaeonemertea; order Tubulaniformes; family Tubulanidae; genus Tubulanus; species Tubulanus polymorphus. The sequence continues at coordinate 8,546,958 of NC_134029.1, read as the reverse complement.
CGCAAGTGCCCGTTTGAAATCGCCTATCCTGATTGGCTAACGTTGTTCTGCCCTGGGAACTGTCAAATTATTAGTAAACATTGAAGATTTTGCAGAATTCACGAACGATATTTGATAACTATTCACTGCAACACGTTAATCGAACATCGAATTATATGTCGTGTAGAAAACTTGGAATGCCAATAGCTCGCAGAGTGGAATATTTTGCATCATTACCGCACACACTTGTTTGAACAGAGGGCGCTGCGCTAATTGCGTCAGCTGTCAAAATCCTCACCTGCCAGAGTCAATGCAATATAGTTTTATTTACAAGAAAATAAAATTTTCCATTAAAATAACATCAATATTCTACTATTCATTACCAGAAGAATTGTCGAAAAACTTTTTAAAATTGATACTCGGTGGTTTTAGATTTTTTAGACCAAGCGCGTATAGCGGCACGTGAGGAATTGTTTATACCGCACTGCCGCCTACATGTGTCGTGGCACGTTACTTCCTCTTCCGGGTTGTGTTGGTTTGTGTGTACTGAAAAGGTAAACTGTCCACCGTCAATTCAATTATTTTTGGCCATTTTCGTCATATTTGGTCGAGAATGAATCGATACGTTGCGTACAATGCTTTTTTGTAAATGAGTAGTGAACGAATTAGATGCCTTCTGCACCAAGTACCTTGGCTTGCTTGACTCTCCAAAATTCCCAGGCAATCCATCATCTATCCATCCACTTTTTTCAAAGACAAACCACCTGTTTCTCCACACAGTCCAGTGCGCTTGCGTGTGCGTGCACCACCGCACTTCTGTTCACTTATTCTGGACAGACCTTTTTTAGGCAGTGGTTGGGGTAAGACAGCAGTTTAGTTAGGTCACCCTTGGCCTTGTTTTTAATTTTAGTCTTGGATTGGTGGTGGTTGCAGTGTCACCGTCAGTGAATGATATCATCATTTGACCATTGATTGTAATTGCTGACTCTAAGTTCTAGTAGTATACTTACTAAGTCTTTAACTACCAGTCACTCACTTAAGAACATAGATCAGCTGCATGTTTCCAATTTTGGTTGGGAGTAAGGTTCTCAAAATCATGGAAACTTGGTGTATTTTGATGTCCGACATCACCGGTTACCACATTTATCATATATATGTTTAATTCATTTTTCAGATGAGGGGTTTGATTGCATTGTTCGTATTAGCCGTTGTTTTCGGAACCAATACTGCCGATAACGATGATTCCACTGCCAGGTTGTTAGCCTCGAAAAATGTGTTGAACCCATACATCGTCGAGGGTAAAGAACTTACTGTGGAGTACAGTATCTACAACGTTGGTGGAGGGTAAGTTTTCAAATTACTCACTAGACTGATCTTGTCTTAATCTAAGCCATGACTGGCCCCCGAATCGAAATATTATTATGAAATGAGCCGCCCCAAATATAACCAATTGGTAGAAAGAGGATGATTTTCTAAAGTTTTTTACTTTGGTGTTCCGCAGAAATCTTATTTAGGCCTACTTAGGAGAGTAATTGGCTGACTGTGTACAAACAAAATTCGCCTATCGTCTATCTGCATATTTGATATCTTATTTTGTGTTTTGTTTTTCAGTGCTGCGTTCAACGTAAAGTTAAACGACGAATCATTCCCCGAGCAAGATTTTGATCGAGTAATCGGAATGCTGAACGTAAAATGGGAACGAATTGCACCGTATCCTTACATGATATTTGTAAAAATTGTATGTCTCTGGTTAGAGGGTCCCTACCTAACTGGAATGCTTTTTAAGGTGCTTGAAACTCCTTTAATTCGAGCAAAATGTCCAAAACTTGTTTTAATATTTGAGAATAATGAAATTCAAGAATGATAGGCCATGTACTACATGTGTTGCAACAGATGTAATTCACATCTATCATCTGCACAAAGAGACTGATCCGAACCTGTAGATTTAAACTGTTTATTGGTTGTTGGCAGCAAACTCATAAATTTGTATTACTACTTGAACTAAAAGCTATTTTTGCAACAGCCCTTATAACCATGTTTCACATATCTGGTTTCAGTTTCTTTGAAAAGTTTAAATTCAATTAAGTTTTATCTGTTATCTTCATTGACTATGTGAAGTAACCAATAGTGTTAGTAAGCCGAAATCTTAAGCTGAACTTTTTTCTGAAACTGGACCTTGACCATAAAAAGATTCCCAGAATCTCTGAGAAGCAAAGCTTTTTATCTGAAAATTATGCTTAAAAATGTTTTGTTTCCTTGACTCGTGAATCTTTAGAGGAAGCAACGTGAGCCACGTGGTTATCTTGAAACCGACCAATTACGGCGTCTACAACTTTACATCGGGGGAACTTCATTACCAATCCACTGAAGACAGTAAAGAAACAATTGTAAGTGTATTTTTCAGTTTGTCTTAGTAATGCGAGGTTGCACAATCATAGGAATGGAACTAGAGTAGAACTTGCTTCAGATTCTGCACTCCGGATTTTCACTTCATTTGGTCCATTTAACCTGGAACCATGTGAAGTATTATTCATGATTCAAATTTTACTTAATCCGAAGAAAATTTTTGAGTCAAAATTATCAATTGTAAAAGTATTTCTTTCATTGGCAGGGGATAGCAATTTCAGAAAGGCCTCATTTTTGAAAATGATTTGAAATCTGTATTTTTAGTTTGGACATACTAGTGCACCAGGACACAGAGAAGTCATTCCAAGCAAAGAATACGAAAGGAGATTTTCACCTCACATGGTATGTTTCGCTTGGTTACTAGGGGCTTAAAAATGAGTTTAGATCAGTTTTAAGTAAACTTATTGCATAGCTAATCGGATTATCAACTTAGATTTAAACCCACTGTAATGTGTAAGTAACAAGACCCTGGAACTGCCTTCAAGAACTTACGACCTTAGCACCATCTGCAGAGGGAAATACAGTTGACTCCTTGCTAATTAACTGAGGGTATAAGAAAAATCGAGATAAAAGTCAGGGAAACTTAGGGAGTCTGAATGTGTAAAATTTTACCAAAAACCTTGAAAACTCAGGGGATTTGGATAATGCTATTGACTGTAAAATGCTATTTGTGAACCGGTAATCACATGGCAAATTAGGAAACCATTTGTGAATGCGAGGAAAGTGGTCACCCTGATTAAGTATCCTTCGTCTTGACAATAAAAATCATGTATTTGAGTAACTTAATTAGGACAAAATTCACTGATCATTTCAGCTCGATTGGGGAGCATTCGCTGTGATGACTTTACCATCCCTCGGAATTCCGTTCCTTCTATGGTGGGGCAGCAAATCCAAGTACGAACAGTTGAAACCAAAGAAAAACTAGAGAAAACTATTGCAATCCCATTTGTATATTTTACTTAACTTAATTTTATTGATACAATAAATAAAAATTTTGTAAAAATTATATATATTTTGTTATTGATTCTATTCGACAACCTGTTTTTAGTTCAAAGGAAACTATGGTGGTTTGTTCTTATTCTTGGATTCTTGTGGATACTACATGAGAAGTTTAAATCACCGGAGATGCTATTTTAGATTATTTCATTACTCATAACGTCCCGAAAGTTTATTGTAACAAAGTTTCTCAATTGTCGGTTGATTTGTCAAGAAGGAATGATTGTTCATAGTTTAGCTCTATCCTTGAAGAGTTGGCCAAGTTTTTGACTCAACATTATGTTTCCTGTGATTTTCAACAAGCCTTTCATAAACGCCTAAAAAGAAATTTACAATTTCATTCTATAAGTCAAGTAAAATTTAGAATTAAGCCACTTCCCTTGATATTTTTCATGGTTAATTAAGATTTCTCATTGAAACATCACCTGTTGTGGATTTAGTTTTCCCGAAAACATCTGCACCAAATTTTCATCGTCTACAGTTAACGTACAGCCTGGTTTCCCAGTTTTTGGCACGCCAGAATAAATGTCACCATTTCCGTTCTTCAAATCCACCGCTGAAATGGAATAAAATGGTTTCTCAATACAAGTATCAATTTCCAGGAAATCTGCTCTTCATAGCAGGAACCACCCACTACCACTGAAGCGATAGCTTCTCACTTGTGATTTATAAGAAAGAAAGACAATGTTGTCTCGGAACTGCAATTAAAAAACATCTTGTTAATATGCATGTATAGTGGAGTTCACACACACACACACACGCAGTGTGGCCTAGGATGTACCGTACTTTCGTGATGAATACTGCCCTTACAGAGCGAGTTGCGTACTCGCATTTAACCCTGTGAATAGTAATCATTGTACTGAAATCGTATCATGTGATAGATAACACTAGCTGCAAAATTTTCTTCATTCACCTGACCTAAAAATTAGTATGATTTTTCAAAACATATTTACATTAAATTTTGAAAATTTACTTACTCCAAGTTGCAGCTGCTTTTCCTTCTTTTGTGATGTTCCACTGGTAGATGACTTTGATCTTTTTGACGAGGTTGGGTTCTAATACCAGTTTTTCTTTCAGTTCGGCAAAGACAGCATCGCTTTGTAAATTTGTCATCTATCAAAGAAATAAGGCCAGTTCACAGTGAGTTTCTGGTCAATTTGCGGTGATTTGTACATAGTGTACTGGTACTAATATGATCTACAATTTTGATTTCTGATAAACTCTGATTAATTTCATTCGTCCCAAATGGAGCGGGTTCTACTGTACAGTTTAGGCTGGTATTTGAATTGGTAGTACCATACACATAACATCACTTAACTCCTTAGTTTCAGTTTTTTCCAGGAGTTGTAAATTTTATTCCACGCAGGGGCGAATTCTGAAAAATTTCCCACTTCTCAAAAGGGCAGACCGATGCCCAAAAAGGCAATTTTAGACACTGCCACAATTTTCTTTGTTGATTAAACGATTTAAAGATTTGATTGACTTCTAGAAGTCTCGAAAGTCACCATGGGTCCGCCCTTGCCATAATTTAAAGTCATTTAGCAGTCAATATAGCTCAATATCAAATAACTATCTTAAGATTAGTCTAAGTAAACATAGACCTTTTTAAATTCAGTCGGTTTCTCAATTTCCGTTGTAGATATCAAATCAACATAGGCCCCGGATAAACAGATGTTTCCATTTTCGATCACCTGAAAAAAACAATTAGGTTTTGTATTAGAAGTGGTATTTGAAAAAGACGAATACCAAGAAAGGCGTTGTGACTTCTATGTTCATACCTTAGTTTGAAAATATATTCTGTTACTATCTTTCCACATATCTGTCTGTAGAGTCTGCCCTGGCAAAACTGGCTTAGCAAATCTTGCCTACAAGTCATTAATCATGGAGCAGGTATGGGATATGAATCACACTGTCAGTTCAAAAAATTTCAATATCCAATATAGAACAAGCTAGATTGTTAGTTTATCTATAAACTCTGGCCCAAACCATGATTACCTGATATTTTCAATTCTTAAAACTTATTCTTTCATTTTGTATTTAAGGTTTAACTACCAAGTCTTTAAATCCGTAGGATCGAAATAGGAATGCAAGTTAACAGCTGACCTTAGACCTTATCTGGTTTAAACAACTATTGTTACAATGGGAATCAATGGAAATCACTTTCTAAAGCATAGCGTCTAGCTCGCAGCTAAAACTATATTCATATGACATGGGTATCTGACCTTTACAGCCTTCAGTTTAGTGACATCGTTTCCAGCGTATTGTTTAAGAATGTGTCTTGTAGAATAACCGAACGATGATAAACCGTGTAATATAGGTTGAGGAAAACCTGGAATTACAATAACGAGATGGTGTCTTTAATCCTTCTTTCATCCTGGAATTAAATAGTGTAGGCTCCTTCCAACTCAGTATTGGTAATGCAACTAGTGCCAGGAATACTGTTTGAATGATTTTTGTCGGAAAATACCATTATCTTGCGAGTACAATTGGCAGTCCCAATTGTAATGATTTAAGTGGAAGCTACTGCATTCAAAGTACATGTACCTGCCATGGCTGCAAAGTTTGCGTCAATGTGCAGCGGATTGAAATCTCCTGATAGTCTGTATAACGCAGCCTTGAATCAGAAAATATCAACTTCATTCAAATGATCGAATAAATTCTAACTCTTTTTTCGAGTACTTCAAATATTCAATAAGCAAAATCTATATTTCTACCCTGTCCCAAAAATCAACTTTTAAAAGGTACACTAGTCATCTAATAAGACAATCAATTCACTAACAAAGTCTTGATGAAATTATCAACTAAATTTGGACCCCAGAGTAGTTTTAAGTGAAAATTTTATTTTCTTAAGTACCGCAGCCAAAAGAGAAATTATCTAAAAGTTCACACCAACTTAAGAGCCAAATACAAGTCACAAGTTAGACTAGTTGTATTATAAGAAGATATTTACATTGTCTGAATAAACCCCCTCAAGGGGAACCCGAACAAACCTATATACCATTACCTGATCAATGCTGGTCTTTTCAGTGATACTCGCATCTGGGGATCGGGAGGGAGGTTTTCCAGCAGTCATCTTCTGTTTCGTGGATGTTCGCTTGCCCCCGAAATTTCCAGCTCCGACCACGAAAATTGCAAACTGATTGCAGCACAGTTTGACGCCGCCGTCATCGTATGTGTCAACTATCAATACATAGAAAACATGTTGGTTTATGTATTACTTTACGATATAGACTATAAAAGAATTAGGTTTCTGTTATTGAAAAAGAGACTTAAATCAATTTCATCGTAAAAATTGGGTTTAGGATTGATAGTTACCATCAATGATCACTAGAGCACCAGAACCTTTATCTAAGATATCACATATTGTGTACACATTCTTTACAGTGCCACTAGTAGGGAATGGTTTGTACATTTCAATGTACTGTTCACCATGCAACACCTGCAAAAACATGTGATTTTTTTTCAATTCTGTTTTTCTTTATCAGACCAACCAACCTTTCAATTACCACATCCGAGACAAAAAAGTACATTTTCAGGGACACATAAGGGAAAATGAAGAATTAGAACAATCTTAAGAGGGACAGCGGAATATCGTTTCAGGAACCGCAATATAATTTCTATAGCATCGAAAAACCACCATCAGGGACAGTTATCAGGTACTGTCCTTGACAATCAGGGACAGTTGGTAGCTCTCTTCTATAATACCCCTGTATTCTCTCCATCAAGAGTGCACCATTTCGACAATAAATGTAACAGGATGTATGAAAATAGAAACTTTAGTACAAACCTTTGAAGGGTCGATTTCTAGGCCAGGGACATTGCCTGACAATATGTATTTTAACCCCTCTTGAGCAGGAATCACACTGTAAGTCGGTAAAGCACAAAAACTTTCCAATCCTTCATAAAGGAATTTTAGATTTTCAGCTTCTTTCATCGACACACCGACTGAAAAAGATGAATGAATTATGAAATGTAATATCATTGGATTTTAACCTAGCCTTTCAATCCCCTTACCAAAATATTCCACAGGGTTCCTTTAAAAACACCTTGACCCAGTTCCATAGTTGTGAGTTACGATTTAACTCATTGAAAATGAACTAATTTTAACTCGGTGTTAACTCTTACTCAGCCCAGCCAAGGTCAGAAGCTTACCTATTTTGACCCATTTTTATGGGCCTGAAAACAATCAATATGACAGTCACAGATAATTACATACAAGTTTCGGCTTTGTATCTTCTTCTTTTACACGTTTTTTTTTAAACCCCAAGCATCAAAATGCTCATTCATACCCAATCTCATTCACAATCGGCAAAAAATCCGAAATTCCAACCTTTGAAAGCCTTCACTGCTGGACTTTACTGAGGTGTGTAGGAACACGAAGAAACGTGTGCGATATAAATACACCAGCAAGGAAGGCCCATGATGAAAATGCGTAAGTCTCAGCATCGGAGCTGAATGAAATATGGCGTACAAACAGTATGCCATTTGGCACTCAAGTGGCCAGTTCCTTAGTTGAGACTTAAGTCCAAAAATGGTCTTAAATTTATGTCAAGACTGGATTAGTCAGATTAGTTATAAAACTACAATGGTCTTAAGTCTAAGCCATGAATATGGAACTGAACCCCGGTGTTGAGAAACTTACCGCCTAGAGCGTACAGAATGACATCTTCATGAGTGAATGTGTACATCTGAGGAGGGCTTGTGTATCCTATAGCAGATTGCTGAAAACATAGATAAAATATTGTTCCATCAGGCAGGATTCAGTTTTTGTGCTTTTACCATTCCAGAAGTCTTTTGGCATGTTCGTTTTCACTCGAGTTCATTCTAGCAAGTCCCCAAAGGCATAATCTATAAAATTGCTCATCAAGGCTGCTAGAATGCTTATAATTCAGATTCCCTGAACTGCATTTCCCTAAGTATTATAGGGAATAAACAGACTTTCGTCATCTTATGATACATGAGTACTTACCATATCTAAATCATTATCATTATTGGGTAACGCTGTTTCTTCCTGATCGTCGCTGCTGTTAATAATACCTATAGCTTGAATTGCTTCAGATGTAGCTTCTATAAAAAAATATTCAGTGTACCTTTTACTTTTGATACATATCAATATATGAAATAGTCAATGTGTAAACAAACCACACATTTCAATAATGGCTTACCTTGAATTGTGCTAGAATGGCGAGAATCTGCGAAGTCGGTTATTTTCTCCCAATTATCACGCACTGCACACAAAAATAGAAAGTACAGCGTATTTTTTGTATTAGCAAAAAATTTATAACGCGATCAGTCTAGGAATTGTCATCATACACCAAGATATGATTAAAAACTGATTTTCTCGAATTACCTGATTCAGGGGTCATACGGATTCCTTTCTTTCGAACAATTGCACCTTTCGTCTGTTCCCATCTCACTGTATATCAGAGTCAAAAGAGTTACCGGGTATCATTTTTTCGAGAACTTATGGAAAAAAATGCATTTTAAAATTTGGTAGAATTATTCGCTTTCAATTCAAGTTGAATTATAGGGAAGACGGCATCAATGTTGACATTCTCAGCAGCGCGCATTGTTGCAGTAAAAATATAAGGTTGTAAAAACGATAATTATCAGAAGATTTGATCGATTTATTTTTACTTCATTTCAATTTTCATCCAAACCCGAGATATGAACAAAATACACTTGAATTGGGAAAAATATGGAGAAAATTCAATGTCGCATGCAGCACTGATAGGCAGAAAAAATTCCAACGTACATTTAGCAATGTATCCTCCTCCGACTTCAAACACTGCACCAGTTTCTGGACAGCTTTCGTGACAAAGATATAAAACCAACGGTGCTACGTACTCAGGTTTCAGGGCCTCTACCAAATCTATATCGTAAATATTCAAAATACACATATCATCAAAACAATTTCACAAGTACAATTCCTTATATTTACTTGATAAATGTTTCAGAGTGCTAAGACTCTATTTGAAAAAGTCAGGGCCATGTTCTATACATAGTTCTGAATAGATTAACCTCGGAAAGATTTTTCAATGTCACAAATTAGAACAATTTTACCACAACAATGAGACTTAAATATGAAAAATAAATTTTTTGAATAAATATCATTAAAATATACCTGGAGGGAAGACCGTTTCTGTTAATCTTGAGCCAGCCGTAGGTACAATAGTGTTGCAGTGTATGTTGTACTTTGCCCCTTCAATAGCAAGTGTGTTCGACAGGCCTAGAAGCCCAAGTTTTGCTGCACGAAAAGTAGATGAAAATATGACATGTGGTTCCAGCATTTTGCATAAACACTATTGCAGGTCTATAGCTTAGTATTTCTGTGAAGCGACGCACTAAGACCAATCATATCTGTCTCGAAAAACAGTCAGATATATTTTTCCATTTCTCATTAAAGTTTGCCATTCAAACTAGAATGAAACAGTGCAAAACGGAATTTGCTTATTGACTGGAGCTGAAGACGTTCTATTGAAGAATAGAAAATGATTATTTTCTTGATAACTGGACCGCTGTAAACCAGTTTTGCGATTTGTCAGGAAAATCTCTGTATTGAATCGATACATGAAGAAGTTGCAGAAGAACTCTTTGTATTATAACGTTATGATACATCACACACTGTATGCCAATCAGTGATTTACCCAGGGATCTGTGAAATCCAGTTCAAATGAAGGATTGATGTACATATCCTCAGATCTTAGCCACGATCACAAATAGATGATTTAGTCCGGGCCAAATTGGCAGACCCAAGTCAAATTTGGCCCATGTCTAATAAGCGAGCGTGTTCACACATAAACCACTCACCCGATACTTAACAATATTCAATCAAAGCAAGGTGAGTAATTTCCAGAACCAATTGCAATTCAAACACAATAATTTGACCTAAAATTTACTTCGGGCCTGGTCCAACATTTTTGGTTGGGCCAAACAGGCACGGCCCCATTTGGTTATGGACCTAATTTGCAAAAAAATCCTTGTGATCGTGGCTCATGTCGGCCAAATCTTACCTGAACTGTAGTTAGCCTGGCCAAAGTTGCCATAAACACCGGCGGCTGACGAAGTCATGATCAACCTGAAAAAGAAACATAAATTATCAATGATTTTACTGCCAAAGATCAGTATGGCACATACAATACATAACAAGTAACCTAAATAACGACTGCATATATGAAATATCTGAATAAAACATTATATTACCGTCCATATTTCTGTTTCTTCATAAGTTCCCACGCTGCTCTTGTCACTTGGAATGATCCTCGTAAATGGACCCTATGTACTATATCTGGAAATCGATTACAGGTGTACAAATGTATTCATAATAGAATATGTAGCCATTGAAATGATTTCATCTTCCTTTTTCAAAAATCAATTGTTACGTCATCGTTTAATTGCGAATGTTGTGCCATCCATGCCCGTTTAAATTACAACAAAACAACCAAAGAATTGCTTTGTATTCAAAAGCTGATATTTAATATGCAATTTATTCATACAGTGGAACCTCATCGCAACGAACATCAAAGGATAGGAGAATCTCTTCATTAACCGATATAGTTCATCATACGGGTTGCCACTTTCTGCCTATTTACAAATTCCAAGTTTCCTATCATTTTTCCATGTTATAATAAAAAACACTGAGTGAATCCAGTGGCGCTGGAAGTGCAACGACTGCAGCGGCTTAAGCTGCTACAATTATTTCCTGAATGACATTGAATTCTTTGAATATCACGTTTTTGACATAATTGAAATAAATTCGCTCCGGCAAAATATGAGAACCTGTCAAAAATCGACACTTGGCAGCGGCAATCAGAAATTGCTTCCAACATGCTTGGAATCCGAGAAATTTTGTGATTTAAAATGTTACGATTCATACATTTTTCATGAATGGCATAATGATAAAAAAAGCATGTTCAACAGAATATCTAAATTCCCTGATTTTTCCAGGGTTTTGGTAAAATTCTTCAAATTCCCTGATTTTTCTGATTCCCTGGCTGAATCATCCAGGTTATCCAGGTCACAGTGGCCACCCTGTTATATATCCAGTATGAATTTATTGAATTGTTCTATTTGGAAAGGAAGTTCTAGGTTTGTTATAACTGATGAATTGTTATATCCAAGGTTGTTCGGTCTAACAAATTCAATTTGATAGCTTAATGACACCAGAGTTGATAGCTTGCCAAAAGCGACTCTGACATAATACAATCATACTTGTTTAATCCCAATCAATTAAATCTGGAATTTGATCTACATTATTTATGGTCCATTTATACATGAATATATGTAAAATCTCAGATAGATTTCATCAGTTCCAACTGTAACTGGATTATGCAAGGTCTGCTGTAATGGGGGTATAAATCTGCTGGGATCTGTCAGCACTTGTGCTTGACTGCTGATAAAGCATCATTACATCGCATGACATAAGTACTAAGTCTGCAAGACATCTATTCTGGACAAAATGGGAATGCATTTTTGGATGAACATTAGTTTCTAGCTATCATTGTCAAATTCACAAGTCAAGGCATCAAACCATTAATATTGCTGGTTTCTTTCTGTACTACACAATGAAAGATGGAGCGAGGTGCAGTCTATCGACATGTTTTTTTGTATTACTGGACTTACCCCAATCAGCATCGGTCGTTTTTGAAAAAGACTTGTCTCGCAGAATGCCAGCATTATTCACAATTACATCTGAAAATATTTAGTCAAACATTTTTAATAATGAAATCGTACAGAGGTAATATTTGCCAAGAGGAAAATGGGGATGAATACGAACCGATCTTTCCAAAAGCCTTCACAACACTGTCAATTATCTTAGCCCCATCTTCTACAGAGTCTGAAAACAGTTGAGAAATAAAACTAAGGGTCCAATGACACAATGCCCACATATCATATCAATCAATAAATCATATCCCATAGTCATCTCGACAATCTGACAATTCTTCAAAATTCAACAACACCTATACAGAGCAGAGACCAATGACCTTATCGAAAATATCATAAGCTACTCTTTACAATTGAATATGTATACATTTTCTATTGTCATTTAACAAACAACTTCAGGACAGTGTTGACTCTGAACTAGTCCAGTGTTACCGCCTTCAGGCCTACAAGTGCCCAATCCAGCATATTACCCCTTTCAATTACATGTACTAGATTTCCTTTTTCCTCTTATAGATGATAGATACTTTAGAACATCAACAAAACAATCGATAAAACAGTTTTCCCTATATAAACCACACGCACAGGCATTCATCTAGTCAGTAAACTAACCAGACTGTGATCTAGTTTTACCATTAGATATTTTCATAAACTTATCCGATCATAAAAAGCTTGACACCAATCGTTAGGTCACTTTCCTAGCCTAAGGCCTAACTAGTGATAAAATACCGTAATTTGCGATGGCTTTTCCTCCTTCAGATTTGATCTCATCAACAACAAGATCTGCAGGTCTTGAACTTTTGCCACCTCCTTTAATGTCCCCACCCAAATCATTAACTGAAAGATAACAGGATTATCTTTTATGAATATGTTTTGTTTACAGTAAGAAACTAATTACTGAATCTATATGAGGCTTTTTCTCACCGACGACTAAAGCACCGCGTTTTCCGAATGCTAAAGCATACTGACGACCAAGTCCTAAAAAAGAAAACACAAATGAGACTGAGCAGGGGCGGATCCAGAGGCCAATTTTTTAAGAAATTGTCACATCGCAAAAGGGCACTTTGATATCCAAAAATGCAATATCTAATATTGCAATACACCTAAGTGTACACCCCTATTGAAATGCAATTAGGCCTATTGAAATTCAAGACATCAACGAAACAAATTTGTAGGGAAACCCCATCCTCCCCCGGCATAGGTTCGAACCTGATGACATCGAGACTCGCCATGGTACGAAACCCTGCCACACTAGACCGGGTGCACAGCTTTAGATGATGTATAATATAATATTTCTTTATTTACCTCATATTTACAATAAATTTCATACAATTTCATAAATACAGCAGTGGATATTTTGTAAAAAGGGGTTAAGACAGTAGCAAGCTAGAAGGCTGCGCTCGAGAGGAGGCCCACTGCCCAGATTTTTCCATCTATTGTTTACTGGTTAAGATTGCCTCAGCGACTATACAACAGGCAATCTGATTGGTGCCGCAAATTTTCGTAGCGTGTGGCGTGTAGGCATGTAGGCCTACCTGCGCACTCAGTCAAGTGGGGCAGAGTCAAGAGTTTTTTGTGCCGTAGCTGAGTCAAGCGATATCATCAAATTCAAATCCCTGCCGGATCATCCTCGTTTGCCAGGGTTTAATTGCTGACAGCTGGAGCTCATGCACAAAGCCTGGCCGCAAACCTTTCACCAATGAAGCGTGAAGGGGTACTTGCGGCCAGGGTTTGTGTTGGCATGAGCTCCAGCCGTTGGCAATCAAACCCTGTCAAGCAAAGTTTTGCCAGGGAGGATGATGGGGAACTGGGACAAGCTTGAATTATATATTTTTGCTGAGAAAGAAATAGTCACTAGTCAGTCAGTGTTTGTTCAGTCCTACTACACTTGACACTGACATTGACTTGACACTGACAGCGCTTTTTTACTGTCTAAACTCGTTTGTAAACCTTGTCTACGATGAATACGGCTTACCTCCACCGGCTCCAGTGACGAGGACAACCTTCTCATCGAATCTTAAATCTTCTGACATTTGGACATTTCATCTATTCAATTCAGCTGACAAGGAGGATCACTTCCGGGTTACCGTCAGCCGCTGCCCCCTGTTAAAAGAAAAAGAAACTAAGCGCTATTTCATATTCATTCGATCATCCGAAATAATTAGTAGCTAATGCAATATATCTAAAATCATATCTATAAATTGCTATTTAGATAAAATTGTGTAATTAGATATGAAATCTCTCTTTGGATCTATAATCGGTGTTATAAATCTGTCGGACTATTTCCGACGCGCAGAATTCACTACGCTAAATCTTTGTTGTTCGGCTATTGAAATTCTTCGTATAATTTCGCCCCAAAACATCGTGTTTTTCCATCGAAGGAGATGAGCGTGGTTGAAAGAAGGTTTTCGGTTTGCGCCGGCTTGCCTTCTGGTTGGAAAAGGGAAGAAATTATCAGAAAATCCGGTTTATCTGCCGGAAAAACCGATGTGTATTACTACAGGTAAGCTCCCAAAAACAAGCGTGCCGCCAGCGCACCGGTCGGTGCTTCCTTTCTTCTCGCCGTCAAGTCCGTGTCATGTCAGTCAATTATTTTGCGGCTGCCGACGGTATTTATTGGCTCTATGGACTACAGAGGAACTCGAATATGAACGAATCCTGGGGTCAGGATTGCTTCTTTCTGAATCCCAATCCAATCTTAAATCCTGTACTGTAGTTCACCCTTCCCCTAGTCATTTGTGAGGGAATCAAGGTTTAGCCTTAGCCTAGGCAGGTGATATAATGCCAATGTGGCATTATTCCTGTTAACGCCATTTTGCTATTGACCTAGCTACTCTGCCCATCATACTGAAGAAAATGTGGAGAATTTGCACCCGGGCTTGCCTGTATGTAGTTAGTTACCTAATCGTTGGTGGTAAGCTTTTATAATCGGATGGGCTTATACCAACGTTAGGGATGACAAGGGCCAAAACACGGTTGAAAAAAGTAACACTTCAAAAATATACTTTCTATCCACTTCAGTCCACAATTAATGGCTTATTTCACAAACTTACACAGGTACCTTTCGAAATAATCCAATTTTATGCATGTTTCGAGTGATTAATCAACATTATTTTGAGAAATTAATTAATTTCTCCACAAATTTCGCCATTGGCCGCCATTTCTCTGTATTGCACATGTGGCATGATAAGACAAGGGGACCTACAAGGATTTATATAAAACTTCCAAGACGAAACGACAATTTTTATTTTTGATGGTTCTCCAACCTATATTTCAAATCTTCGTGTTTTCCTTAATTAATATTTAAATAATAAATTCTGGTAAAAGAAAAATGTGAATAAGTGTTGATTTCTTAATATTTTTCAATTTCGTCGTTTCGCTTTGTTAGTTTGTGCTGTTGTCCTGGCCTCAGTCCACAGGTGCCAGCACCTCCAGTAATTTTCAAAATGGCAGCTGTTGACTCTACGGAAATTTACTCTCACTTTACGGCCGATTTGCACATGGATTAAGATCGTCAGGTGAGGTGTTATAGGTATCAGACAAACTACGAATCTGTTGTGCGTCGATTACAACAAAAATTAGACGGATATCTTAAGAGACAATGAAATGCCAGGCAAATTACTCGTCAGTCAAATTGGCTGACGAAGATTTTATACAAAAATGACCTTCCCATTCCTGACTGTGGTTTGTGAAAATATCCGATCGTGAAACTAAACCACAGACAGGTTACTGACTAGCCTGTGTGTTGCTAGTGTAGCTTGTATTTCCACTTAACCACCGAGGCTCGTTCCCTACCTCTGAAATGGACCCTAAACCTAATCCTATGAACCCTCTAGACCAAAGACAACTATATAGGGGGGCCTATAGATGTTTGCAAACTAGCAGTTAACTGGAATAGGCCTGATGCCATTATCTAAATTATATCAAATTTTTTAGGGTCTTTCGGAGTTGTTGTTAAGTTGTTAGCAGTAGGCCTACCCGAATAGCCTACAGGGTTCATACCGATCAGAAAATTCCAGATTTATTTTCTAATCTACCTATAGAAAATCAGCGAATTCTGACTTTTCTTGAAAATGAGGGAATTTGTGAGTAGAGTTGATTACGCTTGAGCCTATATCGTCATTGCATATCTCATAGAATTACTTATGTCATATATTTCATTCGGTGCGAATAAGTCTCTTCAATATATGCTATGCTGATTCCATATTTCGCTTGTATCGTATGGATATTGTCAGTCCCGGCGGTCAACTGTGTATATTTGTTGATGAGTCGCACAAGGAATCTCTGGAGAGAAATAGCCCATACTGGGTATTCTTAATTCAATCAGGGAATTTTCGATTGAGGGTCAGGGAAATATCAGGAAAGTTGGATTTCTTACTGGATCTGTTGGAACCATGAATAATGCAGGCCTAAATGTTCACCTGATTCACTTCATGTACAATATTTCAAATGTGCGAAATCTTATACCTTTTCAGTCCCGATGGTCGAAAAATAAGGACGAAACCAATGATGGCGCGAGTACTCGGCGATTCGTTCGACTTGGCGTCGTTCGATTTCCGATCGGGCAAAATCAACCAGAATCCTCTTCGAAAAAGTAACTATTGTCAATATTAGGCCTGTTATTTATCTGCCGTACCATCCATTGTTTCCATAGCATAAATTTAGAATTCCTGATTAACAAAAATTAAGTTCATTGTCAATTAGTTTTAACGACCTGTGTTCGAATATCAAACACCTTCGATTTTGAAATTTGTATAAAAGAAACTGAAAAGATCTTTGGTCCAAAGATTAGGGAGGGGGGGGTAATAGGTTGACAATACATTGCTGATAAAAAAAAACAATACCGTAAACCCCTTTCTTCAGTATTTTCTATCATTGATTTCCCCACAAAACTTAGACTTCATTAATTCTCTTAATTCTGATGACAAATGACTGTTATTATTAGTATTATTATTAATTCTGCTACAGGGATGAGACACGACGCGGCTTTGGCTTTGCCGATTCGTCAGACGGCGTCGATATTCAAACAGCCAGTGACGGTAAAACGAACTCGATCTCACAGTAAAACTAAAACCGATCTGAAACACGGTGTTCAAGACCAACCTAAACAAGTACGTAATACCTCGTGTGTCTCATCCTCCCTCGAACCTGATGGCCTCGCCAGGGTACTCCGTATGAAACCCTCCCACACTAGCTCGAGACGAGAGGTTTGCTTAAGAAAACTTGCTGCACCAATCGGATTGCCCGTCATAAAATTGCTAAGGCAAATTTCACAGATAACCTAATGAATGGAAAAACATGCGCTAGGATGAATAGGGATATCTGATCGGCTAATAATGACAATCATCTGAGCTGTGCGCTCAGGCTAGTGTGGCTGGGTTTCGTACCGCGGTGAGTCTCGATGCCATCAGGTGCGAATCCCTGCCGAGTGGGATGTAATTATTGCAGCACTGTATGAATATATGGCACTCTTAGAAGATTATTGAAATAGATTTTTGCCAGCTTAAATGGCAGGTTTGCAACTGATGTGGAAAACTTAGAAAATCTATAAAGAAATCAGGGAAATCTTCGGGAATTTGACAAATTTTGTTTTAAAAGGAAACCTGGAAAATTCAGGGAATTTGGATATAACATTGACCACGCATTTCTTTATCACTAAATGATTCACACAAAATGAATAAAATGTAACATTTTTAACCAAGAAATTCCTCGGAATTACTCAGTCTTATAACATGTTTAAATCGAGGGAAACTCGGGGAATTTGTAAATTGGCAGAAACTGGCCACCCTGTGAATGGTTGAGTTTAGTCAACTAACCGAAAAAAGTTATAAACTGTATCTTTTTATTGAATTAACAGCTATTCTGGGAGAAACGTCTGCAAGGGTTGACATCCTGTGACAAAGATGAAGAAAAGTTTAAACCATTCAACTTGCCCAGAAATATTAGAGGTATTTTTCAAGATATTTTACATTCAAATATTTGATATTGGAAAGTAAGTTAACGAGCATTTAGCAGTTTGAATTTCAAAGACTTTGATTGGCTTTTAGATTGTTTTAGACAAAATTGTGCTCCACTTGGAAAATAGTACCTTTAGATAAACCGGCACTTCACATATCTAGGGTCTTACAGAGGTCTTAGGCTCCTCGTTCGTTCTGTCCCCGATGCATGAACAGATTGCAATAACCAATTGGACTATTATCATTATGCTATGATGATTCGTTATTTCATTTTTTCAAGGCATCGGCCCGGCTTTAACCGACGAGAATTTGCTGCAGAGTATAGCGGCGTGCTTGCACAATAACAGCACGCCGGTTCTCGGACAGGAAGCTTCGAAAGTTCAACTACAGAAAAATCCCGGCGTTCATATCAACGCCGATCAACCGATGATACAGGTGTGTACTGCTTAAATCTGTTGAGCCTTCTCGCTCCTCAATTCCGTCCTAAATGGATCCGTATTTGGTCACTGAGTGGTATCGTATATTGAAGTCATCTGAGATTGAAAAGAATTTTAACGAGTGGGCATGGTGTCTGAGTGACCATTAGTTTGATTCAGCGCCGCCAGAGCCCCACTGTGCTTACAGGGCTTTCTATCTTGTCGCACTTTAACACACGTATCCTATAGGGATGGCTCTGAGAATACCGGGCAGGAAATTTTTGTCGAGTTTACAGTTGTACAGTAGACTATGCCTTAATCGGTACAATTGAGACCAGGATTTTTAGCCCACTTGGGACTTTAGTCCCAGCGGGCTATTGCGTTCACTTTTCGTCCGTCGTCCGTCCGTAGACGGAATCCAGTTATTTTGGGAAGTTTTGAAGACGCTTCAAGGTAACGTCTTGATATTTGGGTTACACAGGTATCTACCCTAGACACATCTTCAGCCGAAAAACTGGCCCTGTCAGAATCAAGATGGCCGACTGGCAGCCATTGTTGTTCGCCAAAATCAGCACTTTTTACACATTTTTGAACTTTTTGAGGGAAATTTTGAAGAGGCTTTGATCAATTACCTTGATCTTTCGGATATATGTGAATCCCCCCAGGGCCCATCAACATAACAAAAATTGGGTCGGTCGGACTCAAGATGGCCGTCCTATGACCTTTTTAGTGCCCAAAAATGTTAATTTTGGCCCGAATTCTGAGTCTGTAGCTTCCTACTGGTTTGCCATTTCTCATTACAATTTGTGATGGGTGTTCTTTGGAAAGGGATGTATTATACCTGAGACAGGTATTTTTCATCAGCCAATTATGACGCAATTGGCGGCCATCTTGGTGTAACCAGTACTCATTCGTAAGTGGGAAAAAGTTTTTCCACATTATATTGATACCTAAGCGTATTTTGCTACCACAATCAATTAGAAAGTTGTAGCTCATAACGTGTTCTATGATTGTGGTGAGTTTCAAGGTAATTGGATTTCGTATATGGCCACCAGGGGGCGTTGAATAATACAATATCTTAGCATTTCTTTATTATATTCGTACCTATGAATATTTTGTAACCACAATCAATTGGAAAGTTGTAGCTCATGACATCATCTATGATTGTTGTGAGTTTTAAGGACATAAGTTTAAGTGGTCACCAGGGAGCGTTGAATAGTAGAATAACTTAGTATTTCCTTATTATATTGGTACCTAGGCATATTTTGTTACCATGATCAATTGCAAAGTTGTAGTTCATGACATGTTCTATGATTGTGGTGAGTCTCGAGGTCATTGGGTTTTAAATATGGTCACCAGGGGGCGTTGAATAGTAGAATGACTTAGTATTTCCTTATTATATTGGTACCTAGGCATATTTTGTTACCATGATCAATTGCAAAGTTGTAGTTCATGACATGTTCTATGATTGTGGCGAGTTTCGAGGTCATTGGGTTTTGAATATGGTCACCAGGAGGCGTTGAATAGTAGAATGACTTAGTATTTCCATATTAAATTGGTAACGAGGCATATTTTGTTATCACAATCAATTACAAAATCGTAGCTGCTGACATGTTCTATGATTGTGGTGAGTTTTAAGGTCATTGGTTTTTGTAAATGGGCACCAGGGGACGTTGAATATTGAAATTGTTAGATTGTTGAGCATTTGAAACCACTTCCCAAGTGGGCATGGTGTCCCTGGACCCCTAGTTTTTTTTTTACACACTTGGGAGGTTACCGAATTAGGAAGTGTGTAAGATGAAAATCTGTTCACAAAACCATTGGTATACCGGGATAAACATTACCAATTTAGAAGGAGTCTACAGTAATCGGGATAATTCAATTCTATATATCTTTATTGTCCTTTGAGTACTATGATATACAAGGATATGAAAGTGATGCAGACACTTCCTCGAAATTTGAAATTTTCTTTGAAATTCCATTCAAGAATGACCGATCTATGTAGGGACCCTGTCGGGTATCCAAGTCACGAGGTCCTGAGGAGTGATTCCTTTCTCTCACGGGTAGTTCTCGGGTTTGTTGGTTTGTTGCTGTTTATATATCGTAATCTCTTCGATGGTTTTCAGTCGGTTATGATAAACGACGACGACGTTCGTCGGCAAGAACAAAAAGTAATTGACGCTCGACGACGTCTGATACAAGCTCTACGGGCTGGAAATCTGTAAGTATTCCCGCTGTAATCCAAGCATTGTGCTAATCTCAATCGATTCTCGTTAAACTTGGGGTATGAGTTTGAACGAGGGAAGTGTCTATCCCGTATTGAAAATGCTGATCATCTACTGTCCAATGTCAGGGTGGCCACTGACCAGGAAACCCTGAAAAACTCCTGGGAATTCGGCAAATTTTACCGAAAACTTGGGAAATTCAGATAATGTTATTGACCACATGCTTCTTCATCAGTGTATGTGATTCAATGGAAAATGAATGAATGGTAACATTTTAAACTGAGAGATTTCTCTGATTCATGCTCTGAGAATCTTGTGTAATCGCATGGAAAAACCAGGGTGAACTCGGGGGATTTCTTAACGGGTGGAATGTGGCCGCAATGGTGGTTTTGAATTTTTCATTACTACCTGCCACACTGCCTACAAATAAATTTTCTTGGTGGCCATCTTGAATTTCTCATAGGTGAATTTCTCATTGCTGTCCATGATGAATCTCTCATGGACAGACAGACCCCTGTTTTGATTGAGTGCCTCTCCAAAGACTGCCAATGAAATTTAAAAAAAAAACATTCAATATTTTCCAACAGATTTCGAAATGCCCTCAGATTGCATGAAATTGCGTCTTTATCACCATACCTTGTCAGCTGATTTTTGTTTGATGCCTACAGCGCTTACTAGGATACATGCCCTTCTCGTTCACATGAAAACAACTCCCTTCAAATGTGAGATCTGCTTCTTCTAAGGAGAAGTTCATGATGGATAACTTGAACTTTAATTTTATTGCTCCATATAATATACAAGTTACATAGGAAATGACATGCAATAAAATATTAACATCAAAACACAGGAGAAACAGTACATACTGTTAGCATATCGCGGAGAAACGCGCCACGTTTTAGTCGTCGTTAATCAACTTGTGCCTTATATAGTTCTGTGACATTTTTCAGGGCCTCGTCAACGTGAACGAACATGAAACATGGGATTATATGTGTATATATATATATATATATATATATATAAGAATGAGAGGGTAGGCAGAAATGTTCAGTGCATGCAACGTTTAAGTTCGATGTTCAGTGCTTAAATATTCATTCACGCTTGCAGGATCAGAAACTTAGTGGTGTCACCTGTAGGATTATTTCGGATTAACTGACTGACTGGATTACGTATAAAAAAGAGTAGATAATTAAGGTTAATGTGACTGTGTGAAAAAAAAACGTCATTTGAATCATCGACACTGTTCATTTGGAGTCATAGGAGTTTATTTGGAATCACTGACAATGTTCATTTGGAGACATAAGCGTTTATTTGGAATTATCGACACTGTTCATTTGGAGTCACCGACATTGTTCCTTTGGAGTCATTAGCGTTTATTTGGAATCTCTGACACTGTCCATTTGGAGTCATTGATAGTTTATTTTGATTCATTGATTGACACTGTTTATTTGGAGTCATTGACGCAGGATGCAGAGTTTCTAATAGTGTTAATTTTGTGTTCAGTTGGGGTTATTGACTTGTTCAGTTGGAGTCATCGATAGTGTTCATTTGGAGTCATTGACACGGTTCAGCCAACGGAGTCGTATGGAGTCATGGATAGAGTCATTGAATGATACTGTATCATTCGACATGTTGACATGAATTTGTAACCGTGAATACTATCTAATACGCCTCACTAATAGACAATGTAGATTATTGGGACACTAAGCTCTTTATGCTTAATACTACACATTCTAATAAGGGGGTTAATGAATTATGATGTATGCAATAAACCAGAAGGTAAATGTAGATTTAATTGATAGAGATTTATGAGTCCTGATTCTATGTAGCTGAATATATGTATATCTGCCCCAATATTAAATCAATTGTCGGTCAGAATTGGTTAGATTCATAGATCAGTTTTCCTTCCCATTGAAACGTAGTTATTTTCATCGGAATAAGTTTTCATTACGGCCCTGAAATAAGTAGAAAAACTGTCATTAGTTTTTGAAGATTTGTCCAATTTTCCTATCGAGATGTGTGTAGTGTCGAATGTGAAATTTTGTTGGTGTATATTTTTAACTACGGATATCAAATATGCATTTAAGCGAGTTAGTCTCGCGTATATTATTTATTTATGCGAATAATTGAATCCTGCGATTCATCATCCTAAAATCTGTGTAAATGTTTTTGATTTTTTGTACAACCATAATCATAGAATGTACTGGCATGTAAAATTATATGTATAGAAAATGAATAAATCTCTTCTTGGAACAAAAGAATTTGATGCATTTTCGGAACTACATAATTGGAATGAAATTGATCGAAATTTCTTAGGAGCCGGTGATAACCTGAGGCGAGAGGAGTCATACATACAGACTTTTGTAATGGGAATTTTTGAAAGTCAAAATTCACACCTTTCGGAGGCTTTTAATTCTCCTTAAAAAATTGTCTACGGTTGGTGGAATTATATTCAAATTCTTCTGTAGTTCAGCTATTTTGAATGATTTTATGATTTTCATCAATGCTTTGATGATAGCATACAACACCTGGGGCAATTACTACAGTAAACGTAATCTGAGGAAAATCCTATTATTTCACCGCGAAAAAGATTACTTAATTATATGTATAATTGATCTAAGGATTTCCGGTGTGTCTGAGGAATTGCTGGGAATTGATTCGGCCGGTAAGTGTTTTAGTTCCGAACGATCTTAAATGATGGCAGCACTGTCATGCAGTATATTTGCTTTGTATTGAAAAATTTGTGACGTAGTACCAGATTTTTTTCCTGGAAATAATTGCCCAATGTTCTGCGTAGCTTAAACAGCACTCTAAAAGATATATAGATAGATGGGTTTTTTTCGAAAATATCCATATCACAATACATGAAATATAATGGATAATCGATATTAATTTCAATACAGGGTGTGTTACAAAGTTTAAAGGGATACAGTGCTTGCCAATGCGATGTACTAAAAATGTTAAGGCACTGAAACCCTGAAACCTAAAACACGGATGGCGGTTTCGAAATCTGCTGTGATAGTAAAGTTGACATGTTCATATTTGACCATGGGAGCTGCGAGTACCAAACGCTTTGATTCTGTTTGAGACATATGACACTGACTCTTACCTACCGGTACACTAAAAGGACCTCCCAAATTGACATTTTCTGAATGGCCTGGGTCTGGGGGCTATTCGTAAATTACATAAACTGTAGGGATTGTGGCAAGTCTCCTCAAGAGTGTTTATTTTTCATTTAGTAAGGCCCTTGGGAAGGGCTTACTTCGGGCTTTCATAATCCCAAGTTATTTTTTCAGCAATTATGTCTTATGCTTATATTAATGCCATATGGCTTCGATGATTTGTGTTGTGGATTAGCACATCGGCGGTCTAAGATGATTAAAGTGTCACCTTTGCTTTTCAAAAGTGGTTAAAAAGTGCTCTGAATATCAAGAAGTGATTACATGTACTTTAGCCTCAGTTTTCCCACTATGGACTCCCTATTCACGTACTACCTAACATTGGGTATGCTGGGAAGAGAGTTGACAATCAGGAAAATATGTACTTTATGATTTGGTCAAGTTGTCTGAGCTGGGATAATCATTATATGTTGAATAATCCAAATGACTTACACATAGTAAATTGAACTGCAAAATTGTGACTCAGAAATAAGAAATATTGATGATTAGGTTTGATATGATGACATCTGCTGACAACTTATCCGAATTTTGCTGTATTACTAAGGTGGTTTGTGGCAATGTGCATAAATAGTGTTGGTGTAGAGGATTTAGCAGGAATTTTGGTTTTGAAATTAGATTACGCGAAAGCTAGATATGGGTTTCGGGGTATTTGTGCACACATATGATCAGCAATAGGCGTATAGGTTTCTAAGGTATCAAGGTTCATATTGATTCATGCAATTTTGCTATATTTGGATATTTGTTAATTAGGGTTTTGTGCCGACCAATTATTGTCGTGTGATTTATTTTTCATTTAATCTATTCCAGGCAATGTTATCACGTTGTAACTCCTTTTCAATACGACAACAAGCTTTATTAACATTTTGATCAACAAAATAACCAAGAATTCCCTGAAATAGACTACGTAGCCAAAACCCGTTCGAATGTCTGAACCCGACCTGATTTAGATATAGTACATGAAATGGTCTTTTTTTGTGGCACGAGCTGGCCAGACCTGATGGTGAAGTGGTAAGAGCATTTTGAGGAGTAGTCGGCAGGTTAAAGAGTATTCCACATTCGCATAATCTTGCTTCCCATATAGCGCAAGTTATCAGTTATCAAGTTATAATTCGCCGATATAATTCGACGCAGATTCAAGATGGCATCTGCCACAGTGCCGCCAAACGATATCCGGCCGACGTACTACAATAGGGTCCATTGCCTATGTCATCTCCGGCAACCTCTTTTCCAGTTATTTTCAGGATCACGTGATAATGTAATGGTGCGAGTCGCCTCATCAGGTGCCAATCCCGACAATGCAATACAGTAGAACCCGCTTAATTCAGATCAATTGGGACCAACAGAATACGGGAAATCTGGATTAAAAGTCATTTTCTTGTATATTGCTGAAGAAATGGACTGCAAATACTGTCCGGAATAGACCAAAATTTGGATTAAGCCGATCCCGATTAAGCGGCATTGACTGTATTTCGATAATCTATTGTTACTTTCATTTCGGATACGTACACGGCAGAAAACCCGTTATCGCTGTTTTGCAGCTATATTTGAATTTTTTGCTCTTTGTTATACACCTCGCATGCATTCTAATTGCGCGTCGAGTTGACAGGATTCCTCCCTGGACAGCCATCTGTATGTTTTAAGAGAGCCTTCATCAATTCGACTTGAATACCGAATTTATCCGCAGCGATATAACCGGCTTTATCATCGCTATATATGTGTCGAGAACCGTGTAAATATTCGTTAAAGGGGTTTTCGGTCAATTGATGAGATCATCAGAGTTTTCAATCCAGGATTAAAGAAGATAGGATGGCCCGTCGACAAATACGAGGTGCCAGTTGTGCAACAAAGGAATTAATGAGTACTTGCACTGAAAGTGCAAAATATTTTACGGGGGATACTTGGGGGCTGGATATCAAATTGAAAATTTGATGTGCAGAGATTGTTTATTTTATATTTTTGACCACGCAAAATAAAGACCGGACTAAGCCTAAATTGGTTCTAATGCAAAGAACAGCTTTAAGATATAAGAACATTTCTGGACTTAAGCCGCAACTGGGCATTTGGCCGGCTATTAACCCGACACAATCGGGTGTCTGGGTAAACAATTTTTAAACGATTTTAGCATCCTTAGATAAAATTCGAAAAACCTCTTAGGTGGCACTAAAATATATTGAATTCCAGTAGTTCCATCCTCCACCTAAACAAGATGAAAGATATAGAACAAACCTAGTAAGACTATGATGTAAAATCTGTTAGTGAAGTGTTTACAAAGTGACAACTAAAAATTCTGAGCCCATGGCATATGTGGTCTGTGTGGGATTGTTATGAAATGTGTTATGTTGCATTTATCGATACGTGTATTGGCAAAAAATTCCGGTGGATACCACCACATTACCGGATCATTAGGGACAAAAAAAACTTCACTGGGGACTGCTATTCGGGTCGCAACTTTATAATCTACAGTTTTTACTGTAGCCCTACTATGTGCAGTCATTGTAATGGCATGTAGTGATATTTTTTTATCACTGGCCAGTATGTGCAACCTGCTTGGTTAATCTTCACCGTATAGATTGCATCACTACCAGTGCTGCTGTGCTGAAGGATAGCAGTGGGATTAACGTACCCCGGTACAAATTTGCATTTTGGTGCTGACTTATCGTAACTTTTTCGGTGCTGACTTATCGTAACTGTAAAATGCTGGAATTGATATTAAGATTTTATAAAAATTCCACCCCGGTGCGTTGTATTAACGGACATACTGCTCTAGCGTGCAGTGTATCATTTATTTTTAATATATCAACATGTTTGACAGGTGCTGCCATCTTTCAACAGATTATACCTAATTATCGACTGAATCGATATACGACGATGCGGTGTACTTGCAAAGTCCATCATTGATCTATACACTGCACTGTGGTGAAGATGGACTTCTCTGACGGTGGTTTTTTCGATGCTATAGGAAATCTTTTGCTGTCCGTGATACAAATTTTCCACTCCCCTCTAGAGATTGTTCCAATTTTTCCTTATCGCGTCCCTGAAAATTTACTTTTTTTGTCCCCGATGTGATAATCGGTAGTTAGCCAGGTCAGGTAGTGTATGGCGATTATGTCCAGCGCGTGCGAATACACTCATTACAAGATGTTCTACACGGTTCGCGTATTTTCGATGAACGAACGGTCAGCGCGCATGCATGCGGTGTAGTAATTCTACCCTTGAGAATCGCGGCCACCTCGCTCTAATTTCGATGTACAACCTAATTAAGACGCGCTTGAGTGAGCATTCGATCGTCGGTTTTCCTTTTTTCGCGCGAGGACGTAATTACGAGTTAATCAATGGTAGATCGGTAGCCACGTCGCCGTGTATCGCACACGCGCGCTACCGATACACACACGCGGCGCCGGTGTATCGGTTCTTTTGATTCGATCATCGACGATCCGATACTTGGTAAACGCCGCTGATGCTGTTGAAATGCCCTTTATGCATCATGCCTGGCCGGCCTTTATGCCGGACACTGTTTTATCAATCGTTATTACCGAGAAGCTGCTGCTGATGATGGATAGCAAATCATACTTTATCTGTCTATCCCCCCTAACAGACGATCGTGGTCTGGGTCATTTAGTATGTCTACATGGGATAGGTTATAATAATGGCCATTTAGTGACATCAGTTTTTCGGAATGTCAATGCATTACATGCTGCAACTTCGCGATGTTCGCGATGTTGCCGAACTATCAATGCTTGATTCGCCAATTGTGTGGAAATTCGATTTAGGTCATAGTTTTTCATATAGATGGCAATGATAGCAGACATCAACATGTTCTTTGGAGATTAGATGTTTCAGTCCGTAGACAAGCGTTCTGTGGTTCGAAGGGTTAGAAATATCGGTCATTTTCCATTCGGTCCATCAAGTCAATAAAATAGGTTTGATTTTATATGACTGATCTTTGCCCCCCCCCATCCCGAATGATGTTAAGACTAGCATAACTGGAGTCAGTTACTTGCGAAGCAATTTTCGGTGTATGAACTGGCTGGATACAATCGGTTGCTTCAATGTGTATTTGTCAATGTACTCAAGCTTACCACTCTCCAGCACCAGCCAGTTTCCCATGTTCTTCTTCAGAGGAACTGGTTGTACTCGGTTAGGATGATATCCTCGGATAGAATAGATAAAACAAAGCAAAATGCCATGTGACTTGGGATGTTAGATTACATCTCCAGGGATGAGAATTTCCCGCTTTTTGGCGGTGTCCCGCTTTTTGTGATGAGAAATTTAAAAAAAAGAGCTTTCCACATTGTCCAGATCGGTCAAGAAATTGAGGGGGTGGGGTTGGAAGGTTCGCTGTGTCTGGCATTATGTTTCAACTCACAAAACTGAGTATTTTTAGCATGCTTGACGGCACTCGGCCCTAAAATTATCGTAATGGGCTGCCATCTGGTATTGCCGATATAAACTATTGTGAAAGAATAACCAGTTCGTGCTGCCATCTGGAATTGATACAGACTGTTTTGGAAATCATGCTGGGGAACCCCCATAATGCTTCGTGCCTATGTTGCAGTTTAGCTGTAATTTCAGTAATTGAGAAATTTTCATCATAAGTCCCGCTTTTTTTCGTAATCCCTGGTTCTCATCCCTGATATCCGAGTTGCCGTCGATGTATGGCTGTGGATCTAGAGACTGGTACACGCCACGCAGCTATTGCAATTGACTAGAATTTCAATGTGCCTGGGTCCTGGCATTCGGTAGCAACTGGATCTGATCAGTTGCTAGTCCAACGATGTACGCTAGGCTTTAGCTAGGCTTCAAGATGCTGGACCGGCTCAACTTCCGCGCTCTCTCACAGATTAAACAGTTTTCCGCTAGATCTCGAAAGTGTTATTCACGCCAGTCAACTCGAGGCTGGTCGGCTCCGGAGATACTTTTACCGGATGAGAATTAATACGACTTCGGCTTGAAATCTTTTTAAAACAAATCGCACGCCGGCCCCGACGAAATAGAAAAACGCCCGATGTCTGAAGTTTCGTCATCTGTCAATAACGCGTCGCCGATAGTTAAGTCTTTGCCGAGCGATACGTCTTGACACTGGCCGATGACTGTTTTTCGCGAGCAAATTTAATCGCATAATGTAATGGCTTTCTGATGGATTTCAGACGTGATTGTGTGAATAAGCTGAATGTGTGTGTCTGGTGATTGCTGATCTCATCTACTAACGCTGACAGGTCGTAAAAAAAAGTTCTACGAATCGAAGAAAAAAGAAACAGTAGACGCGCGTATCAGTATCTTGTCCAAAGCGGGTTGGGTGAGTGGTTAGAGTGTTCGATTCGGGGATGTCGGATCATTCGTTTAAACCGTACTCGTCTACGTAGATTCCCCAGGTGAAACACCTCTATCGTTTTTTTTCCACGTTGGCGCGTTCATCCGGTCTTCAAGTCACGTGCTTATTTTGTGTGTGAAGATGCCTTATTGGTCAGCAAATGCAATAAGCAATTCGGGCCTGACTACTGCTATTTGCGAATGTTTTTGACTGATTTCGAGAGTTCGACGATAACCAAATATATTGAATCGCTCTCAATAATCAGAATAGTTCATTTTCAATGAAACTACCACAACTGGCAACGTACTGAGAAATTTCAACAATAGACTGAATCATGTGATTAAATCGAAAGGTTCTCCCATTCAGCATATTTTTTAAACTCATGGGATTTTTTGGTGCTGAAAACAGTATCATTGTAGTCCATTTCTCTCCTGAAGATTCGGCCGATTTATCTCAAGCGGTTTGAAAAGGACAGGTAGTTCTTTATGTATAGTAATTAATGGGACGCTCTGTATTTTTAATTGAATTTCAAAGTCGTTCTCATTTTTTAGTGAAAATTACCGTAAAGATATCAGATCTAAGACTGATTAGACTGTACATTCCACTTTCGCATTGGTGGCGATTTATCTACAGAAAAAAAATCCCAGAAGTTATCATACCCCTTTTTACGTTACATTGTATAGTCCTTTTTGGCGATTCACCAACTTCCCGTGACCAAACCATATCGTTCGGCTGTAGATGTTCCGTGTGTGCAACAGCATAGTTTGTTCTCCAACCAGTGCTGGAAATTTGCCGCCATACAGAAGAATACAAACGATGATCAGGGAATTTACAAACGACGAAGGTTTGTCATGTGAATCATTTATTGCGCTTGACCACCAACACGGTGCAGTCGCATTGAATGAGCACATGACTGCAAGACGGGTGGAAGGAAATTGCCCTGAAAAAAATCCGCCCTGTGATGTGAGTTAGTTTGCCGGTTAGTGTTGGATATTTTGCCATACGATAGGTTATAGCTGAAATCACACACATTTTTGGCCCATACCAAATTAGGCAACCGTTCACACAGGTTCCAGAGGGTTCCAGAAGTGACTCATTTTTTTCTAAGCATCTAGTATCGAGTGTGGTGTACATGTGAACCCCTCCTGAATTAGGCATGGGCCAAATTTGATCCATGCCGCCAATTTGGCGTGGGCCAATTCGTCGCCATGCATTCGCATATGGTCATTTACAAATTTCAGGGAGCCGTCATGAAACTGCAGTGTGTTGACCCTCAATATGGAGCCAGTGACGTGATTACGGCGAATGGCTGCGATAGAACCTCAGTAGGGTTATCGATCGTACGTTGATTCCGGGCCGTGGATTTTTACCGGTCGATCCATCTCGAGAGCGTCGTCCGTTGACGGCGAGCATTCCCGACGCCGGTGCTCGTATCATTGTCATGGAACTCTCGTTTCGGTTCTCGCCTCCTCGCGCCTTCGTTGATTAATTGTCGGAATCATGTGAAACGTGGCGTTCGCTCCGGTGAACAATCCGATCGTCCGTCGGTCGGATTACTACCCGTACACGCGGCCGACGAATGGTCATTCATACTGATGACGGGGTGCGCGCGCGTCCCACGGCGGCGCTGGCATACCCTATCATCATCATCGTAGTCATCGTCTTTGTCTCTTCGCTTGTGAAAAAGATACGGCTTGTCGAATGAATCGCGCTTGCAAGTTGTTTTTTTTTTTTATTCATCTATTACGTTACGTACGCTAGAGTAGATTTCACGCTAGCGATCGAGTCATTGAATCGGGGTTGTGTCGATTGAAAGTTCCTGTCGTCGGCGATGATAACCGCGCGGGGTCAAGCCGTGACCGGTAAAGTTGGTTTCCGTAGACGAGCGACTGTCGGTTATAATTATTCCAACATTTTTCATATCGACGGATTCTTAGCTAAGTGTTTCTTGTTTCAGAATGCTGCAGACGGTTGTAAACAAATGAGAGGAAAAAAACGAAGAAAAAAGAAAAGAATTTCCTTTTTTGTACCTCTGAAGATGAGGTTTAGTTTTAACTTCGAAACTGTTAGGAAATAAACCGTTTCTACAAATCTACTGTGGGTTTTTAAACATTCGCCGTACCTCGCCGTCGTCATTGTACGAGACAGATGACAAGAAAAACAGCTTCTCTTGTTGACGATTTTAACAAGC
Source organism: Tubulanus polymorphus (assembly GCF_964204645.1). Lineage (NCBI taxonomy): Eukaryota > Metazoa > Nemertea > Palaeonemertea > Tubulaniformes > Tubulanidae > Tubulanus > Tubulanus polymorphus. The sequence continues at coordinate 8,515,640 of NC_134029.1, read as the reverse complement.
AATTATCGCACCCGCGCGTCGTGATATCCTGGATTTATCCGGGGTTCCTAACAGCGCCAGTCGACCGATAATGACGGCAGCGGCGCGTGCCTGTCGACTGGACTGTTAAAAAAAGTTTTTGTGAAGTCTCCGGTCTGGATTGATAGCCGGATGCTGAATGCTGAGCGCGCGTACGATCGCGCGAGTTAGAAGATGCACGCCTTTCCTGTTATATAGCGAATTACGTTAGTCGATCGCCTAATGTCTATTTCAACTTCGCTTGTCAGCTCGTCGTTTTTACTAGTTCTGATGTTAGCCACGATCACGCAAGTGTTTTTGGCCCGGAACAATGTCACACAGATGCCAAATGAGCCCGTGCCTGTTTAGCCCAAATTTTGTTTGTCATTTTCTTTTTTTAGCATTGTTAAGTATCAAGTGGCTTGCATGTGAGCACGTTCTCTAATTAGGCACGGGGCCAAATTTGGCTCGAGCCTGATCTGTGCCAATTTGGCCCGGGCCAAATCGCCCACAGCGAAGAATGATGGGCAGTTGTGAACTTAAACATCGATTTTTAATCCATTTTTAGCAATGTAGCCTATTGAAGGATTACCAAAAAGTCTCCTTTGAATGGGGTGGAAAGGAGACACCATTTCGTTAAATCAAATCCACTTAAACAATATATCTCCATGCCTACCAACTGAAGTTCAAATCATGGAAAATTATGTTATGTTGGCATGAAACATGAAGTAACCAATGGCAATTACGCCAAAAATTTGATTTAAACTTATTCGTGAAACTTGGCCCTGGTCCTATTAACACCTATATCGGGAACGTACTACTGAAACTGACCGAGTGAAGCCGCCCGACGTTCTCTCAAGCAAAGTAGAAATCGACTTGACTTGAATACGCGGCGTACACGTGTAATTACGGTCGTTTTGGCGGCTGGGTTCGTCGACGAAAATTCCATCGCCGTCGAGCCGCTTGGATTTTATCCGGTGGCGTTATTGTCATGTGATGATGTATAACGGCGCTTATGCGGACTGACAAGGTGCCGACCTTCGTTCGTTGCGGATCCGCAATCCCGTGGGCATCTCGTCGAAAAACTGTCCGTCTCGATATCACGGCACGTAATTGGTTTAGAATTTTTTGCAGCGTTGCGTCGCCGTCGGTTGAGGTACTTACGCGGAATTAGAGCGTCCGGTTTTGGTGTTGTTTGTCCGCGCGTTTAACAGGCGTTGTCCTAACGACTGTCGGCTTCCATTCCGTCGGTACGCGCACTTATCGACCTCTAGTCCGTCATCTTCCACTCCATTGACTTCTATATCACCTTCCATTCCATCATCGTTTTCCGCCGTGTCAATTTCCACTCGTCAGCTTCGTCTCGACTCCCATTCTGCCAACTTCCATTCCATCATTTTCCAGCCTGTCGATTTCAGAACTCTTCAGCTCCGATGCCGTCAACTCCGATTCCATTTACTTCCCTTTAACTCCAATTTCCACGTTTATCAACTGTTTTCACAGCCTTCGCAGACGCAGCGTCTTGTATTATGAGACCAATAGTTGATATACAGAACCGCGAAGATATTTTTGAATGAAGAAATAAAGAAATCTTTAGTGCATGTCATGCAATTGTTTTATCTGGTTGCGGAAGTGAATCACTTGGCTTTGTTTAAGCATTGAGTGAGTGGTTTACACATGAACGCACTCTCTAATTAGGTACGGGCTAAATTTGACTCGGGCCTGATCTGTGCCAAATCATCTCCTTTCGGTCGCGCTTTAGTTTTCATAAGAGCACGCTGAACTGATAGGAGATTAAGATCAGCGCGCGCGTCTATATCAAACCGTGCTCTCGATATGAATTACAGTTGGACGGTTGCGAAGATTAGATCAACTTTATCCAATTTGTTCGTTCATTTATTATTTGTTGAGAGCGATCGAGACGGATGGAACGGCTCGCCGCTGAACGGGTTGTACTAATACATCACTGCGCGGTAACCTCAATTACGCCGAACCATTTACGTAATAAACTCCGTGACGCAAAACGGCGAATGCCGTAATAGCGGAGATTACGGCGTTCAGCTGCTGTAATGTTTGGATCGGCAATTTCGGGGGGGGACGATAGACCGACGGGTGAATGTTTGAATAGCGCTGGTTTATTATTACAAAAATACCAAAAACGCACATGGTCGAAAGCGTCGTTCGAATTGCGTTTAATTCCCTCATTGACTCCGTTGATGTTGTAGGTAAATAGGTAAATCAATCCATTTCTGGTGGTTGTTAATAATTGAAGATTTGTTTTTCATAATCTGTTGTTGAGTTTTCTCGACGGTGTTAATTCCAGCTGTGGACATCTTCGTTCTCATCGTCGCATGCCAGTTGATAGTTACGATCGCGCGGAGACCGTTGGGCCAGGATCAAATTTAGCCCGGATCAGGCCAGAGTCAAATTTGGCCCACACCTAATTAGAGAGCGCGTTCGCACGTAAACTGCTCACTCAATACTAAACAATGCTGTGACTACGTAAACTGATTCACTTTCAGAATCATCGACAATTTACTCGTAGTAATTTGACGTGTGCTAAAAATTTGACTCGGGTCTGGCCTGGCGTTTTTGGTCAGGCGGAAAATGCTCGTGTGATCGCGGCTTATATTTCTATTTTCCAAATTGTCACTGGTATTTACATGGTTCCCGCAGAACAGGGAAATTGGGAAAAACTTGGGAATTTTGAAATAATAATTCCCGGTTTGGAAATATTTGGGAATTTGAAAGATTTTCCTCAAATCAGGGAAATATTTGGGTAATTCATTACATTTCACGCATTGCATTTGCCAAAGGGCAACTTTCTTCAGTGATTTCCCTTGAAAATCACCTTTATCAACCAGTCACTACTGAAATGTTGACTGTAGCATGATGATATGTGTTCATTTCCATTTGGGAAAATTGAAAAATCACCCATGAAATACTTGGGTAAAACTTGGGAATTTTGAATTCATATAACATTGGGAACCATGTATTTAGTACTCGCACTTTATTTAGAGGTCGCAACGTTTGCAGGTGTAATAAATATCACGTATTGTGACATTTTATTTTAACCTTAATGATGATTGCGCTAGCGGAGAGTTTTCCTCTTCACCTATAAATTAGTCGTTCGTTTTCATCGTCATCATCATCGTCGTCGTCGCTAGCTAATTCATGCGCTGAGTGTATCAACTGCAAGCGTCACTCGACTGACTGACTGACTGGCTAATGAGAGTACTGAACTCAATGCCGCGAGTGTTACATGTAATTAGTCAATTAACAAGCTTTTTTCATGGCTGATTTCAGACCACTAAGCGTCGGTTCACGGCCAACCGTCGGGATCACTCAGTCTTTCTGCACCCGTCGCTAAGAACAACAACAATATAGAAATTCATGTCTTCTCCAATCGAAATGCGCCCCGATGTTATAAAGTCGTGTCGGAGGTGTCGGCACCGCTGTCTAATAATATCTGTAAAACGTTTAATGCATATTTAATAGCGTACAAAGGATCTGACCGGTGTGCTAATTTTTTCGCGCGAACCGCCGTTTTATTCGCGGGTCATCCGGCGCAAGATCATCTCGGGATCGGGTGACGAGAGTCTTCTACTAATCAAAAAGTTTTATCGAGTTTTCAAGGTTTTGCGGAGCTCGTGTTCGTGGAATATCTACATCAATGTCCCTCAGGACAGCCACTTATCTGGAAATCAGAGAAAAGTCAGGGAATGTTCTTTTGGTTTTATCGGGGCTTTCGTGAAACCCTTATTGTATATCCGTGCCATCTGTTTGTCTGTCTTTCAGGGTCTTAGCTTTTTTTATAATGGGTTGAACTTGATGAAACTTGGTTACAATGTTAGTATGGGGGTCTAATTGTGCAGTGCAAAAGTGGGCCGGGTGCGCCATCTAGTGGCAGAACTAGGCAATAAAAACTGTTTTTCAGTACTATGACCTTGAAGATGACCTCATAACTGATGAACGGGATTAAAATTCTAAAAGTGGGCTTGACAAAATTTAGCTATTGGCCGTAGATACAACATATCTAAAATGCAATGGGAACTAACACATGGTAAGTTCTGAGTTCAAGTCTAAGCCCAAGAACCGTTGGCTTGTCTCTAAAAAAAAGTCGGGGGAAAAATTAGGGAATTTTGTAAAAAGCTTAAGATCAGGGAAGTCAGGGAAATTTGTTGAGACAGAAATTATTTTTGTGACTACCTAATGTAGTTACCTATCCTAAACTAACTTGGACTTTTGGTTACCTCGGACCTATTTTGCCGGCCCCAGTTTGTTCGAATGAAGCGCGGCTTACTGTATAATGTCGAAGATTGTTTTGTCCATTTGAATATATTTTTTTTTGTTAGTTTTCATCGTACAAAGCATTGGTTATTTCAGAGAGATCTCGATTCTCGCAAAAGCCTAGAATTTAGCGGGTAAAAGCTAAGCGCGGGCCAAAGTCTACGCGCTATCTGCGTCTGGATCTGTGAGATGAAACGTCGGATCTTCAAGAGAAAGTTAGACACAAGTTACCGAGACGGGAAAGTACGAACGACTAGCGCAGAGGGATACATTAAAACCGGCAATCTAGTCACGTAAATAAAATGTGTATGTCTGTCGATAGTTGAGATGTTTGATGGTTTCCACCTCATTAAACCGCGGCCCTGGGATCGCTGAGGTATCAATTAGGAAACGCGCAGATTTTCAAAGTGACCAGACTTCTGGAGAAAGTTTTCTCTCTCGAGGTCGCGACCGCGTGCATCGTTTTGAGGCCGTTTCGATTTGTTTTTCATCGGAAATAAGAAAGCATTTTTTTTTATTTTGAGATATTGTCTCGTATGAAATGAAATTTATGTTTCGTGGCTCTCATGATTCTGCTGCTTATTTGAAACCATACGTCTACATAAGTTATCACAAATTTGAATCTTTTTTGCAACATGTTCACGGATAATTGAAACAGGAATATTACAGCATCTTCAGTTCGATGGTTTTCATGAACATTGGAGTGGCTATGAGAATATCCGAATCAAAGCGCGAACATGAGAGCATGACTCTGGGTGTTCTTTTTTGATTTGGCATGGCGATAAATGTCCATGTTGGATCACCCTTAGCCGCGATCACCAAAGTATTTTTGATCCAGGCCAGATTTGGCGTGGAACAACTGTTTACATGAGTCTCAAATGGGCCCGTGACAATGGGCCCGACCAAACCCTAGCAACATTTTGACATGGGTCAAATCATTGTGTGAATTGCTACTGGTTCTGCTAGTGACTCACTTCAGTTTTTTTATGCATTGTTTAGTATCAAGTGAGTGATTTAAGTGTGAACGTGCTATCTAACTAGGCAGTGGCCAAATTTGACTCGGTCTGACCCAGGCCAAATCGTCTCTGTGCGATCGTGGCTTTGTTACCTGTGTCTGATGCATGTTTTTCATTATGGTTTGAAACCTATACCAGTGCTTGTAGTAATGTGAGGGTATTTTGATACTTTCATGAGCAACCCATTTGTTTAAAAGCACCTTTCCTGGGTGTACCTGCATGATGCAATGTGCAACTTAACTGAGGGGCGTATAGGTGCTGGAGATCGATATCGGCGAAAAATCAAACCCCTGAAACATGCTCTTAGCTCTTAGCTAATTACATTTTAGATTTGCCGAAGTGTGATTAGCGATCCAACGCGGTAAATGAGACAAGGAAAGATTCAACTCTAAAAGTTCGAGCAAAAGAAAAAAGTTAAAATGAATGAATATCGCGCCGGTTTTCTTTTTCCGTTGGAGTGTATTTCCTCGTAACTGTTTTGTCTAACTTTGATTTATCTAGTGTGCATGTTTAAAACGGTGTCTTCTGTTAGTGAAACGTGAGTGTATAATCGAACGTGTATGAATGAATGAATGCCTCGGAAAAACTGAAATCAAAAGGTGTCAACGAGTCCTCCGAGTGATTTCGCAATGTATATTACACGTTGCGAATAGCTCGTTCTGTTCGAGGATTTTTCGCACGTTGCCCCCCTCGTTCGTTGTTGGCATTCCGCACGATAATGTCAAATTTCAAGTTTTCATCATTTTTACTAGCTTCGGAAGTTCTTTTGGAGTAGACGCGCGTCGGTTGTTGTGTACCGATTCTGCGATTATAGATTTCGCATGGCCGGCTTAATGGATGCGAAATTTGGCCTGACCAATACAGTCAGTGGGTAGAATCATTACACTTGAAAGCTTTGGTTCAGGAAGTAGTGAACCACTTGCTTGGTCACAGTATTGTTTAGTATCAAATGAGTGGTTTACGTGTGAACGCGTTCTCTAATTAGGCACAGGCCAAATTTGGCTAGGGTCTGATCAGTGCCAATTTGGTCCGAGCCAAATTGTCTCTGCGTGAATTTGAATTTAATTTATTTTCTCAAATATATGAACATGAGTATAAAATGCGGCTATGATTGTTTATGAATTGTAACTGGTTCTGGAAATGACTCACTTCGCTTTGTTTGTGCATTGTTTAGTATGGAGTGAGTGGTTTACGTATGAACGCACTCTCTAATTAGGCACGGTCCAAATTTGACTGGTCTGATCCAGGCCACTTGAAGCCATACCAAATCGTGACTGCAGTGAACTGATGTAAATCTCAGTGTAGAGTTAACGAAAGAACCCACAGTTACTTCTGTAAAAACAGTTTATTGCCTTACAGTTTCGAAGTTCATACTAAACCTCATCACCAGGGGCCGGTTGCATAGTCATGACTTAGATTTAAGACCAGTTTAAGACCAACTTAGTTCTATAGCCATTCTAACAACTTAAGACCGGTCTTAAGATTTAAGACCACTTTTGGACTTAAGTCACGACTGTGCAACTGGCCCCAGAGGTACAAAAAATACAATAATAAATACAATACATGTATAAAATTATTGTATTATTGTATTTTTTGTTCCTCTGATGGCGAAACTGTAAGGCAATAAACTGTTTTTACAGAAGTAACTGGGTTTTATTCGTTATGCCAAATCGTCTCTGTGTAATTAATCGCAGCGGTTTAAAATACTTCGTAAAATGAAAATTTTTAACTTTAAATTGTCATCTTTTTAACACGATCAATCCCTGATTTGAAATATGAACGTGTTATGAATTACTTCTTCGTGAAATCGAATATTTCTACGTGACGAAAATCTCTGGTAACGTAGTGCGCGTATTTTTTCTTTTTTTTTGCGGGGAAATTCTTTCGAGCTGTCTCGGCGCGCCGACGCTCATGAAAAAGCGGGCGCGCGCGCATTTATCACTGCCGCGGTGAACCACTATTGGCACTTCAGATACAAATTACATCTCATTAAAATTCTCCATCATTCAGCGTTGTCGTCCCAACTGACTGCCCGGACCAGTTTTGTCGAAAAACACTCTATCATTGCCGAGGCAAACGTCTTTATCACAAACTGTCGCCGCGAATGATGTATTATCCCGCCGACGGTTCATTCAATTCTTTGCCGTCGTCATTCCCGCCAGCTTAGCGGACACCACTAGGAGGTGCTGCCGCCACTGGGATTTGAAGGAACTAAATTTTCATCGCAATGTATATATGTATATGTATTTGAATAAAAGATAATCCCATTTTATCCTTATCTACACTATTGTAAATTGCCTTTCATTGATACTTTTCTTTGTATTCATATTTCTTAAGCGATGATCATACAGAGACGATTTGCCAGAGTGGCCACTCATATGGAATTCACGGATATCAGGGAAAAATCAGGGAATTTTATTTTCACCTAAAAAGTCATGGAATAGTCAGGAAATTTTATGAACAAGGTCAAAATCATGGAAAACTGTTTTTATGCACACTACATCATAAAAAAACCAGGCGAAACGTATTTGCCCGTGCATAAAGGTGATTTTGTGCTGTTCAAAAATGCGTGTCCTTTTCATTGCTGTCTAAAAATTTGAAATGAAATGTACCGTAGTTGAGACAACTTTGGTTACGGAATTTTAGTAAATGTTCAGGGAAAATTTGGGGAAAAACAAAATCGGATAAAAGTGGCCACCCTGAATTGGCACAGATCAGGCCCGAGTCAAATGTTTTCACTTACGGAACCAGTTGCGATTCACACGCAATAAATTTGACCCATGCAAAAATTTGGCTCAGGCCTGGTCGGACGTTTTTGGTCAGGCTGAAAAATACTCGCGTGATCAGGGCTTTAACTTGACAGTTTTGATTCATTTGGGTCGCGTATACGAGAGGATCGTTGGATTAAATTTTCAGAGAATAAGAAGAACGCGTCGTCAAATTTTACCTTCTATTGACAAACTATTGTTTACGAATTACTTTCCTTTCAGCGTTGTAGTTTATTCAAAAAAATCTCGTGCCGCGGATTAATTTTTCTGAATTTCTTTTTCGGATGTTTTGAGAAAAAATATCTGAGCCACCTAGGCTAAATTGAGTCAATGATTTAACTATACTCGAATCTTAACGAACGAAAATGATATCGGCCGTCGATACATATAATGCGTCGATCAGTCAATGGGTGCTGTCGAATGCGATTTCAAGCGCGCGTTTGTTGATCACGGGTCACAGTTACACTATTTATATCGGAGAGCTTTATCTTCGTTCTCATCGTCGTCTAATAAATCTGTTTTTATGCCTCCGTCGCGCGCTACCCTAGCTCCCGATGACGGCAGAACGAGAACGAGCCTCCTCTCGTCAAACCCTACCCCATCGCGCGTCGTCATCGTGTAATTGAATTATGGCCGATGCTTATTGCGAAGCCGTTTTTCAGAATTTTCCATTTACGACGAGGCCCCGTATATCCGCGTAATAACTCGGCATTCCCGAATTTTACATAAACCATCGAGCCGTCACTCGGAGCGGCCTTCTTCTATCTATCGTTAGATTTGAATCTTTATTCGGCATCGATCGTAAATTCAGCGATTCATTCCGAAAACAATGAATTACGCCGAAAACAAACACGCTATTACGGTGGATAGATGTTTTATCGCGATGGAATATTTTGAATGTTTTCAATAATTTGACTGATGTTAACATTGGGCCTGGGCCAAACAGGCCTTTTCTAGTGGATCCGGCACTTAATTTGATAAAGCGCAGATCTTGCCTTGCAAATGCTTCAGGCAGGCATGAAGTGTTGGTTCCCACTAATGCTTTGCCCGCCCCTACAAACTTGAAGATTTAGGGGAAAAGGGGCTTTTCAGCATTTCACCTTTCGGATGGGGAGAGTTTTCTCCATATGCTTGAATTTTAAAGGGGCTGCATTCATTGCTTAGTGTATGACATTACGGCTGCCGAAATAGCAAGGCATTCCTTCGATCCTCGAAAAAATACAGAAAATTAGGCTCACATTAGCTTAATATATTTCATAGAAAATTATCAACATTGATAGAATATCGACATCCACTCTGGTAGGGGCAGAAGATATTTCATAAAAGGTGGCTGATTTTCAGCGGAGTGTATGTAAGAATGAAAGCGGTGGCCGCCTCTCTAGAACCTATTATGGGAGGGGCACCAAATCAAATAACGGTTAATTCATACAATAACCGAACGGTTTGCGCTTAGCGTAGGCATCATTTGTTTTTCTCATTTAGAAAACCTTGAATCGAGGTAACGCCTGTCTGCTGATGGATTTATAGGATCGAAGAAACAGGCGTGATTGGAAAGATTCCGCCGAATATGTGACCTTGCGCGTATTACAGCTTGAAGGTCATGGCGGAGACACATTCTACCTCTCGCGTTGAATACTGACTAACGCTATCTGACATACAGCCGGTGGATAATATATATATATATATATATATATATATATATATATACACGATAAGATTACACGATATCAAATCTGCTTTTAGAGAGAAAATATGAGTTTCTCCTCATCCGGGACGTCATAATATTGTCATCTATCACCGGTGTTTGCGATCGTTTGTCATCCGTCCCGGGAGAAAACAAACTTGTACGCAATTTGTTCTTCTCTCTCTCTCTCTCTCTCTCTCTCTGTCTATAACTGACTATCGTCGGCTATGCGCGTGTATGTGTATGATAACGTCGTCTCGACTGTTTCGTCGGCGCCCGCGTACGTTCGGCTATAGGACGGCTTTCGTCGCTTCGTCAAAACGAATCTTAGATTGATCGACCCGATCGATGTCGGCTTGACGTGGTCAATTGCGACGGACTCTATCCAGATTTTATCTGTCATTTAGTCTCGGCATTCTGCGACGATGTCGCGGGATCGACGGACAGCGGGGAAAAATGTTGGAACAGTTGATATGATCGAGTGCTCGAATCGCTACTGAACAAATGATGTTTTCAGTAGACGTAGTTGTTCGGAGATTTTTATTTTTTGATAAACTGATTGCATTAGGGTTCATTCGTTTCGAGGAAATAAAACCCTAAACTTACATCGCGTGTACTTAGCTTTATGTGGTGTACAATTTACATTAGATCGCGTGAACTCCCACTGTACGGACCTGATTACCACTAATTACTATTTGAGAATGGTTGCTGCCGAAATCGTTAAAATACTCATAAAATCGGAACAGCACATTTTCAATTAAACTACAAATTGTGGTGAAAATTAGGACAAAGGTAGATACCAGCCAGATCTGGCTGTATCAATTGTTTATTAATTTAAATCTCTACTGAAAGATTGCAGCACCCGTCGAAAATGCGAATTTAGTAACGAGCGATGTACTGCGGTGACGAATAATGCGGTATATTTTCAGCGGTGAAAGGGTTAATGCCTTTTGGTCCTGGGTTATACGGATTGATATATATATATATATATATATATATATATATATATAAAGAGCAATGAATACATAGCAACATTGTTGATACCACTCCGGACGAGTACTGGCCGATAGGTTAATGTCGACATTAACATAACAAGGACCATCGTCGAGACTGGGCAATCATTATTTTGGTCAAGTTGCCTGTAATTACTTCACGCGTTGGAGTCATCAATAGTTATGAGTTGAAGTCCGTCCCCGGTTGGCCGTGAACTATAATTAATCGGTATTGCCGATAGTCAGGCGATGCTGCGCGTTGCTCATTGTTCCGTCGGTGAGATGTTGATTTCTATTCTTCGTGCATTGTCTTCCGTCGTTGGGTTTTATGGACGCCGAACGATTTTCGCGTCAGTCCCCGGAGAACGTGCGGCGCCAAAGTAAACCACGTATATATGTATATATATATATATATATATATAGTTATTATTATATTCGGACATCGCCGAATTTCATGACCGGATTACGGAAGGAAAAAAAATCGAGCCGTCGATGCGATAAACGGAAAAATGAAAAATTGCGCATTTATGTGTGCGAAGATAACATATCGGGGAACTAACACTGTACATATATAGTCCTATATCATATCATCTTAACCCTTTTCAGTGCGTTTACACCGCAGTGCGATGTATGAATCGGTGATGGATTTTGCGAGTACACCGCACTGCGGTGTATTGATGTAATTAGTAATTAATAATTATCTCTATTGAAAGATGGCAGCACCTGTCAAACATAGTGAAATACTAGTAACTAACGATACATCGTGCTGTGGTGTAGACGCACAATTGCGGTATTCCTGTTATTCAAAATACTAGGGTGGAATTTTTGAAAATTTTAAAATTATCTCCAGCACTATAGGGTATTAATTAGTCAGCACTGAAAGGGTTAATTTTCCTTTACAATTTCAGTTACATATAATGTAAAATCATTGTTACTTGTAATACACTAATAAACATCGATACATATTTCAGTTTAAGTGAATTAATAAGTAAGTGAATAAATAAATGAATAAGTGGATTCATTTCACATTATGTATAACAGAAATGGAGAGGAGGGAACAGTAAAAAGCCGAGGCTTGTAAGAAACTGGCCGCCTAACCCTTCCCGAACCCAAGTTTTATCAGCCATACTACAATCACACATAATCTCTCATACGTATAGTGCATGTTTGAATATAAGTTTGAATCCAAAATTGAAATTTAATCATAAAGGTTCATTATTTCTAGTAAGCTGAAAGTAAGTAAGTTTTGTATTTTCGTTTAACGATGTTTAATGATTTTGAATTTTGAGTTATTTTATCTAGATTGTTCCAAATAGTGGGTCCTTTAATTTTCAAAGATTGTGATTCTATTACAGTATTAAATCTTTCGATAGCAATTTGGTTCACAGAACGCAAATTTTGGTTATGTAAATTATAATATCTCTAAAAGAATCGTGTTTAAAGAGTTTTGTATGAGCATTTTGTAGAAAACGTCTCGATAAGCAGAAATGATACGTTGAAAATAGCTCCAATCAGGGCCATATACATAGCAGGAGCAGGGCAGGTAGGAAACTTGGAAAATGCCCTTTTTGCGAATATTTTTGTTATATCCTCTGTAGAATCCTTCACTTAAGACTGACAAGCATTTTGTTAGCTTTATCATAATCGATACTCTCATTGTAATTTTCGTTTCAATTTTCTTAGGGTTCATCCCCTCTTTGAGTACAGCCCGGTTAGGCTTCGGTTGAATGCTTGACACGTTTTTGTACATTTTTGACTGATTTATATTTGTGTGTGTTTGTATTCTATTCTGTATTTTCGTTTGTGTCTAAATAAATTTCAATTCATTCATTTCAGTTCATGTTACAGACCTAACGGGAGTTTTTGTTATGGTGGATAAGAAGGATCGATATATTGATTTTTCATGTTAAGTGTAAGGTCCTATGGCCCCAACGTTCAAATGCTAGGTTATGGCCCTACAATATGACTAGTCCTTGAGTGCGTTCTCTTTATGAGGAATTTATGATCAACTCTGGCTATGGAGGCGATACTGCTTGGATTCACCCCGTTTGATCCAACATGATTCCCTTTAGCTGTTTCCATAACACAGGATTGTGGGTGGTGATGGTGAGCACGCTATTGTACAATGCCGCGATTACGATCTTTTGGTCAAGAATATCATTATACGTATCAGTGAAGCGTCAAGAGGACCGACATTTATCGAAATGATGGAATTGGAAAAAGGCCTATTGTAGCGAAGACCCAACAAATTGCCATTCGATCAATGGAGCTGTGCCTGTTTTGAGGAAACGCAATGCCTGCAGCTATAGGTCCTGTGGTGGAAAACTTAGAGAATTATTTTTACTCAAAATAGATGTATTCATTAATTCATTGCAAATTTAACTCTAGCACTAGGTCCACATAGGCATCCGTCTGCGCTGATTCGACACGTATTTTTCAATGGATCGGATTTGCCTAAAATGGCGCTCGCCGTATGCTTAATCATCGTTGTCACTAGTGATGATGCCTGCACTTTTTCAGCGGCAATTTTCGAAGCTGTTAGCTGTCAGAGTTTCGTTTGGTAAATTTTTCATTTTTGTTCGATACGGACAAGCATTCCGTGTGGCTGAAGGTTTAATAGAAGCGCGGCCGTCTGTTGGGACCTCGAGGTAATAGGTTTGTGCTCGCCGGTGCATTAAATATGTATGCCAGAACACTAAATTTAGCGTCGTAAAAAGCTTGTATTCAAAATTGCTGATATGAAGTGTATTCTGCGATGAAACGTAAAAATTGTCTGTGACTTCGACGGAATTTTTATTTTCGAATGGCAATTTTGAGAGTGAAATTCATGCAGCAGAAATTCATACTGACTGTGATTTTTCTGACACATTTTGAAAATCCAAGTCCGGGTTGGTGATCAGTGGAGTCTACTGTATTACTGTATTTTGGGGCATCGTTTTATGAATATCTAATAACGATGACATCTTTAGAAAATTGAAAACTAATCAAAAATTTAACTTTTGATTTAAAGGATTAAAGTTGCTTTGTGTTGCTATCTATCAGCATTGCTGGTTCAATTAAATTCATGTCAACATTTCTGATTAGTAAATCAATTTTCAGTGAAATCCATGCCATACACTGGGCTAGAAAGCGAATCTTACATCTATTCGATGACTTGTTTTCACAATTTTGGAAGCCTGAAAAAATCGAGTTCAAATTTCACTGGAAATGAACTGATTTTCACTACAAAAGACCCAGGGTTTCGTGGCACCATCTAGGAATTGCCGGTACCCCATTATTTGTTTATTTATCTATTTTATTTACACTCAAACCCATTACAGATATGACAGGGACAACACGGAAATTACAGATTTAGCAACCAAGTAAACTTCGATGGCGCCATCTGGTGGAAAAATAGGTCGCGCCGGGCTGCAGGTCGTCGTTTTAAACTCATCCGTATCGGTCGCGTCGAGGTCATTCGTTATACAAGTCGTGTATAATTGGTTTGAAATTCATTTCGAACGCGACTCAACCGTGTCGCGCGCCGATCATCCGACCATTTATCTTGTTGTCTGCGCGCGAATTCGCTGGAAATTTCATTTGCGGTCGCGAGCCGCTCGAGATAAATGACACGCCGGTACCGTATATATAGTATCGGTCGCGAGCGGTAATGGCCGACGGCTTCTTCGCAGTGATGCATCATAATTTCATAAAAGCCACGCGATCATTAGTTCCGTCATTGACAGTTTGGTACAAAATATTAGTAGATGAGCCGTCATATTAGCCGATACATCCATCTAGCGTTCGTTACTCGCCCGGGTTAAAAAAAGATCTTTATCACTGTATGTATGATAAACTCCTCCCTGTATTCTAGTTTTTAGTGACTCTGATCCGGACAACTTATCTTCTTGCCGCTGGTAATCTACGTAGGTAGATCAAACATATGGTCGACCAATTTCTGGACTATAGTTCTGACCTACGAGCAATTATCTCATAATCGCTCGTAATTCTGACTAACTGACATTCCACTTCCACGATCACATACGTAGATGATTTGGCCCCGGCCAAATTGGCGCTGATCAGGCCCGAGCCAAATTTGGCCCGTGCCTAATTAGAGAGCGGGCTCATACGTTAAAACTACTCACTCGATACTAAACAATGTTTAAAACAAAGCGAAGTGAGTCACTTCCGGAACCAGTTGCAATTCAAACGCAATCATTTGTCTCGCGCAAAAATTTGGCCCGGGCCAAACGGGCTCGGGCCCATTTGGTACCCATGTGCAACAGTTGTCCCGGCCCAAATTTGGCCAGAGCCAAAAACGCCGGTGTGAGTGCGGCTTTAGTTCAACCATGGTCAACTAACTCCGATAACCGAAGTTCGCTCTGTCTAGAGAAGTAATGCGAACAAAGGTTTGGGTGTTGGTCATTGTTTCAACACACTTACAACCAGTGACAAGGAACTCGTAATGGCGGGTATAGTTGTCAGGATTGCATCATGTTTCGCGACCCGGAACAACTGAACGACTGCTCACACGGGAGCCAAATGAGACCTTATCTGTTCGGCCGGGACCACATTTCGCTCGACCAAAAACGTCGCACCAGGTCCGAGCCAAATTTTAGCACCCTGAAATTGCTACAGGTTCCTGAACTGCCCTCATTGTATTTGTTTCATTATACATGAAACTAGGCTTCAAATGAATTTTGAGTATTTCCTATTTTTCCTAAGAAACGTGTTCGTCATCGAGGAACGAGCGAGTACGAGTCGGATATTCTCCGATACCGTCTGCGAGTCGTCTATAAGGAGAGATGTGTACCAGTAATTTGGGTTTTTATGGCGATGTTGGTTTTAAGTTGTCGGGCGCGCGATGAAGGATGAGGCTATCACTCATCCGGATCTCATTCATGTTCGACGACGACGAGCGTTCTAAATGAGACGAACTATTCACGAGCGTATCGATTTTACAAATTCGTCATCGTAAACCGGCGGTCTTAAGTGTCCACGTGGGGTTTTCAGTCGGAGCAACAGCACGAAATGAATGAATCAGAAACGCTTACTGCTCCGTAGCACGTAGCGCGAGTTGTGAGTTGTAAGTCAAATGTGAGCGGCTTATGAACGAAAATGAACTCGTTTAGGCATTTAGGGTATAATTTCAACTCATATAACGCGTTGATCTATAGCAATTCTTTACCTGGACCGTGTTGCTCTGTACTGAGTGAACTCAGTTGACTTTCAGCGCGGCGTCTACACTGCACTAAAAATAGCTGATGAACTTCGCTAGTACACTGCATCATGGTGTATCAGTGTTATTAGTCGTTGTCTCTACTGAAAGATGGCAGCACCTGTCTAACATGTTGAAATATTTGTAACTTACGTTACACCAGTGTAGACGTGCTATAGCAGTATGCCCTTTAGGCAACGCACCAAGTTGGAATTTTTCAAAATCATATTCATATTATATCCAGCATTTAAAGGTTAACATATAGTCAAGAAAGTCTTGAGATTTAAGTCTCCCGACCCAACTAAATGATAGACAACGCCTTGAGAAGCCGTGGATTACTCCAGCGATATTTAACTCCATTAAGCACAAAAACCGACTTTATAAGAAATCAATTCGTTCTACATCCGTGGATGTCAAGAATAGTTACAATTCTTATAAAAACATTCTTACTAAAATCTTAAGAAAAGCTGAATCTGATTATTATTCTCAAAAGTTTACCGATATAGGTACTGATATGAAACTTAAATGGAAACTTATTAACCAGATACTTTGTAAATCATCTTCTCCTATTTTACCTAGTGTTCTCAAACAAAATAACCAGGAATTCAAAGGCGACTATCGCATAGCGTGTGGGTTTAACGATTTCTTTTCTAAAATAGGCTCACAAATTTCTGAGACTATACCTGATTTCCCTGGTCACAACTACACATATAATCTGAAAAATCGTACTAACGTAAATTTCTTTATGTTTCCTACTAATCCTTGTGAAATTGAATCTATAGTTAGAAATTTGTATCCGAAAAAAAGTGCAGGGTTGGATGGTATTAGTACATCTTTACTTAAAGACACAATAGATCTAATAAATGCTCCTTTATCGCATATATTTAATTGTAGCTTCTATAATGGTATTGTTCCGTTTGACATGAAACAAGCCAAAGTTTACCCGTTATTTAAATCAGGAGATTCTGAAAATTTCAATAATTATCGTCCAATCTCTATTCTTCCGGTATTTTCAAAGATTTTAGAAAAGCTGGTCTTTAACAGATTATCCTCCTTTCTCAATAAACATAACGTTATTTCTTCAAATCAATTCGGTTTTCGATCAAATCATTCCACAGCACTTGCTCTTGCCAAAGTAACAGACACCCTAACATCATACCTTGATAAAAAATATTCAGCCATAGGCATTTTTTAGACCTAAAGAAGGCATTCGACACGGTCAACCACACAATTCTGCTCGGTAAATTAGATCACTATGGTATTCGGGGTTTACCTCTCAAATGGTTCGAAAGTTACCTGTCTGATCGTGGTCAAATTGTTTGTTTTAATGGTATTAACTCGTCAAGAAGGGGTATAACTATCGGAGTTCCCCAAGGTTCTATTCTCGGTCCTCTTTTATATCTATTATTCATAAATGATTGTGTCAATGCTTCAAAAATTCTTGACTTCACCCTTTTTGCAGATGACACAACATGCTTCGCTTATTCAAAAGATCATAAGAAGATATTCCAACTGATAAACAATGAACTCATCAAACTTTGAATGTGGTTTCAAGTTAATAAATTGTCTCTTAACCTTGAAAAATGTTATTTTATGATTTTCGGAAATTTCAAGGGTACCCCTAGTGCCATAAAAATTGGAAATGTCCCAATAAAGCAAGTTCATTCCACAAAATTTCTTGGTTTATATATTGATAGTAAACTGACGTGGTCTGACCACATATCATTTGTCTGTAAAAAGATCTCTCGTAGTATTGGTGTTTTGAATAGAGTTAAAAGACGATTACCAGTTTTAGTGATGAAAACCTTATACTATAGTTTTGTTTACCCGTATCTCCAATACTGCAATTTTATCTGGGGCAATAACTACGAATCGAGAATCAGGCCAATAATCCTACTTCAAAAGCGTGCGATCAGGGTAATATCGAAGGTTACCTTCTTTGACCATACAGCCCCCATCTTCAAAAACTTAGGTATCCTTACTTTTCGAGCAATGACGAAATTTCAATTGTGCTTTTTCATATTTAAATATAAGAATTCACTACTGCCTAACTCGTTTTCAGATTATTTTTCATTAAATTCCGACTTTCACCATCATCATACTCGAAACCGTCATGCATTCAAAGTAGAACAATTTAGAACCAATCGAAAGAAATTTTCATTAAAAGTATCAGCCCCTTTAACTTGGAATAACTTACCTTACTCACTGAAGATCATTGGATCAGTATCCCCTCCAGTTTTTAAACGTGCTCTCAAACAGTATCTTCTCAATTAATGTTTCGATAACCTTGCCAGTCTCTGCCATCTGGCACTTAAATATTTTCAGTGTGAATGTAGTGTGAAAGAGAGTGTGATTGGGTGTTCGAGGGTGGCATGAATATCATATAAACCTTAACAGGTTTCTTCATGTTTCCCTCCATCTTGAATTTTTGTATTTGTATTACTTTGTACGATTATTATTCTCCGTTATTATATTCTCCATTATTATAATTCCAAATGGAAAAATAAATGATAATAACTGATAAAAAATTAAATCATCCTGACATGAACCGGAATTTCCAATTATATATTCATATATTTCTATTAAGACAAAAAAATTCATGGATTTGACTTTTTGTCTTTTATGCATTTCGACTCTGATTTCAAACTCTTGAGCTCCTTGTTTCGTCCCCAGTTTGGTGGGTTCCTAAAGGATACACTAAATGAATAGGAGACCACACAGCCCGCGTTTTTCCAAGAATGAATGAGTTGAATGAATCTATTTTCTCAAATTTATTTACACAAGTATAAGCCTAATAAAAAATGTATGCCTTGTTTCTCATTTCCGCTGAGCTTGACCCGACCAGCCGCCTATCTACCCTATACGCAACTTTTATTCAAATGATCGAGCTAACCATAACAGACCCGATTTATGAAATCACCTTGCCGATTAGGACAAACAAGTTATTATTTTCTAGCCTGGATACAAACATTTTTTTGATAAATTGCATATTAATTGAAAATTTACATATTTGAGAACTACAATTTATATTTTCCAAAAAATCCTGAACTTTCTATTTATTACGATGTGATATTAAGCAAATTTCACCTCCTATCATATGACCCGACGTTGTTCTACAACTGTTCAGATATTGCTCGTATTCTATGCCACTATGATATATTTTGCATCAACGGAAAAAGACTTTCGCAGTAAAATGATATACGTCCAAATTTGAGACGGATGATTGATGAGAAATTCCGGTGGCTCGGTGTGTGACTGCGACACTCCTCTCAATTTCTTTGACAATTGACGCGACGTTATTCGCTAACCCTCCTCCGACAAAAACATCGCATCAGCTATACGCACACTGTTTTATTCACGAAAGAATTTCAGCGGAAGTGACTTGAAACCGATCATCAGTTGTCTAGCCCTTTCACCCACCGTACTGAGCCAGAAATATACATTTTTAGTGATTTTACTTTAAACCCCTGGTATCAAGATACCGTAAGTGTTATGAAAGGGGTATCGAACCCACAGAGGGCATTGTAGTGGGCATATATTTTGGTGATGAAGATTAATTTTCTTATTGGTGTTGTGTATTTACTTAATCCTTTCAATGTGTCTACACTGCTGTGCGGTGTGTAGATTGGTGATGGACTCAGCTGGTACGCCGCACAGCGTTGTATTCATGAAATTGATCATTAGTTTCCATCTCTAATGAAAGATGGCAGCACCTGTCAAACATGGGTAAATATCAGTGAATAATAAGCACTGCATCATGCCATATTCAATGTACTTGGGTGGAAAAATTATCAAGGTATCAATTAGCCAGCTTTGAAAGTGTTAAGAGAAAAGTTGATTCGATTTTCATTGAGAAATTCAACACGAAAGACTGCGTTACTACAAAAACCTTCCTTGTATGCCAGAAATGGAATAATATGAGCGCCACTGTAGGTTTACGTGTTTCCCCATTAGTTCATCATTGTGAGTTAAATTCGAGGTACAAGTCATTGGGCCCGTAACAACTTTCATCCAAGTTTCATTGGTATCGTCTTACCACGACTAAAGCCTTGTGACCCTACAATTCATCGCCAGATCGTATGGGCGACCTGAGTTAGGTTTAATGAAATTCATAAGTCATTCCTTAACTTCTACCCACTAAACATTCTGCGTATCCATTTTGAGTGAAGGTCATCGGCTTCGCTTTGATCAGCTGAATTGAGAATCATCCGAGATAAAGATTTTTTGTCACAAGTCCTTTCTGAACTTCGCTCCAGACCGGCACCAAAAACTATCGGCGTTGCAAAGGAGGATAGTATTTCGTAGTTGCTTATTATTGAGTTTATGTCCACGCATTGCAGAATGGTAAATTCAATTACGCGTAGTCACTTGCCAGTGCAGTTGTCGACGCGAAAACTTACACCATCGTTGGCGAAAAAACCTCCGAAATTCGCGTTTATCTCAAGAAGGTGGCGATGCAACAAAAAACCGGTCCGCTACACAGTAACATCCTACTACGGTATGGCGCGATGTGGCATGTAACTCAATGGAGTGCATAGAGAGTGCCGGCTTAAAAATATGCTAATGGAAAAGTGCTCTATGCGGCAATAGTCTAGTTCCTAATAAAAAATGACCGGTTTTTCAGTATGGTACATCAACAACTTGCCGATTTCGCTATTACTGTACGCATTGGAGTATGCTGGAAATAAAGTAGTAGCTCAATGAAACACTACCAACATCGATTCCTGTTTGGGCTGGTTTAATGACCATCGGAGTCATTCATTTATTACGTACGCATTTGTGGAGGGGTCAGTGCAGTTGTGTACTGTAATGCTTATGTATATGAAGAAATGGCCGATTTTGCGTACAGAGGGGAAGGGGGGTTGAAAAATTCAAATTTTATGCGTACGTTATAAATGAATGATCCCATCTACTAAAATGGAGATACGGTCTAGGGGTTAGGTACTGTCTAGCATTGCGATTATAGTAGATAACGGCTTCAAATCGATCGTGAAAAATATCTTTCTTTTCATTCGACGGGGTGATTTCGGGTATAACAGATTATCAGACACGATTGCGGAAACTAAACCAGCAGCAATCGCCAGCAACGTTTAATCATCTACGAATCAACATTTGATTGAAAACGAATACGAATTTGACCCCGCAAAAATATCATGTAAACTACTGTAGTTCAATTGAGAATTGGATCACGATAAAATGTCCTCCTAAACTAAGAAAATATCTCAAGATATATATATATATATATATCCAATATCCACAGTTGTTACAAGATCATTTTATTGCCCCTGTAAGCCCTGGTAATATGTATGCGTCTTTGCATTAGGAGTTGTGCCAACGACGAAGCGGATCCAATTTGCCTCCGGCGCGCGAGCTTCCCTCCGTTCCCCTATGATGAGCGACCGAATGGTAATCAAATTCATACCCGAATATCATACATCATTTGGAGACACCGGACAATCACTGACAATCTATTTACGACGACGAGTGCGCCTGCTGCGACGAGTGACCGTTTGTCTAGCGCCGCTGATCACGTTACGGTGATGAGCGTAAATGGCTATCACTCAAGAGCCGGCGATGACAAGTTTCTCATGTCGAGAGCTTTTTGCTAATTCAGCCCCGATCAATAGGGCCTCACCTGTCCCGTTAGTGGCGTATAAAGAATCCGAAACGTGGCGATGTGGAAAAATTCAGCGGCTACTATAGTGCATTAAACGCTGGTCTTACCTTAAAAGGTTTATCGGTTCTCCAGCTTTTGTGAGACCCTTATTCTCATAATGTCCGTGTGTGTGTGTTCGTCTTTCATCTGCTTAGCTTTGTTTAAAGTGGGTCTCGATCCTGATGAAACTTGGGTACAGTGGTAGTGTGGGAGTCTAGTTCAGAGATATGAATTTTCCGTTTTTAAATGGATTTCCGGTTTTTTAACTCGCATCATATATGCGAGGTTTCCAATCGATGCAATTGAATGAGGCACTCTCGTTCCAGTACGAGTTGCCATCGGGCTTTGATTCTTTGGCGTTTCACCATTATCAGGTTTTTTTTTGGTCTACTTTTGTTAACGAACTATTGTTTCGCTCAGCGTATAAGTTGAGGTCAATATTTTTGCAGTTAAATCCAATGCCCTTGCCAAACGAGCTCCAGTATTCAAGGTAAAGCACTTTGCTCATGGGCAATTCATTATTTGGGTTTTTGGCACTTACATCTCTGCTAGTTGTGCAGTGCAAAGAATGGGCTTAGTGCACTACCTAGCACTCCCGTACTAGGCTCAAATGTTTTTCAGCAACATGACCTTGAAGATGACCTCATAACTCAGGAACGGGTTCGAAATCCTGAAAGTTCGTTAAATGTTTCCCCAAAAACAGAAATGTCAGGTTTGCATAAAAAACAACAATGTTTCAAATGCTGTGCGTTGTAGAATAAGAAACACGAATATGCAATAGCCGATCAGTGAAACCATACAAATCACATGAACAACCGATGAAAATCACTGCCGTGTGATACGATTAGTACTTCTTTTCTCATCGCTAGTAGGTTGGTCCCGCTGGCGTTTTTATTTCGTTCAAACACAATCTGTTTCTTGTTTCGAGGTTTTTCTTGCATTAAACAATTGATTGCGCACAGTCTCTGAAAGGACATCTAGTGCTGCATTTGGGTCATTTGAGGTTTCGAGTAGTTGCCTTTTTGCCAGCCAGGAATCAGAAAATTCAGGGAAAACTCGGGGGAGGGGGAATCGGATAATGCTATTGACCACGTGTTTCTTTATCAGTACGCAGATCAAAGTGAAATTAATGAATTTGTGTACTGTATAATCGCAGGAAAAAAATTGGGGATTTGTGAATATGGTGAAAAGTAGTCACCGCGATTAATCTCGTTTCGCGAGTGCGCGTTTGTCATGACCGAATTACGACTCGAGTACGTCGGGCTTTAATTTGATTATAGCCATTAGACGAAAACAGAATTGAATGTTTTTCGAATGTTTCATCGTGCATCCATCGATTTTCGTAAATGCCATTTTTAGCCGACAACGACGATCATTACCGATGCAGTTCGATCGCGTCGTCGTGGTTCGTTTGAATTAATTTCAGATCAAGACAACACGAACGCGGTTTATATAGACGTCAAATATTTATAACGAAAGTCAGAAAAACGTCGTCGTCTTTTACGGCGTTCGTCGTTGCTCCGTCGCTCGCGACGATCCTATCTGAAATTGGACGCTGCGAGATGTCGCGGGATGTCATTTTCTTAATTTTCACGGATCGATGATTTCGAGATGTGTCGGATTCTTGTCAGGTCGATTCGTATCGCGCGCGGCGGCGGCGCCGTCGTCGTCGCAAGAGACCGAACGGCGAAGGTGCGATGCCCTACCTCGCGCCGGGGGAATTCGGTTACTCGAGAATTCATCAGCTCGCACGTCAAAAAGCCGTGAGCCTTGATATAATCCCGAATTAAAAACTACCATCGTTTGAAGTTAAACACAAATATGAAAAATCAATGAACTTCGAATCGAACTCGATATGGAAGTTGCGTTAGAAATCGTGGCGTGAAAAAAGACTTCAGGCCTCGGTTCCTTATTGATTTAATCTTTTTTTCATTTTCATCAAGACCAAATAGAAAATTGATATGTGTATCTTGTTGGTAATAACTAGACGAGTCAGGAAGTCCTTGCAGCTATCGCGTTGCGGGGCCATTACCTTAAAACTGATATAAGAATCATATTGAAGGAATAATCATAAGACGGTCGAGTCTTTCTTAATATTTTTGGTTTTTGTCGCTCGATAAAAGTTGATCAGCGATTAAGGAACTGAGACTTATCTTGTGCGGTTGAAATAACTAGCGCATTGATGATTTATCGGAATGATAACTTCCATGTAGTGAACTTGTTCAGAAAAACAGTAAAACTACATTAAATCATAATCAGATAAGTCATCGCATTGAATAAGTCTCTATTTTTTAAGTCCAAATTTGTGTATTTTCCAATTCATTTAACTCATTTATTGGTATAAGTCATCATGTGGATAAGTCCTCATAGAAATGAGTGTCACAGCTATGTGGATTCTACCAATTAGGACTGAAAAAAGAAATAGGTAATAATGTGACTTATCTGATGATGACTTAAGTGACTTTGTACTAAATGAGTTTGAGCTGGCAGGCAAAAATATAATAATGATAATGATAATTGTCATTTATATAGCGCATGTATCCTAACAGGAGATAGTTCAGATGCACTCCAATTTGGTTTTATTTCCCCTAACTATTCCATGTATCAGTCATCTCTCCCTGGGGAGAAGTAAAGGCAGGCTTATGTCGACAAGCAACGCGACGCCTACTGACTCAACTGGGTTTATCGCTGATTAGCGGCAACTGGCGACCTACGAGAGGCCACGAGTTGCTGCTCTATCGGTTCGACATAAGCCGGCTTGCGACGGCAACCCGACGCCTACCGACTCGTCGCAAGCCGTATCTGGCTAGTTGCCCATGTTCTACTGCGGCCTATCGTAGGCGGACAGTTGCTTTCGATCACAACCGACATAAGTTCATCTGCGACACGACGGAACTGAGCGCAGGGGTTCCAGCCAATTAGAGACCAAATATACATAGTACAAATTATGACCGCTAGTTAGCATCATTCGTAATTAGTCATAAACTTTCAAATTCAAGTAGTTCAAAACGTAAACCAAACCTTCAGCATGGCAGAGGACTGGACCGAAGATCTAGAAACTTGAGAAACGAAATTGGTAGAATTATGGTGTGAGCGGCCATCTTTATATGATGTCGCTAGCACATTGTATTCAAAACAGAATCAAAAAGATAAAGATTTTAAAGAAATAGCTTCTAAGCTGGGCTGTGATCGCGGTTGCTCTCAGTTGCGTCGGTAGGAGTCAGTAGGCGTCATGTTGCTTGTCGACATAAGCCTGCCTTAACATCCAAGCAGCTACTAGGTGCTCAGGAGTCATCTATCAGGCCAGGTATCCATTTTCCCCTGGGTGGAGGGATACAATGAGGATAAGTGTCTCGCCTGCCCGAGGACACTACAGTAATGTACGGGATTCAAACCCACTACCAGGCTTCCGAGAGTCGAAAGCTCCAACCACTCGCCCATATTCTATTAGTTAACAATCTTTTCGAGAACTTTTGTAAAAAATGAATTTATTTCTTCGAGTCTTCTGCGTGCATAGCCCAGCACCGCAGAGCCTTGACGAACTGTCGTATACGAAACCGATTATTCATCTAAGAAAAGAAACACGTCTATTCACAAAATGACCCCGGGGCTAATTATAAGCGATCATGTTTCAGCCATTTCACATGCGGAGACCGTTCGTTTGTCCCGGCGTAGGCGACAGTTAGTGACCTGAGTCATTGCGTGAAACCTCTGAATGCTTACGCAACGCTATTTTTTTTTGTACTCTTCGACAACGAAGAAGGCTCATTCGGGATTCGGAGACTCGCGTTAATCACATCAGATGGCAACAACTTCTATAATTACATTCCGATGCCGGCGCAAAAAATCGCTGACTCATCGCGTGCGCTGTACGTAAACGACGTAAGGGATCGAGAAATGGTCGAATCCGAGGCCATTCGTTTTGCTATAATCATGTCCTCAGGGGTTTGATATTTGCGTAGTTTGAAAAATCGCTCGCGAAAGCCGCTGCTTGAATTCATCGATCGCGCGATATATCATTTGTAGCGTCTAATCCGAAGGTTGTTGCCGATTGAGTGGCGCTTTTTGGGACGGAGCAATTGACTGGCCAATGACGTGTCATAGGATTAAGCAAACGGAATTTGGCGCCAGTCTGTCATCGTGTCATCACTCTTGCCACAGCCACCCGGGGCAACTGTAACAGCAGACCGTAGTCCATAACCTAGATTATGCCTTTACAAACAAGCTGAATCAGTTGGTTTCCAAAGACGAGTGACTTGCTGATACCAATGAAGTGAAAACCTACGTACGATATGATGAAAAGAGAAATCGTTTCAGTCCATTCTATGATGGGTCACTTTGAATAACTGAAATTTTTCGAAAATGTTGTTGGGGCCAAAAATGCTCATGCTATCGCGGCATTTGTATTTGCCTAATGTTGGCCTACTAGCTGTAGTAGTGGCCTTGTAGTTTGTCCTCATTAAAGCCGGTTCATCTGGGCTCTCCAAACACTCGGCCTTGCAATTTGTGCTGTTTACAGTTTTTACCGGTGATAAGAGTGTTGCCGGCTCTAATGCTGTTTAACAATTCTCTCGATTACCAATCAACGGGCGGTTTAAGGTCTCTCCAGTCTCGACGAAGAGGGGTTTATTTTTTGTGCCGAGTTACGCTGCGGCTGTAAGTCGGTGATTGAGGGTGCTTTACACAACTGTATCACCGGTTAAGGATCGTTGTTTTTGCCGGCGTTTTACGCATGTTTTTCTCCGTTCTTGAATTATTGATCGCGACGTTGAATTCGATGAAACGTAGTTTAGTGCGAACGCTTCAGCCTAATGATGTCGGCTGGATCTGTGGACTGAGTTTTGGTTGAGCAGTAGCCCCATTATGGGCGCACTACCTTAGTTACTCTATGTACGTATAAACTAGAGTATCTAGTTTATACATCCATGGTTACTCGAACTTTCACAATTATAGAAGGATTAACTCACTAACTAATGTCATAGATTATGAGTTACATTAACCTTAGCTTATGGGTTAAAGATATTTGGTAGATCCTCAGTAGTTCCCTAGCAGCTGGTATGAACCTCCATCTTCATCCCATATCCAGATTGCTAGATCCAACCAATATTAAAAAATAATTTTTTTCTAGACCTTTCAGTGCATCTATATCGCAGTGTGGTGTATAAATCGGTGATGGACTTTGCTAGTACACCGCATGATGGTGTAATAAGTTTTTATCTCTAATGAAAGATGGCAGCACCTGTCGAACACAGGTAGATGTCACTAACTAATGCTACACTGCGCTGAAGTATAAACGCATTATAGCAGTATGCCTGTTATTCGACACACTGGGGCAGAATTATTTTTTCAAATGTTGAATTATCTCCAGTACTTATAGGTATTAATTAGTCAGCACTTGAAGGGTTAAGTGATGATTGTTCTGAGGTTGTAATACCACATTGGCTATTAGTCATTCTCTGAATTCACTGGTACCTCGCATGCGACTATGCATTCTTGCCATGGCATCTTTTCATTCATATAGTGCAAAAACTTGTCCGAAAGTTTCCCTGCCGATAAGGAGAGGCACTTCACAGACAACATTGAAGCAGTGGCAATTTCGCCGGTGAAATTGTAACCGGGCTGAATCCGGGTCACCGGGGCTGATTGCACCATTCGGCGACGATAATTTCGTTACGGTCCAAAGAAACCTGTTTCGTTTATTTAGACCCGTATATACGTTTAATTTCTTCTTCTTTTTTCGGTCGCAATCGACGCGAGATCAGCCGCTCGGGTTCGAGTGGCCCGTCCGCCATTACGATAATCAGAACGTCGCGAAATGTCATCTCGAGAAAAAAAATGATCGGATTAGTCGTCGCGGGCTCTCTCGATGTACCGAGGGATAATACGGATGGCCTATGAAGTCATTTTCTTATCATCCCGCAAAACGACACCGCGCCGATCCGTACAGCCGACGCAAACATTCCCTCGGCCTTTTACCAGTCATTTGCTTTCGGCCACGCTTGATTTAAATCAATAACATCGGCCTGTCAATCAAATCGACTATCTTCACCTCGTCGCTGGGCGCTCGAGACGGTGTCGCGCTCGTTGGTGTCAGAGACTCGTTCTGCTCTGCGTGTGGTCATTGTCTGGCCGACGGTTGAATGACTCGAAGAAGCTGCTGCCACAGTTCTGCAATGAATCCATTCACCACTTTCTTGGAAATCGGGGAAAAGTCGGGGAATTTTCTTTTCTTTAAAAAAAGTCTGGGAATCGTCAGGAAATTTGGAAATAAAGTCAGGGATTTGTTGAGATTGCTAAATCGAACAGTTTCCGTTTATGTCTTACATATTTGATTGACTGTGTTAATTGATTAGATTCTTAGCAGCACGAGTCAGGGAAAACAACGTGCATGTCGGGGAAAAGTCAGGAAAAAAGCAAGTCAAATATAAGTAGCCACGCTGATTCATGCCGCCATCATATCGTTGAGATACATAATTCGCGATATGTCCGTTTGATGTTATTGCCCGTCGCTGTCGATATGACTTTCATTGATCAATGATCATTTCGTCGCTTGATCATGAATCGCGTTTCTCGATGAAATGTTTTTCTCAATTCGACACAAGGCGTGCCGTTGATGTTATCTGGCGCCGCGCGTTCGCGATGTTCAAAAAACGAGATCAATCTCCAGTTGTAAGATGATAATCAAAGCGCACCTAGTATCCAGTAACGAGACTGAACGTCCTTAGAGGCATCGGGGTAATGTCCTTGTGAGGTTTTTGCCCCCAATGAGCTTCTAGCGCGATTGATATTCGATAATTTCGGTCTCATATAAACAGTATCCCTTATCGACACCTTGAGCATAATGACAGTATCAATTATAAAGGTAATGCTTGAAGTTCGGACTCGATGTCTTGAGAATATTATCCGGCGTGCCTTTTGAAAAAATATTTCCAACGTCGCTTGACAATACCCCGGTCTTTGAATGTACCTGTATGTCGCTTCGTCAAGATATCCCTATATTAAGAGCTAGGCCTATTGTAGATTAACGCATTCATAAAGACAACCGTTACGGATTGAATGAAGAGACGTGCAATGCAAATTTCAAACGATGAAATTCATTAACCCTTTCAGTTGTGCGTCTACACCGCAGTGCGGTGTACGAATCAGTGATGGATTTTGCTAGTACACCGCACTGCGGTGTAATGATTTAATTAGTAATTACTAATTATCTCTCTTGAAAGATGGCAGCACCTGTCAAACATAGTGAAATATTAGTAACTAACGATATACCGCACCAGGGTGTAGACGCGCTATAGTGCTATTCCTGTTATTCAACACACGGGTGGAATTTTTAAGAATTTTCAAATTATCTTCAGCACTATAGGGTATTAATTAGCCAGCACTGAAAGGGTTAAGATGAAACCACAGCTTTTAGGCTGTTAACTCACGGCCATCATCAGGTGGAATTACGAGCAATTATCTCAACGTGACGATTGTTCGTAGCGGGGAATGACCAGGAACAGAAGTAACAAATGATATAAACTCATAACTGGACATTAATAGAATCTATAGCTGCGATCACATGAGCATTTTTGGCCCGGGCCTAATTTTAGCACCAGACAAATGATTGCGTTTGAATTGCAACTGGCACCTGAAATGATCCACTTCGCTTTGTTTGAGCATTGTTGAGTATTGAGTGAATGGTTTGCGTGTGAACGCGCTCTCTAATTAGGCACAGGCCAAATTTGGCCCGAGCCTGATCGGTGCCAATTTGGCCCGGGCCAAATCGTCTCCATGTGATCGCGGCTTATGTCAAATCTAAGATAAGCAGAACTAGCATTGAAAACAACAAGGGGTACCTGCGGGTGTTATTAACATCTTGTTCAATTTATCAATAAAGAATACACTAAATAGTGACTAGAATAGACAAACTGATATTTTGTCAAAGCTCGTGTCAAAATTAAGGTTCGTGCTGAGGGGCGTTCAGGGGTAGCTAAAATTTTACAAAAAAGCTGCAATATTTGACGATTTGTGAGCCTAGAAAGCTAAATAGGTGATTGAAATGAAATTAAGAGGTACACTAGTGGTGCCATCTGGTGGCATGCTGGTATATCGTCGGTGTTATGATTATATTTATTGGTTATTGATCGGTAATGAGGGATTTTATGTCATTACACGCTTGTACAACTTTGTCTAAGAAAGGAAACTATACGCTGAAATAGGCAAACTACTCCAGCAGATGGTCATGGTTCATGAATTATTCCAACATATTTACGGCGTCGCAGAAAATTTCGTGAGAGAAATGTCCCCGTGTCCGAGTCGCCGCCGGACGCATTTATTATCCGTCAACGTTCAGCGCGCAATTGCGACGAAACGGCCGCCGAGCCTAATGCGCGCGTGTGTGTTTGCCAAAGTTTCCTCTCGAAAGGGCTGAAGATTGAAATATGCCCGTCGTTGGTACATCACGTCGAAAGGTAGTTAGTATTCGGCGCGCGCGTTGCGCCGTACACAGGTAACATATCACTTCCCGATGGACCTGACAACGAAACTTATTAATTGGACGACGATAGCCGCGGCCCGTATTATTAATCGATCACGAAGATTGGCCTGCGTAGCATCGCGGCAATTTATCCGCGCTATAGAAACCTAACTAAACCTCTTAAGATACATTTCCGAAATGAAGACCGGCGTTAGTACAGGCAAATCTCACGAGATGGCATGCTTGGCGGTTGGACGTAATCGGCGAAATTGTTCAATAAATCCCTTTCTAGATTTTCAGCGAGGAAAATCGTACGGCTTATCTCGGATTTCTCTCTGTCTAGTCTTGACAAAATTCATCTTTGAATATCACTTTGTTTGGCGATGTGGGGGAGGTATCTGTTTAATGCCTTTTGTGCATGCAGGAAATTCTAGTTTGGCATATTTTCATTCATTTCATGCTTATCACTGAGATAGTTCATCATGCTTACCACTTAGTTTATCACGCGTATGACACTGAGTTCATCGCACTTATGACACTGCGTTCATCACCCTTAACACTATTGTCATTTTTGTTCCACTGTAAACAAATCGCTAAAGCCTTATTCAGGTCACATAAGATCTACCTTGAAAAATAACTCATATATTGCCTAATATTGTTGACAATGAATGATATGATATAAATTATATAGGCTAATACTAAGGATCAATAAACTATGGTCTAGCCCTGATATATTGATGACGTAGTGCATATACTCTCATGCAATTAATTAACAAAATTCATCAACTCTTCAGTATGAAATAGGAGTTATGAAATATTTTTGATTACAAAATATATTTGACTACAAAATGAATGCCAAAATTCACAATCATAATTGTTATTTTCAGTATTGATGACGTAGTGCACATCGACTCATACAGAACCCCTTAAATAACGCATACTAGGTATCAATGTGTATAACCATTATTACAACGGTTTTTACGACGTCAAAAAAACTACAGATATGCTCGATAGAAATACGACACCAGGTGTGGACAGTTTTGTTATTGATGCTCGGTATTTCGGATTTGATATGTAATGCCTCGTTGATGGTCAATTTCAAAGTCGTTTCATCGAGTGTTGTAGCAGAGAGAGTTATCTGTTGTCATTCATACGGCTGATATTCGGTATAATCGATGTTTGCTCGCGCGCTGAAAACGAACTTCATTTGACACCTTATTAATAGAGATCACTGTTGAGTTTCTGTGATGGTGATAACTATATCTTGCTTATCGGCTTATTTAGTTACACTACATTTCCTGGCCGTTTTGAGGTTGTCCATTAAGGTCAAAATTCATGCATCGAAAAAAGGTTAGAATAGACAGGCACGGATTGACCAGGGGGTGCTTTGGGTGTTAGAGCAGCCCCATCTGGAAAATTTTGTATTATTTATTTTCAGTTTTTCAATACTACATTTTAGTACAAGCTATACTTGAAATGGATGAGATGATCAAAGCAGTGGTTGAAATATCCAGAATGTGCGACAATTAGATGCACTTTTCAAAAAGATGACCATCAGAGCACCCACTTCGAAAATCTAGGATCCGCCACCAGGAGACTCCTCTCAACTGATAATGATTTTTCTTAATGATGATGGTAGTTGATAAGGTGCGCTCACACTATCACTAGTTAGACGGGTATAATGGGTCCCTTCCACAAACCTTTGGAATAGACAAAATCAGAATTGGATACAGATAGTTACCACTCGTCATGCAAGATGTCAACACGAGTATTTTACCCCGAAATTTATATCTAAACGATAGATTTATGAGTGTCTGGCTGTTATTTATTTTAAAAATTTTGATGATCGCAGTTTATCAAATATATCTGCACACAGCAATCTATTAACGAGGCAATATGGTCAGAAAAATATGTTTAAAACATAACCGAGTTGAACGGTCTGATGAGCTGCTTGTGGAATTTGAGCGGTGTCTATTGTAATGAGCTATGCAGTGCCAATTCCTGATCTGATTGCTTTCTGATTATACTTTTCATTGTCATCGCTTTGAATGAATTATTTCACGTTTCATATAAATATAAGCTATAAACAATGGGTTTATAACATATTTACATTGTATTGCCTGCATTAGGCAAAATATGATAGTGAGTAGTAGTAAAATGAAGGAAGCAGTGAAAAAAAGAGGAGAAAAGTTTGATAGTATGAAAATAATAATACAAATAATAATGATAATAATAGTAATGATAATAATACCGGGACCTCTTCACTAATACTACAACCATATCCGCACCCGTCTATACCGGGACCTTTTAACTAATACTACAACCACATCCGCACCCGTCTATACCGGGACCTCTTCACTAATACTACAACCACATCCGCACCCATCTATACCGGGACTTCTTCACTAATACTACAACCACATCCGCACCCGTCTATACCGGGACCTCTTCACTAATACTACAACCACATCCGCACCCATCTATACCGGGACTTCTTCACTAATACTACAACCACATCCGCACCCGTCTATACCGGGACTTCTTCACTAATACTACAACCACATCCGCACCCGTCTATACCGGGACCTCTTCACTAATACTACAACCACATCCGCACCCGTCTATACCGGGACCTCTTCACTAATACTACAACCACATCCGCACCCGTCTATACCGGGACCTCTTCACTAATACTACAACCACATCCGCACCCGTCTATACCGGGACCTCTTCACTAATACTACAACCACATCCGCACCCGTCTATACCGGGACCTCTTCACTAATACTACAACCACATCCGCACCCGTCTATACCGGGACCTCTTCACTAATAATACAACCACATCCGCACCCGTCTATACCGAGACCTCTTCACTAATACTACAACCACATCCGCACCCGTCTATACCGGGACCTCTTCACTAATACTACAACCACATCCGCACCCGTCTATACCGAGACCTCTTCACTAATACTACAACCATATCCGCATCCGTCTATACCGGGACCTCTTCACTAATACTACAACCACATCCACAGTTAAGAGTTATTTGTTCTGGTTACGAGACCGTTATTTTCGTACTGTCTGTGGTTCAACTTAACTTTGGTAACAGTGGGTCAATCTTGATGAAACATGGGTACAATGTTAGTGTGGGGTCTAGTTGTCAGTGTAAAGAACTGGCCCAGTGTGCCAGCTAGTGGCAAAACTAGGTACTTAAAGCCCTATTTTTCAGCGACATGGCCTTGAAGAAGACCTCCTAAATGAGGAACGGGGTCGTAATTCAAAAGGTTGTCTTTAGCTTTTGGTCCTAGATACAACAACATATCCAAAATACAATGGGAACAAATGCATGGGAATTTTGGAGTTGCCTCATGCATACATCAGTGATGACAGATTTGAGCCGAGCCCTAGAACTGTTGTCTCCTATGGCTTGTTTCATTGAAAATGAACTAATTTTAATCACGACTCGCAACACGTGTGGAACCGGATCGAGGTTGCTGGATCCGCTTATTGGCGTCGGTGGGAATATCGCCAAATATAAACGCATAGGATTTGTTCTTGTTTTTATCGGATTTGTTATTACGCGGACTGTTCGGTCGATGTTGTTGTCTAGTCGCAGTCTGAAGAGCTACTTTGTACAGTTTCTCTAGGTATCAATATCCTCGACGGCGATGACACTTATTCGCAGGCGATGTCATGTTTCATAATAAACTCCGTGCCGACACACGCCATAAACTTCTCGAAAGGATTGTGCGAAAAATTGCCAATGACGACGTCGGAATACGACGAAAGCGAAGCTCGATTTTTTCGAATAGCTTATAGAAGATGAGACCAATAACATTTCGGCGGTAATTACTGTAGACTCGAACGAGGTCTTTTGGACCATGTATCTGATTGTTATCTGATAGATCGGACAGTATATACATGTATTTCCCGGTTGGCCACTTACCTAGATCAGGAAATGTCAGGGGATTTTCTTTTCTTTAAAAAAGTCAGGGAATGTTGTGAAAAAGAAATCGGGGAAAAGTCGCGGAAATTTGTTAAGATTGGTAGGTTGCGCGTAAAATCAAACCGTGTCCGTCTAGGTCTTACGTATTTGTTGATTGATTAGATACTTAGCAGATCGAGTTCGGGAAAACAACAGAGAATAATAGTCAAGGAAAAAGCAAGTTAGATAAATGTGGCCATCCTGATTTGTATACATTTGTCATAGCTGGAACATCATGTTGATGACTTATCCAAATGAAACTTAATTGAACTGGAAATAGGACCTACAGTAAAACAATTCATTTGTTCACACAGACCTTGCATTTCGTCCCGTACAGGACAATCTTGATTATTTCATACAGGATACATGAATTATCGGTTATAACTAACATATTTTCTGGTATGAGGTTCCACTGTACACACATTTCCATGACTAACAAATGATGAATTAACTGAGTTCGACCATGTTTGGTAAGATATTTTAGTCAGATAGCACTTTAAGAAATACTCTCCAACTTGTTTGGATGGCAATTTGAGAGCTACATTCTGGAGTCAGCTAAAAATTTTGTGATGATATCAAAGTCTATCTTTGTGATATGCAGGGTTCAGTTTCTCTGGTTTAAATCCCTGTTGGTTACTCGACATTGTCGACGAGACAATGATTCAAGCTAAACATATTTTAAGCCTAACTCGGGGCGCATAAGATCCGACCTGATCGTCGGGTCTCAAGGAATCGGCAACAAGTCGCTGATCTTTCAGTCAGGAAATCTTTGCGACGTAAGAGTATGTAAGATCGTTAAAACTGATCACGGACCAGTTGTAAGCTGATCTGACATGTTCTATCTACAACCGGATCAGATTGGAATGGATCTTATGTAACCTGAGAGTACTTACAACCGATCATAAGGTCGTAGCCAATGAACAGCGATGTACACATCACATGACTTATGCATTCGGTTCAAAATGATCGTGGATCTCAGGTGACCTGAGAGTAGCTAAGATCCGACGAACGAGTCTAGGCCGAATGGTCGACTCAACCTAGCTATGTGATATTAGTTTTCTTAAGACCGAATCGCCGACAATCGGATCGGATCTCAGTGCGACCTCAGTTCAGCTTAAACGTTTTGTTTGATTTTTTGATTGAGTGTCCCATACAGACCCACCACACCTGCCGGGAGCGAAACAGGGGGTTTGATTTTGAAATCGGAAATCGAAGTACAAATATAGTTGTGTGATCGGCAGTCGAGTTAACAGAATTTTTGGTTTACCTTTGTCAGCGATATGATGTTGGCATTGAGCCAATTCATGTAAAATCGCGGTACGTTTTTTGATGTGAGTATTGGTTTCATTGGTTCTCGGCTTAAACGACGTATAATCGATGCGATTGAAGACATGGCGAACCTCTGTCGATGACATGGTCAACTGAGTTAAAATTCTACGAAAAACTGTTTTTGGCGGGAAAATTCTTAGCTCTCGCGTATAAAATTGCAATGACCTCGATTGGGGGGCGTTGTCTCTACGAGCGAATGGGATTGGCTTTTTTGGGATGTACGGGGAATTCCAGTGCTACTAAAATAGAATGGCGTACGTTTCATTGGACTAGGTGCCGTATACGTGCGGATTTCGAATGCTCATTGCTGGTGAGGATGTAATTATTTCACTCATCTGCCATAGGTATTGTTTCATTTTAATACCCGGTGATTGTGCTGATTGACATTGAGGTGTAAGCGAATATTCACTTACACGAGGCCTCCACATGCACGCGGAGTGCTACACCACACACACACAAGCTCATACAGTACACTACTAAGGGTGATGCTGTAACGCGTGCACGTTTAACATGAAAATAGGCTGAATAATTGTAGCAGAAGATGAGCGCTGTGTTTTCTGTTCGATAGAATTTGTAATAAATTGTAATTTCTTGTGACCTGAAAATACTAAGCAGCAAACTATAAGGTCTGTCGAGGTCTGAATATTGTAGTGGTAAATTCCAGGATTTAGAACGATATAATAGCCGATTTCTTCTGTACCGGTATTTTAGCTTCCGTGGCCAACATTGGAAGAGGTTTCCAAGACCCAATATTCAGCCACCCTCTGATATGTGACATCATATGAATTTTAGGCCATCCCAAAATAATGGTCTGTTTGCCGTAACCCGACCAACCCAACTTCAGAGGTACCGAGTGAAAACTTTTTTCTGGGGTTCATTGAAATGAATTTTATTTTTGATAAAAACGGCCGACTGACTATGAGCTACGTATGTTTGAATTTTAGTGTGCATCGTATGAAAATATGCCTTGACATGTGGCCTAGTTTAAGTTTCCAGGAAACTGGCGAGTTCCAATAAGCTGTCATTCATTCTAATAGTGACTATATTAAAGCTGGTAACGTAAAAGCGCGCACATATTCAATGTACTGTTTCATTTTTAACACAGAGATGACGCTCTGGACGAAGTTATAATTTTAGAATAATTCTTGAAATCTACGCTATTAGACAAATTTCCCGTGCACAACGTATATGATTTTTTTGCAATATTGTTTCCATGTAAAAAAGCCCAAAGGTGAAAAATTTGTTTTTTTTCCCAAAAATTTTGCAAAAAAAAATTTCTACCTACTCATCCTGAAAAATTGAGTCGGTGTTGCGGCAAACAGACAATTATTTTGGGATGGCCTTATTTGAATATTTTTTCATATTGTGAAACATATTTTTTTGAAGATATAAAATAGTTTCCCTGCTGCGCCTATTTGTACCCTACAAAATTTTGGACGTGGACCACAAACAAATGTATATCTTTGGTCTTATTTGACTACAAAATAATTCTTTAAGAAAGATAGAATACAATATAAACTTGTGAAACTTTGAAGTCACGAATTAAAAAGATTTTTCAAGCAATGCCCTTACTCCAAACAACCTCTAGCTTTCAAGGTAAACCAAACTTTGCCCATGGGCAATTTATTTTTTTAATCGAAGTGCATAATTGGAAATTCGGTTCCGGTTCATTCAAACAATCTTCCATTCAGTCTGAACCGGCAAGCAACTGATTGGAGTGAATTTTCTTGGCTGCCTAATTTAATACATCGAGATTTTGGGCGGATCTTAGTGCGACCCCAGTTCAGCTTTAACGTATCAATGAAACTGGAGGTACTTGCTACGATTCAGGCACATCTCGAAGTCAACCCTTTCCATAAATGCGACCGTAAATAAATGCGAATGTAATAACGCAATAAAACTGATGAAAGGGGAATGAATAATTGATGGAACGAATTGTCAAATAGACGTGATGGTTTTTACTCTCAGCCCTTTATGTATTTGTAACAATTGCGATGTACTATGTATCAGGGCCCTGGAGTGTAGCTGTACGTGTCAACGGCACCGGTTGTCGCGGTTTTTTTTGCGATACCGCCGACACGGTCGTTGTCCTCGCAGTTGCTGCTGCTGACTCCATATGTGGC
Organism: Tubulanus polymorphus; assembly: GCF_964204645.1. Taxonomy (NCBI): domain Eukaryota; kingdom Metazoa; phylum Nemertea; class Palaeonemertea; order Tubulaniformes; family Tubulanidae; genus Tubulanus; species Tubulanus polymorphus. The sequence goes on along the minus strand of NC_134029.1, from coordinate 8,478,140 downwards.
GCATAATAATTCTGCAACTGGTGACGCAACTTTTTGCGACTCGATGTCACGCGCGTATCAATGTCTCCGGTCGATGACTGTTGATGAATACGCGAGTCTGACGTGAATCGGAATGTGTCTCGGCGCAAAATTTACGACTTGTCCCGCGCATCGCGCTGCGAGATGACGACGACGACAACGTACAATGGTTGCCGCGGTATTGCAGTATACACGGTCGATTGTTGACTCTCGGGTTCATCTATTACCTTGGCGAACAATACGAGCTCCTGACTGAGCAAACAAGAGTCTTGATAAAACATGTGTAATCCCCCATCAGACTGTTTTAACGGATTGTTGTTTTTTGCTGTCGAGAAGAGACCTCGCAGTGTCTGGAATCTGTGTCTACGGTTAGATTGAGTTTTTGGACTTGCCTGAAAATTTCGATAAGATTTTTGAATAAAAAAGGAATGTTTTTTTCTCAGTTTATAATTTTAAGTTAAATTAACTGAAATTGTGATTGGCACGCGTAATACATGGAATATATGGAAAAGAAGTAGAGTTCACATGGAATATATTTATATGTATATATATATATATGACAAGCAATCGAGCAAACTCGAATTAATGATGATAATCACACCGAGGTCACGTTGCTGTCGTGTGGTAGAACGTCTATAACTCATCTCAATCTTATTGAACTTGCTCAGGGTAGCCACCTACCTGGAGATCAGGGAATTATGTCATCTCGGTGCTGGGGGCGGGGCATTATATTACACTCTATGTCCGTTGTTTTTAAAAGAGCAATTCCTGTAAAACAAACGCACAATTTTGTTGTAAATTCTTGAATGAGATCACGAAGGCGTTGCCAGAATACTGGTTGCCTTTTGTATTCATTTGCCCTAAAGATAGTTGAGGTAAGACCCTCAAATGTTACACCTGGTTTGCCCCTGACATTATGTCGAGGGGCAAGTTGGACCAAAACTTGTGAAGAAGAATCGAGATCTGAATGTGATAGATTGAGTACAAATTTCACGAGTTCGTACGAGACAAATCGTTTAATGAATTACCCAACTCGTTGCGAGATAAACAAAACGAACTATCACTTATATAAGGATGTGTTATGAGCTGGTGATAGTGATCAAACACCGTACACACTTCTAGACAATCTGATTCTACGCAATTTTTGTGATGAATTAATTTTTCGGGCGAATTTCGAGAATCGCAACGACAATCGACGCCGCGCGTTCGTATCAAATCGGCGATCAAATCTTTATCATTCACTTTCACGGTATACGAGAGACGTAGAGAGAGAGAGAGAGAGAGAGAGAGAGAGAGAGAGAGAGAGAGACTACGAAGTTGAAACTAATTTGCCGCTATTCAGGAATCGGCAGCAGCATTGGCGTATATGATCAATTTTGATAAGCGTCAGCGTCATTTCGTTTCGTTCTTGCTCGTGTACAGATTCGTTTCATCGTCGTCGCTGCTGCGTCGATCGATGCTATATTTCTCCATTAGACGTCGTCGTTCGGACGCCGTACGGCGGCGCGCTCTATACGCGGTTGACAGAACTGAAGTTACGATCACGACGCTGGCGAGGTGCCTGGAGCGGCAGAGAGCGGTAAATGTCATCGCAACAACAACAGCAGCAGCAGCAGCAGCTACTGCTTATACTTAGTACTAGTGTTTGTAGAACCTACCCAGTGATGACGATGAGATGATTAGGCCCAAAAAAAATGATACCACGTTTCTCATTTTAGCTGAGCTTTAAAGTTGACCCAGCCGGCCGCCTATCTACCCTGTACATTACTTTTGAAAAAAATCAAGATCAGGCTAAATCCATTTTAGGTCTGGCAGTAGTTTGTGTTGGACTACTCCGGCAGCTATAGAAATGAAGCGATTACAAATTTCATAGCAGTTTACAGATGTCACCCGGCTGATTAGGAGAAACAATGTATCATTTTCAGCCTTATTTCGAGCCTTTTTTGCCCGGCAATGCTTATTAGTATTTGAAAAAAAAGATTGTTATGCGCTTCAGACTAGTATCTATTAATGTTTGGTGTCGAAAAAGGCGAAGTCGTTTATTTGACACGGTACGAGCCCTGCATTTATTTCTCAATGACGTCTGGTTGTTTTGTCGTTGATGCGTCTGCTGGATTGATTTTTGTTTTCATCGACGTTACGTCATTCGGCGAACTTGTCTGAAATATCCGCAGTCTAAACGAACCTTGAAAACTAAAATCGTTGAATATACGATCCATAAAAAGTAATCTTTGAATTCGGAACGATATTCAGGGTGGGCACTGACCTATAAAAACCTGGAAAACTCGGGAAATTTAAAAAAAGAGCTAGAAAACTTGGGGAAAACTTTGAAGGGAATGTGACAAATTTTACTGGCCCCGCGCCTGTTTGGCCTTTTTTCTGCTCACCTTTTTCAGACTTCGGGACCTGTACACCTATACGTACGCCCCAGTACATAACAATACATTAAGTTATGCATTCATAGCGACGTTCAAAATAAATTGGTAGCCAAAAATACTGGACTTAACCACACTTAGCTTCATGTATCGCATGCGTTTTCGCCATGAATCATTTGTAAACCGTGACTCGAATAGGTCTCTGATCCGGTTAAATCATTGCTTTAATTCCACCTATCTTCCCGTACCAAAGACCAGAATTGTCGCCAATTATCTTATCAAAGCTCATTTAAACCGCACGTCTATTGCTCAATTATTTATGCTAGAATTCGCCAGCAGTTGTCGTTTTCTCGACGATTTCGTCCCCGCCACCGCCGCCGGTTACTACTACGATTACCTTTCCTCATGAGCGCGAGACGTTTGTTTTTTTGGTTTTTTACGAAGGTGAAACGAACAACAACAAAAACAACTTTAAAACTAAACCGATGGCAGAGCTGCCAACTGTTCCTGATTTTCAGTATTTGTTACTCTTTTTCGATGAGAAATACTGATTAGATTTGTTTTATGTTTACAGAAATATGAAAGATGTTACTGAGGATCTTACTTTTGATTACTGATTAATTTCAACACATTCTTTCATATTTCAATGAAATGTTACTGAAAAAAATTCGATTTGTTGCTGCTGATAATAATAGTAGCACCGAGTAGCACTTTTCAGAGGTTGGCAGCACTGCGATTGTGTTATACACACTATAATCAATTCTATACATGTATAAATGGGTGCACGAGAAGAGCAGATTTTTTAGTAGATAATAAGAGGGACAATGGGTGTGGTAGATAACAAGCGAGGGCAACGGAGGTCATTTATACAATAAATCCTTTCCTCACCACTAGTGGCTTTGTAGGTTTGTTGGTAATTCTTCACCATTTTGTGCTAAAAAAGTTTAAAAACTATATATGTATATAGTTTTATATTAGTTTTATGTAAGCTTGTACAATCAATGGCAGATATTGAAAAAGCGCTGGTGTGTAGATATTTTTTCCCTTTTTTTGTATCTGTTTACATATGAATATGAATACCTGAATTCTCAATATATCGCTGTAATGCGGTTTGAGTTGTAAATAAAGTTCAATGTATGTTTCTTATCTCGCTGTGCGTGATAGCGGACAGGTGAATTAAACATGGAAACATATAAACACAAAATCTATTTCTTATTTCATGTTTTTCTTTGTGTGCTGTGCGTTAACTTAAGCTTTCGTTGATTTAACGGGCTATGAGACCAACCTTTAATCAAAACTCTTCAGCAGATTTCGCGATGAAAAAATATACCGAGCTGTTTTTCAATCTGTTTTATTTAGCATTCACTAATAGGATTGCGAGTTGTTGCTGCTGCTTTTAAAAGTCGGGTCGGGTGCACGCGGTGAAATCTTCTTTGTGGCATCGGCGGTTTTAATCTCATCCTCTTAGTCGATAAATGGGGCACCCGCAACGCTACTGCATTTGACAATTCCACATATGGCAGGCGAGGATCCACCAGGTTCGCTAGTGGTTACTCGGTTACCGCGCTTCAATTTCTTCGACATTTCAATTAAATTTGAGTCAACTTTTCTCATTAGTAAATCAATTTCTAATAAAACTATACCATACACTTATTGGGCATATCGATCTTATATCTATTGATAACTTATTTGACAACATTTCCATTTTGGCGCCTAAGAATCCAGTTCGAAGTTCATCGAGAATGGACCTAATTTTCACTACTTATAATTGAGCGTATTGTAGCGCCATCTGGTTTGTGCCGATACCCCATTAATATCTCAGGCCCCGGTGTTTCTAGCCCTCTCTCATTTTCTCGCTCTCGCTCTCATGTAGCCTTTGACGGTGACGATGTCGGCTTTTCCTCCCGCGCGCCGCCGCGCACGCGTATTCATATTCAAAGATTAAATATCTGAATTCGAGATCGGAAAGCGCCGCGGGGAGCGCCGCCGAATTAGCGTCGCGGCGCACGTCTGCGTGTTTATTTCCGAGCGCTTCATTCAACGGTTTGATTTGCGATGATTATATTTCGATGTTACGCGTAACATCGCGGCAGGAACAATGTCTCCTCTGCCGTCGTCGCGGGCCCCGACGCGGCGACGGGAATATTTAAATCGGATCAGATCGCGCGATGAAAAAATGTTTCGCCTCAGCTTCGTTGGCGTAATTCGATTCTACGGTTGTTCGTTGTCAAGTGAAACTGTAGTTAAACGATTGTTGGCGGTTGATGTGTGCAGGCATGTACCAACCATAGAATCATTCACCAAGCTGAGAGAGCTAGGTTTGGCCCTACCTACGGTATATCTACATCTAGAGTCCTATATTTGGCATTTCTCCCTCATCTTTCACTTCTCTCATCTCATCAGGCATTTCTCTTGTATCTGCATTTAGTATTTCTTACGCATACCAACCATAAAATCTTTCACCAAGCTGAGAGAGCTAGATTTGGCTCTACCTACAGAAGACATGTCTACATCTTGAGTCCTACATTTGTCATTTCTCCCTCATCTTTTATCTCTCTTCTATATGAAGCATTTCTCTCATCTTCATCAGGCATTTCTCTTGTATCTGCATTTAGCATTTCTCATCTGGTATTTGGAATTGCTCCTTCATTTGAGGCATGTCTTATCTGTATTAGCAAAAATACATGTATTTTTGGTATTTACCGTTTCAATGCATCTACACCGCTGTGCGGTGTATAAATCGGTGATTGACTTTGCTAGTAATCCGCACTGCGGTGTATTGATGTAATTCATAAATGTTTTCATCTCTAATGAAAGATGGCAGCACCTGTCAAAATGTTAGATATAAGTAACTAACGATACACCGCACCGTGGTGTAGACGCATTTAAGTTGATGCCTATTATTTGATGCACCGGGCTGGAAATTTTCAAACATATTCAAATTATCTCCAGCACTTTAGGGTATTAATTAGTCAGCACCGAAAGGGTTAAGCATTCGGAATTTCTCTCATCTGCACAAGGAATATCTCCCTGATCTACATTAGGTACTTCTCCCTTATATCTATATCTTGCGTATAGGTATTCCCCATCATCTGTTTAAGGCACATAACGTAATTCTCATTTATCTTTAATACACAATCCCATTTCATCTACAGCTGATATTCCTCGTGATATTTTTTCAAGAAATTCTGGATTATGTAGTCTTGTGTGTCTACATCAGGGTGGGCGGTCACTAGTTACACTTAAGTTATAATGTAGTATCATCACGCGTTATGTACATAAGTATTTAAGTGAAAGTGTAGGATAGTGTAAGGATGAACTTTTTTCTAGCTTATTAATCACCACTTGGTCTTAGTAAAGGTAGATGCGTTTATATCTAGATGAAGCAAACTTCTGTAAATGTTCAAATTCCTTAACTATGGTTTTTACTCTAACTGCAATAAATGCCCGGGACAGTTATAAGATCTTAGATGCATTATCCAGAGACATCTGTCTGCGGGAAAAGGTGCAATCCATCATTTTGTCTTAAACCCGAAGATGAAAGCTACGCTCTCTCTCTCGTCTCTCGACCGTCACAATTTTCTGCAAGTTTTTCTTTCATCCAATTATCTGGGCTAGATGAAAACAAGAGCCGAACGTTACGCTTCGTTGGCCACGGTCTACGGAGAGAGAAGAGGGAATGAGAGCGTGCGAGTGCTGTTTCCAAACAGAGTACGACGACGACACCCTCGAGGAAAAACCCGATACCATGTCGTCAGATCTGTGGAACGGCGGTGGTGTAATTTTTCCCTTCGACGCGGAGAGAATCGACGGTGAAACGATATTCGAAAATGTCGTTCGAGTTTCCTTTTTCTTGAGGTACGGAAAAATTTGTCGGGCGAATGGGGTACTATAAGGAATTTGCGGATTAGTTATTACCATTGTTCGCGGTATGTTCTCCACTTACCCGCGAGTAATATCCCATAAGGATGGTCTACCTTTAATCCCCGATCAAAATGATTGCCGCTCGTTCGAGTGTGTTGAAATTCTTCTTCGACGAACGAACAAGAGAGCCGGCTTATTCAACGAAAGCCGGCTTATTAAAAACGTAATCATTTTCTTTGTTCAATCATTTTCATCTCTAGAGAAAAAAACCGTTTGCGCAATGATTACCGATATGGCCGAAAAAAATGAAGCGCATAAGTCGTAGTCGTCGCTAGGGATCAATTAAGCGCGCGGGCTGCACTGCACGGTAAGTCATGTTTGGGGAGTCTAAACCCCGGAAGTTTTTAAGTATTCGATATCGAAGTCTCATCGAAACGCATATTTCGCTCGCTCCAATCATCCGCCCTTCGAGTTCATTAAGCTAATCAACGCCGAGCACATCTGCGCAGGACTGCGGCAAATTTCCCCGGAGGTAGATTTTGTTTCAACGTTAAATAACGCGGAATGAAATTTCGTTTCGAAACGGTTCGATTGACCGCCGCTTTTACTATCCGCGATGGTTGTGTTCAAGCCCCTACGATAAGCTGTTTAATTCTTACACCTTGATATGTTGAATGGACTCCAAAATTTTTTATGATGTTTCCATCAAAGCCTCGGACACACTCAGTCGCCGTCAATTTTATGACTGATTTGATCGCCGACTGACCAGGACACAATCGCCCAGTGTGTCCTTGGCTTAAGCAGCTTGGCTTTCCATTACTTTGGTTTGTGCGTGGAGGTGTTGGTAGGCATGGGGGCAGCGGAGTTTGCATTGCATTTCTACGCAACTGGCACCAACATGGGAACTTTCGTGCGGGTTTGAGTCTTTGCTGCAGTAAAGCCTGTACTATAGGCTCATCAATCTATGGTAAATTCTAGGACATTTTAGCTGCGATCACACGGAGACGATTTGGCCCGCGCCAAATTTGGCCCGTGCCTACTTAGAAGGCGCGTTCACACGCAAACCATTCACTCGATATTCAACAATGCTCAAACAAAGCGAAGTGGATCATTTCTGGTGCCAGTTGCAATTCAAATGCAATCATTTGTCTGGTGCTTAAATTAGGCTCGGGCCTGGTCCGACGTTTTTGGTCGGGCCAAATTTGGCCCAGGCCAAAAATGCACGTGTGATCGCGGCTTTTCAAAACGGATATATACTCCGCAAGCAACGCATGTGCAATAGACTGATTTTAAGATGAATAATAATCTTTAGCCTATACATTGATATTAAGGCAATATAGAAATTATATGAAATTTGAAAACTATGTTAATCAGCTTGATGACGAGTATATTATTAATGAATTCGTACTGCAGAGTAAGATTTAGAATTGACCTGCAACAAGTTAGTATCCACAAACCCAGACTTAGTCCGTTCCTAATTTCGAACGGACCTGGATCGGTCTTATAGGTCAGTAGAAATTAGAACGGACCAATTTGTAAGGGACTTTTTGCTAATGCGAACGCTGGGTCTGTACTGATAATAGGAACCGGCCAAATTTAGACTGTTTTCGACAACATCATTCCACAGAACTACACCATAGATGCACACTGAAATAATGATTTTTCACGACCATGGACTTTTCCTCGTCGTTTTATTAAAACCCGACGACTCATATGATTGATTTGGGTTTACTTTTTTTTTGAAAACGCGACCGATATAGCATTTTGTGAAAGTGATGTTTAATCGAGTATCTTGTTCAAATTGGCTAAATGCCCTGAAGGGCTGGATTATTGAATTCGCTAATGTCGCTAGTACTAATTGCTAGTCAGTCAACTGAATAACGAATCGGAACTTTTCCCCCCCCCCCCCCCCCCCGATGATGTTGCATCAGTTTGCAAGATTATCGAACTTTGTTGAATGGTGGTATGTTCGAAGTTATATTTCGTAACAGCTGGGTTTGCTGTAAAACTTAACCGTGTTCACCTTACGTTATTTCGAACGATCTAAATTTGGCCCGGTCCAATTTAGTACGGACCAAGCGTTCCATTTCTTTTCAGACCAATCCAATTTTTACTGACTTAAAAGAGCGAACCAGGTCCGTTCCAAATTTCTGAACTAAAGCCGCGATCGCACGAGCGTTATTATGGTCAATTTTCCGTGTACTCAGTTTTATATGGTGGTCATTACTTCACTTTTGAAGACTAAAACTTTCTAACTATATTCAGACATGAATGTTGTAGCGATACAGCAATGCTATTTTTACGAACCGTCTCCATAGAATCGCTTGTTGTAGATAGCATAGAATAGCTTCAAATGAATCGGCCGCCATTGTTCGACGCCATTCCGAGAATTCTGCCATTAGTTTCATGGCGTAGTTGATAGATGGCAGCACTTGATTTATACTGATTACATTTTGATGAACCGAGGTAAGATTTGTGATTATAGAGCGGCACTTGACTGCGATTCGGACCTGATGAACAAAATGAAATCTTGGCAAAGGGTAGTATTTCCTGAAAAAAAAAACACAGTGGCAGGCAAAGAATTTAAGGAAGAAATGTGAAGAATGTGTATTTTTTTAACTTCGGTTTTCCCATTTTATCCGATTTACCCATTTTGATTATTAGGGGTGTACGTCAGAGCTATCCTTTTTCAGATGGGAATTGCGCAACTATACTGTCGGCAGTGAACCAACAAATCCTTTTTTTTTCTTTGAAGAAAAAATATTCGCCCGTTTTTCACGAAGACCTGTATGGATATCGTGCCGGTGCGTGATTAGTTTCTAGGTGACAGCGACGCTGAACCCAGTGTCAATCGATGTACGCACAATAAATAGCATGTCTGAACCTGGACTTATCTGAAATTAATTTTCATACATAGCGCGGACGCCACGCGGCGTTCCTTTGCATGAAACGTGAATGTCGCGATTTGCCGTACGTAATAAGTATTTAATTATTTCCTATTTTAGCTTCGTTTTGCTGTCTGTTAGTTGCCTGATAACTGTGTCTTATAATGAAAGTATTAACCATGCAGCATGACTGAATAATTGCTTAATCAGTCCGCATTATCCATAGATTATTTCCAATAAGTGATCAATTACGGCGTATCGATTATCTTTCACGTTGGCATGTTTCGGTGCAATCAGCGGCCTGGACTGTGCAGGAATCTCGTTCGCTCCAGTGAACATCTAAGCCGACTCCTCTCTCTCAGCCGACTGTACTGACCTACTTGCCTCAGTTGCGCTAGTCGAGTTAACCCCTCAATGTTGGTGGTGGTCGTAGCGAAAATGTGGAAACGAACTCGAAAGCTTATCGACGCCGTGAAAAATAACACGTGAAAAATAACACGCGTATCGCTTAACCCTTCCAGTGTGTCTACACCGCAGTGCAGTGTATAAATCAGTGATAGATTTTGCTAGTACACCGCACTGGGGTGTATTGATGTAATTAGAAATTAGTAGTTATCTCTCTTGAAAAATGGCAGCACGTGTCAAACAAAGTTAAATACTAGTAACTAACGATACACCGCGCCGAGGTGTATGCGCACTACAGTGGTATTCCCGTTGTTCAAAACACTAGGGTGGAATTTTTTAGAATTTTCAAATTATTTCCAGCACTATAGGATATTGAGTAGTCAGCACTGAAAGGGTGTTGTCGACGATAAATGATGTAATATAGACTATATGATATTAAGGATCAATTCAGTCGGTATGAATATATCGGTAATTGAATTGAATTGTCCAGCCCCGATATATTGATGGTGTAGTGCACATCCTCTCGAAAATGATTAAAATTTATCAAAAATAAAATAAGATTTGTGAAATAGTTACAAAATAGATGCCTAAATTCACAATTGTAATTGTTATTTTGAAACGCCAATATTGATGATGTAGTGCGCATCGACTCACACTTAACCCCTTATATAACATTATTGTAACATTTTTACAGAGTCCAAAATCTTAATAATTGGTTTACCATTGCACCAGCTATCCCACCAGATGGCATGCCTGATAGTTCTGGATAGATAGACTTATTTGTGCAACACTAGTGACTTTGACCCCTTGGCATCAGTAGTCATAGTGAAAAAAATCATTACGATTGCCACCAGCTATCCCGCCAGATATCATCCCATCTGACTTTTCAAATATAAGAATAGTTCATAACGAACTAATAGTTCATCAAACTTGCAACATGTTAAGATATTACAGGCTAGTGTAGAATATTTGATACACAGTAGGCGCACACAAGAAAAAACTTCCTAGACTGATAAATCTGCGTGGGCAAAACTAGTGACTTTGATGATCTTGATTGCTTTCCTTCCGATTATTTTTTTGGTCTTAATTGTCATTTCGTGTTTGTAATGTTTTTTTTGCTTTTGTTTTGTTGTTCTGATTCGTCATTCTGTGTTTGTAATGATTTGGACGAGTTTTGGACGCTATGTTCCTCCCTGTTATAACCGTTATAGTTGTTTTTCTCATATTCGATATAGAATCCGTGAAGCGTACTCGTCTTTGCCGATGAGTCGTAGATATCCGTGTACGTTCGGTTATTTCAACGACGACGTTTCCACCATATGTAGAGTATGACGAAGCAGTTGTATCCGTCTTCTAATTGTTTGTGTTCGTCTGTTCTACCTTGGACTCTAAAAAGCCCAGAGCCATGGAAAAGGTCTACTATCTCCTTGGTTACCAGTCCGTATTTCATGTTTTGTGTAGTTTGCTTAGATCTTATTAAATACAACGCCCCGGGCTTTCAAACCTCAAAGTGGAAGAAGGTTTTTTAATGTGGAGCAAAGTGTTGATAGTGATTAGAAATTTTGGTTTTTTTTCGCGTAAAAGGCTCGGATTAATGACGAAAAGTAAAAAAATTCAAATCTGCGAGATTATTCTAAGACGCGCGGAGAAAAATGGCCGCCGTCGTTCTTTGAATTTTATTTTGTTTGCGTCGTCGGATGATTGCGCGTAGTTAGCAGGAATCCTGCGTACGCCTCAGTCGTGTAGCAGACAGAGAGACAGCCATCTTCTTAGCCAGCCATGGGAACATTACCACGTGCCAATTACAAGAAAAACCGGCTCGCAATAATGACTATAAATTAGGCGTATTGCTTCGAGAAAGACGAATTAAGCTTGCAAGAAAACAAAAATTGTCTTGTTATGCTGTTGCATGCTATTCCTTTAGTGTATTAAGTAATTACGTGACTTCTTTTTGTGTTGTCATGACAGCCCTTTGACATGAAAATACAACACTAGAAGAGTGAAGACGGAACACGTGATGTGCTCGCTGTGAAAAATATGTCTTTAAAAAAAATGTCGTCGAGAAGTGGTTCACGCGGATTAATGTCGAAGTGGTCCACGTGGATAGATGCAATTAAAGCGTTATCTCGGTTTACGATTTAGAAATTGCAAAAGACATCAAGGAAATGCCAAATCTAAAGAATGGAAGCTTTGAGGAATCATTTTCTTATTGCATGACACATCCTGGCAGCATCCTGGTATCTTAGAATAAGCTTTAATGAGTTGTAGTTATGGAAAATATGTGGAGGCGGATTTTGTTAGACAGGACTTGTTAGACTTGTACAAGCCCATCAAATTTTTTCCATTTTGTCAACAAAGATAATTAGTGCATTTCTGTGCGGTAGTACAGCTAGTATTGCCTTGCGCTTTTGGGATGTGACAAGTTCTTCACAAAGAGCAAGAGTAAACATGAATTTCCTTTTTCCAACTGCAAAGTGCCCAGCTTGGATGTGACAAGTCCTTCAAAATTTGCCTCTGGATCCCCATAGATTTCAGCTTTGTTAAAGTAGCCGTAAATATTCCTTAAATTTGATGATTTTAACTTTTCTTCATTTTGACTTAATTGTTTATAACGGTGAGCTCCGTCGGCAGCTATTCATGAGTAGAATCAAAGAAATTTGTCTTAATTTCTGGAATGGCCAAAAACTGAGATCGCAGTTAATTGACAATGAACTTCTTTTGATCGAGTTAAGATAAGATAACTTTATTAATATAATATATTTATTTATCGATATACGTACAAGATCTTTGTAATGGAACGATAACCACACTCAAACGTGGTGAATGGATAATAAGATAAAATCCCACTATTTACAGATTAAAAGAATTTAAAAACCAGAATTTATTTATACAATCTAAAATATATAAAAGACATGACGTTTCGATCTCACCCTAGAGATCATCGTCAGGGATTTTATCTTATTATCTTTGTAATGATTTAATGAACACTTGTGCTACATAACTGAAAGGACAAAGGCTGTACCAAAAAAGGGGGAATGCCCTATTCGTCCTGACTGTGATCTTTAGGGTGAGATCGAAACGTTGTGTATTTTATACATTTTAGATTGTTCGAATAAACAAATTTCCTAAGATTCTTTTAATTTGCAAATAGTGGGTTTTTATCTTACTGAACAAGGTATCATTTAGCCTAATTTCGAGTTCGTCTGATATCTGAGTGGCGCCATCTGACGGGATAACGCGTGTGCCGGTACCCCGCGTGAATTGCAACACGCCCTGTCAGCTTTCAGTGAGATATACGTTCGTGTTTAGACAAAGTATCGCGTGAACGGCGACAAAGATGTAGTGTAATGTCGCCGACACGCGTATTTTCTACAAACATACTGCAAAACGTTTCTCCGGGCGTACGAGGCAAGTTGAACCGTAGCGCCGTTGTGATGCGTTTCCTAATAAGAGAACGAGATGTGATGGTTCGCCGGAACTAGCCGTAATCGTCTTCTGTCTCACTAACTACTATAATGACTTGCACCATTTCATTCAGATAAGAAGGAGAGACACGTCGCCTAAAGCTAATGATTGCGGTGTGAGGAAACTGGATGATCTACCATCGGAATAATCACAGACCAATTAGTGCACAATTGTCGTCGGGCCGAGTTGTGACAGGTCACATGTATGCGTGCCATCACATAAAAAATAATGTCCGACATCGTTGTTCATTGTCGCGCGCCACTGCATTTTTCTGCCGCTTAACTCCGGTGGAAGGAGATTATTAGATCTTAAGGATCGCCGGATCAGTTGGTCATGAATCTCGAGCTGGATTCAGGAGCTAAAGTTGCCCAAAGTTAATCAGTTAATCAATGGTTATTCCACACAGCGACAATTGAAAGTTCATTGTTACTGTGGTATTCATCCACGGTTATCTCTAACCAAGTCTCGAGAAATTGGCCCCCTTCACCAAATATGGCCCTGGCCAAAAATGCTCGTGTGATCGCGGCTATAGAAACCAGGAGTGACTTTTCAAGCAGAGCAGCAATTGGCGATCAGTTGCTAGTCGCAGTGATGGGATCAGTCACTGAATACAGTCACAGAGCTGCCAACTGTTCCTGATTTTCAGTATTTGTTACTCTTTTATAATGAAAAATACTGATTTGATTCGTTCAATGCATACAGAAATATGAAAAGACGTTACTGAGGGTGTTACTGTTGATTGCTGATTAATTTGAACATTTTCTTTCATATTTCAATGAAACTTAACTGGAAAAAAATCAATTTGTTACTGATAGGACATTTCAGATGTTGGCAGCCCTGCAGCCATCGATCATTTGAACGATAAGCTGCTATATCATACCAAAAAATCTCAAACGAATGAAAAAATGAATAACATCCCGCAACATCTCCTAGATATCATGTTCGGTGTCCTTTTTAGGAAAGAATATCGTCTATGGAATCGTTCTTAATTTCAGCTTGCTTTCGTGAAAGAAGCATCATATAAAATCCATCACAATAAAATCCATATAGTACACACCATGATATATATTAAAGAAAACTGCCTGTAAAAGCATGCGTGAGATACGAACTTACTCTTAGTCGTAGCTATGTTTCAACACTGATTAGTTGTTTTATTTCATACTCGATACATGGTTTTTTTGTGCGTGATTCGCATTTATCGTTTAAAGCGCGGCGGATTATGGAGTGTTTTATCAACCGCTCTCCTCTGGGATAGTGTCTCTTCAGCGATAGTGCATTACGCGTTACGTTACGGTAGTCCAGGTATATAGTCCTTCGATTGCCGTTTTATACCCTTATCTCGTGAAAAAGCACGCGCGGCCTTGAACGGTTCGGGTAGAAACTTAAGTCTTTTAATGAGTTCACGCGAAGTTTAAAGAGATTTCGAACGAGACTCGACTGATCTGCCGTAATGATCGGGCGTAATCGAATCGGCTTCGCGATACGGGCGTATATATATGACCTACGGTACAACCGTGAAGTCGTCCTCCTTATACGCTTCTTCCCAGAAATGATCAGAGTCTGTTATTGCCAGACGATGGCTAGGTATAGAATTCGCTTTGATGTCTGGCGCCAACACCGCCGACTGAAAAAAATAAACGTGATATTTTTCGCAATGGCTCTAATGCGTCGCTTGATGACATCGCGCTCGGTAATCTGTTTCTTCGAAAAAACAACTGCAAAAATGTACTTGTCACGAAATTGACGCATGTTACTATGAAAACCGGATTCGTCCTGAAATGCGAATTTATTTTTCCAGAAATAAATAAATGTTAAAACGGGTAGTACAGGTAGTTATTTCTTCATCAACTCGATATCAGGTAAACACTTACAGAGCGTCTACACTGCAGTGCAATGTATGAATTTGTGAAGAACTTTGCACGTACACCGCATCACAGTGTATTCATATCATTAGTAATTATAGTTTTTATCCCTTGAAAGATGACAGGATAAAAGCGAAATATTGATATCGTAAGAAATATAGAGATTTTCGAATTATCTCCAGGACTCAGTCGTTTGAATAAGGAAATATTTAGTCAAGTTAGAAAGTAACATTCCATCAAAATATTTAGTTCTTCACATGATTTTTGTCAACTAGACCAAAGTAAACAGAATTGATAGCTCATATTTTTACAGTACCTGCTTTCTTGGAGTCCCAGGTCAAATTTGGCCCTTGCCTAATAAGAGAGCGCGTTCATTCATGAACCACTCACTCAATATTAAACACTTTAACCAATCGAAGTGAGTCACTTCTGGAGTCAGTAAGCATTCACGCACAATGATTTGACCCGGGCCTAATTTGGCCCTGGTCAAACAGGCATGGGCCAATTTGGTGCTCCTGTTACCCAGTGGCCCAAGCCTAATCTGACACAGGCCAAATTTGCTTCAAGAACGCTTCTGCTACCCCGCCTATAGTTCAGACTAACTGGCCCAGTTTTATTTTGATTAAATCAGGATTACCGCAGTTTGTCCCGATTTTCGCCGAAAGACGCTGCGCGAAAGTAACGCCGCATTCGCGCGTAGTCGGGCAATTAATTAAAGCGATACGCGATGATGTGCCATCGTGCCGGATTCGTAATACGGCGAGCTGACTTCCTCGCACGTAGTCCGCTCAGCTGCGAGGTAAATAACACCTCGGCAGCGAACAACTGTCGACGACGAAGATCACCGGCGTGTCTTCGTTCGTCGCTACCGGCACGCGTAAAAAGGAAAAGTGTGCCATGACGGGGGGGGGGGGGGAGGAGGTGGAAGTATCCCGTTCGATCGCGAACTAGCTAACGCGAAAGCTTCGAGCGGCGTGCGATGACCACCGTCGTAAAAAAAATTATAGATCGCTCGACGGTGATGAGTTTGTTTTTTTTGGTTTCTTTGTTGTTGAAGAAGGGATTCCTTAATGACGACCCGGTGAGAAATAGGAGACAGAAATATATGTTTTCGAGCATTTCCGTGTCGTGTGCTTGAGAAACATGGTTTCGGGAAACAACGTTTCCAAAATCAAACACATTTTATTCCATTTTTATCTGTTTACGGGCGGGCTATATGAGAAACCAAAAATATGGCTTTGGGAAACAATGTCTCTTGAGATAAAACATGTTCGATTCTATGTTTCATTGTTTCTCTGTATCCTGTTTTTCTGCATCGTGTGCCTTCAGTGGGGATTCGCCAGGCGTGCCAATGTGCAGTAAGGAAATCGAAAATTGGATGATTCCCTCAAAATTGGGTGTATAATGTCGATTTAGACCCCCAAAAGATGGACCCTATAGGTAATTTGCCTGAATCCGAATGTCAGCGGTTAAAAATCTTTATCGTGGTGAAATGAAAATGAATTATTTTGGCGCTACAGGGTATATATCGTCGATACATGCAAATTATTATTGACCTAGTTTTAGGATTTTTTTCACCATGCCTGAAATCCCCTGTCATACAGTATTGGTAATGAAACGTTCTAGAAAAGATGGCTGCCTCTTAAGTGCCTTATTAAGACTGTAACGAACAAAGAAAGCGTTTTTGAAAGAATTTGATTTGCTCATTGAGGGTATATGCAGTGAGTTGGACATCTATTTAGATAGTTTCATCCATACAGGTACAATCTCCTGCACCGTCCTCGTCTTATGCTTAATCCACGATGGCTTGCTTTCCAAGTGCTTCAATCACATTTCCAGCTCAGCTCTAGTGACACCACCGAGTATCCCCTCTTCGGCAGAACCGTTCGGGCGTTCTTATCGGCCTGAGCCATAAGTATGCCGGAGGATGTTTAATCCTAGCTCGAAATTACGATGCTCTCATGATTTATTTTCTTGTTTTTTAAGACTGTCTTGAAAAATCCATGAAAGAAGTATTTAAATTTCATCGCTTTCCCCATTCGTATTTCTCCGCTGGTGCGTTTAGAACTTGTATTCAGACCCTAAGCCGGGTCTGCGATACTTTTTGATGACTTTCGAGTAACCGATTGCCGTGGCTCAAAACTCGGGCGTTCGTTTTTAATCCATTTCACGACGTCGCGGACTTCAATGTCAAGGTCACGGATAAGGCGACGCTATACCGATTGGCTGAGTCGCTGTTAACTTCGAACGGAACTTGTCGAAATATCTTTCGGCTAATATCCGTCTAGCATGTCGGCGTATCGTTTTTCAGCAGTTCCCTAATCGCGTAACTATATTCTACTATTTTTTTCCACATTAGCCATGCGTGCCAAACGTTCCTTTATTCATAGGTCATTACGTCATCCATTTACAACCATGCGGCAATTTTTTCATCCCTTATTTTCGAACTGCACAGCGCTCCACTCGAATAATCATCATCAACATCACCGTATAGGCGCAAAAACGCCTCGAAGCTTTATGGTAGCCTATCGGTGGTTGCCTGTGCTTATGGATAGATTTGTATTTTTTGCTTGGCGCGCATTCTGCAGCTGATGTTTTTTTGGATATTAAATGATATCTTGTGTAACACCTTCGCCTTTACGACTGAGTTGCCAATTTTATGGCAATCTCGCTCGAGAGCGTGTGAACATCATATGTCTCACTGCTCGGGCTACTTTTCGTAAATACTCTTTTTCTTAAATGTATGTACTTTCACTTGAAATGTGTATCACTGTATCTGCAGTATTCGGATAATACATCGTAAAGAAATTACTACCACGAGAAATCCTGATTGCCGATGACACAATTACATTTATGAAGTGTGAAATGGGGTTAATTAAAACAGTCCAAATAAAAATGTTGATAATTCTGTCATTCAATCACAGCCATACCCGTTCGCTGAATCTTTAGATCTCATTAGCTTTGAGAGGCTTCTAAGTGACGACCTATGATTATTAGGGTAAATCTACGTAAGTTAGATACGTACATCGATTGAGACAGGATTTTGTTTCGTTTTTGTTGTATCGATCATCGGTTAGATTTTAAACCACTTTTGAACCTAAGTCACGACCATTTACTTTAACCCAGGGGTCAACTCTGATTGATCATGAATTCAGTTAATCGAAAGCGCTGGAGATAATTTGAAAATTACTATATGTTGATTAATATTATTTGAAAATTAATGAATACAGGGTATACCGCTATAGTGCGACTAAACTGGTTGGGCCAAACAGGCACAGGCCCATTTGGCACCCGCTTGAACAGTTATTCCAGGCCTAATTTGGCATGGGCCAAGCGTGGGCCCTGGCTAAAAATGCCTGTATGATCCGGCTATACAAACTCACAGTACATTAGAAGCTAAGCAACAAAATCGCATTATCGAATTTTCTGACGCATAGCTTCAGCTTATGTATTGTGGGTTTATATGCTTTGTTACTTCTGTTTCTGGTCATAACACCCCTTGCAACAAAGTGTAGGGGGTATGCTGGAGTCAGCTAGTCCAGCGTCCATCAGTGGACACAATCTTATCCAGAGATCGCCTAAACTACTGGCTCTCCCTACTTGTAACTTAACACATATGTTTTTGTGAATACGTAGTTGTGCGCCTACATTTTATCTTATGGTTGGATCCAAGATGGCTGACTGGCAGCCGTTTTCTTTGATGCTTTATACATGAAAAAGATGATGTCAGATAAACTTCTAAATGAAACAATTGCTGATGAAGATGTCTTGCAGATATATAGTTGTGGGATATGATATTATATGAATGATGATCATGAGGTCACTAACGGCAGTATTGGAAATTTGAAAATTGTGAAGATGTGCTGCAGATATGCGGTCCATCGCTTCCTAGGGGAGAGTGTATTGTTGGGTGCAAGGCATAGTCCAGTTCCACCTGACGATGGCTGTTAATCAACAACCAAAACGTTGTGGTTTCATTTTTATAGATTTCATCCCATAAAATTCTGTTGTGGGACGAAATCTTTTTCACTTTTTTATGTTAGACTGGTCTTAAGTTGAGCGCGAGTGTTGTTGTCGCATTGCTCGGACATTTCTCCTGAAATTGAGAAAATCCATAAACCTATTCTGTTGTACAGAAATAAGCCTATTCCAGGATCAGATGATTTTTATCGTACATATAATGGATTTAGTTATGTGGCCGTTTGGCATTCTCGAAATTGGAAAACTCCATCTGGGAAGGATGTCATAGTGCAGTAAGACAATTTAGAAACAGAATTTTTGCTAATGGAATGGATTTAGATCATGGAAACGGAAGAAGATAAAGTTTAGTTTCTGTTTTCAGCGTTGCGGTTTTTTTTTTTCTATATCGGTGGATCCATTAACTTTGATCTTCGGTGTACAAGTTTAAGTAAAAGTGGTATCTACGGCACAAAAGTTCAGGGGTTATTCGCTGGTTATCATCGGCTTTGCAATGAGTTTGCCCATGAGTTGTCTTCGTGAGAGCAGAGCCGTGGTCTCCCAAAGATGATTTGAGCCGAATTTGACCCATGGCTAATAAGACAGCACGTTCATACGTAAACCACTCACTTGATACTAAACAATGCTTAAGTGAAGTGGGTCTTTTCTGGAACCAGTAGCAATTCACACACAATAATGTAACATGTGCTAAAATTTGGCCCAGACCAAAGATTCTTATGTGATGGACATAAGATGGGATAGGATGGACATAATAGCTGCGATCACACGGAGACCATTTGGCCCAGGCTTAGCGCGGGACAAATCTGCTCGTGTGATTGCGGCTAATTTGCATATGAACATTTGTCACTAATGACGTTTAAAAAGACAATCCCACATTATTGTATGTACATTGAGCGGAATAGATTAATGGAGTATCATGTGTAATCGCACAGGTCGATGCTAGCGTGATGTTGTCGGATTGAAATGTAATTTTGTCAGATTGAAACGTAGCGAAATTAAATCAACGTCAAAGGTCAAAATTAATCGACGTAGTTTATACTCGCGGGATCGTTGATGTGGTCCCATTTGAAGGTCGAAATTAACATTCGCCGTGCCGCTCGTATGGCCTTCATATTTTTGCCATGAATGGATTTTTTGTCCCTTGACTAGCTGAGTGCTACTGCAGTCAGGTTTGGGTTAAAGCAAGGACTCTTAATGTAAGTCCATGGTTCAAGGTTTCTTTTTTGCAATCAAGGGGTAGAATATCCTTAGACCAACAAACCCATGATTCCAGGACTGATAAGACGAATTTGTTAACGACTGATAGCTTCTCCACGAGTGAAACAGTCCGATTTTGATAAGGGGACAATTAATGATACTTTGTTCGCTGATCTGAGCGTGCAACATGGACTGTAAATGGCAACGAGTTCGGAAAGGTAGCGTGTGGTGCAGATTTTTCAATGGCTTGATAAGTGTGCACAAGAATTTGGTAATTGATCGAATTCGGTATTCAATCGGTTACCAGTATGAATCACAATAATTGAATTTGAGAAGAAATCGATGTTTTAGTGCACACTAGTACGCCGAATGGTTTCTCAATTGCGGCAGTAGCATTGCAGCAGCGGTGGCACCCTGGAATAGGGCCGAAAATGGATAATGGAGCAGAATCTTACCATCGATATGACAGATGGGGCTTGAGATTTGAAATACGATATGAAGGCAACGAATGACAGTCCAAAAACAAGGTTTCATTGCCATCTATATATCGTATATCATATAGCAGATGATACACGTGTCAATTCATCGAAATGCGACACGTTTCAAGGACTGGACTAGATTCTTTGGCCCGGGCCAAAAATGCTAGTGTGATCGCGGCTATTCTAACAGACATCAATGACAAGAATTGCGGGAGGCACAAAAAGCCAGAAACTTAGTTTTTGAAGGGTGCAGGTATTGGCAAGCAGCCTTGCCCCCTCCCCCTCAGATTATCACCACCCATCCAATTTTTGACCGTCAAAGCTTCACTTGTTTTTTGCATTAAGACATCTTTAATCGAAAATGAATTAGTAAATTTATAAATGGACTAAAACTTTTTCATCAGATGATACTTCACACTAAAATGGTAACTGTCTTAAGGGAGTGTTGCTTGCATTTGCCCTCATATTATGTTGATAACAAAAAGGCCCGTAATATATGTCTCGTTTCCCAAAATAAAAAGAAGCACCCTACACTAATGCACATGGTCATCTTCATCTTCTGTCTGGTTGTCAGTGAAGAAGTGAAGATAATTTTCCTTTTTAGTCTAAAAAGATAAATGGACTGAAAACGCGACATCGACAATTGTGTCACGTTGTCGCGCGGAAACTTGCACTACGGCTAATGGTATTTTATTGATGAATTAAGTATATATACATATATGTATGTAGATCTCTTTTTTTCTTGAAAATATGCTTGAAGCCTGTA
Organism: Tubulanus polymorphus; assembly: GCF_964204645.1. Lineage (NCBI taxonomy): Eukaryota > Metazoa > Nemertea > Palaeonemertea > Tubulaniformes > Tubulanidae > Tubulanus > Tubulanus polymorphus. The sequence goes on along the minus strand of NC_134029.1, from coordinate 8,456,846 downwards.
TCTGATAAATATATACATCAACGGCTATATCGTACACTGTCAAGACTTTCTGCTGAAAATATGATTTAAATTGAACCGCGACTGGATCGATTTTAGAAATTGAAGAAAAACTTAACTGCTTTGCTAAACTGGTGACATTTGAACGCGGAAGCTTGAATGAAATGGTTGACATTTGTATCTCGTAATTTTCATCAGGGTCTCGTTTTCACAATAAAAGTTGAACTGTTACTGTTTGGTTTGATTGCCATTGTTTCAAGCGCAACAGTGAAAAATTTTTTATGCTTATGCTTTTTCGTAGATCGGGATTTATTGTTATTTTGAGCCATTTGTAAAATTCCCGCATCCAGAGGCTGCCTCTGCGTACACACCCGTGTCGTGGAAAACCAGCATAAGAAACTTATATGATGCCGAGCGATAAAGAAATTTCCAAAAGTAGTTGTGAATGTCTAGTTGTACTACAGGGGAAATCCGAATTTTGTCTCTGTGACTTTTGCTCCTTATGTGGTGGTGTCTTACGTAATCTAAATTTCGATCTTAAGCTTTTGATATTCATACATCGGGTAAACAGGATCGATAAAATCATATTCGGTGGAATGACAGTTGGTTTCTACTGCCTGTCACTCAACCCCTCCGTGCGACGTTTCGATCCGTGATTTCGTCTGTAATCGCTTGATCTTCCGTGTTTTTGTTGAGATCTAACGGTGATTGTTTACGCGGCCTACGCTCGGGCACCCGTAGAAAAATCACTTCCAAGGACACGTGGACACAGAGCTATGACATAATCGTCAATTCATCCAGTAGGCCGGGCCACATTTTGGTTTACAGATGCAGTTTTTTTCCAACATTACGCGAGTGTACGCTAGGCAGAAATGAAAAAGATCTAATGAGGATTCTTAGTACATTTCTGAATGCGAAATCCTTACTACACAAACTAATGCGTAATTATTAGGCGGTGGACAAGATGCATAATTAAGGGAGGTCATCTGAGTATCAATGAAATTGCTGATTGAAACGTCTTATGGAGAGCATGTGTGCCGGACAGTACAGTAGTAGTAGGAATGGATCTTGTCTTACATGGCAATTATTCTGAAGGTGTTAATCTAGTTTAGTTAGTCGCCTATTTGTGATTTTCCGATGTCATCGTGTGGCATTCCGATTCGGCGGCTTATGATCAGAATGTCCTTCGAATGTTGATGTCCGTAATCTCATATTTACTAACAAACGACGGTTGCTATAGAAGGGGTGATGAACATTTCATGAATATTCGGATTCACCGCGTTCATTCGATGTTCAATTTTTAGAAGAGTTCACCGTAAAACGTCGTCCAGCCACATGCATATATATGTGCGCGAGGAGTCATCGTACCTCATACAACTGGCCAGTGATTAGGTGACTAATTGCTGGATCAGCCTTCGTTTATCAAATCTGTCATAGCCATAATTACACGATCAGTGCAAATGAGGACATTGATGACGTCGAGGACGAAATTACAGTCAGAGTTGTCGACTTGTTGACAGATTCGCGTGGATGGTTTTGCTTATCTTAGCAGTACAACACTTGCACGGATTAGGCCCAAGTCAAATTTGGCTCGCGCCCAAGTAAAAGCCAATTCAATTTTACTTTATTGAACAAATAAAACATCAAATCCAATTCAATTTTGTTTTATTGAGCAAATATCAGAAAATCCAATTCAATTCTATTCCGCATTCAAATCAATAAGACCGAGGGAAAAGATCACGCGCCTGATACAAAAGGTTTTTGACCCCAGTATCCTGGTACTATATATAAAAAGAGGTTTTATATATAGTACCTAGGAAACGGGTCAAAAACCTTTTGACATGAGGGATACTCGTGTTAGGCCCCTGTGGAAAGATTGATCTGAGGTATTTGTTCCTGCCAGCACCCTGTCTGTGGTACTTATGGAAACACGATTGTACTGTGTAAATTATAGGTATCGTCCCTGAGCTTGGAATGTATTTTGACAAACATAACCCACAGAATGCATCATTTGTCATTTTATGAGAAGCTGACGGGCTGGCTATAGTGCCCCTTGGGGCTCATGTTTTTCGGTAATTGGATGCTTATTAACATTTGACGCGTATTCGTACACTAAACAACGCAGTAGACGACGAGAGCTCGTTTTGACGTGTTTTCATTCAGTTAATTGCTTGTTTTACTTCGAGTGAGATTTCCGGATTTTATGCGGCGGCACGTACAGTTTCAGGTGTCTTTATCTCAACTGTACAATGGAATGACACACGGCTGACGACGGCGGCGAGTTACCTGTTGAGTGAAACACTTAATCAATCAATGCGAGACCTTTTAAAGTAATTGCAGCCGATACTAGAGCCTACTGTTTGACACTGCTGGCTTCCTGGGCAGTGTTATCGGAAGACATTTTGACTCGAAGGACGATTACGTACATTAGGATTTTTGTATGTGAACGGCAACCATCTGTCGGGGGGGGGGGCTACATTGTATATATACTGAGTATTTGCTATAGTTGCTAATATAAAGCTAAGCCGACCTGGGGGACATCGTTAAGTCTAGTTCAGTTCGCTCTTCGGATGTGAGATCGTGGACTCCTTTTCTAAAAAAATTCAGCTGCCGACTTGGGTGCTCTTACGACTGCTAAAACTGTTGGCTATCAACGATTAGATCGTAGTAATAGAATGTGTTTTGTTCTATAAGATCCGTCATTAAGTTATAGCCAATCAATGATTCTTATTTAATCACATGGTATTTATGTACAAGGCTCATCTATGGTCACAAATCAAATATTTATGTAATTTACACGCTGCTGATTTTTTCTAACCTGCTGTATTGTGTAGAGCTCCTTGAGAAGGATATGTAGAATCATGCCATGGTTGAACGTTTTGAATCCCAGCAATGGGTAGGATATGTAGAAACATTCCATGGCTGAATGTTTGAATCCCAGCAATGGATAGGATATGTAGAATCATGCCATGGCTGAATGTTTGAATCTCTGCAATGGGTAGGATATGTAGAATCATGCCATGGCTGAATGTTTGAATCTCTGCAATGAGGAGGATATGTAGAATCATGCCATGGTTGCTTGCTTGAATCCGAGCAATGGGTAGGATATGTAGAATCATGCCATGGCTGAATGTTTGAATCTCTGCAATGAGGAGGATATGTAGAATCATGCCATGGTTGCTTGCTTGAATCCGAGCAATGGGTAGGATATGTAGAATCATGCCATGGCTGAATGTTTGAATCTCTGCAATGAGGAGGATATGTAGAATCATGCCATGGTTGCTTGCTTGAATCCGAGCAATGGGTAGGATATGTAGAATCATGCCATGGCTGAATCTTCGAATCCTTGCAATGGTAGCATATGTAGAATCATGTCATGGCAGTTTATGAGTAATTTACTTCATTTACGTGATGAAGTTAGTATATGCACCAGTCGTGAAAGCTTGTACTTTCAAATGAAATCAAGGTAACCTACTCAGTACTACCTGCTTTCACATTTGATTTGATACAAAGTTGACAATTTTAGCGCGTCGACACAACAGTGTGGCTTATAGATAATCGGTGATAAACTTTGCTAAGTGATGCAGCGTATCAATGTAATTACTTTTTGTCACTATTGAAAGATGGCAGCACCTGTAAAACATGTTTGAATATTAGTAACTGATGATACACCGCATGCGGCGTAGATCCTGCGGTATGCCTGGGGTGAAATTTTTCAAATTGTCAGATTATCTCCAGCACTCTAGGGTAACAATAAGCACTGAAAGTCAGCATGCAAAAATTTATCAGTAGGTATTAATCCTGTTAACCCGAATCCCCGCAATGGTTGGAATGCGGGGGTTGGTCGAGCTTATTCTTTAGATGCCATCTCGTATTATACGCGTAACGACGACGGCTCAACATCTTTTCGTAGGCAAAAAACCTGATTTGTAGCAGCCTGCGCAGTAGTCATCAATGGGAATTTCTTCGGTGGCTGACTGATATCGTAACGTGGTTAGTTATGACACTTAATTACAAGAGATGTATCGTTATTCGGCGAAAGCAATTAAAACGAGATGCACTTACGTCGGTCGGTCGTCAATGCCGTTTTTGTCGTCGTCGTCACCGTGGAGATATCTCACATTGTTGACAGTCGTGCGCGGCGCGTAGAGAGATTAGGCACTAGACGCTTATTCGGAGAAATTGCGTAATGTGGAGGAAAACGATCGGAACAAGAATTGATGGTGGGATAGTTTCCCTATTCGACCTAGTAATATGATTTTCCAAATGTATCGTATTTTAGTTGGCGATAGGAAAAATGGAAGCTTTTCGAGTCTAAAAACGGAACGGAGTCTCCAATCATGCCATAGAGCTCAGCAGCCAGAAGGAATTTGTCATATGCATATATGAATGATTGAATTTTTATTTTGCAAAATAAATTCTTACATAATTACAGGATCGTAGAATGAAATTACAATATGCACATACCATACACACACATAAATATACACATGAATGAACTTCCTAATTATGATAGCTTTTGCTATAGTCTGGGTTATCAGTATTATGAATGAGCGTGCGTACGAACTTCAATACTAAAAATCTTTTTAATGAAATAATCATAGAATTTTATGAAAAAGAAATGGACGATTCGGCCCTGATCAGGTCCTAGGCAAATTTGGCCAGTGCTTAGAGAGCATGTTCACTTACAATAAATAATATGGCACTTTCACTTACAATAATTTGACCCATGCTGAAATTTGGTTCAGTTCTGGTCCAACGTTTTTGATCGGGCCAAACACGCAGGGCCCATTTGGCACCTTTGTGAACAGTTGTTTTGGGCCTAATTTGGCACAGGCCAACAATGCTTGTTGATCGTGGCTTTAGACTCGATGATACACATGATTCAATGGTTCTTACTGTCAATCTGGTTCCCAATTAACGATATGATAAGTTTTTCAGTGTACTTCAAGTTTTTTCGAAAAACAAAAACAGTTTAATAACAGTTTTCAAGAAACAAGGCGCAGTTCTCATTAGCACTGGGTATCAACTAATTGGATATTCTCGCTGTGCATGTACAGTGTAAACGTGTTAATGAAGGCAAAGGTGTTGATACGGCAGAGCTCATTTCAAAGAACTAGCCGGGTTACTTGGGAACAAATATCTCGTAATCCTGAAGAACAGTAGCTGGGATCGCGCATGCATTTTTGGCCCGGGTTGGCACAGGAAAAATGATTGCTATTGACTTGCAAACTGCTTCCAGAAATGACTGACTTCGCTTTGTTTGAGTGAGTGGTTTACACGTGAACGCCCTCTATAATTAGGCACTGGCCAAATTTGGCTCGGGCCGATCCGTGCAAATTTAACCCAGGCCAAATCGTCTCGTCGGATTCTTGAGATTCGAAAAATTGACGATTTGAACACATTTAAACACAGGCTGAAACACCCGCTTTTCTGCAAAGCGTATGGACTGTATATATGCAACTTTCACTAATCTTAAAGCGCTGGTGAACTTTTTTTAGATGAAACAGGTGCTATACAAATTTTCAGATGATTATTATTATTATTGAGCCTATTACTATACAAATGGAGCGAATTTAAATGACATGGTTTCCACACAAAAGGCTCTTTTGCTTGCCAAGTGAGGGCATATTCGAACAAATCACGTATTTAAGCGTAATCCATTCTCGGAATCGTAGCGAGCAGAATTTTGAAATAGGGTCTCATAAAAATGTTTTCTGCATTTTTCACGAAAGTTAAATCGGGAAAATTTCAATTTTTATCAGCCAATCAGGAAGTTGTGTCTTCCCTGTGATTGGTTTATCTGAAAATATCAGCAGCTGTTCACGTGAATTATTGCGATTTCATTACTGGCGCTTTTGCGCATGACGTCATGTATCAACACGCGATAATACTTCCGCGTTCGCTACGTGTTCGCTGATTGGCCCATTTACTGGGAAATTCCACAGAAGCCTAATGTGGTTTGTAACAAGCGCTGTGATTGGCCCGACCCGATTCTGGCATGGCTTTAGCTTAGTGGGTTCGAATCCCTTGACGGGTGAAGATGATGGATCCTATCAATATCTATTGAAACAAATAAGTTTCCCGGTTGGGCAGCCGCGGATATCTACCGGAAGTGTTCCAGTTCGATATTTCGAGGTTTCTTTGAATTTTGGAGTGATATTGAAATCCGGTAAATACCAGCGGTAGATTGTGAAAACCCATTGCATGATATTTGTATTACTTAATCAACGAAAAAAGCGTCAGGGCCGCGCCAGGAGTTTTCGTGATTCAAGTAGCGCAATAGCCTACTTCTTCGTGTTCGTCCACCTCAATTTTCACTCCGCCGATCTCTGACACGGCTCTGTCCCCGTCGGCGCTGTGATTGCACTTTCGTACCACCAAAATTTTTTATTTCTATATCATCAGGGAGGTCTGAAGAATAAAAAAGTCAAAATTTGGATATCACATAGGCCTGATTTCATCGAATAAGTCGACCATGGTCGTTACGTTTCCGTACTTATTACCACCTAAAACCGTCTGGACAATTTTGTCACAACCAACATTTCGTTTCAGAAATCAGGTGTTCACGTGAATCCGCGGTATCGTCTACTGTTTTACTTCCGGGTTTTATTTTAAGATTTAAAATTGTATTTCAAGATCGATTTCTATGAAATCTTTAGTTGTTTTGGTGTTTGGGAGGAATTTTTATTTGCTCTACAGAAAATTCATCCTTGACAATTGCGCAAGGTTCGCGAAAAAAAGGTTTTACCAAATCGGGTGTGTGACCTTGATATGCTAATTAGCCATGTGCCCGAATTGCAAATTCAATCAAATTTTATTCTGCCAAAAAATGTTAAATACAATTCGCTTTCCGAGAGTTAATGGTATGCTGCATGGAACAAAGTTGTTTTGAGATGGGTCTTGAAGCTATTGAGGTCGAGAGATAACCATCTAGATAGTTCGTGAGAGTTCCAAAGTTTTGAAGACGCTTCAAGGTAATGTCTTGATATTTGTTTTATACGTGTATCTACACTAGACACATCTTCAGACCAAAAACTGGCCCTGTCAGATTCAAGATGGCCGACTGGCAGCCATTGTTGTTCGCCAAAATCAGCACTTTTTACACATTTTTGAAGTTTTCGAGGGAAATTTTGAAGACACTTTTATCAATAACCTTGATCATTTGTATCCCCCGAGGGCCCATCGGCATGAGAAAAATTGAGTCGATCAGACTCAAGATGGCCGTACTGTGACCTTGCAATTTGTAATGGGTATTCTTTGGAAAGGGATCTTTTATATCCGAGAGGGTATTTTTGACCAGGCAATTATGACGCACTTGGCAGCCATCTTGGGGTCATCAGTACTCATTCGTAGGTGGAAAAAAAGTTTTTCCACATCATAATTGATACTTAAGCATATTTTGCTACTACAATCAATTGGAAAGTTGTAGCTCATGACATGTTCTATGATCGAGGTGAGTTTCAAGCTCATTGGTTTTTTTATGGCCACCAGGGGGCGTTGAACAATACAATAACTTAGTATTTCTATATTACGTTCGTTCCTGCTGTCTGTGTTAACACACGATTTTACTATGTAAATGATATTGAGCAGGGAGTGTATATTGATAAATATAACCCACAGATTACATCATCTATAAAAAGCAAATCTGACAGGCTGGCCATTGTGCCCCTTGGGGCTCTTGTCATTATTATTAGGGTTTTCTGTTATTTCACAGAAAACCCTATTGATATCCGCGTGATTATTATTATTATTATTTTCTTCCACACTATTTTTACCAAAAGAACATAGGCTTTGTTACCTTACCGCTGTTTCATATACAATCCATATAATATCGTTCAGCTCACTGAGATCTACAAATAGCCCGCGTGTTTTTTCACGAATCATCGTTACAAAAGCGCTGTCGGGCCGTAAACATCGAAAATTTTGCCCCATTCAATGGGGCGACATGTTTTTCGAGTCGTCATCCCGAAATCAACCCGCAGGCCGACTGTCACTTCGATTATCAATTCAAGTATAAATGAACTAATTTATTGCCGCAGACTTCAAATTCAGTCGCGGTCTTCAAACAGTGATTTTAACAATAGCCCATTTTCCTCATCAAATCATATTACCGATACACTGGAAATTTACTACTTTAGATTTTAAAAGCACTGTCGAGCCGTAAACATCGACGAATCAACGTGTGTTACTACATCGTCGTTCCGGGGATCAGCTGCGAGTTTCTCCTCATCATGAGAATCAAATCGAGTACAAATTAATTTATTACTACCAGTGATTTGGCTGCAGGTTTCAAGGAGTTAGTATAACAATACCTATTTTTCTTTACCGAATTAACCGTGTATTTACTAAGATAAATCTTTAGTGTACTGGGGAATCGTAGGCCTAAACTAAACACGCCGAAGAGATATAGCGGAGAAAAGCAGTTATGTCGACGAGGTATCAAAATAAAAGAATATATTACTTAATTCGGCTGCGGGCTTCAACCTCTATATCAATACCATCAATACTCTATATTTCCTACAGTACATACCGATCATTGTCAAATGCACAAGGTATTTACTAAATACAAGTATATAACACACTCCTATCCGTATGCTGGACTCACACTTGACATTCGGAGTAAGCGTTCGCTGTGGGGGAAAGGGATCGTTCGCTGTGTCGCTTGAAGTGTTTATCGAGTTTGACGCGGCTTTAGGCCTACCCGCGACAATTCATTAATTTGGTTTTGTCACCCGCGACAAACAATATTTTGGTTTTGTCGCCCGCGACAATTCAATATTTTGGTTTTATCGCCCGCGACAATTCATTATTTTGGTTTTGTCGCACACGACAATGGCGACAATTCAAGATTTTGGTTTTATCGCCCGCGACAATTCATTTTTTGGATTTGTCGCCCACGACAATGGCGACAATTCAAGATTTTGGTTTTATCGCCCGCGACAATTCATTTTTTGGATTTGGCGCCTACGACAATTCAATATTTTGGTTTTATCGCCCACGACAATTCATTATTTTGGTTTTATCGCCCGCGACAATTTTTTTCTCTTTTTGTCGCGGTTTTATCACCCGCGACACTTCAATATTTTGGTTTTATCGCCCGCGACAATTCATTATTTTGGCTTTATCGCCCGCGACAATTCATTAGTTTGGTTTTGTCGCCCGCGACAATTCAATATTTTGGTTTTATCGCCCGCGATAATTCATTATTTTGGTTTTGTCGCCCGAGACAATTCATCATTTTGGTTTTATCGCCCGCAACAATTCATTATTTTGGTTTTGTCGCCCACGACAATTCACCATTTTGGTTTTGTCGCCTGGACAATTCACCATTTTGGTTTTGTCGCCCGCGACAATTCATTATTTTTGTTTTGTCGCCCCCACTATTCTTTTTTTGGTTTTGTCGCCCGCGACAATTCATTAGTTTGGTTTTATCTCCAGTGACAATTCATTATTTTGGTTTTATCGCCCACGACAATTCATTACTTTGGTTTTATCTTCAGTGACAATTCATTATTTTGGTTTTGTCGCCCGCGACAATTCTTCTTTTGGTTTTGACGCCCGCGACAATTCATTATTTTGGTTTTATATTTTGGTTTTATCGCCCGCGACAATTCAATATTTTGGTTTTATCGCCCGTGATAATTCATTATTTTGGTTTTATTGCCCGCGACAATTTATTATTTTGGTTTTGTCGCACGAGACAATTCATTATTTTGGTTTTATCGCCCGCGACAATTCATTACTTTGGTTTTGTCGCCCGAAGAAAATTTTGAAGACTCTTACCTTGATCTTTCGTTTATATTTGAATCTACCAAAGGCCCATCAGCATAAGAAAATTGGGTCGATCTGACTCAAGATGGCCGTCCTATGACCTTTTTAGTGCCCAAAAATGTCAATTTTGGCCAGTATTCTAGGTCCTGTAGCTTCCTACTGGTTTGCCATTTCTCATTGCAATTGCTGATGGATATTCTTTAGAGAGGGATGTTTTATACCTGGGACAGGTATTTTTGATCAGCCAATTATGACGCAATTGGCGGCCATCTTGGTGTCATCAGTACTCATTCGTAGGTGGGAAAAAGTTTTTCCACAATTAATTGATACCTAAGCATATTGTGTTACTATATTTAATTGGAAAGTTGTAGCCCATAACGTGTTCTATGATTTTGGTGAGTTTCAAGGTCATTGGTTTTTGTATGTGGCCATCAGGGGGCGTTGAATAATACAATAACTTAGTATCGCTATATTATATTTGTACCAAGGCATACTTTGTTACCATGATCAATGGCAAAGTTGTAGATCATGACATCGTCTATGATTGTGGTGAGTTTTTAAGGACATTAGTTATTCCATATAGTCACCAGGGGGCGTTGAATAGTAGAAAAGCTTAGTTTTTCCTTATTAGATTGGTACCTAGGCATAGTTTGTTACCATAATCCATTGCAAAGTTGTAGTTCATGACATCGTCTATGATTGTGGTGAGTATTTAAGGACATTAGTTATTCCATATAGTCACCAGGGGGCGCTGAATAGTAGAATGGCTTAGTATTTCCTTATTAGATTGGTACCTAGGCATATTTTGTTACTATGATCAATTGCAAAGTTGTATTTCATGACATGTACTACGATTGTGGTGAGTTTTAAGGTCATTGGGTTTTGCATATGGTCACCGGGGGGCGTTGAATAGTAGAATAACTTAGTATTTCCATATTGAATTGGTAACGAGGCATATTTTGTTATCACAATCAATTACAAAATCATAGCTGCTCACATGTTCTATGATTGTGGTAGGTTTCAAGGTCATTGGTTTTTGTATATGGTCACCAGAGGGCGTTATGTATTGAAATTGTTAGATTGTTGAGCATTTGAAACCACTGCCCAAGTGAGCATGGTGTCCCTGGACTCCTAGTTTGATTTTGTCGCACGCAACAATTCAATAGTTTGTTTTTGTCGTCCGCGACAATTCATTATTTTGGTTTTATCGCCTGCAAAAATTCAATATTTTGGTTTTAACGCCCGCGACAATTCATTATTGTGGTTTTATCGCCCGCGACAATTCATTATTTTGGTTTTATCACCCGTGACAATTCATTATTTTTGTTTTGTCGCCCGTGACAATTCAATATTTTGGTTTTGTCACCCGCGACAATTCATAATTTTGGTTTTGTCGGAACATTAAATTTTTGGTCGAACAGTGTGTTAAGGTTGTTTTGGAAATTTACTCGGTCTGGTATATTTTGGATTACTGTGTATGTCATTTGTCAGGACATTAAACAGAAGACGACTTAGGATACTACCTTGCGTGACTCCACTAGTTAGACCGTCTCATTCCAAGATGAGGCGTTCCGTTGATTTCGGTTACAAGTTTCCGTTCAGAGATAACTGCTGTGCCATTTGGGCGACCTATCATTGATACTGTTTCCTAATAGCCTGTTCAGTAATGGCTGATGTTGAGCCTTATCAAATGCTTTGTTGAAATCCACCGTTGAACAGGATTCTAAGACTGTGCAGAAAACCCGTTATCGCTGCTTTGCAGCTATATTTATTATTATTATTATTGTTATTATTATAAAACCATTATTCAATATTCACCGGTTTCCCGATGACAGATATAGTAGTAAAAAATCTGCTAGGTAAAAATTCTCTTTAAACAGTCATCTACTGTCTGTCACACATGCTCTCCATGCGTCGTGCGTTGTTTAGAGCCGCAATATCGTTAGTAATCAGTTGATCTCTGTATTTTAAACATTTTTCATTCAGAAATAAGCTTGTATTTATTTTCATCTATCATGTAACTTGTATATTATATGGAGCAGTAAAATTCAAGTTCAAGTATCAGCGATTGTTTACCGAGAATACGCTGGCGTAACTGCTTCAGCGGCCCGTAATTTGGCGCCGCCATTATTGCGTTATGCTATGCAAATGAAGGCGATGACGTTATAGCAACGTCTCCTCCGCACATTTCTGCGCGGAGTGGTGTTATCAGCGTTACGTAAGTGTATGGTTGAGTAAACTATCGCTGATAGATGAAAACGAAAACAACTTCGGGGTGATGATTTTTATTTCTGAATGCAAACTATTTTCTGAACAAGTCGCACAATATAGAACAGGGGATTATTAACAAAATTACGGATCATAATTTCACACGAAGGGGAGATGTGACACACAGTTGGGAAAAACCCCAATTCTTCGAGGTCGTGTGAAATCCCATATCGGAATTTAAAAAAAGTCGAAAAATTTTCTTCGGGTTTTAATATCTCTGGGATGTTTTGCCTATATTCTAAAAGTCATCTTCAGGAATGCAAGTGTTATGTTGAAATAATGAGATCTAAATACGGTCGAGAACTAAGATACTAATTAAGCATAAGATATGATACAAACTAGGGGTAATACCCAGCATGAAAACTGCTACAGATACCTGGGCAATTTTAACCTACATTTTCAGTATCTAGCTTCCCATTAATTGATTCACCATAAGCGTGTTCATCTATTTCTACTCCTGATTTTTTATACAACGATTCGACAAAATCATCTTTCCACCTATCAAAAACATATTTTGTATCATAAACCATTTCTCTATCCATATTTTCAATACCTATTGGGGTTTTTTTAACAGTGGAAGAACGATCCATTGACTTTTTCCCCAGAATTTCTTTGGGTTGTTTGTATTGATAACCTCAAGATCCAAAATTTGCTGTCTTTTATAACGTCTTTCTTTAACCCAAAGCAACTTATCAAATTTACAAGGTACAAATTTAAAATCAGATCTCAGAGTTTGTCTTTGCTGGTTCTAACCTCTAAACCTATTGAACTTTTTTTCGAAGTAAACCATATTTCACCCGGCGGTATTCTACTGTTCATCCCAATGTTGAGGTACACGTGTAATATGTTTATGCAGATGAAATAGTAATACATCTAATGGTGTTGTTCCTTTTGTGTCTCATCTTACCTGCATTAACGACAAGGGACAAATCATTTGTATGTTTTACATTAACGGCAAAATCTCTCGGATAGATTCATACTTAGATACACGTAATTTTCTCTTCCTCGTTAATTAATGGATGTTGTGCGTATGTATGATTTTTCGCGTCGATCTTTGACTTCATAAAGGTTTACCTCTCGTTGGAGGTGACCATTTTTACGAGCACCTAGTTCAATTCCCTTTTAAGCACTCTGTCAATCAGTGCTCGTAGCGAGCCTTGAAATCCTCGAATAGCCTTGAATTCAGCACTTTGGTCTCGAAAATCGATTTTGTGGCTTCTTGCCTGGAAATCAGGGAAAGGTCAGGCCATATTAATAACAATCTAGCTGCGATGTATTGATGACGTAATGCACATCCTTTCAAAAATAGAATTTATCAAAAATAAGAGTACGGTCGTGTTGGAAGCAATTTTTGATTGCCGCGGCTAATTTCTGATTTTTGACAGGTTCTAAATATTGCGGCGGCGAATTTACTTCAATTTCGTCAAAAACATAGTTTAGAAAGAAAAGAAACGTCATTCAGTAAATAAATGCAACGGCTTTTACCGCTGCAGTCGCTATGGTTCCAACGCCGCAGGAGTATACTCATGAAGTATATCTAATTACGAAATTAACGCCGAATTTCACAATTGTAATTGTTAATTTGGAACGCTGATATTGATGACGTAGTATACATAGACTCACGCAGAACTCCTTAGTACGCATCAATGTGCACAAACATAATTGTAATGGCTTTTATGGCGTCAAAATATCAAGATGAAATGGCCTTTGACATCTCCCATGTTTAGAACATTGGGTAACCGATGACTAGAGTTGCTGTGTATAGGCGCAGTGTAAATGTCTCTATCTGCCTATGATTCCTTCTGTCGCCGTTAAGTAATTGAGAGTGAACGTTTGTTTGTTTCCGACAAAAAGGTGCTTAACGCCGTGTGTGACGGTGTCTGAATTTGGTATCAGCTGCTAATCACAGTTGATTCTTGACTCTTCGGTATCCGGCACGCGCACATGCTTTTCATGACTGCATGAAAGAGAACACGGGCACCGAACATAAGTAGAAATTGTCCCCTTGTATTAAGACTTAGTGTATCGGGAATATATGAAATATGAAAACGTGGGCGCTTGTTTTCTTAATCAACATTTTACTCGGTGTAGCCGTTGCTCCAGAAGGTGGCGACACCTAGGGACAATTGTGCGTCAAACGTCAATAAGAATTGTCCCTCTTCTTACCAAAGACTTAACCAAATACTTGATTTATTGCGTGATGACTCCCTTGAGCCTAGTGCACGTAGTAAGAAAATACTTGAAACAAGAAACGGATTTTGTGTTTCACTGTTTAAATCGCCCACATCATTGGCTTGAGCAAAACTAGAACCGTAACAAAATGCTTGATTTATTGTTTGATGGCTTGCTTTAGCCTAGTGCACCTAGTAAGAAAATACTTGAAATGAGAAACAGATCATGTTTTTATGCGTTTCACTGTTTGTATCGCCCACATCATCGCCCACAGCAAAATTAGAACCATAACTAAACTAACCTACAGCGTAACTTGACATGAAAAACTGGTCATCATATTACATGATGATATCTAAGTGGTGGTGATTTTGATCAGTCCAGTGATTCGCTTTTTGCTGATTGTTTATTGTGTGTTGGTGTTTCATGTTCGGCTAGTCTGACATTCGCACGCGATAATTTGCGTACTAGAATTTGGCCTGGCTCTCATCCATCTCAAACAGACCGGGGCCTTTTTGGCACTAGTGTGAACAGTTGGCCTGGATCTAATCCAGCGCAGGTCAACTATGCCTGTGTGATCGCAGCTAATATTTCAGTAGACTGTGTTTCATGTTTCAGGGTAGAGCGCAAATTTGTAGAAGAACCAGAACCAGAAGAACGTTTCACGTTAATTCGTGATTTAAATACTTCCACTTTGTATGTTGGGTGATGGGTTTGTCATCGTACATCGCACTGTGCGACCCTACAGTTCGACCCTACAGTTCATCCTATGTTGCCAAATTTAAATCTAGTTGAACTTGGCATCTATTCGATACAAGCACCCGAAGGGGCGAGCTGGAAGCTCCCTAACTTAATTGTATATGTGATGCAATTTGAAATTCTTTAAAAAAATGTTGCTATCTGGGACGCATGGAGGATTGGCTAAAATTCGTATGTAAATGATGAGCACGGATGGACTTTCGTAACTTGCAGGGGATGACGGGTTTTAATTGAAACGTACATCAAGAAAGATTACAAGGTGACTTAATTGAATATTCACGAAATAATTTCAATATGTTGTCTGTATTGTTACTAATCACATTTCATCATGTATAGGCACAACAAGTTATTAGAAATTTATTTCTTTGCTTGCAGTAATATATTCATACTGTGTTTGGGTGCGTATTGAAATTTGAAATTTATTTACACTCATCACCTCAATGGGAGATTACGATTTACGATTTTATTTACACTCAAACCATTACCATGGTATATGGAGGAAAACTATTACACATGTATATACAAATATTTACAAAACAACACTGAAGTGATTAAAATTTAGAGAATGAAAACGTAACAAAATATATATATATACATCAACTATTTACAATACTATATATACTATTGGAGGGATCTATATACATCTAAGCCGGTCTTATTGAATTTAGCTAATTTGACCGTTGGGTTTTTCAGAATATCAAGGGTATTGAAGGTATTCGTTAAGTAAGGTACAGTCAAACAGAAAATTGGATTCGTCACCTAAAGTATTACAAGTGAGGCATATTCTATCGGCTCTGTCTAAATGAAGGTTTGAAAATTTGTTCACAGATAAAATATAGGACCCGACCCTAAATTTAAATAAACTAGTTCCTAAGTCATCACCAAGTTCTATTATATACTTCTCTAACCTAATATCATTTTTATATTGCCTAAAGTTAGTGTATATCGGATTAGTATTTATGGCAGATACAGTTTCTTGAAGGTGCTGGTCACGGAGTATCTGTTTTATTCGTTTTGAAAAAGATTTACTGTGGGAGAAGGTCTAGAAAGTGGTGACACCTAGTGCCAATATATGAAACTGATATTTAGTTTGTTAACATGCACGGAAGATGCTGCCACCTGTTGTAAAAAGGAATCATTAGCCTCTACATTGTATCGGGCCTAACAATTATTTGATGAACTTGTGTTGACCTCTGATTGAAAACTAAATCAGTTTTTCTTCAGTGTGTTTGAGAGTATTGTTTTTTTGTGTCCTTTCGGTAGCCGGCCGATAGAAAGGAATAAGTTCGGTATGCCCCCATTGTTAAACAGGACCTTTGCCTGTTGACCCGGTGTAGTCCGCTTTCACCATCAATGCCATATAAATCAAAAACCAGGAAATAACCAAAAATAATGTTAGCCTAAGGTTTTTTAGACGCGTCTGGCCAATGCCCGTCTAGCCGATTATAATCAGATACAATCGGCCTTTATCCACGATCAATCAAACGTTTTTCTTGGACGTTTCAGTCAACAACATCCGAACTGAAGATAGGATCTGATTCAATGCGACAAATTGATTAAGTTTGCGGCGTTGAGATTTCTTCCGTTGCTCTTTTCATTGATAGAAAAAAATCTCTTCAGAGCGCGCATAGAAATTCTATTCATAATCAAGTCATTGCTTTGTAGAATTGTGACTATTTTTGACCCGCTGACCGCAACTGTTTTTCGAATGAAGTCGGCGTCGTTGATTAAATTTCGGAACCGAGACTTGATTATCGAATTTCAGTTTTCAATCGTGTCACTTGACGTTTCTATTTGACGTTCGATTTTGGTTCTTAATCTCATATTCGGTGCAATCAAAACCTATTACCAGCATGTTCAGGGTGAAGGCGAGAGGCCTTTTCTGGATTGAGTAGAACAGTTTGGAAAAAACTGTTGGCTCCTGCAAGTCTTGTTTGATGTAAAAATTTGGCAGATCTGGTTCTATGCGAACCTACGAAAAAGCCTTTTTCAAGCCATCGATTCGACGAAAAATGTTTGCCGTATTAAGAATTCAATATTGAAAATCTAAGACTTGGTTTATTCGTGAGAGTTATCTAAAATGAGAGCAAAAAGATGATTCGACCCCTAGAAACTCTGCCACCAGGATTCAATCAAACCCATGAAGCCTAGATTTATGAGACCAGTACGCGAAAGACCGACCGGACCCTAAACCGCTCAACCTCTGCGGCTTCATTTCTTACTCTCGCGTATCAGAAATTTCGAACAATGTTCCGGATGATATATTGATTCCGCTATGAAAAATTCCAGTAATAGGCTGGCATGGTTGAATTGTTTATTTTCGAATTTATAGTTTTCGAAGCGCTCCCGGTGGCAATTTCGTTCCTCGAGCTAAACAATTCGAGAATAGCTCGTGTTTCATTAAAGGTATTTACAGTTGCGGCGAGTGCAAAGTCGTTCGTTTCGAAATTTATCGTCGCGACAACCTATTTTTTCGATGCCTTGAAATGGATCGATAGGAATTGATAAAAAGTCAATGTTGCAGCGGCGGGGAACTCCCGCTGCGTTAAATCTTGTTTAGATACGTTTTTCGATCGCGGCATATCGCAGTGAAATATATTGAAACTCGTGCGAAAGAGTAGTCAACTAAGGGATGAATTCTCGTAGCTATGTACCGTATTTGGATCTCCGATATTTGCCCATTAACACACTATCACAATACAAAATAGCTCATTTCCTTCAATTTTGAAATCGTGATCAGGCTAACCATAACAGACCCGGCAGCTATAGAAATGAACTGATCATAAATTTCAATGCCGGATTACAGGTATCTCTTTTTACGCCTTGTGCATCCTAACTGTTTTTGTTTAGCAGAAGAATAAAGGGTCAGGGCTTGAGGGCTTATAGGTCAAGTACCGGTAAATGTGAATAAGGCTGTATAGCCCGCTAGCATTTTTCAGCACGTTTACAGCTATGATATTCCTATTTCAGTATACGAGGCATCGGATGAGACTGCAGCTACCGGTACTCTCCAACCGTACCTACGCTCGCCACTGCTGGCTTCGTCGGTGTTTTGTACATTCGTGTGCGCTCATGTGCAAACGACAAAATGTCAAGTTTCATAAGAGACCCGCAGTCGAGCGTGAATGATTTCCAAAGCATTTTTGCATTTTTCACTTAATCATAAAAAGTGTCATACAACAACAAGTCATTTCAGCAGCAGCAGCAGCAGTGGCGGAATGGACCAGAAAACAAATTCTGTGTGACACTTCAATTGTGAATGGGCAGCGCATATTAGACAGTAAATTCCTTTGGATGCTTACATATGTTCTGAATCTGTACTGCCACAGTGAATCAGCTTTATGTGCATTTACGTAGAAATTGTTAAATTTCATCCGGATTAGTTGTACACAGGATTGATTTTGATCAGTAAAATGGCAAATTTACCAAATAGTGAAAATTTTGTTAAAAGATGTAAGATACATATTGAATGGGATGGAAAATTTGATATGCAGTGATTAGAACGAAGTTATGAGGGTTATTCTACTCACTCATTTTGCCCATTACGAAACAATAACTACTTTATACATCATGCTGGTAGCTATCATCAGGTGGTAATATAAGCCGCGATCACATATGAGCGTTTTAGGTCCGGAAAAACTGTTCATACGGGTGCCAAATGGGCCCAGGCCAAATTTAGGCCAACCAAAAGCGTCACACCAAGCCGGAGCCGAATTTTAGCACAGGTCAAATTATTGCATATGAATTGCCACAGGTTCAGAACGCGACTCATTTCGCTTTGTTTAAGCATTGTTTAGTATCGAGTGAGTGGTTTGCGTGTGAGCGCGCTCTCTAATTAGACACGGGCCAAATTTGACTCGGGCCTGTTTCGTGCCAATTTTGCCGGGGCCAAATCATCTCCCTGTGAAACTACACTTGAAGCTATACATGAAATTGAATACGGGGCCGAAATATCACGATATCTTTACGAATATTCAAGAATTATCGTCGTTTAACTATTATTGATATATTTCGATCGATACAAGACTTCGACTTAATGACTTCTGATCGATCTCAGTTTTTTATAGCGACCGATTTTTACCGGTAAAAACCACTCGATTGATTGCGTTGGATACTCTCGAATATATGTGCGATGTTTGTTCGATGAAACGCGCTACAATTTATGACGTTTTCATCCATTTCCTATCCGTGCGCTCAATATATGGATATAGGAAAAAATGGTTGGCCCCTTTTTCAGACAAAAGTGACGACGATTCGAGGTGTTTGCACTCGATTGACTTCGGACTGCGATTGACACCTAAGGGTAGTAATATGTTTTTCTCGGCGACATTGTTTCCGATCAACGTAATGTTTACGGCTTTCATTTTTATGCCCACCTCTCTGAAAATCAGCAACCCCAGAGTGGATGTCAATATTCTATCAATGCTGATAATTGCTTTGAAATATATTGAGCTTAGGCGAAAAATAGAAGATTACACCAAAATAAGCTTAATTTTCTGTATTTTTTTGTCAGGATTGAAAGACTTGCTTCTTCAGCGACCATGATGTCATACACGAAAAGATTTCAGCGCCTTTGAAATTCCAGCTGATGTGGAACCCTGTCAGACACTCCCTTTCTCCCCTCCCTTCCCTTTCTTTCTCCCTCTCGTTCGTCTCTCCGGTAGTTACAGCTAAAGATGACGACAACAATCATGACGTCGACGGAGCTGTTCGAGGAAAAAAAAAATTCATCCCATAAATAACACCGGCTGCGTTCATTCGATGAATTTCTCGCTCATTCACGAGATAAATTCGGTAAACGTGTATGAAAAACGCTTTTCAATTCGCATTCAATCGATCATGAAATAGGTTATACGCGATACCAGCTTAACAGCCACGAGCAGAGATGAGCAAAAAGCAGATTTCGGAGTCTTAGAAATCTACTACGAAAACATCGAGGGGCGTAGATGGGGAACTACGTCAGGAGGCGACTTTTGCTAGCCACGGACGCAAATTACCCTACAGCGTTAACTTTTTACGCTACTAGTCTCGGTTGCGGGAATGAAATGTTGTCCTAAAATCTAATTTTTTTTCCCCAGAACGAATGTGAAACAAGCGATCTTGAAACGGATCGGCGTCACAGATTAGTCGGATATTTTACCTCTCCGTTCCGTGAACTGTCGGACATCGATTCCCCGTATTTTGTTGTCTGTAAAAGCGACTGCCGTTCTTCGTGCCACACCTGTCGTTTTCGTAAAATGTAGACTCCATTTATGGACACCGATGAACTTTGTTTACGCAGCTATATACGTACTGTTTATGAAAAATGGTCTGGTCAACTTCCTTACTCATTTTTCTAGCGTGTTTGTTTTTGTGTTTGTGTCTGTCGGGATTCGGTTTCGAGGAAGTCTGCCTGAAAAATTCGCCGCGTACATTAGTAAATAAATCTATACGATGTACACAATATGAGATCGGTACACGGACGTCTGGAAGGAAAAGATTAATGATTGTGCGTCCCGATCAGCCAACCAGTCGGTGTCGCTTCTGCTGAGCGAGTAAAGTGACCAAATCAGGGATCATCTGTTGAGACTGTACACTCCGTCTCTATTTGAGCAAATAATCTTGTAGCTGAAGGATTTATTTAGCTGTAGTCCCCTCCCCCTCTCCCTCTCTCTCTCCCCCTCTCTCTCTCCCCCTCTCTCTCTCCCCCTCTCTCTCTCCTCTCTCTCGAATAAAGCTTAAGTTGATCGTTAAAACCCGGCTTAATGAAGAGAACTACACCCCGCGGGTGCGATTCGCGAACGACGGCAGAAAATGCGCGACGAAAATGCGTCGTCGTAAAATATTTAAACGCGTACGAGGAGCCGTACGGCTGTGCGTCGTAGTCGTAGCGCCTTAATGAGCCAATACGAGATAACCAATTGTGTCATAAGATCAAATATGGATTTATCTCGACCCCCATAAGTCAACGACGCGCCGAACATTGACCGGCCTCGCGGGGAGCGAAACGTTCGGTCACTCGTTCGTAATTTCTTTTCCGATATACAAATTGTTCTTTCGAAACCATTGATAAATTTTCCTAGTAATGTATAAGGATATTTCTTTTTTTCCATTGAAGCGACGTCGCATTCAAAATGGGATATGATTTATTCGTTTGCCGGCGGGACTGCGGTTACGTAATGAATTTAAAATATCCAGCTATCGCTCTTTATTGACATCGTTTTTAGAAATACGATCGCGTATTAGGAAAATGTTTGTCAGCTGCTCTTTTAACCCTTCCAGTGCGACTACACCGCATTGCGGTGGGTAAATCAGTGATGGACTTTGCTATTGATATAATTCGTAAACGTTTATCATCTCTAATGAAAGATGGCAGCACCTGTCAAACAGTTAGATACAAGTAACTAACGATACACTGCACCGCAGTGTAGACACATTACAGTGGATGCCTGTTATTTGATGCACAGGGGAATTTTTTAAACATTTACGAATTATCTCCAGCACTTTAGGGAATTAATTGGTCAGCATGGAAAGGGTGAGCGAAATCATCAAAATGTCCATTGATCGGATCCATAAGTGTGTCCATAAAACACGATATGTCATTAAAAGAATGTATCCGAGAAGAGGTCCGATCACTAGTAGGCAATTTGATGATGCCATTGTGAATACAGGAGGTAGCCATCGTTTATGGAAGGGTCAATATATTTGTAATGTTATGATTAGATAGTGTCGCCATCTAGAAATGATGTAAAGGGATTCGAAGATTGTACTTCAGGAAGATAGAGATTCCAAAAGGGATAACGTGAAATAAACGGCAACAACACAACACTATTTATAGATCCATGAAGAGCCTTAATGACTTAATCAACATTCCTTGTTTGTTGTTAACGGCGGATTGAGGGCCAACTTCTAAAAAGGGCATCTACCAACTTTTAAAAAGAGCATAATCCACACAAAATAGGGTCTAGGAGCCATCCCACAGAAAATGTTAAAGATTGCTACTACTTTTTGGTGCAATTTACAAACATTGAATATGGTCCTGATGCAGTGCACTTTCTAGAAAATTTATTGCAATAGTT
This sequence comes from Tubulanus polymorphus, assembly GCF_964204645.1. NCBI lineage: Eukaryota > Metazoa > Nemertea > Palaeonemertea > Tubulaniformes > Tubulanidae > Tubulanus > Tubulanus polymorphus. The sequence goes on along the minus strand of NC_134029.1, from coordinate 8,434,821 downwards.
TCCAGGCTATAAAGTTGATATGAATGACCTGAGCATGACACTGAGGCTAGCAACTGTCGTCCTGATGAGTGCGATCCGCAATTAGTTGTTCCTGGTTCAGTCCAACTCGCTCCAGAGACCATTTTGTCGCGTAATATGTGATAGCTGTTCATGTACATTTGCATCGTACTTAAGCTGCGATCACACGGCCCAGGCCAAATTGGCACGGATCAGGCCAAAAATGCTCGTGTGATCGCGGCTTTAGTTTCGATATAACATTCAGCCTTTTTAAGGACTAAGCTAGAAATCTGACAGCAGGTATCTGTCACCTATCTGAACACACTTCCATCGGCATCGCATCGACCCCTGAAGATATGTTATTACGACTCGATAGATAGATTTTAGCTCGTGACTAGCGCGATTAGTACATCTTCCCTCTGCACCGACGGTGTGTACCTTTGGAAGTTTGATTATTGGGGGGGGGGGGGGGATTCGCGTATCAATTCGGCGATAGTTCACAACGCCACCGGCGGGCACAGACGTACGTGCGCACGTGGGTACGATCGATCCCATTACAAAATCGTCGCGCTCACGAATGCGCACCCGTCAATTCTTTGTCTTTCAAACTGACCTTTACGACACCGCAGGGAATCCACAGTCAGCCGTAATAAGTATATATATATAAAATCATCAACCAATCAGTTTTTCCTTCATCCACTTTTTCCAAACACAATTTGTGTCGTTTGTGCAAAGGTGATACTATTTGTGCAAACGAATATGTTTTGATATGCAATACAGCCGCGTGCGCCCGTGCTGCGTATAGGTACACTAGTTATCTTTAATGGATCGTGTCGTGCTGCTGGAGACCATGCCCGCGGCGATCTCTGAAATCATCGTTAAAAACTCCACAAAAAGAAAAAATACGCATCTATATATACGTATACACGATTTATACACGTAAACGCATACCGCGGTGATTTAACCGGTTGCATTTTCGAAGCCTCGGGGCGAATGCGAGATTCGTTAGAAAGTGGAATCCACGGAGTCCGTCGTTCGTGCCTGGGAATCGGCGGATCCTCGGTGCAAACGTAGAGTTCATCTTTTGTCGGATTTTTTTCCAATGCGAGATTCACTTTCAATGCGCGCCGATATCACAGCACGCGTTCAACACGTATGATATAGCTATAAACTAATTCAGTTACCGCGTCGAAAGCTTTGAATGAAATTTTCAGATTTCGTTTTGTATAGAATTTCAGGCTTGTGTTTCTATCTGATACCAGATAATATACACACCCTGTTTGATGTAGCTATAATTTCAAAGGGCCGTTTAAGTCTATCATACTGAGACTAATATAGTGATGTGTACTATAACCTGCAAACGTAACCAATTATAGAATTTTCACATCGTATCTTCAAACTCTTTTACGACTTTAAATGCTTTGGATCTTCAACATGTCTCACGTCTTAAGATATAGGGAGGCTGATCCTTATTGTGCCCCTTTCTTAAATACAGGGAATTTCTCTGGGTCCATGTGCCGCTATAAGAATTGTGAATCATGTATTGTAGAATTTGGTGTCTGTTTTCATTCGGAAAAGGAATCAATTGAATGATCACAATATTTGGAACGAATTCATACATGAAAAAGGAAACTAATACAATTCCACTTTAGTAAGTGTTTACGTGTGAGCGCGCTCTCTATGATAAGAGGCATGGCCGAATTTGACTTGGTTTAATCCGGGCTAAATCATCTCCGCGTGATCACGGCTTATCTCGCTAGGTTTCATCACTACGCGAAAAAGAAACAATCGCGTAATTTCATTTATGCGGTGCCATGACTGCGGTGACCTTGCCCTTAACGTGAAACCGCCTGCAATGTAATAACGGGGGGGGGGGGTGGTTTATCGTCTGAAAAGTCGGTTCGACCGCTCAACGCGCGGCCTCCGCGCTGGTGGCGCCAAGTACGCGGCGAGCTTTGCGCCTGCATCGGCCTTGTGTATTCACCTTGCATCCGCGAACTCCCTTTACGAGGCTATAACATCGTTCGACGCCGAGCGTAGATGAATATCTTGATTAGTTTCAGGAAACATAATTCTTTTCATGTTCGCCCATAACGCATATTTGAAAGTGTATTTATTTCTAGCATTTCTTCGGATGTCGGAGCCGTATGCAGAACACACTATAAGTCGTCACTCGACACCGGGCGTTTTCGAGTCCGACGAATGTTATGAGGATGAGAAAAAAATGTATTAACTCTAGTAACGTATTTCTTTCGTATGAACGAAATCATGTTGAATGTGTTTTGGACAAAGTGAAAATTGTTACGTATTTCAATGAACAAGATGCGTAATATCCTGTGCTTATTGATTTTCTGGTTGCGTCTGGTTGTGAATGATACTGAACTGAATTTGTCGCAAGAAACAAATCGCAATTTTCGTAATAGCAGCTACTAAGGGCAGAGACCTATTCGACTATGAGATAAGGCAAAAATCTATATCACCATCTATATCTACATTTGATGAATGGTTTGATAGAATTCATGGCTTTGTTTAATGACTGTTATTCCCAAACAAGAAACACTGTTAAGCAATACTTGGAAACAGGTATGTAATCCAAGTTCCTGTGCTCCCGTATAGTCTCTATGGGAATTGCCATAATGAATATCTTTGCATTCTTTAATCATGGGCAATAAATCGAAGGTTTTGAAGTTCTGGCCTCCAAAGCCTGTTTCCATCGGTGTTCTGTTTCTCTGGGTGTGTTGCGCCATGGGTATTTCTGTTTCCATGGGTGTTTTATGCCACGTGTTTCGCGCCATGGTCGTTTTGTGCCATGTGTCTTTCGCACCACTGGTGTTTCATGCCACGGGTGTTTCGCTAGTCATTTATTATAACGAATGTGTTTGAATTTGATCTGGAATATACTCTACTGAAAATGAACGCTTCATCGCGAATTCTCATGAAAACGTCGATATTTCCAATTTATTGACGAAATGAACTGAAGCTGTGAGCAAGATATCCAGAATTCAGGTCAATAACGCGTTCGATTTCTCAGTTGTTTTCATAAGAATTTTTTTCTGAAATAATGGAATTTCGTCTCAAAGTAGCTAACTATATATGCTATAAACAGCTTATTCTTAGCCATATCGCTGTATTGGGGTTCACTCAACTTATTTTGGCTGTATCGCTCTATTGCATTGTACGCAGTTTATTTGAATGTATTGCAATACACATGAGCCATGAACACGCAGAGATGATTCAGTCGGGATCAGGCCTAAGTCAAGAATGGCTCATGCCTAATTAGACTACTGATTTGATACTAAACGATGCCGCGATAAAGCAACGCGAGTCACCTATGGAACAAGTAAGCATTCTCATGCACTTACTTGACCCATGCTGAAATTTGGCTTGAGTCAGGTCCGACATGTTTGGTCCAGCTCAAACAGGCCCAAGTCAAATTTGGCCCGACCAAAAACATTAGACCAGATATGGACTGATTTTAGGACTGGTCCAATTACTGCATATGAATTGCAACTGGAATTGACTCACTTCGCTTTGTTTGAGCATTGTTTAGTATCAAGTCAGTGGTTTACGTGTAAGCCCGCTCTCTAATTAGGCATGGGCCGAGTTTGACTCGGACCTGATCCTTGCTATACGATCCTGTTTTTATATCGCTGTATTGCATTACACAGCTTCTATAGCGCTGCATTGCTATATTGCGTTTTTGTACTGTTCTCTTTCACTTTAATATTCAAATATATTGTGAGAGTCATTAAATTCATAAATAAATTAATGTATACATCCTTTTATTAAGTTTGTTATGCACTTCAATCTAAATATTTTACCGTTACTCGTGTTCTTGTAAAACGCATGCACGCGGACGATGGCGGCGACGGCGCTCTCCATTCTGCGGTTTTCTCTGCTTTTAATTAGATGATACACTCGTTTCGTGACTTCATTGATTTCATTGATTCGAGTGTCTACATGCCGAGGCCTCTCGACAGAGATTGGTAAACTGAAGGTGTCTCCTTAACTGTCGACTGACCCCAACCTGAAGCCTGTTAGCGCAGATTTGATTAAGCTCTCGATTCAGGATGTTTTGATCTCGATTTGGAACCGACGAATTCAGTTCATATTGAGATTTAGATTGGTGAAAGGTGACGATAATATATGTGAATGGATGATGTTGAAGCTGCTGATTTTAGTTGAGAAAATATCTGAATCTTAAGATATGTAATCCTTGAATATCCAAAAGGTGCTGACATTAGCCGAAGTTTACGTATACATTTTCAGCCCAAGGGCTTATGCTGTAGCCGTAGGTCTCTTGGTGGTGATCAACCATGTAGAGCTTTCATTTTTCATATGAGAATGTGAAATGGAATGGTGTATCAAAATATGACCAAATTTGGTCATGATGTCATCCAAGATGGCCAATTGGCGGCCATCTTGGATTCTGAAATTATATATTTTGGTCATCGATGCAAGTTTTCCAGATAAAACTTCATATTTCATGTCATTACTCATTATTCATGTCATTTCACTGGCATCACTAAAAACCATGACCAAACTAGGTCATGATATCATCCCACATGACCGACTACGACTTTGCTTACCATCTGACCGAGCGTGCTCAGATGTGCTCACCTCTTGTTAGAAAGTACCATTAACAAAGCAAGATTAGTATCAATATCTAGAAGATGGTATATCCGTTATTTGAAACCATGAAAAGTTGGTGAGAATTCTGATTGATTTGCGATGTTCTTTTAGATGAGATCGTCAGGGGCCTGCATATAAAAACAAACTAGACTGCGCAATTTTTTACAGTTCCAATTTTCAATTGATTGACAGTGTGTTACTGGAGTCTTTGTCATCGATTAAAAATGCGCTCCAATTACACACAGCTGCCTTCCTGTTCTTTCTTTTCTTTGTTACGTTCGCCATCATTTTTGTCTAGACTCTAGGTTTCTTCTTTCTTTCCTGACATCTTTCTTTTTTGTTAGATTTTTTTTAAAGAAAATACTGGCTCGGAGCAAGTGGACCTAGATAACGAATTATAATCTACGTTCTTGTCGAAATTAAAGTCAAAATCAAATTCAGGCGTTTCCAGATATTTCGGATCATAGAGCTAATTAATTATGCGACATATTCCGAAATATTACTGAAATATTCAAATAACAGCCGTCATGGTAAATACGGCCACTGTTTACATTCAGTACGCATGAAATATGTTGTTTGTGCAAGTCTTTATTTCAATTGTGATGGTAAAAAGGTTTTTGAAATGAAACATGTTGCATCAAAAGTAACTTCATTGTATTCCATATAGATATATATACAGTGAGTAATTCTGGTTTTCGCATTATTTATGTCAAACACGACCACTAAAATCGTGTAAATCACTTATTGTGATTTTGCTATCAATATGGGGCTGTCATGTGGAAAAAGCGCATGGCTGTGTAATAGTACCCTGTGAATGCGCTCTTCAATTAGGCGCAAGGAAATTTGATGCGGGCCAAATCGTCTCCGTGTGATCACAGCTATAGCGCAAGGACTCACAAATTCGATCAATCAAATCTTTTGGTAAGTATGACCATAGAAGTTTCACTTTTAGAGTCCATGGTATAGCCAATATTTTGATTTGGTCATGTTATGGGATTTACCTATTTTATCATCATCATCAGGGGAGGGGGATCGTAGTCTTTTGTATGCTAGGGAATTGCGCAACTGGGAGAACACCGTGCGTATCGCATACAAAGACGCGGAGGCCCGGACGATGTGCAGCAGACATCCTGGACCTTGCATCGGAAAACCGATCTCGTTTTTGTTGTTCGGCTCGTAATTGGCTGTCGATTTGACACATGTTCTGCTTGATATCTTCGGAAAATTGAATAATCGCAAAATTGCACCTCTTCGCCGCATTCATAGCCGCATCTTAATAGCCAATAGATCGTTGACCGTGAAACTATGTTGTTTGTTGCACGCTGATGCCTGGTTTTAAGTTTTGTCCTGTGATTTGCGCCCAAAAATCGTGATTCGTATTTTGAGACGAAAAAATTAATAAGAAAAGAAAGGCCGTGCATAAAAATGTGAAAAGGATTCAGATTTAAATTTTTAGCCTATTTTTTCATCAAATCTCGATATCGCGTGCAGTTGAACCGGATGTATTTCTCGGGTCTGGTCTCTATTCGGTATTGTTACGAATGAGATACTACAATATCGGGATGATTCGAAAAGGAGAAAGGCCAATAATAATATTCCTGATTCGGATGATGAATAATGCCTCAACACCTGCTGCATCTAGAGTAGAAATGTTAATACAACGCGTTGTCCCTTATTTATTGTCCTCAGACAATTATCGTGTAGGATTACGGCAATAAAAATTCTGTTGTAAATTTGTCTGGCTAATTTTTATATGACAGTTATAGGACATCGATGAATGGTAATGCTTATTCTCTGGTAAGATGCGAAAATTTGTAGTAGGCGTCTTCCTGGCTAATATAAGCCACGATCCTACGAGCATTTTTGGCCCGGAACAACTGTTCACCCAGGTGCAAAATGGGCCCATGCCTGTTTGGCCTGGGCAAAATTTGGCCTGACCAAAAGCATCGGACCAGGCCCCGAGTCAAATTTTAGCGTGGGTAATATTGAATTGCAAGTGGTTCCGGAAGTGACTCGCTTCGTTTTGCTTAAGCATTGTTTAGTATCTTGTAGCATGTAGACTAGTAGCATGTCCTGATGTTGATCAATTTCTTGCCTTTCACAAATTACTGATTCACATTCTAATTTCATTTCTCTAGGAATACATTGCGTTGTCATGTCCAATGTTAATAAATTCTCATGTTTGCTCGATTCTCAGTGCATTTCCTTCTGACATTTTAACTTTTCCGACTGTATAGATTAGTTAAGTCATAGATAAATCTCTACCAATGTAGTTAACACATCCAAGATTTACTCCATAATTAGATGTTTCATTGATAAAGGTTTGTGGGAGGGGGCGTTTGGAGGGTTGGGTAATTTTCACATAGGATGCGATTTCTGACACAGGATTTCAATCATTACAATGATTTAATTAGGTGTGGGTTTCATCTCTTACTGGCAGGATGTAGGAATTAGGTAGTGGTCCATCCTGTTTGGTGTGGCTATAGTAGATACTGGTGGTTACCGCGCTTAAAATCAACAATAACGGAAGCCGCCTAAATGAACTCTCTGGATTAGTGAGCGTGTTTTACCTGTAGGCGAGGCTAAAGTAGTTTGAAACCTTATATAATAATCAAAGACTGAATCTGTGATTGGTGGCGATTTTGGCATGGCCACGGGCTATGTGGGTTGTGGATTGAATATGAGAAGCCATTGTTCGTCATTTGCCTCATCCTGTCCCACACACATCACCTGCTTAGATAGGAATATATATGCAATTGACATCTCTTAGTAATTACTTTATTCCTCGAAATTTCATTTTTCTCCTCAAATTCCTATTCCGTCAAATCATCTACTCTAAAATCACGGTCAAACAATACATGGAATGAAGCGAATGAATTTCAGAATAAAATGGTCTATGTTCATTATTAAAAAGGGATTTGGCATTTAAATGGAATTTCATCTCCATAACGGTATTATTTAATCGCTAGATTTGATTTGTTTTGATTTGGTGTCCCATATATAAACCCACCACACCTGCAGGGAGCCTAAAAGGGGGTTTGATTTTTATATCGGAAATCGAAGTGCAGATATGGTTGTGGGATTGGCGTCGACAAATTTACAGAATTCTTTTTTGAAATTAATGCATAATTGAAAATTTTCTTTCCGGTTCATCCAAGCAATTGTCCAAATAGTCTAAACCAGCAAGCGACTGATTGGGGTAAATTTTGTTGGCGCCTAATTAAGCCCTGAACAACTTCAACTTCAGTACAAATGATGGGTGTACTGCATCATTTGACAAAGCTGAAATCAATGTAGCAAAATTTAAAGAATGGATTTTGACAAACGGGAAGACGACGACTATATTTGGAGTGCTCGAGCGAGCACGGGTACTTCTGTTTTCTCTGGGCAATCCGATCGAAATAGCATCCGATGACGATTAATCTATTCCCAGCTGATTCATCGAGAGATGGTCTAATTCATCTTCTATGTACGTTCGGGTGATAATAGAGTTATCCATGTATAATTGGCGAAAGTTATGAGACGACATTTTTATCGCCCGGGAGGGGTCATTTTGTTGGCACGGCTGTACTTAGTGTGTGTGTGTCCCAACCAGGCGTTAAAGGAACTGTTTGTTAATTGGACAGGAGGACAGAACAGAACGCCCGCGTATCTATATTTGGGATCTTCCTTCCTTACAATTACAAAGGATCGATCTTGAATAGCACTAAATAAGCGTAAGATTATCTAACACCAGATTACCGGGGGTTTGTTTTCGCTGGATTCCTTATGAAATTAAACTTTACTTTACTTGATTCGCACAATAAGAGAAGCGTGTGCGTAGAATTAAACAGTTGTTGGGTATCATCAGATTTTCTTAGAAATTTTCGAGCCCCCTTAAAGTCGGTGTTACAAATGATTACTCAACTTCAGTCAGCTGGTTGGTGGCAGGATCGGGCATTGAATTGTCGGGCATTGAATTGTTGGGTGGCTGTGTCTTCTGATGAACCTATATCTGATGGTGCGTGCCATTCACGAAATGAATATAGAACAGCTATGTCCGAGGGATTGAAATACAAGTATAATAGACGCATACTTTCCTATCAACTTTTCCATCAAAGAATGTTCGCAAAATGCGTATACTGACTTCTAGAATATTTTCTAAATATGACTTCGCTCTAAAAAAACTGTAACCAGGTATTTGGGCTCAAGTTGCGTGTATGCGGGTTGCACTGGACAGCCGGCGGGAAAAACGGTTTGAACTAGATGCGTATGAATGTGTATTGTATTGAGTTCATGTACAAAATCATCGTTCAGAGTCAACTCTGCTTAATTGCTGAACTACTAATTCGCTGAATTTTAAGATAATTGTCAGTTTTTTCTCTAATTTCACTTATTTCGTTAAATTATCATATAATAAACGATATCCTATATCAGGTCAGTGGCGCAATATTAGATTAACAAGCAACATTAGCGATAACGATACTTGAATATGAATCTTATTGCTAAATTCGATCGAATCTGTGCCCACTTTGGAAGATTTCTTCAGAATATACGTAAAATTCACATCGATTCAGCGTATTTTATTTCAAGAATTTATCGGCGAAAATTGATAAAAAATTCAGCTACAATTCAGTGATTGATTGATTCGGCAATGTCCGAACAGCCCAAAATTGTGTATATCGACATCAATATACGTTTCATTTGTTTAAGTATTACACTCACTGTCATTCTCAACGGTATTTTGCATTTGTGTTGGTAAATAATGAAAAGTGGCCACTTTGCGCGATTTGCGCTAAATTGAATTTCAGTCATCGGCTTGATCGAATTATCATCGTACATGTTGGGGTTTGACGAGAAGAGGTCTGATCGGTCATTAATACTACATTGGAGTACATGCCACCTCTACCTGACGCTCAGTCTCTCGGCATATTTCTGCTTTAGGAGATGCTGCCATCTGTAGGGCATAATGGGCACTTGAATTACCTAGTTCGACCCCATCCACGGGCCCTGCAGTTCACAAAAAGTTTATACTCTTCAGTCCATTACATTTCTTCTTTAATTCAGTTGATCTTAAATCAATTTAGCTGTTAGTTCTGATAGTTCGTTAAGGTAAATGCTCCAGGCCTCACCAGAGCTGGTCACCCAGAGGGGGTGCGAGTGGTGTGGATGACCCCCTTTTCAAATCCAAGTTCCACATTTGTTTTGGTCCAAATTTTGTTTTTTTTTACATTCCTGGAAATTTCAGTTTCCCTAAAGTTTTCAATTAATCTTTCTATTTGTTTGTAAATATGTTATTTTTGGATATTGGAGATAAATGTTATAAATTTAATGAAAATTATAAATCAGACGTTGTTTAAGTTTATGTTATCGAAAAAATCATATTTAACAACTGTCTATTTTCAATAGGAAAGTGCCCCTATTCACGGTAAAAAGTCACTTCTTCTCAAAATAGCTCGGCATAGGCCTGTAAACCTTCACGTAACCTCAATAAAAGTGTAAATTTGATGGAATGATCAGGTATCCGGTAGAAGGCCCCCCCCCAGGAATTTCATAATTCTATTCATAAAAGAATGCAATGACGAAATAAAGGTGTTGCAATGCAACCCAACCTGCGATGCATGTGCGCTAAAACATGTTTTCTGTATTTTGGGTTATCGCATATCATCTCCTATCACAACTACATATTTACTTTAACAATGTTCGTTGGCTCTTCACTTCACTATATATTATATATATATTCCCGTCCGCGCCCGCGTTGTTGATGCTTTATAGATATTATTTGTATGAACTATACTTTAGCAGATGGCAGTCAACCCCTTCATTCAATTACCTTTTCATATCATTTGGTAGAGATACCAGCAGCTGCTAATGGCTAGTTCTCTGTGTGTATATCAAATATACGTACATAAACACGTGAGGGATTGGCGCTTTCACCCGCTAAAAGTCACCCGTTTCCTCTTGTTGGGAAGAATTGCGGGTTATATGCATTCATTCTAGATTGAAGACACCTTCTAAGATAAGATACGCACATCTCTGAAGAGACTGTTTATTCGCCATTGCAAGATTAATGCACAAAAGACTCAAATTTTCATTTAAGCCTAAGTCAGGTCGCGTAAGATCTGACCTGATTGCCGGATCGTAAGGAATCAGCAACCAGTTGCCAATTTCTCAGTTGGGAATTTTTTTGCGACATGAGTGTATGAAAGATCGTTAAAACTGATCGAAGACCAGTTGTAAGCCGATCGGACATGTTCTATTTGTTAATCGGATTGGATCTTAGGTGACCGGAGTGTCACATGACTTAACTGTTCGCTTCTAAATGAGTGTGGATCTCAGGAAACCTGAGTGTAGCTAAGATCTGACAAATGAGTCTTGGCCGAATCGGCAACTCTTAACCCTTTCAGTGCGTCTACACTGCAGTGCGGTGTATAAATCGGTGACTGACTTTGCTAGTACATCGCACTGCAGTGTATTGGTGTAATTCGTACAATTTTTTATCTCTTAAGACAAATCGCAGATGATCAAATCGGATCTAAGTGCATCACAGGCTTCCGATGCATTTTCAAAAAAGAAATGTATTGTTAGATGTGGTCAGGTGGTGACTAATCGGCCGCTGAAAAACGCTGCCAGTCGCTGGACATCCAGTTGTGTTGTAGGTTGACCTGAGCGGGGCTTAGCTCAGGACCTCTGCCACTGCCAGCGATGATCCAAAAGTGATGCCATTAATGCAAGGAGTTGCACATGTTCTCATTTCTACAATGTGCCATCAATGTCTCCCAGTTATATCCAGTTGGAAGTATTATTTGCTAAATTAAATTAGTAAATGATATTGTATCCGATTAACGTGATCAGCTGTGATTGAATTGTGCATCTACAGACAATTTGGCCCACGCCTTATTGGCACAAATCAGGCCCTAACCAAATTTGGCACATGCCTAATCATACGTAAACTACTCACTCGATACTAAACAATGCTCAAACAAACCAACGTGAGTCATTTTCGGAACCATTTGCAATTCTAACGCAATCATTTTTCCTATGCTAAAATTTGGCTCGGGCCTGTTCCGACGTTGCCAAATTTAGCTTTGGGCCCATTTAGCACCCGTGTGAACAGTTGTTCCGGGCCAAAAAACACTTGTGTGATCGCAGCTTATATTCTAAAGGTCCCTACCTCAAATTCATCATACATTGTTATTACATTTCTTAATTTGGTATTGTTTAGCTTAACGTATTCCTTGTAAAGTTCGATGGATTTTTCTTTTTTTTTCTTTTGATCTTAAAATAGGGATTGTCCCCTTTATTTATTTATTTGGCTGGTAAATTTTGTTTGATTTTTCGATTGAGTGTCCCTTACAGACCCACCACACCTGCCGGGAGCGAAACATGGGGTTGTTTGATATTGAAATCGGAAATTGAAGTACAGATATAGATGTGTGATCGGCGGTCGAGTTAACAGAATATTTTTAAATCGGAGTACATAATTGGAAATTCGGTTCCGGTTCATCGAAACAATCTTCCATTCAGTCTGAACCGGCAAGCGACTGATTTTGGTATCATGGATTTTTTGGCCAAATATATTTTATATATATTTGGCCAAACATAAGATGATATGGATTCTGATCGATGGATTTTTCTAACTGTAAAGTTGTCTGTAAAGCACATTTTGTATTAACAGAGGGTTTTGCATTCAAATAGTGTTTCATTCCAGGGTTTTACTGCTGCCCTAAGGGCTGTCATCGATTTAATGATATCGCTTTCAACTAGAACTGTCAAAGTGAGATTCAGACCAAAGGTGTCTACCCATTGTTGAAAAAACCTGACCCCCCTAATGATAAAAATGGCTGCTATCCATACTAAAGTACATTCTACGAGCGCCATTTTTTCACGTTTTCCCGAATTTACCAATTTCATTGTAAGGGGTAGTCAGCAGGGTTTCTTTTTGAACTAATGAGAGTTGTACAGCTAGGACTGAACCAATGAGAATCGACTTTTCGTTTGTATTTAATTGTTGATTATTGTCATTGAGCATGTGTAGGATTCGATGAGGCATATGATAGATTGAGCCATATTAATTTGAGACCAGATTGAGAATGACTGAGGATCGGGAGACATCCTTCAGGGGTTGTTGACACTAGAAGCCTTTCCGAATGTGTTATAACATAATTAACACACCTGCTGCACCTGGAGGAAACGATACTTTGCTGTTTTCGTAGGATTGTCGGGTTTCGCACTGTCTCTCGCCTCTCGTACACTCAGTATACTGGATCGAATGTTCTTTTTAGAAAAACGCTTCAAGTATGAAATAGTAGGTTTTACGAATTCGATTATTTTTATAATAGTTAACGGATTATTGGCAGGATATATGTGGGGGTACTATTTTCAGACTTACCATGGCTACATTGAAAGCATCAAGCACAATTTTCCGTTTTTTCTGGCCCCAACTTTTTGAATTCATTTTCATAGATATATTTAAAGTTTCACAGTCGCCATAACATAGAAAGAAGTCTTCTGGTGCCCCGAAAACAACTGAAATAAGTCTAGATTTTGGAAATTTTCTGGTGGAGAGCATGCGCGGATCCAGGACTTTTTCCAGGAGGGGGCTCATAAGGAATGTTAATGTTAAACTGCCGACTAAAATCTCTGATAGGGGGCCTATACGGCATATTTTTTGGCCAAACATAAGATGATATGTTACCGATTATGTAGTACTGTTCACCCGCTTCGTCTTGTGCACATTCCTTGAAAAAAACCAATTGAAAAAATTTTTTGGTAGCTGAGCAGGGAGGTCACGACCCCTGAAAACACCCCCCCCCCTCTAGATCTGCGCCTGCACAGAACCCCCACCGGCTTCATGCCGTCAGTGCTCATACAGCGCCGGCTATGAGGTATAGTTAAGAAGTATAGTTTCCCCTTTTTTCCGCACCTCCCTTTTGAGAAATCCAAGATCTGACCCCTATATGAGCTTATAGTGATAGCCTAATCGTCAGTCGCCCTTTCAACCAGGGCCAGATTGACGGATAGCAATCAGTTGAGAACCGTCCAAATGTGCATCCTTCTATTGATTCGTCGATGTATAAACCTATGCAGAATGTGGAAATGAATTCGTTAATTAACAACAACGGTGGTCCGACGACGAGTTAACCGTAAATGAGAGAGTGCAGCTATTAGAGTTGTTAACACTTCGGAGGCTAAGGAAGAACGGCGCATACAACCGCGGGGCTCGAGTTCGTCGGTGTCGTCAACTGACGCATCTGTCACTTAAACGACGGCCATCTGTTTGTTTCAGACTCGTTTTACCCACTCGGGCATTAGAAATCGGCCGCGCGGCTCTCGCGGAACAAAAGACGCCGGCAAGACGTATCGTATCGAATTCGGAAGAATAATATATGTATATCGCGGCGTAGTTATAAGGGCTTATTCATCGAATGACACATGTATTGTCGCCGACTGCTACATCTGAAATGTTGAAATGAATTAAAAAGCGATCTGAAAAATTTCCAAATTTTTTATATTTCATATAGAGTATCTCAAACGAAGTGCTATCACTTCTAGACTCATCGACCCAGTTGTGCAGTGTGTATTACCAATTAGATTTCTTACGATGGTAATCTAAATCTAAAATGGACGACTTGAATCGTGAGACCAGCTGTATGGATAGACTCGGTATTTTGACTACTCATTCAACCCTTTCAGTGCGTCTACACCGCAGTGCTGTGTATAAATCAGTGATGAACTTCGCTAGTACACGGCAACGCAGTGTATTGTGATTCTATTAGTAATTAGTTTTTATCTCTATTGAAAGATGGCAGCACCTGTGAAACATAGTGGAATAAAAGCAAGTAAACATACACTGTGCTGCGGTGTAGATGCAATAAAGCGGTGTGCCTGTTATGTACTGAGGTGGAATTTCTATTAAAAAAAAAGATTTTAAATTATCTCCAGCACTTTCAGGTATTATCAATTTGTCAGCGCTGAAAGGGTTAAAATGTTTCAACCCTTACAGGTTAACTTCTATGCGTGACTGTCTGGACTGATAGATTGGCTATATGACCAATATATGGCAAAGCCAAATATAGGTAAAAATGTCCGCGGAAAGAATGTCCCAGAAATATATATCCCTGGATTAAATGTACCCGGAAAATATGTATTACCATATACCGGCATAGCCTGGCCTGAAGATTAGACTGGCTATATGACCAATGTAAGGCAAGCTGAGCCTGAAATCTAAGCCCTTCCTCCATTTTAAGAACCTTGACTCAGCCTATTGGCTGACAAGCCCTAGAATTATTTTGCAGGTGGCTGCGTCGTCTGGTGTAAGTTGTTTTTATAAGTAAAACCTATCTGAATTCTCGGTCATCGTTTTGGACGGAATTTCAACGAGATGATGTTACGTAGAAATAGTTTTTTCTTAGCGTGGTTCCACCAGTTTCCGTCCGGCCTTAATTAGTTCGAACGATTCATTATTGACCATAAAAAAGCGCCGAGCATTATTTCATCCCTCGGGAAATCAAAGATTGTGTCAGAAACGGGCAATTAATATGTAATTAAATACTTTTATATCTGTTTGAGTCACAGCCATTTTTAGGACGATGTCCACACGCAGCTACGACTGTTGTCGATGTTGATAGAGCGAGTCAATAGATTTCGCTCTTTCACGGAGACCGTACCATTTATACTCGGAAATTGTGGGCGGTTTATCACTCAACAGTTAGAATAGCCCATGAATGATGACGCTAGGCAGATAGCACAGGTAGATGTGGTAAAAAGATTTGTATGAAAATTTCACAATACAGCTAAAAACATTTCATGAAGATCCTATACTAAAAACAATGTCTGATATGCTTTGATATGTTTGGCGCATGATAAACTTTGTGCACCTCCAATTTCTAGGGACCTTCTGATGTAAAGTGACGATGAACAATTTTCGAATAAACCGATTTCAAAAGTTTTTTCCCGCCTGAAAAAAGTATTCATACCCAATCCTACTGTAGAAATTTTCCCATTATTCATACATTTCATATCATAGCAGCGGTATATAGCAGAACAGATGGTCCGAAACAAATTTATTTTCATTCTTCCCTTTGGGAGTAATAGTCTTCCAATCTCTAATTAACTTCCGTAAGCAGCCTACATAGTCGAGCCAGATATATTCAATTATCTTCAGCAAGGTATAGTCTGTCATCTGTCGTTTTTACTTAACTATTGCGTCAATTCTTTCTTTTTTTTCGAAGCACATTTTCCACTCTGATTGGCATAAGTCATAAATCCATTTATCTTATGGCATAGAAATATTACATAATTTGATTAATAGAAAAAAAATTCATAAGGCTGCTCACAGATTGTGGCCAGTTGCCAGTTATATATCGTTACCTAGTCTAGAATACAGAAATGTCATACGTGCATTACGTAATTTCGCTTTTTTTCATTTGGACTTATTCTTTTCGCGATAAACTTTTATTGAATGCTAGAAACTTTTAAGACTCGACACCCACCTCCTGCACATTTTTTGATGCAGTAATAACCTTTACAATAATGTTTATATACATTGATACCTAGTACGCGTTATATAAGGGGTTCGGAGCGAGTCGATGTGCACTAAATCATCAATATTGGCGTTCCAAAATAGCAATTACAATTGTGAATTCTGGCGTTTATTTACTGATTGTATATATTTCATGAATCTTATTTGATTTTTTATTAATTTCAATAATTATTTTTGAGAGGATATGCACTGCCATCATCAGGGGTGGACTGTTTGCCGGTCAATTCAATTCAATTATCGCTATATTCAGATTCAAATAACTTTGTTGTTCCTTGAAATTATTCAATTTATTTTATATAATATCTTTCATTGTTGACAACATTGCGCAATATACGTGTTATTTTCCAAGGCATCAATAAACTTTCAAGTAAGCTTTTTCGTTATGGTCCATCGAACGACCCTTTTTAGCAGCTGGAACAATCTTATTTTTATTAACCATTAAAAAGCCTTCGGTGTTTGCTATCAGAATCTAGGAACTGGCGTAATCACGAATAAGTATTCGTCTTATCAATGAATTATGAATTATTATCTTAGTATCCGAACATCTGCTACGGCGAAGAATATGCGTCGGTCCATTCTTGCGCAATCTTGATAGCCGGAGCGCATTCGGCAACAATAAATTAACTTGAATAACTCATAACTTCTATTCGGCGAAAGTGTGGCATCTAGCAGCTAGCATCTGTCCTTGGATTTGTATTTACAATGAGTTTGTCTCCAAATTGGTGCTCGTGATTTCCTCTACACGGCGTGCGTTGCATGCAAGATGAGCCGGACGCCATTCACCGCGACGAACGCCTCGATCGTCTCTTATTGTCGAAAAATGCTGTCATTTCTGGGGTGAAATTGGTTCGAAAAAGAAGCGCTTTTGTTAACGCCAAACAAGTAGTTGATTGAATGGCATATGGCGCGATGTATATATATACGTATCTATGATCCGGGTTTCTATAATGAACAGACGAGTTGTCTGTGACACGAATTCAACTGGAAACATCACGCCAATTCTGGCCATGATTTGTATCGGCTTCCTGCGCGATCCGTGGATGATTTCTTTAACAAAAAAAAACTAATTTTTATTATTTTCGATTGTCCTCTGAGGACATCTGTCGCGGTACCTTTCTGATATCATACCGGTTTATGTTCTTCCTGCTGCTCTTCAATCTTCTGGCATTTCATAGCTTTAGATTCGAGCTGTTTGGCGGTCGGTCCTTCGTAAGCCGCAATCTCATGAGCGTTTCTGGCTCGGGTTAGCGATTCACATGGGTATCAATTGGGCCTGGGCCAAATTTGAGAGACTTCAGTATAATTGTTCAGATGCAAACTAAAACCATACCTGTCACATTGTATCATAGTGTAAAGGACTATGGAAACTGGATTGTTATTATGATCATAAACATTGAGGCCTGGTGATAATTGATCGACCCCAATAATTCCTGGGCTTTTGTGCATAACAGACAAAAAGTCAAATTAGGCGAAGTTCATGTCACAGTAATGACACCCCTGGTATGATTTCCGAGTAAACAGACATACGTTTTTACTTATTATTAGATCTAGCCTAGACTACACTTTTGTTATTCATGGCTGCTAATTGGTCACAGTTGATTAGTATCATAGTCATTGGACTCATCGCCGTGATTTACCTTTAACTTACGTATGAGACGACTGGGCCCAGGCCAGATGGGTATGGATCAGGCTTGAGTTAAATTTGGCCCGTGCCTAATGAGAGAGCATGTAAACCACTTACTCAATACTACACAATGCTCAAAGCGAAGTGAGTCACTTCCCGAACCAGTTGCAATTCAAACGCAATCATTTGATGCAAGCTCGCGCGGCCTGGTCCAACGTCTTTACAGGCCAAACACCCAATGGCCCAATTGGCAACTGCATGAGCAGTAATTGTGGGCCTGATTTGGCACGGGCCAAAAATGCTTGTGCGATCGCACTTGTATATTCTCTCTGAAATTATACCCCTCCCTCAACCTAGACTCAGTTCGAGTTTTGATATAACGCTTGTTTAGTGCATTTCCGTATTGGCCATCATCAATATCGCCAGTATAACAAAAAAAACTCTTCAAATAGATAAACAGAATTAGATGTTCTGCTTGTAAATTGTTTTACGCCATTACGTGTTCAGTCGGCCGCGTACTCGCCGTGATAAAACCGCGTTTCCGCGCGGTGATTGCTGCGCTTCCTGTCAAAATTGGCTAATATCGATAACCGTATCGATTTATCAGCTATTATTTGGAAATACTTGTCGCCGCGGTCGAATTATCTGAATGACGATAATGCAGAGAGAATCCCACAATAATATCCAAAAAAATAAAATCAAGTCCGAAAATGTTTCCTAGCGCTAGTAGTTTATTCGACGTTTTGACTATATTCTAATAGTTATCTTCAGTAATACTTTGGACTATACTAAATAATGACGAGAATCTCACAATTTGTAACCAAAAACTGACATCAAGTCCGAAAATGTTTCCTAGAGCTAGTAGTAAATTCGACGTTTCGACTATATTCTAATAGTTATCCTCAGGAATACTTTCGACTTTACTTAAAGAATTGTATAGCTGATAGTTCGTTCGTTGTACACGCGCAATTCACAGTGTCGCCCATCTTGGAACTAAGTCAGAACTATAGCGACCGTGTTCAAGTTCGTGTGGTTTTCTATTTCCAGGGCGGGTCCAGAAGGGGGGTTCAAACCCCCGTTCTCTGATCAAGTGCCCTTTTTTTGAAAAATTCCACTTGACATTGATCTGGACGATAGTCCACAGTTATACTTACCGCAGTAATATGCACTAAAATTTCTTGAAAATTTCTAAAATTGACGCCCACCACAACAATAAAGTGTCCTTTTCATATGAGGTGAACCCCTTTCTTCCAGCCCCTGGATCCGCCCCTGATTTCAGGACTATAATTCGGACTCTGATAGCCAGGATCCAGTTCCACAGTTCTATTTTAAGATTTGACTCAGAGTTAACTAAATGTAAATGAACTAATTTTAACTCAGAGTTAACTCTAACTCACAACTGTGGAACTGGATCCAGGACTACAGTTATTCGGTTTCGACTAACTCCGAAAATTGACGTTCATCCTGGTGGAGCGTCTCGTGATCGTAGCAGCTTCGTCTTCCCTCGGCGAGTATCGAAATTGCGACCATCCCCTCGTTTTATTCTTCATCTTCTTCGAGTCGCGGTCGATCGTTAAATGGGATAAGTTTTTCGATTTCAGGCACCGACCGTCGCCGTCAATGACGACGATGACGGTGATCACCTCCGCTTCGGATCGAATCATCTACGCAACCGCGCGCAGCGCACTAAAAAATATCGTCGGCAGTATATACCATTTATTCGCGAAAACTCGCCGCCCATAAATGTCATGATCGATTCGGCAATTTTCTGCAACAAACAAAAAAGTTTCTTCATTCGATTACGCGGGCCACAGTCGCATCCACATTCCTGATTTCATTCCATTTTTTCTCGCTCGATCCCAAGTTCGTCCGTTTGATTACGAAAATATTATTTCTACATTCATTTCGTGGTGGTTCATGAATTCGATGATAATAGAGATTGAGCAAAGCCACGAACCGATGATAATAGAGATTGAGCAAAGCCACGAACACGGAGACGATTCGGCCAGGGTCAAATGGGGTACCCGCAGTGTTACTGTGGCAATCAAGGATTCTACGTATGGCAGGTGAGGATCCACCAGCGGTCGCTAGTAGCAATACGAACTTTCAAAGACAGCCATAACTACGCGCGCGCGAGTTCTGATAATTATCGCTGGCAACAATTAACTGCATTTCTGAAGCCGTAACATCTTCTAACGGTTATTATTAAAATATCATATGTTAAATCAAACTTTTCTCGTTACCTTGATTTTATTTGAAAAATTTGCGAATCGATGATATAAAATAAGTATGGGTAGCTTTGAAAAAATCGTTTACTTTTTCCAATTCAAAAATTAGATTTTTATCGCCATTGATTGTCAATTTGTCACAGTAAAAATAACCCGTTTCTCCATATTCCGACGATAATTACTAGGAAATAGAAGTACCAATAAAAAATTGTCATCAAACGGCGAAAATATAAGCCATATACTAGAGAAAAACCAAAAAATATTGACTGGATTTGGAAAAAAATGTTTTACTTTTAAGCTCTCAAAACACCATTTCGCAGATTTGACGAAAACCTGTCAAGTCGGAAGAAATTGGAAATTCACTCAAAGACATCAGATTCCGTTTATCATATCTTATATGAATGAAAACTTCAGAACATTTCCAACAAGTTTCTCGCTGGTTGTGATGGTCTATCTTGAAAAATAAAAAAGTTTTACACTGGTGAACGTTTTAAAGTCACGTTCTTTCTAAAAAAGCAGTCACTCCATTTTGAAAAATAGCAGACCATTGTTGCTACGCTACGAGGTCTGCAACAATTGAAAACAGATCAATGGCAGTCCGTGCAGCGGCCAAATATTACACTATTATGACCGAAATTGTTGGTAATGGCTTGATGGTCACTCCACGTTCGATCTATTCTACATTTCAATTAAATCTAAATTAACTTTTCTCTTAAATAAATCAATTATTTAAGAAAACTATACCGATATCTGAGTAGAAGAATGAAAGTATTGTATATTTTTGGTGGGTGTTGTGTCATATATGGATTCAGGAGTCTACAAATCCAGTTCAAAGTGAAAATGAACTAATTTTGATAACTGACGACCTACTGCTTGTCACGCCATCTGGGGGGATAGCTGGTTTTGCAGGTACCCCATTGGCACGGATCGGGCTCGAGCCAAATTTGGTCCTACCTGATTAGAGAGCGCGCTCACACGACCAGGCCTTAGTGAATTTAATCGGGATGGACATGGCACGAGATGAACGTGTCTGCTCTAGGCTGGCTTATGTCAACCTGCCACATAACGCCTACTGACGCAACTGATAGGAACATGGGCAACTAGCCAGATATGGCTTGCGAATAGTCAGTAGGTGTTGGTTGCTGTCATAAACCAGTTTATGTGGAGCGGATATGACGGCAAAGTGCAGCCTACCGTAGGCCACTAGTCGCCAATAAACCCAGTTGCGTTGGTAGGCATCGAGTCACAGCCAGCTTTAATATCTTTAATTTAGTATAAGCCAGCTTTAATATCTTATAGACGTGATTACACAAGCATTTTTGGTCTGGGCCAACTGTTTACATGGGTTGCAAATGGGCCTGAGCCTGTTTGACCCGGGCGAAAATTTTCCCAACTAAAAACGTCGGAATTCAATGCCAAATTTCAGGACTGGTCAATTAATTGCGCGTAACTGCTTATCGGTTCTAGAAGTGACTTGCCTCACTTGGTCACAGAAGCATTTAGTGTTGAGTGAGTAGTTTACTTGTGAATGCGCTCTCTAATAAGCCACGGCCAAATTTGACTCAGGTCCAGGCCAGCCCAGTTTGTATACAACCAACGCGGCTTCCATTGACTAAATTAGATAAGGGCCGTGCATCAAATGGGGCAATTTCGGAAGATATTATTAGTACTGAATGAGAATACGTGATTACTAAACTGATTTAATCGAATTTCATGCCGCGAAGGCCCGGTAATTCGCATTGGTTTGTAATGACATTTTGTTTGTAAGATTATTAGTAACTAACTGTTCAAATAATTTCGGGACGTTTACGTAGTTATATTTAATTACGAATGAACTGAAATTGAATTGCGTCGAGGGGAACCCTGCAGACAGATATCAGGCAACTGAATCCAAATCTCGCGAGTATCAATCCTCCGATATGTGATGACAACCCAGCACACTGGCTACCTCGGTACATAATACCACTAAGATATACACCACTTCATGGTACCATTAAAATAAACCCCACTACATGGCACCACTAGAATATATATATCCAACTACATGGTATCATTAAGATATACCCCCACTACATGGTACCACTAAGATATGCCCCACCATATGATACCACTCAAATATACCCCACTACATGGTACCATTAAAATAAACCCCACTACATGGCACCACTTGGATATACCCTACTACATGGTATCACTAAGATATAATCCCACTACATGGTACCACTATGATATGCCCCACTACATGATACCACTCAAATATGCCCCACTACATGGTACCACTCAAATATACCCCACTTCATGGTACCATTAAAATAAACCCCACTACATGGCACCACTTGAATATACCCCACTACATGGTACCACTAAAATATCGGAATGTATACGCATAGTTGTAAAAACATGTTAAGTGTAATATCACATGTCTGTCTCGCTTTCCTACTAACAGTCTATCTATGCACATAGCGCTGTCCGTTTGATCCCGATGCATCCACTGCAGAAACACAAACCTGCCCCCTTTTTACTCTTGAGCAAACTTGGCACTCCCCAAGCACAAAACTGCCCCCTTTTACTCTTAGGCAAACTCGGCACTCCTGTTTCACTCCTGCAGGTGTGGTGGGTTTGTAAATTTGGGTGGTGGGTTTGTCGAATAGAAATCGAACCAAATCTACTGAATGAAATAGATAACAGGGTGGAGTGATATTTTAAGATTAAAAAGTAATATTCTTCTTTCATACATACTTCTTTTCAATTTACTTTGATCTAACCCTTACATCCAAAAATTAGACAAAGTACGTATCTAGATAAACTCCTATTAATCTCTATGTGTCGTATGTGGCACAATTTTCATTCGCCATTCATCAAAGAAGATTACGAGAAAATTGTGGATAGATTTAAAATCGCTCTATAAGAAGAAATTGAGCATCGACTTCATGCCTTAAACAAGCAGTCTTCACTTGCGACGATGGCATTGCTGGGTCATCATTATAGTTGATGGAGATATCTTTTTAAATGTTTCAATTAGGTAAATTGAGGACTTTTTAAAACGTATTTCAATCAGGTAAATTGAAGAAGTCCCACACTAGTCGCTGCTGATTGCGTGCACAACATTGCAGAAGATTGAAATCTTTTTGGGAAAGTTTTGAATTTCATGTACGATTATTCTGAATTCTGATTTGTTGAAATTTTGTAGACCTGATAAAAGCCTAGCATTTATCAGAAAAAATAAACATGAAACAAGAAACGGAAATGTTTTTCTGGCTTGTTTGATGAGTATGTGAACCATGTTTCGATTGTGTGCGATGTCAGTGTATACCTAAATAAAAAACCTATCAGGGTGGCCGCTTACCTGGAAATCAGGGAATTTTCTTTTCTTCGAAAAATGTCAGGTAATTTTCATTACTTTGAAAAAGTCAGGGAATTTCGTTAAAAAAAAGCCAGGGATATTTGATGAGATTGCTAGATTGCGTGTAAAATCTAACCGTTTCTGTCTAAGTTTTAGGTATTTGACGCGTGTTAATTGATTGGATTCTTAGATCCAGTCAGGGAAAACAACTTATGTTAGGGAATAGTCAGAGAAAAAGTCGAGGAATAAGGGGAAAAGCGAGTCAGATATAAGTGGCGCACCCTGTCTGTTTGCCACCCCAGTGTGCACCGCCAGGCTTTACATTTCAGTCATGAGAATGCAGGCACAACAAATTCAGCCTAGGAAAGAGGAGGGAAGAGGCTGGGAGGGGGATAAAACCACCTCCCCGGTTCCTCGTTACACTGCTCAGTAATGCATTTCTGACGTCGTCGTCGTTTTTTTTCGACGCAGATTTTTACGATAATGGGCCAAGGAACGTGGAACGTTAATGGATGCGGTTAATTAGACCATTATTGTTGCATTTTCGTTGCGTTTACCGTTATGAAATTAGTCTTGCGAGCGGTCGGTCGTAATCGAGTTTCAGCATTCGCCGTATCTTGCTGTTGATAACGCGCGCGGGGCCGCGGTTCAACTGCGACGATGATGGGGTTTTAATTGTTCCCGCGTGCGCTCGCGCAACGGCCATTGCCGCCGATTGGTATTCTAACTCGGTCGTACAATGCCGTCGTGCATTAGTAGCGAGATAAGCGTTATTCCAATATACCGACCATTCCGATATACCAACCGTGACACCGATCGATAGAACCGTAATCAGAAATGGCTTAGTTGTTCGGAAGAATGATTTTTTTTTTGACGCCGTAAAAAGCGATATGGTCTTTAGTGATCGTTCGAAGTTCGAGGCGGATCTAGGGTCTGATTTAGGCATAGCATATGATTAAAAGGGCATCCCGAAAGAATGCTCATCGCAAAATGTAAACTCATTTTTGGAAAAACAAAACAAGCTTATGAATCTAAACTTTTCTAGGTTTCATTTTCCCGTTAAATTTCAGGGCAACTTTACATTTTTAGGGGTTGCACACCCCGTGCACCCTCCCCTTGGATGCGCCCCCGTGGATTCCTACAACACACCTCCACTGCTCCCTCTGCGCATTTCTCGCTCGGTAAACAGCGCTCAGATCCCGAGGGTTCGTTCGCCGCCCGTAATTCAGACATGATTTAGCCGGCGTACACGACGGTCAAGAGGAGCAACGGCTTACCGTCGATAAAACGGCCGTAAAGATCCGACCCGTAGCTCAACCATCAAACACAAATTAGTAATATCCCGTGTATGATGGACATAAATCGACGTTGAACCTGATGCGCGCGGCGAGGTTCTATAAAATGCGTCGTCGTAATCGCGCGGAATTATGTCGGATGCAGACGCGTAAAAAGAACGTTTGCGCCGGTCCGTTGTGGTGTCTGTTTGATCAAGATAAAGATCACTGCGCGTGCAGTCCGATCCTAAATTGCCGACGGCGTTGATCGATCGAATTGTGCCGGGGTCTTCGTCTCTCATGTTTTGCCCAATGATGATGATGATGATGATGACGACAATGGCATAGTAGTCTCCCCCTGTGCTGCCAAATAGCGTTCATCAATTTCCATAAGGTTTTGCCGTTCGTTTGTCTAAACGGCTATTTACTGCTAAAACATTTAGGTACTCGATCTATTGATGTATTACTTATGGATGGCACTTTCCGCGCTGACTGCCGAAGACTTTTTGACTATACAGCAGATCCAGGTCTAAATCTAGACCATCGTACTGACCGATGAATCTGCAGGGTATTTGCTGATAATTTAGGGTCCGAGGAATGTGGATTTAGGATAGACAGTTGCTTGTTCTTGAATGACCAGCAACCACTTGACTATAGCTGCCTTCACACTATGTTATTTAGAACGTTTTTTATTCAGTTCATTCGAATTCGGGATCAAGCCATTCTGAATTGGAATGTTACATTTAACCCTTTCAGTGCTAAAGCCCGGCGCGGGCGGGTGACAGTTTCGAGCAATTCTCGAGCAACCACCCGAATTGCGGCAAGGGGCGACAGCGATTGCTCGTTGTCGAAAGGAATTGCTCCGTGTCGCCCAATATCAAACATGTTTGATATTGGGCGACGGAAAATTGCTCGTCGCCCAGAAATTGCTCACCGATCGCTCGGGAGTTGCTCGTGTGCTACCACTGGAGACACCAAGCGACAAGCGACTCATTAATTAGCCAATGAGAGAGCGAACAATTATCATGTGATTCAACCAAATACGGCACCAGTCGAGGCTGTAGCGTGGCCATCTTGACAAGTCACATGATACAGATGTTTGCCGGGAAAGATAATTGCTTGTCCGTCTCCAGTGGTAGCACACGGGCGACACCAAGCGGTCGATTGCTCAACGGTTGCTTGCAAATCGGTCGCAGGAACAGGCGACTAAAAATTGCCTCGTGTGCGCCAGGCTTTACTGATGCTGGAGAGTGCTGGAGAAAATTTGAAAATATTTTGAAATTCCACCCCAATATGTTGAATGACGGGCATACCGCTTTAGTGTACTACACCACGGCGCGGTGTATCATTAGTTTCTATATTTCAATGTGACAGGTGCTGCCATTTTTCAATAGAGATAAAAACTAATTACTAATTACATCAAAACATGCATTACGGTGTACTAGCTAAGTTCATCACTGATTAATACACCGCAACGCGGTGTAAATGAACTGAAAGAATTAAAAATGAAATTTCCTGTGATTAGAAGACGTGCAGCATTGAATATAATTCCGACCCTCCCTGATCCTGAAACTTAATATTAGAAATATCTTCATTTTCTCTATAAAATGATTAAAATTGAAAGAATTATTGATGCCAAGGACACATATTGAGCCAAGTAGGTGTCCTGCATCCTTATCCTTCACATACTATTGTTAGATAATACAATGGTCAGAAGAAGGAAGGGAACACCAATACCACACCAGTATATCAATTTGTATGTAATCATTACAAATAGGAAATTAACTTTTAAAGCCATTTCTGGGAAGACAAAATGAGCAATGAGCTATAACATTTCTCGACGGCCACCTACCCAGAAAGTGACCTCAGTTTCACTCATTGTCAAACGTCCGGCTATATTCATTAGTATCATCCCCTAGTTAATCGTGGAAATTGATTCTTGATTGAAAACCATTGAATACCATCGAGTGATTTTGCATAAAGAGATTCTAAAGATTTGTCCCTGCTGAAGATAAGTCCCTTCCACCACCGGCTACCATGTCTTCTCTCCCCTTTTGGGGGAACCTTATTTCAGTCAGTATGCGCTGTCTGTTAGCATGATAACTGCCTGCAATTCGTGCTGGATTTCCCTAAAATCTGTTGTGAGGATTTGAGCGAGATGTATACCCTTGTAGAAAATGGAGAATCGGCCATCTAATAAGGCCCCCAGGGTAGCCAAGATGTCTGTCAATCCCTTGAGACCTTGTTAATGCAATACAGCCTGCAATTCTTGAAGGATTTCTCTGAAACTTCATGTTAGAAATGGGGCAGGTGAGATGTCCACCCTGATTGGCAATGAAGTTTATCAGCCATCTCATATGGCCTCCAGGGCAGCCATTTTGATTTTTCAACGCCATCTACAATTCTTGATGGATTTCTATGAAACCTGATATGAGGGTTGAAACTGGTTTACCAATTCTTACAAAATTAATGAACAATTTCAAATAAGCTCGACTGTTTTCTATGCAAGTATGCGATATGTTTGTTACCTGTCATCTAAATTTCTTGCCCCTTGTTCGTCTGATTTCCCCGGGGATATGTGGCATTGCTACATTCTCGTTGCCGAGTTATCCTTCAAAAATGAATTCGATCTTTTTTATCGAATTCAGTGACCACTGCGGAAAGAACGTGGGTTCGATGAAAACCCGCATTTCTTACAATTTATCCCGTCATCCGTTTGGATCCGAATATTTAATTCGGCCGTCGAGCCATTAATTCCTTTTTCGAGAAATCCATTACTACGATTACGGATATTATACCTATATTCATTTTCTGCGCATCGAAATATTCTCGCCGCGTAATAGTCTCTAAGATCGTTATAATCTGTCCAGAAATTGGTCGCGTCTATCTCGAAACATCATCCGGTCCTGCGTGCAAATTCACGACAATCAACTTATCTTTGATTTCGCTCTCTGTCCTTTGAGCAAGTGTCTGCAGATATAAATATATATATATAAATATATATACGCCTTGAGAGAGTCCCGTCGCAAATACATATATATATATATATATATATGTATGTATGTATGTATATATATATATATATATATATATGTATATGTATATGTATATATATATATGTATATGTATATGTATATGTATATGTATATATGTATATGTATATGTATATATATATATATGTATATGTATATGTATATATGTATATGTGTATGTGTATGTGTATGTGTATGTGTATATGTATATGTATGTGTGTATGTGTGTGTGTGTGTGTGTGTGTGTGTGTGTGTGTGTGTGTGTGTGTGTGTGTGTGTGTGTGTGTGTGTGTGTGTGTGTGTGTGTGTGTGTGTGTGTGTGTGTGTGTGTGTGTGTGTGTGTGTGTGTGTGTGTGTGTGTGTGTGTGTGTGTGTGTGTGTGTGTGTGTGTGTGTGTGTGTGTGTGTATATGTATATGTATATATATATATATATATATATGTATTTGCGACAAGACTCTCTCAAGGCGTGGATGTAGTATTTCGGATAATTACGTCCGACCGAATCTGATTATTAAATCAACTATATAATAATCTGATATACGTAGGATTGTTAATCAAACGAAGGCCGAAGACGATTCATTGATTTACTGTCCATCGTTGTTAAGTGCCATCTCTCTTTGATTGGGAGTAATTGCGTTAAAATCGGGGTATGCGTTCATGGACGGAGTCTATTTCATCCTCGATACGGAAGAGACGTGAAAATAATTTCGTTTGACCAAATGAGCGGTGATTAGTTTCAAAGATCGGGGATCATGTCCATAGTCATGGTTTTGACTTAATACTGATCTAAGACCATATTAGTTATATCTCCCAGGCTCAAGATTTGGCTTTAGTCTCAACTATTGAACTCCATAGTCATGGCTTAGATTTAAGACCAGTCAGTAGACACTCAAAACCAGTTTAACGTTCTTTGTCGAGAACCCTGAAGTCTCGAAGAACCACAGTCCAAGTTTTCTATTGCCTTATTCTATAGAACCTTAAAGCTTTACCGAGAACCCTTCAAAGAACCCCTGAACAAGCCTTTTCTTAGGAGTATAGGACCATCTTAGTTCGATGGCCAATCTAAGAACTTCCGGTCTTAAGACCACTTTTGGACTTTAGTCTCGACAATGGAACTGCCGCCAGAGGCTGGGACACAGTTCCAGAGTTCTGAGTTAAGATTTGATGCCGAGTTGAATCATTGAAAATGAACTGATTTTAACCAGAGTTATCTCTAACAACTCACAGCTGCGGAACTAGACCAAGGTCCATAATCAAAACTTAAGTCCAAAAGTAGCCTTAAATTGTAACAATAGTCTTAAGTTGTCACTTCCGGAACCAGTTGCAATTCACATGCAATGATTTTAGCCATGCTAAAACTTGGCTCGGGGCTTGGTCCGACGTTTTTGGTTAGGCCAAGTAGACATGGGCCCATTTGGTATCAGCGCAAACAGTTGTTGCAGGCCAAAAATGCTCGTGCAATCGCGGCTTATGTCTATGATGATAAGGCTTTGCGGGTAGTAATGATTTCGAATTGATTAGTTATCAGTGATTTCGTAGCCGGGCGCGCGCCGAGCGTTTATTATTCGCGCGTAATCCGATTATGAGAGAAGAAATATATTGTGTGTCTGTCTGCAATGACGACGACAACGACGACGGAGGAGGACGTCTCTATCTAACCGATAGTTCAACTAAGTGTCGTCGGATCTGGTGTCTTAATTCTCACACCTATCTATACGGTGGTTAGAACTCGATTAATCGATGTCGTGTATCGAATTTATATCACTATCATCTTCTCGCGAAGGCGGCGATGACAACGACACCCCGCGCACGGGGGCCCCAGATGGTCATATTCGTCAATGGAAATTGTCTTCGGATGAATGGGTTTCGCGGGTCTCGAGACCGCGAGTGACAACAACAGGGATCTGCAGGGATGAAAATCTTCCGACCATAGACGGATTTCCGACCTTTTCTAACATTTTCTTTATTCCTGAGAACAGTGTAAATCACCTCAATCGCTTTGATCACCTCAATCGTGGGTGTCACGTCGGAGCGCTCCGTAGTTAGGAGTGCTTCTTAAGACGGTTTTTGGCAGTTGTTAGCACAACTGTGGAGTCGGAGAAACCAATATGGCGTCTCATTCAAAAAGCGGCTCTAATTCAGGCCCAAACTATTAACATTTTGACCAAAAAGGAAGTAAGTTTTTTGGCTAAAAGTTACTGATTTTTGTTCCCCAAAAAAATTCTTTTTTTTTGAAAATATTTTCCGACTTTTTCAATATGGGCCGTTTTCATCCCTGGATCTGGAAGTTCGAACAGTTCGCGCAGGTCGCGGTAATCGATGACGTTGAAAGATTTTAATCCAGATTGGAAGAAGTCGCACTTTTGATGATTGTTGATCTTCAGACTCTCTGCCGTGGACTGTCTTCGAGAATCATTTTTGGGGCAGGGCAAATTGGGGCAATCACGTAAACGTCGATGGCACAATTTTATTACGCGATTGATACGTAGAAAAGAATATAAACAAGATAACTGACTTGAAAATCTATCAGCGCCTTTGGAACAATGCATATATTGCTCAATATTGTTCATAATGAATAATATGGATTAAAGATTATAATGTAGATTATATATTAATATGAAGGATCAATAAATTTATTTTCAATTTCAATATATCGATAATTGAATTGACCGACAACCAGTCTAGCCCCGATAAAAAACCCTATGGAAATCCCGTAGATTTCCCTTCAAATATCACTGTCATCAAAAATACTAATGCATTTTTGGCGTCATTCATATACGCGATGAACCATAAAATTTGTATACATGTAATGTGCTTTGAGGGTACAATTTTGTCAAAAACAAATGTCAGAAGGGTAATTCCCAAGTTTGTTGGAAATTTTAGAAGAGGGTATTTTTCTTGAACTGCCAGAATGCTTTTCTAATCATTTTCTTGCCCCTCAATATTGACCACAGGAAGGTTTCATTCCTGACAATATTTATATCTATTATATATATTAACATATCTCTATACTTCTAATTCATACAAACTCTCGTGCAGTAATCTTTAATTTGTCGCTCTAATTTGTGTCATCCAGTCTCATTTATTGCTGTTTTTTTTCTGATTTATTTACAGGATGTTTTTGTCGATGAAGAATCTTTAATGTTTCAAAGCTGAATGGATTCGTTGTAAATAAAGGTGAGTTCGAGGTATTTTATATTTTTGTCAAAATTTTTTTCAATTATTTGCAATGTCTTTCTACTGTATACTGTTGTCTTTTCCACCTGGTCTCATCGATTCTTGCATGCGATTCTTTTCATCATTCTTTCATTCAATGTCTTCCACTTTGTCAAATTCGGAATTTCTTCCACATCCGATTACCGAGTATAAAATCTAGACATAATTTCTTAGGCTCTGTAAAGGATGCATAAAAAACCATGCAATACGGGAACCCTAAAGATCGATCTGATTTCATCTAGGGATGTGTTCTGTTTAAATTCTTTATCGAGCGTGGATTTAGGTGGGTATACCGGTCCACCCCTTTCAAAATTCAAATATGCTCTCGAAAATCTCTTGGAAATTTTCTTTTGCAAAGTAAACTTTGAAAAGAAGAAAAATGAATCCAAATGAACCCTGATAAGAGCCAGAAAAGCCCTTTTTACCTTTTCTGTTGGAAGGGTCTATGTATATGTTTCTAAGCCTGAACCGGCAAGGGACTACACTATCTGGTGGGATAGCCAGTGGTACGGGGTTGTCTTTGTGGCTGTACACCTATTGATAAAGATTGTGAACCCCTATTTCCTCTTTCCACATCCTGGAGATCGGTACCCACCTTCTTTATTGTTTATCTCCTACCAACCTATCGCGATTAAGCCCCCTCTTTTCAGACTCTCTTCTTTTCCCTCATTTTTACGGCGTCCCCTCTCTGTCCCTCGTCGTAACCCTCTCCTACAGGTCTCTTCCCTCTCCTCGACTCTCATCTCCGCGCGCGCTGTACGTCTCTCTTCTTCCTCATTCATCATTCGTACTGTCACGCTCATTGCTAGGCCGTGTCGGGCTGTCAGGTCAAACCGCACGATCTGTACAAATTAATAGCCCTCAAGATACGCATTCAATGTTGCAAATTTCTAAAAGACATCAGCAAATCTCGCGCGTTTAGGTAATTCGAAATAATCTCATCTCCATATCATGTAAATATCAGCTGACAGTGTGTGTACGCGGAATAATAAATACCTTCCGCGCGGTACTGGTGCCATCTTCTCATTGGCTGATTCATATATATATAAGTATATATGAAATGATTGAATGGATTCTTTAATTCAGCTTTGCGACATTCATTCGGTTCATCGGTTTGTAAAACAGAATTTCTGTTCATCGATAGTAGTTTACATCCCTCACTCCATCCAGAATAAACAGTATTCTGCTGGTAATTTGCGGTTCAAAATTAATTTCGCGCTCGATCAATATCAATAAATCCGTTCCTACAATAAGGCATATTGTGAATTCAAACTTTTAAGGTATCATTCATTTTCCCCTAATATTTCCGGGTGTACCGCCTACACCCTACCCTTGGGTTCACCCCTGTAGACTGGCCTTAGAAATTTTCTTGATGGATTTTTACAAAAGTTAATTTAATGTTCTTCATATTCTTCATTTTGCCGTAATACTTTACCGCAAAATGACATTTTTGATGAGGTGTGCATCCCTTGCACAGGATCCATCCCTGTAGACTGGACTTAAAGCTGTGACAGTCCAACTTGACGCAGGGTCGCGGATGCCACATCAAATACACACTGAACTGAGACAGGTGGCTGGCCCCGCAAACTATCTCATTTACTCTGATATACATACGCGTATGTAAGTTTCGATATATTTGCTCATTTAGCGGATATCAGTCGTAAACGTCGTCGTGTATTTCTTCCGACGCGAGTATTTCGCTCGGTCGGCCGGGTTTCGTCGGTCAATACGGCCGGGTTTATCGACGTACCGTTTGTCCATTTTCCTCCGTGAGATCACACGAGCTGAGTTCAGTCGACCGTGGCAAACGTTCACGCTTGAACATATCCGCCTGTTCGTCTTGATTGCCCGTCGTCGTAAACGAGAGCCCGGCCGGTTCGTCGGTGTGCCGGCGTCGCGGGCGACATAGTCGATCACGACCAGCTACGTCGTCGTTGTTGCTGCTAATTTTAAGATTCAGTGCGTTTTAATCCGGAAATCCAGTACACGTCAATCGCGAGGTGTACGATAGCGAGAGTTCATTTACCCTTCTGTTGGAGATATCGATCGCGGCGCCGAAATTAAGTAGAATTTGAGCGATAACTTAAGGAAGACGTCGTGTCATTGATGAAAGAGCTCGCTCCGCGGAGATGTTATTCCTTCCCTGCGATATCGAAAAAACGCTATTAGTCAAAAATTGGGTACCAACTATTACTACTTATTATTTATTTGTTTATTTACGCGACATCGCACAAAGAGCACCCAGTCCATGATAGGGCTTATTAGTTACACTACATAAACAAAATAAATGATAGCAAAATGATTTTTGTTTGTTTTATCATATAAGGTCCACGTGAGTGTTAGTACGAAAGCTTGATTATTATGCAGGTTATCTTGCCTAAGGTTTTATATTCTTTCGATATATTTTCCGAAAAGGCTACACTGAGTTTCAAACATTGGGCAAATATCGAAATATCGTTCGATGGCACTGATGGAATCTATAAAATTGTTATCGTACAGAAGACAGTTGAATATGAAATGTATCTCATCGTCCACTTAATTCTGCCAATAGAAACAGGTTCTATCTTTTTCCACGATGACTACCAATTTCATCTTTGAGAGGGAGAACTACTGTGCAGTGGCGAACCCAAGGAGGTGGTTCAGGGGTCCGATCCCCTAGCTTTTCAGAAGGGTTCAAAAATCTGAAATGTCAATTTTTACCTGCATACAAAATTGGACTCTGGGTCCGACCCTGATTTTGACTACATAATGCTGACCACAATCAATGAAAACTTGACTATAAATACCGATTAAATGGGTTGATCTTGTATCATCTTTTCGGTAGCTTGTATCGATTATTTTCACTCGGAGCATAGGAATCTAAAGAAGCAGCTGCTTCATCATCTATTAATACTTTTTTCATGCATTTAATCCGTTCGCTATAACTCGGCTTATACTTTCATGAGTAACTTCTAAAAATGAAATCTATTGAATAGAAATCCCGTTTGAGATTTTCAAGGAAAAGCTCGACGTACGCATTTCAAAGATCAGTTGACATTGACAAAGGCTTAGAACGAATATTATACTGAATACACAAACTTTAATCCTCAAAATTGAAATTCCTAAAAAGTGAATTTTCAGACCATCAGATTCGAACGAAAAGACAGGCACTTTTGATCATTTGTTCAGTAGGTTTGAACCTTTAAAACTTTTTAAATGTTTACTTATCTACCGCCAGTTGGTGAGTGTATCTTTTTCTCACATCAAAGAGTACGGTTACGTCATTTGATCCTTTATTTGGTTGGAAGAGTTTTTCGAAAAAATGTCTTGTCAAATACAAAACCAGTTTGACGTATTATTTCCTCATATACATATACATACAACAGTCAACCAGTTGCGGAGATGGAGCCCTTGCTTAATAAATGGCCCCCAGCCAGAAATTCCATTCACTCCCGACGGTTGCCATTGTCACCAATAAGCTGAAATTGATAACTAGAAAGGGACCGGGAACTGGTAACTGCGCCGTGATCTATGAGGTCCCATGTTTAAATTGCGACGTAGCCGAGAGTCGCTAACTAACGTTTCTCCCTCCTGGCCGCCGATAATGCGTAAATAGCTTCGAAAATGTCCCACGCCGGAATTTTCGCGACGCAAAATGGCCATCCATTTGTAACTAACTACGATCCCATTCGGGATTAGACCCGGGGAAAAAATGCGCGTGCAGGTTTTTTTTTAAATACATTAGCTGACTTAGTCTGTTTGGAATAGAAATGGTGGCCATTTATTACGAATCAGGATGCCAAGGGCTGCATCTGAAATGTGAGCCGGCTATGTCTGGAAACTATTCAGACAAACAGTGCCGCAAGACGCCAGGTTCTGAATGTTAGAAAGATCGTTTTCCAGTTTCTTTCAGTATGCACAATAAAAGCTCATAGTTTCACGCAACCTCTCGCAGCGGTCTGGACAGGAAATAATTTTTGAACCTTTCTTTATACGTGGATAAGGTTTCATTTCAGGGAAAATTGCGCTGATGAATGTGGAATACTTTTGAACCAAGGTCATCTCCGATGCATTTGGGTATTCAGTGTCAACTTTGATTCTATTATCATCAATTACGCCCATTCTTGCAGTTTTTAATGTGCGATCCTCATTCAACCTGTTCACTGTTTACTAAATGATATCAACTTTCATTCTGGTAACTTCGATTCTGCCTCATTTCTGCTGTGTCACCCTCCACCTCTTCATTTGAAATGTCTGCAACTATGTTTTATTGTTTCATTCCGTAAAAGTTGATAGGAATGTTTATGGGTTTCCATATTCAGGTTACCGTTATAATTCTGAATTGAAGAAAAAACCAGGCTATAGAACGGAAAACTGTACGAGATGTTTATTTAGTGGGGACGTTTTTTTCCATTCTAATTGGGGGGTTTCCTTTAATTTCGGAATGTTTATGCTGAACTAGGGGGTTCTGCATGATCATTATATCATCATATTTTACTCAGTGTCCGCCGTGCACTTGAGACCTTGTTAGCGCAGTACAGCCTGCAATTCTTGACGGATTTTTCTTAAGCTTAGTTTAAGGTGAGAAGTCAACCCCTTTTGAAAATGGAGGTTATCAGCCAATGAATATGCTGTCGGGCCAGCCATCTTGAATTTCTTGTAAGTATGATACCGCCTATATATCTTGCTGGATTTTAATGAAACTTGGTGTGAGGATTTGGGCAACTGAGATGTCCACCCCATATTCAAATTAGAGGTCATTTGCCATTAGATATGGCCGCCAGGGCAGCCATCTTGAATTTCTTGTTAGCGCAATACAGCCTATAATCGGATCTTAGTTGACCTGAGTTCGGCATTACTGTGAACGTGGTTTAAGTCACAAAACAAAGTGAGAAAAATCTTTCATTTTCACATGCTTTCACATCAAAATGAGGAATGTTTGCCTTTGCCGGCCTTAACGGGTTAAATGTCTATACGGTTAACGATATACGGTCGCATTGCCAGCGGCGATACCATCAATTTTGGCCTGCGCACTTGACACTGGCAATAAAACTCTCCACTTTTTCTCGATCGCGAAAAAAAAACGATCCTCAACCCGGCAGTCATGACAAACAGCTACGTAATAGCGCGCCGGGTCCGAGCGGTGGATTTGATTTATAACGACCATCAATGTTGATTGCGTAATTTTTGTCAGGAGCGCTGCGTGCCGGATCGCAGCGCCGCTGGCCAGCCGTCGCTGCCGGTTGCGTTTAAGTGTCCGGTCAGGTAAAATTTTAAGTGGCTATAAAGGAAAATTATTGCCTATTCAGTGGCGGAATGTTTGCGCGATGCGTGGCTACTCTCATTGTGCGGAGCATGTTATATTCATGAGGTTTTTCCTCGTGGCGAAATGGTATAGTATTTTTTGATGGCGGATACCGGCAGCGAACACGACTTCGCTTTATCAGTCGAGTGTTTCCTTGTTGTTGAATACTCCGGAGACGATTTTATGGACCGTACTGAAAAAAGAGGCGTCTATCAACCGCTTTATAAGGTTACCACGTAATTGAAAATAGCCGATGAATTTGTCGTTGCCCGCAAATAGTGAAATTATGGTACTGTGCAGTGTTCTCTCATCCTTGTACTTCAAATAAAGGTTTTTGAAACTGAGGTTAAGCTAGGTTTTAACTAGACTATCTTTACACTCTGATCTATGGCACTAGTGACTTTCAGTGACAACAATCAAAGAGATTGGCAGCATCAGTTCCTGAGATCCCAGTTGTCAATATACATCCTCTTGCATTTCCAAACTATTGACTTTCCATAGAAATACAGTTGGCTTTTCAAGAATTGCGTATAAAATGATAGAACTATTGACCTTATCGGGCATTTGCTGGAGATTTTTTGGTTCTTCAGCACATTTTGGGACTACATCATTAGTGATTTATATATCCATTCAACCATCATTTGAAAAAATGAATAACTTTACAAACAAAAGGACCCCAGTACCTTCCTTGTTAATGGTGAGTTGTGAAGACCCTTTCTATACATCAGGGGCTAGTTGCATACTCATGGCTTAGACTTAAGACCAGTCTAAGACCAACTAAGTTCTATAGCCAATCTAATGACTTCAGTCACGGCTGTGCAACTGGCCCCAGGGGCTAGTTCATTTTAGATCATTTTAAGTTCTATAGCCAATCTAACAACTGTAGATATAAGAAGAATGTATTTTTTGGTTACCATTTCAGTGTGTCAGATACATTATGATGGTAGGCCTCTAATTCAACATACTAGGGTGGAATTTTTCAAAAGTTTTCAAATTAACTCCAGTAATTGTTAGGTCACAACTGAGCCCAGTTGCTCCAAAGTTGGTTAGTTGAAGTTATCTATCGGGTTTCAGTTGCTAAAAAGTTGATAAGAGTTTGCCCTAATTTTAATCTAAGCCATATGGTAAATTCAACTTTTAGTTATTGAGCTAACCAGCACCCCATTTACCAATGCAATCCCCTTGTGCGATATTCCGATTGATCAAAGATTTTTTCTGTACCAGAGGTCCAAATTGATTAGTTTTCGATCAATTATTCATCTTAACTACGTTGCAATCGGGGTCGCGGCATCTGTCATTACGTAAACGCCGAACGAAGACATTTGAAATATTTCTCATGTCGAACGCTCGGTACACGAGAAACTCGCGTGCCCATCACCTTTAGCCTAATTATCAATTCTTCATCGAGGGGAATCCAATTTCGAATTGTTTTTTCTGCTTCGTGACTTAATTGAAAATTTATTAAAGCTTTATTTGATGAATTCTGGAAAAAACAGCGTAATCGCGGAGCCGCCGCATGGTTACAGACATCAACGCTTGAATAATTAATGATCTCTCTACCTCAAACGGTATTCTCCGCATTGTGTACACCACGCATCGGGTTCGGCTTGTTCTCAATTTGCGTATTTCATTTTTCGATCGATTAAAATTTTCACTCGGCTTTCTTTTTCCCCCCTGGTGGGTCATTTCCCAGAAGTTGAACCTCGTTCCGAGTCGATGGTTAATGACCACATTTTCAACTTCAACCCTAGAGGATCCGCTTTCAGAGATAATTTTTGAGCTGAGATCCCACATTGATATTCGGCAAGGTCTGAATTGGCCCGGATCAGGCCGGAGACAAATTTGGCCCATGCCTGATAAGAGAGCGTGTTTACGTCACAAGTCACTCAATACTGAACAATGCTTATACAATGCTAACTGAGTCACTTCCGGAACCAGTTGCAATTCTCACGCAATAATTCAACTGTGTTTGGTTAAACGTCTTTGTTCGAGCCAAGCAAGCATCGATCGGCCTGAGCCAAATTTTGCCAAACCAACCTTGGTACCAATTTTTCATGGAGCAGATTTCATTTGAACCCTAGGGTCCGGTTTTATGTATTTTGTATCAGTGTCAACTTGGGCCAGTTAGTTAAACCAGTTTTATCTTCGGTGACAAAATTTCATGGAGCCCATTTCAGCTGATTATTATTAATTTATGGATTGTTTTGCTAGAAATTAAATTTGGAAATTAAGGAATTGAATTTGAAAATTTTCTTCAATCGGAATGGATAGTCACTTCTCTATAGAAACTGTAATATATAGTAAGTCGCTAGATATATGATAATTCTAATGATTTCGATAAACATTTGTATGTTATGGTGAGCTAGTTCTTTCATTTCCGAGCCGGAAGATGTAACCAACATTTCGACCATTACGCTGAGCAAACAACGATTTTAATCAACGACGATTGTGATGGATTCGATCGACCTTTCAACCGTGTAAACCTATTGAAAATTTACGACGAGACGCTTTTAAAATCGGAAACGTTTAATCCGCCGCTAATCGCGGATTTGCGGTACTCATCGAGTTTAGTAGGAGATGCGGCGTATATGTAGCTAGTTCGTACTTAACGCGCATGGCGTTCTAGTGAATCATACTATAATGAATGATAACGTGCGGTAAAAGATACCATCTTCATTAATAATTACTTGTCACGCTTACTTTCCCGCCGTAATTGGGTTACATAGTTAATAGCAACTGAAATCACTCGGGCTGAAAATACGTGCGGAGTCTTCCAGTAGTAAGACTGGTTATGTAACTTATACTATATACATGCACGAGCTCAGCTCAGCTCCTCGTGTGGTATCTGTCGCGGCTGCTTACCCGCAAGAGTAGCTGCCGTTGACCACGACTGGACGAGCTGGTCATCCGTGATGATACCGACGAATGTAACCCATCTATGCTATCATAAGCGGGTATTGACGATGTTCTGTCATGTGTCAATAAAACTGCTCATGTTTCGGATCGACTGGATGTCCCTATTGCGGGAAAACTACCCACTACTCAAATTAACGGGAAGAACTGAGTCAATGTTGTTATTCCAAATCAAAATTCACACTTATGTGCCTCTTATGACGTTTAAAAGTTCAGAATCAAATGTTTCTTTAATAGCCGGGATCACACGGAGACCATTTGGCCGTGGCCAAATTGGCACGGATCAGGCCAGAGTCAAGTTTGGCCCGTGCCTAATTAGAGAGCGCGTTAACACCTAAACCATTCACTTGATACTAAACAATGCTCAAACAAAGCGACATGAGTCACTTCCGGAACCAGTCACAATTTGCATGCAACAGTTTTACTCCTGCTTTGGCTCGGTCAGTTCCGACCAGTTGCCCAGGCAAAAGAAGCTCATGTGAATGTGGCTTAGTCAAAATTCACGCTTATGTGCCTCTTACGACTTTAAAGTTCGTAATCGAATGTTCCTTTGAAATGTCACTTTTTAAGACGAAATGGAAGAACACTATGATATGTCACTTTTAGGTCATAGTTGTGTCATCAGGTATAATCCGCATAGCAAAAAACAAGAAACATAATGAATTTATGTTACTTAATCGGAAATTGTCCCTATCCGTCGAGAGCATGGAAAACAACTCGCCTTATGGTGATATAGACCCGTTCTATCGGCGAGAACAAGCTCATCAGCTGCTAGGAGATTTGATCTAACCATGTACTAACACATTCGCCTCTAATCAAAAATACATAAAATGGACATAACTGTCAACAGAACGAATGATCACACCGTCTAAAGTATTGATAGTTTAAGATCGTAAATGGCAGCTTCAGTCCAGTTTGACCTAATTGAGGTATTACTGTATAGCAAGGATGAGGTATTACTGTCCAGCGAGGAAGAACACGAGGTTCGCTATAAGTAGGCCTAGTTATTCGGGTCACTTTTGAATTGAAATTCAAGGGCAGATTTAGGGGGTGGACCCTAGTGAACCCCTTTAAAATTCGAATATTCCTAACAAAAAGTCTGAAAAAAAAGATAAATCAAGTATGGTCCGTTAATGGCCAGAAAATGCCTTTTTGATCTTCGAATTTCTATAGTAGGGCCTTCAAAGCCCCCACCAATGCTTTGCTAGCAGCCCGTGCATTCTACCCTTTTCAAATTAATTTCCTTTTTCAATTTGCTGGTCTTTCAAAGAATCCTAGACCTGCCCTTGAAATCATTTGTTAATGAAAACTATAAAAAAAAAAAAGAGAACAATTTCAGATTCTGGAACCTAAAGATAATGAAAATGAACGAATTATGACTTACACTTGTGGCGCATCGGAACAACGTTCATAATAGGAGAGTAAGGGACAGGATGTCGACAAGGCAGGCACTCCCTGAAATATGTAGGAATAGACGAAATGACATTTCTTGGCTTTTTAATTAGATCTGTGTTGACTGGGAGAAGCAAAACTTGTTGCAAGAATTTCACTCGCAAAACTCATATCGTTGATGGGCTTCCGGCTATGTCATTTTCAATATATTTCAAAAGCAATTTAAGACAACCAAGGCAACAGAAGTTGTGATTAATTCTGGGAACACATTTTCATTCTTCTGTGATATATATGCGCCAATTCCTATTTTTTTCATCTCATGTCTACATTTCTCGAATTTGTACAGAATTTCTTCTAAGCACTAAGCAGATGTAATTTCGAGACGAATTGATTAATCCTTTTGCAGATTTTGTACCAATCATTTGTTTTCTCATATTAAAGACTAGGAATCTATTGGCATTTTATAGCCGCGATCAGATGGAGATGATTTGGCCCGGGCCAAATTGACATGGATCAGGTCTGAGTCAAATTTGGCCCATGCCTAATTGGAGTGCGTGTTCACATGTAAACCACTGGCTCGATACTAAACAATGCTTAAACAAAGCGATGTTAGTCACTTCCGGAACCAGTTGCAATTCACTCGCAATGATTTGACCTGTGCCAGAATTTGGCTCTGGCCTGCTCCGACATTTTTTATTGTGCCAAATTTCCCCATTGGCACCTGTGTGAACAGTTCTTCCGGGCCAAATTTGACACAGGCTAAAAACGCTCGTGTGAGTTTGTCCATGATGATAGCCTGATCTTACTCATAAAATGCTTCTAAGCTATTTTCGGTAAAAATTTCGTGAATCTAAAAAAATTTGCAGATGAGATTAATAGCCATCGTTCGTTGAGGTGTCGTAAGTTATGCATTGCCGTCTGCGTAAAAGATTCACGAGAACGTGCGTTCAGATGCGTTCATTAATTCAATATGATTTCATTCGGTAAATTCTTCAATTCTCGCGATTTGAATTTCAAATTGAAGACGCAGTTTTGATTCGACCGAGAAGTGTTCTTCGACCAGATTGTGTCGAGAAATTTCCCGCTCTTCAGCAGGTTCTCGTTTTTATGAGTTCGAAAAGTTTTTTTGCTTTTCATTTCATAACATACTTCAGTTTGATTTTAAAGAATTCTGTACGTCGGAAATAAAGTGTCATTTATGTAATTGAACTTAATCTAATCGGCAAGTATTTCTTCAACTTCCCCGATCGCATATTCTGAATGAAGCTGATTGGTTAGAATCCGTGCGCTCGCTTCCGTCAGTTAACGTCGTAGCCGAACTCTTGAGAAAGAACTTGAATTCGACTT
Organism: Tubulanus polymorphus; assembly: GCF_964204645.1. Classification (NCBI taxonomy): domain Eukaryota; kingdom Metazoa; phylum Nemertea; class Palaeonemertea; order Tubulaniformes; family Tubulanidae; genus Tubulanus; species Tubulanus polymorphus. The sequence continues at coordinate 8,393,013 of NC_134029.1, read as the reverse complement.
GAAACTTTGAGTCGCTGTATCCGGAAGACTTTCAGGCCCCCTTGTAACTGTGACTAGCACACCTTAAGCTGCGACCACAAGAGCATTTTTGATCTGTACCAAATTTGATCCTGACCAACCATTCACACTGGTGCTAATAGGTCTGTGGCTGTTAGTACGTGCCAAATCCGGCCTGACCAAATACGTCGGCCCAGGCCTGTGCCAAGTTTTAGCACCGGAAGTGACTGTACTCGCTTAGTGATAACATTGTTTAGTATCAAGTAAGTAGTTCACTTGTGCACGCGATCTCTTATTAAGCACGGGCCAAATTTGACTGGGGTCTGACCTGGGCCAAATCAACCCGGGCTAAATCGTCTGCGTGTGATTGCAGCTTATCACAAGCTTACCCAGTTGCCAATATGTCGGTTGTGTCGATATCCATTGCGTTGGTCACAGTCAAACATAAACCAGTTTTCAGATCATCAGAGTCACACACAGCTCTAAAATATCAACGGCTTGCCTTACTTCATTGAATATTGTCTTGAGCAATATTTGAACAACGGGCTAATGGCATCATTTCTAAGGATCAGTTTATCAATGCTACACAGAGTTAGCTGGTGCGATGAACAAAACAACTAATAATGATCTAAATACAAGCCGCGATCACACAGAGATGATTTAGCCCGGGCCGAATTGGTATGAATCAAGGCCCGAGCCAAATTTAGCCCATGCCTAATTAGAGGGCACGTTCACATGTAAACCACTTAAACAATGCATAAACGAAGCGAAGTGGGTCATTTTTGTAACCGGTTGCAATTTAATCGGAACAAGTTGTCCCTTGCAAAAATTTGGCTCAGGCCTGGTTCGAGACTTTTGGTCACCCAACAAACCATTTGGCGCCCTTGTGAACAGTTGTTCCGGGCCAAATTTGTTTGGTGCGGGCCAAAAAACGCTTGTATGATCACGGCTGTAACGCCGTAAAATTTCAGGATAAATCGTAAAATCATGACAGTATATTCTCTTTGTATAGCCAGTAAAATTTTTCTTTGAATTAGTCGCTATGGTAACTAGTCGTTAGATTTTTACAAAAGCCGGCAAAAAATCCAAAGCGATAGTTTTTGAATGTGAAGTCATTAGCCATGCTCTCGGAGTTGCAAATCAAATCAGTTTATTGTGGCATGACACCTTATCATTAAGGCTTGAAAGCTATCAATTTAGAGCAAGTTTTGCCCGTAGGGTACGGCAACTGACTGATGTTTACATAATCATCGTCAGCACGACGACGACGATGGCGGATAGTCGTGGATCTTCGTAGCAGGCTCCGCGGCGCGTAGTGGCATCGGATGCCATCGGTGCGAAAAAATCGTCGTCAAGCGGCAAAACGTAATCTATCCAATACAAATCTATAAAACATCGTCGCCGGTGTTAAATTCATTGCGCGAAACACGTCCGCTACCGCGTCTGATGATTCGAAAACGACGTTCGACGTAAGATTATTATTCCTAAATCGCCCCCTCCCCTCGTGCTTCATCTAGATAACTATATAAATCGGTTGAAGGTTGTTGGGTGGGGTGTTTAATGTCGACATGACAATTTTGGTCCTAGATAAACGTGGGAATGTTTTTTTAGCATAGTTTAAAATCGGAATGATTACGAGGGGGCATTAGATTTAGTAAAAGAAAATCAAAAAACAAAATGAAGTACAAAACATCATCGGCCTTTATTTGGAAGGTATCTCCCTCTGTGAGGAAATTAGTGAACTAGCCTATAGCCTACCAGTGAGGAAGTTCATGCTGATATGTTTATGTCTGCTATCAACCAACCCAGGTGGATCCTGTAATGGGTCTTACCATCGTCAATGAATTGTTTATATTTCGTAATTCCTCATTTCCTCTTGAGTCACTCGACATTAACCGGTAAATCAAATTATCTCCCCTCTCCCTCTTCTGGATTGAAGTTACGACTAGACTCAGTTCCACAGGATCTCACCCTATAGGTGAAACAAGCCAACAAAAAAAACCATTGTGGTCAAATGGCTGCAGTTTTAAGTTTGAATTTGATTCGTTTTTTATGCTGCACCCCTGGGTCTTAGTGGTGGTCTGGCATCAGTGCTCGAATCAGGTTTCTTGTGAACACTCTACAGACCACATCATGTTCGGATATATTTTGTATGACCATAAAATCTGGGATGAGTTTGATATTTATGGTATTCAGATCTAAGATGGCCGATTGATGACCATATTGGATTCTGAAAATGCAAAATGTTCGGCTATAGACCGATATGATATTCAATGCGGAGCTTTCATTTTTCACATGAGAATGTGAAATGGAATGGTCTATCATAACATGACCAAACTAGGTCATGATATCATCCAAAATGGCCGACTTAAATATGTATGATTATGACTTCACTTAGCTCCTGACCAAGCGAGCTTAGATGCATTCGAATGTTATTAGATTCAGGCGTTCGTTGTCTACGCCTCCAGCGCTAACTTTCATACAACGACTATGTCCCTGAAATCAAAACTACTTCTGGCAAGTGAGCTCAGTGGCTCTTATTTACCGGACACAAACTGCACTATCTATAATGATATTAATCAGTTCTCTCTCTCCTCTCTCTTTCTCTCTCTCTCTGTCATCATTCGGCTCACCCTCTCGAAAGCTCTTCAACTAATCAAGATTAATTACATCGCGTAATCAGCCGTCGCCCGTCGTCCAAAATTAATCGCATTTTCGTTAAATCTTTTGTTTTCTCTGTCGATTGTTTGATTGAGTCGGATTTGCATAGCTAACCGAAGAGAAGCGCCGACCGAATGACGTCACTGAAACTCTTCTAAACTACACCGCGAATGCCGCGACGCTCTCGTCTTCGCATTATATCTAACTTTGGTAATCGTATTTTCATTTCGATACGTACATGACCGCAGTTAACGACGTGCGATTGATCGCGTTAATCGAGTTGTTAAACTGAATTAACCCTTTAGTAGGCGGGATGGGGTGGGGCAAATGAGCAATGGTCACTTAATCCGTCTTAATTCGATTCGCGCTTATCCAAATCCATTCGTGATTAGCTTGAGTAACTGGTGGTTTTGAATACCGTTTGCAATTCAGATTTATCTCTAAGATTTCAGAGGGAGTAGTTATTGGACAGTGTCGAACACCTGATAAACTAACTTAAACTTAACTTTGACTACCAGTAGTGTCCTAGGGATGGGGCCCGGTATTTCTACAAATCACTTCCAGTCTTACGGTATTATCAAATCATGACCAGATTGATTGTGGATTTCTATGGGCCAGTAGCTACTTAGTAATATAGCTGTTCTTCGATTTGATCCCTCAAGGGTACCCTCAGCACGAGGGTCATTAGATAGATGGATAATGATGAAGTTAACAAGTTTTTAGGATGCTCGTACTAATATTTGACTTGAATCATTTTCACTTCTTAAAACAGTCATCTTAATGCCAGTGGGCTTAGAAAGGTTGCCTACAAGTGATATTTATTGTAGCTTAAGATGTAATTCAAATGCGGTTGTGACAAGAAAAACCCCAGAGTCTTTCAAATAACAGCATACTCAAAGATACGATATGGCATGTCCGTCCGTTCGTCCGTCCGTCCGTCCGTCCGTCTGTCTGTCTATTTCTATCTATCTGTCTGTCTGTTTCTATCTATCCGTCTGTCTGTCTGTTTCTATCTATCTGTCTGTCTGTTTCCCTATCAGTCTGTTTCCCTGTCTGTCTGGCTGGCTGGCAGGCAGGCTGGCTGGCTGGCAGGCTGGCACACAGGCAGTCAGGCAGTCAGTCAGTCAGTAAGCCACCTAGCGGCAGAACTAGGCATTAAAACTGTTTTTCAGTGACATGACCTTGAGGATGACTTCATAACTGAGGAATGGGGTCGAAATTCAAAAAGTTGCCTTGACAAATTTCAACTATTGGCCCTAGATACAACATATCCAAAATGCAATCGGAACAAACGCATGGTAATTTTGAAGTTCGCATCTGATCCTGTGAGAACCGTCGCCTATGGCTTGTACATGTATAAATCAAAACAAGGATGTGATTAGGATGTGAAGTGAAAGATCTTATGAAGCTAGACAGTCACTTTTTGTCTACGATAACCAATACGTCCATTTTTCTACCACAATTTTTGCCAATATTCTTGATTATTTTAATTGTAACGAAATACTTTTATGAGCGAGTCGCTCGATTTCCTCGGGAGGAAATACATCTCTTGATCTGGAGATTCTTTGAAGCTGTCGCGGCGCGATATTTCTCACCTTTGAAAACCGATAGAATTGAAAAGAACTAATTAACGAAATGTCTTTCGAAACCGAGTGCTAAAATCTTGCGACCAGACATCGTAGCTGTTTTTGTATGAAAGGACGTGGGATGTAGCTAGCGTATTTCTTTTTTTCTATTCATTCATTCTTTCATTCATACAAGCCCTCACTGAAAAGCTTTTTGAGAAACATTGTTTTTTGTTATTCGTTCATCACCGTTGGAATTTTTCGTTCACTTTTTTTGATTTTCTTAACACACGGCCGGACAATAACTGCGCAAAAACTCAGCGTATTTGTTACAAGTAGATTCAGGATTGACCCGGTCGATCTATAGGCTATAGAAATAAATTGACCCCTTACCGTATAATTCCCTTCCACCTCCCCCCTGGATAGAATACTGTGGGCGTCTTTCGCTTGTTGGTCCGACCGGTTTTCAATCAGTAGTAACAATCTTTTTGAGATCTTTTTTCCCTGTGTAAAGAATGAGTGACCGCGTCTGACAGAAGGTGACCATTACTATGGCCGGAAATCTGAATCTTTAGAAGCCGAACGATTTCTTTAGCTTCAAAGTCCCCGTCACCCTAGGCCGGTCACCCCTGACGGCCAAATGGTCTTACTCGGTGACCATTATCGAAACGATAATCACCGTATTCGACGACGGACAAAGAAGTCCTCGTCATTATTTGAACGACCCGTGATTTTCGTAGATCTACAGATTCGAAGAAAGGAACGACGTCGATTTTTTCGCGAGTAGCTTTGTTCTTCGTCATTCGCTCGACCAACGCTCAGTCGGTGAAAAGTGTGACCCGGACGCGGCTACCAATCTCGCGATAACAATAACATCCAATTTTCATTTTAGCGATGATTAAACAGCCGACGTTCGGATATTCGGTATTTCCTGCCGCGAGAACAATGCCGCCGAGATTTCGTCGTCGTCGGAGCCATTTTTTCGAATGGGACCCGACCCCGGCGGCAAAAAAGCAGAAAGAACGGAAATGAATCAAGTAGAAGAAAATTATTTTTATCTTAGTAATGGGAATGTGAAATAGGTAGATTTCGAAACGGATTTTGTTGATTGATAGTGATTAATGAGCAAATCAGATGTTTGACCTTGTCGCAGTTCGATCGACTCGCAGCAACAGTCCGCAGGCTATTTTTCCAGACTTTGCCCATTCCATTCTTAGAACTCAATTTCCGACTGAAATTTAAGATTATCGAGATTAAGATAACGACTTAAGTACTACACTTGGTGAAAAAGTTATTTAACGGTCCACTTAGAATGCCTATGATCGGGTGAGGTGAAAACCCACCACACCTGCCGGGAACGAAACAGGACTTAGAATGGTAGAATAGTTACACTTTGAGAACAGATAATAAGTTTAAAAACCTATCGACAGGTGTAAGGAATGTAGGCTTAGAATTTGAAAGAGTACAAAATTGAGAATATTTACAGAATATTTGGTTAAAATCGAAGTACGTAATTGGAAATATCCTGTTCTGATGAGCGATAATTTTCTATCCAGCCTGAATTGGCAAGCGAATGAACCGGCCATCTAATCTATTGATTCAAAATTGGAGAGAACTATAAGGAGCTAAAACCGCATTTTCCGTTTTTTAGGTTTGTGTCCCGCATGGTCTTAGATATAGGACTAGTTTAGTTGTTAGTTCAAATGGGTTTGCACTGTCGTATGACTAACATTGCTTGCCGCATGATTCTGTTCTACTGTTGTCGATGGTGATAAGTCCACAGCGGCATATTTGACTTGAGAAATATTGTCTTTCATATAACTCACGCTTCCAACGTTCACCCTCATACCCGTACAACTGGTTCCAGATCTTCCCCATAGCTATATGAATTTTCTTAATTTATGTCGTATGGAAAAATGCTTCGTATTAACTGAGGAAATAGCTTCATGAAATATGATCATATTTGAGAAATCTACCGGGATATAATAGCGTCAATTATGTTTTAACTCTCAGTCAAAAGGTTAAAACAACGGGCAGTGTCGCGCTACAGCGCTGTTCAATTCAATATGCAGTACGTACATTTCATTCCTTATCGTAAGTATTTTTTCTTCATTTGAACCCTGTTGTTGCGGGGTTTACTACAATGGTGATAAAAAAAACACCGACCTGCTCACATTTCTTCGTTTATCGTGACATTTTAGGCAACATTAAACACGCCATTAAACAACATTAAACAAGTAATTCGATATCGAAACTTACTGCTTATGGTTTATTCGCAATTTCCGGGCGAGAAAAAAGTTACTCACTTCCTCGTCTGGAATGATTTGAACCGTAGACCAAATTTTAGCATCGGCAAACCTCGTTACGTGAGGATTTAAGATGGAAAATTGAATTGTAGTAAAAGTCGTGCGCTTGATTTGGTTTGGAAGATTATACCTTGTATTTTATTCGTTTATCTTTTACAAACCGGCCATACCCGACGGGAACAGAACAGGGGATTTTCATCAGAAATTGGAGATTTTGTTCAATATCGGAAATTCGTTCCCGTTCGGGTAAAGAAAACCTCCATATAATTTTTTAGTATAGAAATATATTTCTAAAAATTCTATGCCCATAAACATGCAGGTCAGATATTTTCCGTTGTTATGCCGTATTGACATTTCCAAAAAAAAAGCGAACGCACTGGCCCAATAATGACCCTGTTCGCTACCCTTCACTCAAGTTTTCAACAATGTTTGTTCAGGTTGTCAATGAAACCCTCTCACTCACTCTTTCCCTGGCAGCTAGCGACATCTAGTCTAATTGTACCTTATTGTGCGACCACAGAGATACAAGTTTACCCTTGAGGACGCTTTTGACATTGAAGCAAAGGCGGCGATTCAAAAACTTGCCTCCATTTTTCGTAATGTAGTTCATTTCAGGTCATGACGTTTTGCACGTTTGCAAAAAGTCATTATCTTTTGATATCTTTACTTCTCAAGCAAGTAAAAAGGTAAAAAGTTTATATGATGAAGCCTCAATCTTCAAAATTCTCGACAAGCAGATAACATTACAAAGATGCGGAATTGCCTTGATGCTAACGACAAAATTTGACCTTTTTAAGCTTGAATCTTGTTGAGCATGTGATCACGATATATGTATGTGTAATAATAATCAATGTGTGAATCTAGATTCACTAATGTGCTTTACTGAGGTTTTTACTGATGCTTTACTGAGGTTTTACTGAGCCTTTACTGATGCTTTACTGAGGCTTTACTGAGGTTTTACTGACCTTTACTGAGGCTTTACTGAGGTTTTACTGACCTTTACTGAGGCTCTACTGCACTGAGGTTTCATTGAGGCTTTATGGAGCCTTTACTGAGGTTTTACTGAGCCTTTACTGAGGCTTTACTGAGGTTTTACTGGTGTTTTACTAAGCCTTTCCCGAGGTTTTACTGAGGTTTCACTGAGCCTTAACTGAGCCTCTTCTGAGGTTTCACTGAGCCTTTACTGAGCCTCTTGTGAGGTTTCACTGAGCCTTTACTGAGCCTCTTCTGAGGTTTCACTGAGCCTTTACTGAGCCCCTTCTGAGGTTTCACTGAGGTTTTACAGCGAATTCAAATCGATGCACGTCTGGAAAACCCGGCAACAATTTCGATAATCTATCGAGCGCCTGCGCGGCTGCCGGTAGCGACCGGTGGGTATTTATTTATTCGACGCGACTGATGGTTTTATTTGAATTCGAAGCTTTACGACTGGTAAACTCTTGTGTTAACCTAACGCGCAACTGCGGTCACGTTTTCGAGAAATTGACTTCACTCTTTCAAACGTCAGTTTATAATTTCCCCAGTGTTCGCGATCGCGCGCCGCTGCTGCCTCCAACGAGGTACGCCGGATATGGCAGATTAGCGCGCAGACGCTTATCAAAAATGGCCTCACATACGTATATATATATATATATATATATATATATATATATATATATATATATATATACTTTTCGGCGGTGAGCGATGTGTTTGGAATTTTTATAAATGTGTTGACTCCTCCTGATTGATCGTACAATGAAAGTTCTTCCATATGGACTCATACCATTTAACGATGTTGCTGGAGAAACTGATTCGAATAGTGTACATACTCCCTGGCTACTAGGACTGGCAAATACCCTGGGAATTCATTTTGATAGATAATTGGTATTTTGCGGTGATGTATTCCTGAGAATACATTACCGTACATGTATATAGCCACATTGTTAATCTCAATTTGGCCTCTCATACCTGTTACGGACCAATGTTGATCAAATCAATTCCGTGCGTTCATAGGCATCTCTACGGCCACGATCACATGGAGACGATTTGGCCCGGATCAGATGCGTGTCAAATTTGGCCGTGCCTAATTTAGGTGCACTCACTCTATACAAACTAATGCTTCAACAAAGCAAAGTGAGTTATTTCCAGTTGCGATTCACACGCAATAATTTGACCTATGCTTAAATTTGGCTTGGACCAGTTCTAACAGTTTTGAAACGATAGTGTGATCCCGGCTTCAATCAGCAGGTACATGCACTGGTTAGCCGCACAAAAACGTGCTGCGCCAATCAGATTGCCCGTTGCCTGTTCTGCTGATCAGGCATGGTCCATGCCCTGGCAGACTAGCAGTGCCAGGTTGGAATGCCTGTCGAGGGCGGATGTTATAATAGCTGGATTTAAAAAGTATATGTGAATGCTCAGCATTGATTTGTTCTGTTCCAGGCACAGGCCAAATAAGAACGGACTGACAGCATAGTTCATTTAGAACTTCGAAAACGGAATGGAGGCCATCTTGATATTTGAGAAATTTTATGTATACATCGAATAATGTCGTCTAACATCACCTCTGAATGAGTACCCTCATGCACTGGGAATGTGTATATACCTCTTATAGCTAGTATACTGGTATACTGAGTACCTGGAATTGGTCAGGTGGCCTGACCCTTGAAATGCTTTAAAGTATTGAAATTTTGTATATAATTTTGTATATCGATCGGTTGTCCGGATTGAAATATTTAATTCACCCTGCAGGAGCCACGTCAGTATCTCACCTGTAATCTGAAATACCCTTTATATATATATATTACTGAGTTTGAAATATTTAATTCACCCTGCAGGAGCCACGTCAGTATCTCACCTGTAATCTGAAATACCCTTTATATATATATATTACTGAGTTTGAAATATTTAATTCACCCTGCAGGAGCCACGTCAGTATCTCACCTGTAATCTGAAATACCCTTTATATATATATATTACTGAGTATATACAGTATATATACTCAGTCAGTAATATCGAGCGATTTATATTATTAGAATAGTTGAAGCACTGTTTTATGGACAGATACCGGATCACCGGCCTGGGAATATTTTCAAGAGATGTAATTACGTTACACGTGGGATGGATAGACCCTCAACTTTCTCCAAATATGCGCGGCGAGCTATGTTAGGAATGCACTGCAAAGGGGAACGACTCCCGGGAGGAAAAGATAATATATATTCTCGAAAATGCCCTATAATAAAACCCGCAGACATTGGATACCTAGGGCAGGATTCAGGAATACTCTTCTGGTGTGTTAGTTTTGACTGGAATACGCTCTACTGAAGTTTTTGGGCTCTACCTAATCCAGACTAACGTATTATCTGTTAACCCAGGTATAGAGAAACCTATTCCGGACTAATGTATGATCTGTTAACCCAGGTATAGAGAAACCTATTCCGGACTAATGTATGATCTGTTAACCCAGGTATAGAGAAACCTATTCCGGACTAGTGTCATCTGTTAACCCAGGTATAGAGAAACCTATTCCGGACTAGCGTATGATCTGTTAACCCAGGTATAGAGAAACCTATTCCGGACTAATGTATGATCTGTTAACCCAGGTATAGAGAAACCTATTCCGGACTAGCGTCATCTGTTAACCCAGGTATAGAGAAACCTATTCCGGACTAGCGTCATCTGTTAACCCAGGTATAGAGAAACCTATTCCGGACTAATGTATGATCTGTTAACCCAGGTATAGAGAAACCTATTCCGGACTAATGTATGATCTGTTAACCCAGGTATAGAGAAACCTATTCCGGACTAGCGTCATCTGTTAACGCTGGTGTCGAGAGTTTGCAATCCAAAATATTGCTATTCCTAAACCAAAATACATTCAATTGTAGCCTGCCTAGACTGTGTCAGACCATGGACTCTAAAAGTGTCCATGGTCAGACTCAACGGTCGACTGAAACATTTTTTTCCACCAAATTACAACACCCTCTTGCATTGCATCTGCCAGTGCATTATCCTGACAAGAACGCTATAATTGACCCGATAAATAGAACATAATTTAATGATGTCTCATATCTCGTATAGGTGAATGTATGCGTGTACAGCAGTTTATTGCAATGAGTTGAGTTTTTTCGTGTATAAAAGCATCACCTGCTGACATACCGTATACTATATGATGCCATGTATAAATATTGTTTGGATTCACAGCCACCAACCTGCTGCTTGCCTAGGCAACATCGTGTGAATCGTAATATGATAACATATATCATATACGAACTAGCGTTGTGGAAAAAAATGTACAAATATGCGATGTAACATTTCGGGGTTTCTTGTGGATGTTTTCTAGTATATCTTTATCGGCGCGAATCGTGGGTGAGATCGGTCTTGGAGTAATCAGACTACTCTGCAAGGATCGTTGAACGAATAGGAAAAATTTCAACGACTGTGGAAAGATTGTCTCGTATTTAGAACAAGATTCTACCTGTGATCTGTACGCCGACCCTCTTATTTTCTCTATCTCAATGAGACTTCCTGGAGAGGTTGTTGAGGCTGATTGCCATCGCCCGGGTTTCGGCTAGAGAAAGAAGATATGGTATTCATATGTAGTTCGTTCTTTTCTATCCGTATCTGGTCCGTCCAATTCTGTTGATCGATTTTGGTTTATATCCATCATCGTCGGACTGAGATTCGATTCTGACATCCGAATGAACCTGAAAATTAAGATTCGAATCCCCGACTGGGCAGAGATAATCGCATGCATTACATCTCTATATAAATTGTAATATTTTCATTTTGCTCTATAAATTGTGACATCTTCATTTCCTCGGTCTGACGTTGAGGTGATGCTTCGACTTCGCGATATTCTTAAGTACGCGGATTGAAATCTCACTGCTTCAATGGTATAGGCTCCAAATACCGTTTAAAAGTAAACGTCACGATATCAAGATCACTAAATTGAACATCTGAATTAAACATCGATAACTTGGGTGAAGCACGGATGTATGAACTAGGGCGAAGCAAAGAGAAAAAGTAAATTCCATGCATGAAAATTGTCTAGAGCCACATTCGCACGAAAATGATTTGGCACGGGCCAATTTGGCATGGACCAGGCCAGAGTCAAATTTTGCCCACTCGTAAAACACTCACTCGATACTAAAACTATGTTCAAATAAAGCGAAGTCATTTCAGGAATCAGTTGCAATCGAACGCAATCATATGTGCCGTGCTAAAATTCGACTCGGGCCTTGTCCAACGTTTTTGGTCACGCCAAAAAGGCACAGCCCATTTAGCACCCATGTGAACAGTTGTTCCAAATTTGGCACGGGCCAAAAATGCTTGTGTGATTGCGGCTATTGTCTAGATAATGCGAGCTTATTGGTCGAGGTAACTACCACGACTATTTGAGAGAAGTTTCTAAATTTACAGAAGCGGGAAAATGTCACGAAGACATCTTATCGAACAAACAATCTCGGATTCACTCTCAATTAAACTCTAATTATTGATTCCGATCGGTCTAATTTGTCAGGTGAAAGGTAGCCGGATGCTTAACCGCGATTCATCGACGCTGATCCAAGTATGCATATATCGCATTAGAATCTAAACTGAATTCAGTTTTTATTCAAATTAAGTCGTACATTCGCGAATACTACGCGGCATCCGCGATCCGTAGACTCACGTATCGGAATTTATCGCGTATCAATTCCGTCGGAAAATCCTCGGCAACTGGCGAATTGGCCGTTTTACCGTGAATATTGCGCCCGCGCCGTTGTTGTGCGTTGAATTCAGCGCGCGAACGAGATAAATCAAATGAAATTGTATAAAATGGGCAATTTTCAGTTCGCAAATCATTGTTTATCTTTGACAACGCGATCGCCCGAATGGAAATGGATAAATTCATCCTCGATCGAATTCATCGCCGCGCTTTACTTTCTCTCGCATCTTCTGTTAATTTCAAGGCGAATGAATCATCTTTTTCGAACGTTTACCCGCTCGTTCGCGCGGTAATGGCAAACCATGTTTTTTTTCCCTCTTCGTTTTTCGGCGCGAAGAAAATTCAAAGCCATCTCGATGACTGTATCATCATACTTACCTGTGCGTCATTAGGTTAGTCAGTTATTGATCGTTTTGTCAGGTACATTCTACAACATCTGCCTGACTTTTTTTTATCAACTATCCGCGTAGGCGTGCATGTGTTTATTTATAACAGCTCTTGCTCCATCCGGCCTTCATTTCAATGCTGCAGGTATATCTCACGAATTCGAATCATCTGTCCAATTCCACGTCTACGAAAAGCGAATTCAGTATATACAACGGAGAAGTTTCCCACTTTTCCCACCAGATGGCGTGGAATCTAGTTCTTTTTTCTGTATCTATAACTGTAAACAACTGGAGAATCAATATTTTTGAAGCGTGCATTATTTTGTATATTTTCTGCGTTATGTTTTTTACGCATGATTTTTTCAGACCTCCTTTCCCTATGCTATCATTTCTAAGGAGAATAAAGTCCTTCATCCTCCCGCGGCAGGGATTCGAACCTGATGGCATCGAGATTGCCACGGTACGAAACCCTGCCACACTAGACCGAGTACGCAGCTACACGCGCAGCTTAGATGATGTCAATATCAGCCAATCAGATATCCTTTTATTTTTTCCCGGGTTTTCCCATTTATAATTATTCCGTGAAATTTACCTCGCCGATTATACAACGAGCAATCTGATTGGTGCCACAAGTTTTCGTCCGGCAAAGCTGCGCATGTACCTGCGCAACCGGTCTACTGTCGCAGGGGGTTCGTGCCGTGGCTGAGTTAAGCAATGCCATCAGGTTCGAATCCCTGCCAAGGGAGGATGAAAGTCCCTATCTCATCATGTTTATTTGATCTGGACCTTTCGGCTAAATATTGTTATACAAGCCTATAGGGATATCAACTTTAACTACTTCATATTAGGTATAGTTATAAGTGGTGATAATTGATTTGACTTGCGAAATCCTCAATTGCCATAGCAGCATTGCTGGTACCCCATTCATACCCTGAAAGCCGATTATCTCCGTCCTGAATACAAGGGAACTTTTAATAATATGATATGATATATGATAGGATATTCATATCTCTTTGATTCCATATTACAAAATAAATCTTATACAAAAAAAAGTTTTTACAGATTCTTGGAAGGGACCACGGAGAGTAGATTTAAGGCTGTAATCTATGGGACAAAGAGAAAAAAATAACAGCACAATAATAAATGATCAAATGAGTCGAGTGACTTAAATAACTGGAAAAGTGGAAGGTAGCATCAGACTTGATGATACTAATTCCAATACATTTGATACATCGAGTAGATAATGTCAGGCAAACCGGTGATTTATATAGTCAGAAGTTTTATGTAAGCTATACGAGAAGAGTGGTAAGAAGGGGGCGATGCATAATAGTCCATTTCTATTGTGATTTTCGCAGGGGGGAGCCATTATCAAGTGTTGTACAAGGAAATGAATCTCTATGTCTCGAGAACGGTCGAAGCGTAGCTGTTCTCTCCCGCGCAATCAAGTATCCGGCCCGATAACTCCGCAACAATCAACGATTGATAAAAACCATCGGCTGATTGCGCATTTATACTTATTGACAAGTTATCTTGTGTCAATAAAAAAGGTTCTCGCTGACCGAGATTCCGAGTAGGCAGGCAGCGGGGGTTTTTCCTCTACACTGCCACTCACTCTTCGATGACTTATAAAAATGCAGCAAAAGTCGCAGTATTTCATAGGGAATATATTCTTCTCACTGCTACTACGTATCTTTTGCTATAGTTTTGCTACGAGTTGCCAACTGTTCCTGGTTTTCAGTTTTTTATACTCTTTCGAAATGAGAAATACTGATTTGATTTGTTCGATGTGTTTACAGAAATATGAAAGATGTTACTGAGGGTATTACTGTTGATTACGGATTAATTTGAACGTTTTCCTTCATATTTCAATGAAACGTTACTGAAAAAAATTCAATCTGTACTGATCGTACATTTCAGAGGTTGGCTGTTCACTCGCGCCACTGCATTACAATTCTTAGATTCTTCATAAAACCGCTATCCGCAGAACCGGCCACCTATAAATTCTCCGAAGAATGAAATATCGTCCGACACAAAAGATCTCGGGTGCAACGCGGGCAGTTCGCACTTATTATTTTTATAGGATATTTCGGCTGGTTCGAGGATATCCGGTATACCGGTTAATCAGGTGCGGGCGATGCGATTTATTTCACTGAACACCGGGAACAGTTGATAACGCCGAATATAAACTAAACGCTTTGATTTATAAACTGGGTACAATGAGGACCAGTGGCGCGTCGACTTTCCCTCCAGGTATCACCACTTAAACGTCGAACATATTTCATCGAACAGGAAAACTAACTTGGAAGTTTATCGGCACATTGAAGAATGATATATATCACTGTATATTGTTGAGACAATGAAAAACTGACCAAACGTTGATAGGAAAAATATAACGAGAAATATGATATCAGTGATTCGACCTTGTCAGCTGCCACACCACTAATAGATAACTTATCTCTAGAATAACTGAGATTGATTTTCAAGTGAATTGAGCTGCCACGTGAGCTTTTTTTACCAGGTCCTCTTTTAATCCCGTATACATAGAATTCCTGAAAGATATACAGCAAAGGAATCATGAATAGACAAAGATTTCTTTCAGAAACACCGTCAACTTCCCCAATTCTCAACTCGGTTAAAAGATTACGGTTCCAATGACACATAGAACATGATCATTCTTACATATTAATTTCATAGGTAACGCAAGTTATGTTTTTTGTATGAGGCAAATGTTACTACTTGACATAACATCTTAACCTTATATTTCAATGCTTGATATCACTTGTAACTCAGCAGTGACCGGGTGGAACCTTTTTCTAACTAATTAGCAAAAAATGAATTTAATGTGTCTTATACATTGTACTATGATTTTCTGCTACTTATCCATGAATGCTTGTTTTTAAAAGAATTTCTCCGCGCTCCTCCTCCTCTGTGGGTCGTTAGATTTGAATTAGTCCATCTTGCCTGCGAAAAGTCTTTTACGGGTGAGTTCAATTTCGCTGTCAAAAAGAGCGACGAAATGCAGCAAATTCTACCGGGGTCCTATGCAGAAATTGAGAAATAAACGTCGGAGACTGTTGCTCGCTAATATACTAGTTCAAATGGTGTGCTACGTCTGCGTAGGCGATGGATCATCGTGAATTATTTATTAACTACCTTATTCCGTCAGAAATTGTCATGTATTTTCGTATCGTTATGAAATGTATTTTTTCCTGATTAGTTTCCTAGTCGGTCTACTGATGGACCCTTTCTTTGAGACTAATAGGTGTCATATTACTAGCAGGTGATGTTCCGTGCGCATTCCATTACCCTTGACTTTTTACTGGCTATCGTCGAGACAAAACCATCGTCCGGACTTTTCAAGATTAATCATTATCTTAAGAAAAATAAACAGCATCTTCCAACATCTTTAAAGGCTGGCTTATGTTGACAAGCAACGCGGACACCTACTGGTGCAACTGAGAGCAACCGTGATCGCAGCCCAGCTTATGTCGACTGCGCTCCGATTCGCAGCAACTGAGGACGACTAGCGGGATACGAGATCCTCCCAGTTGCTTCCCTGCTTATGTCGGTTACGATTACTGGCAACTGCAAATGGTCACGTGATAAGCATTTTGAGAATAAATTCGAATTATTTATTATTTTTACTTTATTATGAATAAGGCTGGTAGTTATGAGAACATATAATACGCTTTTGGGTGAATAGAAGACCGACTCTTCAAAGAATCACCGGGGATTTCGAGTAAAACGCTTTCATGTAAAAACTGGCAACTATGAAAACATAGCTGGAGGATTTGTAAACAGCGTTTCCGACTTGTTTTTCCAACCGAGCTGGCTGAATCTGGGAGTAATATGTTGACGTAAGCTATGCCGTCTGCTAGGGTAGTGCGCGCGTCTGCTACAGAAACAGTGAATATTACGTCAGGTGTTACCTCAGAGAACACACTGCGCTGTCTGAGCTATCAGAGAAGATAAATATATTCTCAGCTGCTTTGCACAGTCACTTGAATGTTTGTTAAAGGGGGCTGAAAAATGAAACTATTTGAAACTGACGTAAAAATGTTTCATAAGGCCATTTTTTTGTTAATCACTGGGAGTTCAGATTTATTCAAGAAAAATAGGAGGGTGAAGGGACAAAATAAAAACAATAGAAAACAAAAATTTTCTACGGAAAAAAATATAAAAAAAACCATAACTTACCATATTATAGCATAGCTTAGGCCAGTTGCTCGAAGGTTAGTTTAAGTTGACCTATGTGTCTAGCCTGCAATGGTGACTAGTGTCTAGTCACCATCGCAGTTATCAATTGGTTAAATTTGACCAACTTCTATGGCTGTAAGAAAAGATAAGTTATAAATGTCTGTAAAGGTCGTAGGCCAATTTTGACCATGCCGATTTGGCCTGACCGAAAACGTTGGACTAGGCCCGAGCAAAATTTTAGCACTGGTCAAATTATTGCGTGTGAAGTGCAGCAGTTTTCAAGTGAGTGGTATATAACGCGCTCTCTAATTAGGCACGGGCCAAATTTGACTCGGTCCTGATGTTAAAAGTCACCTTAACGGTCTTTTTATATATGATACATATGAACAATACATACTACACATGCATAACCTAAGTTCTTATTGTTAAAAACTCATTGCTACGAATTCTTTCCTAAATTCATGTGACATACTGTAACTAGGGTACAGCTTACCGACACCAGTCAGAATGTCTCCATCCCTGGACAGTTTTAAAAGACTTAGAATCTTGGCTATTTTCACGGCATGCATTAGAGAAATAAGTGCTTTGAGCATGCTTTTATATGGAAAAGCAATAATCATTATTTTTATTATCATTATCATTATTATAATTGTTGTAACTCAATTCTCAGAGAGCTATTTTATACATAATCATATTTCTATGCTGAAATCCTTGTCCCACTTGGATTGGAATCTGAGAATATAGGTGTGGTGTTAAGGGACGCTGTGTTATCGATGTATTTCAGCGGCAACCATCGATTGATTTTTCGTCATCGCGTCGATAATTCTAATTTCGCCGCGGCGCGAGTTCGTTCCTCATTATGATCGCTGGCTACATTCTCTTTATTTCGTCTATGATACAAGAAGTAATCATTTAGCGCTGGTATCCGAGATCGCCCGACGACGACGTAACAATGATCTATAGCATCGTCGCGCATTATAGCGAGCTCATCTCGGTGACTTGCTAGGGTTCAGGTGATGAGATTACGAACTTACAATGGCCCCTAATGAGCTGCATATCGGTTATTGAATTAAACCAGCGCGAGACACTGGTCATATTCGCCGAGCTAAACTCAATTCTCATCACAATTTCTCATTACAGTTTTGTTAATTATTCGCCGCGCCGGATTTGACCGCGCGTCGAACTATAGGAGATGCATCAAGGTAACACTGGGGAGCCAAGGGACTGATTTGCGGGCATTGACACGAGTTATCGCAACAAGTTTTCAGTCTAGAAATTTTGTATAGTTTGTAAGGCAAACATTTTTCTCAACCGAGTTGAATGAAATTTATTACTTCCCCTGAAATTTCTTTCAAACTTGTGCTGATATTATTTTTGCTTTTCTTGCCAAACCAATGATTTTTATGGGTGTTGCCAGGGCGCTTATAGGGGATTTTTCCTTTCAATTTGCACTAAAAAATCAGATCTTGTCCCTAGATCCGCCTCTGTTAGTTTTGTAAAGACTATCCGTCTCTAATTATATGAATATCTGTCACTAATCATGTCCACAAGGTATAGTGTATATTATTGTATTCAGTTGCACGTGAAATCTGGGTTATAATGCCATCCAAAATGGCCGACTGGTGTCCATCTTAAAGTACCAAAAGTGTTAATTTTGGCTTATAACTTGATCAGAGCATTGATATTCCACATGAAAATGTTAGGTGCATTTTATATCATCTAACTCATTATGGCATCCAAGATGACTGACTGGAAGCCATCTTTGATTCCAAAAAAACTGGAAATTTCTTTCATGTCCAGCATTGATTGATATTTCACATGAGATGACATTAGATATATGAGTGAATGAATCCATGTTATGATACCATCCAAGATGGCTGACTGGCAGCCTTCTTTGATTCCAAAAAATACATTTCGGCATATAACTAGGAAATTTCTTACATATAGAGCATTGATATTTCACAAGAGGATATTTGATGACATTATGTATCACCAGATGAATCTAGGTCATTATGCCATCCAAAATGACTGACTGGTAGCCATCTTTGATTCGTACATTTTGGCCTACAACTGGAAATTTCTTTCATGTACAGCGTTGATCTTTCACATGAGAATGTTAAATGACATTATATAGCAGGGTCCAGTTCAACAGTTGTGAGTTACAGTTAACTCTGAGTTAAAATTAGTTCATTCGCGATGAATTAACTCTGAGTTAGATTTTAACTCACAATTGTGGAACTGGATCCAGTAGACAAATTTAGGTCATTTTTATCTAAGATAGCTGACTGGCTAAAATAATGCACTTGTGTCTGTAGCTGAATTGATTTCAACGCTATCTTAAAGTAGATTTTTCAGTACGAAAAAGCAGTGTTGTTGACTGACCTGATTATGAGGATCATTTTATGGATATCTGGGGGATATACTCGTGTTCATATCTCCAAATCTGACTTACAGTGAATATATAATGCAAAAGTATACAGTGCTGGGGACTCTCCAGTTTTAAAAGGGCTTTCCGTAAAGCATGAACCCGAAAAATGGGTAAAAGTCAGTGTCAGAAACTACCATCATGTGGCGACACCTGTCTTGTGTTGTTCTCTCGAATTCCAACTCCCGTCGCTGGAGCATTGTTCTCTTCTGTCTCTAGAACAAAAGTGTTTGTGTCGTCGCGATTCCCGTCGTTAAGAGATGGCTTCCTTAATTAATTTGTTAACTAGCGGTCACTCAAACTATAGTCTCTCTCATCTAATTACCAGACACGCATGAACATCGATTCGATATATTGATGTACATTGATCAGTTATCAGGACCTTCAGTCTAAGGACTCTGTATATATATG
Organism: Tubulanus polymorphus; assembly: GCF_964204645.1. Classification (NCBI taxonomy): domain Eukaryota; kingdom Metazoa; phylum Nemertea; class Palaeonemertea; order Tubulaniformes; family Tubulanidae; genus Tubulanus; species Tubulanus polymorphus. Next base: position 8,373,376 of record NC_134029.1, on the reverse strand, counting down.
TATGTACCAGTAGATGTATATGAAGTATCTTCATTATGTGAATGGGTCTTGTTTACCTGTTGATAGCTATTAATTAGCGACTGATTAATGAGAACACTGATTTGGCTATTGCTCAATACTCCCAGTGTTGATGACAATGTGCTTAGATATGAGTACATCATCGTCCCCGCCATCGCGAGCATCTATTGTAGTCTTCACATAGCGATGACGACCCCGCTAGCACCTTTGTCGGTTCGAATAGGGTGCAACGGAGATGACGCCAAATCGAATTTCGCCCTCGACTGACAATGACGATGATTACGACCGAGGGAAAGTTTGACGATGACATGAATATCACCGCGTAGATTAACACAGTCAGTACTCACGAGGTCGGCTTGAACGACGACGATGCGCATGCGTCGAAGAGCGACCCCGATATTATTAGTCGGGCGAGAGGCTCATTTGGTCGGATGGTTTCTGTGCAGCCATTATTCGCGCAATGATCGGCTCCCCGGCGACTCTGTCGCGCTGACGTACTCGGCCAATAACTTTCCGTTAATTTCGTTAATCCACTATGCAGCAGCGTTTCATCAGTCGATCGCACCCGGTCCGTTCGGCGTGTCCGACGTCGTGCGTATTTTATGTCCGTAAATGTTTCTGATGGCAGAGTGTCCCCCGCCGGCGGTAACGTCGGTCCCTCGTCGACGCCTACGTCGAATCGCGATCGTATGAATAATCCGGTTAATCTTTGCCCGCATTTCGCTTGCGTAATGGCCATATATTTAACGTCCACGTTGCCGAAAAAAAGTAGATCAACGGGCTTTTAATTTCTCACTGAAAAAGCCTGGCGCGCTGATAGATAGCAATAAGCCATAAGCCTTAACTATTGGATATGTGGGTTGCCCAAAGGCGGTATTAATACGTAGAGGGGGCTTAGGGGAGGTTTTGGACATCTCCAGTTTTAAAAGGGCTTTCCGTAAAGCATGAACCCGAAAAATGGGTAAAAGTCAGTGTCAGAAACTACCATCATGTGGCGACACCTGTCTTGTGTTGTTCTCTCGAATTCCAACTCCCGTCGCTGGAGCATTGTTCTCTTCTGTCTCTAGAACAAAAGTGTTTGTGTCGTCGCGATTCCCGTCGTTAAGAGATGGCTTCCTTAATTAATTTGTTAACTAGCGGTCACTCAAACTATAGTCTCTCTCATCTAATTACTAATCTATAGAGAATTCCACAATATTAACGAAAAAAATCTCAAGTCCGAAAATGTTTCCTTGAGTTTAGTTTAGTTTGTTCGACGTTTCGACTATATTCTTCATCAGCAGAACTGATGAAGACTATCATGACATAGTCAAAACATCGAATAAACTATACTCAAGGAAACTTGTTTGTTATTATTGTGGGATTCTCTGATTGTGGGATTCTTCGTTTGCCCTTGTTAACGGTGCTGATTTATAGGGATATGTTATTGTATATTATTATATGTATTACATGTATTCTATTCCTGCCTCTAGAATGGCTCAATAAAGGCTTCTACCCATTTCAAGGTCTAAAAAATTGCATACGATTATGATTCTAAATCATGATTTCGCGGAGTCTCCTTTATATTCAAAAATGCTATTGGTCACTCGCTTCTTACGGCGCAGCAGCAGCACGCTGTAATGCGTCAGTACAAATAAAAAATAGAAACAATTTCCTGACTAATTTCAAGACAAACATCATTACTTGCTGTCACGTTATTCGAATTCGATACTTCACGGACAATTCTGACAAGGAGTCTGCGGCAGTTGAGCACTCTTATCTCGCCGTTGCGGAGGAGTTTACAAATATTTTCAATAAGCTTTATAAAACTGGAGAATATTTCATTGCAACACCCAGTGCTCTGGCGCACATGCCCTGCGTGTCGAATCAAGTTTGTTGTTTATTCTGATCTCGATAAATGTAAATATTCGAAAGGCTTTGTCTTTTGCAAATGATTCACTTAATGAGTGACTGACATTTTTAAACCAGATTTGTCGGTTCCTTCGACTTGTCATCATTTCAAAAGTTTCTTCTCAACGAAAGGATCCATCAGTGCATGCCTTAAGTACGCGATACGACATCCGTCCCGTGGGATTATAAATTATAAGATAGATCTTATAACAGTTCTGTTAAAAAAACGTTTAGTTGCTGCATAATTCATGTGAAATTTGTGACGCAATTTCGACATCATTTCATTGTTTTCATCACGTTTTGCTGATCAGCTGCCATCGCTTTCAAGTCCGTACCGAGGGGGGATTCGAGGGTAGCGAATGAACCCTCCAAAATTTTCCCCCCAAAAGTGTCCTTCAAAGAGTCAGTGTCAACAATTGGGTCAAGCTTTTTCGAAATATAGATAAAATTTTCACGTTTTTCAATTGAAATTGAAAACTATCCATTCTCAAATGCTTGATTTAGGTACCCTCAAAAAGCCTGGCACGGGCCTGCTAAAAAACCCGGTATTTTAGCACCATTCCGAATGAGCCGTGAAAAATATTCAACCGCTAACACTCATTACCTTACTGAAATCCTTGCGTGAACACCGCCAATGCCAGTTCGATTTCTAGCTTTCAGAGTGACCAGAGAGGCCGGCCGCACATATGACGTTTTCTTGCCGATTTTTGTCGCGACGAAGAGAACCGGCTGGAAGTCGTCAGACGTCACCGATGACCGTTATCTGCTGACAAAAAGTCGCCGACAACATGAGTGGTCAATATCAAGCATGCACAGGATATCGGAAGATGATTTAATTTGCAATCGCCTAAAAAGTGTGCGCTCTACAGCCATTGATATATTCAAGCTGAATTTGAAGAGGCATATACTAGGATCGTACCAATAGCTATTCTTACTTGTTATCATCTTTCCGTCCATTTCTTGATCAACTACCCGTCCAATTCTCATTCCGCCAGGGCATTTTCGTCCTTTTTCTTTACTACGCTTTACAATGACTTTATATAACTTTTATGTAATAGTGATGACTGAAATTTTGGTATCGTACTTTTTAGAAATGAAATAAACTAAATGATGATAATGATAAAGATAATAATAAATAATAATGATAAATAATAATAAATAGAAAGTAATAATAATAGTAATAATTGTAGTTATAAAGTAATGATAGCAGTAGTAGTAATAGTAATAATAATAATGATGATTATGATAATAATTAGTGATAACGATAATAGAAATAATGTAATGATAATGATAATAGTAATGATTATAATGAAAAGCGAGTATAAGTGTATGTAATGACACTTGTGGTGCCACATTGTGGCTTACGATTTAGACTTGCAAAATCGTCCTGTATACAAAGGACTAGAACGATAAAAATCGACGTTATTACGACGATATCTTGACGATTATTTTCATCATAAGAAATCGTCGTCAGCAGTGGATTTAGATCGTATCGTGGTTGAAATGATTCCTGATCGTCGATGATACGAATCGCGAATATTAGTAACAAAGCCGAAAAACCACTTATGATTCATAATTATTGCGCGCGTTGCCCCGATAAGGAAGGAAATTCGTTTGTCACTCGTAGGCCAATAAAAAATTACTCATAATTCACGGCGAACAAAGAACGTTGTAATTACGGCGTCATTCGGCGAGAGAGCAGGTTTGCCATCTGCCTTGAAGTCTCTTTTTCGAAAAAACAATTTCGGCTCTTTGTTCGGCGCAAACGACGGCTGTTATCTCGTTCGACGACGATCCCCGGCTCCGGTGGTGACTCCGCGTCGGCGCGACACGTGACGTCGGATAAAGCGATGCGCTTTCTCTCGATCGCCGGCCGCCGTCGACCGGGCCCCGCGCGCCGCGCGAACAAAGAACTCGAATCCGATCGCGAATTACGAGTTACCCGTGCTTCGCTTTGTCCACTGTTTCATTCTCTTTCTGTAGATGTTACTTAAATACGTGTTTCTTAATCATTTACACGGTCGTCATGTATCGGAACAGATGAGGCCCTACTTTACCCGCTATTCGAGTGTAGTTAAGTGTCGTATTTATCACACCTTTTATAAAAAAGATAAGCTGCAGTCATAGTATCACTAGATAGACCGTTCCTAACGGGTCCTTGTACATGGCCGGTATAGAAATTGAATATCTGAAAACTATATTAATCAGCTTGATGAGGAATTGGTGACCAGTTTATTACAATTAAATTCATACTGCAGAATATGATTCAGAACGGATGTGGAGCTAGTCTCTGTCCACAATCTCAGATTTTGTCCATTCCAAAATTCGGTACAGACTTGGATCGGTCTTTTAGGTCGGTCCAAATAGGAACGTATAAAATGGAATGGACCAATTTGGAACGGCTTCTTCCGCTAGTGTGAACGCTGGGTCTATACTGTCTATATATTTCACTGCAGTTTTAGACACATTTCTAATACAAAACCACAAATCCATCAGTGCATGGAGAGATGAAGCTATGTCTAATACGTATGTACATATGATGATCTTTACCCGACCATATACAGAGAGCAACAGCAATTTGATATGAGCTTGTTTCTTCTCTTTAATGTCTGACGTATCAAATCAACAAATTGTAGTAACTTCAGCTAAACGTCAGCCTACATGGTATGAGTGTTTTATCTGTAAGTTACACCTTGTTTCCGTATAGCTCTTATCGGGTTTATCATGGGTATGCCGCGTGAACTGCTCCAAGTTCAGCAAGTTTCGATAGTAAGCTTTGAAGAATCCTTCTCTACCTCTCTACTCCAAGGAGGTCTGGGGCACCCAGACGACAATTTTGGAAAATTTCAGATAATGATATGGTCTCTGAGTGATTTCCGTTGATACAATGAATGTCTTAAGTAATATAGATGAACACATTTAGTATACATGTATTGCGTTGTAATAGCTGTAAATGTAACTTTTCTGCTTGATATTTCCTTTGATGTATCATTGAGCTAAACTAAAGCTACGTTTACACTACAATGTTTAGAGGGCCTAAATTTGGCCGGTTCCACTTTGTTCCACATTAGTCATGGACTAGAGTCCATGGTCTGCTCCATTTTAGATCATTCCCAATTTAAAGACCAACCTTAAAGACCGATCCAGGTCCGTTCCAAACAGTCTGACTAGTTTTTAGAATATTTTAGAACCCCCACGGTCCTGCTCTCTGCTCTCCCCCACCCCTCGACCCGTTCAATCTCGAGTCAGGTACAGTGGCCGCTGTTGCTCTTAATTCGGCTGCGATGTTTTTATCATTGCGAGAATCAAATGAACTAATAATGAATATAGAATATCGCCGATGATTGATCGGTATAAATGACCCTCCTGTGACAGGTCTCTTTTCTATTAATGAATCATTAATCATGAAAAAACTCGAAGAGCCGGTTTATTCTCTCTGTTCGCTGGTGCCACGAGTGAAAGAGACATCGCGGTCATTGTCTTTATGCCCTCGCTGTCAACGCTTTTGGTCGTTGGTGTCTCCTCAGAATCTAGATACAATTCGATAAGTTTTAATGCGCGTAGGTCAAAATCGAAACATCAAACAAGTCCATGGTTGAATTAGGTATAACTGAAACAGAATAGCAGCAGAAATGGTGGAATATATATATATATATATATATGGCCGTATCTTGCATTTGAATTTGCAGGGGGCAGAGAGACCTGAAAAAAGGCAGTTCTATTGGATATGACAATAGAAGTTGCAAAAAGGGCGCTTTTCCAAAATTTCCGAGAGCAAATACCAGACCGCTTGCCCCCGCTAGGTACGGCCCTGATATTACTCATAAGGCCAAACCGATTTTACTAATAGTCCTGTCTTGGAATGGTATCCTATTCCTGCCTCTAGACTGGTTTGTGTCATCATCCCCAGCGGGACAATCCAGTCGAATTACGTATATATATATATATATATATATATATATATATATATATATATATATATATATATATATATATATATATATATATATATATATATATATATATATATATATATATATATATATATATATATATATATATATATATATATATATATATATATATATATATATATATTCTCCATGGTGAAATTAAATGGGTCATGTAAGAAACTACGAGATACTGATATCTGGTTCTTTTTCGGTCCTCGCTGCATTGTGACCAATGTTAGGTATGTCTTCCGATTTAGAGAGATTCCGCCATATTATTTTTTTAGTATCCATTTCCGGTTTTCGAAATAATAACGAGACGAACAAGAAAGTGTCGCCAGTGTCTTAATTTTTGGAGTGGTTTGTTTTAATTCAGTCGATGAATCACCTTAATCTGTAAAAACTTCATGAGACAATGGTGTTAACCATTTGTATTGTGTAACTCTCCATTGTGTGTGCGCGCGCTCGTTACTTTGCTGCTGGTGTCTTCGTAATACTATTTACCGATAACTGCAGATATGATTTCACGTGTCTCGGCGTTTTTGAGTCACTACTCCCCGTCAGCCACGCGTTCTGCACCGTGCGTATACAGCGCGGTGGCACGTACCCACGGCAAGGTCGCCTTTGTTCAAGCGTCACTGGCGAGACAAAAGCAATTAATACATTGACAACATCCGTACGGCTCTCAGACTACACTGCTTCTTACGAAGTGGCAGCTACTACTGTGGAAATTAATTATTTCATTATTTTGTGATCTTAAAAACACCAGTGGACTGTTTATTTTCCATTAAATGGACCGATATTGCCATCCGCCTTATCATTTCATTATGATTTACTATGCATATCATGACGCGTAAACCAGTGAAGCTTAATGACAGTTGACCAATTGATAGCTTCCACCAACTTTGTATTGAAGCAAGTTCGAAAACAAATTTCTCAAGCCCAGAAACCTCAAATTAGGCGAGGAGACTATGCCTGTGAAATTTTCTTATCCAAAAGTTTAAGTCTAAGTCCTTGTTTTACTCTTGCAGTCATGATTCTGTATGGAGAATTGACTCAATTGTCTCAAGGCTGGCCTTGATTCCAAAGAGTTGCGTCTTTGCAGTATAAGCATATTCGAAAAAGGTATTTATGTTTCGCAGTGTACGTCTCATGTCAATGATGCGACAGTAACAGATGCGACAATTGCGTTATTCTGGGTTGTGTTATTATGAATCGCTTTATGACCAGTGCTTTTTAAAGGTTACAAGTTCGAGTCCTCAGTGCCTTTTATGATATACGGACAGCCTTTCGGCGTGATGAGAGATATTTTGATACAATTTCGTTGTTGACGTATTAGCGCCTATTAGCTTTATCAAGACTAAACCGAAGATCATACGAACGTCAGCGTCCTTTGTTTCTCGGTTTACTCGGTACATCCGATGACTGGCGACCTGTGCCGTCTGGTGTCTCGCGCGCGGTGGTAACGACGAAGCGAACGCTTTAAGTACGTTAATGACAGACCTTGACGACGGAGATTAGCCGAAGACGACGGCGACGACGATGGGGGCCCTGGCCATCTCTCGGACAATAATCTTCCATTAAAACGTCGAGTGTTTTCCCCGGTATTTCGTCGATGAGCGTGTGACCGTCAAGTGTTGCTGATCCTCGATATATAAAGTCTCGACGTTCACCGATCAGTCAACCCTGCCACCGCCGATGAATAACTTATCACCTTTGTCTTTGCTCTGTAGCGCAGATTCTCACGACTTCGTCGGCGTCGTCGTTGAGAAAATCCTTTGCTGCTCGTCTATTGTCCGCCCGAGACAAAACATAAATCTGCGTTCCCGTTCACCCATGGGCCTTCGGGCAGAGAGCGTTTTCGCGATTGAATCGTTTCGTACTATTTTCATTGTTCGCGCCATTTAAAAATGTACGCTTCATCAGCTATCGATTTTCAGAAGAGAGCTGAGAAGATTTTCCGAGATATTTCGCTAAAGACTATGCAGCAGGCGTTCTTTTGTTTCCATGATTGTCGTTCGTATCTTTGGCGACTGCGATTAGTCGTGAATTCTAATACGAAAATCCGCCCCTCGAAAGGTTGTCAAGACCGAGGAATGTCGAAAAATACGCTACCGAAAATAGAACACAATAGAATGTAAAAATAGAAATAGAAAGGCGTCTATACAAATATTTTCTATTTCAAAAATCTCGGATATTAGCCGTGATCACACAAGCATTTTTGGCCCGGGCCAAATTTGGCCGGACCAAAAACGTCGGACCAGGCCCGAGCCAAATTTTAGCTCCAAATCATTTCCGTGTGATTGCTGCTAACGAGAAGCAATTTTGTCAAATCCGTCAGTTCATAATTTTACCCCCTTTTTTGTTACATCCAGCTCCGGGAATGTCGGCATGGGTCATACCATTGGTCATACTCACCCTGCTGACTTAGGTGATCTGATCCAGTGAATGGTAGTGCTGACTAACTACCATTATTTCATAGGTTTGTTCCAGTGTTCTCCACAACAGGTTTTAGAGGGCCTGCCAACCCTTTCATTCTTAAATCCGCCCCTCATAAAATCAGCCACCCCCTATAAGATACCCGCTGCCTACCAGAGTGGATGTCAATATTCTATCAATGCTGATAATAGCTTTGAAATATATTGAGCTATGTGAAAAATAGAAGATTACTCCAAAATTAAGCTTGATTTTCTCTATTTTTGGGGAATTGAAAGCCTTATTTTCTTCAGCTGCCACAACGTCATACACCTAACAAGGAAAGCAACTCCTTCGCAATTCCAGCATATGGAGAATACCGCGTTCGATCTCGAGATAAGTTGTTGGTGGATAGAACGGAATAAAAAGTCACAACTTGTCTATGAAACTGATACAATATATGCGTATTTTTCATCTATTCTGGTGTCCATCGCGCTGTAGATTTCGTGCAATATGGAAAGTATATCAACGTATGCAAAGTGAAGTGGAAATGGTCATTAAGCGGATGTCGTTGTCTCTACGATTCCGCGGCATCGAAATTTAAATGAGATGGAGCTTATTACGCGTGGTCAGGCATTGAATGGAGCCTGACGCTACTCTACGGAGTGTCTGTACGCGAGATGCAACAAATTTGTAAACAACATAGCCGCGATCAATCACAAAATGCAATCCTTGCGACACTAGCCGTCAGTCAATCTCGGGAGTGCTGTTCGTCCCCGAGAAAAAACCAAATCCATGTATTTGTAAGTCGTCGCTTCTAGGTACGGCGGCTAATCCCGCGATGACGTTTACATCGCAAGCTATGGATGCGCGGGGCGGTTCGCGAGTTGTTGGACGTTTCTATTTTTTTCCTCGCGTCGTCGCTAATGACGTACTTATATGGCGTTTGCGCCATCGATTGCGTCATCGACGCTATTCACGAGTCTATGCGAATTGAGTGGTTCGTCCGGGAAATTGAGGTTGTTACCGATTAATATTAGTTAGAGAATTAGCGTGGGATATTGCGTTTCGGTCATCGTCGTCGCGAGTAGATGCGGGCTACGGCCGAGGCGCGAAATGTCATTGGTTCAGCATTTTCTATGTATCTAACTGATTCACTGTCACTTATTTAGGCCTTTAACAGGCGGCAACAACTGTCGTCTTGTTTATCCTGCTTTACATCGTTTGGATCTAAGTTTAGGTCTAGCCTACTTAAACAACTTAAGATTTAAGACCAATATGGCGATGGCGATCTCGGTAGGCTCCTATGATGGGAGGTGAGTCAAAGGCAATAACAGTAAATTTTGATTCTATCAGCGTTCAGTAGATGGCGCTAGTAGTATTTGCCGACTGACAGACGCATTTATCGACTAATCCTGACACTTCCTGCTTATCTCAAAGGTGACATTTAGTTTCCATTAATAACCCGGTATAATTGTAATGTATGTGATTGTTTTCTTGTCGCATGCGAAAAATTTACGCGTCTTCTATATGCTAAATAGGACGAGAGATCTAGTCGGGAGGGAAACTACAGTCTTGTTAGATTTTCTTCGAGTTTATTAGCGAAGATTTTTCAGCCCACTCGTGTACCCAGCAGCGAGCGTATCTCTTCAATAGTCGGCTCGATGAATTACGCGTAAATGAATTCAGTTGTGGAATTTGCCAGAATAAAAAATCAAAGTATGTAAATATGTAACGGTCCTTCTAATCGCTATACCGGTTATCAGTGGTTGTATTAGTAATTCTGATTTTACCGGAGTTCAATAAAGTCTGATGTATATATATATGTATATATATATATATATATATATATATATATATATATATATATATATATATATATATATATATATATATATATATATATATATATATATATATGTATTGCTATGTATTGCTTGGAATCAAGGCCACCGCCTCAAAATCAAAATATATATGTCAAACGAAGAGAGGTAATCCGATTATCACCTGACACGAGCCTTATCGCTTTAGTTTCCAATTCTATATTAGTACTTTGATTGAGAAAAAACCCTATGCTATATGATAGGAACTGCCCTCTTTAGACTGTAGTTACCGGTACTTGTTCCAACTGGATTGCGTTACGTTCATATGTACAAAATCTATCCTTATGTCATGTCATCCTCCCATGGCAGGGATTCGAACCTGATGGCATCGCTACACTCAGCCACGGCACGAACCCCTGCGACAGTAGACCGGGTGCGCAGGTACATGCGCAGCTTTGCCGCACTTGCGGCACCAATCAGATTGCTCGTATAATCAAAGAGGTAAATTTCACGGAAGAACTATAAATGGGAAAACCCGGGCTAAAATAAAACGGGATATCTGATTGGCTGATAATGACATCATCTAAGCTGCGCACTCGGTCTAGTGTGGCAGGGTTTCGTACCGTGGCAATCTCGATACCATCAGTTCGAATCGCTGCCGGTGGAGGATGATGTCATGTGTATATGTACACATAGGGATATATACATATAGGGTTATAGAGTTATATTTTATCAATCAGACTAAAATAAAATGATACCTTGTTTCTCCTAATGGGCCAGATCACGTTTGTAAACAAAATTTGTAGTCCACATTTCTATGGCTGCTGGGTCTGTTACATGGACGAAATTCGTTTGTATGGGTAGATAGGAGGCCGGCCGGCCTGGTCAGGTTTTAAGTGCAGTAGAAATGAGAAACAAGGTGTCAATTTTTTAGCCTAACAATAATTTTGTCAACACAAATAAACTGAGGAGGAGGCCAATAAGCCCATATAATCATTATCTAAATATGGAAACAATTCACGACGTACCAATTATACAAAAATACAAAAATAGGGGTTTTTCAGCCATTGTAAATGTCGCGGTCGGTTCAACTTCAACACAAAACAATAAGTAAAAGTGTAATCGTGCACGGTTTGTTGACTGAAGCCTCTCGTGGCGTGTTTGCCAATTCTCTATTATAGTTGTTTGCTTACTTGAGTGAATATATTTTATGAGCTCATTGAGCGACGACACTTATCAGTAATTAATTCATGCTTTACGACGAGATTTGCCAATGGACACGCCATCAATGCCAAGGTTTTCATTTCGTACAAATTTCGAAAAAAATGCATGCCGAATATATTTTGAATACAGGATCTTGATGTGAAGTTTTTGTGGAAGGCCTCTATACATGAAGCACAAATTGAGAGATGAAATTACTCTTTTAGTGTTTCTGTACATGTATTTGAGGCTTCAAAGACTAATTCAATAGAGGCCCAGTTGTCTTGTTATTTCCACGAATGCCTGAGATAGAAGCCAGGCTAAGCCTATTTCCGTTCAAAATCAATCGTAATGCTACTGATGCATATTCGGACTTAATTAAGTTTAGTTCCTTTTAACCAGAATTTGGAACTCCCTTTTATAGGAAGTCGAACCATCAAGCATTGTGGCTCTGAGCAGGAAATCCAATCATTGTCGTTTGAGTTTATGGGATTTCAGCACTTTCCAATCAAAAATGATACTTCATTAAGGCAGTAGAGCAACAGGATCCAGGGGCTGATTTTGAAGAAATTGTCATATCCCAAAAGGGCACTTTGATGTACAAAAGGGCAATATCAAGCATACTCTGGCGCCAATTTCTTATTTGTTGGCAAAACGAAAAAGCTCTCTGCCAAAACAGGATGAGACCGTGAGACTGGACCCGGAATATTCATATTGGGACAAAATATAAATGAGAATACCGGATATGAATTGTTGCCGGTGTCGGGTGGAGGTGGATGATCCGAATCAGATCAAATCCGATAAACTAGACTTGCCACGGCAAGGTAGAGTTCTCATCAACCCTTGAGGTGGCGAAGAGCGCGATCAATACAATATCTGTTCCTATCTAGCTACCATACACTGCATCGTTGTGTGTACTAGGCGCCCGCGTGATGATCGCAATGATCGCAATGATCGCATTCAACTACCCCGGTTCAACGCTACCCGCGGCACACACCCCGGCGAGTGTTGATTAAAGTTCAGTCCATAAACTCGTTGTAAAGCACAATTCCGTCGATCGTAGATATGTCAGCTTCGTCGCGTAGCCGTTTAGATTTATGAAGCCGCCGAATTAAGAGATCACAATAGCGCGGTCGTAACTCGCGGTTAATTAAGTTCGCGGTAGTAGTAGATTCTGCGCACACCGTGCCCCGGCGTCCGACGCTGATGTGTGTAACAAATACGAATTCGGGAAGGAACACGTACGAATTTTAAGTGGTCATAGATATCTTAAAACGCGTAATCGTCTTTCTCGTTGTCGTCGTTATTCATTCGTGTTTGAACAACTCTTAGCTGTCTCGTGGCTGCGTTTCCTATCGTCTAATTTGTGTCTATACACACACACCGCTTTAAGAGTCCGCTTCAGCTCTTCTTACAGAGACCTAGATCTATGGTTACATGTTACAATTAACTTTAATGAGTAACAACAAAATTTTTGTATTTCGTCTTAGAATTGCTGAGAGTTAACGATATTGTCGTCTTTCATTCACATTCTGAAAGACTTCTATAAATCAATTTCGATTACAGAGTCTTGTGTACGCATGATTAGGATTAAGCTGATAATAAGCCATGATTATGTGGGCATTTTGGCCTGTGCCAAATTAGGCCCGGACCAACTATTCACACGGTTGCCGAATTGACCCATGTCTGTTTGGACCCTAACCAAAAACAATGGACCAAGCCCGAGCCAAATTTTAGCACGGGTCAAATAATTATTGCATGTGAATTGCTGGTTCTGTAAGTGACTCACTTAACTTTTTTCGCATATAGTGAGCAGTTTATGTAAAAGCGCTCTCTAATTAGGCCTTCGTGTAATCGTGGCTATAATCAAAGATTCCGAACCTAGCCACTTCTGTCCCCTGGCACAAACTAGATGAGTTAATCGAGATAAGTTTCTCCTGCACCTCCCTGGTTTTAAGCTCAGCACACATTGAGGCCTCAACCAAAAACATGAAACACAAACTGGTTTTGTTCATCACTGCGTGCATTGCTCTGAAACACGAAACATGTTTACCGAAACGCAGTTTCACTTTGCGCAATAGCGGCGCAAGTCCGTTTCGCGTGCGTGCGGGGGTTTATTTCCTGCTGCGTATGCTAGCTTTTAGAATTTTTTAGGCTTCAGCAATCGCGTACCATATTCTGTGAAGTAAAGCTGTGCTTGTGACATTTTTCCAGCGTTCCGGCGTTCGCAGTGCGATGCCCGCCATTGTCTGATGTTTGCGTGACGGTATCGCATCTATCGCGTCAACATTCACTCATTAGCGGCGAATTCCGATCATCGCTCCACATGGGTCCCTCGAGGCAACTCTATAGCCTGCGTTAATTTGAATTTGAGAATTATCTATGCTCGCCGTAGTAGTAGAAGACCGGCTGTATTGGTATTACAATTTCAGCATGACATCATCATCACCACCACCACTTCCACCACCACCGGTAGTATTCGATACATATGATATTGCCTATCCTCGATGAATGCGACGATAGACCTTGATCCACCAGGATTAACGAGCCTGATGGGTTCATACATCAATCATAAGTGTGTAAATATGACTGCCGAAGATGTGGGCAGTTATGGGCGTATATATACAAGCAGTCAATTTGATGGTTTTATCTGTTCATTAGTATCACTGATTTCAACGGTTTCATCATTTAGTAATTGAGCATTCTGACTTTCTCGCTCACAGGGTTTGGGTCGAGATGGTTATTGGAGCACCATGGGAGGGATTTGTACCACAGCAGTTGGCAGGATGCCCTCCCCATTTCGTGGAAGCACCTTTTTCAATAGTTAAGTTCCGCATTTGGAGGTAGCAGCAATGGACTGAATCCTTAACCCGCAGCGCTCTATGCAGGGCATTATCAGTGGGTTGAATGTTCTTTTATTAAGGGGAGAGAGACCACAGAAGAAAGTTTGCATTAAGGAGCTCACCTGTCACCAAAATTGGAACCTGTGAACCCTAGATTGACAAGACTAGCGACTGACGGCTTAAACCATGTGGCCACTACTTTGAATTTGACTCATCGAGTTAAGATGAATTCAATAAAGTATAATTGTAACTTTGATTTAGAGTTATTTAACACAAAGACCTTTGGGACTAGATACCAGGCATTCTTTTGGGAATTTCAGTCTGACGCATATAGGTTTCACTTGCAATTTTAGTTGAAATGTTTTGAAAATCAATAGAAACTAAATCCGACGTTAGTTTTTACTCAGATCCAGAGTCACCGCGAATCAGTCTGTCCGGTGAACTTATTGCGCTATCGGCAGCCGATCGATTCTCTATAGTGACATTGCTTTGAATTAAGGTCGACCCGGGTTCTGAGTACGACTTCACGAGACTCAGCGCCGAATCATGGCAGATGGCTAGTGTATTCTGTTGTTTTAATCTATTAGCTTCAACTACTACTACAGGCGATTGTTTGTTTAGTCACCTCTGAACTAGTATCAACCTCGGCATAATTGACAAACCATGTCTTCGTTTGCCCGGGACTGATGTTTAAATTGTCAATATTAGAATATGCCGCTGAGGCGCACTGCTGCTACTAGTATATGTACACGGGTGTATCGGTAAATTGGCATTGTCTCATTGCGTAGTGTCTCGTCTTGCAAGATTGAAGAACGCGGTCCTCGCGGAATCCTGCGCAGCGCTATACGTGATGTTTTGACTGCCCGTGTACAGCGTATTCGTGTAAGATAATATCCAATCATATATTCCAAGGTTGCCCATTGAAATATGATTATACGGCGTATTATGTATCATCATCAAAGGCTATCGATCGGAATCGATTTCGGATGACTGCGACGATCTCGAATCTTTGCTCGAGTCTTAGTTAATAGCCTCGAATGATATACACGAGGATTTATGATATATTGATACATGTAAATTACGCACGCGAAGATGTCGTCGTCAACGATATTCAATATCTGAAATCGTAATTCATTCAAAGTTTATTCATACGACCCTGGCTCGTTAGTTCATTAAAACCGGATTACGGTGATAACGTTTTATAGCCCCGTTTAGAATCTTTTAATAATCAATCAGCGTCTTTTTTTTTTGAATCAAAATCGTATTTAGTTGTCGTTATTATTGAATGAATGTTGTTCAGTTTGTCGAAACAATTTGCGAAATGCAACTCGCCAAGCCAGATGTAACAGCAGAGACAAGAAATATGATTGATGTTTTCTCATGAAAGGGCGGATCTAGCTTTTGGAAAAAGGGGTGCATATCTAATATTGGGTCACTATTTACACGTGTTTGTAGCCTGTTATGATGGCACAGCGAGCGCGTCAGGCACGAACCCACCAAAAGTGCTTGTCTGAAACAGCTATTGTTTTATACCTTACATTTTGGGTATCTTCAAAGTTTCTTTAAATAAACTCGGAAGATGGGTGAAAGGATTCCACCTGAAACGTAAGGAATGAAACAATAGCATTTGTGTAAATTTGTATTGCCGTTTTTCGGTCATTGAACTGCAGCGGCTGGTTCTATAGACTGGTATTACCTTTAACCCGGGGGCTAACTCAATTGAAAATGAGTTGAGTTAGCCCCCGGGTTAAAGGTAATATCAGTCTATAAAACCGGGCCCAGTATTTCAGTAAGTTCTCATAATTGATCGCAGTCAACCCAATAAACAAGCGCGCTCATCGCGTATATACCTTAACTAGTGTCACGTCGACTAAGCGGGCATCGCGCCGTATCGACGCGATCTATGCGCTCGCGATGCGATGATCTGGGCCGCGCAAAAAGTGTCATTAAGCACGACGACTACGACGCATGCTGCGACTCGACTCTTCGTCTGCAATCAATTCGAACACTAATGACTGATCGTAATTAATCAACTCATTAACTGCCTCCCGTTTATCATCGCAGGCACGTTGACAGCGCACCTTACAATTTTCATGCTTCGTAGCGCCACTGCTTCTAATCGACTATAGTATTTTTTTTTTACCGGTGAACATCATTCCTCATTGACTTGCGCTCGCGAGATGGGAGAGATGGGGGCACATGTACGGTTCTTATCTGCCTATCTGTTTGCGAAATTTGCATAATTACAAAAGAGGCTATTAGCAGCGTGTGAAGCGATATACAGGGGGAATGTAATATTTGACAAAAGATTTCAGCCTCGTCGTGAGATTGAAAGAGTTCTCGTTGATGATGCGCGCTGATTTCGATAAAAGTCCTTACATGCTTAATCTTAATGTTCCTATTTCGATGCCTTTGTTTGAAAGTTAATCTGTTGTATCATTGAGATGCATATCGTATATTAAGGACGGTGTTTCTCATCAGTTAACTTGTGTTAAACGTTCACGCGATGAGTTAAGCCTAAGTCAGGTTGACTATTAAGATTGTTGAATTGTTAGCGATTTAAGTTGTGCGAATTGAATTCATACCACGTCATCATGATTCCGAAACCGACCTGGAAGTCCGCAAACATCGATTTAGTCCGTTCTTAAATTTCGAACAGACCTGGATCGGTCTTTTAGGTCAGTCCAAATATGGAACGGGTCAATTTAGAACAGACTTTCCACTAGTGTGAATGCTTGGTCCGTTATGAATTGGAATAGATCAAATTTAGACCTGCATAGGTGGGAAATAGACTTATGTAGTTTAAGTCTGAAAGTGCATCAAACAATTTGTATGATGTTGGAATTGATCTCATTTGAAGCGAATGATGTTGGTTCATATGAATTTTATAGTCATTTTTGTGATAATTATCAAGAAGCTAGCTCTTGGGTATCTTGAGGCCAGTGGTAGAATATATTCTAGGTCTAGACATGTCCGGCTTAATCAACTCTCTTGCAACCAGTTTCAACCACAACGAACTGAATTCATGACATGACATCATGCGTTAGTGAAGTGTTCGAAATACGCCTTGGGATCTCTTGAGACCAGTCGTTATGTTCTAGGTATAAACCCCCAGCTTGATGCTGACAACTGGTCCAAACCACCTCGATGAACTGAATTTATGACATATTTACGACTACATGTTTTAGCAAGCGATTTTGAAAAATACACTTTGTTTTTTTTTTTTCACTAGACTGGACTATGCTTCATCGCCATGACGATGATATACGTGAAGAGATTCTCGATGTTGTCACGTCTGTACGAAACGGTATATTGAAATATGGTCTGGTAATTTTCAGTATCCTACAATTTTGTCAATGATTTAATAAAAGGCATTTCCACCACTACCACCATCATGGTATAGAGTAGGATTTTCGACGCTTTATTTCAAAATTTGTCACGGGTATCGCTCTCTTGGTGCCCCTTTGAGCAGCTGGGCAAACTATGAGAACGCCGAATACTGTCTGGGTAAACGAGCATTTCCCTGTGCCGTGTGCGTTCACCAGAGACAAGAAACATGGTTGTGTTTCCCTGTGCCGTGTGCGTTCGCCAGAGACGAGAAACATGGTTGTGTTTCCCTGTGCCGTGTGCGTTTACCGGAGACGAGAAACATGGTTGTGTTTCCCTGTGTCGTGTGCATTCACCGGAGACGAGAAACATGGTTGTGTTTCCCTGTGCCGTGTGCGTTCACCGGAGACGAGAAACATGGTTGTGTTTCCCTGTGACGTGTGCGTTGGGCTTTATTCATCGTAGGCATTTCCCGTAAGGTAAGCCTGCCGTATTTCAAAACAAAGATCAGCAAACCTAGCATATTTTAATAATTCAACGAAATTCATCCGAAATCATCCTGAGTCTGGTTCATTCGTCACGGGTTATTTTACAAATCCCTCTAAAAAACTAGATTTAGAGACGGAATCAATATTTAAGCGACGTTCACATCGCGGGTGTCATTTTCAGAATATTCCCATTGTCGTTGATATCCTTTCGGTGGAAAGCCAGTTTTCCGGACGCCCACCGCGCATTTGTCTGTCTCGTACGAAATGCACCGGGAAACCCTGTGTGTAATCCATCGGAACCTGGGAGAAATTTTAAGTTTAGGGGCCAATCGTGATAGTGACAGCAGCAACAGCAGCAGCCCGGCGAACAACCCCGTCATCAAATTATCTGATGCATTAATCTTTGACATATCTAGGGGCTGACAACGGCTGATAGAGAGACTCTGAATTTCTAAGTTCATTACCATTTAGCATATCATCGTGAAATGTAACTGCCTGCCTGCCGGTAATCAATGGTATATCAAATGGTGTATGGGAGAGACTTAACATGAAAACCAACTCATCCTACGTAGTAGTCGTTATTAGCGTACACATCAGCCCACCTGGTCTCTCCTCTCTATGTGTGTGTGTGTGTGTGTGTGTCTATCTGCCTCTCTCTCTCTCCTCAAATTATCCGTGGGCTGTGGAAATGAAAACAAACCTTTGTTAGTCAAAACAAAAGAAGCCCACCTTTATCCAAAAATTGGACTATGTTTTGCAATCGGTTTGGATAGATATATTTTGAGAAATGTTTTCGAATCATAGCAGCTGATTCGGTTAACTGAAGTCATAATCCGCATTCGCACTACGTTATTTAGAAATTCGGCCCGTTCCAATCGAGTACCGGACCAAGGCTTCACACTAGCAAAAGTCCGTTCCAAATCAAACTGATGTGTCCAGATATATGATAAACTGCAGTCATCAAAATTTTGAAATTAGTAACAGCCAGGGACTCGTAAATCTTTCATATACATATGAATTCCAGGGTAAAATGCTCATGGGTGACATCTTGCGGAGCCAGTAATTACTATCAATAGTCACACTCTGATTTGGTCCGTTATAAAATTTGACACGTTCCAGATATGGACCGGTCTAAGTTGTGGTAGTGTGAACACACCTTCTAGTTAATCCAGTTAGCCCTGGGTTTATAGTTATTACCAGTCCGGTCTGTAATAAAACCATTCCTCAGAGTGAATGACATCATCGCATTTCATGATTATTTGAAATCTGACTCAACAGTCGACTCAGCCGTACATTTATCAGTTTTAAAATTAACACAGCATTAGAAATTAATTATTTAGGGTATAAATTTAACCGCGACAATGTGGAACAACTGAGTCCCAGATTTTATATCAGTCTCATTTATCATTCAGTTTCAACTAATATGACTAGAAACTATAAGCATGGACGTGTAAACTAGTTAATACGTCCATGGTATAAGCATATTCATTCACTGCTGTATTGAACTGGACTAGTCATTAGATTAAGGCTAGTTACATTTAACATTGAAGTTAATCCTAATTAACATTAACTAACTAACATTTATGATTAGCAATTAGTCAAAATGAGTCCTTTGGATATCAAAACTAAATAGGCCGTCTGTATATAAGCATAAGGCTTATGGCCTTCTTTGATAGTAGACAATGATATAATTGATGATAATATATGATGATAAATGAACTTCGAATTGGATTTTTCAGGCTCCTGAATCCAAATATTATCGTAATTTCACATGATTCGCCAAATATACATAAAATTGCGTTTCGTTTTCTATGATAACTGATATGATTTGGTGAAAAATTGATTCGATTTTAATTGAAATGTATGGCGGAAGAGCGAATAAAGAATAGCATAGCGGCCTGGCCAAACCTCATTTGCGATCCCATTGAAAACATGAATCCCTATAAAACTGATATGAGATGAGTCTTGTTGGCACAAATTGTAACCACTGGATATACACAGCTGATAGTTTTTCATTAGGAGGGAAATAGGTGTTGGAATTAATATGGAAAGTTTCGTCCATCAGCGCTTAGCCGTTCCGACGTACTGGGAGAAAATGCGCAAAATTTCAACGAATTTTGTCTACATTCTACTAATCGTTGCTTGACCTCGTTTCTTGATAATGACATCACTGGGAGAACCCTCCAGCATCCAAGTTCAATGTATATAGAAAAAACAGTATTGATCGTTCTGCCATATGCGTTAGTGAGTCATGGGAAAACCCATTACGGGTACCATGCATATCATCATAGTTGAACCTGCTTATTACCGTTGCGTTTTGCACTAGGATTCCATCATACATTACTAATTCCAGAACAAATCTGCGCTCGAAACTGAAATGCATGGTCCTTTATTTTATGGTTTTGAACACAATCATGGAACAACGATCCGATATGAAATATTTCAATGTTTGCCACACGTAACTTATTACTTATGCTATAATGTAGGCCTACATCTTCAAACTGATAATGTCGAAACTGATCATGTCGAAACACGCTCGACGCCGAAAGGGCCGCAATTTTCGGTGGCGGCGCTGCATCGCGGATATCAACGAGCACCTGAATCGGTTAACTCAATGATGCTTAAGTATCTAAACCAATAATCAGTGCTTCAACTGACAGAAAGCTTCAAGTAATCGTCTTGCGCGCCACACTCACACACGAGTCGAAATGAGGAGTCGAAGAGAGTCGTTATCGTCGTGTGTGTTGCGTCGAAAGGTTTTAGTGAGCGTTAATCTCATTTACGTAGACAATGTTTGCCGTAACATCGCTAACCGTATTTGCGATGTACATGTCTTGTACGTTAAGAATCCGTTACGCTAGAAAACAATTGCCGCTTGTGTTCACAGATTGCGGGCGTATGTAAGTACGCGATTGTTACCTACGCGTCTTGTTTGCGGCGCGAAGCCATGTACGAAATGTTTGTTGTTTTCGTTTGCAGAATCAAGTCGACGAAAATAGACAGTTTTCGAAAACCTAACCTCAAAACTGATTTGTTCATCAAAGCTGGAAGATGAACTTCTTTCAAATCTTTGAAGAGATGGTACACACCTTCGGGAGTTCATCCTAGTTTTCGTATTCAGTTTTCTGCGATTACTTTACTTTATCTTATCACTTAGAAAAAAGAAAATCAGTTCAATTACGTCGGAATAAGCCTTTTTGAATAGTAGAGTAAAGAAATGATAGCTTCCAGGCGGCCATTTGTAAAACACCTCCAATATCAGTGTACATAGTTCAAGGCCAGTTTTTAAGTCCAAAAATGCTTCAGATTTCTTAAACTTTTTTAATGAATGATACTTATCGCATTAGTGGGTATTCATCAGTTTGGTTGATACTTGGAGTAGTCGAACGATTACTCTAAGATCGATGCGACCAAAACTAGCTTAGCCTAGATTTACCTGCAGCTCGACTGGAATCCGTCTCATGCGTTCGTATTACGAGATTATTTCGACGAGACGAGACGTAGATGCAGCCGAGAATCGATGGAATTTCGACTGAAACCCTCCGTCGGATCGAGATCTGACATATTGAATGCGCGCGCGTATATGCATCGACCGGTCGTCCACAGTTATCTTTCATTTCCATAACAGCACGACTCCGTTAAATAGCCTACAATGAAAAACGTGTACCAATTTCCTTCTGTCAAAATGTAATTTGTTTTGATCGCAGGTCTGAGTATCTGATCACAGATTAATCTTCAGTCTCATTTGTCACGACGGGATATATAGCAATGCCGCTACTCATTGCAACGACCATCCCTTCGACCATATTTAGTGCCAGACTCCATCTACGTCAGCGAGCTTTTCCGTTTATGAAAACGTACAGCTAGAACTGAACTGGTTGATTAAATGACCATCGAATAACGTATTTGATAGTTTGATCATGACAAACGTATTACTCTATACCAGCACACCCATTTTCTACTAAATTTACTAAATTTGATATTTTCATGCGTTATAATTGAGGTTGGGCCTAGATTTTAGATTGGAGTAACCCATGCAATTGGAAAGATTATTAGTTAAGTAAGATTAAGTAAGATATAAGTTTTGTCGTGCCATATACCGTATGAGCCATACAATTATTGTAATACCATATTTCATAGTTTACCAGAGTATTGTATAAGCTTTAAATCGTGTAATACCATATTTCACAGTATTGCAGAGTATTATTGATAGCTACACAATCATGTAGTACCATATTTCATAGCATTGCAGAGTACTGTGTAAGCTGTACAATCCTGTAATACCATATTTCATAATAATGCAGAGAGTATTGTGTGAGCTGTGCTATCGCGTAATACCATACATATTATAGTATTGTTGAGTACTGTGTGAGCTGTGCAATCCTGTAATACCATATTTCATAGTAATGCAGAGTGTTCTGTTAGCTGTACAATCCTGTAATACCATATTTCATAGTATTGTATAGTATTGTATATTACGGATGACTAGTACATACTCTGTGCTGTGGTAGAACAATAGTTTTAGAATGTAGCGCCACACTTCATGACAGTATTGGAAAATCATCATGGTATACAAGTACTTCGGCACTTTAGCAAAAAAACATTCAAGTCTAGTCAGATGGAATTCGTATGAATCTTTGGTCATGCTCGATAATGCTTGAGCATGGTTGTACCATACTTCATATGTACCAAGCCGTACCGAACTTTATGTTGTTGGTTTTGTTGTGGCGTTGATAATCTTAACCAGAGTAACACCATGAAATTACCATGCTCAATAAGGCTTCATCGCACCATACCACTTTTTTGGCTCATGTATGCCATGCTTTCTGACACTATACCATATCCATCTGCAATATCGAATATAGGGTTCTATTGTGATCGTGGTTATGCCGGGATCCGTTTATGCCGTACGTCATGGTCGAGTACTGTAGTTTATAATGGCGCTATGATCGCCGTAGAGAGCGGTATGCCAACAGACGTCGTACCGTAGAAAAATTTAACGGAATGCAGCCGCCAATATCATACCGATATACGCAGTATCGGTTTTTCAGCGAGCCACTCATGTGCATCATAATAAATCGCGCGCAAAGTGAAAATCTATAATGGCACAGTTTAGCGATATATATGTATGTATACATATATAGTTTTTTGCTAGCCCATTACATATTTTGTTTTTTAATTAAACTATGCCGTATTAGATATATTTTCAAATATTTCATTATAGGTATATCAGTTTATCAGAATTTTTTTCATCAAATTCCCGAATCCGAGTGTTTTTTCTTTTTTTTCGGTGTAGAAGCACCATCCGTGCGGATATTTAGCTTATTCGATTCTGAATTTCAAGTAAAACCAGTAGTCGACGGTTTCCTTGTTTTCCATGTATGTTCATCTTATGTAAATGTGTAAATACGTTAGTCTGCCGGAGACAGTGAGAGCAAAAAATAACACAGCGCGCGCGCGTTATACCCAACAAGCTCTCGAGAAACTAGAAGAGTTAAGTAGCAATATCGAAGATGTTCCAAAGCGGAATATTAGAGGCGCACTGTTTATTCCGACTAGTCAGACGTATATCGCGCGCGAGCGCCGTGTACATCTGATGAGTCAATTGTCGCTGTTTGGCCGGCGGCAAGGTTTACTTGAATTGTATGCGATAGAAAGAGATTTTCGTGGTGTCCTCGACGGTGGCGCCAGTACCGCTTCTAGTGACTAGGTCTATCTAGTTCGCGACGACGATGTATCGTATTATGAGACGACGCGTGACAGCCACGACGACGCCAAACGCTGCATCCCTTGATCCTACGCTGTCATCGGATATTCGAAAGACGCAACGACAAACGTATTTTTCTGGAAAAGTAGAATTATCCTTTCCGCGAAATTAAGTTTTCACGCCATACGTACGAATGTATCGCCTAGACGCAGCTAATCGTCGCACGCGCTTTTGTGCTATGAATTTGCATGGCGTCAGCCATCTTGGAACTAGATCTGAGCCGCAGCGACCGTGCTCACTCGTGTGGTTTGCTGTTTTCATACTGTAACTCAGGCTAACCATTGATAAAACACTATATCCATGTTATGACGATAATCTATAGAGAATCCCGCAATGATAACAAAAAGTCCGAAAATGTTGCTTAGAGCTAGTAGTTCATTCGACATTTCTACTTTATTCTAATAGTCATCTTCAGTAATACTTTGGACTATACTCAATAATGTAGAGAATCCCACAATGATAACCAGAAAATAACATCAAGACCGAAAATGTTTCCTTGAGCTAGTAGTTCATCCGATGTTTCGACTATATTCTAATGGTATTCTTGAATATGACTGTAAGAATATAGTCGAAATGTTGACCATTAGAATATAGTTGAAACGTTGAATAAACTACTAGCTCAAGGAAACATTTTCGGACTTAATACTTTTTGGTTATCATCGCGGGATTATCGATAGATTAACTCCAACGAACTGACTGACATTTCGCAAACATTCGACTAACTCTGATAACCGAAGATGGACTACGGCGACATCCTTAGAGTTACCATCGCCACCTGTGATGAAGGACCTTGAAAAAGGAATACACACAGCCGCACAAACACTTGTTCCGTTCGTTCGTTCGTTGACAGACGACGTATCCCTCGTTCTCTGTCGCCTTGTTCGAGAAATAATTAAGCGCGTTGCTATTTTGAAGTGCAATAGCGCATAAAATGCTCCGCCGATGCAGATATCCTGTTGTAATGGCGGCGAAGCGGGCGCGACAAGTTCGGTGGCGTGATTGGTACCTGATATACGAACGAACATTGATTTCGTCGAGTGTCTGCCGGGCGCTTACTCAAGTAGAAATGATCAAGAGAGCAATCAAGACACCGACACCCGGCGCTAGTGCTATTAAGATTCTAGCGTGCTCTTGCTAGCTGTGTCGGTCATCAGCGTTTTCTACCAAAAAAAAAGTGAAATGCGAGGTATCGACACTTTTCGTCGTGGTCACATGGAAACCCTGCTGAGCCTATTACTATACAAGTGAGGGTTTCCAGAGCAAAGGCTCTGATTTGTTTCACCCAAGCCAAATCGTCTCCGTGTATGATTGCGGCTCTTTTGGGGGTCAATTCAGCCCAAGCCACGAATATGTCCATGATTAATATTGTTCGATGTAGTAAATCTTTTCTGACTCATATTGTCATTCATTTCATACCGATGATATTGTATCTTCGCGATGTCATGAAGAACCACTCGGCGCGTCTTCAGGAAACCGAAAACAATTAAAAAGACGAGTTCGCACAATTTACTGTTTTAGTCATAACGGTGTTAGTTAAGAGCTTCTCGTTCATTCAGGGGTTTAGGTCGGTTGAACTCTCGTCGATCGAGCTCCGAAGCGTAACGAAACGCGAGATATTTGATTTCCCGGCGTCCTGTCCTGTATTTGTGTCATATAGCGACGATATTTTGAGTCATAGCGCGCTGTGCACTGTATGAATCAGAGTCTGTTGTTCCTTACCTTCGTCGACGTAAAACTATCAACGTTAACCCCTTATCGATGAGTCTAATAGCCTCGATAACGCAAGCGCGTTTTTAACCCAACGAGAAATATTAAAAAGGTTAGGAAGCATTTCCTACCCTGGCAGGATTACCATTTATTAGAAAAATGTGAAACGAATTGAGAACGCGACCCACAACGTTTGCCTATGTTGGGAAGTTTTCATGTCCTTCATTCATTTCTTTGACAGTTACGGTTTGTAGATCCAAGCTCGAATTCTTCTGTTGACTGGCAGTCAGTTTGCGCGGCGTGACAGTCCTAAGTATTTCAAGTCAGGTACTTTGCGCCCGAGTTTCTCGCGCTTATTGTTTTCATCCCTGGTTGGTCTCATCGATTCCCCGGCCCGCTTCCCCGTACCGTTTCCCGTTTGCAGTCATCACGCTGACTCACGACGAGTAAGGGTTAAAGACGATGATTTTTTACTGGTTTCCCGGATCTCCTTCAGCGCGCTGGCGACGGCTCTTTCCCTCTCGTTACTCCCTCCGTTTCTGTGTCTCTTCATCTCGGTGACTCACGTCGATATGGCATTAAAATCTCTTCTGCGCGCTGGTTCTACGTACTAAAAAACCGCGTCGACAAATACGCAAGTGCTGTGTAATGTCGACCGTGTAGATAGAGTTTGGGCAAATCTATTTCGTATATGGGAAACTAATCGTGAAAAACATTAGCCCGTTCCACAGTTTGAGTTGAGATTTGACTCGGAGTTCATTCATTTAAAATGAACTGAATTCAACTCGGAGTTAACTCTAGCTCACAACTGTTGAACTTGACCCGGTTCCACAGTTTTGAATTAGAATAAATCTTAGTTAAAATCAGTTCACATTGAGTTTACCTTAGAGTCAAATCTTAACTGACAACTGTGGAACTGGGTCCTGAATCCAGTTCTGCAGTTGTGAGTTAAAGATTTGAAAATGAACTGATTTCAACTCCAACTCACAACGGTGGAACTCTATATAGTTCCACTGTTGCACGATAGAGCCAGAATCCAAATTGAAGGTTTATTCACAAATTATCCGTCAGATTTTAGAATGCATAAGCCAAATTGCACCACAGTCAGGGCTAGTTTTAAGAACCAGTTTCGTTCTACATCTAAATAGTTATAATCTAAACTGTCTTGCAATAGGATTCGGTGAAGCCAACGAGACCATGTATGTATGCTCCTAGAAGATATTGGTAGTTATTTTGTCGCTGAACCTTTGATCAAAATCAAAAATTGAAAGTTTACAAACTATTTCAAATTCACATATTTCAATGATTAAGGGTTAATGATAAATCAATGGATTCAACTCTAAACCTTAATTTATAAAGCCTAGCGTACATCGACACTGCGATCGGTGACAACTAGTTGCCGGGCAGTTTTTGGCGCATGAGAGGAACTGGCTGTACGCAATCAGTTGCTCGAATTTGTCGATGTGAGCTAGCTTACGATTGGTTAGCTTCCATCTATCTCCAAATCCAGCCAGTTGCCCATGTTCTACTTTTGAGCAACTAGTTGTACTCAGTTGCTGACATATTCGTCGATGTGAGCGCTCCATAATCAACAACATAATGGCACAACTGACTAAAACAAAGCAATTTCTCACCTGACATCAGATGGCCTCAAGAATATTTGGGGAAAACTCAAATGCTGGTTTTCACTAGATTTTCGATGTTTCGAGGTACTCGCTCATGAGCAACTAGTTGTCTCCAGTCGCTTTCTCGATGTACGCTTAGCTTAACGAAAGGGACCACTTTTTTCTAGAAAATACTCCGCTAATTATCTCAAGTTTTAATCGAAATTGAGTTAGTCGCAGGTGATCTTTCGATTAAAATTTCCGCATTTAATTAGTCATCGACGACGTTTAAAAACAAAAAGAAAGATATGATTAATTTCCGCTGTCTTGCAGAATACGATAACGAGAATTTCAAACGCCGACATTTCAAACGCTGACAAGGTCATTAAAACCGATTTGTTAAACGCAGGTGAAAGTTGATTAGGCAAACTTCCCAAGAACTTACCGAGGAGCGGTTCTGAAAAAGGTTAGCTTACGTCACGGAGAAGGATAGTGATCTCGGCAACTGGAGAGAACTGTGTGTATAGGCATGCAGCCAGCCAGTGATGGTTTCATAACCAACCCACCCGAGTTGGCTTTCAGACAAACCCCCACTGACACCCGTTTTCCCTCAATTCATTCAATTTTGTTTAAAGTTAAACATCGGTAGGTTAACTAGCTTAACTAGGTTAATTAGCTGAAAAACCATTTCAGGGGCGGATCTAGAAGCTAATTCTCAAAGGGCACTCCAAAAAGGCAATATAAGGCGTACTCCTGCACTGAGAGGCTAATTGTGACGAATATAAGGCGCTTTGATGGCAACATTAAAAGCGTATACCTGCGCCGAAATGCACCACTAAATCTTGTTGACAAAATGGCACTCAAAAAAGAATTTGATAGGACTTGTACAAGTCTTACAAGTCGCCCTGGATGTGTCTTGCCATCGTCATGCGTACGCATGATGTAACCAATAGGTTCAGGGAAGAGACAGGACGAAAACAGCGCGACTTCGCGTTTCGTTTAGCGTTCCTAGTTAAGCATTCTCTGAGGTGTGTCCCGTGATACACGACGACTACTTTTCGAATCTTCATTCCCTTATCATTAACTCAATGAGCCGTCCCTGATGATTCCTTTTAACACTGAATGATTAATAAACAGTTGACTCGTTGTCGTCGTTATCCTGCCTCCTCTTCAAACCGACGATCTATCGTCATCGCCTAATCGAAGCTTTCGGTTACCAGCGTTGAATTGAATTTTGCTGCTCTGCTTCGAACGAACGAAAGTGTTTTGTCGGCCCCGTGAGAAATTCACGCCCCAATTCGTTATTAATCTTATCGGATCTACGCTATGAAAATGCCGACAGCGATGTCACTGGCTACTGCTAATACTCGAACGGGACTTAAAATATTCTACAAAATCCGACGTGGACTCGTCGCGATAGAATTTGCGCGTTTTCGAAGTGTTAATGACTGTCCTCAAATATCCTTGATACGCAATCGTCGCGGACGTTAATGGCGTGTAGTTGTACTCGCCACCGTGGCCTGCTAACGCCACACTAAAGTGTATTTCGTGTAATAAAGGACTTACATGCCGGAGTATATGCCTAATACTCTCGTCCATTTGGCTGGGCACAGGTTATTGGTAAAGGCGCGGGTTAATGGTATAAACGGTTGTGGTGTAGTGGTAATTGTTCGAAGTTGTAGGCTTTCGTCGAAACGTTTTTCAGTAAATCGTTTTCGTAAACTGAAATCTATCTGAAAGTCAGAAAGTAACTGAGAATGAACTGATTTGACTCGAGAGTTGAATCGAACTTACAACTGTGGAAGTGGGTCCTGGTGAATTGACTCCCGGTATAACGTCGGTGACTAGCAGATTAGAACAAGAAAATTAATTTTAGAAAATTATTTGACGCCTGCGAAAAAAATGTAGAATTTCTGGGCTAAGCTAATGTGGAATTGCAAATTTGAAATCGAAGTTTTAAGAAATTTGGGGAATGATGAGACTCTTCGACTCTAGTAGTGGTTTAAATTTTTTTATTGAAAATTCTCAATAATTGATCGCGAACTTGCGACCGACTTCATTTACTTATGCCTCTAAGCTGGTCTGCAACTTCATTGCCTCCATGGTTGAAGAAAGAGCTCTTCTGATGTCTGCTTCATCATGACATCGAGCAAATCGTGTGGCCTAGCCAGCCGGCCCGGTCCCGGGCCACGGGTTTGGCTGTCACTCGATATCCTAGAGTCTTGAGTCTGGGTGGGTTAACATTGTAGTAGACATTGTCATTTAAAATAACATGCTTATGTTGTTCTGTATGAATTACCCGTGTGTCATGTATGTTGTATTAATTTATTTTAAAATTTGTATTTATTGAATTTGGGAATTTTATCCCAGAATTTCAATGTAATAAGGATCAATAAAGAATTGAATTGAATTGTCACCTAATACACATGCCATCAGAGGACGCGGAGCCGTATATGACAGCTATGCTATTATAAATTGCTAATCTCACGAAACCTGCATACTCCTAATATCAAACATATTTTCTAAAACGTGTAAATATTGAAATTATATGTTTACACATTTTCATATTGACCGCTTGTAGCCGCTGATGAAATTCACGCCGGCCCTACACACATCGTAGATAGCTTCGTCATTCCACCGGCATGCCCACGTCAGGGTCTGACTTTTATATCAGACTTCCAAATCGTGTATACATCCGCCATTTAACCGAATAATCCAATTTACTTATCATTTCTATTTATGCCTGCCGCTTCTGATATAATCATGCATCCTTTACTATTACAATACGTCTTCTCATGATATTTAATGCAATATAACATTTCGATGTTCAAATATAGGTCATTATATAATCACAGGAAGCCATTCTACATCTATGTCAATAAGCCAGATAGCTTGGTTGTGTACACATAGACCTGTGACGTTTTGCACATCGATTTACGGCTGTCGTTTGTAAAATGACGCTGAATGGTTAACATTGTTTAGGTTTCATAATGGTAACGTTTTATAAGGCGTCAAAAAACATACAACGAACGATTATCAGTTTTTCATTGCTTTTGAATCTTGAATCAATAAGCAACATCTAGTCATTTTATGATTCATCATTTTCAAGAATTCCTCAATTTCAAACTCGTGTCCATATCTTCGTTTTTTTTTCATTCACGTCATCGTTCAAGCTTGCCTTACAACTATTTGATCGATTTACCCTGTGATTTTTGTCAACGGTACCCTTTTTCACGGGCGAATCCAAGAGGAGGGTGCAAGGGGTGTGCAATCCCCCCTGAAAATGTCAACTAGTGAAATTTCATCAGAAATTGAATATAATTAAACTGATACCTAAAAAAGTTCGAATTCATAAGCTTGTCCTCGATATTTCCAAAAATGAGTTGATATTTTGGAATGAGCTTTCTTTCGGGGAGCCCTTTTGATAAAACGATGTGCCTTATTTTAGGAGTGCACCCCTCCCTAAATCAGACCCTAGATTCGCCTCTGGTTTTGAATGCATAGCCTTCATGTTTCGGCCCGGTTTCCCTTCACCGAGGGTATCTTAAATCAGACCCTAGATTCGCCCCTGGATTTGAGTGCATAGACTTCATGTTTCGGCCCGGTTTCCCTCTTCACCGAGGGTATCTCATAATCTTTAATACGTTATCGTATGATTTGAAAATATGTATCATTCGATGATGACATAAATTACATAACTTCAGATAACCGTTGTCGAAATTTGATATACCGCATCTATAACGCATGGTATCGAAAAGGCCATACGAGGGCTTACCAACTCGCTGCTGACTATACCAGCATCAACGTACATAAGCATTGTATCAGGTAGATGGGATTTGCAGCTGGGGATCTCGCTAGCTCATTTTACGATTGAGTTATGATGATTTGTCGTATCATATATTGTTGTTCACTACCGAATGAACATAAAAGCGGCGATCGCGCGGAGACGATTTTGCCCGGGCTAAATTGACACGGATCAGTACAGAGTCAAATGTGGCCCGTGCCTAATTAGAGAGCAGGGTTCATACGTAAACCACTCACCGGATACTAAACAATGCTCAAACAAAGCGAAGTGAGTCATTTCCGGAACCAGTTGCAATTAACACCAATGATTTGACCCTTGCTAAAATTTGGCTCGGGCCTGGTGCGACGTTTTTGGTCGAACTGAACAGGCGCACAGGTCAAACAGGCACAGGACCATTTGGCACCCGTGTGAACAGTTTTTCCGGGCCTAATTTGATGTGGGTCAAAAATGTTCATGTGATCGTGGCTAATGCCAACACAAGTCCAGCTGAATATGCAGAGTTTAATTTGGGTGAAGGTCCCGCGATGGCGATGTTTATAGAATGTCTTCTCGAAGAAACCCATCAGCGTCTGTACGGTATTGGCATTTTAGCAAATGACACCCTAGTAGCAGAAACCTGAAAATAACGAGCAAAAAAACATAATTCGTCCGAAATATCGGTCAAATTGATCATTTCGTTGACTTGTTCGTCGTATATCCTTCGGAAGCCTTTTGATTCGGGGTAAGACTTACGCGCCAATAGATCTTAGTCATACATATTGGCACACCATTCATAACAGTTAAGAGTTTCCTCGTCGGTGGCATTTGGGTTTCGACATTTCTGACACTCGCCGGATTACCCGTGCGGGCGAATAGTGTCCCGGTTGTAGTACAAGCCTTAATGGACACGAAATCGCTGTCCGGGATCTGACTGGCGCGTTTCGGCGAGCGTGTCGTGCGCTTTAAATGAATGACTCGTTTTCTCATTTCCATCCGCGGCGCTGGACAAATTACTCTACGCCGATCTTGAAACGGTAGTAGATTGCGTTTTAATATGGTTGCAGCGAGCGAGAGTCGAAGCGCGGGACCGCGTGTAAAACGTACACGGGATATACATTAGCGTTCCGGCAAGCATAACACACTAGCAGACTACGCACACAATGAAATAACAACTCGACTTCAAACCCGACGGTTGTATTAAATTCACTATTATATTGATAAATTTATTCTCTAATTGCCGCCGGTCCCGGGAGGTTGAAATATATTGGATATTTATGATCCATAAACAAGACGCGAAATACCCAAATAAGATCGACTGTACTCGGTACAAATTGCAAATCATTAACTCGGAATTTATTTCATTTGCACATGACATTTTTCAGATACCTTGCTGCATTTTAGGAATGACAGCGCGGTATTGTAATAGGATACTTATTTCGAACAACTGCCGTTCTATTTTTTATGAGTAATGAAACGATACCTGTAATGAGACCCAGTTTTTCCTTTACAGAAATTCTCCCACCTTCACCACCGATGCAAACAACAATTGTAGCGTAGCGATGAACTCGCTTTTTCAATTTTGCGTTTGTATACAATGGTGTTTTTTTATGTCTCCCTGTTGGGGCTAGACATCGTATTTTAATCAGTGTGCGCCGGCTGTCGGCCATCTTGAATTTATGATACAGGCTTCATATGTGAATAAATATTTTTGGAACATGGTGTGACGTATGGGGCAAAGATGTCAAGCGTTAGTGAAAATGAAGGTAATATGGACCATCTAATATGTCCCCAGGGCAGCCATCTTTAATTAATCGCACGATAACAGCATTTGACTCTGAATGGAGTTTTCTGAGGACCAGGGCAGGTGAGATGTCCACTCCTATTGAAAATGGAGGTTTTATCGGCCATTTCATATGGCCACCAGGGTGGTCATCTTTTATTATCGTTTACATTATATGGTAGGATGTGGCATCTCCCATTCTTACCCCATTTCAGACTATGCGCTTACCCCTGGAAAATCTAGCAAATTGGCAATATCAAAAATCTGTTGACAGAGGGACAATTGAAATCACGATAAGGCAACGATACGTTTACTTTTCATTATGCTAATGTAATCTTTACCTAACTTGTGGACAAATTGAAACCACATTGTTAGATTCGTATACGATTCGATTCGATAGAATTCTCTTCTATGCAAGAGACTAATAACGCTGAAGATAAAGGAAAAGTATACATAAGGTCCGTGTTAAGCAAAGAACCGAGTTGAACGCGCCCAAATTAGGAAATGTTTACTGTACATATGTAAAATGAATAAATAATCACCAATTTAAATATTGGTATATTGTATGGACAGTCAAAGCTTACGGACTGTATTCTAGGGGCCCCCTTTTAAATGGCATCTTAAAATTTTGTAATTCATAGTAATACAACAACCACACTCTTGCTAGAATCTATGGTTAAATGTAGTGCATTCTTATTTGGCCTAGACCGACCTGGAATGAACTTATCAAAAACGGGCCAAACTTTATAAATCTGCTGTTATCACTTGCTCAATGGAAGATTATGATTGACAAGTAATTAAGAGCAATTCATGCGCACAGAAATGGTCATTTGTAATAGAAATGGTAATTCTTCTGGATCGGTCTTTTTTTATGGTTTACATAAGTTCGTCGAAATGATATAACAATATTTAGATTCATGATTTTCTCTGCTCATTTTACATATGAACAGTAAAGGTTACGTCATTTCGACATATCTAACTCGTTTTATCCTCGGACCAGCTTAGATGAAACCTAAATTACATTTTCAGCTGTTCTGCAACTTCAACTGTAATTTCATTCAAAAAAAATTTCTCATGCGTTTGCAGAACTCATACGTTAGGGTCCAGTCCCTTCATTCATCAGTAATTATCGTTTGGCTTAGAATTCTCCTATTGCACCTACGCTGGCTGTTTCAGCAGCGGGCTTATATAGTATATACACCCCTCGCTCGCTGAGCTTGAAAATCGCTTTATCGCGTCTACGGTTTCATAAAAACTACCGACATCGAAAAGAAAACCACCAATCGATCCATTTCCGCTGGTGTGATGACCAACGGTGGCGAATGTCCATCTTAACTGCCTCCTTGATTCCTGTTGTGGTCCGGTTGCATGCATAGAAATGGCCGTATTATGGTATAATACGTATAGCCGGCGGTGGTCGTCGGTTGGCGTTTCGCCGCGACGACCAGCTCAATGACGACCAGGTATACGCCGCCTGACAACTAATCAACCTACAGGAAACGTTGAACAAGTTTGACGGCGAGGCCACTTTGGAAGTGGCGCGTTATGAAGAGGAAATTCTTAATATTCCCGGCGATATATTGGTCTGTGTTATTCAGCTCAGCTAGCGGTTTATCAGCGTCTTATATCACGATTATGATGGTTTTAGCAGAAATAAGTCGTTATGTCTAGGCGATTAAGACTCTCTCGGCATACGGCTGAGGGTAATAGCTATGTCCTGAGTAAACTGAAACTCGAATTGAAGATAATAGCTACCTAACTAACGACAGCCTCATCAACCATCTAGACACAGGGTCATCTATCGATTGCTTGATGAGCTGTCCTCGGCTTGCGAGCAAGTTTGAGAATTCCTTTGAAGAAGGCGACCACCTCAATGGAACGAGAATATGTCTAAGGCCTATAACTATAAACAAACTTATAACAAATAAACTGAAACTCGAATGACAGCTTCATCAACCATCTAGACTACAGGGCCCAGTTCCATAGTCATGGCTTAGACTTTGAGACCTATTCAAGACCATCTTAGTTCTATAACTGATTTAACAACTTAAGACCAGTCTTAAAAGTTAAGACAATTTTTGGACTTAAGTCTCATCTAAGGAACCAGCCCCAGGGTCATCTATTGATTGCTTGCTGAGCAGTCCTCAGTTTGCTAGCAAGTTTGAGGATTCCCCGAGAAGGTCACCTCCTCCGTGGAATAAAAACTGCATTGTAGACATGTATTGAGTATGAATATTAATCGTGTTAATATCGATCTCGTAAGACTATACGTATCGATGTTTTTTTTTCCGCGAGTCGTCTGTTTACGAGTTCTCGCCATTGTCGGCAAGCTCGCATCGGCGGGAGATAACTCGATTATCATTTCGATTAACTAATAGTTCAAGGATAGTGCCACGACGACTACGCCTATGCATTTCAATTACCAGGCGCGTGGACGGACGTGCACATTTTTGATTAATCCTTCCCCACACCGTACATAAAATACATCCGTATGTACATACAGTGGAACCTCCTTACGACGACCTCTGATACAACGATTCATCGGATATAAGAAATATAAAATTTTGTCCCAAGTAAGAAAATTTGATTAATTTCATATTTTTTTGTTCCTGCGAAGTTGGCTGCAGGTTTCGCTGTACACGTGCGCAGCGCGTATGGTATCCGTAACAACTCCGGTGTACCATACCAGTAAATACCTCGTAACTAATACAAGATGTAGACGAATCATCAGGCGGCTCAGACACGAATGGATCCAATCTGCTTAGCCGAGGAATTATCGTGTTTGCAGCCGAGATTTTCGTATGAGAAGAACGACGACGATGATGATGATGGCGACGAGGTTTCGGGTGAAAGCGCGTCATCCGGGTTGGTTTCGTCGTCGATTATGGAGCGATTATCGATCGCGGGCGATGGTTGTTTTCGACGATATCCGAAACGCGAACCGAAAAAATGCACCAGTTTTCATTTTTTTTTTTTTTCAAATTTCTTCGTAGAAAACATAACACGTCAGTACATAGCGGCTATATTAACGCCAGCTTTGGGAATATGGTGAAGGATTAGAGTTTAGGCCAGGTTAAAAGGGAAGCATCTAGCCTAGATTTCTGAGTACTGCTCTATTTTGGAAGCATGCCTATTTTATAGCTCATTACTGGGGACATTCCCCCTACGGCTCTGGGATGCAATTTGAGCACATTTTGGGGACTTCAAATCTATCCTTCTATCCATCAACAAAATATGGCATTTTGACCCGTTAAAGGAATATTATAGAAGAAATAAGAAGTTTACCATTTTGTTTTGATTATTCAAGTTGACCAGAATACTAGCCTAGAAATATTCCACAAAATTGTAAGGATTGAAAGAATGTGAATATTGAACAATCTATCTATCCCCGCTATTTAAATACTGGTTATGCCTTGTCCAATACTCATACAACTACGTTGCTTGAGATTTTGCTTTTTAATCAAAACGCACGCAAAAACTATCGCGGATGATGCGTATTCCTAAACTACGTTGTATATTGTTTTAAGTCGGGCATGAATGAAATGATTGGAATTTCGACCGCAGAAATTCCTTCGAAAGCCTCGCCTTACCGTTTCAATTTTCAGAAAAATGCTTTCGATACCACAGACCTGACTACCACTACTATTCGAGAGTAGTTTCTGCTCTTTCAAGAGCTCAATAACTCCAAGAGATTTCATCAAAATCAGAATAATTCTAGCTCATTTCCGATTAAACCACTATTTCAGATGTTAAACTGTGGTGAAAATTACTACGAAGGTAGATACCAAGGGCAGATCTAGCTTTTCGGAAAAGGGGGCGTGCACGTATGGGGCGTGGTCTGGGTATGCTCATTCAGAACATTTTGAAAAATTAGACGCATTCTGAGCATTTTCTTGGTCGAAATTTGTACGGAAATAATATTCACAATTTCACCATTTTCTAAACAAAAAGTCTTGGGTATAAAATGCTAAGGCCACTGCCGAGAAAAGGGGGTTCGCGCGCCCACTGCACGCCCCCTGGATCTGCCACTTGATACCGAGGTAGTCAGGTATGTGATACCCGCTCAAAGCCTATTTCCTGATATACGATTATGGAAAATTGACATTTTCGCAACAGAGACGCAGCATATCTTCAGTATCTCATTAGGGTAAATATAGCCGCGTGATTAATCACCGGTATGAATGACACCTAGTGACTAATAGCGGTACTACATATGTCATTGATGAACTATCGAACTGACTGTGGTTGTTCATGTATGATTCACTAAGGAGGGACCACGTGAAGATTATTTGGATACGTCAATGATCTTTCCTCTCCGCGCTCTCCTTACCCGAGCTAACTTTATCTCGGTATAAGTGTAAACATTAGCCGCGATCACAGGTAGACGATTTTCCCCGGTTCAAACAGGCCCACATATTAATTATTAGTATTTGTATAATATGTATTGAATTTATACATTTTGTGCTCTGTGCAATTGTATTTATTGTTGCGCAAATAAACTAAACTGAAACTTAAACTAAATTTGGCCCGTGCTTAGTTAGAAAGCCCTAAGTTAAGACATAAAGTTAAGTTAAGACATAAATCACTCGTTACTTAAGATGCTATCAAAATCATGCTGTCGCAAGTTAGATGAGTCACTTCCAGAACCGGTTAGCATTCACTCAGAATAATTTGACCCGTGTTATAACTTGGTACCGGCCTTGTCCAACAGCCACAGCACAAAACCCTGCCCCACTAGACCTGGTGCACAGGTTTGCCACAAGAACAGTATCAAAGTAGAGTAGAGATTTTTTCTGTTTTTCACTTAGTTTGAAAAATTAGTAATTACTTTTATTCAGCATTTGTGCGTTGATCGGAAATGACATTTTTTCATTTTAATGTAATTGAAGTAATACGTCATGTACGAAACAAAGGATTTTACGAAGATTGAATGAGTGGGCTGGAAAATCAAATTTGCTTCTACCTACATTTGGGGGAACAATATTGTAGGAATAAATGTAATTTTCATGTCTTTCTCAAAATCAATTATCTTAAGTTGTATCCTCGCAGTTCAGAAAAGAAAAAAAAACTGAAGGCTATGGAGTCAAATAAGAAAAGTTGATTTTCGATTGTTTAATATCTGGACGCCCAGTCACTCAGTCAAGATTTTTTAGTTCTGAGGGAATTTTAACCCTATTGGTTCTTCCGTGAGACCCTTATGTACTGTGTGGCTGTGTATGTGTCTGTCTTTCGGCTACTTGTGGGTTGATCTTGATGAAACTTGGGTACAATGTTAGTACAATGCTAGTTGGGCAGTGCAAGAATGGGTCCAGTGCAAACTAGGCACTATAAGCTGTTTTTCAGGAACAGGGTCGAGATTCAAAAAGTTGTCTTTACAAAATTGTTCTATTGCCTTTAGATACAACGTATCCAAAATGCAATGGTAATTTCGGAGTTCGAGCCTGTTACCGAGTACCGTTGTCACCTATGGCTTGTTTTGAAAAATTCAACCGGATCAAAAATGTAAGACCAATCGTCAGCCATCTTAAGTTTTCAATAAGCTAATAGTCAACCGAGGATCGATGGTGAAGTTCCAACTTAAACATATACAACTCCACCTCGACTGTCAAACATATTGATGATGATGACAGAAGACTGTTCAACTCACATTTAATGATCGATGATTCCCTCAAGATTGCTTAGCAGTCGAGAAAAACACTCCCCGATGATGTGCATGTATATCGGGCGTCTGGTCCTGCATACCTTGTGTGTTCCTTTAATAATGACTTTAATAATGGCTGCATTTTCACGGAATCGAGAATAGCGTAGATAGCTGTACTCGGAGTCATGCGGATGATGCGGCGCTTTCTGAGAAAATTCACCTATCCCCCCCCCCGAATTTCTACTAACTCTAAGACGCGTAAGCTAAATTCCGTACGGTATACGGATCTAATATCGATCGGGTTTAGATTTATGACGAGTTGATCTCGGCGCGCATCGATTTCTTCCGTTTTCTATCGGGTTTGAATGCCTTACCGAGAGGAGACAAACCACACCCGGCGATAAAAATAAGAAGTGATTGTGTATTTTATTTCGGAATGATTAGTTAGGTATACGAGTATTGATTAGTAAACAAATCGGCTTTGTAGCCGTGTACCAGTGGTGTATGAATGAATGACTTTTATGTTCGGCAACAATTCGACTGTAAACATAAGAATATCCGTAGTCTTGTCGATTTCTTTTAATATCAACAAGCTTTGTAATGTATTTATTGAATTATGTGACTGTCTGTTATCTGTCTGTCGGCTTAAGAAATTGATTTCGAGGCTGCTGTAAAAGGGAACAAACTGGTTGGACCATGTTCCATGTTAGCAGGGTCAAGGATCGAGGCTGAAATATGACCTCGTATGAAAATGGCAATTTTGATTCATGGTGGGTGTCCCCCCCCCCAAAAAAAGTGAACATTTAAGTACACTTTCATGCAATTTAAGTGCATATTAGATCAAGATCAGTATACATTTTATGATAAATCCAACTCTCTAAAACTGGGGGGTACCTAAGTCTGATGCTTCTGGGTGCATGATGAATCGAGTGTGCAAAAACATTTTCGCGTTGATTACATTTTACCACATTTATTTCGAACATATTTGGAAACGGATAATTCGCTCTCATTTCCGAGACTAAACTAGATTCTTTATCGCGATAAAAACATTCACCGCAGGACCGCCCGAGGTTTACACCACAGAGTACTACACAGCCACGCTACAGTGCAACATTGTCTTTTGTTTTTATTCGCCGTCTGCTACCTAAAATGAGAAAAAATCGAGCCGGTAAAAAATCCTGTATAGCGCGTAGCACCTGGATTAGATTGCGGGCGAAAGTATGCGCCCTATTAGCAGCCGACTGAGCCGGCGATAAAACGTAAACAAAGAGACCTTTCGCTGAAGGTAGGAGAAAAAAAATAGATGCCTCTCAACTCGTTCATTCATTCATCCATTCATTCATCGGTTTTCTCTACAGACTCCCGTCTTACTCACAAAGAACGAAAAAAGCCAGACAAAGATCCGAAGGTCAGATACGTGCAGTACAGCCGGGTTTTTTTTATTCATTCAGCACCTGTTTAATTCATGTAAAACATGCGGGCTGTTTACTGCTTGAGCGTTTTCCTTTCATATAGTTCCTTTGATTAACCTTGCAGTGCGCATTAGATTGTCTTGTAGGTATTTGGGTCAACTGACCGGGGTTTTGCCATCTAGCGTTATATTGGTTAGTTCTTTCGAAAAACCTCGGAGAATGCAAAATTTTTACTATCAACTCCAACTGGCCAATGAGTCGGTTAGTTCCTCCAACCAGGGAGGCGCGAGAGAACCCTATCCACTCCGCATGACACATGTTTCTGTGTCCCCCCTGCATTGTATACGTTTGGCTACAGTTATTTGACCTCTGACTTGACTGGTGAACTATGCTGTTCAGTTTTTTCAAATAAATAATTCCTGAATCGCAAGTTATTCCGGATGTTGAGATCGATAAAAAGCAATTCTCTGATTCCCCGTTGGAGCAATATTGCGGGGTTGGAGCGCGCATCAGATATTGGTTCTGGTTGTTTACGCTTCGTAGCCGCACTTGTGATGAATTCAGTAGCTAAATGAAATAGGCTAATAATGCTCTCTTGCGATCTCACCTGGCTCAGCCTCTGTCTCTCTGTTCTATTAGCTGCTTGGTTAATTATTCAATGGATTAATTGAATGATTCCGGAATGTCAGGTCTGTGGCTGTCTGTTCTGGGGTATCGGCGCTTATTATATTGACACTCTCGTGAATCAACGAGGAAGGAGATTTTCGCAGCGATTGTTGTTCGAAAAGATGGAATTATGCATCAACAGTTAAGGAATTTCTACCATTAAGACGTGTCAGGCTCCTAAAAAATACTTATAAGGCAGAATTGTTGCTTGGAAAGTGCACTGCTAAAGGTTATGACCCTATCACTTTTGTCATTGCGGCATTCATTATGGCTATATCGGATTTTAACACGGTTTGTTTTGGATCGTGTTCCCACCCTACAGTTTTTAACTGGTCTTCTAATCACTTTGTATTTTGGTTTGGGGCAGAAAGAAAATACAGCCTATAGATTTTGATTGTGGCTCGTCTCTCCTGGACCCAGTTCCACAGTTGTGAGTTATGAATTGACTCTTGATTTTACTCATTGAAAATGAACTATTTTTGTTCCAGAGCTAACTCCAACTCAGAACTGCGGAACTGGATCCTGGTCGCCAGGTCATATTTGTGTATGAAATAGGCATTTCGACTTCAGTTTTTAACTGATTTTCCTATAATAAAGTCGGTTAGTTTCAGGTGTGAGTTAGCGCATATGTAGGTCATCCTAAGATGGCTGTCACATTCATATTTGAGTGTAATAGGTATTTTAGACATAATAGCCTTCCCCATATTCATCAAAGGCGAACAAGATGGGTCAGGCGAGTTTTTCATTAAATTCATTCCATTTGCGTTACCAGAAATAGCGTTTTTAGAATCTAGCCATCGATAACGATGACTTCGAATCTATTTATCTCGTTTTCAATTTTGCCGAGATTCCGCGCGGTGACAATCGATACCAATCTACGTTACATACAAGTATAATGATAGAGATTGCATGACATCCGACCGACAACCGGCGTATATTCAAATTGATACACGTCGAGCCGCGTTGTGTTTCTCTACGAACGGCGGGACGGCCGCGATCAATTATTCACTAGTTTAGTGAAGAAAACGTCGGTGACATGCCGTTAATTAGTTAATAATTAATAGCATCAAGTGGAAAAATTATTGATTTTTCATTTTCGTTCAATCGCCGCCCTTTCATTAGGTGTTAATCAGCTCCGCTTGAAGATTAATTACTAACGAAGTTAGTGACTTACTAGCCATCTACACAGCTTCTGGCATCTTCTTCTGCAGTGTTTTTTTTTTTTAAGTTTAAGACAGACACCAGGGGCCAGTTGCATAGTCACGGCTTAGATTTAAGACTGTTCTAAGACCAACTAAGTTCTATACTCGATCTAACAACTTAAGACCAGTCTTAAGATTTAAGACCACTTTTGGACTTAAGTCACGACTGCGCAACTGGGCCCAGGTGCTATATACAAAAGAGAAATGTAGTCCATTCTCATTCAAACACAGGGGTGGATCCAGAGGCCAATTTGGAAGGACTTGTCACATCCCAAAAAGGCTATATTATGTGTACCACTGCACTGAGAGGCCAGTTTTGAAGAAAAGGGCGCTAAAAATGAAATTTGATGTACTTGCACAAGTCTCACCCTGGATCTGCCCCTGAAACTTATCATTAAAATCAATCTATTTGGATTGTGACCTTTCATGGTCTCTTGATTCCAAAAAGTCGTTTATCTTACTTACGTCATCGTGGAAATTGGAAAAAGATCCCCCCCCCCCCACAATTGGAATTTAGGAATTCTAAAGAGTCAATTTGAGACCCCCAATACTGCAACGCAAACTACAAACGGGTCTTTACCTACAGGTAGAATAAACCAAATGTCTAGAGCTAGCAATACTCTTCTACCTATGAAAATGTTCATAATTTGGATCTTATGCCATAACCACCACCAGCACCTCCTCCCCAAACATGAGAATTTATTGACATTGGACTGACATGATATTCTTACTTGCACTAGATTTCGCTTATTCATGTGCAGTTAAGAGTTAAAAGTTTTGTTGAAAATTAGTTGCATTAGATTAAGATTCAGTTTTTGTGGTTATAAGTTGATGTACAGATATAGTGCATATTTTCTTCAGGCATTTTTACCTATGGCATTTTCACCTCTGGCATTATTACTAGGTACTGAAAACGGTACATGCTTACAATGACATTTTACTCATTTAACGTATTAACTTAAACATTTTGTATGCCAGATTTCTAAAAGAACGAATTGAAATCATGTGGTCAGATTTTGGACTGCAGGATTATGTGCCATTTGTATGTGCCCTATCCAGTTTTTTCCTATTGCCATTTTACCAACCATGTGCCCTAACATGCCCTATCCAGTTTTTTCCTATTGCCATTTTACCAACCATGTGCCCTAACATGCAAAAAGTCGTGGACTGTAATACGAATAAGTATACATATTCATCCTGCCCTTCTATCTTGACTCCGATATACAATTCGCTCCTCCCTAGGTATATAATTCCGAAGTTGTTCCTGGGGTTCGTTCTCTATCAGACATTGTGTTTCATATGATTACAATGAGTGTGTTGCTATATGATTAACCGGATTGACATAGTCATTAAACGCCCTGGTTTCCATTTCAAAAAACCACGCAACACTTCTTTCATTTCCTGTGTCCGGGGGGGGGGGGGGGGGGGGGGTATCTTTTCTATATGAATAGCCTAAAGGCGATGTGATTAATTTGTTCTAGGGATTCTGCATTTTGCCCCCACATTAATTCCCGTGAATATAAAGCCACAAAGAAATTGCAATCATGATTACTCCAAGGTTTAAGTGATGTTTAGTATTGAGTTAGGGGTTTACTTGTGAATATAAAGTTTAACTGGCACAGGCCTCATCATCTCCGCGCGATCCCCGGCGATTGCGCCCTGTTCTAGAATAAAGACTTTCTATCCAAGAATGTCCTATCGGAACCACAATACTGAGCGATTTGAATCGAAATTTTCCACGTACATGAATTCGAACAGAGCAAGTTTATCAATTTCTACATGCAGCAGGGGTTGTTTGATGTTAACCAATATTGAAATACCCGGTAACAATGACCTCGTATTGTTGCGGGGATGGTATTCAAACATCGGTTAACTTCACGTACAATCTTTGAGCGACTGACCACTGACGTATATAGCCTCAGAATCTTCTGTAGACATTGCTTAAGCTTCTAAAAGCTGGCTCGGTTGAATTTCTCGATTTCTTGTTATACACGTAGTAATGGAATCTCGCGGTAAATCATTCTCGATTTCTGGGAAAGGAGGAGTCCTCGACTTTCCAGACGTAACAGACCAGACTATAACTTTCTAGACAAATATTTGAATCCAGGGTCATTTAGGAAACCTCGTATATAGCTAGATGTAACTCAAGCGTGGTAAAATAATCTGAAGCCCTTACAAAGATTTTTAGAGTAAATTAGAAATGAGAAAGACATTTGCACTTTGCAAACAAGGGCCATTTCAGCCGCATTATATTGAGACTACTGAATTTTGCAGGTTTCCAATTTCCCCAAAAAGTAAAAAGATACATTTTAATTGG
This sequence comes from Tubulanus polymorphus, assembly GCF_964204645.1. Lineage (NCBI taxonomy): Eukaryota > Metazoa > Nemertea > Palaeonemertea > Tubulaniformes > Tubulanidae > Tubulanus > Tubulanus polymorphus. The sequence goes on along the minus strand of NC_134029.1, from coordinate 8,329,542 downwards.
CTTAGACTGGTTAATGGCATGGAAGGTCCTTAATCTTTAGGTTAGACTTGCATGACCGCCGAGCGATACATTCTTGTGATTACCAGTGACATGAGTCACACATGTTCTACTCGCTGCAATAATAATTATAATAAGGATGATAATATTCATTTACAGTCCATTACGTTAAATATCTCAACAGACTTTTCATATTCACAAAAACATTGATGTGACCATCTCAGAGTCGCTACCAGTTTTTGAACTGAAAGAAATTGGTCGCCATATTCGACAGGGTCCAGAAAAAACCATATTGGATGAATCGCCGAAAGAATCGATGGTACATTTAGCTCATTTTCGATACAAATGCACATTCGAAAGCCAGTGGATTGCATAATTGAGAGATGACATTATTTCTCCGGGAAAGAAACTAGTTGGTATACATATGTATATGTAAATGTAAATGCATATATCTTGAAGTAGGAATCATCTACTAAGTAGACAGCCTTCTCCATAATCTTATTTCCGAGCCATAAAGTGGCTTAGTGCCAATGTTTCTGTCGATTTCGGACGAGCGTGTATCTTTGTAAAACCGACATCTCGCATCGATTTCATCGATCGCGGGCATATATCGGGATAAAAACCGGAGTGAGCCGCCGCCGCCGGCAATGAGAAACAAGTCTTTTTTCCAGTGTACAGTGTACATATATACGCGTCGTGTTATGTGTATGTGTGCGATTGCCAGCGACATAAAAAACATTGCCTCAGACCACACCTAAAACGGTAAATATAGGTGCATCGTATGCTCGCGAAACCACTTCGCATACTCCCACTACCATCGTCGAGGTATTCGCAAGAATTATTTCTGAATTTTGAAATCAATTGTTGAAAAATGAGCATCAATGATAAGCGTTTGATAGATGAATGTATATAAATGTCTAGTATTTTGGGTGAATTTTGTTTTACGGTAGGGTAAAGGTTTCGGGGCCTACAAGCGTCAAGCTTTTTCTAAAACCGAGCCGATCTATTAGAGTTCTTTATATAAATGTAGCTTTTGCGTAATTCGTATATCTTATAAAGCATATTACTACTTAGTAATTAACCGTAATTCATTCAGGAACAATGATGATAATTATGATAATAATAGTAATGATTAAAGATATCGAAAAAAAGAGAACTAAACTGAATTGCCGTTATAGGCTAGTCGCTCACAAGTTGCAAAATTTCACTTTACGCCATTTTGCAACGTGATATAATCTCATGCATGTTCATATAATGAAAAATTATTGTAAAAAGCCGATGTTTGAAGTTTATTCTCAGAAACAAACATAAACAGGGCTTCTTTCTTTGTCACCACCGGAAATCATCTAATCATTCTAGATTTCTGTCTAAATATGGTTTCGTCGATATAATTTGCTGGACTGTTAAAAAAAAACACGAGCATCCAGGTTTCCAAAAATAGCCTCGAGATATTTGAAGGGTCTTGATGTTAGATTCATTATTTTAAAACAACGCGTTTAGCCCGGTGGCATTTGAAGTGGGCACTGCGCAGTTGTTCTACAGCGCAGATGATCTAATTCAGTTACAAAGATAGATTTGAAATAGCTAGTGAGAGGTAAAAGAGCAAAAGGAATGATGATAATGAACGAATGAACTTAACAAATGAGCTTAAAACTTTACCCAGTGTGGTCTGTATGACCCGACATAGCTCATTTTATCACCAGTGATGACAGGTCTGACTACCAATAATGAAAAACATGGATCTTTGAAAAATTCCAAAAATCTATTTATTCATTTAAGTGCCACTCATAATTTTAGAATGCATTAAAATGCATGTGCATGCCTTTGATTTTTCAAAATTCTATGGGGGTGGGCCCCTGGACCCCCACCCCACAAGGGCATTTGCACCCTTTGTGCAAACCCAATGTATGCCCTTTATTTCTTGATGTCTGACCAATAGTGAAATGAAGGATACCTCACTGATCAATAGTAAAATGAAGGATACCTCACTGATCACCTATCGAAAAAAGACAGGTCATTATTTGTCTCTCAGTTCAAGTGCATATTCAATTCTTGTGCATCGACTGCACGGACCTGGGTGTGATTTATGCCGGCAGTAATCAGTAATCACATATGGGTGTCTAAAAGATTAGTTCGAACAATGTGAACGTTGGTGTTAACGTTCGATACTTCAGTATACTTGGTGTGAAGGCGTATTGACGTTTTATCGAATGCTGTACTGATTTGATTCGAAGTGGGTGTGTCTCAACTTTCATATACAACACTCGATAAATGCATCATCGAAAAATGTCAATTCTTCCCCGCATAATCGAGTGCTTGGCATCTGCCAGGGTTGTGCGAGTTTTTGCCTCGTGAGGCTATCAATCGAACATGTATAAGGTACCCAGTATTTTCTACCTCGTGAGGTGAAACCTCACCTGTGTTGGCGAGTAGTGAGGAGACACGTTTTTAAATCTACTGTTAACGCTAGTTCAGCTTGATGTGACATTGATTGTCAGACAATTGTAGCAGTTTTTTGTTTTTAGTCACACACAGAGGTGACTGATCATTTTGGCGAGTCCAAAACTGGTCCATGGGAAAGTGGAACGGACATATTTAGAACAGACTATTTGTTAGCGCGAACGCTTGGTCTGGAATAGACTCGATTCAGAACGTTCTAAACAACGCAGCATGAAAGTGGCTTTATTTTCAAGGTCACTGTGTCACAAAGTTGAGGAGATAAACATCTTTGCAGGGACCTATGCAATTTCCTGAAAGGTCCCAAGTCGCTGAAGGTTTACGTCACACAGTCCCTGATCGATTTCACACCTGCGTTTGAATACATGTTCAAGGACGCGAACTACTGGCACAACATGGAAATAAAGTGGCATTTCATCGATGTTAGAGATATCTAACTGCTAAAAATGAAGTTCGTTCGATGCAGTCTAGAATAATACATGCCTGAAGCAGACTCTTACTAGACACAACATAATTTCATACTACATTTTTTGGCTGTACGTTGCCTGATACTGTCAAATACCATGCTTGAAGTCTTCCAGTTGATGTCTCCCCGTCTTTCCAATAGCAACAAGTGATTGCTCGTAGCCAAGAGTCTCTCATTCAATTCACAGTTGTCCACTTCCGGACTCCTGATCTTGATTTTATTGAAAAATACAGAGGTGTCTAATGGAATACAGGTTTAGCTATTTGTAGCAAAAGAGCTGGTCAGGGGGATCGTGGGTCCGAACTGATAGCTGGAACGGTCGAAGCGTATAATCATTCCAGAAAAATATAACTTTTGCGAAAAAAAGAAAATAGAAATCTTGAAGTTTAACTGGCATTGAATGAAGTGGATATGAACTGAGGTCGACATGTATAATCAGGGAGGCCACTAAATGTCTGGAAAAGTCAAACAGTTTCCATCTTTGTCATACATATTTGATTGTGCTAATTGATTAGATTCTTAGCAGATCAAGTCGGGGAAAGCTACGTGCATTTCAGGGAATAGTTGGGGGGGGGGGGGAAACCAAGTCAAATCAAAAAGTGGCAACCCTGATGATAATTCCTGAACAAATAAGTATATGTATGCATTCTCCTGTAGTCTATAACAGACATATCAATTCTGTCCTTTACACTGCGTCTGCTTTTGCTTTTCTCTGGCGAAAATTCCTTTCGTTTGGTTAACATTTGACATTCACGTCATAATCTGCGCCGCCACTGAGTGCATTGTTATAAATAGCGAACGTGGCAGCTACCGTGCCGCAGTGGTGGTAGGGAGAGAGAGAGAGGGGGGGTGAGGGAGAGGGATTAGGGTAAAACGCTTTATTGGTGGTCTCTCTCCAGATCGATACGGCACGGCATCGTCATCGGCGACGGAAAAAATCGCGAAGTACGAAATAGATGAAATCATCGACTGTCGCGAATTATCGGTTTTTTTTCACGCCCAGTATAAATGAGGCTGCGGAAAACGACTCGCCGTGACGGAGTGCGTATGTGTCACTCATCCACGGCCGATCTACGCTGTCTCTTTCGTACTAATGAGCGAATTCAATTTCTGAACGTCGATTTTTACGGCTATAACCCGGCTTCAGCCGAATCCGAGACCGCGTCGTCGCGTGTGCTTACTTTTTACCTGGCTGACTGATAGCCGTCTTTGTCGAAGCTGAAGGCTGATTTAGATCTAGGGAGAGGAAGCTCGGTGAGATAGAGACCCCATTACTCGTTTCGGTATGAATCTTTACATGATCTGCCATACCGTAGTCAAATGTAGCTGACTGATTGCCATCTTAGTTGAAGCTAAGCGATCACTCGTCTCTTAAAAAGTCATTGCTATGTGGGAGACATTTTTTCTCGTAAGACATTGTGCAAGACCCTAGTTGTGCGTCAGGGTCCCGTTTCGCGAAAAGGATCTTTTCCGAAATCGATTTAATTGAACGTTATATCTACGTTTTGAACGTTAGATTTATATTTTACTTCTCGGAGCATCATTGTATAAAGATGGTAACGTAAATTCAAACTTACTATCAACATGGACAAGCGGGAAGTGTTCAGTTGGGTCAAACGCTCTCTGTGTAGAGTATAAGAGATATATAAGATATATAGTTTAAAACTAAAAAGAAAGCATCCTAGTCTTCTCCACCCAGCTTTGTACTATCATTCGCTAGATTCTGTTTACCTGAATTATCTTTGCTCATTCCAAGGCTACACCTGATAATTGAGTACGTAGGGGCCTGTTTACGTGTATCGCCGATAATAACAGACCGAGGCTGATGAGGACCTTATAATTTGCAACGAACAATACGCGCGCGCAGTCTAATATTGATTGATATATATATGAGGAGGATGACTCTGTTCATATAAATTCCTGTCATCGAAAGTTCCGCGAGTTGATGCTTTAGGGAGCAAATATATGCACGGCGTGCATACGCATTCGACGCTTTCGATCGCGTATGTTTATTCCGTACTTGTCGTGACACGGGAACTGATTTTTACTGTAGATGAATATCGAATTTTGCTATAGTCGGCTGCGACTATTTCGGGCGCGCAGCAGCGGCGCTCGAGGGTTCGGCGGTAGGATTTTAGCCCGAAGGGTCGTCGCCATTGTCGATCTCGGCTTGTTTTTGATCTATTAACCGCATATTACGCGGCGCGCTCACAACTGAAGCTACCTCGAAGGTCGTTTCGAGTTACTTATTGTGAAAGCTTCATTTACAAGGGTGTGCGTTGAAAATCTAATCAAGTATTGTTTTCTGTTTGAAGATCCATCGATCATACCCCGATCATAATAAGTCATACCCAGGCAAATATTTTTCGATTCGCCCGTTCCAAATTTGGCTCGGAACAACTGTTCACACGGGTGCCAAATGGGCCCTGTTTGGCCCGACCAAAAACATTGGACCAGGCCCGAGTCAGATTTTAGCACGAGACAAATTATTGCGTTTGAAATGCAACTGGTTCCGGAAGTGACTTTTTGAGCATTGTTTAGTATCGAGTCAGTGGCACGGGCCAAATTTGACTCGGGCCCTGATCCGGGCTTAAACATCTCTGACCGCTATAGTGCTTGTAGTCCTACCTGCGAGCGAGCTGAGCATGTACGTACGGCAATGTCGTTTGAAATTGCCTTTTCTATCCATCCTCATCCGATATCATCGTCATTACAATTATTTCGAATCTACGATCGCACGAAAAACATAGTCGCTCTCGAATATGAACTGTCGGATTATGCTTAGAAACCCAAACGATGATGGATCATCCATCCGGGTTTCTGCTAATCCGTAGTAAAAGCCGATTGCTTTTTACGCGTTTTTTTCTGGCGTTTTTCGCGTAATTACGTAATATCATCTCTTTACCGATTTGAACTATGAATGAACGATGAACGAAAAGGTTTTTTTTAGATATTTCTGGAGTCTTGACGGCAGGTTTCGGTCAAAGCGGCGATCGCACACGGAGACGATTTGGCCCGGATCAGACCCGTGTCAAATTTGGCCCGTGCCTAATTAAAAAGCACGTCAATCGTTCAATCGATACTAAACAAGGCCTTGAAAAACGAAATGAGTCACTGCCGGAACCAGTTACATTTCGTACATAATAATTTCAACCGTGTTGAAATTCAGTTTTCACTGGGGCCCAATTTGGCCTGGGGCGTACAGGCATGGGCCAATAAGCCTTTTTACAGTTTCCAGGCGCCATTTTTTTGGGTACCCGCCGGGTCCGCATTGTTGAATTTTTTGTCCCTATTTTTCTCCTGTTTAATTTTTTTATTTCGTTCATATCTCTGGATTTGATTAAGATAGAAACAAAGTAGAAATATCGATGAACTCGGCTGATAATAAACTTTTTTATGATATCACTCATTTATAAAGTTAATGCAACAATGTGCGCTGGTGAAGTTATTAACATTGATATCGTCTTCCCGATAATTCAACTTGAATTATTGCTCATCTCATTCAAAAGTTCGTAATTCTTACAAATATTAATCTACATTTTTGAAATTTTCAGGATCAATAGCCATCTATATGTGGTCTTATATACGTTTTACCGTTTTCAATTATCTTTATTAGTTTTTAAGTAATTGCGAGTCAAACTTCCAAAACACGTTTTCTAGAGTATCATGTGTGCATATTTATATCAAGAAATTTGCCAATTTAACCGGTCCTACATTGTTAAAATCAAAATTTTCAGTAACTATGGAAACAAGGGCACCTAGTTATTTGAAAAAAATGGTAAATAGAGATATATTTCTAGTAACACAGGGACAGACTACGGGTTTGGAGGGTCGGTAGTCCGGACCCCTGCTCCTTCCCATTAAGTTTACCATCTTTGTCAAGACAGTGATCGCATAAAACTTACAAATCTAACACTCATCCTCTTGCAAATTAAATTGTTTTGGATGTATTTGTTTCAACACCGAGGGGCACCCTACTCACAGCCTTAAACCACGGAAAATGTCCTTATTTTTTGACCCCTCTCCCAATCATCTAAGATAGTCAAAAAAGTCGAAATAAGTCTTAGTGTTCATTGATCTCCCGTCTATATTATATCGTTTCACAGTATATTGCATCAATGAAATATGGCCGTTGGCTAGTGATTCTGGAGCCAGTTGCTCAAAAGTTAACCATCAGAAATACCATGGTGTAATGGCGAGCACTCGGTCTTCAGTTAAATACCGGTACCCGATTTACATTTTTGAATTTTCAGCAGCAGCTCCACACAAATGGAGGCAGCCACGGCCGTGTCAAACTTGACGCTTGCAAACCGTTGGATCGGCTTTGCTTTTTTGAGAATGTTCGATGTTCGATCTTTATTACTGATCGTGACAAGAGCTGGAAGGTGTTTCAAATTGAATTTGAATATATTTGGCTTAGTCGATTGTGTTAGAAAGATTGGAACTTTGGAATATATTAGTAAGGAACATAACTTTCGTTTACTTTCTGTCAAAATTGATCTCGTGTGTTTGATAGTTGTTTTGAGATTTGGCACGAATTCCAAGTCAGTTTTGATCACACAAGGTCTGTATTAGCCCACTTCACGTAAGTAGCCATGCAAATTTGCGACGGCAATGCGACGCAGCATTGAGACTGTGGTCCTCATACATGTGCCACATAATGTCTGACTTTCACATTTGCAATCGTATACCCGTACGTGCAGTTTTGGAATCGAATGAAACACGTTGGACAAAATGATCTGTTGTGAACCTAGGTAGCTGGTTAAAGCAACACCTGGGTTATTTTGTTTATTTTGACAAATCCTAGAGAATATATATCTTTAATAACCATTTTTCAAAATCCTAGGTGCCCTTATTTCCATGGTTACTTAGTAAATTGATTTTCAACAAAGTAGGGACCGGTGAAATTGTGAAATTTCCTGATATAAAGATGCACCCAGGGGACCCGGGAAAACGTGTTTTGGAAGTTTGACTCGCAATTACTTAAAAACTAATAAAGATAATTGAAAACAGTAAAAGGTATATAAGACCACATATAGATGGCTATTGGTCCTGATATTTTCAAAAATGTAGATTAATATTTGTAAGAATTACAAACTTTTGAATGGGATGAGCAATAATTCAAGTTGAATTATCGGGAAGACGATATCAATGTTTATAACTTCACCAGCGCACATTGTTGCATTAACTTTATAAATGAGTGATATCATAAAAAAGTTTATTATCAGCCGAGTTCATCGATATTTTTACTTTGTTTCTATCTTAATCAAATCCAGAGATATGAACGAAATAAAAAAATTAAACCGGAGAAAGATAGGGACAAAAAATTCAACAATGCGGACCCGGCGGGTACCCAAAAAAATGGCGCCTGGAAACTGTAAAAAGGCTTATTTGGCACGCGTGTGAATGTTGGGTCAAAAACGTGATCGTGGCACTATTCTCGGCTATCGTCAGTTTCGTCAGTTTCGATTGTGACTTGGAGAGTGTGGAATATGTGCCACTCTTTGCAACTGGCATCATCATCAGTTGCAACACCAACCGATGCCGGTCTTTAGTCTACCACAGATTTGTTTTTGGTAGTCATTGCAAAATTGAGTTTCGTAGACCGCGATTGCCTGAATGTATAATCCAGCACCGCCGCCGTCATCGTCGCAGCAATCTTTCATAATTTGCGCGAGACCCGCTGCCGACGATTTGTCGGAGGAAAGAAGATTTTTAAATATCAGTAAAGGAGTAGCATCATCATTGCAATGATGGATGATTTGTTGAGGGGATTAGTTTTGACGCGATGTTATGTTACTAAGTGGTTTTCAGGATAGTGGTGGAAATTTCATGAATTGCAGCGGCGTATAATGCTACGGCTCGGTAGCATAAATGCCGTGTATACTCGACTGTTCAAGGCCTATTCTTGCATTGGAATGAAGGATGTAAAAGGGGTTGATAAATTATATTACCGTAAAAAATACCCCGCTTCAGGCCAGTTTTGCAGTCACGACTAATAGAAGACCATCTTATCCCTGTAGCCAATCTTACAACTCAAAACCAGTCTTAGAAATTCAGGGCCAGTTGCCAAAAGTGAGTTTAAAGTCCAAACATGACCGGCGTTAAGAACTAAGACAGTCTAAGACTGGTCTTGAATCCATGCCTGTCTATTGGTACCTGTTTTTAAGTCCACTAAAGAAAGTCTACTACTGCAAAGGGAGCTGAGTTATCTAGGCTTTTTAAAGTTATCTGCTAGGGTTTTTCATGTAGCTTTATATCACCGGCCTTAAGAACTTAAATGGTGTAAAATAGGTCTTGAATCCATGACTGTCCACTGGTACCTGAAGTTTATTTTTTCAAGTCCTCTTTCCGAAAGTCGACTATTTGTGAGGGAGCTCAGTATCTAGGATTTTTTTGAAGTTATTTGCTATAGGGTACAATGTTTTTAATGAAGCTTTCGAGATTCCGGAGGTTGTTCACTTGGGAACGAATTATCTAGTAGACTCAGGGATAAGAATGACGAATGCTTTGAAAAAAGGCTTTTGAAAGTAACTTGGGATTAATTTGTTTTTAGTAAAAAAATTTAAGCTGTGATGACTGTTAGTGCAGGAAGCAAATTTCTTCCTTCTTGAATTCGGTGCGTATGGCGTTTAAGCAGCATTCTCGATCTGATCGGAGAACACTGTTTAATTAGACTATATATTTAAAGAGGAATGCTGCATTTAAATTAACATCGAAACGGAATGTTCCATTGTCATTGAAATCCCGCAGGAGTTTACTGATTAGAAGATTAGAGAACAGTATCATCTGTAAATCTCGAGTTGGCCAGGGTTCTGAAGTGTGTTTAATTGTTGCCGTAGACATGTGACCAGCGACTAGTTCTCAATCCCCGAGGATTTTCTTACATCGACATTCCGAGCTACTTGAAGTTTAATTAGCACTATTAAACATTGAAATTCTGGTTCAGGCACTTTAGCGAGTACTTTAGGGTAGAGTTGTTTGGGTTGACTTGTGGTGGTACTAGATTTGCTAAATTTATGCCATTTGAGGGATCTGGTGCGCATAGCAATAGTATTTCTGAAAAACAAAAGTTTCCATTGCCTTAAATCCAATAGTGGTATTTCGATCTCGAGGCTGGTCTTAAGCTGTTAAGAGTAGTTGTATAATAAAAACGGGCCTTGACTGGTCTTAAATTGAATCTAAGCCATGACTGTGTGACAGCCCCCTTCACCCGATGGCATAGAACCAAATATATATCCATCCCTTTTTCATGAACAGCGGCATAGAAAAATTGGTGATTTATATCCAAAAGCAGTCTTAGATCTTAGGACTGGTCTTAAGTTGTTAGTTGTGGCTATGGAATTTCGTTTTTGACTGGTCTTGCATCAAATCTAAGCCATGACAGTATGAATGCCCCCCACATCCCCCCAATGATACAGAACAAAATATTTTCAGGAACAAAAACTTTTCAGGAACAATGGCATGGAAAGATCGGATATAAGTATAAACAGCACTTTTTGTTGACTCGCGTTTACCGCGATGTTGTTACATCGCGAGCTGAGAGCTGAAATGAAACACGACGCGACCACCTTCATGCGGGGCCGAATCCCTCGATATATCATCGGCATTACGTCGCGTATTATCATCGAGGAAATATTTTTCCAGCGAGACCCCCGCTTTGTTTAATAATTCAATCATAACCGACTCAACATGCGTCGGCACGGTGGCGCTGTCGTCTGCGTTCGTCCATCAAATATTGATACAAATCACATACGACCGTAAATGGCTTATAAAGCACATATATGTTGACAGGAATCTTGTGGCTAGTGACCTTTAAGTAACGTTCAGCTAGAAGGCATACGTAATGGATCGAAAACTTGTTTAGCCTTTACTTATCATTGTCCAGGCGACTTTCTCCGCGCGCTAGAAGATATTCTTTTCGTTCGATGAAAAGTTATCGACTTATCCAATTTGCGCCTAGGTTTTTTTTTGTCCGGGGTCGCTAGTCAGTCGCGTTCTTCATCGAGAAATGTCAGAAATCGACCTTTCATAAATGTTACAATAACAATGATACTATTAATAACGATGCCAATATACTACTTTCCTGAAAACAACTTTCAGGGGGGTTCCGGTCAATTCATACCATTACTACAGTTTTTGGTCCGGTTCAATTCGAATCCTAATCTTGTAAAGTTTGCTAGTTATCACTAGGTAACATTAGATCCATGATATTCATGTATCCAAGCCGTCCTATAGCCGCGGTCACACGGAGATGATTTGACCCAGGCTATAGCGGCCCAGATCAGGCTCGAGTAAAATTTTGCCTGTGCCTAATATAAATTAATGATTCGGTTCACACGTAAACCATTTACTCGATACTAAACAATGCCTATATAGAAGAAATGAGTCACTTTCGCAGCCAGTTGCAATTCACATCCAATAATTTGACCCATGCTAAAATTAGGCTCAGGCTCAGTGTGATGCTTTTTGTTGGGGAAAACAGGCACGGGCCGATTTGTCACCTATTCGAACGGTTGTTCTGAGCCTAATTTGGCACGGGACATATTTGGCGTGGGCTGAAAATACTTTTTCGATCTTATAGCCGCGATCACATGGAGACGATTTGACCCACGCCAAATTGGCACGGATCAGGCTCGGGCCAAATTTGGTACATGCCTAATTAGAGAGCGCATTCACACGCAAACCATTCACTCGATACTAAACAATGGTCAAACAAAGCGAAGTGGATCTTTTCCGGTGCCTGTTGCAATTCAAACGCAATCATTTGTCTGGTGCTAAAATTTGGCTCGGGGCTGGTCCGACGTTTTTGGTCGGGCCAGATTTGGCCCGGGCCAAACAGGCTCGGGCCCATTTGGCACCCGTGTGAACAGTTGTTCCGTGCCAAATTTGGCCCGTGCCAAAAATGCTCTTGTGATCGCGGCTTATGTGATATCCCATTTTACTACTCGAATTTGAACTGTAGACCCATAGCCCCCCAATATTTCGTCGCCAGTCCCTGCTGTTCATCAAGATGACCCATTAGAGTTTTTCCCGATATTCTAGAAACTGACAACTTCTTTGTATCGTTTAGTTCATTGTCATGCAACTAGTTCGGCATGCGCGTTGTGATTATCATTCAAGAGCCAACTATTCGCTGTCAGAACATCAGTGTTGTTATACTGAGCCGATGGTTATTTATTTCGGATATTTCTGTCAATATACACTAAACACTCGTACAGCGGAATACTGATGCAAATATCGGGCGAATTCTTGAAATAATCATTATAGAGAATTTCATCGTCTGCGCATCGTTTATAGCTTATATACCAGAACTAACTACATGTATATCGATTATGATTTCTATGTTATTTTGTTCTTGTTCAACCACTAACCACGGTACTTGGAAATATCGTCATCTCAGTCATCTCATTCCTCGGTTACTGGTGGTCACGCTCATCTGTTACATGGAAAAGAATAAGAAAATTGAATATTCCGTTCATTAAGCGTGTGCCTTGTACAAACCGACCACACCTGCAGTGGGGTAAAATAGAAACCAACCGTTTACACATTGAACCGATGATTTATTGAATAATCAAAAAATATCATATTAAAAGGCACGACGTTTCAATCTCACCCACCCTAGAGATCATCGTCACTCTCCATGTTTGATTGTGGCTATTCTACCAGGGGGCTTACGTTTTGAAGGTTTAAAATAAAAAAGGTCGAACTTTACGGAAGTAGGTAATTGGACATTTTGGTTCTGGCAAACAATCCTTTGTTCAGCCAGGACTTGCAAATTCGAATATTTTTGTTGGAAGCCTGATTGGAAGGAGGTTTAAACGTATTGTCCGTTTAATGAAATGTGTTTTTGCACTGTAGAGTGGTTCGCATAGATTAAGCACATATATATACGTGTATATATATAGACACTAACCCGGAATAGAAAATTGGTCTTACGGGCGCAATAGTTGGAACGGCTGCTGCTACTGTTACCTGAGATTCGGAAATGCCGGCAGATTTCCTATGTGTATTCGGAACGAAAGATATTTTCACTGCCATTACTCACTAAATAACTTGTCCTTTTCAGGAATGTGATCGGTAATTGATATTTACGCGGCATCCATAGTCTGGGCGTACTAATAAGTGTGTAAAACATGCAAACACAAATCTGCCATCACTCGCTATACACGTGGGTGGGGTCGGTGATGAGAATTTGCGGTCAAATGTATTTATAAATTTATCAATTTTACAATTTTCGATATATATATATATATATATATATATATATATATATATATATATATATATATATACAGGTATATATATATATATATATATATATATATATATACCTGTAAGCTCAGAACTAACCAGAAACCTTACTGATATATGAAGTAAGAGTACGTATTTGACCCTGAAATTGTCGTCTAGTGTGTATGAATTGGACCACCTACCTATTTCTCCACGTCTATTGGCTGTCCTGTTTTAGTTCAGGGATAATATATAAGGTGGATATAATTTACATGGTAAAAAAGCTACAATGAATTGTATGCTGGCGTATATCTAACAATTTCTAATCGTATTTGAGACGTGTAGTGAAATGATGGTCAGGCCAAATTTGGCCTGGGCCCATTTTGCACCTTTGTGAACAGTTGTTCCGGGCCTAATTTGCTCAGTGATCACTATAATGCTGAATACGCATTAGCCCCATCAAATCAGGACTAACAATTTTTGTTAAGATTTCTGACAAAGATTTTTAACCTTCAACCTAACTGGGGAGATGGTTGTTTATAGCATGAAACATGCCACCTAATTTCATCCTTTACATCATGAATGGAAATATGAAATGAACATTTTTCAATCCTGTAATCTAACCCTTTCAGTGCGTCTACACCGCAGCGCGGTGTATAGATCCACGATGGACTTTGATAAAATTATTTTTATCTCTAATGAAAAAAATGGCAGCACCTGTCAAACACTGTGAAATATTAGTGACTAACAATACACCGCACCGCAGTGTAGCACCCCGGTGTACACATTATAGCGCTCTGCCTGTTATTCAACACACTGGGGTGGAATTTTTTCAAAATTTTAACATTACCTCCGGCACTCTAGCACATTAATTAGTCAGCTATTGAAAGGGTTAAGTCAACGATTCAGTTCTGAATTTGAGTCTTTTGAAAAGCATAGACGTTTCTTTAGTTCTGTGTCGTACAGTACTTTTCAATTACTCATCGGCTTCGCAAACGTTTAAATCGCTTTCCACGCAGTCGAAAATGAGATTAGATGCCTGCAGATTCAAACTCGCACGCTAAGTCACATTCCCCGAGTTCTCAGAGTTCTCCGGCGATGTCTCTTGATCATTTTCGATCGCGAAAAAAAAGTTTAAAGATGATAATTACTTAAAAATACATTACCGTACTTTTCAAAGCGCCTTTGCTTATAGTTAGTAAATGGATCAAAGGAATAGTTTGTCTTGATCACGCGACAGGATTTTTAAGGTTTAAAAGATAGATCAAAGTTGACTACCTGTTCTTATGGGGACTTACTCGAGGGTCTTTGGCGCGTACGTTTTTTTTTTTCATTTAAGCGCCTTATTTTGAATGAATACAACCCAGTAACATATTGAGATAGTAGATACAATGGCCGTTGGTGTAAGCCAATTATATGGGTTCAAATTCCGATGGCGGCAGAATTTGCTCTATCCTGCGTTGGGGAATGAAACCCAGGACCTGCGTATCCTGGTGATAAACTTTAGAACGGTTGACCGTACAGTTATCATACAACATTGCAGATGATAGTCGTGCATTTCATGAATAGCGCATCAAATTTATGGAGTACCCACAACCTCATAAAAAACAGTATGTCGACACTAAACCGGCAGTCATTATCAAAACTATGGCTAACCTGATACCCGGTTCGCATTACACAACCTATAAAAACCCTTTGTCAGGTGCATACGTGCCTATTATAGTGAATACCAATATATCATTCACTGGTTAAATACTAAAAATCACAGTAACACTGCTGAATTGTGAAGCGCATAGTTGAGTGTCATTGATTGCAGTCGGTATAAGTTATAATTTCATAATTGGCTGTTCGTTATGTATGGCAGTAATTATATACGCCAGTTCCTCTACGTAGCGTAGGAATATGTACGTATTATCCTCTTCGCGGCGTGATACTAGTCGTCCGCCCTGATGGCAACGCTAGACTCAGCCGCCGCACGAAACCCTGCCATGCTAGACCGGGTGCGCAGGTTTGCCGCACAAAAACTTACAGGCTAATCAGATTGCCCGTTGTATAATCGCTAACGCAAATTTCACCGATAAACATGGCTTGGGATAACCCGAGCTAAAATAAAACGGGATTTCTGATGACATCATCTAAGCTTTGCGCGTTGCTGTGCACTCGGCTAGTCAGGCAGGGTTAACTGTGGCAGTCTCGATGCCATCAGGTTCGAAATCCTGCCGATAAAGGATCGATACTTGTTTATTACATCATGCTTTCTGGTGCCCATCGACTATAGCGAACGCCTTCATCACTGATGGTGCTGAGTAGGCCCACTTGATACAATTCAATACAGTATTAAGAGAAATGAACCTGCCGAAATTACATGCTCACTAGTTATATATTGACATCCCCGCTTGCCAGGGTTTGATTCCTTCCCGCCGAAGCTCATGCCAACACACCCTGGCCGCAGACCCTCCAAGATTTCTTGGGCGGACCGGTTACCGCTCAACTGCCACCGGTCTGAAGGGTCTGCAGTCAGGGTTTTTGCGTTGGCGTGTGCCCCGGCTGGAGGTTATCGAACCCTGGCAAGCGGGTATGATGATATATCGATCACGAGAGCCTGGATGTATCGACTTCGGCGGGAGGGTGGTTAATCGCTGAAACCACGGCACGACGACTGCTGGACGTTCGTGACGATCGAACCGTCGATAATGAACAGCAATCAATGCCCGATGATTCAAATCGCGTCGGCTGTACACACTCCT
Organism: Tubulanus polymorphus; assembly: GCF_964204645.1. Classification (NCBI taxonomy): domain Eukaryota; kingdom Metazoa; phylum Nemertea; class Palaeonemertea; order Tubulaniformes; family Tubulanidae; genus Tubulanus; species Tubulanus polymorphus. The sequence goes on along the minus strand of NC_134029.1, from coordinate 8,313,642 downwards.
CAACGGCGATAATGCGTCGACCGAAATACAAATTTTTTTCCCGCGATGGCAGTGCTTTTCGCGTCCGGCTGCTTTTTTCCAATGTGACGCATAGATTTCGACGCGTAGAATAAACAAATTGAACGACAATGAAATGCGTTCAGCCTCTGCTTGCCAGGAGTTGCCACCAATATTTTCATCCACCTCAATGTAAATATAACAGATCGAAAGAGAACACATCTCCTTGATACGAGTTGAGTTGAATATTCACAAACGTTCACAAAATTTACATATCTTGTTTTGATCATGAAATAGGGATTGACACTGTTGTTTATTTCATTGGTAGATTTCGTTTGATTTTTTTTTTCTATTTGGTGTCCCTTACAAACCCCCGCCACACCTACCGGAAGCGAAACAGGGAGTTTGATTTTGAAATCGGACATCGAAGTACAGATATAGTTCTGTGACGACGGTCATTACAGAATTTTTCGTTTAAATTGAAGTAAATAATTGGGAAATTGTTCAAATTTCCAGGTCACATAATTTCTATTACTGATGGTTTAGTCCTCGTAAAATATTTTGTTACGGTTTCCACAGACCAGGTGGTACTTGTTCTAAGTGCTCTTGGAAATAGAATGTATTTTGAAAACGCCACTACGTCAAACTTCTCGTAGTACTTCTTTAAATTGTGTGTTTTCTTCGAAATTTCGTGATCTTCAAAAAAAGAATCGCAATCGAATAATGTCAACTTGAATGACCACATGAAATATCCTTCCTAATAATTTACCTCATTCGTCCTTCAAAGGCCCTTCACGCCCGTTATAGAATTCTCAATTCAGAATTCTCGATAACGCCGCGTCACTTTCGCGCGCGCGTGTCGCTAATCGAAATTTCATCATGCCAACAGAATGATCACTGGAAGGTCGGGCGCATGTTAAGGTTCGACGATATAGTTATATCGACCCCTGAATAACTCCTGTTCATTAAAAAGATATCGATGGCCCATCTTCGCCTGAATTTCTATTTTTTTCGCTTCTAGTAATGATTCATGTCGTATATCGTTCTAGAAGGTCCGCGATGAAATCGTAAAAAGATTAGTTATCGAATTTTCAATAATGTGAGATATCGTCTCCAGCGTGCAGCGCAGCCATCTCGAGCGAGAACCATTGATTAGACGCTTTCACGTGTTGTAAAGATAATAAAGTATCCCACAAGAGTAAAAAGAGTCCATTTCCTTTTCATTCGATGTTTCACTCGATGTGTCATGAAAACTAGGGTCATAAAATTACCAGATTCTACTTATTCTTATTTTGGGATTTTATAAACAGTCAACCCCGATATACCGCCACCCCCACCTACCGCCAGGTTTTCTCAATGTACATCTCAATACAAATACGTAGACACCGCGGATACACCGCCATACTATGTATACCGCCAAAACTGTTCTGCACCGATGTGAGCGGTATATCAGGGGCTGAGTGTAGTCTTTTTCAACTTATTTAGTCTTTTTCACTCATATTTTCCTTATTTTAGATGTTTAGTTTATATTTCTCTTGAATTTGTTTCGGTTGTGTAAGGGAGTCCTGACTGTCTTTATGCTGTATATATGATCCCTAGCCTTTTATCACATCTTACTACTAGTCTGTGTTCTATACATAGAACATTATTTTGTTATAACCTTTGTATTCCTGAAGATAACGCTAGAATATAGTCAAAACAAACATCGAATACTTTTAGCTCAAGGATACATTTCGGTCTCTTTGGCGTGCAATTATTCTATAACATCCAGCTTGACGTTTTAGCTTATGTTCTTGTTGTGCACATGCATATCAGCCAATGTTGTCGGCCTCGACATTTCCTTTTTTATTTGCTATTTGCTGTAAATATCGTTGCAATTAATGTAAGTGGCTAGATTTCGCTGATCACTTCACCTCTCCGCGATCTTGCGATAGCCTTTTGTAATCTTTATTTACATTAAGAAATATCTAAAAGTATATCTCCAACTATATATGTATATATAATGCTAGATGCTGATTCCCAGAAATCTGTTCGTAAAGAATTCTTTGACGTTATCAGGAACGCGTGTAGGCTTGATTTTGATAAGCTACGGTTGATAAGTAGATTCAGTCGTTTGTTGATAAGATTTTCTGGCTTAATCTCTCGTGACCGGGCTAAAATGCTGGCTTATAACCTGTTTGAGGAAGAATGTCTTATCATTAAACACGAAGGGTCAAGGTATTCGTTATCAAATATTGAACTAAAACCACAATGTTAATCATTGGTGTATATACATGTATACTTCCTCGTAGTATTTATGTATATATATATATATAGAAATATATGTTATAGAATTAGTTGGCAAACAAAACAGAAATAATTTTCAAATATTTATGATAAATTATTTTGGAAAATGCTGACGAGATCTGGACCAGGCTCTAGGGGGGAGGAAAAAGATTATATCCAATCTAATTATATCAAACAGGAAAACTGGAAATCTGGGGGAAAAAAGCTCAAGATCTCGGGAAGATTCGAGGGGAATTCGTTGAGATTGCTAGATCGCGCATAAAATTAAATGGTTTCCGTCTATGTCTTACGTATTTGATTGATTGGATCCTTAGCAGATTGAATCCAGGGCCATGTGCAATAGGGTAAAAGCAGTCAAATAAAAGTGGCCACCCTGTCCAATGGATGGCTATCTTTGTTGTATAGGCCGCTCGTAACTAACCATGACTTCATCCTTCAAATAATAATTTTAAAAAAGTTATTGCGCTGTTGTGAAATGGAACCCCCGAGTCTAACAATCCTGTCAAACACCAGTTAAGCACCCCTCTCCCCGAAAAAAAGATTCGAACACAGTTAACTCGATCGGTGTCTGTGATTGAACTATCAGCTATGACAATCTCATTTTCTGTTCGCGCAGTTACGTCATTGTGAGTCAATCAAATTAGTTCGTTTTCAATTATTCAAATTCACACCGAAACGTAATTAGCTCTATTTTCTATGAGTAGCATTGATTTCATCGAATAATCACCGAATGATTTTCAAATTTCAAATGGCTTCCATCGTCATCGTAGGTATCAAATTGACCCTTTTTAGCCTGTGTTTCCTAGCTTGTTCGGCACTCACCAGACGGCGTAACAATACATTCAGTTATATAGATAAATTAATATGTAGTGAAAATCAGTTCATTTTCAAAGAACTTTGGACTGTACTTTTAGGCTCCTGAATGAAAATGTTGTGAAACAAGTCATCGCATAGATATGAGATTGACATTCCCAATGAGCGTATGGTATAGTTTTACTGGAAATTGATTTAACTAATAAGAAAAGTTTATTCAAATTAAATTGAAGTGTAGAAGAAATTGAAGCGCGGTAACCGAGTAACCACTAGCGAACCTGGTGGATCCTCGCCTGCCATATGCGGATACCCCATTAGAAATCATGTATGAATATGCATGCTTGTATGACGTGTTCATGTGAAATTCAGTCCGATCAATAAATATTGCCTACTCTTAAAAGGAAATGGGGCTCTATTGGAAATTGGGTGATACAATTATTGTTTTTCACCTCGATGGAGGAGGCCGATACTCAACTCGAAAAAAATGTTCATTCCCAGCAACAATCGAATATGAAGAACGGTTTTAAAAATTCATGGACCGTTGTCATCCAAGTTGAGCTGCCGATTCTCGTTGTTGTATGATAAGAGGCAATGTTATTTAGGGGTAGCAACTTATGGTTTTAGACCTGACCAATACATTTTTTCAAAAATATTTTTTGGTTCTCTGGCTTCCATGAGACCCTTATTCTCGTACTGTCCGTCCGTGGGTCTGTCTTTTAGCTACATTAACTTAGCTTTGTTAATTTTGGCTCGATCTTGATGAAACTTGGGTACAACGTTAGGGGTCATTCATTTATTACGTACGCATTAGGGGAGGGGGAGGGGTCAGTGCAATTGCGTACTGTAATGCTTAATGTATACGAAAAAATGGCCAATTTTGCGTACAGAGGGGGAGGGGGTTGAAAAATTCAAATCCTATGCGTACGTAATTAATGAATGATCCCTTAGTATGGGGGACTAGTTATGCAATGCAAAGAATAGGGCCACTGCGCCACCTAGTGACGGAACTGTAGTGACGGAACTAGGCACTAAAAACTCTGTTTTTCAGCGACATGACTTTGAACATAACCTCAACTGAGGAATGGAATCGAAATTCAAAAAGTTGTCTTCATAAGACTTAGCTATTGGTCATAGATACAACATTTCCAAATTGCAATGGAAATTTCAGATTTCGAGCCTGAGCCCAAAAATCGTTGTCGCCTTATGGCTTTTTGCTTTTTTAGATAAAGTTATTAATAGATGAAATAATCAATTTATGATGAAATAATATCTTGCTGCGCATAGGAAAAAACTGTAGGCAAGCATATATCATTGAAGGTGAAAATAGAATTGATGATCAAGGAAGAAAATAAACGATGAAAAGAGATTTTCAACAAATATTGACTCAGCCATAATTGGGGGTGATTTATAAGCCATCTTTGTACAACATAAAATACATTTTATTAACCATTCCACAGTTGTGAGTTCGAGTTAAGTCTGAGTTTAGATTAGTTCATTTTGTAATGTTTTAAGTTAAAGTTTTGAGTCAAATCTTAACTCAGAACCACGGCGCACTGGATGATTCAATTCTGCGCTGCGCATTCTTCCGCGTCGAAACCCTAAAGAGCGTCTGAGCCTGATTACCGCTATCAATATTTGTTTTTCGCTTTCATTAATTTTCGAATTTTTCCATCTTTTCTGTAAAACATATTCGCATTTCAACGCTATGAATATTCAGTTCGACTGACACAGAACCACGTCTGGTTTCCGACGCCAGAAAATGAAATATTGCTATATTGTTGACATAAACCATGTCCTGTTACAAATTATGTATATATATATATATATATATATATATATATATATATATATATATATATATATATATATATATATATATATATATATATATATATATATATATATATTTGTATTTATATATATCTTCATTTCGTATTGAAATGCTGACAAAAAAATGTATCTACCCGATCCATATGCCCGTGTATTTAAGCCACATGTGGGTTAGAAGCCAGATCAATAGGATTATCACATGTACTGCCTGATGTATATCGTGTTACAAATATCTATCGATACAAATCTATCTACTCTTCGCTATCTTTACTAATAACACGGCGTATTTGCTCGAATATTACCTGAGTGTTCGGCGTGTAATCCCTTCTGGTTGATGGAAAGAAAAGGAAAAGGAAGGCCGAACGCAAATATCGAAGTCAAATTTCGAGTGATCTTACTTTGCTAACATCTGTCATCGCTTGTTGATAATCCTCCTCTTATCTTACTCTACCTTTCATAGTGTATTAATGTCCTGGACAATGTTTACATCGCTTGTACATTGAATTTTGAAATTTAGAATTTAGATTTTATCTGCTCGGACCAAGTTTGCACAGTTGCGAGTTCTAATTTCGGTCCAAGGTTCTTACGTAGACCAGACGGACAAGAAATTGACCACAACTACATAAATGGCAATACTTACCATTAAAATATCTAATTGGTTTTTTCCTGTTTGGCTCGTTAAAAGTACCGGATGTTGTTAATAAGTTTTTCTTTTTAATGTCATTTCAGGTAGCATCAACAACTTCATCAACAACTTCAGACAACTACTCAACTTGTAAATAGATCTGTTTTACGTGAAGCCAATAAATTCTGTTTGAATCTATGAAAAAATAAACATTTATGTTATTGGAATATTTCATTTATTTTTTTTGTTTTTGTCGTAGTTTTATGCGCCAATTAATCGATAAATGTGTTGTCCGTTCTTCAAGCAAGATAATGTTATGCTTACATATGTATACTGCTTTGGTGGCTACTGCACGAGATGACCATAGCAGTGGTGGAGAGGGACTGGAGCTGTATAAAGAATTGCTCATGATGTCACAGAATATCTTACTTTTGATGACAATTTAATGAAGGTTTTTCGATAGGCAGGTATTTTCAGGGGCGGATCTAGGGTCTGATTCAGGGAGGCATGCACCCCAAAAAAGGGCATCATTTAAGTAAAAGGGCCCCTCCAAAACAGGTCAAAAATGAACTCTTTCTTGGAAATACAGATATAGATTAGTGATGGATTTTACTAGTACACTGCATTGCGGTGTATTGATGTAATTAGTAATTAGTTTTTATCTCTATTGAAAAATGGTAGCACCTATATTAGTAACAAACGACACACTGCACTGTAGTTGTATTCCCGTTATTCAACACATTAGGGTGGAATTTTTCAAGATTTTCTTGATCTCCAGTACTATAGGGTATTAATTAGTCAACACTGAAAGGGTTGATATATTTCATTTTGCTGTAAAATTTCTGGGCAGCACCCCTGCACCATCCCCTTGGATCGGACCCTGTATTTATGGGAAAATTTGAGCAAAAACCTTCTCTTAGTAAACCTTGCCTTACTCAGACATGGTACTTTCGACTAACTCAGACAAGGTTTACTGTATTTAATTGTCCCCGGATATTGGAAGGGTATTTTCCAAGGGACTTCCCCTATCGCACTGTGGCACATAAAAATGTGCTCGCTTATTTGAAATACTGTGCAAGAGAACTGGAACTGCACTGATGAGGGTGTCATCTGTTTGTCGTCTACACATCTAATACTCGGAAAATTGACCCCATGTAGGGAACCTTCATTATCACTAGACAGTAAAGAAATTGCTACACCGATGACGACGCTGTACTGCGGTTTTTCATCGGTTTGCTGAAAATATTCTCCACACCGAACATAAAAGGATTCCAACATTAATGCTTAATGATCCAAGTAAAAACATGGTCGCTGTTTGTGAACGCGAACGCGCCTACAGTCTTCGTTCTGAACTGAGGAAAAAAACTTCTTTTTGAATTTAGAATATTCCTTCTAGAAAAAAAATAGAGGGAGGAGAATAGGAAGGAGACTAGTACATAATTATGGTTGAAAAATACTAGTTTCACGAAAAAGTGGTTAACTGTTTCCAATATGCGTAATTTACCTTTGGAACAGGGCCCAAGGCCTTTTAGTAATTCTGAAATCCCATCCAAAGATTTCTGAGTACCAATGAAGTTAAAACCTTGAAAATACATTCGCCCAATCGTATAAATGTTTTCGTGCAGCCTGTTGAAGGAAGTAGCCCCTTAATTAGTATTATGGCCTTGGTTTACTATTGGATCGGCCCGTGTTTGGAATTAATTCATTAATGAGGCAGATCAAGGAAATGGTTATACGAGAACGAGGATTTGCGGCGAGATATCATCTGCAGCTTTTGTCTCTAGGTAGCTCAGTTGCCGGAGATGAAGCAACGATTTGGCATCGGAGATGGGGAGTTTCGAGAAAATGTCTTCATCTACAGACAAAGCAAGGGTTGGTTATGAGTTTTCTGAAAGTAAAAACATTACAATATGTATAAAAATAGCAGTTCGTCCGTAAACCTCGCTCTTATGATAATAAGGCATAGTTGTTTTTCATAGTGATATTTCTTTTGTCCTATGCGGTAATGCTAAGGTTTGTTAAGTGCGCAAATGAGAAGTATACCTTCTGTTGCAAGGGTGAGTGGATAGATGTACTGCTGTGTTGGTATGTTCAGAGCTAATATCCATTTGAAAACACGATTTTTGATGCGATTCCAGTGCACCTAGTCATGATAAGTGAGAAAGCTCTTCCATATAGATGGGATCGAACCTGAAAGTGTTCCGGAAACTCTACCATAGTCCGTCCACTATATTAAGTATTGAACCCCGGACTTCCTGTCACGGAGGATTGGACTTGATCTAGACATTAGGAGAAAGTTTGATAGCATTTTTGGTAAAGGCCCTGCTACATTTGGCTTTTGTATAATATGTGAACACTTGGTGTGTTTTTTTTTCTGTATCATGTATGGAGATAAGAGAGCCCATTTTAAAGACCATTCACCCTGGTTTGTACCCAAAAGAATGCAGAAAATAATGTTGAAACCAGTTTACTTAAGGGCTCTTCATAAAGAGGCATAGGTACTTATTCCTTTCCTGCGGATCAATCCTCGTCATTTCAATACCGGCACTCTAAACTAGATTGGCAAAAAAACCACGAAATATATTTTGCTCGTAATGTTTTTTTTTTCATCGCAATTATTTTTGGTTTTATACATATATGATATCGGACAGCAAGATGAGATATATGATATCGGACAGCAAGATGAGGGTTTATGAAAACTTCATCAAGGCTACACATGAGTGACATTGGCAAGATTGTGTTTATCGTTGTACTTCAGTCTCTTTCTCCTCTTCGCGCGCCACGTATGTTTGATGTTCCCTGCTGCCTATGAAATTATCATTGTCGCAGCGCCGATGTGTGTGTGACAACAAGAGTGAGCCGAAGAGCAACGCCGAGAGTGACTACATTTAGAGACGACTTTCACATTCCTCAACATCGCTACATCATCGCTCCGGAGTGCAACTATATTGCTCGCTCCTTCCTCTCGATGGATGAATGTCGGTGACTACTTTATTTGCATATATTGATTGCGCGCACATCTCGCATAGCATAGCCGGGGTATGATGCAGTAATAAGCGAAGGGGTATAGAAGAACGGAATATGATGCTGACTCAAGGTGGTCGAGGTTGTTTAATAGCGGAAAGTAACAAATCGCATTTAATCCCATACGGTCCCTAATCCCAGCCAGGTTATCCCGTTACTTAAGTCAATCTGTTAATCTCGCTTATTAATCCGTGGTCGTATCGGGGCAAAGAACACTAGCATTAAGTATTAAATATGTTTTTTTCCGAGCGCTAAGCCTAGTGTATCGATATCGATATCTGTATCCAACAGCGCATATGCAACGCTTCAGTTTTTAAACATGTCGAATTGCACCGGGCCCTTGACTCCATTCACATGTTTCAGAATGACAAAATAATGGCTCTTGATGTACATCCAAATACAGTATCACCACATCTTGATCCACACTACTTCTGCCATGTATGTATTCGGTTCTGTCTGCGTGTGCTGCTCTTACGAATAAGTTTTAAATATGGAATGAAATTGACTACAAGGGGTTTCAGTCATAGGTTTTTTGCAGCGCTCAGGATGGAACAGAGCTATCTTAATGAGTTGATACATTCTACGATTTCTAGTCCCCTGATGTTCATTGAATAAGATAGACTACTAGGCTCAGTTTTACAGACAGGTATTATCTTTAACCCTGGGGATAACTCAATTGAACATGAATAGAATAAACTTAACCCCCAGCTTAAAGATAGTACCGGTCTATGAAACTGAGCCCGGTCTATCATATTACCAGAGAAGATTCTTTTGACAAGATTTCAGTCCATTTTGCTGGAATTTTACCTACAGACACAAACACGCAGCGTTGAAAGTGACGAATTCCGATATAATTAGATGATGAAATAGTAACAAGGGGTGAACGCGTAACACGTAGATAATAAACCCTGGTGTAATAGGATGATTATACTCATTAGATATCCGATCCTGGTATAAATACAAGCGCAAGACAATCAATTGACTCAAAGTCTCGCATGTGTCCGCAGTCACCGATTACGTCTGAATACATGGTGTAGAATGTGTTAATCAAGTTTACTGCACGGGAGAACCAACCGAGAGACTCATGGTTCGTACAAACGAATTTAATTGTGTCAGTTCGATACATTAAAATGTCGCGGCGCAAACAGGGCATGTGTTCCCACCAGATGAAAGAGATTGATCTATAGACCTTCGAGAACTGAATGGAATCGTGTGACAATTTGGTGAAAGACATCGTTGCGCGATCAATTCGCAGACTCTTTCTTCGTCGGGGTCTGCTTTCACGATGAAGGCAAGCAGGCCCAGAGCGAGCTATTGTCCGAATATGAAATCCCTTGTATCGGTGCGTGTATGTATGGTTTAAAAGGTTATAACCTTGTCACATATACACTTCGATCTCTTCAAAAGTGAAACTGACCTTTTAAAAGGAGACATGTACTTCCATCTGTTAGCGATAAAGGTGCGCAACATCAGGTTTAATGTTGTTCCGATAAATAAGCATTCATTTGATCAAGCATTTGTTTTATTTGAAATCAGTCCATCTGATGGTTCTATTAACAATGATTTAAATTTTCATTATCAAAAGGTACAATCATTACACTCCCAAGTGATATCTAGTTCGGCAGGTTTGAAATCTTCGTCATCATTCTAAAGGGCCTTATGATGTGTATCAGTCGTATGTGTATGTTTTACAAACGCGCAAAAATATTTATTACCACAAAAACCTATTCAAAACCAGGAAACAGGGCAGATGTTTAGCCTTATCATAAACAATTTTTATATCATAATACATGGTTAAGTCGAATTAAAAAACGTTTTCACTATTCCAAGGAATTGTTTGTTTATTCCTTTATGTGTAATAAGATTCCTTCTTGTGTATTATGAGAGAACAGGTAGGGTGGCTACATAAGCATCATCCTTCTAAGGTGGACAGGGGCAGACCAATTTGAGGAAGTAAAAAACATTATTATCGACAGGATTGACTGGTTGAACTTCCTCCTTCAATTCACCTATAATTCAGTTTCACAGGGAGCATACATTCAGCGAATTATGCATTCACCCCCATTTTGTATAACGCGTGTGTGTGTCATAACTGTGTTGGCATTTGTGTCCTTGTGAATCAGATGTTCTCGTAATAAATACTGTTCACCTTCTACTTGCACTGACTCGAGTAGTTCCAGAAAACTCCCACAACGCAGAAAAACAACACCAATCCTTCAATGCGTATATTCTTCAACGAGAGAAATTTCCATTTATTTGTGTCCTTTTTTGTTTTGAAAAAAAAAATCTCTGCTATACAAGCACCTATGTTTTCTGTATATATGATATTCTATCTATACAAGTCTCATATGCTAATGTGCTCGAAATAAAATTGAGAAAAATGCAGATGTATATATATATATGGAAATCAATTGCAGCCACATTAAATAAATCTATATGTAGAAATATGTGCAGAAAATGTGAACCATTCTTCTATCTAACGGTACTTGTTCTTTGGCCTTATACGCGTTAGTCATTATCCATCTTAGTCATTTTGGTTTCTCCAAGACAGAATTGCTGTAAGTGAAATCTTTCAGCAATTACTCGTGTCCTTTGCTCCGACAGACCTGACCCGTAAAATTTCCGAACTAGTCAAGGATATTGGGAGGGGGCTCCCCGACATCGCTTCTGCACCGGGCGATGCTATCGAGTCGGCGAAAATAAAAATAGATCAGATTCAGAAATGGGAATCGATCTCTCCTAGGGTTGTTATACACGCGAATTGACTCGGGGATGGATGGTGTCAAAGAACGGTGTCATCTCCATGGTGCTGCGCGACCTCTCCCTCGTCTCTCTACTAAACAACCGATTCAAGTTGCACGCGCACCACGCGCTCTCGAGACCAATGGAACAAATGAAGAAAATATTCAGCCAAAACTTTCATTCACGGTGCCAAGAACACTGCTATCATACACAGCATTTTTAAAAAACGACAAGACAATAATCAATGAAAAAAGCAAAAAGCGTCAAGAGAGATGAATATCAGTTTCAAAGCAAATATAATTCATTAAAATAAATTCTAACATATATAATTATCTTTTTTTGTCATACAAAGGGAAAATAGATTTACAAAAATATAGACTCCTGTTATAGTATGCTTAGTACATACATACATGCACGCGTCTAACCATACTGCATAGTATCAACTAGAATTAAATCTAGCCCACATATATAATAATAATAATTATAATAATAATAATATATAGATATATATTTCAATATATATATATATATATTTATATATTCTCCAGTCGTTGTCGGTTTGCCACCCATTGTCGTTTAGCAAATATTATGATTATCCAGTAAAATTTTACAGTTAGTGTTGCAGACATGATCATAAACATTGTAGCAATTTTTGGTTATTTTTTCATATCATCGTTAATCAAAATTCTTTTTTCAATCTTTTATCGATAAACCATCGGATTGAGGGACGATGTCCATGTATTATTAAGTCCAAATAAAAAGTACAATAATTGTTCGTTGAACATTTTACACGTTAACAGTCTTTTCTAGTTAATAAGGTAGTAGTAATAATAATAAGTATTTGTTCGAAGAGGTCATATTTAGACATTTAATACACAAGTAAACATAAAAATTTGTAGTAGTAGTAGAGTAGTGGTACTGTAGGCCTGAACTCAAACCGAATATACAAACATTTCACTACGCTTTGCCATTTCATCTAATAAAATTTTAAAAAAATTCGAAAAGCTTAATTCAGTTTGTTCTTCTACGAATCGAAAGATACATTGTGTACTACACACACACACACACGCACAATATCTGCCGCAAAAAACAAAACACTTAATACCTAAAAACATCGTTAATTTTCCATCGATAGATAATACATAGAACAAATGGGCGTGAACGTAATGAACCCGACAAAGGCTCGTGTGTGTTTTGGTGTCTAATCAATTCTAATCAGGTTTTCAAACCGGGATCTATGTCCGAAAAACGATCCGATGGCATCACCACGCTGACCCCTGCGACCGACCGGGCAACAAATTGACACTCCGCTATTAGTACACTTCTTTTCTCATAGCATAGACATAGTTCGTACAATTGCGTAGAAAAATTTTTCGTTATATTCATACATAATATTGACACACACGGGCGAGGAGGTACTGCTGAAACAATGGGGTACTACAACACTGTAGGTATATCAGAATTCCGACTTCTATATACATATACATATACATCATATACATATATATGTTCGCTTTAATATCGTAAATGCAACTAAGTGAAAATCACAAGGTATTCGACTGTACAATGTTCGATAATGCTAATCCTGACCTCAACAGAGATGACGGCGGCGTAGACAGTCGCCATTTGTACCTCGACTATACGCGACAGATGCACCCGGAACAACGCACACGCACGCAGCACAAAGGACCCTCGTGACACATCGCTATCGGGGCGAAACAAAGAATAAAACGATCATCTAGACTGATAAATTTTGCGCGTGTGCTACATCAACGGGTACACGGAAATTAGAGAAAAATTTGTGAAAAAAAAAAAACATCCGGCAGGACTAACCAGCACATTTTTAAAACATAATCAACATTATTACATATAGCAAACCTAATAATACAAACAAAATTGCGGTTTTCTTATTTTCTAAAAAATTTTGTTCGACGACGATGAGGCGATTTTTTTCTCCTAGGGAGGAAAGAGGCTTCTAGCAAAGTGCGCCCCATCAATAAATCAATTGATCGCGAAAACGTAGACTATAAAAGCATATTCTGAAAAACGCAAAATCCATATATAACTCGTTTAGGGGAACGAAAACCGATCCGGATTAATACATTACTAAATCGTGACCTGATGAGTTTTTTTCCCAACTCTAAATTCCTAACCGAGAAGATAAGCTCGCCGACTAAATTGCGATTGAAAAAGTTAGTAACAACTCCCGTTTGATCAAGGTATAAAGCTTAATGGTAGAGAAAGACAAAATTGTCAATAGGTTGAAATGCATTTGATGACTAAGCAATGATTATTAGAGACTTTATCAATCATTTTTGATTATTAAAAATAAACTCGACTTTTATCTGTAAAGAAGTGCGGAAGAACTAATAATACATAGATTAATAATAAACATATATAGATATTCTTTTTTTTAACGTACAAAAGGGTATGCACACACGCATGATGGAGACACCCTGATCTATAGGATTTGAACACAATACAGGTAATAATAACTCTCTGAAGGTAATGAATGAACATCAACGCTGCCAAGAGCGTGCGGTGACCGACATATTGGTACCCGATACGAACAAAATATATATATATATATATATATACATATATGAACGAAAATTCAAAACTACACACACCATTGAAAATCCTAACATTCGCTCATTTTTTAATAATAATAGAAAAAAAACAAACAAACAAACAAAATTCCTACATCGTATATAGTCGAAATCAATCGTACAGTAAAGAGATTGTGTTTTATGTTGATTCAATAAAGTTACTATCGTTTATTATGCAAAGCTGATTGCCAGTGACGCCACATGGTGGGTTTAATCCCGTCGGTAACATTTTGTTCGTTACGACGACAGTATTACGGAGAGCGGTGGCGCTTCGTTTCAATCGAGTTACAAAAATTGCGTATATCATACAACGAACTTGTTCAATTTTGAGCAATAAACAGTTTTGTTTGTTATTTTTTTTTTTCAAGAAGATTATCATAGGTTCATTTTTCTTTTTTCTCGAGAAATTCTTTTCTTTCCAAAATATCATCATAATCATTCGAAGTAGCGCTGAAACGCGTGGTAGTCCCCGCACACTAAGAAACGATTGCAAATGAAACCCCATCCCTTGATATTTCTGCTTCTAGTTTTAAAAATATAGACCAAACTCTTTCGCCCCCTTCATTCGACAACTGATATGTTTTCATAGTAATAATAATAATAATAATAATAATAATAATAATAATAATAATCATACAACACATTCAATTAAAAGCGACATTTTTTTTCAAATCACATTTTCAGTCAACTATATATGATCATACACATCTATCAGTTTTACTTATAATATATACATATATATATATATATATATTTATCTCATTTATATTTCATCATATATATATATATATATATATATATATATATATATATATATATATATATATATATATATATATATATATATATATATATATATATATATATATATATGATATACACACACATCGGTGATGAAGTTTCTCGTGGGCGAGTTATAATAATTCATTAAATATTCGATGAAAAATTTGTGCATCGTTGAAGATAGTCAATAGTATTATAGTATAAGCGAGTATCAATTTCTTAGTAGTAGTTGTAGAAGTAGTAGTAGAAGTAGTAGTTAAGCTATCTCAAAGGTAGGACATAATAACCGAAGTCTGATCAAACCAACAGCACAAGAGAGAGAGAGAGAGAGAGAGAGAAAGAGAGAGTTAACATTAAATCTAGGCCTATGTTACTACTGTACATAATATTAGTCCAGTATCTAGCCGATGTTTCCACCTAAACAGGGAAGTTGTAGGGGAACCCGTACATCTCGTCTGGTGTATTCAGACTACTGTACGTAGTACATATACATTCGCACACTAAAATGCAGACACATTCACATGACATATTCACGTCCTGATAGTACAGCTATATAAGTCAGGAAAATGATAGAGAGAACGTTTTATAGTGAATAGTGACTCGGATACAAGATAATCCGTCCTGTTTGACTTGATATGTGTGATATGATCGAATACTAAATTTTGGCGATTCATAATAACAAAGCGAATGACGACAAAATTGAGAGATAGTTCTGATATTAACTAGATTAGAACGCTGAAGAAAAACTTAAATGCCTTGATTAGACGCGGTACTTTCGGCAAACGGGACAAAACCCGATTCGCGTTGGTATACAGAATAGAAGTTGTATATTAGAGGTGATCTTTTTGTTATGCGGTATCTTAACAGAGAGAGAATACCGAGGAGCTGCAGTGTGCTCTAGTATCTCCGGCAGGGGAGTACAGCAGTCTGACTATTTCTGTACTCGCGCTGCGCACACACTCACACAGCAGACTAGTATGTAAAATAAGCCTATCTGAGTCATCACTTCGGCAGTTCCAGGCAACTATATAAGGCAACCATAAACATTCAGCAGAGCGCTGTACCTACCTACACACACGTACACATACAATCACCTACCGTTGAATTGCTGGGAACCTAACCTACTCATTCAAAAACACCCGACCCTCGTTAACCGAACTGCTTTTCAACGATTCTCTAACTGCGATATATTTCCGTTAATTAGAACATATCCCGTGGCATTCAATTTTCACACACGTTTCGATATGGGTTTCAGAAAATTTTTAGAGACTATCTGAAAATTCGCTTGAATCATAACGGACCGTTGAACCTATCAAGAAGCGCCCACACATTTATACCAATTCTTTCCCAGCTACCATTCTGCGGTCATTATCATTACTATACTCGAAAATAAAAGATATCTCGTAACATATATATAATTCACTCAAAACGTACAAATCATATACAGCCTAAATATCGACGTAGCCTATTTTACAAAAACCAATATCACCGAAACTGTTATCATCATCATCATTCATACAAAGCACTTCTATAGCGCAATAAATTAAGGTTATGACATAGCCGAAGAAAAATCATGATCAATACAAAGGAATTTCTTAATACTTGCTGCCGCTCAGAATCTGTGTATACGCGTCGCGCGCAACGAAATACTCTCTAGTGCTATTCCGGTGAATAACCGTTCAATTAAATCATTCCCGAGACTGTTCGCAAACTCGATTTCCGCATTTAAAATCAAACACATTATTACCGTATAAAATATCACTCTCGCGCGCGCACACACACAGCTCCTGTTTAAATACAAAAACATCGAAACAATCGTCGCTTATCTAGTTTGGATTTTTTCCATTCCCGATCATTTCATCCGCGGATGTTATCTATTCATTTTTTTTTTCGATTGAATTTACAAATTTTTTTTATACCAAAGTAGAAACAATATTCATCTATCTATCCATTATTATATATATATATATATATATATATATATATATATATATATATATATATATTACCGTTATTGATTTATATGCAAACAAACTATAATGTAATCGATACTATCAATCTTCGGAATAAAGAATTTTAAGGCGCCGATATATATATATATATATTCTTCGAGGGACCTAAAAACAATCCTGACTATCACTGGAAATTCACGCAATAGGTGATCATAAGTGCATAATAATATTTAATGTTAATTCTATCATTTGATTCGTTCATCACATCAACGACTGTCGTAGTTGTTCGCTGTTTTTTTTCTTCCTTAAAAAGATTTAAAACCTCCATTTCGAGAGACTACTAAAAAAAAAGAAGTTTTTTTTAAACTTGCTTTCAGCAAACCACACTTCGGTCTATAAAACTTTCCTCAACTTTAATTAAAACTGCACAGTGCAAAACCTTCAATAAAACAAATCTCGCAAATCTCAATAATTCCTACTCCGTACTAAGATTCTAATCGATTCTTCAACTATCAGATTCTGAACGCACGCGCAGTAACGATCTTAAGGAACGACGCTAAGGGGCAAATGTATATATACATATAACGCTAAGGGGCAATATATATATATATATATATATATATATATATATATATATATATATATATTCGCTCGACATTCAAAATACAGATCTCGTGAGATGATATCTACAATAACTAATGGTGCACTACCTACCGACTATATTTGACGGTATTTGACAGTTCTGGCAATGAAGCGGTATTACGGGCTAGAACCGGTAAAAAACGTGCGCTTTTGAGATATTCGCATTTATAATCATACTCGTTCTTACGCGAGCGATAAATCGGGTGTACCGGTAATTATGATAATTAAATTAAATCGTTTATATGAAAATGTAACATCTTTTTTTTGTGGTATGAAAAGAGATAAATACAAAGAATAAAATACTCTGCATGTATTTAAAGATATAATACTTTAAAGTTTAGATAACTTGAATAAATTTTTTGTTCATATTCAAAATTTAAAACGTTAAAATCTTTACACATATTACATATACACTTTAGGAGGATGCACTTCGATTTAGTTTTAAGTTTTTTTTTAATCTCAATATTGAATCTAATTATACATACATACTCTGTATATATAAATACGCTGTGACTATACCATTCCATGCAACTGAGTGCGAAACATACTTCTTTTTTTCTAAATCATGGAATATCTAAAATATGAGAGAAACTTCTTACTTTGCACAACTTACAATGTCACTAGCTCACCCGACGCATATGGAATCTCCCAAGGTGAAACTCGAGCACGAACGCGTTCGCTAACTTTCGCAATCGCAGGAACCGTCCCCGCGCAATCCGAACTATATCCAAACAAGATCCGAGCATCGTCACACAAGAAGTACTTTCTTTGCGCTATGTGAGTTTCGACGTGGTACGGTGCTCCGTGCGACGAAATTCATGAGTATCGCAATATATATCGTAGTAGAACTTCGATTAAGAAAATAAATATATGCACGCCTGAGTAATAAGAAAAGTTTTATGTAAAAGTCCAAATAAACGCTGTGCGGTCTTTCTGTCTGAATTGTCTAGTTTTCGTACTTATATATATATATATATATATATTTATACTTTCGCGTTAGTTGCACCTCGGACATCGGCGATCGCTTTCCGGTTTCTTGACCATCAGATTCGCGCACTCGACGCACAAACGATGCACGTGACACGGCATGAACATCGACGCCGTCGGATCCGAGCACATCGCGCAGCCGTAGCCGTTCGAGCTCGTCGAACTGGTCGGGCTCGTCGACACGCTACCGCCGAGACTCGAACACGCCGAGGTAGGAATATACGTGCAGTTCGGTATCGCTGTGTACGCCGACACGCCGCCATTGAGCGGGTCGCTGCTTATACGCCGGATGGTCGGGTGATTCGTCGTTTCGGCCAGCGGCGGAGTGATACACGAATGCGTCTCGCCGAGACTGCTGCTACGCTGTTGCATGCCGTTCGTCGTGTTGAAAATAGCCGCGTTCGTATTGTCCATCGTCGCGTCCGTCCAGACGGATGACGACCCGAGTGTCGTCTGCGCGAACGTCGGCGACGCAAAACCTTCGTCGCTGTCGTAAATGCTGAAGCCATTAGTGAAGCCATTGGTAGAAATGCTTGAATAATCGGTGATTTTGGCGCCGCCGCCGTTCATTGACGGGAACGAGAAAATGTTGTTATCCTGGTTGTGGTGTTGGTTTAACAGGTTATTGCTGTTCAGCACGTTCAAAGCGTTGTACGAAGAAAATGCCGAATTGGAAGAATGATGAGCTTTGAAAATGCCGCCGTTGAAGTCGCCGCTGAAGTCGTGAAATCCCGAATCGATGCCGTTCGAGTGGAAGTCGTTGAAGTCTTCGCCTTTCGTATCCATAATTCCGCCTGTGCGCATTGCGATGTGGCTCTCGATTTGCAGCCGCGACTTCTCAACGTTTTCGGGCAGTCCGGTGACTTCGAATATCGGCTCTTTATCGCGACTCGGAGTCACTATGTACGTATGCGTTTGTTGCTGTATGCGTTTGATCGTGGCGCCTTTCGGGCCGACGACTAGTCCGACGACGCGGTATGGCACACGCACCTGGATCGTAACTTGTCCTGGCGCATTCGGATTAGGCGGTCCGGGAACTAATCCGTTCGCGTTATTTCGTCGACTCGCTCGGATCTGACTGAAGTGATCAGCTGCTGATAGGATTTCCCGTTTCGCCGCGCACACGTCCTCTTTGCGTCCGGTGACGACGAACACCGGCTCCTCTCCGCGTACTGGCGTTTTGATGTACGTGTTCGTTTTTGCGCGGAGGGCCTTGATTTTGCAACCTGAAACAAACAAAACACAATCATTAAATTGTCATCGCGAGCGCAGTTCCTAGATGTGGTCAACAAATCGTTTCCCTGTTTCCAAGAATAGTTAATTCCAACACTTTCAAATTTGTACTTATCGCCTACGAGCAATACAATATAATTCAGGTGGTCTAGCGCGCACCGCAGAAAGCCTATTAGGGATGGGTTTTTAAAGATCGTGGGTAGCTCGTTATCGAGCGGCCGGAAATTAATCCAAAAGATACCGACTACAACCATTCTTACGAAAAGAGTTTTCCAACTAATCCAAGAATGCTTATACGGCTAGGTATTCAGACAAAGGGAAGTGAACCGACCGAAGTTCTTCGACTGCCAAAGGTATGGTGACCTCTTTTGACTAGACAATGTACCAAGTTAACACAGGTATAGAGGCAACATGCAGACCCCCTTCAGACAGTAGTTTGCCGCCAATTTTCCAGAAGTGGGTCAGTCATCGTGAAGAACACTGATGGTGTTATATATCTGTGTAAAAGGAGGTATTTGCAATTTCCGCCATCTGAGCAGATATCACAGAATGAAAACTTCCGAGACAAGACCCAAACAGTATCCCGCATGGAATTATGCCAAGTATAGGACGAACACATTGAATTTCTACGGAGCAAGGAATAAATTAACACAATAGAATGTCAGACTCTGAAATTAATAGAATAGGAAGTGGGTCAACTATTTATGTTCCGGGAAGTGCAGGCCAAGCCTTTTTACTGCTTTTGCTTTGTGGTGGTTCAATGTTCAATGGGCTATCTACACTTATTAGGTGTGCCAAAAATGAAAAGCACATGGCATAGATTACAACATATATAAGCATATCATATACTATATTTTCGCGAATGGTCTACAATTTTCGAATAGCCTACAATGACATTCAGGGCCTAATTCGGTTTTCGTATCTAGTCAACTAGTGATGGAACTAATAACCCAATGATCTTGATTTTCGAACTATTTCCGGAATATAGTTCCTACTAACTGTGTCTGTGGAAAAGAAAATTTTTGAATGTGATAGCAATGTATCCAAAATTCGTTAAATTCGCCTTTTCTAGAGCAAAAAATTGCAAAATGCGCCGAAGTTTATCATATCTATGAAAACGATTTTAAAATGAAGGCAAATCTATTACAATGTATATTTTTGATCAATTTGTTACAATTCCCGAAGTCTGATGCAAGCTCTATTCCGAGTCTCTAGTATCAGCACCACGTGCGTAAGAGAACTGTGTAGAGAATGAACAAAACCAGTCCCAGGCATGACTCACGCACTATACAGTCAGATAGACAAAAGTAACGTGCGCAGTTGCATGAAAAAAATAACCGAAGGTAAATCTTCTCTCTAATTAACTAAGACAGCATATTCCAATTAGTGCAAAATTACACAGAAAACTCACCTTGACGGCCGACTATTTCGGCGACATGTTCCGAGCTTGGCACCGGTACACACTCGGTCATATTAGCGCTTTTGCGAGCTTTCATTTCCTCGAAGCTCTGCTGCACGGTCGTCGGCGAATAAGAGCCTGACCCACCGCCACCGGAGGAATCGCCACCGCCGCCGCCGCCGACCACGACGGCTACATCGTCGTTTCCTAATCCGAGCATGGTCAACTCTAGCGCTAACTGTAAGGCCCGCTGGTCCTCCAAGCCGCCTCCGTTCGAGTTCATATCGGTAAGTAAACTTGCTGGCATCCTTGCCTATGTGTGTTCGTGTGAGATGATAGTTTCGTATGTACGATGTAGAAAAATATAAGTATCCGTAGGAGAGACTGAGAATATAGTATCACGTCGTCCCTTTCAAAGCTCTACTGCTGGCATCTCGCTGGCGTGAATCCTTTAAATGATAGCCGCACAATGGTGTCGCGGCATCGTCATCGTGTTATGACGTCAGCGCGCGAATAATTTCAAAGCAATCCGAAGCGCGGATTGGTCGATCGCCTCGACGAGCTGTCATTCATTGGCCTTCGCGTGAAGAAACGCGCGAGCCAATTACCTCGCGCGTTGGGCGGGGCTTACGAGGCGAGCACGTGGCCCGCGCTATCCAGGGTTGTTTATATATCGATCCAACAACGTGGTTGTGTTTAGAGCTGCGTTAATAAAAATCTTTGCGTGATTTAAAAATCGTCCGCTCTGGCTAGCCGCGCTATCAAATCCCTATGATATCAAAATACTTGTCGCCCACCCCAGTCTTCACCTATATCTACCGAATTACATTGCAACGGTCCTGCATGTTTGGTGGGACCTGGCGCGCCAAAACCTACCGGATCTACTCGTATTTCCCGCCAAATATCTTGACAAAGAACAAGGAAAAATCTGGGCTAAACCACTTCTTCGAACAGACGCAAAAAATAAACATAAAGCGCAAGGCGTGTGGCCATCTGCTCTGCGTCTGTAGGGGAGAGAGAAAGGAAATGAAAATAGCGGGAACTTTCGACAAACACGTTCGAACCTGCCAGTTTGTCAGGCTCGATTTGCGGTTTCGATTTTCCTGAAATATTCTAACAACCACATCCTATTTTTGAAAATCTATCTTGGCAGCACACCTTTGAAGCTGTCGCCTTAAATAGGGGTTATGGTTTCATCTAGACTGACCACTGAATTAATTTCAATTTGTTAAGGAAGATGTAAAATGGATCGTGTCTTAAAAGGCTTTTCAATTCCTTCCGAACAATAATGTGGATTTCACATCTTTGTTATCAAACATAATATACATTTGTTACGTGTTTGATACTGGTGCTTGGGTGTTACAATGTCCAGTTCTGCTAAATCATTTGAAACCTTTGGTTCGTATTATCACCACACAAAGGCGCGGCAGCACTGCATGGTGGTCTAATTCTCGACATGATCCTTTTATTCGATAAGATATTGAGTAATTATGAAGATAATGATTCATTTTGACTAATTTATCCATAGCATTACTTGGATTTTGGTGCATAAACATAAATACATATCCCTGATTCGGGCAATCTGGTTTATTAATTACAAAATAAATTCGTTGCCTGGTACAACTTTTACATAAGTCATACGCAATTCAGTGGGAATATTTTAAGTTCATTTCACCAAGATTTTCGAATTAACAGGGGTGGATTTAAGGGGATGTCAGGGTGTCCGGACCCCCCCCCCCTCAAATTTTAAGTGCCCTAAAAATGTCACCCCTAAATTTTTTGGACCAAGGTTTTCCACCTATAATAATTTTCGGAATAATAGTATTCGGAGTACGTGGTGTTTCGTAAAAGTGGCCCTTTTTTTCTCATTGGACGCCCCCCCCCCCATGGAAAATCCTAGGTCAGCCACTGTTTGACCATGGTCGAAATGGATGTGCAATATTTTGCTTGGTCATTACGAGAAAATTGAATGGCATTAAATACATGTAAAAACATTGGGGGGCTTAGCCTCTCACACTATCAGCGAACGATGAGTGACTTATAGGTGGTTATTGTGTGCTATTCATCTAACTCGGGGCGTATATGATTTTTGGAGTGAAAGTAGCGAATTAAACCGTTCATATGGCGGATTAATCGGTCTGGTCAATCAATTATTAAGCTATATAATTGGTAACATCGTGAAGACTGAGCAGTAAGAATCGCCGAAACAAAAGCGTTATGTGCTCTTTTTGAATGTTTAGTTCTTCTCTCAAGCAGAAATCGCATCGGACAATTATATCGAATGATTGTGTGTCTGGGAGGCGTTAAAATGCACTTTTAATGGGTATAAATTGGCCCGTCTTGGAAGGGCCAATTCATTGGCGATGGTGTCGGAATGTATTAGGTAAATTTCTTTTATTACGAACTTTAACCCGAGGCGCCTATTCAATTTGAAATTCGCGCGTTAATGAGTTTTAGTACCGCTATGTCTACGCGAGGGCGTTACCGTCCAATGCACAGCTAGATGATACTTTTGTGTACAGTTTTTTTTCCACTCTAAAATTGGGTCTCACCTTTACCTGTAGGCCTACATAGGTCTTTTAACCTTCATCTGCCTAGAAAATAAAGAATGTGCCCAATGCGCCATGTTTTTTTCTTAAAATTGTAGTCTGCTTACTGGAAATGCGAAACCATTCCAAATTTAGACACATTTAGAAACTTGTTTAAAAAAACTTGTTTAGAAAACATGTTAAAGGTCGGAACAGATGGAAAAACTTGTGAAATAAATATTCTAAAGGGGGGAGGGGGTAACGTTTTATTGGCTGAGCACTTTAAAGCCCAAATTCATCAGAATGCACCAAATAGGTCTGAATGTTTCCAAGATATCCCAGCCCCATTTTCAATACTTTCTACAGATGGATCTGGAACTGTTGGCCCTTTATCATCGGATGAGATATCATGCATTATGCGTGTAATGAAATCGCTCTTAAATTGGTGACTTTTTTATGAGAAACGACCGTTAGAATTCCGTCAAAATTAGTGGGAAATATAGATAGTTAATATCTATTTCTTATATACCGCGCTCCGTATACATTTCAGCGCGTACGAGGCTATAAAAACAAATTAAAACAGACAATTAGAATAATGCCTGACGAGCCTATTGTCAAATCATTCACAAACCATAAGCAGAACTGAGTAGATTTTGCCAAATAATTCAATGCTTTAAAAAACCATGAGCAGAAATGAGTAGATTTTGCGTAAGGGGAGGGGGTTGAAATATTCAAATTTTATGCATACGTAATTAATGAATGATCCCCACGGTGGATCCGGCCTATTGCTCATGTCACTCAAGAGCCATATTCTGTAAAATTCTGCAAACGTCATTTTTTTTAGAACTTTTGAATATCTGTATCAGGGCATATTTTGGTCTAGAGTAAACTGTAAGACAATTGCCGAATAGAGAAGTAAAATCAGTTTTCAATTCTTTAGATGATTTCTCTTACACCCTATACCACGTCAAACTTGCCAAGTCATATGCTCATTTATCACCAGGGACATATCTAGACATCCCACAAGTTGTAGGTTAAATTTGACGAGTAAAATATTTGATGGAAATTTATACCGATTTATTTTAGTGGAAGAGCACGCCCCTCTTCCCTTTATAAGAAGTTTAAAAGCCAATATATACAAGATGTTAGAGCGAATTCTTTTTATCAAAAATTACAATATCAAAAGATACAATGTTTCGAACATGCACTAAGATTTGATGTTCAACTTTGTATGTAGTGTGTTTTATTATATTCTCCACGTCAGAGTGGCTATATACTAGCTTTTATAAATTCAGCAAACTATTTCCCTGTACTAATTCTGAAATTGATCTAATAATCTAAAAAATTGACATGTCGAAAGATGCATTTGATTTTGTGGTATAGTGAACCCCCGTTATACCGCCCTCCCACATACCGCCACCCCTGCCAAGTTTTCTCATTGTACATCTCAATACAAATGTATAGTAAAACACCTCCGATATACCGCCATACTCTCTATACCGCCAAAATTGTTCTGCACCGATGTGGGCGGTATATCGGGAGTCCACTGTAGTTGAATCTGTCCTTGGCCTTTTTTTCTGTCAACCATCGATCGAAACCGGGTTCTGTAGCGTTTTGAACTGAGCTTGAATCATAACAATAACGAAATACTTTTTCACATTTTTTTCACTGATCTATTTTATTGTCAAAATAGAGTAAAAAACAGCAGAGGTGTGTATACACTATATAACACTACTCACATGTAGTATATCATCATCATCATCATTACTGTTATCATCATTATCATTAACGTTATCATTTAATTGTTTTAATCGCGTATACATGTTTTCAAAACTTAACAAAAACTTAAACACCCGAATATATTATATAAATATCTACAAGCATATAACGGAACAACAGAATATTAGGGTAGCACAGTATCAAAAGAACTACGATCATCATCATCATATACCGAGCCATTAAAACAGTCGCTTCAATTATTCATATAAATCTTGCTAATTTTGAACTTATTTCATATTTTTAGCGTATGAGAGATATTCTGGCTTTCTACCACCTAAATAAATGAACATGAAGCTACACGGTACGAGCAAATTAACAAAAACAATCAGGATATGTTGATGGACTGTAATTTCTCAAATGTCAATGCAAATAGCGATTTGATCCCCAAAAAGGAGACAAAAACAGTTTTCAAATATATGCTTAAAACTGTTTGCCTCACTAGAATTAATTTTGTTATTCTTAACCAAATAGTTGAGCTGATTTATGGTGGTTATAAAAATGTATGCTAAATAATGTTTGTCTCACTAGAATCAATTTTGTTATTCTTTGACTAAAAGTAATGACATATTCGATGAATCTGAAAATCAAATTAGCTAGCTAAACAAACAGTTGAGATAATTATGATGGTTACAAAAACGTATCCCTAAACAATATTTCCATCAAATAGAAATGAATAGGATTGCGACCAACACCTAATGACTACTGTCTTCCAGGGAGTCACATGCCAGCCAGTTTGACAACATTAATTACAATCCTTGCAAACACATTCTCCATACACATACATGGGACCTTTAATCACCTAGAAACAATGATCGATTGAATAACCAACATGTTCCCCTGATCTTCCTTTTGAGTTATTTCTCTGAAATGAACTTTGATTTGACTGACTAGTGCTGTAGAAACAAATGTAATTAGAGTTAATTGTATTATCGTATTAAGATTGGATAGAATACAGAAATAGGATCGATTGAAGAAAAGACGACATGCAAAAATGGAACTTCCATGGTCCGCGATATCGATGTAAAAATATTTACAAATCTGGCTTTCAGTTGGGAACTTTGTTTGTAATTCAAACAATATAAAGCTTGATCATGGGCCTATAGTAGCGAGTGAATGGCGCACTTGCAACCCGGAACCAAGCTATCTAAATTGTTGTAAGTATACAATATTCCAGTGGAGTGTGACCACAATTCTCTCTGGTTAGTACAGCAGGGAAGCAAATTGCCCATATGTAACAATATAATTAGGGGCATAAAAACGTCAGTTTTATCTGCTTTTCAACTTGTTTAACTCATGACACCGATAACAATTTTCGGTTCTCAAGTAGAGGACTTATAAAATGGCTGGGTTAGCACATCAGCACTCATGTCTGTATCCTATACCAATGAGTTTTCCAAGTGCAATCAAAAATTTTCCCATTTAAAAGTTTTAAAAAAATTCCTCAGAAGAGCAATATCCCAATGAGCAAAATAGTACTTTGACTGTTTGAAATACTTCGGGACCTACTGGTGCTGAAACAATAATAAAACAACCAAACGTTGAGATACACAAAACTTAAGCAAGTAAAGCACGGCCGAATGGGCATATCTACAAAAGAGCTTTGTTGGAATGACAGGCCAAATACATTGATCGTATTATCGTGAATTTCAAATCCTATTAGATATACAACACTACTAACACTTCAACCTTGAAAGATTTCAGGCCGAAGTTCCTTGTAAGAAGGTCCCGCATATATTATATATTGTACATGATTGGGATTAAAGATCTACCTATATGTATAACAAGAATGTAGGTAAAAATGTGCCGTGAAATAATGTCCCCAGAAAAAATGTCCCATAATGTAGAAAAAAATGTCCCAGTCTATCATTACTAATTGAGTAAATTTCCCATCGAAATAACACCAGAGAACAAACTTGGTAAGTGTGTAAATTGCACACTAACCATACAAAAAGAATTCATTGAGTGACCATGAGAATTACAGGCCTACAATTTCGGCATTTATCAATTTTGCCTTGAGAACATATGAAAGAACATGTGAACTCAAACATGATACATCAAATTTAAGAAGATTTCAAATTTATAATACAAATGATAAAATCAAAGTAGAGCCCTTATTTGTTATGAAACATTAAAATTGTAATTAAAATGTATTACCAAGTTTAGAACGATGACCACACTCAAACGTGGTGAACGGATAATAAGATAAAATCCCACTATTTACAGATTAAAAGAATTTAAAAACAAGAATTTATTTATTAAATCTAAAATATTTAAAAGACACGACGTTTCGATCTCACCCTAGAGATCATCGTCACACCTGATGATGATCTCTAGGGTGAGATCGAAACGTCGTGTCTTTTAAATATTTTAGATTTAATAAATAAATTCTTGTTTTTAAATTCTTTTAATCTGTAAATAGTGGGATTTTATCTTATTACCAAGTTTGTTAGCAATTATAGACTGGGACATTTTTTCTGGTGACATATTTTCCAAGGACATATTTTCTGGGACATTTTTTCCAGGGACATTTTTACCGTATAACACATTATACGTATTTACAATATTTATAACATCATAATATAGCCTGATAGATATGTATGAATAGAATAATATCTTACACTGAAAGTTTACACGTTTATCTTTTTGAGGAAGAGTATTGGATTTGTATGTACATAATTTCCGACCAATCCCAGATGTCATGATACACAAAGTTTTGAAATCTCCTAAGTCTCCAGTCCTTCGAGAAGATAAAACCATTCTGCCATCTGACAAAGGCCTTGTATTAGCCCACAGCACACTTTTCATGAATTTGCACGATATTTCATGTGGTAAACATTGTTGTATGAAGTACATTGAAGGGTAAAAGGAGAATCAACCTCAGACAGAGATGATTCGGGCCCGGGTCAAACCGGCTTGGGCCAGACCTGAGTCAAATAAAAATTCACTCACTTATTACAACAAGGCTATCAAAACGATGCTGTGACAAGCAAGGTTCCAGTATCAGTAAACATTCATACTGAATAATTTGGACCCAAAATATGATATAGGCTTGGCCCGAAGTGTTCGGTCGAACCAAATCTGGCCAGTGTCAAACAGGTGCGGACCTATTTAGCACTATTTTGTAAATAGTTGGCCCGGGGGCCTAATCTGGCATGGGCAAAAAACGCTTGTATGATCACAGCTTATGAGGTGGGACAATTTCATGAATGGAAATCCAAGGATGCTATTCAGTGGGGCAGGTGGGTTTTAGAAAAGCTGATGAACCTGCGCCCTGAATACAATTCTGTCATGTCGAGCAGTTGTACATTTTTGAAAATCTTTATTCTGGTTGGAAGACCGTACTGTATTATGCAATTGTTCAATGATGTTTCAGAGGCGGATCAAGCCTACCAATATGACCGCTTGAGCGCTAGCCATGAATGAACGAGGCCCAATTATCATCTAATCTCCTTATTTTTTGGATGCATGGACAATTGAATTTGATGTTGTCTCCACAAATACTCAGATTGCATCAATTATCTAGGGGAGCACCGCTACACTCCTCTGTAGTGCTGCGATATTGGACAGAAACTGAGACTGGATCCGCTTCTGTTGTTCCCATTTCTAACAAATTCATCATGTGTGCAGTGGGCCTGACAATAATAATCACAGACAAATTGCATCTGACTTTTAAGACATAATTCAATCACAGTACATGTGTGTATACAAACACTTGCAGTCCTTTCTCCCAATAGCGTATTATGGGAAATACATTTTACAAAATTCAATAACAACATGATTGTTCAGGTGCATCTACAACTTCTACCAGATTGTGAGGCAATCTTGACTTGGAAAGCATTTTTATCATTAAAGCTATGTATTGTCTTAAACAAAATCTTCATAAGCAATCTTGAGGTGATTTAGATAGTTTCGGGGTATTCAGGGGCCGAAATGAAGCAGATGAAAAATTTGGAACAAGACATACATGTATTAATATGAAAAAGGTCCTTCAACTGCAAATTAGCCATTTCTTCTGAATTTAGAAGGATACCCGTGAAAAACATTGAGGATACCCCGGAATACCGGGTACAATATCCATAATATCCAATTGGTTCACAGGCATGATATCAGAAAGGCAGTACTTTCATAAACCCAAGATTAACAATCAATCTTGGATTCTCTTCTCGGTTGGTGTAGATATAACCACGAAGGTATAACCTATACGCCCATGATATAACTTAAGGTGAACTTCCACATCTGCCTTACATCCAAACCTAAGTGCCATTCAAGATCCGTCACCACATATTTCACAATCAAATATCATTTACAGAATTATAACACTGTTTATATAAGTTTTAGTGACAAACATCCATATTCGATTATCCATATTCTATCCTATGACTCGTCTTTGCTTGGGATGCGATTAAGCATTCCAATGCCCATTTCGTCCATTGTCTTCAACTGTCTTTAAATAGTATTTCACATAATGAAGCTCCTGAATGTCTACTGTGTGTACTGGATATCAGTTTAAAAAGTTAATTTCCATAAACTATCGTAGGCGACTAGACTCGATAACGTGATGTAAGCCACCCATAACAGAAACAGTGTACCACCACATAACCATTTCACCACTGCCTTCCCACCTAACTCTCCACCTAACGCCTAAAATTCATAAGGAAATATTTCATCAATCAGCATCAAAAATAAATTGGAAACTGATACACAAATCGTGAAATCATTGAAATATGCATTTTATATCACTTATTTTAGTGATGGTATTACCCAAGGTCTTTATAATAAGATTAAGAATAATAATGATAATCGTAATAATATCCATTTCATGATCAATTAGATATAAAATTACAAATAGTTTACATGGAACATGGCAGAATTAGTAGATTGATTATAGGGGCCTAAACATAGCTACTGAAGCTGTACAATCACTAGGACATTCAGGCCCCTTGAAATAAGTTATAACCGCGATCACATCAAATTTGGCTCATGCCTACCTAGACGGCGCGTTCACACAAGTCGTAAACCACTCACTCGATACAAGTGAGTCACTCTTGGAAATTATAGCAATTGATACTCGGTAATTTTACCCGTGCTAAAATTTGGTTCGAGCCAGGTCCAACGTTTTGGGTTGGGGCCAAAAATGCTCCCGTGATCGCAGTTTTTGACTGCAAGAAAAAAATAAGGAGCAGTAAGACTAATACTTACAAATCTTCTAAAATACAACAAGAAAATACAGATAACAGCCGCTGTAGTGAAGAATATTGTTGATTGAAACACGTTTTCCGAGTCGACTCGCATACGTCCATCTCCATTTACGAATTGTTCATATAACGTGCCCAACACCCACGGCAAACCGAGACCGAGGAATACATTCACACTGTTGCTACCTGTAATAGATTCATCAATATTGATATCTGGAATTTTCAAGGGATGAATTGGAAGAAAATTCTTCGACCCGCGACCAGACCCTGTCGACTGCACTCTTGATTCCCAGCAACTGAGCTCAACTAGCATGATACATGATCCATCCTCCCCCAGTAGGGATTCGAACCGGATGGCATCGCTACACTCAGCCACGGCACAAACCCCAGGCACACTAGGCTGGGTGCGCAAGTACATGCGCAGCTTTGCCGCGCGAAAACTTGCGGCACCAATCAGATTGCCCGTTGTATAATCGCTGAGGCAAATTTCACGAAAGAACTATCAATGGGAAAACCCGGGCTAAAATAAAACGGGATATCTGATTGGCTAATAATGACATCTTCTAAGCTGCGCACCCGGTCTAGTGTGGCAGGGTTTTTCGTACCCTGGCAATCTTGATCAACAGGTTGCCATCAGGTTCGAATTCCTGCCGGGGAGGATGTGCGCAATATAGCCAGTCTTTCCCCACTTATTTCAGTTTATGAGTTAAAAGGTATAAAGGGGTGTATCGGCTCCTTGTTTAATTTTAAGCATTCTACCATAAAAGTCTTATGCTTAGTAATATAATTATGACAAAGGTTGTCTTTTCCAGTTGCTTATTAATGCAGTTCAGTTGGGCTTAATAGTAACTATCGGTCCACCGTAGACCGGAGAACATCGTAGACCCGGCAACTACCCAGATACGGCTTGCGACAAGTTGGTAGGCATCGGGCTCCTGCTATAAGCCGGCTTGCGTCAAGCGGATATGACGGCAACTGGCGGCCTACTGTAGGTCACTAGCTGTCAATAAACCTAGTTGCATTGGTAGGCGTCGAGTTGCAGGTCAAAATAAGCCAGCCTTTACAAACCCAACACACCTGCTAGGAGCAAAACAGGGTCTGATTTTAAAATCGGAAATCCAAGTACAGATATAATTCTGTGATCAGCGGTCGAATTTACAGCATTGTTTGTTTAAATCAAAGTACATAATTGAAAATTTAGTTCTGGTTCATCCGCACAATCGTCCAAACAGTCTGAACTGATTGGGGTCGTCCAAACAGTCTGAACTGATTGGGGTTTTGTTGGCTGCCTTTAACAGGTAGACACCAACTACCGTGGATTTTGGAAAGGCAATTTTGCATTATGGAAATTTCATTTTTTTTTCTTAATGTGAGAAATGCTTTACATGGAGTAGTATAGAAGGGCCCTTATATCACTACGCAAACAACTTGAACAACAAACATATACGTAACACTTCTTTACCTGTTACGTTGCCAATAGCAGCATCAGCATATTCGTCGTGTAAGGCAGCAGTACGACTCGCAAACGTATCCGGTAAACTTGTTCCTAAGGCAACAATGGTTATACCCGTCACTGCAGTACGAAGGTTTATCACGCAGCCGAGTAAATGTCCCAACTGAAAAAAGAAGTCTCAAATATAATCCTTTTTTCAACAACTCAACAGAGGAACGTAAATTCTAGCAATTCTACACATGAAAATCTTTTGAATCTTCTTACTCGTTACTTATGCATTTTATATACGGCATTGAAAATGGCTGAATCTCGCGATGCCATCAAATTTGAGTACAAGCAAACAATGACGTGTCTAAAGTCCGATTCATTTAACACCTAACCCCAAATAACCGCACCGAAAATGCCCTTACCTGTTCAACGAACGCAGTCAGTAAAGCTATACCCAACAGTGATAAAAAGAAGGCTGGCCACGCCCCAGCTATATTTCTGAAAGTTATAGTCATGTAAAACATCATAAGTGTGTGGAGGAAATTGAATAAGAGGGCAGTTGAATTATTGCCTGTGAATTGCAATTAAGTTCTTGAAGTGACTCACTTCGCTTTGTTTAGGCATTTTTTAGTATCGAGTTAGTGGTTTGCGTGTAAACACGCTCTCTAACTAAGCACAGGCCAAATTTAGCCTCAATCACAAGCATTTTTGGCTCGGGCCAAATTTGGCCTGATCAAAAACCTGGGCCAGGCTCGAACCAAATTTTTGCACAGGACAAATGATTGCGTTTGAATTGCAACTGATTCTGGAAATGACTCGCTTTGCTTTGTCTGAGCATTGTTTAATACTGGCTTGAGCCTGATCCGTGCCAATTTGGGCCGGGCCAAATCGTCTCTGTGTGATCGCAGCTCATATATATAAGTTTAATTAATACTTCATTGCATTCTCTGTTGGCTTCACTGGAAGTTGCAAGGTTCGTTTCGCGGGTAAGTCATCAGAGAACACCTACCATACATTTCTAGTATCCTTGACCGACTGCTGATCCATGCGCTTAATATGATTAAATACAACAGTACTCTATTTCATACGTACCGAGGCGGTATAAGGGCGAAGAAAACCTTCCAGAAGAACATGATGAAATGTAGCAGATAATCATACCAATGAAGCGGAATTGGATTGCCATCTTCGTCTTCATCTTCGCTAACAGTCATAGCCCTGTAATTGTATCGAAAAATCGGATGATTTTGTAATCACAAATCTCGAAATGTACACAAGATGTATATTAGCAAGTATCTATTGGGAGTTAAATAACGATTTAACGGATTTGCATCAAACGGATCAATTTTCATCTTCACAAGCAAAATTGGCTGTCCGGTTTTACGGCTACGTACGCTATTATTTGTTCACCCCAGGTCTGATCTTCTGATTCAGCATCCAACACATTCGCTAGTGCTTCACCAAGTTTATCTGAAACAAAAAAAAAAAATTTCACTACATAACTAGTCAGTAAATTACGATTTTTCTTGCCAAATCAATGAAAGAACTAATCACAAATAAGTAAAAGTATTCAGGGACTATGCTTACTAAAAACGTTCTTAAAGACTGGCTTCGTTTTTTACCAGAGGTGAAAATAAGAAAAACGTTTAATTTTGGGGGCCAGGAATCGCTATTCCGTAAACCAAAGCAAAAAATATAGTAGTTCTGCCATGCAATCACTCATTAACACTATCAATGAACATGAATGAATTCGATTTCAAAACTACAATCCCATATCCTAAAGCCTACTGCACATGGTAGGAGAAAAACAATAAACAGATTTTGCGTTTATATGCATTTCAATGTTTAGTTTGCTTGCTGTGTATTGTACAGAACAAAACAGGACAATATATTTAAACAACAAACCTTCAGTGCCATGAGTACTGAGCAAATTAATTGTATTACATGTGATATGACATCAAGATGGCAGTGATTCTGATCAGCCATGTGATGCCCTCGTTGTCACTTATTGGTTATTGCATTTCGGCGTTTCCTGTTTTGCTTTTCACTCTGACATCATGCAGCAATTGCCGATCATAAGCAGTTGTCAACCTAAACAATGTTCTTGCTAGCAGGTTCTTTTTGTCAGGGGAATGAGCAGTTACGTAACAAACAAAAAAGTCTCTGTTTTGTATTTCTCGTTTTGTGTGCAATAGGCTTAACTCTGATTATATGAGATGTTAGGATAGAGCTAAAACCTAATGATATTTCGATTTCAATTTAATTCTAAATGCTAGTTTCCATAATTTTCGCGAATATGTTTCATTTATACTCGTTTAACCCATTGAGCCCCGGATGGAATCCACCCCAAACTTAGTGACAAACAACCCAGGTACAGAAGAGATTCATCCCCGATTTTGCGATTGGCGCTGCCATCTCACTTTGCTACCATAAACTAAGGACACTATTTCTTCTGCTCGCGAAAGTAAACAACGGTATGTGCTGCCACCTGGTTTTGAAACTTCAAAAATCACCGCCGGCACCCAGGGATACATAGCCCGGGGCTCAATGGGTTGATACTAACTATGAAACTACGAAACTAAAAACTAAACTAATTAAATAAAATCTGGCTAAATTCACATATCACTCCATACGACGCAAGGTGAATATAAAATACGGGTTAAATACTGCTTATAATGCGTAATACACACGACAAACATCGTTCGTTTGACCTTACCAGGTCCTGGATGGCAACAGAAGAAATTTGAATTTCATTAAAATCATAAAGAAAGTCAGGAAAAACAGCTCCTAGATCATAAGGCAGCTGCACACACTATTGATTCAGTTTAAGTTCATATTGTCAGTGATATTTGACATTGCAAAAATTATCAAATGTGATCAATACTTTGCCCATGCCACAGAATTCTCATGAAAATCTTTCCCAAGCAGACCCTGTGTAAATGTTACGTGTGTGCAGTCACCTTAAAGGACATTGTTTTTGGAAATATGAGATCAAGTGACAGTATCAGTAACAATGGAAAAATACACTAGGGGAAAAATATATGAACAGAAAAACAAGGACAATTCAATAATGGTTACGTAGTAATTCACCTGAGGACCGATTAATCGTGTACGTTTAATTTACCTTGCGAATGAAATCCCAGAGCTGCGCTGTGCTCACCGAGTTTACAACCTAGACTTGGATTCTTCAGTGTTATGATGAAATTTTTTGTTCCCTGAGGAGTATGAGAGTTTGAGAACACAATAAAACATACAGCAGCTTATTCTATCTCGTCGAGATTAGGTGAACCTAGGAGGGTGTGTAAGGATTCAAATAATTGAATTAACCCGATTTCAGGTATGGAATGATTTAATAAGCGTAACAAACAATGATATTGTTCATTAACATGTGTCTCTTTATACTTTATACGGGATAAATACAAAACTGACCTTTGCGACGTTGCTGGTGTCTATGGTGATAGTTTTACTGGTTTCTCCGTGTTTAAACGTAAGCTTTCCTGAGGTAGATATGAAATCAATGCCATCTGTTAATGATTCGCCGCCTTTAGCCGTACCATCTCTGAAGAGAATATGAAGGAAAAATATTCCATAAAATATAAAATTCATCGATTCAGTGAAGTTCGAACACCCACTTAACATTGCCAATATCCTACTGCAGGCAAATATTCTTATAGTGTCTGGTTCCCTTACTCAACCTTAAAAGTCCAATAGGTTTAAATTTCTAAGAGCCCATTCGTATAGTGCTGTTTCTCTGGTTTTCTGTTCCCTAGTAGGGTATCTCTGAAAATTCTTTCTAAGCAAGAAGGTCTTTGATTTAGTCCTTCTTGAATAAGATGAATGGTTCCTGAGGCTTTATACCGATTGAATCTATAGCTGTGAATCTATAGCTAGCACACTAGGATTCCAGTACAGTACTAAGCATTCACACTAGGAAATTATTCGAGGCCTATTCGCGGCTTATTCAGTTCCGTACTGAAATACGTGGCTTATTAAGCGCGGAATACGATTCCGCGCTGAAACCCAATCTCAGTACGGCACTGAGCTGGCCGCGTATTTTCTGTAGTGTGAACGCAGATTTGGCGCTTAGCTAGCTGTGTATCAATATCCTTGTAGTAAAAAACACTAAACACTAATTACACTGCCCTCTATTGGCACACTGGGTGACTACTATACTGGGCTTAATAAGTGCCAAATTGACGACTCTACCTGTGAACGTAAATGGCTGTGTAAGCGCCGCATTTTGGTGAATTTGGCACCAGTGAAATACGGCACTTCGTAAGCGCCGAATCTAGTGTGAACACGGCTTATTAGATTATACGATTATACTGATGTAATCAAAAATCGAAAATCTTGACATCATTCACAGACTTACATTGTTGAGTAATCGATTGAAACTGTACCGTCTGAACCTTTCTCACGCACGACGCGAGCGATTAGTTTTCCGCGCTTCAAATCAGCAGTATAACTGGGTTTGTCAAAGGAGAATTCACCGGGTTCTGAAAAACGAGTGAAAAGAACCATCGATCCGTTATCAAGCAAGAGGCATAGTAGGAAGAAGATTGTAGGTAGCAAGACGACAGAAATAGGAAATACAAAGATGACAAAAAATTCCACTGATCAACCATCTTGATCAACTAATGACAGTGTAAAGTTCAGCATCCAATACACAAGTTTGTCTGCCTTGTGACCGTGGATCTGATCAGGATGAATTTAGCTGGCACTGCCACTGGCACTGGCATAGCCTTACTCAGGTCAACTAAAATCCGATCAGATCATCCGATTGTAAGCAGTCAAGTGTGTGATTTCTTGTTTGGGAATCGTTCGACCTGAGTGGGCTTACGACTGCGACAAATTGGACGCAGACCGATCGTTAGGATAGAACAAGTTCTATTTCCTACAACCGATCTTAACGCCGTAGCCAATCAGCGCTGAGTATTCCGGCATATGACTTTTAGACTCAGCGACGATCAAATTGTAGTCGACTTGCTCCATTATGCTGTAATGTTTTTATCTCAATGTCTGTCTTTTGTCCTGTGCACTTTATTGAACTGTCCATCCAATAATGAATTCATTTATCCAATGAAGTTATTTTGAATGTGCATTTGCTCTTGAGATCATGAGACAAACCAGGTCGGTGCGATAGTCGGGTCAGAAGTCGACCTGAGCTAGGCTTAAGGGTTAAAATCCCAGTTTTCAACAAAAAAGAATCTCCTAAGACTCACCATCGTCATCAATAATCAGAACACGTGTAATACTGGGTTCACCGATGCCAGCGTCGCCTTGAGGATTTTTCAGAATGATGAAGAATTCGGTGTCGGGTTCGTATTGATTATCGTTAATGATCGGAATTTGAATCGTATGTCGAAACTGATTCTCTTCGAACACCTGATGAATATAAACATATATACGATACAACAGCAGCAGACGTGATGCCAATAGTAGATCACCGTGTGATTTCGTGCAAAAGATTCAATTAAGAAGTGATAAGTGATAAGATTGCACTCTGGTAAACGCTTTCGATCAGAGCAGCCAGTTGCATATTAAATAGAGATGGCATGGCGTTCACACGAGGATCTCAGTATGGTACTACGCGTTCACCTGATTGAAATATCATTGCCTCGATTTTTTTTTAAAGTACAGCCTGTCGGCTAGCTCTGTATCCCTCGGAACCATGTAACACATCGTGTATTAAAATCAATATCGATTATCCATTATATTGTATGTATTGTGATGCGGTTTTCGAAAAACAAATATCTCCCAAGCTATCACTATCTATCAGTAGTATACCATACTGTAGTGTGAACGCAGATTCGGCGCTGGCTTAGCAAGCTGCGTATTGTAGTACCCTACACTCAACCAGGGGGGATGAATACGGTTTTCAACATTAGAAGCCACTAAACGAATGAATATATAGACAGTTGTAGTCGCATGATTTGGTGCTCACTTTACAATATAGGGTGACCAATTTCGCTCACACCAACTACATTCATAGTTGAACAAGTCACGTAAAACAAGCGAGTGAAGCAAGGACAGATTTTCTATCAAGGGATCGCAATAGAAACGCAGCTCCATAGTAGCACAATTCATTTGCTTTACGTAGTCAAGATTCACGCGACAGACTTTTTGAAGATTAAATCCCGTATATGGTTCTCAACTTCTAATCATGCCGCTTACGATGTGAGATCAAGTGACTATTTTCCACCGGAAAATCAGTCTTCTACGTCTTATTGAACTAGCTTATTATTTTTCTTTCTCAAATTTGTATCCAATGGATTTGCGAACAGTTACATACCAAAGTCCCTGACGTTTTCTTGAAATCTTTGTCGTATTTCGCCGACCCTTCGCGCGTCTCGAAGTCGACAGAAACTCTGCCGGTGACGACGATCTCTTTACCGTTTGGCACGATGTCGGACATTTTTGGATTCGAGGAAAGCATCGCGTCACCGGGGGAAACGCTTTTACCAGCTATCACATCTCCGTTCTGTAGATGAGAAAAAACAGACGTTGGTTAAGTTTCGAGTCCTTACCATTGAATTTTGACGACAGGCATAAAGACTCTCGTCCATAAAACAGCCAGTTTGTGATAACTTAATATTTTGCAACCCCTAATGGCAGTGTTATCATTGACTTAACTCTTTCAGTGCGGTGTATAAATCGGTGGTGGACTTTGCTAGTACACCGCACTGTAATAGATGCAATTAGTAGTTAGTAGTTTTTATCTCTAATGAAAGATGGCAGCATGTGTCAAACACAGTTGAATATTTGTAACTAACAATACATCGCACTTTGGTATAGAGACTAAAGCAATATGCCTCTTATTCAACACACTGGGCTGGATTTTTTTTAAATTTTAAAATTATCTCCAGCACTCAAGAGTGTCAATTAGTCAGCATAGACAGGGTTTAAGATCCAAATTAGATTTAAGTGGAAATAACGCATAATGTCTCTTAGCCTTTCCAATCTCAATCTTTACATGGTATGCATGTAATGAAGAAGTATTTTTTCACCTAAAAGTATCAGCCATTTTCATGTATGTACATATTACTTACTTCCATAGGTGGCTGCAAAGTTGACTTGGAACTGAAAAAGAATTCAAACGATTGATGGTGAAAGTTTCAGCTGGGTTATGTATGAATTTTGTATGAATTGAGATTCATTCATTGTGATTTGATTATTCAGGTAATTGATAAGTCTTTGATGGGAAAGAAAATGGTCATTTCATTACATATGTAGTTAGTAAATGCCCAGATATCGAATCACGACCCTCATCCCGCTTTCGGTAAAGGATTATTTTTGCCACATCTAACAGACCTAGAAAAGTCTCACATCAGTCAAAACCGTGCAACCTTCAAAACTATATGATATTCTTTCAAACGTGCAACCGGTAAAAACAGAGATTTGTTTCTTATTCATACACGAGACAAACCAAATGCATTATTTGAATATCAGTGCACTGTGTACATTGCATTCTAATCACCAAAAAGGAATTGCAGACAAAACTTGGTATATCTAGTGAAAACACATTTACTTTCCTCACACTTTACCAGAGGTTGCTTTCATATCAACCCAAGGGGGTTGGTGTTTAACTCAATTGATTCATTGTCAAATTGTAGAATTATATATAGATTTCTCAAGAACGTTTTTTTTTGTAAGAGCCAAAGGTTCTTAGTAGAACCCCAATGTTCTGCGAAGAACCTTTCATTTCACAAAGAAAGGTTCTTCGAATAACCTTTATCTGAGCAATGGGTTCTTCAGGAAACCTTTCAACCCCCTTGAACGGGTTCTTTGAAGAACCTTTAGAGGTTCACGCACAGAGGCAGATGTTACACTCGTAGAACAAAAAGTTCTTCCGAAGAACCCTTTGTTCTACGAGTGTAACACTGGTCTATAAAACTGACCCAAGGTGTTCAAAATATCATTCAATGACAGCTTGCATTTTCGAATCGTAGTCAAATTCTTTCCAATTAAAATTGATTCAAATTACTTCTGCTTTGAATTGATTTCTAAATGAGAAGATTCATTGCAAATAGGTATAAAGCTTCCAATTGACAGCGCACAAGATCACAAGTATAGACAGAATTAAACCGTAGTCATCGATGGCTTACATTTTTTACCAGGGGCCAGTTAATTTTACCGTCGACATTTTCATCTCAGATATTGAAAACCGGCGACATTTTCATCTCAGATATTGAAAACCGGCATTCCTAATTGGCTGATAAGAAAAATACTTCTATTTCAAATGGTGTGTACATACCACAGTTCTAGGTCTGTAGATAATCCAACTCCCATCCCATACCTTCAAATAGCATGGAAATATTTGGAAAAATGCAAAGAAAGGCTTGTGGATGAAGAGGTAACTTTAATACGTTCTCACTAAACGTGCATTCACACTAAGTTATTGAGCACGGTCTTAATTTGTCCGTTCCTATTAACTATCGAACAAGCGTTCACACTAGCACAAGTCCATTCCAAAATGGTTGTTGTTCCAATTTGGACCGACCTAAAAGACTGATACATGTCCATTCCAAATTTTGGAACGGACTTAATTTGTGTGTATGGACAGAAGCTGGTTCCAAGTGTGTCCCAACTGGTTCATACTCCGCAGTATGAATTCAATTATAATAGCTGCGATCACACGGAGACGATTTGGCCCGGGCCAAATTGGCACAGATCAGGCTCGGGTATAATTTGGCCTGTGCCTAATTAGAGAGCGCGTTCACATGCAAACCATTCACTCGATACTAAACAATGCCCAAACAAAGCGAAGTGGATCATTTCCGGTACCAGTTGTAATTCAAACGCAATCATTTGTCTGGTACTATAATTTGGCTCGGGCCTGGTCCGACGTTTTTGGTTGGGCCAAATTTGGTCCAGGCCAAACAGGTTCGGGCCCATTTGGCACCAGTGTGAACACTTGCCAAAATTGCTTGTGTGATCGCGGCTAATAATTCGTCATCAAGATATATTTTTCAGATTTCATATAATTCCTATATTGTGTAAAGATTAATGCTTAAGTTAACAAAATATTATCCATCTTAAAACTGTCTATTTCGTGTGTTGCTTGTGGAGTATCTGCTTTAACTTGTTTTGAAAATGTCCTAGAATTAACCATAGATTGATGTCTCCAGAAATATGATAAACCGCAGATGTCTTAATAATCAGGGACAATCTTGGCAATTCGGCAATGCGCATGTTAACGCGCTATCTGATTTTGTCCGCTCCAAATTTGGACGGTTCCAGGTTTCATTTGGAACAGTCGTAATAGTGGAAAGTGTGAACGCGCCTTAACAAAACACCACCGATATTCGTTCACAAGCCAGTCACTCATGTCAATACTCCCGATACTGAGAAAAACATGTTCTTAAACATGAAATCGCGTTTACCCGTACTTCAGAACCAATGATATCACAGCAAAAGTCACAACACAGTGTATGAAAAATATCTATATATATATATATATATATATATATATATATATATATATATATATATATATATATATATATATATATATATATATATATATATATATATATATATATATATATATATATATATGATGAATATCAGCTTCTTCGATATAACCCACCTATACATCCCAATCAGTAACATCTTACATACCCTTATTTAAGCTAAGTAATCCAAATAATCTCAATGATGTATCATAACATCTAGGGTAAGCTTCCCCAATAGGGTATGTGCTATATTTAACAATGTTGCAACATTCGAAACATAGAGCACAACTCTTGTTGAGATTTTCAAAATTTATCGTCACTCTGGTATTTTGGTTACCATATAACATATGAATGAAATTATGTGTTGTTCCCATGCAGGAATTCGAACCACAGACTCTGATATTGCTTGAAACCCTATCCTATTTGCTCAGATAAGCACCATCAAATTGGATCCGGATTTTGAGAATTGATCAGAAATTTTCAATGCTAGGCCTGCAAACTTTTATTGTAGGGCTTAATATACGGTGGCAGTGTATTCATAGAGGTTTGAATACCTGCATGGGAAAAAGATATCGTCAAATGTGCTCAGTTCTTTATTTTTTAGATGATAAAGCTTTTACTATCGATGCACCAACAAACAAAATGTTTCCATGCGATAAACGTTCAAACAATAAGCGTTAAGATCAGGGGATAGTGGTGACTGGTGAAGGTGATACCCAAGACAGAGACAAATAATGAATACTGTTTCTAAAGACGAACTATCTAGATGTAATACGAGACCCACCATGCATAATTGAGGCGTGCGGGCGAAAATAACGATTCTGATATACATTGAATACATTTTCGAATGAGCTATGAATCGTTGGACTAAAAGTTGAAACATGTCATTTTTAACAATTGCTGAAACACTATGTCCATGTTTTGACGACAAATTGAGAATCCCTGCACTTATATAACGGGAAAGATCAAGTCCGAAAAGTTTTCTCTAAGCTACTAATTCATTGATTCGACATTTGACTATTGACGAAACATGGAATCAATTAATTAGTAGCTTAACCCTTTCAGTGCTGGCTAATTAATACCCTATAGTGCTGAAGATAATTTGAAAATTCTGAAAAATTCCACCCTAGTGTATTGAATAACGGGAATAGCACTATAGTGCGTCTACACCACGGTGCAGTGTATCGTTTGTTACTAATATTTCACTATGTTTGACAGGTGCTGCCATCTTTCAAGAGAGATAATTAGTAATTACTATTCAAATCAATACACCGCAGTGCGGTGTACTAGCAAAATCCATCACTGATTCGTACACCGCAATGTCGTGTAGACGCACTGAAAGGGTTAAGGGAAACTTTTCGGACTTCATCTATCTCAAGATAAGACCCACTATGTACAATTAAAAGAATTTAAAATCAAAAATTTATTTCTAAAATGTAACGTCATGTTTTTACATTTTAGAAATAAATTCTCGATTTTAAATTCTTTTAATTGTACATAGTGGGTTTATATCTTATTATCCGTTCACCACGTTTGATGGTGGTTATCGTACCATTCATCTTTCTCGTTATATCAGTGCGGGATCTCAATTCGATGTCATTTTTTTCTCTCAAGATTTCCTCAAAAATAAGCAACCAAAGCGATGACCATTCCTCGCGGTGACGTTGCTTTACTAATCACTGCAGTCTTCAATTCATCTAGATTTCGACTTATTCAGGAATGTCATCTGGTGATTCAAAAATGGGAGATAAAAATGGAGATGATTTGGAATAATTTCATGGGAAAAATGAATTTAGATAGAATTAAGGTTTTTTTATATTCTTTTAGCTTGTAGCTCATTATGGTTTTCAAGACAATGGGCCTCATTAAGCCATGGTGGTTCGCATATGGTAATAATGATGATATGTATATTTTTTTGAAGTAGTAAATGAAGAGCTAGAAGCTGAAATTTGAAAATGTCATCATGCAAAATCTTGATTTTCTTAAAAGATATAGGAAAA
This sequence comes from Tubulanus polymorphus, assembly GCF_964204645.1. NCBI lineage: Eukaryota > Metazoa > Nemertea > Palaeonemertea > Tubulaniformes > Tubulanidae > Tubulanus > Tubulanus polymorphus. Next base: position 8,270,325 of record NC_134029.1, on the reverse strand, counting down.
ACCCAACGAATCGTTTTTTTTAAGTAAGAAAACACAATATGATAATAAGAGTGAGCCTTTGAGAAGGCCGGCTTTGTTTATATATATTTTACCTTATCCCGGGGTAATAACTGCCATCGGTCGCCTCACTGGAAAAAAACAGGTTACATAAAAAACACCCCAAAAAAATATTGTCGGATTATACATTCTATCAAACGTTGGCATGGATGATGCATTGGCGATGGGTGGCCAAGCTTGGCATTCCGAATCAGCGTGCAATTCATATAATTCACCAGCATCAACAATACAGTTTGAAGTTTAATCGAAATTTAGCGATTGGTCTTCCTAAAATTCTAGGTTGTTAAACCCTATATAAATTTCTATGTACATCAAGTAGGTTAAGAGAATCATGTTCTCGTAGACGGAATTGATCACAGTGTTTCAGAGATAATGAACAAAATCACACAGTTGATGATTTAGAATTTTTCTGACAGTTTTGAAATTCATCGTCAGAAACGTAAGAAAATATTCTTTTGTTGTTGTTGTTTCTCTGATGATGAAGTGAAACTGTCGGAAAATAAATTGTAAAATCATCAACTGTGGGTTTCGTTCATTCGGAGTCATGTCCAATATCTTAAAAAGCTTGATGATAAAAATACTCAAATTCAATTGTGCCAAAGAGAAATATGTATTCCGAAAAAGATGAAAACAGCTAGCTGATCACTGGTGTGATTAACTATGGATAATGAATAATAATAATTTATATATGTATATATATATTAGCAAATCATGTACAGATGGATTGAACGTAAATTTCAGCATATGAAGTAGAAAGTTAGTAGAGAATCTAATTACTAATGAAATCAAATTCTAATCATGATAATTAGTAGATCAACGACAATTAAAAGGGCCAGTGGAGCCGGGGCAGCTTTGGCCGGGCTAATAATTTTGGTGATGATGATTTTTTCGGAAGGCTGAATCAGGATACCTGTTGTAATAACAATTTGGTAAATTATTTGGTAATCTTTGGTAAATGCCTTAGATTTCATTGGGTTTGTGACTAAATATTGATCATAATTATGAAATCTAGAAATTTTTGCGGGTGATGCCTCGAGCCTTTGGCAACTTACTTCCGCCGGCCCTGATTTTTTTAATTACAAAAATAGTATCTTAACATTCCACGCGTATCAAGTCATGTTGATAGATAATAATAGAGGCAGAAGTGTTGTCACTGAGTGAACAGAATTTACAACAATCAAAAAAAGTGGCTGGCGGATGATAATTATCATTGAAACAAACGTATAGTATAGTATAGTATAGTATCACAACATCAAATTCATCCATTCCGAAGATAAAGTGAAAATGCTGATGGTGATGATAATAATGACAATATTCCCATTACCACAAGAAACATGGAAACAAAACAATATGCGTTTTCGACAATGCAACAAGAAGCTGTTGTTGTTGTACTCACGGTTTGCTACGGTAGAACAGAATGTCGACCTCCAAAAATCCGGTGCTTTCCAGGACCGAGTAACTCGGCGACGCAAAAGTGAATTTGCCGCATAGTTCCTCTGTAAAATGTAGAAAATTGTTTCCAATAAAAGAAAATTCTTAACATCTATACACTGTGAAGGTTAAGCACATAGCGCTGAACACACTAGCTGAATTTGCGAATGTAGGTAATAATCCCGAACTTGTGAAAATCCCCCCAAATTCAGTTTTCTATCAACTTAGATAAAAACTTGATAATACTTCAATAAACTGGGGGATTATCACCTGAATTTGCATTTCACGTGACAAAATAAAACCACAGGAAAAATTGTGAAATGCTCTGAGGTTTACATTACCCATTTGAATGAAGCCAGCATCTAGCTCGTAGAATTTGACATGGGTCGCTTAGATATAGTTTTTACTGTATGTCAAGTAGGTACATAATGGCCTAACAGCCCTAATAAGCAATGGAAGAAGATCTTTATGGAAACAAATTTGGTCGAGGTGCTTGTGTCCGAAAAAGATCACTTACGTACTAATGGTGAAAGCTCAATAAGGTAGAAAGGGAAGGGAATCGATAGCTTTGGGTCAGTTAAAAAGAATATTTCTAGATCTGCACCTGTAATTATAATTCATGTCAATAGATCACACTTCAGAGGATAGAGCATACGCACGAGTTGTGGCCTTATGCAGTGCTGTCACTTTGGTAACTGTACGCAGTTTCCGAGAATGGTTAGTCATGATAGGAAAGCATTAATTCAATCAAAGCAGTAAATGAAGGAATAACTCGATAATTTATCAACAATAGTTGAATATATTTGTGCTATCGTGTGTTTATATGATATGATAATGCCGAAGGGTTTGCGGTATAGTGAGCTCGATGTTTTACCTTCCGTTAACTGATATAACCATTTCTTTTTGGAAAATCCTAGATATGACAAGATGATATTCAGATTATTTGTAAAGAAAGAAAAAACATTCTTCTCTACCGAGTGAGTGGTTTACATGTAAATGTGCTCTCTAATTAGGGATGGGCCAAATTTGACTCGGGCCTGATCCATGTCAATTTGGTCTGGGCCAAATTGTCTCTATGTGATCGTGGGTTAAGGCACCAGAAAGGCCGGAGAAAAAACATTTGGTATGGTTCGAATTGATGAATGATGCATAAAACAAAACCAGTGAAGACTGTTGCACTACACAACGCTAGCCAACTTGGCTTGTCCAGTGTCCTTCCCCAGCGTGATCTTATTGTGTACTTTGTTCCTATTGGAAATAATACAGATTTTTTAAATTCGCCCCCACAATAGCATTTCTCGTAAGGAGTATCTAACTAGATACTTTCCAAACTTGAAATGATAGATTATTGATATCAATATTAAACTAGTCATGTAATGTTAGATGTTTACTTGGTAACCATTCTACTGATCTTAAGAACATTCAACGCCAATCTTTAAGATGGGCTAAATGCAAATCAAACTATGGCTACAAGAGAAACATTTATTTCAACCCTGTCACCTAAACTGATATTAATCACCAAACGAGCCGGATACCAATCGGCCTCAAGAGGCTCCCATTCGTCCATGATGATGATGATGATGATGATGATGTTTATATACACGCCATTTTTATTCAAGCGTTAACTTGATTTTTTGCAGTCTTCACTTTCACACGATGATGTCCCCGACAAATGGTGCATCAAGTCAATAAACTGCAGTATTGAACGCTTGTCCAGATACATGACTCGACAGATACTAACTATATTAGATATAAATTTCCTGTCAGCGAAACTAAACTCAAGCTGCGATCACAAGGAGACGATTCACCCCGGGCCAAATTGGCACGGATCAGGCTCAAGCCAAATTTGGCCCATGCCTAATAAATGAGCGCACTTACGTGCAAACCACTCACTCGATACTAAACAATGCTCAAACATAGCGAAATGGGTCATTTCTGGTACCAGTTGCAATTCAACTGCACCCATTTGTCTCGTGCTAAAATTTGGCTCGGACCTGTTGCGACGTTTTTGGGCGGGCCAAAAATGCTCCTGTCAGGGAAACTAAATTATCATATTACATCATCATTTACCATCAAAGAAGACCATAGGCCTATGTACAGACAGCCTCATTTTAATGTCCTTTGTGATATAAGTACTTAAAGTACCTCTCTTAAACTGTTCTTTATGAGGGTGCCGCTATATAAAATAAGTCCTACGTTGCTCAAACATTTTTTTTTTCATAGTCTCGGAGTCTATAAAATCGAGCGATTAACTTTTAAGCCACGGCGCAGATGGGCTATTCTATAAAGCATGTAGTAGAATCGATTTCCATTTTGCCGTACACCGTTCCCATCGGGGTAATGAAAGACAGGGAAGAGCAATGGCCAGACACGTGCGTACATAGTTTTACGCTAGATTTTCGTCAAGATAATCCTGTAGATCTTTCGTCGATCTCGGCCGAGCGAAAAATCGCAAAGTTCCCTTTTCGGTTCTCGAAGGGACTAATACGCGAAATATTAGTCATCCCGCGCGTCGTTCTTCTGATACAGGAGACGAATGAACTCGAATGTATTTATATATCGCAGTCGACAAGAATCATTCACAACCGAGATCAATCAATGACTTGAAAGTGAATCGATAGGAATAATTCTTGAGTTTCAGTCATTTATCTTTAGTTTCGACAACAAGAAAACAGCATCGGAAAGAACAGTTTTAGAATAGTGCCTTGCGGGTTCCAGCAGGGTGGCCACTTTCCACCCATTTATAAATCGCCCGAGTTTTCGCTAGATTTTCTTTGCAATTACACAAAATCGAGTGAATCGAGAGAAATTTCTAGATCGAAAATGTTGAAATTCATTAATTTTTCATCGAACCACGTGTAGATAAAGAAGCACATGGTCAATAACATGATCTGAATTCCCTAAGTTTTCCGAGGTTTTTTTTTGGCAAAATTTGTCAAATTCCCCAAATTTGAAGTTTCCCTAATTTGTTTGTCAGTGATCAGTGGTCACCTGAGGAAAAATATTCACGTTTATAATAAATTCTAACTGTAATCAGTAAAGCCATATTTTCGGATATTTTTCGGACCCAACTACGAGTTTTAACATCATATAATGAGCTGTGCAATATACCCTGGAGGACGTGTAGTAGGACTTTTGTTCCACGTAATATCGCGTTGATATCACACACCGAAAAAGACAACGTATCATAACTGAATTCGGACAGGGTTCGGGGATCGGGGATTGATCGACCGATGCATACGCAATGACGCCGATTTCGAAACTCCGGATGAAAAGTATCGCGCATGCGAATCGCTGTGAATCGTTCGGTGGAGGCACTGAGGGGGTATGGAATGTCATCCTCGCAAAAAAAGGCTGTATTGTATCTTGACAACGTATTCACAATCAACTAACAATGTAACAAAATAAGTTCTTGTGTTTATCTGTAACTATAGCTGCGTTCACCCTAGGATTTCAGTACGGTGCTAAGTGTTCACACTTGGGAATTATTCGAGGCCTATTCGCGGCTTATTCAGTTCTGTACAGAAATACACGGCTTATTAAGCGCGGAATGCGATTCCACGCCGAAAACTCGATCTCAGTATGCCGCTGAGCTGGCCGCGTAATTTCTGTAGTGTGAACACAGATTCAGCGCTCAGGTAGCCATGTATTCCCATCCTCGTAGTACAAAACACTTAGCACTAATTACACTCCCATCTATTGGCACACTGGGTGACTACTATACTGGGCTTACTAAGTGCCGAATCGCGACTCGTAGTGTGAATGTAACTGGCTCTGTAAGCGCCGTATTTTTGGTGAATTTGGTACCAGTGAAGTATGGTACTTCATAAGCGCTGAATCTAGTGTGAACGCGGCTCATGCATTTTTCAACAGTTAGTGTCGAATCTTTTGTATTCATGCCTTCATCACATACCAGAGGCCAGTTGCATAGTCATGGCTTAGACTTAAGACTGGTGGAGTTGAGGTGCAAATTTTCATAGTTTCAGATATGCTGTTCATTTAACTATTTAGTAAGTTGTAAATTCTATTGAGAAAAGCATCTCTGATTTTGTCAGCCAGCCCCATCTGACTGTATGACGTCTGTAATAATGGCATGATTAAAACTAGTCTGCAATACACCGTCCCCCCTGGAAGCCATGGACCTCTTTAAATATGCAGCACATCTTCACAATTCTCAAATTTCCAATATCGTCGTCAGTGACATCATTGTAATCATTCATATATGAGTTTTGTTGCTGCGGGGTAGAATCGTATGACCTTGAAACTTTGCCAAGGGACGCATCATTCTACTGGCTACATATCTGCAACACACCTTGATTAAAAAACTTTTTTCGTTTGATAATTTAATCTGAAATCGTCTCTTTTTCATGTATCCGGTACCCCTGGTAGCCAAATGTAAATGTAAATAAATGTGACCTTGACAATTTGCAAAAAGAATTTTCGTTCAGGCGCTGCAATTGACCAGATGTGGATTCTTACTACAGAAACTGCATTAAATGTAGACGCTACTTGCTGCAAATGCGGGTTTTCATCGAACCCGGGTTCAATGAACTAGCGTAGACGTGGTTTTTGTAAGATCGCGAGTTGGTTATGAATCGTAAATAGATGGTTCAAACACGATCAAGGATGGCGTTCCATAAGGGAGGGTCGTGTCGGAATCGATCCCGCATAAAGAGAATATCTATCAAAACATCATCATCCGTCAGCTACGAAACAAATTTACCCCGTAAATCGAATTTTTGCCTTCTAATCACGTGCTCGCGGATTGGCCGATGAATTTTACGTAAATCAAATCTGTTGATGGTGGTTATACTAATATGTTGTGAAATTTGATTTACTACGTCGTGTCGCGCGATGACTTAATTCCACCTCTGGGCACGTCGAGTACATCAAATAAACAGACGTGAATCTGCATGAGCTTCAATAGTTAGCGCTTTACGTCTCCGGTAGTTGGATTTTTATAGCTATTAAACCCGTAGCGCTCATCCCATTTATTCTTTTTTTTCACTCACACATGATGGCAGGGCCAAACATGAGCCTTCCAGCCAGAGATCTAGAGGTCTTATGATGTTAAGAGTGGTTTGAATGGGGGTAGGGGCCTAAAAAGCCGGTATTACACGGAGGCAATTTGGCTCGGACCTGGCCTGAGACAAATTTGGCCCGTACCTAATTAGAGAGCCTATTCACACATAAACCACTCACTCGATAACTTAATAATTCTGAAACAAAGTGAAGTGAGTCACTTTACGAACCAATTCATGCACGATAATTTGATCCGTGCTAAAATTTGGCCCCAGCCAGACAGGCATTTGGCACCTGTGTGAACCGTGTTCATTGGCACTGGCCAAATTTAGCCCGGGCCAAAATGTTTGTGTGATTGCAGCTAAGAATTACGGTAGCCAAATCTCATAATTCCCGAAATTTCTTAAAACTTCGATTTCAAATTTGCAATTCCACATTAGCTTATACCAGAAATTCTACATTTTTTCGCAGGCGTCAAATAATTTATTAAAGTTAATTTTCTTGTTCTCTTTGGGCAAAGTTGGCATGGCCATGTTTGATATATATGATGAACCATTTCCATAACCGCAATCTTGTATATTTGGCAAAGGTTGTTTTTGTTTTGCCCGCAGATAAAAAGGTCACTATCTAATCATGTCTAAAAATATATTTCAAAGCGTCATTATTAAACAGCATGACGACTACGAAATGACATGTACATCAAAAACCCATTTTATTACCATGTTATCTGATATTTCATCTCAAATACGAACGTTCTATGTTTAGTTACATTACCGGCATCTAACCCCTCATATCAAAAGAGAAAATTTTAAAAGATTAAAACAGGGATCGGATGGTTTTAGCAAGGAAATATTGCGTTACATGTCTGACATCGAACCTCTAATATCAAATATAAAGAATACATCAATGGATATTGTGGATGGACATCAATGAAATCAATGAATATTCTAAGGCAAGTGAAATGATTTGAGTTAATATAATAGATTACTGCAAAGATTTTAGGTCTAAAACAAGGGGCTTATATCCTAGCCACAGTAGTGTGACCACTGCAAAACATTCATATGCATGGTAGTCGAATAAAACACTCTAATCCGTGTACATTGTAGATAGATTCCTATGCATTGCCATAGTCAAACCCTTGAAAATTGCCAACATCATCCTTTAGTGGCCAATAGGCTCACATTTCTGGCGAGCTAAGATTTCCTTATAGTACCGCACGTGTATATAGCAAATTATTATTGGTGCGGCTCAGGACACTCGCTTCATTCATTTCTCATCAATCACAAGGGCACTCAAGGTTGTTTCGCTCTGCTTGACAGCAACTGTGAAGATCCCATGCTAGGCTGGAGGAGATCGCAAACCAAAACTTGCTGTCGATCTGAATTTCTCTACACGAGCTTCACCCTATCGTAAAAGTCCCGGATCCAGAAGAATTATAGTCGCTAGTTCAATTATATCGTAAAAACTCACTATAAATCTACAGTCGAATTAAACTTTGGAACTGGAAGTTTCTAGCTGATCCTAGGACTATGAGATGCTGTTTTCTGAATGATCAGTAATCAAAGTGATCCATTTCCCTTACCGCTTAGCATTAGCTTGTACAAGTCAAGCTATATACGGGCGGGGAAACAATGTATTCCAGTAGAATGTATCAAAAATATTAAAATCAAAAGACACGACGTTTGGGACGACGGTCTCTAGAGAGTCTGTCATTCTATCAACTGATCTTTCACTCCCTTATCTTAATGAAATTCTTCAAGGATACTTTGATAGATGAACGAGCCGCGAAGCAAGTTGATTGAGAGTGGAAATTGGAAGAAGAAATTGAACTGACAAATCTAAGAATAACCCAGATATATGACTTGTGATGAAAGTGGGACAATTGGCACAGTGCCAGTTATACCTCATTGGCAAAAATTGTTTATTTCGCCACATTCGTTTTTTGTTGGCTTCATCTTATCTCCTCCATTATATTAGAATATTTCATATTTTGCATTCTTTTTTATGACACATTGTAATTTACTATGGAAAGAAACTATCATTACTTAATGATGGGTCCTCACAAGCAAGCTTATTGACCCATTGCAAGCAGTGGTTCGGTCTTCAAAATCTATTGCAATAAAACATACACAGCTAATATATACTCACCACTGGGAGTTTGAACGTCTAAGTTATGAATCTGTCGAACATCATCAACGACTTCGGCCATTTTTGCCGGTTTTGGCACGGTCAGATTATGGTGTTTTTTGCCGCCCATCATTGACCGCACAGCCGCGTGGCGAAACCTGAAACAGTACACAAAATCTATTCTCAATCAAAAAACATATCGCAAATCTGATTTTTTCGGAAATTACGTCAATATATATCAGGGTGGTGACTTTTTCCCTGAAAATTTCCTGACATGTACGTTGTTTTCCCCGACTTTATCTGCTAAGAATCCAATCAATTAACATAGTCAAATACGTTAAACATAGACGGACCCTGTTTGATTTTAGGTGCGATCTTGCAAAATCAAAAAATGTCCAACTTATAGCTTTTTAACGAAATTCTCCTTTTTGGGAAAATAAAAGAATTCTCTGACCTGGTAAGTGGCCACCCTGATATACACACATTCTAATAATACAATTCACAAACTTTCACCAAAGGGATCACTACGGAGTACCACCGACACAGGGTAATTCAGTTGGATGATTACGCAACTTACTTTTACTACAGAACATAAATAACTTTTAGACCATGTTCAACCATGATGATTCTCTTTTTATTTTTGAGTCCATGGTTGAACTAACAAATTCTATTTGCAATCAATGTTTCTGCCATGTAGAAATAATTCTTGGCAAGTCTTCAACGGAGCCAGAATTTGATACTTTTTCTTAAGTAAAGAAGTGCGTTGTGTCATTCTCCAATCACGTGATTAACAATGCTTAAGGTTCATAGGATTTCCTGCGGATGATGGTAGGGTAATTGTAACATATAAAGGGGCCATTTCGAGGCTTCCTCAATGCAGAGACTACGAACGTCAGTGAATCAAATTGGCATTCCATGCAATATTTACTAAAACGCGAACATCACATCTATTAGACGACGATGCAAAAATCGACGTCAAATGCCAATTTTCAGAATCTTATGGCGCTGAAGTAGCTTTCGTTGAGAGCATTCCTACCATTTTATTGTTCTGTCCGATTTCCAGTTCGTACCAACAATACGGCCTACATCACGTTCATTTCGTAATATTGCGGTCGCGCATAAACCACCCATCCGCAGCCACGTTGCATATCAATTATGAGCACATTATTAAAAACGAAAGGAAATTTCCATGATGTCTTTCAGAAGTTCCCAGCACATGGGAGAGAAGTGAATATCCACTGATTATAATAATTTGAATATCAATTAGCCATGGATATCATATACCATGGATATAATATATACATACATATACTCCTTACTGCGCAGCAAACTTAGGTAAATGAAGCTCATCAAAGTCTGTTCCGCTAATTCCGCAAATAAGTAACTAAGTTTATACCGTGCATTACTCATATATTCACTAAACAATAACGTTACTGTCCCAACTCATTTGATAAACCTTCGCGTAATCACTCGGACTAACTAGGAATTAGGACGCTGTTTGATTGAAGACCTTGGAAACATGATCATGTCGGTTCGTCATAAGTTCGAATCTTTCCCGCATAACTCTTACTGCTCGGAGCCATATATTTGGAATGAATAAACCAGATTTTCGCCGCGTTCGCAATACACAAGGGTAAAAACGGCCCCCCTAGGCGATGAATATTGATTAAACAGTATGACATGCCAGAAATCGAGTCCGCATTTCTCCGGTTATGGATCATAATACCGCATTAAGTACCCGGGTAGCTATCTCTATACTAGAGAAATCAGGGTGGATTTAGGGAGTGGTCTGCAGGGTCTGGACCCCTGCCTGCACATTGAGGTGACCCTTTTTGTCAAGTCAGATATCGTTAAAACTGTTTGACACTCGCCCTCTTGGAAATTGCCACCTTTCTGATGTATTTCTTCAAAATATCTAAAACCGAGGGCGGAACCACACAGAACCCCAATAGAGGCCCTGACCTGGCTGCTTTATCCGAGAAATGCCTTTTTTATTTTTTTCTGGACCCAGCCTTCCAATTTTCCTAGAACCACCCGCGGGAATCTATAAAATGACTTATTGCAAGTTGAAATAAACTACATTTTAGGGTCTATCTACTATATCAACTAAATTCAAGAGAAAGAGTAAAATTAAGGATACTCGATTTTTTATTATCTCATGTAAAGCTGTGTTTAGCTTGATGGAAACTGAATACTATTGAGTTCATACATTATTTACTGATTAACTCAAGATTGCGGAGTTTAAGGTTGATGAGATGGGTTAATCTCCAGCTCATAAATGTCTACAATCTTTCCACTTTCCATTTCCACACCTGATGCTTAAACTTGAGATGACCATATTTCGATTTTCTAAACCCAGGCCAAGTCGCTTGACAAAACATGAGATTGATCATCTTTGTTAAACGTTTCTCTATCGTGTAGTGTTAAAGCTATCATACGGTGTAAAAAAATTATCTAAACTGATTTGCGATCATATCTAAAATTGAACGAACACTAAATTTGACCATGACCGAGGGTGAAAAGAAATCTGTATCTAGGAAGGATTGTGCCAGAAAGGAAACATATGCAGAGAAAATGAAGGAACAGAAACAGAAATGGTAAATATATTCTACATTTAACATCGATACAACCCCGATACCTTAGTCTTAAATCCGAGAAAAACGCAAGGAAACGAAAAAATAAATGAATGAAAACGTGTCAGATTCAACGGAAATACTTCTGAAAAATAATTGTGCAAAAGATAGTAGAAAGGTTGTTTGAGCGCAGAGAGAAAATAATGTTTCGGCGAAAGATTAGTTCGATGCTCAGTTACATAGCTCAATAATCCATGGTATTGCGTCGCAAAAAAAGAAAGAAAACAAAAAATCAATTATATCGTACTGAAGTCGAGAGCTGAAGTGAAATCAAATTTTCCGTAGCGAAAAGACGACGGAGCCCTAGAATGGACAATCGCGATCGATAAGACTGTCATCGAACGGAGTTCCGTCTTGATATCAGCAAATTAACTGTTGTCATGAGCTCTCGACAAACAATCATCAGTGATACTCGACGAACAACGCTGCACTACAGCGTCATGTTTGCCGCCCGATGAATCTTGAAATTTTAATCACAAATTTTCGATGATTTGGCAGATCATCACAGAGTATTGCTTCATTTTCTCAGCAAACGCAGTCTCTGGATATCAAATTTGCTCCTGTTGTTTAGAATGCTTTTCTATCCCGTGAACGCCCGATTTGGCCAATTTCAGATTAGGCCCGTGGTATTTCTTCATGCTGGCGTCAAATGGGTCCCGTACCCGTTTCACACCGACCAAACTTGCCCTGACCAAAAAACATCATACCGTGCCTAATTAGAGAGCGCGTTCACACGCAAACCATTCACTCGATACTCAACAATACTCAAACAAAGCGAAGTGGATCATTTCCGGTGCCAGTTGCAATTCAAACGCAATCATTTGTCCTGGTCCTACGTTTTTGGTCGGGCCAAACAGGCTCGGGCCCATTTGGCACCCGTGTGAACAGTTGTTCCGGGCCAAAAATGCTTGTGTGATCGCCGCTATAATGTTCACTGTCGCCAGTTGGTAGAGGACCCACAGACAACGTAAGCGAAGATCTAAAGTCCAATAGATCGATGCAGAGCTCTAATGACAATTTGCCCCATAGGCGATGTAATTTAACATTTTAAGCATAATGAATCAACAGCATTAGCCGGGTGAAACCTCTAGAGGCTTCGCTGGCTGTAGTCAATAATGGACCTGATCATCTTTGATTTCGTTTGAAATATGAACGAAGTATGTAATGGAATATTGAAACGCTCTAACCGGTTTTCCGTTTTCCCTGATCCAGCATCATCGGATATACCATATTGCATATATCATTACATCATATATACATATACGTATAATGCGATATCCTCAACAGCAAATCCAGTTCAACGCATCGGTTGAGTTTATCCTCGATGAGCTCATTTCCAATTGTTCAAGGGTCACATCTCACTAAAGACGCGACCATCGAAACTGTCAAACTCAGAACTGTCAAATTGGATCCGGACCTCTTAAGAACGATAGTTCGAGCTACGTATGTCTACAGGAAAATGATTAGCTGATGATCGATTTAAGCTCAGAACTGTCAGATTCAATCCAAATGCCTATACACGATGATATTGCATTGCATTTTGATATTTCTTTAAAAATCATCTAGGTGAAGTGTGTTGCAAACACCATAAAGCCTTGCAAACACCAAAGGCTTGTATACAGAGTATTTTTTCTTACCTAACAACTTAAAACTTATGCGGTGTATAAATCGGTGATGGACTTTGCTTGTACACCACACCGCGGTGTAATGATGCAATTAACAATTAGTTTTCATCTCTCTTGAAAGATGGCAGCACGTGCCGAACTAGTGTATTGTAGTAACTAATGATACACCGCACATAATAAGTAATAAGTTAGCGCTGAAAGGGTTAAGACTTTTAGGACTGAAGTCAGCTAGCCTGCACAGGGGCAAATCATGAGATCCTATGAGACTTCCGCAATACCCTTAAAATTTTGAGTGCATTTTGTTTTAAGGGCATGATATTGCTGAAAAAAATCTGAAGGCACTTTCTGTAAAATGAAGGGACAATTTTATTAAAAAAATAATTTTGCAATATTGGATTATTCCCTTCAAAGGGCAATACGCTCTATAAAATTTGGCAAGACCAACGGATCCCCATACCTAAGAGAAATAGTGCCCACAAATTTAAACCATACAGGTAAGACAGTAGTACTTTTGCACGTTAGTTTGTGATATTAATATCAACATAAATATTTAATGCACTGCCACCAGATTGCAATTATTAAGAAACGTGTGTATACGTGTTCTGAGGTATATACACCGCACATTAATTTTTCATGCTACTGAAGTCGATATGTCAAGTAGTTACCTTCAAACTCATTAGAAAATAAACCCTTGTGGAGGTTTTTGCAAAATGTGAACATCGTTTATCTTCGGTAGAGGGTTTGTAATGAGTATATCAAGGAGCAAGAGTGAAACGGGGAGCACTCATTAGGTTGTCAAAATTAGGTCATTTTCGATCAACTCTGAACTGGATTTTGGAGTGGATGTGCACTACGTCGTCATCATCATCATCGATATTGACCTTTCGAACATTACCAAATGATGGCATTTATTTCGTTATTGAATAAATTGTTAATACTTTTTCAATGAATTTTCATGTTTTTTTTTATATGGATTTTAATGGCAATTAGGATATTATGGTATGGATGTGCACTATGTCATCAATATTGGGGCTAGATTGGTCGCCGGTTTATTCGATTTACTTGTCGATAAAGTCGATATGCCTTCGAGGTATCAGTAAACTTTCAAGTCAATTTTCTTGTGATAATGTTCGAAAGAGTTGATTTACTATTCAATTTCAATCTAAATGTAGAAGAAATTGAACATAGAAGACCAATTTACTACTAGCAAACCTAGGCGTAGTCGTCCTTGCCACAGGTGGAATTCTTTTATCAGCGATAATCAATTCAAATCCCTTGAAGGTTTTCCTCATTAACAAATACTGGTATGTCAGATTGATACATATCTTATGTAGTAATAAGCCGTGATCACACGGATACAATTTGGCCTGGATCAGGCCCAAGTCAAACTTGGCCCATGCCTAATCAAAGAGCTTGTTCACACATAGACCACTCACTCAATAGTAAAACTAAGTGAAGCGAGTCACTTCCAGAACCAGTTGCAATTCACTTCCCATAATTTGGTCCACGCTAAATTTGGATCGGGCCAAGTTTGGCCCATGCCAAAAAGGCACAGGTACATTCAGCAACTATGTGAGTGGTTGGCCCACGCCAAAGACGCTTGTGAGATCGCGGCTATAATCTTAAGGCATTCTACCATAATCAGCATCCAGGTACCCATTCTACATCGCAAATTTACATTAAAGCCTTTTTCAGTAATGTGCTATCAAGACTAATGAAATTATTTGCAATTCTAGGAATTCTAGGGCGGAATAAGAAACAGAATAAGAAACTTCTCCACTGGCTTTAATAAGGACAATACGAAATCTTTCTATTCGACCAAGTCCTACAGGCCTCCAGGCGCACTATAGAAACTCTTAAATCGCAATGTCATAAATATATATTTGGTATTAAGAAATCACTGTTTATTCGGAGGATTGCTTTGACCACGCACAGCGAAACAACGCGAGAACTCTTATCGAAGGTCGCTGTGGTGATCATCGAACATGTGGTAGGAAACCCGTATACAGCGTATTATGAATCATAAACTGTTGATGCTAATGATCAAAGATCGAGCGATTATAATTAGCGCTTTACGTTGATGAATGATTCTTTGTGCGGGGCAATCGCGAAACCCGGTGAAAACATCCCGCAATGCGTAAATATTTCCGCGTATAGAATCTCTCGGCCGTTCCAATGGCGACGGCGTACGTCTAGCCGATTATGACAAATGATAAATGGCAGCCGAAAATTATTATCATCACTGTTTCTCTCTCTTACCTGGCGCGGGCGAAACCGCCGGTATGGTGTTGATTCTGTATGAGTCGCGTCGCCGAACCCATGTTCGATACAGGCCTGAAAATAAAAACGATACAGATGTTTAGCTAGTGCATTCGTGACCCCGTTACAGTAGAGTGAAGTTGGCGTGTCCGTTACAGTAGAGCGAAGTTGGTAGAGTTGGTAGAGTTGTTAACAGGAGACACAAGACAAGACACGAATAGTAGAGAAAATAATTTATATGGGGGACGATTCCCTTAAAAAATCAGCGTTTCGTCTATTCGTCTGTACTTTTATAAAATGTCATATTATACCGTCAAAATGTCTAAGCGTATCGCAAATTGTGTAATGCGGCTAAATGTCACAAGGGGGCGACACTGTACCGACAGTATTTTTTTTAGGTTAGCCATCATCTGATGGCGCCATGTACATGTAAATCACGTCGTCCCGGGAAACCCGCATTACACAATTTGACATTACGCTTAGACATTTTGACGGTATACTATGACATTTTATCAAAGTACAGGCAAATAGACGAAATGCTGACTTTAAAGGGAATTGTCGCCCATAGATTTTATCTGAACGGTGGTTAGATAATTCATACAACGTATAGCTAGATTTATCGGCGTAGCGCAGAAATTTACGAACAAACTCTAATTTTCCAAAGTTCGATAGTTTCTGCAATTATAGGCAGGCTATATACAGTCTCATGATTTTCCAAAGTTTCAGCTCTGACTGCTATTCTGGTTTTCATGTTGAGCAGTCAGTATTTAGACCTCGAAAATCGGGCTGCCTCTGTCAGAAGTGCCACATATTAACAAGAATTAATCTAATTTGCTTCATTTCAAATCGAAATGTCTCGCCATGATTCACACTATCAGTGGTTACAGCAGACAGACTGACAGTAAGATATGTTGTCTTTCGATTCGAATTTCAAAATTCTTGTCAAAATTGCGCTATTCATTCCATCGAAAAGTCGATCGAGGTGTCAGAAAAACTGACGGGATTTTACTGACAATGAGCATAAATGGGAATGAAACAATTTTCTCATAAGCAACCGAATGCACTGCAATTTTATATGCGGAAATATTCAAATTGTTTCTTTGCAATGTGATGATGTAGAAAAGACAGAAAGTCAAGAAAATCAACAATTCTCCTACATTACTATACCTAATGCCCGTAATGATGAACCTGCCAAACCAGCTATCCCACCAGATGGTGTGACGAGCAATGGGTCGTCCGTTGTCAAAATCAGGTCAACAAACTTGGAACTGGATTTTTAGACTACCGAATCCATACATTATCACAGCACCCACCAAAACAATAAATTCATTCTTCTACTCGGATATCAGTATAGTTTTCATTAATAATGGATTCATTTAAGAGAAAAGTTCATTTAGATTAATTGGACAGTCATCACTTATGTTTGCGCAAGTGCTTTCTTTGAAAGCGCCCTCTTCCAATTATAGCTTACGAGCCGAAGTGGCTGAATTGAAACTGCCTACTACCTGAATAAGCAAGGTCATCAGATATATATCAGTCATGTTATTAGGTATTGAATCGTATGAATATTTTTCTCATCAGAGCCGTAGCCAATCGATAACTGGTCAAGGCCAAGGCCATATCGTAGCGCGGGCACAGAGTAATGCTGGTATGGTAAGAAATTTGTGCGCTGCGCAAGGAGGGATTGACCGATACAAAATAGCATGAACAGAATTAGTCAACTGGAAGATATTCTCAGGGATACACGCCATTTCCTAGCATTGCTGGTCGCGATTCAGAGATTAGGCTACTGAAGTACGAACGAGGCAGTCGCGATAAGCTACGTAAAAAAATTGGCGTTAATCGGAAGTTGAGGGTCGCTATCACGCCGTGACATTCTATATGGCAGGATGTGATATTGATGGCATTATAGGAGCAACATGTGTCAACCCAAATATTCCCAGTTAACGGTGAGCGTGTGTTTTAATTGCGCATCGTCAGCTAGAAAACTACTTCAACCGATCTTCAGATCAATTAACACCAGGCCGACAAATTCATATACCAACGTATAATCGAGAATCAATTTAATTCAAATATTTTACCGACAACGAAAATTGCTCAAGAAGTGTAAGTCGTCCGCGAGCGAGGATAGAATATGATCGCCGACCGTTAAACGTGGGAATGGGGTGACATTATTGCGATCGAGTTAAGATTCGTTCTGCGGGGGCAAAATTTCTGATACAGCGCGCGCATTATCGGCTAATTTTGAGCAACCCTAATAAAACCTGAACTCCCCTCGATATCATTACAACGCTGATCGCTTAGAATTACATCTCGTCCAACAATTGGGGCAATATTCCCCATATATGATACGTATAAGTCACTCTATACTAAGTCAATAACAACTGATTTTGCTCTTAGGGAGGGCATCAATTGGGTTGGTAAGTTTCGGCGATATCGAATGACAATTGCATTCGAACCCTAGAATGGCAAGTACGGACACAATATCAAGCACTGAAAATACATATCAAATGACATGACTATCGGAATCAATAAAGATCTGGACGCATAAGGTCAAAATCCAATATAACATAATATCCCTAGTAGTACGATCTCATACCGAAGTACTTCTTAGCCAATATCATATTCGTAATCAGTGGCAGATCCGGGAGCATGTCGAGATGTGTCGGTGCCCTTTTTGAAAGATCAGAAGGGCATATTGGCATGACTTCTTACATCATGCGTCATAAAGGGCATAATGTCAAAACCATTACAATCAGAGTAAAGGGCAAAATATCGCAAAAACTCTTAGGTGACTGGGCACAACAATGGTAAAAAGCTGGGTATGAGGGGCTCTTTTTAGTCAAAATCTATGAGAAGGCCACATGAGGGTGTGGGTAGCACTTTTTAGTAAAAATCACTTGGATTTGATGGCAATCGCATGATGGATAAAGGATCAGAGCAGCACTTTCTATCAAAGCCATGGGCATCAAAGGCACTTCTCCTACACACTGTGGATGTTTTTCTTCTCGGTTTCATAAAGAATCTTGCAGTGATGATATTTCAAACGCGTTTTTTTGCCTCGAAACTCCGTCAGAATGGCTCTTAACCATCTTTAGTTCTCAACAATTTCAGTACCCTTTAAATCACGGAACACCCACAAGGTAGGGCCTTGGATCCGCCCCACAACAATAATTGGGTTTTCCTACTAAGGCAGAGCGTCAATGCTTGATGGTTTGATTCCCTATAGAATGAGGTAAAGCCTCGAATGACCCCGGCCTAAAATTCACCCCCACATGTGAAGTTGCAGGTTTTGTGTTGAATACGTTATCGTGGCCGCAATTATCAGAAAACGCGATGATTTAGGCAGTTCTATCTTAGATAAACGGTCGTAACGAAATCAAACCTTAATTCATGCGCACTCATCGCTTGTGGACAAATAATATGATCGCGACTCCATCTAGGGTGTGGATACCTCAACAGTCGTCGGCGCGGCGCGGTAAACCGATGCCACAGACGTTGACTCAAGAATCGAGACTTCACCGAAAGCTTGTCATCGAGTCATCAACAATAATATTTACCCAGTCTCCGATATCAATTTCACCGGCGAAAGGTAAATATTGTCGCTGCACCAGCGTAGTCTAGCGAGGCGCAATTCCACCGCAGGAGTTATCGCGGTTGAGGTGGCCAGAATTGGAAACACGAGATAACGGCATCCTCACTTGCCGCGGTTTGATCGCCTCCCGGCGTAGCTCACACCAGGGAGGTGGGAGTTATACCGACACAAACCCTGGCCGCAAAGCCTTCTTTGCTCTTCTACAAGATTTCTTGGACAGACAGGTTGCCGCTCGGTGACCACCAGTCTATGTGGCCTATGAGATGCTTTGTTTTCAGGGGCAGATCCAGGGGATTTGTGAAACTTGTACGAGTCCATCAAATTTTTTTGAGTGACCTTTTTCATTTCTTCAACAAAGATAATTGGCGCCTTTCTGTGCTGGTGTCGCTTGATTTTT
Source organism: Tubulanus polymorphus (assembly GCF_964204645.1). Classification (NCBI taxonomy): domain Eukaryota; kingdom Metazoa; phylum Nemertea; class Palaeonemertea; order Tubulaniformes; family Tubulanidae; genus Tubulanus; species Tubulanus polymorphus. The sequence continues at coordinate 8,251,179 of NC_134029.1, read as the reverse complement.
TTTGGACATGAAAGTGCTCTCTGAGATGTGACCAGTACTTCAAAAATGGCCTCTGGATCCGCCCCTGACCGGCAGATTCGTTCTATCAATACAACGCATCTGACTGGCTAGACATATAAGACTGGTGGCAAGAAATCTTGAGCGGTGTAATAGACCAGGGGTGGGTTTCATAGGTGTGGAAGAAAAATAGTCCCTGGGAACATTTTGAAATTTGTCTGTTATAACCATGGTTTCTCATTGTAACTATGGTGGTTGTCACCCAGATTGAGGATTTACCCCGAGGGATAACTTTGATACTCGGTCTATGAAACCGGGCCCAGGGTTTATGTCGGTGTGAGCTTTAGCGGCAGGCAATCAAACCCTGCCAAACGAGGATGGATAACAGCAGTCGACTATGTGAAGTACAACTGGTTTTTTTTTCACGAGATGACTTTCCACGTCTGAAGTGACAGATCACGAATCTCTATGCTTTTATTAATATACGCGAATTGTCATAAAATCACGTAGCGTCCCATGGAGACTTGAGACTGTCGAGTCTGCGAGGACTTTTTTTCCGAGGAAACACGATTTCTATGTAACCCGGGTGACCAAAATAATGCAGCCATGGTCGTAAAAAAAATTAAGTTGTCAGACATTTCTCGGAAGATTATGGTACCGCTATTCTGCTAACGAAATCTGGATTATAGTTATTTATTTTCTCCGTCATGGCCACATTTTCAGCCATCATAATATCAGATCCAGAGCTGCCAACCCCGGAAAATTGTTTTGAAAGACAGAGATCCCCATTTTCGGGCACAGCCAACAATTTTCAGGGACATCCTAAAATTCCAGTATTTAAGCTTTTCAGCCTTAAATCCAGGTGAAGAAACCTGCATTTAGAACCAAAAATTTCTTAGAATTCAAAGAAATATTCAGGAAATCTAAGTCAATGCGTGGGAAAGTGAAGTACCGACTGCTAGCAAGACGGCAACAGTTTGCCTTCTTATATCATGCCTAGAGTTGCGGCTGCTAGCACCACAATGTTCACGAAGGCCTTACTATATCATTCCTGCTACCTACATCAATTATTTATTCCCTACCACTTGCAAAAAACAGCCAACTCTCCATTGAAAATATTGAAATCAATAAAATCTATAACATTTTTTCGTTGACAAAAGCCAATTGTTTAAAAATCCGTGACAATATAACATTTCCTGCGGCAATCTATGAAATTCCGTGACTGTCCCGCAACACGCGGGAGGGTTGGTTGCTCTGTACTTGTTTAAAGATACGCAATTTGCATGTAAAGTACTCATAGGAATAGTTTGTCACGATGCTTATCTAAAATTAATACCCAATTTCAGTGCAAACTTTTGATGCGGCAACCCATTCTTCGGCGCTTTAAGACACGAGGCGGGCACGTAAATTCATACCAAGTTAAACAATTTCCGTGGGAGACGGCGTTTAATGCATTTTTTTTCGTAACGTACCATAAAACAGAAGCCGCCGTTACGCGTGCGTCCTTACGGTGATTACACAAGATTACTAAATAGAATACCAGATGCCACAGGGCCACGGTGATTTGCGATCGCCGATGTATCCCGTTAATGACGATGTGCTAAACGCGCGCGCGCTATACCGACTGGATATTAAACAGTGAAATATTACTCAGATAAGTAGTCACACGCCAAGCATAACTTATCGCCTCCGATGTGCCGCCGCCGACGGTGATGTATAATGATTACACGATGACAGACAAATAATATCCGGCGCTTTTTTTCTATATTAAATCGCGCGAGTCATTTTCGACGTCGTTTATTCCGGCTGGTGCGAAAAGGGAAAGAAACCGCCGCCCGAGCCGCCAGGCTTAACCGACCGCATCTGACTGCGGTTAACTAACCTAGATTAATGAGTGGGAGAGATAACTTGAGTGAAGGGAGGAGAAATCAGCCGCGGAGATGATTTGGCCCGGATCTGCCCCACCCCCGAGACATATTTGGACTGGGCCTGATTAGAGAGCGCGTTCACATGTAAACCACTCGCTCGATATAGTAGAAATAAAACTCATCCGGTTCACAGGAAATCCGGGATAAAAGTCATTTTTCTTGTATATTAACCCTTTCAGTGCTGACTAATCAATACCCTATAGTGCTGGAGATAATTTGAAAATTTTGCAAAATTCCACCCTAGTATGTTGAATAACGGGAATACCACTATAGTGCGTACACACCGCGGTGCGGTGTATCGGTAGTTACTAATATTGCACTATGTTTCACAGGTGCTGCCATTTTTCAATAGAGATAAAAACTAATTACTAATTACATCAATACACCGCATTGAGGTGAACTAGCAAAATCCATCACCGATTCATACACCGCACTGAAAGGGTTAATGAACTATGGATAGGAAATATAATCTGGTTCATGGTTCCCACTGTCATATGAATTCAAAATTCCCAAGTTTTTCCCAAGTATTTCATGGGTGAATTTTCAATTTTCCCAAATGGAAATGAACACATATCGTCATTCAACAGTCAACATTTCAGCGGTGACTGGTTGATAAAGGTGATTTTCAAGGGAAATCGCTGAAGAAAGTTGCCCTTGGCAAATGCAATACATGAAATGTAATGAATTTCCCAAATATTTCCCTGATTTGAGGAAAATCTTTCAAATTTTCAAATATTACCAAACCGGGAATTATTATTTTTAAAATTCCCAAGTTTTTCCCAATTTCCCTGTTCTGTGGGAACCATGCTGGTTAGACGAAAATCCGGATTAAGCGGGTTTTACCGTACTATACAATGCTGCAATTCACACATAGTAATTAGGCCCGTGTCGACGTTTCTGGGCCAAAAATGTTTGTGTGATCGCAGCTATTGGGAAAATAATATCATGTCTACACTAGGCTCCGGTACAGATTTACCAACCGATGTCATTAGTCAAGCCAGGATTAAGCTTAGCCAAAGATGGTTAAGACAACATATTCATACTTATCAACCGAAGTATATGGATAAGGCATATGGATAAAACATGATATAAGGAGATGGATAAGACCGTTTATACGGAAAAGGCGATGAAACATGCTTTCACTTACGGAACTGCCGAATTTCGTCGACTTCCTGCTTCGATGCTCAAACTTGTGCGGCTGAAATTGGATTGAAAAAATTATGAAAACAAAACATCACCCTAAGCGGGCACATCGACAATTAAGCTTGTCCAAATCATTGGAAGGGATTTCGATATCATAGATCATGATAGCAAAACTGGATGAGTGGTACAATATCAACATCAAACAAAATCATTCAGATGATATCAGAAAATTTGATGAGCCCGTCTAATAACAAATGTCACCCTCAATCTGATTGAATGCTTTTTTAGTTTTTTACTTCAAACCAAGACATGATCTACGCACAAATTGTGCTCGTTACTAAATCACCTTACAGTCTGCCCAAGCATTATGTTACTAATGTATTCGTCAGCCACATTCAGCAAGTGATTGATGAAACGCATTTAGAACTACATCTAGCAGATCAATTATTGGGGAGTGCCATAGGCACACCGCCAGTGAGGGCTTATGATTTTTTTTTGAAATTAATTTCTAAAGAAATAAGGCGTCACCGTACTTTAAAAACTCTGGTTAAATCTCATTCTTAAAGAGGAACTGCTGTACTTTCTGCACAGGATTCTAATGAGATATCAAACGGTTACGGGTAGAAAAAATCAGAATTTCTGTATTTGTTACACTGACGCAAGGTTGGGCCTTACGACCGAGTCGGCATCCACGCCAATCCCCGTCTGTGTTCCCATGGTATTACCAGGGTGTGGCAGATCAATAGCGATATTTCTACCCAAAGTGTACACGACTAAAATACCCAGATCTTATCACAAATGTATTTTTAAAATCCATAAATGCGTTTATTCTAGCTCACGCATCGACTGAACCAGCATACAGAAATCCAAATTTTACCATATCAATGACTCTAAATTTATCCGCGTGAAGCAGCAGAAGCCTCAGGCTAGAGCGCATTCAAAAATACTCAGACCTTATCTAAAATAAGCTTCTCATAACTGGATTACAATCATTACCCGAGCTTTTTAGCGATGAATTGATGTTTTTACGAATGTTTGCTCCAGGGTCATAAACAATAACGACGTGCACTAACCTGCCATGTTTGTGAGATTTTTCTTGCTGTAGAGCTTGAATTTCTTTCGAAGGCCCGTGAACGAATGCTTGAGATCCAGACCTTACCACTCGAACGTGCTGTAAATAAAGAAATCAGATTCGGTGAACATTCCGGGCGACAGTGAATGGTTTCATTTGTGGAATATGACTTAAGGATAGATTATCCCTTTCCGTGCTGACTAATTAATACCCTATAGTGCTTGAGAAAATGTGAAAATTTGGGAAAATTCCATCCTAGTGTGTTGAATAACGGGAATAGCACCATATTGCGTCTACACCGCAGTGCGGTGTATTGTTAATTACTAATATTTCATTGTGTTTGACAGGTGCTACCATCTTTCAAGAGAGATAATTACTAATTCCTGATTACACTGCACCGCGGTGTACTAGCAAAATCCATCACCGATTTATACACCGCACTGCGGTGTAGACGCACTGAAAGGGTTAAGGGGTGAGTTTGTAGTCACATGTCTTTACTACTGGGCTGGATGGTTAATATTAGGAAGGAAATATCATGAATATAGATATGCCAAAAACGAGCTAATTTTTCTAAGAATATTTTCATAACTAACGTTATTAATAGAAGAACAATTGTAGGGTGCATGAATAAGTAAATTTTTAGCCAATCAAGCTAATAAAAATGAAAAAAGGGGCAGACAATCACACAGTTTGGCAAAGTTCCTTTTTCCTCCTTTTCTTCTCTATATGGCTACCTTTGATCATTTTCAAGCATAAGTTACCGTTGTTGAATCAAAATAATTTCCAACAAAGAAAGATTATAACGCCAACCTATCATCATTTTTAAATACTTATGATCTATGCAATATCTAACTGTATCCAGAAAACACATCATCCTGGGGCCAGTTGCTCAAAAGTTGGTTAAAGATAACCGGCGGATAAATACCATAGTAAAGATAAATACCATTAAGTAATCACAGGGACTTGTCACAGTTGATAGTGAATAAATAAAACCAGTATCAATGACCAACCATAGTATCCCTGTATAATAAAAAACAAGGGTGGCAACTAATTGTCAACTGAAAATGACCTCTCCACTTCGATCACCTGTAATTCCAAAAATTCTAAAAACCGATTCACATGAAATAAGCCTTAATACAATACTTTCCGCTTCTGTTTTTTCATTACGCAGGGATACTGTGGTTGGTTATTGATACTGGTTTTATTCATTCACTATCAATTGCGACAAATCCCTGTGATAGTAATTATGAACTTTTAATTGTCAAAATGTCAACTATCCACGGTTAACTCTAACCAACTTTCGACTGCAGCCCTTGGACTAAATGAAGAAATCCCACACTTCGAATTTAAAATTATACGATCAAATTTATTATTATGAAACCACAACGTTTCGGCTGTTAACTAACAGCCATCATCAGGAAGAACGATGGCTGTTAGTTAACAGCCGAAACGTTGTGGTTTCATAATAATAAATTTGATCGTATAATCTTAAATTCGAAGTGTGGGATTTCTTCATTTATCTACAGTATACACGGATTCTTGTGTTTATTCGACAACTAGCCCTTGGACTATTGAGTCGAAATTTCATGGTGCTATCTCGCGCACAAGTTCAACATGGGAAATATACGCGAGTTTGACATCTGCTAAAGTGACAAGGTATCTATTCCATTAGAGCCAGGAAACGATACTATACGACGAAATACTGTGTGATAAGCAATTGATCACGTAATGAAATGCGGCCGGTTCTATCTCTTCATATCAATTGCGATAAACAATCGAAAATCCGTAGACACCGGTGAACTAAGTGCTACTTTCCGATCGCAAACATCGTCCGTCGCTACGCACTCTTTCCGATGATCGGGGAAGAAGAGTACTATTTGCGTGACACGACGACAATCGACGCGATCGTTTTATTTTCCGTTAGAAAACGCCGTGTACAACAACATAAACACCGCTGATCAATCATCATTCATTAAGAATTCCGTGTACCGGATTTAACGATGATTCGAAAACATCGATATATGCGTCCTCGTCGATGCTGCTCTCGAGGGCAAAAAGCAATGACAGTGAATTATTGATACGGACAATCGGTTAAAGTAGACGCGCAAAACTGTAAAATGTCATTGCTTCGTGATATTCTGTGAAGTCATAAAAATTGCCATTATTTTACAAACCGACTGCGGTTTCTTACATTACATGTATAACGTATAGGTCTTCGTATAAAATAGATTAAACGTCCATGTTTTTACATTTGTGGAGCGGTGTGGCCGAGTGGTTAGAGCGTTTGACTCTGGAAAGCCAGGTCGTGGGTTCGAACCCCATACATTGTCGTAGTGTCCTCGGGCAAAACACTTATCCTCATTGCCTCTCTCCACCCAGGAGTAAATGGGTACCTGGTCTGATAGATGACTCCTGAGCGCCTAGCAACTGCTCGGATGTTACCTCTCCCCAGGGAGAGATGTCTGATACATGGAATAGAGTTATAGGCTTGGGGTAATAATACCAAGTTGGAGCGCATTTGAACAAGACTTTAGTTTGGATACCTGCGCTATATAAATATCAATTATTATTATAAGCCGATCTCGGTTCAACTCGTAAGAGGTCAAGTCTGCAATTTTCTAATCCAGAACCTTATCGACGACGATGAGTGCGCTATACTTACAACCGCGTCGGATTGATCACAGACTGATCATAAGCTGAATCATAAGGATAGAAGTTCTATTTCCTATGACTGATCTTATGAATTTATAAATTTATGAATGAATTTATTTGCAAAATAAATTGTTACAAAAAATGTCGACACAATATACATTATATTCAGAGTAACAACATATAGTGCGAGGAGTAAGGAGAAGTCAAAAGTTGACTTATACGAGTCCTTACCCCTCGGTCAACAATCACACTCACTTAATGTCGTAGCCAATCAGCGACAAGTATTGTGTCACGTGACTTATAAAGTGATTTTCTTAAAATACTCTTAAGATCGTGAGACAAATTAATCGGCTATCATCGGTCATGTGTGTGCACTACCCCTGTTCTTACGACGATCTGATCTGGCCATAAGTCGACCTTGGCTATAGAGACCTAAGCTAGAATTGTCAGACTAGAAACAAGCAAAGCAAAAAAACCAGAAAATCATAAAGAATGGTCATCACAATCTAAACCTTTATATCGTTTTTATCATCTCAAATAAAAATACCGATCCGTTGCAGTCGTAGATTGCGTTGATCGCTGATGAAGATAAGGATTCAATTTCATCGAGCTTCACCATCGCTAAATCTAACCACCGATTGCGGCGAGTTTTGTGCGGGGAAAACTGTCGGCGCCGACGGCCGTCTGCCAAGATTGTCCGCGGATAGATTACCGGCACGAGATATCGTTGTTGGGTTTGTCACGTAGGTCGACGTCGTCATCGATGCCAGTGAAGAGACCACACCAGATAAAAGTTTAACAACAGTTTTACGAGAGTACGCCGAGTCGTGACATTACACGCGAACACGACTAGTCCATTACGCCGCGCCGATGACAAGAATGCAGCCGGTCACGATGGCAATGTCTACGCGATGAAAGCCTTTTAAAATCGTTAGCATGCGATCATCCAAAGACCACGATCATTAGCAAAAGTCGTGATGGTATTCGATGACATCATAAGCCGTGATCACACGGAGACGATTTGGCACGGATCAGGCTAGGGCCATATTTGGGCCCAGCCTAATTAGAGAGTCGCCTTGCCTAGTGTGCGCAGCAACAAGTGATAAGTCACTGTGAATTCCCATAACACAAGCCAATCTTCGCCCAAGATGAAAATCATATCATTATCAACATGGCGACCTTCTCAAATGAAGTGGCGCTGACGTCTAGGCCCGTGATTCAGCCACTAAAATCGTCTCTATGCAGTCCTGGGCCGTGATTAAAAATCTTTCGGTTCTAGACTAGAAATCTGTGTTCGTGGTTTGCTTTAATGGTCAAACAGATATTGGTCAAATTCTCGGTTGACTAGCAGTAAATTACAATAATTTCCAGGCGAGAGATGACAGAACTCATTTTCAGACATCAGATTTTTGTAGAGACGAAACGGATAATGATCGAGATTAGAAGGATCTATACACATAAGACGATGGATTCGTTTCTACTGTCTTCCGATACGGCGGAGACATCGCGTTGTCAATATTGGTATCGGCGGACAGACACATCAAACGTCGAGTCAATCTTATATCTCGCGCATTCTGTCAATGTAACGAGAGAAATCCCACAATAGATTCAGCCAAAACGAGAAACTTGAGTAGAAGAGTATATATATTTGCGCAACGTTTCAGTTAAAGACTATTAGCCATCATCAGGCGTACTGATGATTCAGTACGCCTCATCATTCAGTACGGCTGATGATGGCTAAGTCTTAAGCCGAAACGTTGCGCAAATATATATAACTCTTCTACTCAAGTTTCTCGTTTAGGCTGAATTTATTGTGGGATTTCTCTTGTTATCATCTTACACGGATATTGTGTATCTTCTCGTCTCATTCCGTCAATGTCTCACGAACGGAAAATCACTTCTCTTCCGTTGATTCGCGCTCAATCTGTCCACACAGCAGATGTCGCGTTCTCCTCGTCGCGTTTTCATCCGACGCGTCCATGTTTTCATCGATGGATTCGGCGTTACCGTCAACACGACGCGCATGCGAAACGGTTGCTAACGACAGGAGATCGGTAAATTTAAACAGGTTCACGGATTTCCTGCGCGAGTCGATCTTCATTCATTTCGTTTCGACTTCGCTCGCGGGAAGTTCGTGTCGGCACAAGTAAACGCCCGATGAGTGGCGACCGTTTACGGGGGTAATTGTTTTAAACAGCGTCATGGTTACGATTGTTTCTGCATGAAACCGTAACCGTACGCGTGCTTATCGCCACGAGTGAAATTGAACGCTGCTAATCAATGAATTTCATTGCGAGCGTTTAGAGCTAATTAGTTGAGGATGTTTTGAATTCACAATCAAACAATTTAAACGTTCCAGTTGCCATGACAGATTTAGAAAGTCGTAAAGTTCGCTATAACGTAATTGCAATTACAATCTCGTGTCCATTTTCTTAACCCTTTCAGTGCATTACACCGTAGTGCAAGGTATAAATCAATGATAGACCTTGTTGGTACACCGCACCGTGGTGTACTGATGTAATTAGTTTTTATCTCTTGTGAAAGATTGCAGCGCTTGTCAAACATAGTGGAATATTAACAAATAACGGCACACCATAGGCCCACGTACGAGTCGTATCGAGGTTGATGAATGCAATTCAAAATCAGGGTTTTCTTTCCGAATATGGCCACCATGAAAATGAATTTCAAATACAGGTTTCAACTCCAGAGTGGCCACTTTTATTTGACTTGCTTTTTCCGGTTTATTCCCCGATTACTCCCTGCCATGCATGTCTTCCCTGACTAGATCTGCTATGAATCCCAATCAATCAACACAAGTCAAACATGTCAGATAAAATGGAAGCTGTTTGATTTTGATTTAGCTGTCTCAACAAATTTTCCTGACTTATCCCTGATTTTCTAGCTTTCTTGACGAAATTCCCCCACCAAGACTATTCCCTGATTTCCAGGTAAGTGACCACCTGGACTCATACGTTATCCAGGCCAAAACCAGAGATCCAACGAATAATTGATGATATTTTGCATATATTATCCCAGTGCTACGGTTGTTTATCAACCCCCTCCACATTTTCGCGGCTTATCTTCCGCATTTCGGGGGGAAATTTCACGATCAAATTCTTCACCATTCATTAACTTCGCTCTTCCAATTCATTACATTCGGCGAAGTTCAATCCCGTCGAAACTAATTGAGCAAAAACGTAGCGAGACATGCGCGCGTTTCAATCGAACCCGTTATTATAATCAACCGCATTAGAACGAAGAAGTTGATGACGAAGTCGATGATGAAGTTGTTCATTCGAACGGAGATCTAGTCGGTCGATATCGCGACGAAGTCACTAAATACACGTAACATCTCGGATGCTCAATTTAACCATTAATCCTGACACGAACTGATTCTATCGAATTGATCACCGCAAATATCAAGGATGTATATGAGATTATATCAAATCATTCGTTAGCTTCGGAGGATTTAGACGATTCGTACAGCATTTTGACCACAGGGGTTGAGAGATTTCAAGGACGACAATCCTTACGCTGCGATATAATGATACGGTGCAGCCCCCTTCCCAATACTTTCCCTAAACGGTGTCCTAGGGGCAGCAGAGATTCAATTTGGAGAAAATAATCATGAACTCGCTCATTGTGCCGAGTGGTGCTCAGTAGGTCAAGTGATTCTAATCAATATAAGCCGCGATCACATGTATACGATTTGGCCTGGGCCACACGGATCAGGGACGAGTCAAAAGCCATGATCACATGAGCATTTGTGGCCTGGAAATTGGCACGGAACATATTTGGCCCAGAACAACTGTTCACACAGGTGCCAAATGGGCCCTGTGCCTTTTTGGACAGGCCAGCCAAATTTCAGCACAGGTCATTTATTGCGTGTGAATTGCTACAGATTCCGGAAGTCACTCCTACGTTTTGTTTAAGCATTGTTTAGTATCGAGTGAGTGGTTTACATTTGAATGCGCTCTCTAATTAGGCACGAGCCAAATTTGACTTGGGTCTGATGCGTACCAATTGGGCCCAGGCCAAATCATCAACCGTTTGATCACGGCTATAGTGCCCCTCCTTCTGAGGAGACATTACGATTACTTGTACAGTAGACTTTGCACAAGTCGGATATTTTGGGACCGTAAAAATGTGTCGTCCGACCTGAGTGATATCCGAGTTGGATGTTGAAGTCACAAAAAATTATCTAAAATCATCCGAGTTGAACAGTTATCCGAGTCGATCGGTTCCGACTCGAGAGGAGTCTACTACAGTCGCAACAACTTCAACACTACAAAAAAGCTTGTAAACGTAATCAGCTGAAAAGAGTCGACCTTCTCTCGATGAGATACGATCGACATTCGTAATCGATCGACGGATTAAGTGACATAAAGGTAGTCGGGGTGAGCGGTGAGCATACGCTAGCTCGCTCAGCTTCATTAGTAATCATATATATATGAGATGCTTTTATTTGTAATTAAAAGCAGACATTCATGCTACGCATTAACGCATCTTACGACGACGACAATGAACGAGAGACGAGAACTTATCGAACGGACTCTCGGATATGTTTACTCCGTTTACTATATACGATACGTACTCAACTACTGATACCGCTAGTACTACGCGAGAAGGATTTCACCACATCCATCTATAAACTAATTATGAATATTACGTGTTCGAAAAAGCATAGAACTCAGTAGGAAATAGCAGTAAAGATCAGAGGCTCTTCAATCCTCCTAAAGCCGCGATCAGACGAGCATTTTTGGCCCGTGCCAAATTTGGCCCTGAACAACTGTTCACATGGGTACCAAATGGGCCCAAGCCTGTTTGGCCCATGCCAAATTTGGCCCAGAAAAACTGTTCACACGGGTCCCAAATTGGCCCAGGTTTGTTTGGCCCTGGCCAAATTGAGCCCGACCAAAAGCGTCAGACCAGGTTCAAGCCAACTTCAAGCCAGGTCAAACGATTGCGTTTGAATTGCAACTGGGCCAAATTTGGCTCAGGTCTGATCTGTGCCAATTTGGCACGGGCCAAATCGTCTCCGCGTTATCTCGGCTTGACAGCATTATTCTCCATTGCCAGGATTCGAACTGCATCACAGGTAAAAAAACTGCGCACTAGATGCTCTGCCGTAGTAGCTATCATATGTTATGTCGATTAATGAAACGGGTTAATAGATTTGGTAAAGCATCCGCGGAGCCAATTAGAATTAATTCTAATCGTTGATAGAAGGTTGTCAATAACACCTAGGGATGTTTAAAACCCCCTACCCCCAGTCCGCTGGTAATTAACTCAGAAAAAATGACAACTTCTTTGAGACGTTTCTAGCAAATAATACGATTAAAACCAAAATCATTATGTAGATTTACTATTAAACGAACAACCAATTGAGTTTGAAAATTGAAATAGTCACTGTTTATTTCTGTAGATCTTAATATAGATGACCCACTACAACACTTTCACATTACATAATTTTGTTGTCAACTCAATATCGCGTAAGATGATTACTAGTTTGAAGTCGAAATTCCAATAAACTATCGGTTCGGACTTTTTCATTATCAGCGCAGAATTTTCGTTTTTAAAAGAGCCTCAGCAAAATACAGCCATGAATATCAGCACTTCGATTGCCGCAATGAAATATTGATTACGTATCTGAACAATGGTGATATGCTAGGTTTATTGCACGCCATTTTCAAGTGCATAGGTATAATAACAATAATCCAATCTTGTTATGGAATATGCGTGAAAATGAAACTACTAATCTAGTTAAGAAATTATTCAACAGCTATACTGAAGTACATTTATCTTTAGGTCCAGTAGACACACGAAGGGTGGATAAAATAATTATTTAGCTGAGGGTGCAGGGGAAAATGTCAAGTTAAGCTGCGATCGATATAAGCATTTCTAGCCCGTGCCTAGTTAGGCCGACCAAAAACGTGGGACCGAGCCCGAGCCAAATTTTAGCACGAGACAAATGATTACATGTGAATTGCAACTGGTTCCGGAAGTGACTCACTTCGCTTTGTTTAAGCATTGGTCAGTATCAAGTGAGTGGTTTACATGGCGAGTGGTGAACGCGCTTTGTAATCAGGTACGGGCCAAATTTGACTCGCATCTGATCCGTGTCAAATTTGGTCCGAGCCAAATCGTCTCCGTTTGATCGCAGCTTTAATGCACTGACACCGAACGAGCGCAACAGCGAATAATGAAATTAAGGTCATCCTCTGGTATTTCTCGTGAAAGTGTGGAGATTCAACTATGACTAGACTGGACTGATTTTAATGAAACCGGACAAATTTGGTATCGAGGACAATTCAATCACCCACCAAATATTGGCACAACTGACACAAACAGACGAATCTTATACCTCGATGACCCTTAGACTTAATGATCGAGCTTGTAAGATACAATTAGCTGAATGGAAGGCACGATAAGTGATTTGTATGATGAAACTAATGACCCCCGTCAGACCAGGCCAATTTTAGGAATACGCTTCGAAATTATACTAGGGGTTCACTTCATCTCGTCGAAGGAGTTCACCAACCGCTGAATTGGTATAATTCATAATTAAAAACGCTATACCCTTTGGTACCCTTCACTGGTTTTTGCTTCTAGCGGCATATTGCCTGGCCACAAAGTACATATGTACGCACGATTTTGCGCGATTCCATGCAACAAACAAAATCAATTTTCTCATTTAGTATTAAGTGTGAGTTTTGTGTTGAAACTAATGATAATGGTAATAATTGTCATTTATATAGCGCAGGTATCCTAACCAGAGTCAGTTCAAATGCGCTCCAAATTTGGTCTTATGACCCCTAGCCTATAACGCTATTTCATGTATAAGTCATCTCTCCCTGGGGTAACATCCGAGCAACGACTAGGCGCTCAGGAGTTATCTATCAGGCCAGGTACCCATTTTCTCCTTGGTGGGAGAGGCAATGAGGTTAAGTATCTTGCCGGAGGACACTAAGGTAATCTATGGGGTTCGAACCCATGACCTGACCAGAGTCAAACGCTCTAACCACTCGCCCACAATGCTAGCTCAAACTAACGAGTTTTCCCTCTAAATCCAGGCCTAACTCAAACTCGAATGAGAACGAAAACTACTCGACTATTTTTCTTGTCTTATCGTACATATATCAAGAACAAAAATAAGAGTAATTCCGCCGCTAAGTAGGACACTACGGTAAAACAATGTCGATTCCACGAATGTCAAACTACTAGTTTGAACAAACGGCTACAGAAATTTATGAAAATGTTTACGCGCGAATAGCGCATGAATTACGAAAAAATCGGAATAAACGTGGGAAACGCGATTGTACCGCGGAGTTCCAGTTCCCATTGACTTAATTCACGACGACGACGACAACAGTATCAATGTTTGTAATTAGCCAGCAGTGTCACCTAGTACAACTTCGCCAACGGCCACCATACTAGACTTTTCCAATGATATCATCGTCAACTACTAAGGCGTTAACGATCAACTTAATTAGCGACAACAATCGTTTCCAACATAAAACTACGCAAATATGACGCATACGACAATTACATTTCATATGACAAATGTCTCCTGCTGGGAACTTGCTCTACTAGATAGACTATGAGCAATGTCAACTTCACTTATACAACAAACTGTAACTTACATTACTGTAACTCAGTAATGGCTTTATAGGCCCGGTTTTATAGACTGGTATCAACTTTTTAACCCAAGGATATAACTCAATTCATTTCCAATCGAGTTAACCCCCCCCCCCCGGGTTAAAGTTAAGGTTAAGGTTAAAGTTAAAGGCCGAGGAGTATGGATGCTAGTTAACCGGGTGGCAAACACTTGAGATCGGCCATCCCACTAACTACAGTATCTTGTTTATAATGTTTAGAGTGAGCAAGGTTGGCTCACAACAGAAAAGTAGGTCACGCACAGTTAAATTTGACAAATTCATAAAAGTTTTCATATCAAGTTCTAAACTAATTTTAAGTAATCTAGTCATAGTGGGAATGAAAATCTGATGCTAGCGATCTTTTTTTGAAGAGATAGGGCCAAGATTAAAGATTTTAGAGACATTTCAAATTTTTTGAAAATCATTAATTTTTATCCGATTTCCATGAAATTTGGACACAACATTGATGGTAGATAGCTAAACAAGTGTACGAAATTTCAGACTGATCCATTGACCATAGAAAAAGTTTTGATGTTGCCAAATTTTGGTACTATGAATGAGGCTATGTTTTGTTTGTGTATACTGATGACTATAGGTATCAAATTACTGTTCATGTGCTCTGTGAGCTACACTAATTCACTGGATAACTCCTCCCTCTATGTCATTCAAAGATTCAAATTTTGAAGGAAATACCAACTAAAAAGCTTAATTTCTCATAGAGGAGGACCTAAAACACATTTTTGACTGCAGAAATGAATACATTACACATTAACACAGTGCTGACTAATTAATACCCTATAGTGCTGGAGAAAATTTGAAAATTCTCAAAAATTCCACCCTAGTGTGTTGAACAATGGGAATACCACTATAGTGCGTCTACACCGCAGTGCGGTGTATCGTTAGTTACTATTATTTCACTATGTTTGACACTTGCTGCCATTTTTCAATAGAGATAATTACAAATTACTAATTACATCAATACACCGCAGTGCGGTGTACTAGCAAAATCCATCACTGATTTATACACCGCACTGCGGTGTAGACGCACTGAAAGGGTTAATACATATGTCTGACAAAAAGGAGGGTCCAAATCGGATAACTGACAGAGAAAATAGGAGATTTCCAGTTTCAACCGTTGGAGCTCTCCACTGCACTATTGCTTCATGGGTACTGCCATCTTTGACATTGATTGGGCTTTTATACTGCTCCTCGGCCTTTAATAACAGTCGATTAAACCGGGCCCAGATGTTTAAGGACTGGGAGATACATTAGATTATCATCAACGCTTATTCATCAGGGTGGCCACTTTTATTTGACTTGCTTCTTCGCTGAATTATCCTAGACTATTCCCCGACATGCACGTTGTTTTCCCCGACTCGATCTGTTAAGAATCCAATCAATTAACACAGTCAAATATGTAAGACATAGACAGAAACTTTTTGATTTTACATGCAATCTAGCAAACAAATGACCCTGATTTTAAGCATTTTTTTAATAAAATTCCCTGACTCTTTTAAAGATAATTCCCTGACTTTCCCTGCTTTCCAGTTAAGTGGCTACCCTGTTCATCTACAAACTTGTGTCACTAGGATGATTACTCCCCCACCCTCACTCATCAGGCTGAATCTTAATCTTAGATATGTAATGTATATAATACAGTCACTAGGCTAATTTGCAGCTGGTGGGAACAGTTCAATTCATTTCGCGAGGACATCATCTCAATTAATAATTGGATAGAGCACGATCGATACCAATATAAATCACGATCGCGTCGAAGGGATCTGGCAATGTCAGAATGTGGTCTCTTCGCCGCGTTGAAAAAAGTACGAAGTGACACCTCGCGCGATGACAATTTCCTCCCACTGAGCCTGTTTATTTGACCCGGATAATCTGCATGTGCGTGTTCATTCCCCGAGCGACGAACGACTCCATCTCGGTGTTTGTTTCGTGATGGTTCCACGGGGTTGCTGCTTTTACCGTAAATAAAATCCGAAACGCCTTCTCTCGCCGAGATGCGAACGCCTACGAATCAGGGATGGCGAGAAAGACAATCAAAAGAGATATATTCGTATCGGGAACAGAAAGGAAAGGTTTCACACGCATAATCAACGGGTAGCAAACCAGTGTCAAGGGCAAAGGGGGTTGGTTGTAGTCAGTCGAGAAGGTACACAATATCCGTGCAAAACAAACGAGAGAATAATATATACAGCAATGTTTCTTCTAGGCATCTAAATCTTGTAGCTTGTTTCCCACAGTAACACGAATTAACAATTGGCAAGTTTTTCCAAGTATTTCATGGTTGATTTTTCAATGTCCCCAACTGGAAAATGGGGCCTTCGTAACAATGAACAGATATATCATCATAGTAACGGGATACCAGTGTACTACAGTCAATATTTTAGTGGTGACTGGTTCATAAAGATGACTTTCAAGAGAAATCGCTGAAGAAAGTTGTCCTTGGCAAATGTAATACACAAAATGAAAACGACTATCCCAAATATTTCCCCGATT
Organism: Tubulanus polymorphus; assembly: GCF_964204645.1. Taxonomy (NCBI): domain Eukaryota; kingdom Metazoa; phylum Nemertea; class Palaeonemertea; order Tubulaniformes; family Tubulanidae; genus Tubulanus; species Tubulanus polymorphus. The sequence continues at coordinate 8,234,218 of NC_134029.1, read as the reverse complement.
AGAGAAAGATTTCTCAAATTCCCAAACATTTCCCAATTTCCCCGTAATGTGGCGACCATGTTGTAGAAAATGCTAACATTTATTTGAAATTCAATGAATTGTCTTTTTGTCGAGTCTTGTAGATTTGCTCCATACGATTAGCACTCTCTTTTTTACATTTCTATCTAACAAAACATAAACATTTACATAATGTCTCTATCGTATCACTTCTGATGTCAGATTGTATTTTATATTTCGATATGGTGGTCGACAGATAAGGATATCAAATCCAACAGATCTATCACTGATGCACATTCGCGATGTAACTGTAATGAAAACCTGCCATGGTGCAAATACAATGGCAAAATGGATGGTTATATGGGGGAATAAATGAAATGTGCTCGTTTAATTGGTTATTTGCAAAATTTTCAAATGGCTATGATTTATGGGAATTTTTTTCACAAAGTTTTCAAAAGGAAAGAACTTCTAATCTGGCTTATTTTTTGCCCAAAATATAAGTGTCATAAACCCAAAAAACATTTATGCAAATGTTTCGATTTTTCACCATTGATTTAGGAATTTATGAATATTGTCGATAGTTTATCAATAAGGGGGGAAATATTTTTCTAGTTACATGAATTTTTGAAAAAAAGTGATAATAAATGAAAACGTATCTTGAAAGTCAAGCCAAAAATGGAATTTGGGTCGCATTCATTAGAGGAAAATGTAGATGATTATCATTGACCCCATTCAGCTGAAAAAAGTGGACACACTTTTTGAAGAATGAAATAAGTTTTATAAAGAAATTGACACAGGATGAGTACTTATCAGTATGAAGTGAAAGTTGATGAAAGCTAAGTACTTGGCCCAGATCAGATCAAATTTGCCCGTGCTGAGCACGTTCACATGTAAACCACTCACTCCATACTAAAAAATGCTTAAACAAAATGAGTAACTTCCAGAATCAGTAGCAATTCACAAGCATTGAATTGACCCGTGATAAAATTTAGCTCAGGCCTGGTCACAAACACGCACAGACCCATTTTGCGCCAGTATGAACAGTTATTCCGGACCCATTTGGCACAAGCCAATAATAATATGATCGTGTGTGATTGCGGCTTATATTCGTGGTCGCATCACGTACAGCTGTTGACTCGTGACGGACCGTCATGAAAGACCCGGTTGCTGCTCTTGTCTTCCGTTAATTACGGATCTACTCGACGGCACGTCAGTCATGCATAAAAAAGCGAACCGAAGGCGCCGTTCCCTGCCGGGGACAACGCGACGTGGAGAAATATGATAACCAACCGTTCCGCGGACGAATAATCAATAGTAGTTATGCGAACGGGGACGCGCGCGGGAGAGATTGATAGAATACAAGAGGATGCACGATGATCGCAACCGTTTTAAGAATTACCACGCGAGCGTTCTTATACAGCCGAGGTCAAAATCCGGGAATCCGAGGAATATATTAGTTTAGAATGTTACAATTCATTCACGAATCACGTCTTGACAAAGAAACGCATAGTCAATAACATATCCAAATTCCAGGTGTTTTGCAAAATTTGTTGAATTCCATGAGTTTTCGCCAAATCTTTAAAGATTTTAATGACTCTGATTTTCCTGATGTTTCATCGCTCGTAAGGTTAATAGACCTTTTTCGTTGAATTTTACCACTGGCACTGGCCACACTTGTTTGATCTGAATGGTCAGCCATTTTGAATTTTTTCAAGTTAGTCTTAAGTTGGTCTTAACTGAGACTAGTGCTAAGACCTGTTTCTGCAACAGGTAGAATAGACCAACTTAGTTAAGACCAAAATAAATGGCTAAGACCAACTATTGACTTAAGTTGGTCTTAATTTTAAGTCATGACTGTGCAACTGGCCCCTGGTTATTAAGGTCAGTGGCCACTCTGAATATATCATTTGTCAGTTATCAATGGTAATCACAGAATTAATACGCGACTTATATGTAATAAAAAAGACGTTCCAGTTGAAAGCTGACAAATATGGCAATAAATATTACAAAACAATGTATTACTGAATATTCCAGCTTATGAATATTACAGATTTGTTCACTACTGTTCATACAACGGCGAACAAACAATACAGGGTTAACGTTCCGGGATTTCGGAAGGACGGTTAACTATAATTACGATAATTATAACGTACCGAAATGATAATGGTCAGTCAGACCACCGTTTACCCTATCGGAACAGACAATTTACCTAGCGTTACAATGATTCACGGCAAATTTCACCGAATAATTCGCTTTGCGACGTACGTTCATCGACTGGTTGCGACGAACCTAAAGACAAATTCCAGAATTCATCAGCGCAAGAAACACGGCTTAATCCATAGACAATAGTCGGGCCAATCACGTGCCCGCGAGGCGTAGCGATTAAAGTTGTTGGCTGCTGGTTTCTATATAGGGTAAAGTTCAAACTCTATAGAGTACGAATTTGATTTATCTAACAGCCGAATCAAATTAACTAAGCACGCCGATTTCTTTCTAAGGCATAAGTGTCGAGTATTTTTACGCCGCGATGGGTCTTTTTACGGCATAATTACGGCCGGCAATGAAGACGTACGTACTTATTTCGGGAACTTTTTCGGCCATCGGTGATTAAACGAGGGGTATATATGATTATCAAACGTATTCGCTATTAATCTGCTTAATGAAAAACCAATTTGCCAAACGACTAAGCCGAACGACCTTGCGAGACATGTCCTTCTGTTACACATAATAATTCACGGCAAATTGACCTTTAATGAGCTTTCTTCATACGCAGGATTAAAAACCAAGCGGCTCGACTTTATTTACGGGTGTTTAGATAATCGCGTAGATCCACCGTGCACAATAACAGCCTGCCATAACAATATACATTACGACGGACGTTCTATATTGAACTAGTACTCGGGACCCGGTTCCACAGTTCTGTGTTAAGATTTGACTCAGAGATTACTAATTGAAAATGAACTAATTTCAACTCAAGAGTTAACCCTAACTCACAACTGTGGAACTGGGTCCTGGTTAGCAAAAACCTGGCATGACAAACAAACCTAACAAATCTATGAAATGAGTTTGATCTGGTTTTATCTGAAGAGTGGACTGAACAGGCCGCTGATACAAGGGGCCGATCCAGGGGGACTCGCGAGACTTTTAAAAGTCCATCAAATTTTTTTTTGAGTGCTCTTTTCGACTATGTCAACAAATAGAATTGATCATTTCAGTGCGGTGGTACCCCTAATATTGCCTTTGAGGAGTGCCTTTTTGAGATATGAAAACTTCTAAAACCTCAGTGCGGGAGTAAACATAATATTGTCTTTTTGGACACATGTCCTTTCGCGATGTGACAAGTTCTTCAAATGTCCCCTCAGTGCGGGAATACACATACTATTGTCTTTTTAGACATCAGCATCTTTTTGTGATGTGACAAGTTCTTCAAATGGCCCCTCAGTGTGGGAATACACATAATATCGTCTTTTTGGACATCAGTGTCCTTTTGGACATCAGTGTCCTTTTGCGATGTGACAAGTTCTTCAAATGGCCATTCAGTGCAGGAATACACATAATATTATCTTTTTGGACATCAGTATCCTTTTGCCATATGACAAATTCTTCAATATCGGCCTCTGGATCCACCACTACTAAAACGATACATTAAATTCGCTAGACCTATATATACTTATAAGAAAATACACAGGAGATATACGTTATTAATGTTTTTTGATCATGACACAAGTCAAGTTCAGGTGGCATTGAATCAAATTCTGGTCTTTAAAACGCGCGTACAGTGAAAAGAGATATCGTTCTGCATTCATTATTCCACGAGACCCAGTTCTCATAGCCCCTAAATTAATTTTCTGATATATGGTTTTTTCGTACAATGAAAGTGAGAATTTTAAGCCGCGAAAAGGGGTTCGTTTTATAAACATAAAATGTTTGCTATCCGATATCAGGGTGGTCGTTTTTTTTTCTTCTTCTTTTTCCCTTACTATTCCCTGACATGTACGGCGTTGCCTGACATTATATGTCTGTTGTTTTCTGACTCAATCTACTCAAGAATCCAATCAATTAACAGTTAAATACGTAATACATAGATGGAAACTGCTTGATTTTAGCCACCATCTATAGAAATATCAACAAAGTTTTCCCTGTTTAACCCTTTCAGTGCGTCTACACTGCAGTACGGTGTACGAATCAGTGATCGAATTTGCTAGTACACCGCACGGTGGTGTATTGATTTAATTAGTAATTACTAATTATCTCTCTTGAAATATGGCAGCATCGGTCAAACATAGTGAAATATTAGTAACTAATGATACACTGCACCGTGGTGTAGACGCACTATAGTGCGTTTCCCGTTATTCAACACACTAGGGTGGAATTTTTCAGAATTTTCAAATTATCTTCAGCACTATAGGGTATTGATTAGCCAGCACTGAAAGGGTTAACGGCTTTTTCTTTTTTTGGAAAATTCCCTGACTATCTTAAAAAGTTCTCCGACATTTCCCTGATTTCCAGGTAGATGGTCCTCCCCCAAAAAAGTTTAGTTATCTCCATAAGATGTGTGAAGCAGACGCGTTACACTTACAACTATTACAACTTAAATACATGTATATCGAATACGTTCATTTACTGAGACCTTCGTCATATCAACAGAAATCACTCGAAGGCACCGTCAATTTCAACCAAGTTAAAAAGAAGGCTCGAGCCCGGACGCGCGAACGTAAACGAACAAATCATTTGCTTCCGATTATGACATGCGTATTCGAGTTATCAAAATCATTTGAAAAAGGTTGCGAAACTGAGGCCATGATAATGGTAAGAAGCAGGACGGATATCCCGATTAGCCAGCCGGGAAGCATCATCATTATCGGCGAATGATCCATAACACGTCGGTATCCGTCCCCGGATCGGATATTTATCATCCCAGTTAAGGTAATCATCGTCACATCAGCAACACTTCGAGGGATTGATTCTGTGAATATCGCGTTACAAGGGTTATACACTGATAAGTTTTTATTCGCCATTAATCACGATTTTCGAACGTGATTACGACGTTTGATTAAACTCCAGAGCGCGCCGTGCGAAAACATAACCGTAAATTTATTTCGTTCCAACAATATTCTGCGAGTATATTCGGCGTTAACAAGAAAAGACCAGCAGTAACCTTCATCGATATATAAGCCAAACACTACAGCGATTAGCGAACATTTTCTTCTTTCACTCGCGCGCGAGCGAGAATTTCTAGAGATAAAAAAAAACTCACTGCACGTTTGTTTGGATCAGATCGTTTGATAGAGAACATTTTTAAAAAGTTTAGCGGCTAGAAGTATGAATGAGCGATTTCATTAAATTTCAAACCACTAAGCATAGATTGGAAAATGCGAGTTGAGTTTATATGTTCTGGTCTCTGAGGAAAACTTTTTTTTAACGTGCGCCATGAGAAACTATACATATAATAGATATATGAAAAACATACTCCGAGATTATTCATCGCAAACATAATCATACAAATTCCAATATATAAATGCAATATAAATGCAATTTCCAGTATCCTGGGAGTACATTTGCAGACGTACATCACTGTTCTCCATATCCTGGAATTTGAAAGAGACTATATCCTTTGTTTATTGTATATCATGATGGCTACTGAAGCAGCAAGGCTTTCGATCCCCCCAAAAAATACGGAAAATCTTAGTTAAATTTTTGGTATAATCTATTTCTGGTAGAGGCAGCTGATATTGAAATAAGGGGTGCCTGATTTCAGGGGGTGGGTGTGAAAATGAAAGGGGTGGCTGCCCCATAGAACCTGTAGCAGAAAACACTGCTACATATATATGTGAAAGTTTCAACAGCTTCAAGGCTTGATGATGATGATCAAAAAATAAATGGTGAAAGACGATTTATCTTTTGAGGCTGCCTGTTGTCGATTACTCTTGAACCCTCAAACTAAGAGCGTAGTTTCACATCACCCCGCCGCAGACAGACTGCAGGTATCAATAAAGCTATCTCACGGAACGTGATAACTACAATAATTAGCCGAAGATGAATCATAGAAATAAGGCATAAGCTTGAAGCTTTTCCTGGTTCAAGTTGGAGTAAAGACTTTTGGCAGTATCCCGCTAAAACTCTACAGATAAACGACCATAAGAATATAAAAATGGACAAATGATCTTCAACCTTGTAATATTGCTATTTCCAAAATTTCGATGTATTAAATTAGGCAGCCAGAAAAATTCACCCCAATCAGTCGCTTGTCGGTTCAGACTGGTTGGAAGATTTTTTGAATGAACCCGAACCGAATTTCCCAATCATGTACTTCAATAAAAAAAAAAAAATATGTAAACTCGACTGCCTATCACACATTTATATCTGTAACTCGATTTCCGATTTCAAAATCAAACCCCCTGTTTCGCTCCCGGCAGGTGTGGTGGGTCTGTAAGGGACACTCAATCAGAAAATCAAACGAAATTTACCAACCAAATAAATAACAGGGACAATCCCTATTTTAAGATTTAAAAAAACTCTTCGGATGATAACTTCGGAAACATTTCCGCTTTCCAAATAAGGATTAGCTCTCCGAAAAGCTCGCATTAACACCATCGACTGGCTTGAACTATATCTACAGATACATTTCCCTCGACGCGAATAAATCATGTTCTGTCCCGTTATAAATCGGCCACGATACGGCCTGTATACGCAATCTGATAATACTGGTTTAATTGAATCCCGATATCGGAGATTCTCCGTGTCGGTCTGCCCGAGCGCAGCACCGCGCAACGCGTGAGTCTGGTGTAAATCTCACAGCTGGTTGAGATTTTATAGATCATGATAATGGTGCGATATGATATTAAATACCAAGCCCGTGCCGAGCTTTTTTGAGGGGCAGCTTTTTCTTTTTCAAGAAAAGTGCCCTTTTTCAAGAAAAAGGGCACTTTTTCACTGGAAAAAGGGCACTTAATGATTTATCGAAAAAAGGGCAGCTATCGTAAATATGAAGTGCCCAGGTACCTGAATAAATCATTTGAGAATTGATTACTTGGCATTTTCGAAAAAAAAACTTAAAATTTTATCCAAATTTTCGAAAAAAAAATCTTAACCCAAATTATTGAAAACTTTTTAAAGGGCAAATTGAAAATTTGTGAAAAGTGAAAGGAGCAACAAGCTTTTCATTGGTAAAAGGAACAATGAGCTTTTCAACTCGGTGAAAGGAACATTGAGCTTTTCAACTCGAGAAAGGAGCAACGAGCTTTGTTGAGTATGGACACAATATTCATTTCTAATTTTTCTAAAAATATCATCAAAATTATTATTATTATTATTATCATTATTATTATTATTATTCGATAATTTCATGAATGTGCTTGGGAACCAACAGTCTATATTCTGTCCTCTTAACTGGTCGATCTAACGTGCATCGAAGCTAGCAGTCTCTTCTAATGCTCCAGCGCCTTAGCACCTTATGAAGGCTCCTCTTGTACCCCATGTCTCATGTGTTAACAAACTTCTGCCTGATGATCTTAGCAAGCCGTCATATTCGCTATTTCCAGTGTCCCCGGTGCAATCAACGTACTCAACGAAAACTATGGACTCCAGGTAAATAACTGTCTATTACACCATCGATTCATAACAATAAACACCGGCTAGTTGTTAACAACTGCGACAATGGTCATACCTACCGGGACTGTAAGCCGGACTTATCTGTCCGACGGCAAGGTATCGGGGGACTCACTCGTTCGCTCGCAAGAAAATGGTTTTGGGTCATGCACTCATACGATCCGGCGCCATATCCGGAACGGAAAGTGCGAACGAGCTGACGAATGTCGAAGGGCGTTCACGTGAAAATCCGATTTATCACTTCGCCGGTGTCAGACGAAACGAAGATTGAAAGCCACGCAGGGACGAAGCCGTCTTAGCCGGTCATCAAAAACCTATCAACCCGTTGAATCTTTCCGTCCACGCAAAAACAATCAACAGTTTAGACTCTTCAGGAGACTCGGGCATGAGTCGAACAGCGGTTGAGCCAGAGGAATAAGCCGCAATCACATGAGCATTTTTGGCCCGGGACAAATGTTTGCACTAGTACCAAATGGGCCCATGTCTATTTGGCCCGTCGGACCAGGTCCGAGCGGTGTTAACCGGGTTTGGAATAAATAACGAGACAAGTAGTACTATATAGGTTAACTATTTATTTGACGCACGAGCTTTCACTACTAATGAATCAGGTGAAGCTACTATACACTAGTAGTGAAAGCTCGTGCGTCAAATAAAATAGTTAACCTATAAGTACTACTTGTCTGGTTACTTATTCCAAACCCGTTTGTTTAGGCATTGTTTAGCATCGAGTGAATGGTTTACGCATGAACGAACACTCTATTTAGGCAAGGGCCAAATTTGACTCGGGCCTGATCCGGGTCAAATCGTCTGCGTGCGATCGCGGCTATAAGCCGACCGAGGCCGTCTGAACCACACGACATCAGAAAACATTCAAAATCATATCACTTATGATTGATACGTACTACGTGTCTACACATCAATGCCCCTCGTCGATCCTAATGACGCACCTCTTGTTATTGGTAACTCAGCCACTCTCTCAATGAAATTGAAATGGCAATCGATATTCAGTTCACCCTTCCGATCCGACTATAAATGGAAGCTGCACGTGGTGTGGACTAACCTACGCAATAAGACTTGCAAAATGCGGTTGCTTTCGCACAAACGTCGCTTTATGAATGTTATCATCATTAAATGTTATCATTAAAGGGTGTGCGCTACTTTTATTTCACTTGCTGAGTTTTCCCTGACTATTTCCCTGACATGCACGTTGTTTTCCCCGACTTGATCTGCTAAGAATGCAATCAATTAACACAGTCAAATACATTAAACATAGACGGAAACTGTTTGATTTTACGCGCGATCTAGCGCTCACAATCAAATTTACCTGACTTATCCCTGACTTAAAGCATTTTTACAAAATTCCCTGAATGTTTCGAGACTTTTTTAAAGAAAAGAAATTCCCTGACTCCCCGTGATTTCCAGGTAAGTGGTCACCCCGTATTTTAACAGATGCACAAAATGTACATACCGAGGTTGACCAAGTATTTATCATCAGCCATCGACCGAGAATACTAATTATTTCATATTTACAGAAAGGGTTAATGTATTAAAAGTCACATGGTGCTATAACATATACCAAATACCGTTTTTAAGGAGTCGAAACAAAAAACCTCAATCCAACATTGAAACCAATATTTTCCAATTCACTTATGTGGCGATAGTTTGAATTGGCAACAATTTTGTATTCGAGAGGTTTTCACCAGATTAAAACACTAGAAAACGTACTTGATATCGATATATATATTCATCAACCGACTAACAAGCAATTTCAAAAACCGTTCGACATCGAAATCAAACAATTTTAATAATTTCTCGTTGAACCGACAAATCTAACGAATGAATCCGACAAAACTAAATGTCTCTACTGTGTAATATATGCCGTAATGCAGGTTACGGGTAAAAATCCTTTTAACATTCTTATGTTAAAAACATTTTAATTTTTCTTATGTTGAAAAACATTTATTTTTCAAAAATTTCAAATTTTCCGTAGTGTTTTTCACAATATTCATCTAAGATAATCTGCGACTTTTACCGAGCTACGTGCATAAAAATGACATTATTCTGTGACGAGCTATGATTCTCTATATGAATAGGTCTTGGTCTTTACCTAGAACCTCTCGTGGAAATCCAATTTAGACGACAAGTGTGAAACCTAAAATTCTATTATCAATACATGTTCACAATTAGCGCTCATATTCGATATGCGTGCATAATTACGTATACACCAGAATAGTTACAGATTCCAGCATCACAAGATTCTAATGATAAGATTCTCATGCAAATATCTGAAGATTCCGTAAGGGACTAGTGTATAGGAAATCCAGTCTGTTTATTACGTGCCGTAACAGTAATAGTGTAGCGTATACAACTACAGATTTACAGTTCCATTTTTCCGGCGTATAATTCAGAATAAACCCGAGACAGGCATCAGTTTGTTAGCGATTGCTGTTGATGTACTGGAAATAACTTGATTCCTAACCGTATTAGTAGAAGTGGTCTCCGCGAAGAATACCGATTAGCAGTAACGTGATTCGAATTAGCAGAACTTCGCGGGAATCTCAGCCGTTTTCATCCTCCGTTGACTCATACATACTATTTCACATGGAATGGTCAAACATTTGACTCACAGTTAAATCGCATTTCAACATCATATACCTTATGGTGCTATGTTGAGTTTATTTTCAAAAATTATGGATGTCTCAAACTGAACATACAGCTACATCCCTCAAAATCAATACAAGAGGTCGGTGAACCTTGAGACTTCGTTGAGAAAATTGCAAGTTCAAGACAAGGAGGATGATGAAGAGCCCTATGTCGTTGAACTTGTTTTTAGTGTCTAGTTATGCCACTCGGTGGCGCACTGGGCCCATTCTTTACATTCCATAACTAGACCCCCATACTAACATTGTACCCAAGTTTCTCAAGATTGACCCACCATTAACGATTTTAAGTAGCTGAAAGACAGACTTACTGGGTAGGTTCGATCTCGAGTTTTTTTTAGCCCACTTGGGACTTACGTCCCAGTGGGATTGCATTCACTTTTCCTCCGTAGACGGAATCCAGTTATTTTGGCTAGTTTTATAGACACTTCAATGTAATGTCTTGATATTTGGTTTACATATGTATCCACCATAGACACATATTCAGCCCCCAAAAGTGACCCAGTCACTATCAAGATGGCACACGGATAGGTAGTACGAAAATAAGGGCCGCGTTTGGAAGCCCAAGAATCAATAGATGGTGATACTGCCTCAATCCACCATATGGCTAATTAGCATAACATAGGCTGCCGCATGAATGACGTCATCACCAAAAGCCAATGAGACCAATATTCAGCATGGAATACATCTTCAGCAAAAAATACCAAACTTGTTCATCACTACGGTCATTTCTGCGTAAATGTGGAACGTTAGACGGGAAATTGTATCAAAACGTTTCGTCTTTGATTGAAATGGCACTTATCACACAACGAGTCTACGCTACACCAGTATCATCAATATACATTATTGTGTGAGCGAGTTATTTCCGTAGACAGGTTTCGAGAACAGACAAGGACGAATACTAAGTCAAAAAAACAGACGAATTGGTTAAACTGGTTTATCTTAGCCCTATAATCCATGATGGGACACAGGTTTTAGAGATTTCGGAGGGGGATGGAGATTTAGCATGAGAATCTATTATCTCAGCAACGATGGAATCCTTAGTTACGCCTTCACCGCGAACCTCGCATTAGTTCCAGGGGCCAGTTGCACAGTCGTGACTTTAGTCCAAAAGTTGTCTTAAATCTTAAGACAGGTCTTAAGTTGTAAGATTGGCTATAGAACTAAGTTGGTTTTAGACTGGTCTTAAGTCTATAAGCCAACCGGCCCCAGGGGCTAGTTACATAGTCACAGCTTAGACTTAAGACCAGTCTAAGACAAACTTACTTCTTTAGTTAATCTAACAACGTAAGACCAATATTTTAATTAAAGACCACTTTTGGACTTAAGTCAGGACTGTACAACCAGCCCCAAACAAAATTCCGAGAATGCAGCCATGGCAACCATATGAGTTTCCAAAACGAACCAACTGTCCAAGACCCAAGGTATAGCCGAGACTTCATCTTTCAAGCAGATCCACCATATCCGGACAATATACGGGGAGAATATCATCGATAACAGAAGCTCTGGACGTGAACTGCGGTCAATGTCTTCTTCTACTATCGAGGAAAGCATTATCACCGCATCAATACTATCACCAGGGGAAATAAAGCGGCGAGATCCATCCCCGGAAGAAATGATCGAATGCGAATACGCGCCGCATCGTGTTGCTCAGGTTGAATGGGCAATACGACGAGGAGAGATATAGATCATCTATACGTATTAAATATATCCTGGTGATTACGATTAAATAGACACTTCATTAGTCGTAACGTATATCTAACTATGTAGGAATGAAGTAAGCTTATATATAATATATACATATCATAGATGATTTGTTACTTATTCGCCAGAAACATTGGTTATCATCAATTGGTAATTTTCGTACAAGAAATTAAATCTACGATGTGGGGAGACAATATTTCCAGATATCCCAGCATATATACATGTATATATACATTGAAATTGATTGTAATGAAAATCGTGTATTTCATCAAACTTAAACCTAAAACTTACAAATATAAAATCATTTCTGGCGCCAGTGATTTACAGATTTGAGATTTACAACATAAGGTTAACTTCAACTCATTTCTCTATTTTTTAAACCCACTGCGATTGATGCGATGATGATCATATCATTGATCAGTATCATTGTTCTATCAGTAATAAAAATCATCCAATCCACAAGCAATGCTATCATGTATATTTATATGTGGTGGCCAAATATATGAACACACTTCAAGATTAGTATTTTCAAAATGTTTCTGAATACGCGAACAGACAACTTATTTGTTAACATCTCCGTGTTCATCTCTGGCATTTTTGCGAGACTTTCAGTAGCTAGCTCTGATTAGATTCGATTTGATTACACCCACCCCGACTGACATCCATTGGAAATCTGACAAAACTATCGCATGATTTATAGTACGAACCCCGAAGAGAAACCCCGGGCGTAAATCAATCAGGCAAACAGCGTCTCACGACGACGCAACCGGTGACGCTCGAGATTTTTAAAGATCTGTCATCTAAATTCCGCTTTTTCATCAGACAGATACTTCCATTGTTTCAGGCGCGGTGAGCACCGATTCCATCAAACAGGAAAGGAAAAATGGGACTAATGCAGCGATCGCCGCGAGCGTTTTTGGAACGACTAGTCACACGGGTGCCAAATGGGCCGGTGCCTGTTTGGCCCAACTAAAAACGTTGGACCAGGCGAGTTCCGAATTTTAGGACGCGTCAAATTATTGCGTTTGAATTGCCATAGGTTCCCGAAGTGACTCACTCCGCTTTGTTTAAGCATTGTTTCGTATCAAATGAGTGGTCTGGGTATGAACGCACGGCCGAATTTGACGGCCTGATCCAAAAGCGCGTCCAGGGGGGACTGGAGAAATGGTGCGCTGGTCCCCGACCGTCCAAAAATTCCGGCTCTGCCCTTGTGATCTGTGCCAATTTTGCTAAAATCTCTATTCCCCTTGCCTTTAAAGCCCTGTCTTTTTTTAAACTAGTGGTTGGATCAAATAATTGCAAGATCTATCAGTTCCCACATCCATACGCCCCTCACCGTAAAGACAACGTATAATATTCAAAGGAGTATACGTTAGGAGTTATTTCGCGCTCACAAATTCCCGATAAGTGGGCAAGAGAATAATCGGAAAAATACTCATTTCAGTTCAAATTTCAAGTGTTGCGTCATTCATATTCAAAATAAACTGTTTTCGTCGTCGAACGAGTATTTTGTCACTAATTATTTATGCAGTTATAACGCGAGCATACAGACCTCAGTACTACGTATTCGCAGTTATACCAGCCTACAGAGTGAAAGCAGACGTTTACGCACGCTTCCAAAGAACCAACGTTAATGAATGCGGAATCAACGCGAAAACTAACTCGAAAGTTTACCGACCTCCTTGAAAAAATAACGCGTATATCGCTTAACATTGTCGACGATACAATATTAAGGATACGTGAAGTTATTTGTGATTTGAATTTATCGATAATTGAATTGAATTGGCCAACAACCAGTCCAGCACATCCTCTCAAGAATAATGATCGAAATTTATCAAAAATAAAATGCGAGTTGTGAAATATATTCGATCAGAACATATACGCCAAGATTTACAATTGTGATTGTTATTTCTAAACGCCAATATTGATGACTTAGTGCACATCGACTCACACAGAACCCTTCATGACGTGTACTAGGTATCAATGTGTATTAACATAATTGTAACGGTTTACCATAACGTAAATAAATAATCAACGTAAATAAACATTATTGTAACGGGTTTTTACGGATACGCAACCCCTTGAATAATGCGTACTAGGTATGAATGTAAATAATCAGTATTGTAACAGTTTTTTACGGATACAGAACCCCTTAAATAAAGCGTACTAGGTATCAATGTAAATAAACAGAATTGTAACGGTCTTTTACGGATAAAGAACCCCTTAAATAAAGCGTACTAGGTATCAATGTATGTAAACATTATTGTAATGGTTTTTACAATGGCGTCAATAATGTCCTACCCAATTATGGCACTGCTGAAAAACAACGTCGAAAAACAAAGTTTCATTATATGATGAAAATTATCCATTCGCGCATTGATTTCTAAGATGTCGTATATTCATTGTTCTGTCGTTGTCAACAGTAACGACCATAATACAACGAGACAGACGAGGATGCGCAAACATAATTCGAGTAGCCGCCGCGTGTTTTCTAATGCGACGACAATTAATTCTAGCGCTGCTTTCATTAGCTTTCTTCTTCGAAAAAGGTGTCGAGCCGAATACCACCACGGCATTATTTATCATCTAAGTTGAAGTGCGCTGAATAGTTGCATTTGTCGTCGCGATGAAATAAGGAATAAAAAGTTTTCGTTACTAACATTCGAGATTGGCTTCAGTTTTTTCTCTGCCTGATTATTCGTTTAGATAAACTCATCAAGCGTGGAGTATATATACGTAATGGTAGAATTGTTGTTTCGCTCTTTAAAGAGAGATGATTGAGATACGTTAGGACAGCTATGCCGCGATCACACGGAGACGATTTGGCACGTGCCAAACCAGTACGGATCAGGCCCGTTCATTTTCAGTCCTAGTTATGATTTAAAGGCTATAATTTGTCCCGTGCGAAAATTTGGCTCGGGCCTGGTCCGATTTTTATTCGCAAACAGGCTCGGGCCCATTTGGCACCCGTGTGAACAGTCGTTCCGGGCCCAAATTTGGCCCGGGGCCAAAAACGCTTGTGTGATCGTTGCTATATATACATACAAGGGGATTCCAATGTTCAGAATATTTCATAAAAACAATTATGTGATATGAAAAAAGTACATTAAATAAATAACATGAAATACTAATTGCTTTTTGAAGTTCGCCCAGTTATGCATATAGAAATTCATATGCTTATTAAGCACGGTGCAATAAATACGGTGCAATAAATACTAGTCAAAGATATATAGGGGGTTCATTGTCCAATTATTTGGTTCCACGTTAAACGACAAGACCACATTATTTCCCAGGCCTTGCAGCACCCGTTGTAAGTTAAATGGCAAACTTGTCTGTACTAATGTACTAATAAGAAATAAATAGTGTGCATATTCATAGCATATATATAAATATACTAAAACTATTTGAGAAGTTTAAAACGTCAGGGGTAGATCTTGGAAAATTGAAAGGCTTTGGCCAGTTGCTCAAAAGTTGGTTAAATTTAACCAGTGGATAGTTGACATAGTGACAGTTAAAAGTTCATTGTTACCTTAAACCAACTTTCAAGCAACTGAACGAGACTCATGGACCTTCAGAGATATCGATTGATAGGAGACGAATTTGATAAATTATTCGCGCATGCGAGGACTGACGTTTTAAAAGCCACTTAGACATCTGTCATACGCACAGTATACCGATACAGTTCAGGTGAGATGACGTGTCTCGATAAACGCGTTTCATGATTTATGAAGCCATATTGAAATCGTCGCCGTCAATGCGAGCATTGAAAATTTACTTTAACCCTTTCATTGCTATTCGCTAAAGCGATCATCAAATTTACCCAAGATTTCTCCTTTCCTTTAAACTGGTTTGCTGAAGCTTAGTGGCTGGTATAAAAGACAAACGAACTTTAAACAGGAGACATCGGCAAAACATGTCACATCAAATGCCTTTGAAAATTGATAACATTGCTGAACCAGGAAAATTGGAAGGCTGGAGTCGAGAAAGAAAAGGCAACGCTCCCGATAAGGCAGCCATGACAAAGGACGCAAGCGGGGTGCCACCTTTGGTGTTAAGATATTCTTGAAGAAATATTTCCTAAAAGATGAAAATTCTGAGAGGATGAATGTCAAATTTGTTAAAAGGGCAACCTCATTGGGAAGGCAGGGCCCCAGAAACCCCAGACCACCCCTACGTCCATCCCTGCATGTATTCAGTATGAAATGCGTTTGAAAACTGATTATACTAGTTGGTAGATGAAACCAGTGCCGTTAACCATCCTTCAAAAGTATTTGATATGGGAATTGACTTTGTTCATCCCTATCGATGTGACAAGTAACCTTAAAGCAACGGGTTGTTGGGTCGATACTTGGGCTTATATACATAAGTGCCGGCGGCGATCAATGTGCCCGTACTGAAAATAAGGCTACGCCAACAACTTCAGACTGAAGCAGTACGGACAAATGTACATTCGGCCAATCACGTTAAATAGTATGCGAGGAAACTCCCATTGAATACATGAAGTGTACGCTACAAACTCGAAGTGATCAGTGAAAACAAACAGCATTGCTATGTAATGTTCTACTGTAGTAGCAACTGAAATGACTTTTCTCGCTGGCATTCCAGTGGTTTATAAAAGTGAAAATAAAGTGAATGTCTCATCATATCATATCATATTATATCATATCGTCACAATAAAAGCAAACCGTTGTATATACATGAACATAGCGAATTCCTATCATTCTATAACATGCTTCGGAGTGACCAATATTCTACTACAACTCGGTGATCAAAAATGGCTTTTAGGAAAGATGGCGGCCTCCATAAATCCGGCTATAATAATATCTCGAAATAACCGCGTCCAATCGACGAAATATCGGAAGGCATCAGGCGCGTTGGAAGCAAATTTTGATTGCTGCGACCAATTGCCGATTTTTAACAGGTGTTCTAATATTGCTGTGGCGAATTTATTTCGAGTTCGTCAAAAACGTAGTACAGAAAATAAAAACATCATTTAGTTACTCATTTTCACTTTTGCCACTGCAGTCACAACAGTACCAACCCCCTGAAGCATAAATTAACCGGCAAGTCAATGATAAATCTTCGCGGTAATTCTTACGCAAGGAGGAATATGGGGGCCAACCATATTTTCCGTTAAGTAGCTCGTCTAATAAGAATGATCACAACAAAAACAGAATTACCTGTTTTTCAGAGTCGGCAAGCCATACCTAATACATGATATATATGAAACACTGAGTAATAGGGCATAGTAACAATAGCTACAGAACTATTCATATATACTACTACAAGAACGTCAGACAAATTCTATACAATAAGTCAGTTGCTAAATTATCACTACGAGTTTTTGAAAACTGCACGGTTTTAGGTTAAAACTTTACTCAAGGGTTAATCTATTCTGAGTCCAGATTACAATACTCAATACATGAGTTAATAATAAAAGACTATACAGGGGCTTGAATTATTCAAAAGAAACTGAATCCGCCACGGTCAAACTGTCGATCTATATCTTCTGTTAATAAGTATCTTTTCAGTGCGGATCCTAACGAACAAATATATTAACTATTATGAACAGGGTCCCTACGGATATAAGGAGTTTTCAGGGAGAAAATGTCAAATTCCAAGGAAGTGTCTGCGCCACTTTCATATCCCAATTACAATGAACTTCTCCTAAATCAATGTACTATTTATCTCAGTAAACAGTTAATTCAGTGGTTTTGTTAACAATTTTTATCCTTTACACCATTAAACTCTCTTATTTGGTAACTGCCTAATTGGGTAAAAAAAGATCCTGGACCCAACTGTACCGATTTAGGTGTCGTCTACTGTACAACTACAGACTAGGCAAACATTTCTAACGGCCTATTTCTCAAAATTAAAGGAGTTTAAAGGGGGTTTCGGGCATTTTGCTCAAATCAAAGGAGTTTCAACGCATTTTCTGTTTGGAAAAATTTCTAAGGAATCAAGAAGTCATACAGAACCCTGATTAATGATATCATTATCAATATAATAAATAACAAAAAAAAAAGAAACTCACCATTTCTTGCTCTTCTTCGTTACGTTCGACGTCGACGGCCGACGTTTTGCGACACCGATGGGCCCACCAGCCGTTGTCCTGGCAATACGCCAATATCACCATAATCGGGAAAAACGCGAACGTGATGAACGCCTCCCAGATGTCGACGTAGTTCGGCGTGACGAATTTCACGACGATTAATACCCAGATGTACGCGAAAATCGACCAGAACGACGTCATGCAGAACACGCCGAACTCCTTGATGCGTTTGTAACTCTTCGACGGCACGCTGATGATGCAAATCGCCGTGATCACGAGCAAATTGAACGCGGCGCTGCCGATAATCGTGAACGTGCCCAACGAGCCTGACGGCGTCGGATTGCCGAGGTTCACCGCCGTTTCGATGATAGCCAACACAATCTCCGGCGCGCTGCTGCCGAGCGCCATCAGCGTCAGGTTGGCGACCGTTTCGTTCCAGAAGAGCACCTCAATTTCGACCTTCTCCTTTTTCTCGTCGTCCCACTGGATGATCGTGCGGCGTTTGCTCGTGATCGTCTCGATGCTGCACATGAACACGTCGCTGACGATCGCGATGCCCATGAACAGATAGCCCATCGCGAATATGTACAAGAACCCGCGTAGTCCTTGCGGCCAGAGATTCTCGGCCGGCAACAGCAGCCAGCTCTGGCACACCTTACCCATATTTCCGTACTCGACGATGTATCCATTCGTGAAGTTCGTGTAGACGTGAGGCGCCATGATGTTTTTCGTTTTCTATATAGAATAGTGCTCGTTTCCTGCGCGAGAATACTGTATTCAATTATTATGAAAATCGTTATTCATGTTGAGCGAACTGAAAAATACAACGTAAGAAATTGAACTAATCTTTATTGAATTTAGCCTTAGATCAAATGAGAAAATACAACAAAAGAAATTGAACTAATCTTTACCGAATTTAGCCTCAGATCAAATAGCAATTTGCGCTTCATAGTGTTACATTATTTCATCAAAACTGTTGATGTCATAAATCTTCGTAAATGAATAAAAAAGTGGTAATGGTGGTAGTGAAAAAGAGACCTAAATCTATCGTGACAAACTCAGCTAAATAGAAGCATTTCTTAAAAGGCAATCAGTGGCCAGTAATGTAAAGACAGATAATGATTATTGATGAGCGTGTCACTATTCTATACTCCTTTCTTTTTTAAGGCTGGCTTATGTCGACAAGCGACGCGACGCCTACCGACGCAACTGAGAGCAACCGCGATCGCAGCCCAGCTTATGTCGACTGCGCTCCGATTCGCAGCAACTGAGGCCAACTAGCGGGATATGTGATCCTCCCAGTTGCTTCCCTGCTTATGTCGGTTACGATTGATGTCAACTCAACTAATTGCTGATGGCCAAATAATGAACATTTTGAGAATAGTATATATGAAGGCATGTATCAGCTCTGAATCGACCACAATTCTACCAATTTTGTTTCGAGACCTTCTGTCCAGTCATCTACAATGCTGGAGTTATTTTGTTTGCCTTTGGGACTATTTGAATTTGAAAGTTAATGACTAATTACTAATGACACTATCGTTCAAAATTAGTACTATCTATATGCAGTCTTTCATTGACTGGAACCCCTGCAGTCAGTTCCGTCGCGTTGCAGATGAGCTTCATGTCGGTTACGATCGAAAGCAACTGTCCACCTACTGTAAGCTGGAGTAGAACATGGGCAACTAACTGGATACGGGTTGCGGAGAGTCGGAAGGCGTTGGGTTGCTGTCGCAAGCCGGCTTATGTCAGCAGCAACTGGCAGCCTCTCGTAGGCCACTAATCGGTGATAAACCCAGTTGCGTCAGTAGGCGTAGTCGCTTGTCGACACAAGCCAGCCTTTAAGCTGTTACTTTGCATTGTTTTGACGCAAGTTCGAAAATGACGATAGATGTCGTCTTATAGACATTTTACAGTCCAACATTTTCTTCGAAGGAAGTTTAGCGCTTTATCAGGTGCGAATATTCGGAAAGTACCGCCTGAACTTAGTGGGCGCACTATAGATGATAAACGACCGTAATTAACGCTTCATTAAAATCTTACCAGAACGCATAACAGGCCAAAGCTTATAAGCTATCAGTGAATAACTTAATTCCAAACAGTCACCGAACAAAGCTAAACATCGCTTGTTATCGATTACTGGTAGAGATTGATCAGGTCTTCAACACTAATTCCGAGATCATCTCTTTTATCCCAATTCATTTACAGAAATAGTGCCCCTAACCCGACAGCATGTTCTAATTCTAATTTTCTTCCAGTGTTTTTTCCTTATTCGCCTCTTTCATCACTCTTTTATCATTTATTTTCTAATCGTCTGTTCAACCTGCCCATTACTGCCGCGTGACAGGTTCCTTTTTTATCTTACATCAGTTCGATATCAATAAATTGGATCGTTTAAAAAATTGATCAGGTCGGAGTCCTATTGTCTGGAAAAAGTCTCCCCACTCACCGGGCAAAAATCGTCTTATATCCATTTGCACTATTCATCGGCGAACCATCCAATCGGTCACATTTTTTTTAGACGGAACCGCGGGTTTGATGCTGTAGATCGCGAAACGGTTGTCTAGTGTATAGTCAAGTCTTTAGGGCCATTAACAGAAGCACTCGAGGATAAGTAAATAAATTTCTCATTTCTCTTAACAGGCATTTCCGTAATTTCAGAGACATCACTGGAAATTGCTGTCATTGTCGTTATTAATCGGCTGCGGTTCGAATTCATTGCACATAAAATCCTTGCGTCTACTAGACGCGTGTCATTAGGCATTTCGTGTTGAACCGACATGCTATCTCCCGGGGAGGACGACGTACTCTAGGGAGGTCTGGGACATCCCTGCTAGGAACTACTACATTGTTACGAGACAAGATTATTCAAAAACGAATTGACGAAAACATCATTAGTCTCGTACTTTGTCTTGCATCAAAAATGACACACGCTCAACAACTTAAGCAGGATACTTAAAACCAAATAACTGAATTGCTAAAGAACTGACACAAGAAATTTGTTGACAAAAATTGCACTAATTTCTTCAAGCATATACATCTATTGTCGAGGGTAGATCCTGGGGCAGACATTGACAGGAGCAAGCAGATATACAAATGGCATATGAACTGAAAAAGGGCAAATTAAGTATCCCCCCAGCGAAAACGGGGGTCTGGGGGAAATTTTGAAATTTCAGTGCAATTTCACGTAATTTCTAGGCACTTGGGGAACATTTAAGAGAATATTAGCTAAAACTTGGGCTGGTGACTGCTGTCTTAGTTGCCAGTGGAAAATGTTGCCATTGTGAAAAGAAAGATATATAGGCTAAATGAACACGAAATTGACTACGCCTGGCCTTAAACACATTTATACGATGGCACCATGGACGACGTTTAAGTGAATGACAATAAAACATGAATCTCAAATAATCGAGAATCGTAAGGGGCATCTCAGTTTACGATCTCGCGGTGTATGCGCGAAGGCCGAGTAATCCGCAGAATATCAACTAACTTCTCGATTAAGAATAAACACCGCAGCCGATGCACGAACGGTTTCGTTCGAAATGACTTCAGAGACAGAGAGACGAGATGACTAAAAGGTGTTGATCGTGTTTTACCGAGTAAGAAACAGTCACAGCATCGCACACTGTACACAGACACACAGAGTATCTGATTGATAGCTCGAGAGAAGCCGGTGCGTGCATACACCAAGCTATAATACCTAATAACCATCAATCTTCTCACCGCGCGTAGCCCTCACAGGTGAAAGGCCCGATTAAACGAAATATACAATCAGTGGAAAAATCGTACCTCGCCGTTATGGATTCGGACGATGAACTCCATTAATAGAATTCGATCAAAATCTACATTTCAACGTTTAAGCGATATTTCTAGTCAAACGAGACAGATAGTACTTGTTTGTAGCACTTTCGCCACTAAATGTACGGTAGGTTCATCAATTAAATGAATGATATTTTGATAAATTTAGTAATAATACATAAGCTGGATCCAGTTCCACAGCTCTGAGTAAAATTTGATGCTAAAGAGTAAAAACGTTGAAAATGAAATGATTTTAACTCAGTGTTAACTATAAACCCCTCAACTGTGTAACCAGGCCCTGCAGGTATCCCCAAAAATCTATTATCTCAGCAATGGGTAAAGCGAATTCATTGATGATTTTCACAGGTCATCAACAAGTACGCAAAATATCTAAGAGATCACCCGTCGATTACGGAAGAATTCTCAAATAACAAATAAACAGTATATGAAAATGGAATATCAAAGCAACGCAATGCGACATAACGATAAGGCTAAAAAATTGATATGCTGTTTCTCACTTTCTGCTGAGCTTATAAGCTGACGCGGGAAAAGGAGATTAGGGGAAGTTATTCTAACTAGCGCAGAAAATATATTAGTTGAATTATAGCCCAGCGATATTTCCCGTTTTCAAAAGAAAACGTCTCGACGAAATGACAAAGGTGGGAATTCACGCGACGTTAAGATAAAACAGGCGGTCGCTAATAAATTTAAAACCTACGAATTTGAACAAGACAACGAGTTATTTATATTACACTATAGAATCAATAGCCGAATTTTGTTAACGCGTAAGTGACCAATGTTTATCTTAGCAAACGAGCGCGCTACCAGGCCGCGTCCCCATAGGGACCGCTGCCAGAAGGCTCTCGCGTCACGCCACGCCAGTCTGCCTTGTAACCGAGTCATCGACGTGTGGCTATGCCTTAAGTTCGCGTCACCTGGCAGTGGATTAATCACACCGAACAATCACTCCCCTCTCTCTTAACGGTTAATCCTTCTTAAGTCGATTTTTGCTATCGTGCGCGGGCTATATTCGCTAGAATGCGAGCATGCACAATACCAGTCGCAGTTTACTAGTTAAACCGGGCAATAATTCAGGACTCGTAGCTAGCTGTTAGACTAGACATGAGACACAAGTCGCAGTAACGGATTTAACTAGGTAGTAATGCAAGGGCGGATTTAGAGGGTAGTCTCAGGGGTCCGGACTCCTGCCTTTTCACCGGGTTGCTCTTTTCGTCCAGACAAAATCGTTAAAACTTGTTCATTTGACACTCATCTTCTCGGATATTGCAACCTTTCTTAAAAAATATCTAAAAATGATGGCGGAATCCCAATATAGCCTTTGACATGGCTACTTCATCCGAAAATACCTTTTCTTTTCTCCTGGACTCCGCCCCTCCAGTTTTTCTAGATCGACCCCTGTCATGGTGGAACTACAGTTAAACGCTACGAAGCATTGGACGTCTATTACCAATGCAGGCCTCCCGTCGTTGTAGAAAACAAGGTTTAACTGAGATCTACACCAATGGCCAAAATACTCAAAACGAATGGAGGAAAAAATGGGGATCTTAATTTACAGTATTAAAATTGTAGGCGGACCCATGAGCAAGATCTTGCCATTTTTTGGCCAATTAATCCGAAAAGGTCGGTGCTGCCCATCTTTTGACACGAAAATTACCCTATTCTAGAATTCTAGATAAGTTACAAAAGATTCTTTTAAAGATCTTGTAAAGTTTTTTTCGACAAAATTTCTGTTTCTGTTTCAATCTTTTAACAGTAAGTGCATTCAAACAGGGCCTTCCAAATTTTGAGGGCCTAATAGTCTCTCTCATAAGACCCTTGGAATCACCTGTTTGTACGTGTGTTAATCTACTTTCCTGATATTAACAACAATATCACTGATTGGTGGACAATATTTCTAAATTAGGCATGTTCTAGCTAACATATTACAAAACCTAATCTTTAAGTCCAAATTCTAAACCCAATTTTCAATTAATTAACTACATGGAATGAATTAAGTTGGAGTATTATAACACCATATATCTATACCTGCATATGTACCACAGGCTGTCATTTCACCAACTTTATTTCAAAGAAGCAAAGAACTTAATAGCAAAGGTTAGTCAATCTCGGTTGTAGAGGTAACAACTTCACGAGCAACAATTATTTGATAAGTTTGTAAATAATTCCTTAATAGTAACATTTTAGCGCTAACTTATTGTGCAGTAACTATCTGACTAATACTGATAATTTCGATATTTAGTTTTACTTACCTGACACCGAAGACAGCGTCCTAATTGATTAATCCAACCAATTCGGTAACATATCGGGCATGAATAACGTAAATGAGGTGCGTGAAACTAAGACACGCGTCAGTTACATACATTCAAACGCGACCAACTGAAACTGACATCAACAACGCCATACACAACGCCACACAACGCTTAACGCGGCAAAGTGACGTCACATTCGCGCGTAAGTTAGATAGACTGGTTACCGGTCTCACCGAAAACCAGTCTATAAGTTAGACGGCGACACCGAACGATACAGAAAGGCACTACTACCGTTTAATGGATTTGCGGTCTGCCGTCATACTTGTACTTAATTGAGCCCACGACAGGGGCGGATCTAGAGGCAGACAATGACAGGAGCACAGAATTAAAAAAGGGCAATCTAAAGAAAAGTTACTATCCATGACAGGCGAGCGGCGAAGGTGCGAAGCATTCGCGGGGGGTCTGGGGGACCTCACCCAGAAATTTTTTGAATTTCAACCCATTTTAATGCAATTTCCAGGCACCTGAGACACAAAATGACATTCTGCAACAATTCTTTAAGAGATGGGAATTGATTAATATGGAAACAATGTGATAATGAACTTTATAGAATGCAATTAAGTTTTTTATAAAATAAACAAGGTACATAACAAAATAATTTTGATTAACTACAATCTAAATGAGATTGCACATATCTCATTTTCTAAGAAAGATTTACACATTAAGACGAGGTAATTTGAATCACGTGTAAATTAATGCCCTTTTCAAAAATAAATGTGCCCTTTCCATAAGGACCGACCACTGCCACGTGTATTAAATGCCCTTTTTGAGAATAATGCGCCTTTTACTCGAGTCACTTCAGCAACGGACAGAAACTACGTTTTTTATATATGCCCTTTTTATAAAAATAACTGTGCCTTTTCTCGAGAACAGACGGCCACCGCATCTAAACAATGCCCTTTTTGAGAATAATTATGCCCTTTACTTGAGACAATTTTTTCGCACTTTTTTCAAAAAGGGCACTCATTTAAAAAAGGGCACTCGAATTTGCGACAGGAGCACGTGCTCCGCGTGCTCCCGTCTAGATCCGCCCCAGCCACGGATGTATAAACTAGATCTAGTTGGGACAGCGTTTCGGTTATCTTTTGTGCTCGTTTTTTGTTTGTTTGTGGTTGTCTTTTGTGTTCCTTGTATTACACTTTTTGTCTATATTTGTCTTCTGTGTATTGCATTTCTTCTACCGATGATGTTATGTAACATTAAAGAATAATAACGTTAGAGGCGTTTTTACGAGCATCCGATTTTTGCGATCGATTTCGTGAACGATTTGCTCCGATCCTGCGATCGAATCGAATGTTCGTAAAAATGACGATGGTTTTGGCAAATCACATGACATAGATATGGCGACGTTTAGAAAAAGATTGTATCTTTATGAACTACCGATGCTGTTATCTTGGAAATCAGATCGCCAAATTGCTCGCCGAGCGAGTTGGTCTGTTGCAAAAATCGATCGGAAATCGTGTTCGTAAAATCGCCGATCGTGAAATCGATCGCAAAAAAATCGGTGCTCGTAAAATGCGTTTCTCCGATCGATCGCAAAAATCGAATGCGTAAAAACGCCTTGGGTTATCGACTTGCAATTGATATCGGTACTTGACTGGTTGCCGGTCAATTCTATTCTTATCGATGTATTCAAATAACTTCGTTGATCGTTAATATCATATATTACATTTTTGTCGAAGATTTTAAGCAATATTAGGCTTACGTATGTGTTATTTTTTTAAGGCGTCGATAAACTTTCAAGAACTATGAACCTCTCATTTAATCTCGGTTATCATCGTCCTCACTTGAATCATTTAAAGCTGGTAGGAATCTTATTCAACAAAATTTTGAAAGATTTATGCATCCAATTTTTGTTTATTCTTCTTCGAATTCCGTTGATAGGCATCTTCACCCGTCAAGAGATTCGAACGCACTAAGGTAAAGCCGTTCCAAGCGAGCCTGGGAGTCATTCCCTGGCAAGCGAGGATGGTTGACACGGATGAACGTCTGAGAACGTCTTCCATGGAATATTAGGCAGAAAAATATATCCGCTTCCTTCCGTCACTGAAGTGTTTTTCTTGTTTGCAAAATATTCACCACAATTCTTTCTTTAAGAGAAAAAATCTCTCACGTTCAGCTGTTAAATATCGTAAACAAATAGGAAATGAATTTTCTGTACGAAGTAATAAAAGAGACGGCGTTAAACCAGACCAGAAGGAAATCAAAGGTTAACGCCTGAAATTAAAACGTAGACTTGACGAAAAAAGGAATCTAAAAACGAATCTAATGGTTATAGAGTCCACGAACTGAGCTGAACACGAACCCAAGACCAAAAATATATATCATCAATAACTATACTAAATTTGTGGAGCCCTGCTGATGACATGGTGAAAAACAAGCCATAGGCGACAACTTGTCTCGGGCTCAGGCTCGAATCTGTCGTCACTGACGTATGAAGTACTCCGAAATCACCAATGCTATCGATAGTTCACGTTGCATTTTGGATATGTTATATCTAGGTCCGAAAGCTAAATCTTGTCAAGACAACTTTTTGAATTTCGACCCCGTCCCTCAGTTATGTAGACTGGTCGCCTGACCAATTCTGCGCCACCAACATTCGCGGTCAGAATAGGCAGGTAGTGAGGTCATCAGTTATTGAGGTCATCGCATCTTCAAGGTCATGTCGCTGCGAAACAGTTTTTAGTACCTAGTTCTGTCATTAGGTGGCGCACTGGTGGGCACATTCGTTGCACTGCACAACTTGACCCCCATACTATGGTGGCTGATTAGGGCCAAGTAAAAAAAAAATTCCGTGCAATATACCATGCAAAAAATATAGTGCTTCGTTTCTGCGTGGCGCAAAAACGAAATTTACCGGCAGAAACGCGCCAAAACGAGCGCAGAAACGAAGTTCGTTTCTTCGCCCGTTTTGGTGCGTTTTAGCGGGGTGATTTCTCGTTTTTGCGCCGCGCAAAAACGGACGCAAAAACGAAGTTCGTTTTTGCGTGGCGCAAAAACGAGAAATCACCGCGCTAAAACGCTTCGTTTCGTCCGTTTCGTCCTAAAACGTTGCCTATTTTAGAGCCCATCAAAACGTCAATTTATTACAACTATTTCATTTGAATTTGTTTACTTACGTGAAGGCAGTGCTACTGGCTTTCGCAAAAAATCAGAAAATTACCGATAAAGGAAGTTTTATTGCGTATAAACGTAACTCTGAAAATTAAATTTATTAGAAAATAATTGGTATAATAATACAACGTTTTAAGGCCGTAATTAGTTACCGCGCA
This sequence comes from Tubulanus polymorphus, assembly GCF_964204645.1. Taxonomy (NCBI): domain Eukaryota; kingdom Metazoa; phylum Nemertea; class Palaeonemertea; order Tubulaniformes; family Tubulanidae; genus Tubulanus; species Tubulanus polymorphus. The sequence continues at coordinate 8,206,797 of NC_134029.1, read as the reverse complement.
TGAACGAAGAAACGAAGTTCGTTTTTGCGCCGCGCAAAAACGGACGCAAAAACGAAGTTCGTTTTTGCGCGGCGCAAAAACGAGAAATCACCGCGCTAAAACGCGCCAAAACGGGCGCAGAAACGAAGTTCATTTCTGCGCTCGTTTTAGCGCGTTTCTGCGCGGTAAATTTCGTTTTTGCGCAACGCAGAAACGGACGCAGAAACGAAGTAATATATTTTTTGCATGGTATATTGCACGGAATTTTTTTTTTTAACTTGGCCCTAATCAGCCACCATACCATACTAACATTGTACAAAAGTTTAACCAAGCTCGACCTACTATTAACGAAGCAAAATCGCTGAAAGACACACTGACACACAAGCGTCTCGTAACGGAAGCCCGAGAACCAATAATTTTTTTTCTTGGGAACGTAATAATCTTTTCGATCAAACGAACGAAATCTCTTATTAATGGCAGGCAATTCCCTGACCCTTGAATTAATGGAACTGGTCAAACAGATAGGAACCATATGGCAGTCATATACCGACTACATGACTACCTTATATCCAAATCCTTCTAATCTATGTTACTAACCCTATATGTATAGAAAATAGCCAAAATTATTGTATAGTTGATAGTGTATTATTCTCGGACGATTTGAAAGGAGGATGGTTATTCTTTGGGGATGATTTTCGAACGGGTTATTGTATGAGGGTTAATTTCAGATATGTTCAGGATGTCTAAATCGACAAATTTACGTACAGAATCAGTCGACATCTGATAATCAGTCATCCAAATTAAAATGGAAGGCTCGATTACCAGGTCGGTAACCAGAATAATCTTCATCTCTTACCATTGAAAAGTCAATTAAGTTTCACAAGTCGTGAAATTGAAGAAACTGTAGGTAGCTGATGAACGACAAGAAAGCATCTTCTAGAAAATCTGTAACATGTGTACTGGCGTATATACCTATACGGAGAGTCCTGCAGGATGTCAACACGCTATATCGGCGTGCAGATGATATCGCCATGCGCGCTTTGGCATTCTTAGAATAACCAGCGCACAAAAAAAGTCATCGGCAAAATTCTTAGCACAAAATGGTTTTCAGAATTTACCATTCTAGTTTGGCAGTTCTGGATGTGTTAATTTTCATCATATTATTCTACTACAACAGCGATTCGGGTAAGTTCATTTTTGTAGAATCATCTATAACATTCTTGTGAAACAATACATACAAACAAAAGAAGATTGATTCTTTGTTACTTACACTTATACCTTCATGAAAAACTACTCGAATATCTAATAATCCAAGAATCAAGAGGAAGGCGTTTGCAGAAAAAATGGGGCCTATTTTGTTGATGGAAACATATACCATTTTTTCGGCGGTGGTGTGCCTGAAGAGAGTGGTGTGCCAGCGTCGAGCCAGTGACTTCAACCGGGGATGAATGGGCCTACCTTTAGTCGAAAATCAGGGAAATATTTTCTCATTAAGCGAGTTTTTATCCGCTGTGCTAAAATACATGAAACGGTATCGGTTTATTTCAGCGTCCATCAAGTGCCCACTGCCACATAAGGGGTTGTACTACTCCGGGAAAGTGAATCAGACGGTTTCTGGTCGAACATGTCAAAGATGGGCCGTCAATTTACCCCATAGGAAAAGCTCTCAACCGAGCAACCCTCGCAATTTCCCAGAAAAAGACCTGGTTAAAGCAAAGAATTACTGTCGTAATCCTGACCACGACAAATGCATATGGTGTTACACAACAGATCCTAAAAAGCGATTTGAATTTTGTAACGTTCCGGGTACGTATGATATTTTCAGGTATCCGTAAGTTCAATTAATTTTAGATTATAGTTCGTAGTTAGTTTATGAGAAAGAATCAGTTGACTCAAATTTCATTAGTCTAGATGGTTTCGTTTCGCTAGTTGATAACGGTAAGTCTAGTTTAATTCCTCGTATCTCAACTGGCAGCTATAGAAATACAAATAGAACAGATTACACATTTCATTGCAGTTTACAAAAGCGACCAGGCCGATTAGGAGAAACAAAGTATCATTTTTGTTTAGCCTAAGAAATATTTTACTATGCAACATTGTATCATTCAACGGTGCTAATACTTACGCAAATTCTTAAGTAGACAACTATTTCGCTGGTTAGGCTTATGTATTTCCATATCTAAAGGGCATAGATATTGCAGTTCAGTAGCTTAAACGTCATTAATCTTGTAACGAAAGCTTTAAAGTCGTTGCACACAATAATACCGAAGGTCACAACATACAGCGACAAAAATATGTTTTCTACGTTATTATCAGCAAAACCACACGGAATATGCCGTTGTAGACGTTGCTTGCACTTTCCCGAACGAAGGGCTTCAAGAACATTGGCAATGTCGCCTAGGAGTTAAGATTTTGAAACAATAGAAGCAGAAAACAAACTAAGAATGTTATTTTTCAATTATGGGCCTTATAAGTTGACGATTTACATTTGCGTACTAGAACTGCATATGCCTCGATCCGTTGTCATTCTTGATAAGATCCGTTCAAACAGAAAACTATGTACAAATTATTTAACTTACTAGAATAAAGAATTTAAATTACTAAAATACTATACCAACCATTCAGCCTCGGCAAGAGCTGAGCTTATAGCTACGTTTTAGTGAGAATTATTCAAAACTCAAACATCAACAACTCCATTCGGCACAAGCAAGTGGGAAACAGCCTAAAATCATACTTCGTGCGATAAGCATAGAAAAAAACAACATTTTCAATAGAATTACATACGGAATTTACATGTTTATATGGGCTAACAATGCACACGGTAAAGGCTACATCAACGATTTGCGATAACCGATAGTTGCATATGAATTAATTAACCGTATCATATTTTCATCTCGTGTATATCCTCGAAATACTTGTAGCATAACTGCTATCGCATATGCAATGAATATTTAAATTGTTTTTATATTTCTCACTGCGTTTTGTCGATGGTGGTCCTCTGTCGCCGATTTCATATTCACTATGGCGGGCCAAACCGGAAACCAAGCTAGACGAAGTATTCTCCCGCCAATACAGTACACACAAGAAATAAGATATTGGGATGAAAAGAATTCTCCATACTGAAAATTTGAAGAGATCTCGATGTTTAGTGAAATGGCGGTTCGCACAAGTCCTCTCTGGCGCGTAATCTCAAAAACTCAAGTTGTCAGAGATCAGTTGTGAGGAAAATGTTCAAAAATTCAAAAATTCAAACGCACACGTAAATTGCTAATAACGGTTTTTAACCTCTGGAAAAAATAAAGAAGTTGGGTTCACGGAAACTGAAATATTTCAAGGTGGAAGTAAATTCAAGATATTTTTTGACGCGCGATAAAAAATGCGGTCCTTGGGTTTCATATGTTGGCTGATTCGGGCCACTTAGAATGTTATTCATTTCGCGAGGTTTCATGACATGTACCAGTTAAATAACGCGTAAAATAAAAGCTAATGGAAGGACTTCATATTGCCAAAAAGCTGGGTTTATGCAACTTGAATAAGTAATCGAAATATTTCAAACTTAGCAGATCGCTCTTCGAATATACATTTTGCATAATAAGGAGCACTGATTCCGTTCCTGTTCTGTTGCAAACACGTTTTTTCAGCTTTGAAATAATGGAATGACCACGATACGTCATATAACGCGCAGTACATGAAAATAAATCGTAAACAATCAAGACATGAAATTTCATTTCATTCCAATTAGTTCCTGAATAATTTACAGCAATAGATTAGATACCAGATTAACAAAATGACGATATACGAAATAGTTAATTCGTTTTCGACACATGCACTCGGGTTACAGAGAATCGTCTCGACATCGGCGAATTGACCCGGCAGTAATAGGGGTAATGGGCTCTCATACCAAAGGTCGAACGGTCGAGCTCGTAAAAAATGAAAAACATGAAAATAATAACAATTTCTACTTGAATTACTCGCGAAACTCATAAAAAATGAAAAATAATTCTCACACACTCGAATTTATTTTTCATTTTTACTCGCTAGAAAAAAGTGTGAGTAAAGTGTGAGTGAAATAAATTCGAGCGTGTGAGAATTATTTTTCATTTTTTATGAGTTTCACTCCTAATTCAAGTAGAAATTGTTATTATTTTCATATTTTTCATTTTTTAATGAACTCGACCATTCAACCTTTAACCTGAAAGCCCATTACCCCTATTACTCTTAAAATATTCATATACATGAATAAAATATATATGAATAACATATAAATCGGATAGATTATTCAATATAAAAGTGTGAGTGAAATAATTCATATTTAAAACATTGAATATTTATATTTGAATGAGTTTTAATAAAAATTTTGTTATAAAAATGAAGAAAGAAGAAGAAGAACCCAACTTTAAAATCGAAATCAATGAAACCAATAAATCATTTTCACAGTTTTACATTAAAAATTATATTTCAGCAACAAATTTAGTGTCCGCAAGACATTATAAAATCGATAACATAACTATGATTAATCAAATATCATCAAATGAAACATATTTAATTACTGAACTAGTAGATACTTTTGATAATGGCGTTAAAAATCCTAAAATATTCAATACAGTTTTAAATTTTAAAGGAACTTTAGATGAAAACATAATTAATATTCTTAAAACTCCTTTCAATGAAAGAAATGATGATATAATACTTTAAATAAAAAAACAATGAGTTACTTTATCTAATACTAACTTAATTAACTTATTGTTTTTTTATCTAAATCTTTTTGATTTCTATTCGCGCTATTGGTTAACAAGAATTGACTAGAATTCAAATAGATTTAACAAGAAATTCAATAACTTTAACTGTTAGTATCACTCTTGTATTATTTCATTGTTTCTCTTATTGAATAAGCCAACTAACTAATATCACTCTTGTATTATCCTAGTCAAATGTAAAGAATTTACAATATCATACTTGAATGAATTAAAACATAAATTACTTCTGTTACTTCATTTTCGGAAATAAAGCATAATATGTATTTAATACCATTAATACGTATTTAATACCATTAATACGTATTTGATACGTATTCAATACCATTAATACGTATTTGATACGTATTTAATACGTATTTAATACATTGATACCTCAACCCTCCTTTTTAACGTAAATATAATTTACTCATTTTCATACATTTCAACTAATATATTTTATATTTTCAGCTAATTTAACAGTCGATTTCTTATTTTGATTCATATAATTTTTCATCAAGTTCATGAATATATTTATGAGTTTTTAAACTCTTTAAATTTTTATATCTTTTATTACATATTTCACAGCATTTAATATTATTCAATCTATCTGAAATATAATTCATATTTTCTATTAATTCAGTGTATCTAATTTTACAGCAATCATAGAATTCTAACAACTGTTTTATAGTATAAACTGAGAATGAAAATAAACCTGTAAGCATAATAATTGATTTAATATTCTGTTGATTTTTATATATTAGATGTAATATTTCTAATACCTTATTTTCACTCATTTTATAGTCAAAATATATAGAATAAATTAAATTAAAAGATGCTGTTTTAATCCTCCAAATCATTTAAATCATTAACTTTTTTATTGTTATTCTTTCTGTGATTGTTTCCATTTAACTTCTTTAATTTCTTGCTCAATTTTATATTTTCATTAATCAAATCCTTACTGATATTTTCATAATAAAAGAAAAGCGCAGCCAATATTAATCCACCTGCTACTAAATAATGTTTCAAATCACTTTTCCCAGTTGGGATGAAACCATCCATTTATTTAAGAGAAAAATTAAACAGTTTATAAAATATTTGCTAGTTTTTAATTAAATATTTTATAATCATTTTGAAAATATTAAACTTTTAAATGATTAAATCAAATAACAATTAAATTTACGGCCAAACAATTTATCATTTCAACTGTCAAACAATTTATCATTTCAACTGTCAAACAATTTATCATTTCAACTGTCAAACAATTTATCATTTCAACTGCCAAACAATTTATCATTTCAACTGTCAAACAATTTATCATTTCAACTGTCGAATAATTTATCATTTCAACTGTCAAACAATATATCATTTCAACTGTCAAACAATTTATCATTTCAACTGTCAAACAATTTATCATTTCAACTGTCAAACAATTTATCATTACAACTGACTAACAATTTAACATTTCAACTGTCAAACAATTTATCATTTCAACTGCCAAACAATTTATCATTTCAACTGCCAAACAATTTATCATTTCAACTGTCGAACAATTTATCATTTCAACAGTCGAACAATTTATCATTTCAACTGTCAAACAATTTATCATTTCAACAGTCGAACAATTTATCATTTCAACTGTCAAACAATTTATCATTTCAACTGTCAAACAATTTATCATTTCAACTGTCAAACAATTTATCATTTCAACTGCCAAACAATTTATCATTTCAGAGGTCAAACAATTTATCATTTCAACTGTCAAACAATTTATCATTTCAACTGTCAAACAATTTATCATTTCAGCTGTCTTATCATTTCAACTGCCAAACAATTTATCATTTCAACTGCCAAACAATTTATCATTTCAACTGTCAAACAATTTATCATTTCAACTGTCAAACAATTTATCATTTCAACTGCCAAACAATTTATCATTTCAACTGTCAAACAATTTATCATTTCAACTGTCAAACAATTTATCATTTCAACTGTCAAACAATTTATCATTTCAACTGTCAAACAATTTATCATTTCAACTGCCAAACAATTTATTATTTCAACTGTCAAACAATTCATCATTTCAACTGTCAAACAATTTATCATTACAACTGACTAACAATTTAACATTTCAACTGTCAAACAATTTATCATTTCAACTGTCAAACAATTTATCATTTCAACTGCCAAACAATTTATCATTTCAACTGTCAAACAATTTATCATTTCAACAGTCGAACAATTTATCATTTCAACTGTCAAACAATTTATCATTGCAACTGTCAAACAATTTATCATTTCAACAGTCGAACAATTTATCATTTCAACTGTCAAACAATTTATCATTTCAACTGTCAAACAATTTATCATTTCAACTGTCAAACAATTTATCATTTCAACTGTCAAACAACTTATCATTTCAGATGTCAAACAATTTATCATTTCAACTGTCAAACAATTTATCATTTCAACTGTCAAACAATTTATCATTTCAGCTGTCTTATCATTTCAACTGCCAAACAATTTATCATTTCAACTGCCAAACAATTTATCATTTCAACTGCCAAACAATTTATCATTTCAACTGTCAAACAATTTATCATTTCAACTGTCAAACAATTTATCATTTCAACTGTCAAACAATTCATCATTTCAACTGTCAAACAATTTAACATTTCAACTGTTAAACAATTTATCATTTCAACTGTCAAACAATTTATCATTTCAACTGTCAAACAATTTATCATTTCAACTGTCAAACAATTTATCATTTCAACTGTCAAACAATTTATCATTTCAACTGTCAAACAATTTATCACTTCAACTGTCAAACAATTTATCATTTCAACTATCAAACAATTTATCATTTCAACTGTCTTATCATTTCAACAGTCGAACAATTTATCATTTCAACTGTCTTATCATTTCAACTGTCAAACAATTTATCATTTCAACTGTCAAACAATTTATCATTTCAACTGTCAAACAATTTATCATTTTAACAGTCTATTAGATATTTAAATCATTTAACTCAATTCAATAATTATAATGTAGAATTGTTACTCTTTACGCCAGTTTTTATGTTTAATTGTTTCATAATGCTTTGATTTATGTGATTTTAAATATTTACCTCCGCAATAACAATGCACTTTTTCATTAGGATTGAATTTTCTAAATTCATCATCTAAATTACATTGAACTGCAATATCTTTAAATGATTTTTCATTATCTAATTCACATTGAATTCCAATATTTGATGAATTTTCATTATAGATAATTTGTTTATTATCAAAATTGAAATAATATAATTGTCTTTTTTCAATTCTTAAGTTAATCAAATCATTGTAATCTTTTGAAAGTATTATATCATCATTTCTTTCATTGAAAGGAGTTTTAAGAATATTAATTATGTTTTCATCTAATGTTCCTCTAAAATTTAAAACTGTATTGAATATTTTAGGATTTTTAACGCCATTATCAAAAGTATCTACTAGTTCAGTAATTAAATATGTTTCATTTGATGATATTTGATTAATCATAGTTATGTTATCGATTTTATAATGTCTTGCGGACACTAAATTTGTTGCTGAAATATAATTTTTAATGTAAAACTGTGAAAATGATTTATTGGTTTCATTGATTTCGATTTTAAAGTTGGGTTCTTCTTCTTCTTTCTTCATTTTTATAACAAAATTTTTATTAAAACTCATTCAAATATAAATATTCAATGTTTTAAATATGAATTATTTCACTCACACTTTTATATTGAATAATCTATCCGATTTATATGTTATTCATATATATTTTATTCATGTATATGAATATTTTAAGAGTAATAGGGGTAATGGGCTTTCAGGTTAAAGGTTGAATGGTCGAGTTCATTAAAAAATGAAAAATATGAAAATAATAACAATTTCTACTTGAATTAGGAGTGAAACTCATAAAAAATGAAAAATAATTCTCACACGCTCGAATTTATTTCACTCACACTTTACTCACACTTTTTTCTAGCGAGTAAAAATGAAAAATAAATTCGAGTGTGTGAGAATTATTTTTCATTTTTTATGAGTTTCGCGAGTAATTCAAGTAGAAATTGTTATTATTTTCATGTTTTTCATTTTTTACGAGCTCGACCGTTCGACCTTTGGTATGAAAGCCCATTACCCCTATTACTCCCGGCTACAAACACGGCCATTTTCACAAACCGGGCAGCATCGGGTAATGATCGAAGATCTCGTTACGATGATTGCGAAAAGTAGAAATTCGAGCGTCTTCGAATTCCATGTCCGTTTGTTGTTCAACGGGAAAGCCACGACGACTAGCCGCTCTAAGCTTATAAGGATGATCGACCAGTTTCGTGCCATTTGCGTAGCGTAGAAAAACGGTTGAAAAAGTGTTATGAACCACCATCCAAAATACCAGTCGTTTATGTGATTAACCTAACAGGCCAGTATAACGTCCTTGGGGTACAGAAAAAGCACGGAGAACCATAAAGGATAAGTCGAAGGAAACTGAAATTTTGAAGGTGGTATAAACAGGATTGTTTAATTCCTGTCTAAAAGGTTCAAAACGTTGACGATTACACTGGCCAATATTATTGATCCATATAAGCGCGTGTACGAGATGATACTGAATCTGAAGACGCTGCTAGGGTGGTGACTCGCGCAAGGCCGATTTCGTCAAGGTCGAGGTCGAGATCGCATGTTTGTGCGTGGATAAAGAGCGGGGTAGAACAATGATTGGTCCAATGAAAAGCTTGAAAGAATATCGCAATCGTAACTGGGAAAGCTGGTGAAAATGATTTAACTTTTTATAGCAGTTTTTAGAAAACTATACTTCTTAAAAAAAGATATTTTGCCTCAGTTACCAGGTCGGGAATAATCTTAATAATGATAATAATGATATATATATTCTTATATAGCGCACCCCGACATGGTAATCGGTGCGCTTTACATAGATATAAGTCATTTTACCCGTATTAAAACATAATATTAAAATACAATAGCAGATAAAAAGATCAGTTATAAGTTTTTCTAAAAAAGTATGTTTGAAACATTCAACAGACGGACTTAGTCGAATGCTCATGGGAATTTCATTCCATAAAGCAGGAGCTGCAAATTGAAATGCCCGGTTTCCAAATTGCACGTTTGGAGACAGGTAATCAGTTACTGGTGAAGAGTAAAGTCAATTCAGTTTCACAAGTCGTGAAACCGAAAAAAGTGGATGAAAGATCAGAATTTCTTTTGTAAATGACCTTCTCCTAAAAAAATCAGTAACTCACGTACTGGCGTACCCGTGTACTCTTACAGTGATGTCACAACAGTGCATTGATGCGCAGATGATATTGTCATGCGCGCTTCGGCATCGAACGACATTCGTAGATTAACCAGCGCGTAGAAAATATGTCATTGGCAGTTCTTAGCTCAAAAAATGGTTTTCAGAACTCGCCGTTCTCGTTTTGCAGTTCTGGATGTGTCTATTTCTATCTTATTATTCTACTACAACAGCGAATCGGGTAAGTTCATTTTTGTAGAATCATCTATCACATTCATGTGAAACAATACAAATACACATTCAAAGATTAATTCTTTTTCAATATACTCATGTCTTAATGAAAAACTACTCATATCATATCCAAAGATCGAGCAAAATCTTGGAAGGCGTATGCTGAAAAAACTGGACTGATTTTGCCAAGTTTGATGCAAACAGTCATGTATCCTCTGATATTTTGTCGGCGGTGATTTACATGAAGAGATAGTGCGCGAAGTTAATCAGGCGTCGGGCCAGTGACTATTTCAACCGGGGATGAACGCACTAATTGCCTTTAGTAAAAAACTGGTGAAATAATTTATCATTAGGTGCGTTGTTTTTGTTTGTGTACGAAAAAAAAACATGAAACGGAATCGGTTGATTTCAGCGTTTTCTAAGTGCCCACTGACGCATAAGGGATTTTACTATTCCGGGAAAGTGAATAAGACGGCTTCTGGTCGAACGTGTCAAAGATGGGCCGTCAATTTCCCCCATAGGAAAATCGCTTCAGCAAGCAACCCTCGCAATTTCCCAGAAAAAGACCTCGTTAAAGCAAAGAATTACTGTCGTAATCCTGACCGCGACAAATGCATATGGTGTTACACAACAGATCCTAAGAAGCGATTTGAATTTTGTAACGTTCCGGGTACGTATGATATTTCCTAGTTTCCGTAAATTCAACTAATTTTCAGTTATAGTTCGTAACTAATGTGCGAGAAAGAATCGGTTACTGGAAGTTCAATATTCTAGAAGGTTTCGTTTCGCTGGTTTATAACGGTGAGTCTAGTTTGATAGTCGTTATCTGGACCATTTTTCCATGCAGAAACTTCATGATTATTTCAAAAATTTTTGCTTGACGATATTGCATGATTAGCTCCCCGCCCTATAGCTGGCAGGGGATTCGAGCCGTGACGCAGAGTCTCGGTTCATCAGGTTCCTCTGAGGGGTGATGTTCGAAGACGCCCGTCGAATTAACGATGTTATTTTGATTAGAAGGTATGTGTCAACGATGAATATCTCAGAATTCCGTTACAATAATGTTTTTATGCATTATGTAGGTTATCTACGGCGTTCTGTGTGAGTAGATGTGCACTACGTCATCATTATTCAAATTTCGAAATAACAATTGCAATTGAATACCGGTACTATCAAATATATTCTATGGCTGGATTTTTTCAAGTTAGTTTTCTTACTCTTCGACAATGTATCGTTCAACGGTGCGCAAATTTCATTGCAATTTACAGAAGAGATTGACCGACTAATAGAAACAAGGTATCATTTCTAGCCTTATTAGCAAACGCCTATTTCGCTGTTTAGGCTTATGTATTTCCATAACTAAAGGGCATAGATATATTGCAGTTCAATGGCTTTAATGACATCATTAATCTTGTTACGAAATGCTTTCAAGCCATCGTACCATAATCCGCTTAATACCCGCGAGAACCACGTGTTTTTTCTCTTCGTCTTTTTCATCAACTCGGAATGCTACATCTAAAGCAACAAAATCATGTTTTCTACGTTGTTATCAGTAAAACTGTGCAGAATATGAACAGAGACGTTGTGTGCATCTTCCCGAACGAAAATTTGCAATATCGTCATGGACTAAAGGTATTAAAGCAATAAATGCAGGACACAGAAACTAAGAATGTTTTTTTTCAGTTATGGGCCTTTATATTAGTTAATATTTGCGTACTACGGCACTGCATTGGAAACTATACCTCGATCCGATGTCATTCTTGATAAAAATTTATTCGACCAAATAGAAAACTATAAGTATAGATCATTTTAAAACTTTATAGCAAAAGACAATTCCGCTATAATTGCAACCAACCATTCACCGTCGTGGCAACAGCCGAACTTTTACACATAGTAAATGTAAATGTCATTCAACTGAAACATTATCAACTCTTTTCGGCACAAGTGGGAAATAGCGAATATTCTAAAATAATTCTTGGAACCGTAAGCATAGAAAGGACAACAACTGTAAAACATCCGTAGATCTCCATTCGTCGATTTTCAAAAGAATCAACGTACGGAATTTACATGTATATAGGCTGACATTGACGAAGTAAAAGCCACATTTTAATGATTTGAGATAGGAGTATACGGATGAATAGCCAGTACTAAATCTAACCCAAGGCTTACTCAATACATACATATAATAAGTTTCCAGTTTCCAGGCGCCATATTTTGGCTGTCCCTCGAAGTCCTCATTGTTGCCATACCTTTCGTTGTTTTTAGAAACAAAACTCTGCAGTCCCTTGCTTGATGAACGTTATCTATACATCATTATTAAGGAAATGATATTTCATTTCACATAAAATGGAGATTTGCGAACGAAATCTTTAGAACAATAGCTATTAGATTCATTCTGGTTTTGTAATCGCTCATATCTGATTCTATAGCTATATGCATGTACCTATATTTCCTGAAACAATATTAGATGGGGATAGTAAGCTATAACGGTTATCGCGGCCCTAATTCAAGCAGCCTATGAAACTGACTCCCGGGTCAGGTCTATCTATTTGCACATGAAAATATTGTTTTTTTTTGTTGAGAAGAGACCGACGATAAAAACGGGTCTATTCACTGATGGCTCCTATGTATTTTTGATCGTACGCAGAAAGAGTTGGTTATTCATTTCATTTTGTCTCTTTGATAGATTTACGTCAGTGAAATTGCGCGTGGGACAAAAGCTAATGGAAGCACTTGCTATTGCTCAATTATGCATACCAAGACTTATTTCAATGCTTTTTGTCCAAATGATACTGGGATGACGCAAATTAAGTATTATAATCGAAATATTTCAAATTCAACAAATCTTGTTTCGAATCTAGATTTGCAAAATCAGGAGCACTGGCAGTACGTTTGCTGGGTTCTGGTCCAAAGGAGAAGACGTGATCGTGAAAGGTCATAAGCGCAGTCCATGAAAATGTATTGTAAACAAAGAAGAGGTGAAATCGCATCTTACTATATTGGATAAAAGTACCCCTATGCTATAAACATGATAGGCAAACCATATTTTTTCGATCTTGAAATAGAGATTGACCCCCGCTGAAAATGATTGGCCAGTGTGCAGGCGAACCATTTTTTTTTTAAATCTTAAAATAAGGATTGTCCCTGTTATTTATTTGGTTGGTAAATTTCGTCTGATTTTCTGATTGAGTGTCTGTCCCTTACAGACCCACCACACCTGCCGGGAGCGAAACAGAAGGACGTACTTGTACGGCTTGTTAGGTGGAATACGTTAGCGCCTGGGGTTTGATTTTGAAATCGGAAATTGAAGTACAGATATCGTTGCGTGATCGGCGGTCGAGTTTACAGAATTTTTTGTTTGAATCGAGGTACATACATCGGAAATTCGGTTGATCCGGTTCATTCAAACAATCTTCCATTCAGTCTGAACCGGCAAGCGACTGATTGGGGTGAATTTTCTTGGCTGCCTAATTTAGTACATCGAAATTTTGGAAATAGCTATATTACAAGGTTGAAGATGATTTTGTCCATTTTTGTATTTTTGCTCGTTTTCTACGTGTAACTAGTCCGATAGTTTATTGTAGTTTTTTCTCGGGTGGATGTTGATGTAGAAGGCAAACCATATTAACGCGCATACTTAATTCTGTTTTTATCTGCGAAGTTGGTAGCATTCAAAGATTTCGACACATGCTTGCTTGGACGACCTATATTCACGGCGCAATAACTGACACTTTTCAAAATCTTTTTATATATAGTACCTAGGATACTGGGATCAAACACTTTTTGTGTCAGGTCCCTGTGCAATTTGGCTGTCGGGCGTGCTTCTGCGAGGCTGCGTGTCTCTCGGAACTGTGTGTCCTGTTATCGACTGTGTGCCTCGGAGTCTACTTACACGGACCAGATTGTGTTTGCCTATTGGGATTTATTACCTCCCGGGCGCGGGCTCGAGGGCTGCGTGCATCTTAGGAGTGTGTTCTGTTGCGTATCGGCTGGAGGGCTGTGACCCCGATGTGTATCTAGAATTTAAATCATTAAAGGAGAAAAAAGAAACTTTATGATTTTGTTTTTATAAGTCGATAGAAATGAGTAATGATAATTAAATGAATGAATTTAAAACAGAAGCCTCGATTATACAAGGTCGGTAACCAGAATAAACTTAATCCCTTACGTACTAATGAAAAATCAATTTAGTTAAGTCGTGAAATTGAAGAAATTGAGAGTCGTAGATGAAAGATCAGAATGGCTTTTGTAAAGCACATTCTCCTAAAATATCAGTTACACATGAAGGCCTACACTGGCGCACCCGAGTACAGGGATGTCATTATACGTACATGATATTGTCATGCGCGCTTCGGCATCGAACGACATTCGTAGATTAAACACCTCATAGAAAATAAGTCATTGGCAGTTCTTAGCACAAAATGATTTTCAGAATTCGCCATTCTAGTTTTGCAGTTCTGGATGAGTTATTTTCATCACATTATTCTACTATAACAGCGATTTGGGTAAGTTCATTTTTTATAGAATCATCTATCACATTCTTGTGAAACAATACGAATATACCGTCGAAGAATAATACTTTTTTTGGAAAACTACTCGAATATCCAAAGATCGAGCAAAAACCTGGAAGGCGTTTGAAGGAAAAGAAAACTGGGCCGATTTTGCAAAGTTTGATGCAAACATGTATCAAATATTTTGCCGACCTGAAGAGTGTGCTTTAACTTAATCAGACGTCGGGCCAGTGACCTAAGTTCAACCAAGGATGAATACGCCTGCCTTCAGTCGAAAAACGGGGAAATGATTTCTCATTAGGTCTGTCGTATTTTTATATATATTTGTATAAAAATACATGAATCGATCTGTTGATTTTAGTGTTTTACAGTTGCCCACTGTCGCAGGAGGGGTTTTACTATTCCGGGAAAGTGAATCAGACGGCTTCTGGTCGACCGTGTCAAAGTTGGGCCATCAATTACCCCATAGGAAAAACACCCGAGCGAGCGATCCTCGCAAAAGTAGAAAAGTAGAAAAGTAGAAATCCGAGCGTCTTCGAATTCCATATCCGTTTGTAATTCAATGCGTAAACCACGACGGCTATTCTCACTACGTGGCGCTGCGGACAAACGGATTAAAGCTGTCCAATTCTGGGCTCACCTCATACAAGACAATGCGTCTAAATTAAGTTATAGCGTCTATAGGCTGCCTCTAAAACTTGATGAAAATGGTATATTACACGAGCCCTTGACTAAGATTCATTAAGAATACCATTTATGAGTCGGGTGCACATCACATTTGGAATAACCAAAGTAATAGTTTATAACATCTTAAAGATCAAGACAAACAAAATTTTTGGTCACGAATTACTAATAATGACAAACTTGTATCTTACAAGTAGGTTTTGTTACCAAACAAGTGGCCAAACTTAGACCTGGAATGATGAATTTTAAGATGAAGGAAATGAAGTGGTAAATTTTGTGAAGCCCGCATAATGTTAATGAATGCCATCTTCTCATCGGATGCAAAAAGCTAGAAAGTCTTAAAATACCTGTACCGGTATAAAAGTTGTAACCAAATATAATGATGAAACTTTTGCACGGCTTATACAATGCTAAATCCGCGACACTCTGCGAAAAATCGCAGAATTTACATTTACTGTGCAAAATTCTAGACAGTCACATATGTAAACATTTTTCAAGGTAAACCCCATTACTTTTTTTATAAGTTGCCTCCATGACAATCTTATTACCTAGGGATACGGAACGATTTTTTTCAGGGTGTGGATTTTAGTTTCAACGATTGTGATAACCGTTGGGTTGCTACTGTCGAGGGGTTGCTTTTCTTACCCTCTGGTCAGGTTACCGCGGCCCATGAAGCGCACGTTCCCTAGTGCGTTTTACCTTGGAGTAATCATTTGTCAAATGATTACTCCAAGGTTTTACTATATCTCTGATCAATGGGGAAGTTCAGTCCCGTAGGGCTTGCACCTATCTACTCAAATATTGCCTTAAAAGTTTGCAGTTCGTTTGCGTAGCGTAGAAAGACGGTTTAAAAAGTATTATGAACCGCCAACCAAAATACCAGTCGTTAAGGTGCTAACGTATTCCACCTAACAAGCCGTAGTCAATAAACTGTCGGATGTCACGGGCGTCCGGCCTATATCTATCAACTTTACGGTTTGGCTTGGTTGTCTCGGCGTAAAGGTGCTAACGTATTCCACCTAACAAGCCGTACAAGTACGTCCTTGGGCGCAACGAACGTGGATAAGTCGAAGGGAGTTAAAGTTTTAAAGGTTGTATAAACTGAATTATTTAAGCGATTGGTGACTTCAAGGTTCAAAACGTTGGCGTGCATAATCACGTGCGTGCGTGGTATCAATTTTGGATGTCCTCAACCTTTGTTTATCCCTTGAGTTCCGTTAATTTTGGGGTAATATAGTACCAAAATATCATTATTGGTTTAAACATATATCACAATGTATGATATATCAAACATATTAGAAAAGAAAAAAGATTTCGGGCTTTCTGCGAACATCTTCCTTGGAACATGCGATAGAAAAAACATATCTGCTTTTTATGTATGAAGTAATTAAAGAAATGTTGTAGGAGCGGGACTAGTAGGAAATCAAAGGCTAAACGCCTGGAATTAATTCCTACATATTAATGTATGTATTATTTTTTTAAATAAAATTTCGATGTTAAGACGAATTACCAAAATAATTAATTGCGATATCCACAACAAATATTACATAGCGATATGCCAACACCAAAGTATTGTCAAAAACGGCACCAAATTGGAAGAATGATTAAAAATGCTTGCCGCCCAATTAACAAATTTTAACAATTCAACAGATTCTATAGCTGGGATCATCTGATGGTAGATCAGAAAGGCTTTGGTAAAGCGCCATGCAGATTCGAAAAAAGCACCATAACTCATTCAAATATAAATATTAAAATATGTTTAAAATATAAATAATTTCAATCACACTTTACTCACACTTTTTATGTTTAAAAATCAAGAATCGTTAATTACTCGTTTTGTTATATTCTTTTAATTGTCCATTTATTTTACATATTTTTTTATTCGAAATCTGTTAAAATATGAATTATTTCTCGCACTTTACTCACACTTTTATCATTAATATATAATTGATTTTCAAATATATGATATTCATGTAAATAATGTTCATTTATATGAAATTATTAGAAGTAATAGGGAAAGTGGGATTTCATATCAGAAGTTGAGAGGGCGAGTGAGTAAAAGTAAAGATGAATTCAGGTGCGAGATTTTTTTTCATTTTTATGAGCTCGACTTCTCGATAATATATTCGATATAATTATATATTATATAAATATGTAGGCTTCTTATATAAATATGATTATTATATTATAAACTAAGTACAAATCATTTAACTTTATTGTAAAAAACGATATCGCAACCAACAGCAACAATCCATTCGGCAACCATTCAGCTTCGGTTATAGCTGTTTAAGTGTAAATATTAGGAAAAAAACATCATCCACTCCCTTCGGCACAAGTGTGATAAAGCATACGGAATCTACATGCATATAGGCTAACAATGAACGCAGTAAACGTGACTACATCAATGATTTGAGATAACCACGGATGAATAGCCAACTAAATCAAACCCAAGGCTTAATCAAGACGTTTCCATTTTCCAGGCCCCATACTGTAGCAGTCCCTCGAGGTCCCCTTTGTTGCCATGTTTTCAGATACAAAATTAGTTTGGATTAACATGAACATGCTCTGTTGTCCCTGGCTTGATGAATATTATTTGATGGATGGATTCCCCACCGTGCACCGCCATTTCGCTGAACATGGAGATTTGCGGACGAAATCTTTGATTCATTCTGGTTTTGTAATCACTAATACATGTATCTGGTTCTATATACGACATACGAGTACCTATATTTTCCGAAACAGTATTAGATGGGAGATGGGGAACGCTATGGAAGTTAGAACGGAGTCATACTCATGCCAATCAAAATTCTATTCAGGTTACCGCGATCCTAATCCAAGCAGCCTATGAAACCGATTCCCTGGTCAGGTCTATCTTATTTGCACATACTGAAAATGCTGGTGGCAATTATTTTTGTCGACAAGAAACCTACGATAAAAACGAAACCCCTGTCTCTCCCTCCCCAAAAGAAAATATCCAGATGGGATAAAGGTTACAATTTCTGAAGGCGCTATATGTGATTGCATTCAATATCAGTTAGTTATTCATTTCATGAGGTTCATATAACGTCATGTACCAGTGAAATTACGCGTGAGATAAAAGCTAATGGAAGGACTTCATTTTGCTATAATGCATATCAAGATTTATTTCGATGCTTCTATCCAAATAACACTGGCTTGATGCAACAAGAGCATCAAATTGAAAAGCAAATTGAGCAGATCGTATTTCGAATACAGATTTGCAAAATGAGGAGTCGCGGGGCTCTGTTCCAAACATGGAGTTTTTTCAGCTTTGGAAATAGAGTGGTCGTGAAAAGTCATATACGCGAAGTCTGTGAAAATAGATTGTAAACGAAGAAATTAAATCGTATCTTTATAAATTGGGTACAAATAACCCCTCGAGACATGCTATAGGCAAACCATACCAACGCTGATACTTGATGACAAACGCGGATACTTGATTCTTTATCCGCGAAGTTGGTTGCGTTTGAAGATTTCAACAAATGCTTGCTTGAACGACCTATTTACGGCGCAATAAGCGAAGAAGTTAACAACTGAGTCGAACATCGAAAGCGCTAACGCGAATTTACGCATTGCCATACGTTGTTCGTGGGTCAAAGGTGTTTCTTTTCCTCTGATTAGACCTTCGAGACGTTCTATAACTGCTGGGGCTTCGCAAATGAAGAAAATAGCTAAAACAACACCGACCATTTTCAGAATTTGAACATCTTTGCCCGATGATTTGTCAATCGTCGTGATTTCCTTTCTGCGTTTGCTGGCTAAATTCAACGCCACAACCAAAGCCGTGTTTATCACACACATCATAAGGTAAGGAAGAGCAACTGTGCCGATGACATACAACAAATATACGTCGTTGTACTGAACTCGGGGCACTGAGAAACGCGTAACGGGCGTTTCGGCAAAAAATATCGTGTAGGCGAATTGACCCGACTTCAAACACGGCCATTGCCACAAACCGGGCAGCACATCGGGTACGAAATGATTCCAATTCGAAAATATACTCGTTACGATGATTGCGAAAAGAAGAAATCCGAGCGTCTTCGAATTCCATATCCGTTTGTAATTCAACGGGAAAGCCACGACGACTAGCCGCTCTAAGCTTATAAGGATGATCGACCAGTTTCGTGCCATTTGCGTAGCGTAGAAAAACGGTTGAAAAAGTGTTATGAACCACCATCCAAAATACCAGTCGTTTATGTGATAAAGTATTTCACCTAACAGGCCGTACAAGTACAATGTCCTTATGGGGTACAGAAACAGCGCGGACAACATAAAGGATAAGTCGAAAGCAGCTAAAATTTTGATGGTGGTATAAACTGGATTTTTTAAGCGATTTATAACTAAAAGGTTCAAAACGTTGACGATAACACCGGCCAATATTATTGGGCCGTATATGCACGTGTACAAGATGATACTGAATCTGAAGTCGCTGTTATAAGGCGGTAACTCGCACAGTTCCGTTTTCGTCGAGGTCGAGTTCTCCATCGCGTGTTTTGAGCGGGGACGAAATAGAAAGCGGGGTAGAACGATGATTGGTCGAATTTAAAAGCTTGCAGGAATATCGCAATCGGGGAAAGCTGTTTAAGTACAGTTTATGCATTTGTAAAAATGAATTAACGTTTTATAGCAGTTTTAGCGTGTATTACTTCTGAAATGAGACACCTTTACCTCTAATGGTTCACTGATGGGCATATCGATTAAATTGCAAAAGTAAATTTATTTCATGTCATAGGCAGTTAAATACGTTGGTGGGAGTATCACCACAGGGAACGATGAGAATGAAACTCTTGAAATGGCCTTAACAACGGACTTTGCCCGGCTGCATCGCCATTTCGGTGGTTTGATTTTATATTATTCGTCCTAAAGCTGTTGGGGGAGTGGGGAATGTCTGGGATAAAGCAGCACTGTGTGTATCTCTACAAAACAAGGGTGCAGCAGGTTCTAGGACTGAAAAACACCCAGGAACTTAGAAAATCAATGTATATCATCGATTGCACGGGACTATATTTCAGATCGAGGAGTGGTTGTGACTCGTCAATGGCCTATCATGAAATATGTTATGGATATGTCGTTTAAGTGATCTAATGTACCATTCTGAGAGTTACGCAGATGTATTTCACAAAAAATATTTGGTCGGCAAAATGTTAGCATCGTCTAGAATTTTTCAGCCCTGCATTTGGTATTCGAAACGGATACAATCCTTTGTGTAACATCATCCATGTTACGTTTCTAAAAAATGTTGATTCTCGAATTTTAGCCATTTGATCACCGAATTTTTCGATTGGTTGATTTTCTTTGTATCAAGTCGAACACGCGCAGGTGCCTTCCATCTAGTACATTCCAAAAAACCTTGTTTTTTACTGGTAAAATTTCAAGATCATTGAGTGCAGAGCCCGGCCCTATTTATTTATCAAAACTTTAAAAAAATGGGATTTTTTTTACTGTGCGCTTCACCAAGTTTCGCCTCTGACGTATTAAGATGGGGGATGTGTATCCATACCAAGAATTAGGATTGTATCTCGTTTGGTCTGAGATATAGAGAACCGTCTATGAGGAATCACATGGACAATTTATTTTTTCACTAATCGACGAAATGCGGAAGTTTAGTGAAACCGAAACGATGATATAAAGTCCGAAAACGTTTACTTGAACTAATTCGACGTTTCGACTATATTCTAATAGCCATCTCCGGGACAAAAATAAAATATAGTTAGTCAACACCCGAAACGTTGTGGTTTTGTTTCACTAAATTCTATCGGATGAAATATTGTATTTCGGACCTCATCTAGTCTGCTTGGATATCTTGCAGTGGACGTTTTGAAGTAATTACTTCCAACGGGCCTGTCTTGGGCGATGGTATAGACCAATGAAGGGTTTGCGGCCAGGCTTTGTTTTGGCGTCAGATTCAGATGGTGTGCAATCAAACCCTGCCAAGCGAGGATGCCGCATGTCCGTCGATCACGTTAGTGATCCGGCTTTCTGACTGAGAGGCCGGCGACTCTCGAAAATGATAACCCATAAACAACTGGGTTTTTTGTTATTAGTTTCTTATCGGCGAGGCAAAACCAGCCTTCGTCCTACGAAACACGATAAGATATCCGGCACTCGACAATAATTTAATGCTGGTCACCGGCCCGGTGTGAGATAAAACGAATAAATACATTGAATTGGATTGAATTGAGTCCGTATACGAGGAATACAAAAAGACCGTAGTTTAGGAAATTACATGTTTTCAAGGTCGTCGCGCTAATTGTGCCAAATGGCAATTTGGCCCGAATGAATGCGTGCAAACGATCGAAGATAACATGATAATTCGCCTTAAACCCTAACAAATTTACATGCCCTTCGAATTTTGTCGAAAGAAATACAGTTCAAAATGAAAAATTGCACGTTAATAGGAATTATAGTTTGGACCGGGTGCATTTACGCGTTGGGGATATATCTGTTCACCAAAGGCTTTCTGTTGAATCGATTCGTAATCGAACGTGCCAGCGAATGCGATACCGACCTCAAACACGTGCAGAACGACGACCACGGCCACGCCGGTTGTTGGATGCATGCGCGGTACAAACGCGCCGTCGTGCTAATCATCGACGCGTTACGCTACGATTTCATCAAACACAACGCCACGATTCGTAACGACGCCGCGTCGCCGCCGTACGCGAACAAGCTCAAACACGTGACGCATTTGTTGAAAAAGTTCCCGCGTAATTCTCGCCTTTATAAATTCGTCGCGGATCCACCGACGACGACGATGCAGCGGCTGAAGGGAATGACGACCGGCAGCTTACCGACTTTCGTCGACGCCGGTTCGAATTTCGCCAGTACCGAGATTACTGAGGATAATTTCGTCGACCAGCTGGCGAAAAACGGCAAAAAGATCACGTTCATGGGCGACGATACGTGGATGGGTCTGTTTCCGAATCGCTTTCGGAAAGCGTATCATTTTCCGTCGTTCAACGTCAAAGACCTGCACACCATCGACGACGGAATTCTTCGGCATTTGATGCCGGAAATGAAAATGAACGACTGGGACGTGTTGGTCGCTCATTTTCTCGGCGTCGACCACTGCGGACATCGTTACGGCCCGAACCATCCGGCGATGGCTGAGAAATTGTCTCAAATGAATCAAGTTATTCGGTACGTCAAGATAAGCCATTGAATAATAGGCCTTTACAGAGCTGTCGACTCATATGGTCACTGTATTTAGGCTGTGTCCTGTTGTATTCAGCATTACAGTCACTTTCAATTTGAGCAGTTTTGAAATGGGTGAAACTCTATTTCGTGTTGTGCAAAAAATAGAGAATCCCACACTGATATAAAAAGTTCGAAAAGTTTCCCCTAAGTTAATAGTTTATTGATTTAATGTTTATGAGGTATTCCTGAAGATGACTATTAGTTTATAGTGGAAACGAAGTCAAATCAATGAATTATCAGCTTAAAGGAAACCTTTCGGACTTCATCTTCTATGTAATATTAGTGTGGTATTTATGCCTCCTTTTAATTTGTACAGTCATGAATAGAACTTGATTATACAATTAATTAGCAGCGAAATGCGGTGGCAATAAGTCTTAGATATCGGAATTTTTTTTCATATTGTGTCGTCTTTTCAACACCAGTCAGTGGCAGTGTTTAATGCTTATGTAATAGCTATAACACTCTACACGAAAGCGTTACCTTTTAAGTCTATCTAGTAGTATAAAGCCGTCATTCCCAAACAACCTGTAGTATTTCAGGCTATTCCATTTGTGTGTCTAGAAATAGAATATGACTATTGATTACCATGGCAAGCACACATATTCGAGATCTGAATCATTAATAAGGAGAAATTGATAAGTTGATAAGTGTTTTAAGATTGAAAACCACCATCTTTTGAAGTGTGTAATACGATTAGGCCTATAGAAGAATAAATGAAAATAGATTCAGGTGAAATGTAATATTGAAAAAATGTTGCAACTGAAACTCAAAAAGCCATACTGATAGGCCTAACATTTTCCGAGGTTGGCAGCTCTGCCTATAGATTTCCCTGGTATGATGGTAATCTTTAAAGTAAAATCCCAATTGTTAATGTTTTGTCATGATCTAAGATACCAGGTATGGTGTTTCTTTATGCCGGTATGCATTAACAGGGGCTTGGGCCTATGAATTTGCTTGGCTCCACTCAATCTTGAGTTGTCTTGTCAAAGCAAGTCTTATACCATTGTTCTTAGGTGCACGGAGCAGCCGAGTGTTTCTATTCTTACAAGGACTACATTATCTTTCATGTCCATATGGATGATAATAATGAATAGTTCCAACCAGAAATTGGCCCCCCATCTTCTATCAATCCTTCGATATTATGTATGGGACTTTCTTATACTCAACTCATCAATTCTTGTGTATCTATTTTTTCACATTTTCACGCAGAAATGTTACGAAACAGATGGATGCAGATACGATATTGTTTGTAATGGGTGATCACGGTATGACTCGTAGCGGCGACCACGGCGGTGATAGCGTTGATGAAGTTGACGCTGGTTTATTCATTTACAGTCCGTCGAAGATTGCCGAAATGCCTGGGAAACTAGTGAGTGTTTAATCCTTTTGAGGCTGACTAGCTGATACTCTGAATTACTGGAGATGATTTGAAAATTTAAAAGAATTCCACCCCATTCAGTTGTTTGACGGATACCGGTATGCTACTAAAGTGCGTCTACACTGTCGTGCGGTATTCGTTATTTACTACTATTTCATTATGAAGATAAGAAACTAATAACATCATACACCGTGATGCGTTGCACTAGCCAAGTCCATCCATGATATAACATTAATACACCGCAATGCAGTGCACAGCAAAGCAACGCACTGCAGTGTAGATAAAGTGATAGAGTTAATAACATTAATGGTAGATTGCTCTTAATTCAAATTTTTTCAAATTATCGCATAACTCAATTATTTTTCCTTTGCTGAACTATGATCAAACTTTAAGTAAATACATGGGCCCGCGAGGATTCTACTGTGTAAGGAACATTGGTATGAATCTTTGCTTTCCCATGTTTCTAAACATATCATTCGGAAAATCTATCAATCGTTCAAAAATGTTATTTCTTTCAGGATGACGAAAACACTGTTTCGCAGTTAGATTTCGTTCCGACGTTTTCCCTGCTGATGGGAATACCGATTCCATTTTCGAATCTCGGGAGTGTTATACCGGAATTGTTCACGCACTGTCCTTGGTGGCAGACGGAATCTAACCCGCTGCGACGCGTTTATCATTCGATCAAAGCGACGCACATCAACGCCCATCAGGTGAAAAACTATTTAGATGCGTATATGCAAGCAGCGTCGGACTTCCCGGCCCGCAAATACGCCGAATTAAGCAAACTTTTCACGAAAACCGAATCGGATCTGCAAAATACGCTGACGAAGTTGGTTTCCGTCGGTGACAATGCGGAATTGCGCGCTGTACTCGAACGAATTCGCGGTAATCACAAACGCTTTTTATCGGAGACGAAAACAACTTGTCAGGGAATCTGGGCGAAGTTCGACCTTAGTGCGATCGTTTTAGGAATCTTCGTCATTTGCATAGCGATCGCGTACGGCGCCGTAATGTCGCGTTTGACGCTCGAGGAGATCGGCGATCGCGGACTGCTGTACTGGGCATGTACGGTCGCTTGTCTCGCGTACACGCTGATATTCTATACGCTACGCGAAAATCGGGTACTGGCGATCGCGTTCGCGGCCATCGGCGCTTGCGTCGGAATCTTCGCGCTCGTAATCTATAAAGTTATCTCGCAGGGTGGCCGCGTTCCACCGACGAAAAAATCTAAGTCGTCGATTAAAGACACGATGAAGTCGTGGTCGTCGAGCTTGCTCGAGAATTACAATTCTGTAATCGCGTCGGTATGTTTTATAGGTTATTGCGTAACAATGTCATCAAATAGTTTCGTTGTGAACGAAGACGTTGCGTTACAATATCTGTTACAGACGCTAATTTGGTGTCTTTTTTGGGCGAACCTACATTCGCTAAAAGTCGAGAACAAAGCCGGCAGAGAAATGTCACAACGTAAACCAATAAAAAGTTTTCGCTTCGAAATCGGACGCGTGATCACATCGGTTGAATTTCGATTGCTAACCGTGGCCATTGCGTTCAGCATTCTGCTTCGATTGAGTTTAGTTTTCCGCGCCTGCCGCGAGGAACAGTGGACGTGCGAACCAACGAATTTTCTGCAAGCCTTATCGAGTATTCCGCCTGATGCTTCGATTCGAAACTGGCGTTATTTTCTCTCGGTCGCGTGTCTGGCGAGTGCGCCGTTCTTTTTCGTCAAATGGCTCAAACATCATGGAAATCTGAACGGCACCTCACCGGCAGTACTTTGCGTGAAGTATGTAATGCCGATTATGGCGGTTTGTATCTGTTTCTACTGGGCCCAACAGGCGCTACCGCAAAAACTTATCGACCAGTTACCGGCGTGGAACCAAGTCCTGTTACCGCGCCTAGTTTTCTTCTTATTCGTATCGTCGGTGGTGATATGCGCTGTTAAACCGTTGACTATATTCACGTTGGGAAATCAAGAGAAAACTCTTCCGATGTTTCCGTCGTCGTCGGTCGGCTCGATTATACCTCAAGTTTACAATCATATGAAATCGAACTGGCAAACGTACCTATCGTCCAGCGGTGGGGATACGGAGAAACCCCCTCTTGTCTACGGTCTCGCTACTGTCTATTCCGGAGGGTGTTTAGTCATCCTGTTAGCGGTCACATTGTTACTGGCTTTGTTGTTGAAAGACGGTTTAGTACCCGGAATCATAATCGCTGTATTCTGTATGTTTCTGCTATTAGAACTACACGCTGCTAAGTCAGTTACGACTAAACGTAAGTTTTTCAAGAATTTAGTTTTTCTTAATTTTTCCATTTTTATTCATTAAAATGTGAGTTACATATGACTCCTTGATTCCTTAAAAACTCATTCAAAACGGAAAATGCTTGTAAAGGTGCTTGCAACTTCTTTAATTTGGGAACAAAATGCCCAAAAATCCTTGAAAACTCCAATTTTGAGAAATAGGCAATTCAAAATATTTTTGCCTAGTTTGTAGTTGTACAGTAGACTACCCCTAAATCAACACAGTTGGGAACTGGATTTATTTTACCCAATGAGACGCTTACCAAATTAAAAACAAAGTAGGTAGTGTAAAGGATAAAACTTTATATACACAACCACAAAAATTAACGGTTTACTGAAATAAACAGTACTGATTTAGGAGATTATAGTAATTGGGATATGGAAATGATGCACTGCACTGCAGACACTTCTTAATTTGAAATGTTTTCCTTAAAAACTCCTTATATCCAGGAATAACTGATCTGGAGGGACCTTGTCTTGATAAATTTGAATATCTCTTGGTTACAGCTAATGATGGATGCATTCCAACTTATACAATAGTGATGTGGATTTTCTTGTCAACGTTCTATTTCTTTGCCACCGGACATCAAGCAGTCATCCCGACTCTACAATGGGATGCAGCATTCGTCGGTTTTCATGGTGATCACAGTAACACAGTTTTGCCAGGACTATTAATCTTGATGAACACATTTGCCTCACAGGTGCTGTTTACTGTTGGCTTACCGCTGGTTATATTTTGGCCATATTTCCGCGGCCATTGGGTCCAGGTAGGATACTTTAGAATTAAATTCTGCTCAGCATCTACGAATACTTTCGAATTCAACGCTATTGAAAAATTTGTTTTCAGCAATGAAAACTGTCTTAAACTTTTTAATGGAATTTGATCTGAAGATCTTATTTTATCATGGCCCAGGTAACGAAATGAGTCCAGGAAATATTCAGAGATTTGTCAGTTATTTCCATGGCTTTTTGTTTTAACCATGGCAGTTTGTTACTGGGTTGAGGAATATATCATACACAATATGGAATTTTGAAGATGACTTTTCTTGAAGTATAGTATTGCGTACTTTCTGTTTTCTTTTTATTGAAATTGTATCGTTTGTGTTCTGTAGGGTGAAACTGGAGAGAAAAGTGGAGAGTTTGCATTGTGTGAAAATCCAGATATATTTAAATTGTCAATTTTGCGACTGTTCCTCGTTTACCTATCACTTCATGGAATTCAGGTAAGTGTACTATACGTAAACAATAGAATTAAGTAATTATTCTCGAGAATATTTCTAAGTGCCCCAATATTGTCAATGAATGTCATCAGTGACATTCGTACTTCAGTATTATTTCCCTTATAACTCTCATTGTATATCAAAGTCCTCTCTTTCCCAAGCGCGAAGTAAACATCTAAACCACAGTACTCAGCATGCCTAGTATACCCGTATATCTAATTTCCCTAGTATTAAATTGGTTGCTGGCTTCAGGGGCGTTGGAACCAATTTTTGATTGCCACGGCCAAATGCTGATTTTGGACAGGTTCTAAATATTGCCGTGGTTCCAACGCCACTGGGCTTGGCAGAGGAAATGTAAAGATGGCGTCTTTTCCACTGACACAATGCATCTCACCAAGACCAAGTCCCTACAAACCATACTACCAAACCATACCGTACATTTTGAAAATAATTGGATGGTGGAACCGTATTTCGAGTTTATTACTGGTACAGTCAAATGACATTCATCCCAGCTAGCATTCAACTTGATCAATCAGGTCCAATGCACACTACTACCAGTAGGCCTATATGCGGCTATTTAGAGCCCGTATAGATGTGGGTGTTTTCAACAAATCTGTGGATTTTCCCCTTCATTTGTGTACCGTTCAATTTTTAGAAAATCATTCTCTAACCTACCAGTATAGGCTTCAATTTTAAAGGGGCTTCATTTATTGTTAAGTGTATGACATCGTGGCTGCTGAAGAAGCAAGGCTTTTGATATTCAAAAATTTAAAATTTAATGAAATTTTGAGCTCAATTTTGGTGAAATCTTTCTCATCTTTGGTGAATTTTCACATTAGCTTGATGTATTTCATAGCAATTATCAGCATTGATAGAATATTGACATCTACTCAGATAGGGATGGAACATATTTTGTAAGGGGTGGCTGATTTTCGGAGGGGTGGATATAAAAATAAAAGGGGTGGCTGACCCTCTAAAACCTGTTGTGGAGATCATTGAGCCTTTGTCCCATTTTCATTCATGAATTAATGAAATATGATGCTTTGTTTTACAGTTACTATGTACGATGGGCGCGGCCGGGCTACACAGACGTCATTTGATGGTGTGGAAGATATTTGCTCCTCGCTTCATATTCGAAGCTGTATCATTCCTTGTCGTGTTTTTCATCTGCTGCTTTATACTATTGTTCGTTATGAGATTAGATAAAGCCGTTTCGAATTGGGCAACAGCTCTTTGGAAAAAACAAAATAAAGATTTCAGTTGCTGATCTCAATATTTTTGAAAACAACGCTCATTTTCATTGTAGTAAAGTCCATATTTAGATTAATAAATAAGAGGTAATTATTGAAATGTTTCTGCTCAGTTTATGTTGAAACTTGAGGAGTTGCTTAGAAGTGGACACCATAAGATCTCGCACTGGTCAAAACTTGGGTTGTGATCCCAAATTTACAGATCCCAAACCAACTGATGGACTTCTGACTTGCTTCAGTTTCGTAGAGAAAACATTTTTTATCAATATCTTTAATTGTTGAGGTAAGAGACAATTACTATTTTTTATTCAAAATTGAACATCAGAATATGAATAATTTCAAATCGCAGTAATTTCTTATTCTCGATTAAAAGGATTGATAGTATTGAATTTTTTTCGTTTCTCTATCGTTATTTCTTCTTGGATTTGTCTTGATTCGATTTGGGCCCAGCTTGATCTGAATTGATTTTTCAGATACGGATTCGAACCCAATACACAAACATGTGACGTCACGGATTTTGCACAACGTCAATTATCCGACACCAAAATGTTGAGCTCCACATTGAAACTCGCGTTGGAAACTGAAGAGTTCGATCTTCACTTTTCCAAACTAGACGAACGCGACAAGTCGAAAGAAGATGCCCAAATCAAAGATTGTATCGAAAAACATTGGTTCAACCAATCGGTAGGATGTTTTGATCTTGCAGTCCGATAAACGCCGGTATTTGAAAGGGAACCTTTTGACGAGAAAATACTCGTTACCACCGAATTTTAAAATTAAATTCACTTTATTGTGCAAAAACTATTCCACTGCAGATTATTGAGCCAATAGAGGACCATATTGGGTACATGTGACTTTTCTGACTACGGGGAACGTAGCGTAAAGTCTATCAACCTAGTTGGCTTAAATAGACACTACTCTTTTTCGTCTTGCCCCAAATCATGAAACTAGGCGTGTTGTCATTTAGGTTACTGACTAATAAAGTTGGGAGTCTAAATAAATGTTTTCCAAACAATAATCTAGCGTTATTCATTGGGTGCTGATGATCAGCGATTTGCTATGGTCTTGTAGTTTATTTATCATATACAAAGATATTAGTGTAATAGGCCTATGCCATTAGACTTATTTTTATTTCAACTATTTTGTATTTCTATCCATTGATTTCCCCAGTTCTTCAATCAGGTAATGGCCTAATTCATAAGAAAAAGAAAGATCCAAAGTTATTGGTTAAGCTGCAGTCTAGGCCTACTGTACTGTGTTCCCTGTCTCTTGGCCCTTTTTCAGTAAGATCTTTTCCTGTTTGATAAACTTCCCAATTTCGTATCAAGATAGTGACTTATATTTTTCAGCTCGACCTTATAGTACCTTGTCGCGCCGAAGGTTTGGAATTACAGCTTGCGCGGATTCAGACCGAAAATCCAGAATTGTTTGAGTATTTTCTGATCAAATCGCTTCCCCTGTCTCATCTGACCAAACCGGATTTTATTGGCGCATTCCTAAAACGAGGACAAGTCTCTCTGCTCTCTGATGGAAGCTGCCTTGACGGCGAAGACTGTGCAGCTCTTCTATCAACTGGTAAAATAAGATATACCTGGAATTCAGTTGAATTCCTGTAAAAGTCGACCTAACTTTTTGTCCTCTAATTTCATTGATTTTTGTGTAGAGAATCCCAAGTATTCTTCAAGATGTCTATTCAGTTAGAATATAGTCGAAACCTCGAATAAACCACTAGCTTAAGGAAACATTTTCGGACCATATATCTTTTTTTTTTACTGTTGTGGGATTCTCTACACATTATCGTCACAACCCAGATATAGGGCCCTAGTGTTTTATCAATGGTTTTTAATGATTCAAATTTTTCATGTACCTCATGTGAAAGTTTACCTCTAGTTTCTGCAAAACAAAAAAGCAGGGTCCAGTTCCACAGTTCTGAGTTAAATTTAACCCTAGAGTTAAAATGAACTGATGTTAACTCTGAGATAACTCTTACTTACAACTGTGGAACCGAACCTGTTTATTTCATTCAGAAAACTTTCATTAACGCACCATATGAAACACTACATTTCTACAATTCATATATTCAGTATTGAGCACTTGGTCGAGTGTGTTTATAAACCACTTCATGTATTAGGCAGGCTGTCGCTCACTAGCAAGTGTGTAAGATTCTCGTACTGCACACGGCAGCAATTTGGCCCATTTTTAGGCCACTTCCGACTTAGGCTATGTTCACAAGTGTCCGAATATCAAAATAGCATAATATTTCCGTATATTGGTACCTATTCATATTTCTTTTGTAACCATAATCAATCAAAAAATTCTAGCTCATGACAAGTACTTCGATATGGTGAGTTTCAAGCTCAATGAGTACTGTATGTGTTCACCAGGTGTGTTGAATATTAAAATTGTCAGATTCTCAAGCATTTCCTCGAGTGGGCATGGTATCCTTGGACCCCTAGTAAGGTCTCGAAATCCAACTATCAAACACGAACATTTATGTTGGGATTTTTTTTTTAATATTAAGTATTTCATGACCGAGATGATACACAATATCTGTATAAGATGAATATCATCAGTACATCTAGTACATCATTGGCCGAAACATTGCTCAAATATATACGCACATCTTTAGATCTTTGGCTGAATTATTGTGGGATTTCTTTCATATATTTCGTGACATATTCGTTCAGATTACAATGGTTTATAGTTTGAACACGCATTTATAATCGATCCAGAAATTTTTCTACCTGTCTTGAATCCCCTGATTATCTCGAGGCATTATTTGATAGCTTCTAACTTTGCAGGTGAGCTTGTCTTGCATTTGACTGAAGAAACGTACGAACGCTTGCAATTAACCGGGAATTTATCTCATTACAATACAAAACGGAGAAGAAATCATGGTAAGTAGTTTCTTCTCATACTTTACCAACGCATTATTCTTATATGAATGTCTAAAGAGATCTGATCGGAGCCCAATTTGGCATCTACTCAGTCAATAACCACAATAGAAATTGTAGCTTACAACATCTTCTATGATTGTAGTAAGTTTCAAGGTAATCGATTACTGTATTTGTTTACCAGGGAGTTGAATGTAGAAATTGATCAATTGCCAGGTATTTCCCGAAGTGGGCATGGTGTAGACCCCTAGATTTTAGTTTGCGTTTTCTTCTGGAAATGGTAAATTTTCAAATTGAAAATTCAGGTATACCGGTTTCTTCATACATGTTTATATATCGAATGCTTTGTAATTGCAGTGGTTACTATTGATCTGGTCAGTCCTCTGTTCAAGCCAGGGAGTAAATATTACGAACACGTCAAGAAGATTCTCACAGAATCGAAGTTATCATTCGATTTCTTCGCAAGTTGGATTCCAGACAGTACGTATAGCAATCAATGACTGGGGCACATAGATTAAGCCATCCTTCAGTTCATTGTTGGAAAGATAATCGATGTATCATGATAGATTTTTTCTTTGGTTTCCCTTTAAGTATGTCCCCGAAAAAATTAACCCTGATTTGGAAATTTGTTGGTTGAAATCTCTGCTTCTGAATTTTAGAAAATATAGCAGTAGATGTGCGTCGAAGAAAAAACCACAATTACCAAGGAATACACTGAACGTGGTTTGACTTTCGACTCAAATGCTATAAGCCATTTTCTAAACTTCAAATTCACTGGCTATTGGAGGAAATTAAAACTGTTTTGAAAATAGCTCATATAGCATTTGAGTGAAACTACTCTGATAGTTCTTCTTTATAATTGTGGGTTTACTTTCAATGGAAACCAAAATAGATATGCATTGTCTAAAACAAATTCCACAGATTGTCCCCGTATAAACCAGATGAGATATATTATCAGTAATTCTAAGTGAATTGGATATATTTCGAGATGAAAACATGCGTAGTTGTTGAGCGTCTTTTGTGGCAGAGTTTCTTGTTTGCTGGTTCTTCTTTTGCCCTCAGAAACATGAACAGCCTTGAATCTGTTACCACTGATAGGTTTGATGGGTTGAGAAATGTCATTTTCTTAACCATTCCATCTCTGATACTGGTATGAATTTCGTTCAGATAAGGACGTCCATCCCGTGTCGCTGGCAGAGTATTTCAAGAATTTTGACGTGAATTATAAAGAAAAGAAGACAATAGTTGAAACTTGTAAGCAAGAAAATGTGACCGTTCCGACGTTGGACTCCGGTTGGTTAGTGGATGCCGAAGATGAGAGCGAGGAAATAGAGAATTTATACGAGTGGCTTGGAGCTGTTAATTGTGGCATTGTCAGGTAACTTTCTGTACATGCATTGTTTAAAACTGGGAGTCATGCTACCGAGTGGAAACTCATTCAATCATAATAACAATTGTGAATTTTGGCGTTTAATTTGTAATTGAATAATTTCAACTCTTATCTTACATTTGATAAATTATTTTTGAGAAGATACTATGTCATCACTATTATATCAGGCATAGACTGGTTGCCGGTCAATTCAATATAATTGTCGATGTATCTCAATCCAAAATAACTGTATTGTTGCCTAATGTTTTGAAATTTATGTTATGTTATTCATTGCCGACAATATTATGCAATATTATGTAATTTTTCGTAGTGTCAATAAAACTTTTAACCCTTTCAGTGCGTCTACACCGCAGTGCGGTATAAATCAGTGATAGATTTTGCTAGTACACCACAATGTGGTGTATTGATGTAATTAATAATTATCTCTCTTGAAAAATAACAGCACCTGTCAAACATAGTGAAATACTAGTAACTAATGATACATTGCGCTGCGGTGTAGACGCACTTTAGTGGTATTCCCGTTATTCAACACACTAGGGTGGAATTTTAAAAAATATTTCAAATTATCTCCTGCACTATAGGGTATTAATTAGTCTGCACTGAAAGGGTTAAGTTAGTTTTTTTGTGTGATGTTTCAGCGAAGGTGACCCAGCTCCTATGGAAGTGAACAGTGATAGTGATCCCGCGGTTTGTCATTGTGCTTGCTCATCGACCAAAAACATTAGCAATCTCGATGTCTTCCACGTATCCGGCTTTCTTCCTGTGAGGCTCATTGAGCGTATTTATGAAATCATTCGGTAAGATATTTTCACCCTCTTTCGTGGATTCTTAAGCACATCGATAATTGCTAAGCTATGAGCAAAAAATAGGATTTTAGGGTGTAATTTTTAGAAGTAATTCATGCATAGGCACTTAACTCTCGGTTAACCAATTCATAGCGCAGGGAATTTTCAGATACTGCAGTTCATCTCAACTTAAGAATAATCCAGATTTCTTCTAAACCTATGGATTGTTTTGACTGGAGCCAGTTACGCAGTTCTGGGTTAGAATTCCGGTCAGCTTTATACATCGCGAATGAACTAGATTTAACTCTAGTCTTGAAGAGTCGTATGTATTTGAGAACTGTAGAGTAAATTTCACCTTACTCGGACATGGCCAAACCGGGACTTTTGATGAACTTGCGCGGAAAAGAAAATTTTCTAACGTATTTTCCTATCCTTTATGTGGACTTAGCTTGCCTCAGACCAATTTTGTCCGGTAAGGTGAGCTTAACTGTAACCAGGATGGCTCTATTGTGTTGTGTACATCTACATTTCAACTAAATTAGCGTCAACTCCTAACTTCAACTAAATTTGAATTGATGTTAGCGTCAACTCCTAACTTAAATCAATTGGTGGAACCAGAATTTTTTTTTCGAGGCAGGTGGTAATTCCAGTTAGACATTGAGAATTTTGAAATTCTACTGATTTGTTTTCAGTTCATGATTTTGACTGAAAGGATTTGTATTGAGGAGAAACTACTGTACTGTATAATTTCAGAGAACATATGAAGACTGCTGCTGATTGTGGGTGGATGAGTCTTACCGTTCATGGATTCAATCACAGCCCGGTATTATTGAACAGCAGCGGAGAACCTGGAATATATACAATAGGAATGAATTCCTACACATTATTGCCGTGTAGAGACGATAGACAATATTTGATACGTGAAACTGTATCTCCGTGACTGTGAAATAAATTCATGACTTTTTATTTTATTTTGAAATTTATTTCGCTTTTGTGGTTTGGTGGGCTTTCTTTCTGCATTGACTGCAATGTATCTATTGAAAGGTTTGTTGGTATGTTGAAGGAACATAAAGAAAAGGTTTGAAATAAAATTCGAACTCGGCTAAGTCGTCATATTACTCAAGGCGTCACTGTTTTATTAGTCCCAATCTGTAAGTCATCATAAAGATTGTCCTGAATATGATGACTTAAGCGAGTTTGATTGTATTTAAATTGTTGTCCATTTTAACCCACCATAGCTTACTTAAACACCAGCATTATTACTGATTAAAAATACCAGTATGCCAAATCTAACCCAAATTCAATGAAAATACATCCAAAATACCACTATTTCATACTCTCAACATGGTGTCATAATAGACTGTATAGTCAGTCATTCAGATTAGTCATCTTCCTGCATTCTCATTCCATTCAGTTGGTCTCCAAGTGTTGCTAGAACCCCAAGTCCTTTGAAGAAATCAAAACAAGATGATGCATATGACTTTTCCCCTATTAAGCATCAACAAGGTCCTGCCAACTACCAGATATCCTTCTCAATTGTCGTTTAACTTACTGCATTCATTGCTTCATTCAGTAAACCTTGCCTAACTCGGACAATCTGGGACCGACGACACTGGCCGGAGGTACAGGTCTCGAGAAAAGATAGGAAAATATGTTAGGAAGTCAGAAAAATGATTTCACTTTTGTCCAAGTTAGCCATGTCCAGGGTATGGCGAGGTTTACTGTATATACCCAAGTCGCGAGCGGTTACGAGAAATGTAGTTTCAGGAATGTTTCCAAAATCAAACAAGTTTGATACCGTCATCGGGCTTTATTGCATTAGCTCATAGCGTGAACATACTGCTTCATCCTCATTGGTCGAATTCTGAACAATGGCCGAGCTCCGGCATAAAATAGAGATGATTTTTTTGTCAGTGGCTGAGAGAGTTGAAGTACAGGAGATGGAAAACTATGAACAGAATACTGGTGACATTGTCGTCTGCTATCCATCACTGATCACATCAGCTTTCATATCGTTCGGGAACAAAATTGTAAACATATCTCGTTAAACTAAGTAAACAACCGAAGACCGATATTTTCTAACATATTTTACTTTTAATAAGCTGGTGAAAATTTTATTTGATATAACAAAGTGCATGATAAGCACAATACGATGAGACATGCAAAAATCTTTAAGTACAAAATAGTTTGGTGTGAAATCTCTTCTTTTTTTCTTCATCAACAACAGTCAAACATTTAATCAACAATCTGATATAATATATAATTATATATATATATATATATTCATTTATATAATTGAGGTTTTTACCTGATAGTCGATATTCTCACTACAAAAGCAACACGGCCGATTCCAGTTTCAAAAAACGCAATCTAGGGTATATACCGTAGCAAACATATACAGGTATATATTATATGATTACGATTGCGTTTTATAAAATTGGTTTCAACCGATCTTTAAGCTTCAAACGATATTAAAAGTTGTAGTATTTGCGTTTTCGGAAAGTCGGTTTAATTCGATTAAATTCAGTATTAATAGGTAAGTTTTCCAGCCGAAACTATACATAGATCGCGGAGCGTTCGCGCGATCTCAACCAGGGAACGTTGTGACAAAACCGGATTAAAAGAAGAAAATCGTAACCGCCCTTAAAATATATATACCGGCATTGATTAAAAAGCCAGAGAGAGAGAGAGAAATGCAATGCCAAATTGTATACTGGTAAACGATATATATATATATATATATATATCACTGAATTTTCGCGAAAATTCGACCGATCACAAATAAAACACGAACGAAGAAATTTCCCCACGCGTGGAAATTTTGTCCTGAAAGATTCGTACGAAGATTTGTTTTTTTTTTTAGGGAATGAATAATGTAATAAATTCTTTCCGAACAGACGGAGAAGCAAGCGACGTCGCAAGCGTGAAAAACACGCCTTTTCTTTTTTTAGCCAAGGGGAGAAAAATTAACACTCGATGTTTCAATCGTAATGAGCCTAGAGATTTACGTGCGCCAACATTATTTTTTTTTTCTCACATCTAACATTAAAATTAAGAGGAAAAAAAAACATCCAAGTTTTCACGCGAAATTTTTTTCACCACTCTCACAACAACGACAAGGCTTAAACACCAAAATAATAATAATAATAATAATAGGATGATAATTAATCACAATAATCACTTAATTCTAATCGTAACCCTGTTAAATGTTGATAAGTACATCTCGGCTCTTTCGAGCTCTGTCACTTTTTCATCTATATGCCCACGAATAAACGTAATATTTCATAATATATATGCCCATATCTTAGAAAACATTTAACTACATACAGAAAGCATATTTCCTTTAAACTTATTCGCATTGTAAAGCAGATGTGGATTGATTATTTGGTTAATGTGTTATCATGTAGACTACGCCTTACTTGGTAGTATCAGGATTGTAAATATTTTATCCAGTTTCTAATCGACAGGTTATCCGAAGGCTGATTAAGGTTTATCCGAAAAGCTTTTTGTAAAATCTGCCGACTTGATTGAGTGAAGATGAGTCTACTTGAGCTTATTGGAATTTCAGGACTAGTTCTTTTTTAATTGATAATTTGAATCAGATGAACAAGCAGTGACAACTGCCGAGCTGGACCCCAGGTGACTTGAAAATATGAAATTTGGAACTGTCAACAGTGGCGAAAGTCGCAACAACAATTTACTGAATGACGTTTTTTTCTTTCCTTGAATTCCATGTTTTTGGAGATATTGAAATAAATTCACCACCGCAACATACCGAACCTGTCAAAAATTGGCAATTGGCCGCGGCAATCGGGCAAATAAGCTCTGCTTGCATTATCCATGAACTTTTTATGAGAAAATTTTACGTTTTACCCCTGAATTGGGATCGAAACAGCTCTCATAGTCTGCAATTTGTCGGGAGAGCTATGCACTGAGCTCGAAAAAGAGAATGGCATAATTCTACAAACCGTTTTCTGGCAACAAGACTATCTTTCACTTCGGTTCTAACAATGAAAATAACAAATGCTGGTAGTAAATATAACAATTCGATAATTAAAAACAACAACGCACACACCGGTTTGACATCGATAAAACAACAAGATACTTAGGGCTACTCTCTCTAAATAGTAGTCATAAAATCTAACAAAAATGCTTAAAAGAAATGTTCTCCATGCCCGAATATAATCATCAACAGAAGACAGATCTAGTCCGATCATAAGTACCGTTTAGTTAGATGGAATCCTTAATCATAAGCCGAAGTCCATCATCTATCTCGATAGCAATCATTTTGAATGATTATCGCAAAATCATCTCGTGGAATTAAAAAAGATGAAAACGATTTAATTGTTATGCATCAATCAATCTGCAGCCTGAACCAACCCTTTCGCTTAATTCGTATCACCATGGACCCCCAGTCCATATCACCAATGAATCCAGGGTCCCTACAGATCAGTCATTCCTGGATATAAGCAGATTTCAAGGAGAAAATTTCATATTTCGAGGAAGCGTCTGCATCACTTTTATATCCCAATTACAGTAGACTTCTCCTAAATTGGTACTGTTCAACTTCGGTAAACCGTTAATTCGGTGGTTTTATAAGCAAATTTTTATCATTGACACTACTAAACTCGGTGTCTGATTTGGTGGCATAATAGAGTACCGAAAAGATCCCGTCCCAACTGTACTGATTTAGGGGTAGTCTACTGCACAAGTATCAAATTGCCGATTTATGAAAATTGAACTTTCAAGCACCTTCAAAAGCATTTACTATTTAGGAATCTTTGAGGAATCACCGAGTCATAGGTACCCTGCAATTAGAATAACCATCCTGACTTCACACAAGTCAACCCGACGATGGTGATGGCAGGCTGCAGATCCATACCTCTGGGTATACCAAGACGCCGTTCGATTTCAAAAAATAATTTCTGATTCGAAGGGGCCCATTTCTAAATATATTATACGCAGCACATTTCTAAAATATATACCTTTCAGATTATTAAGCGGATGCGGCACATTCCTAAAATATATATAACTCCCAAATTAAGCGGAGGCGCTATCGCCTCGAATTGAAAACATAATCACATATTCAGCACATTCGGATTTTAGTTATTATTTACACAATGTTTGGAGCAGACAGCTGA
The DNA here is from genome assembly GCF_964204645.1 of Tubulanus polymorphus. Lineage (NCBI taxonomy): Eukaryota > Metazoa > Nemertea > Palaeonemertea > Tubulaniformes > Tubulanidae > Tubulanus > Tubulanus polymorphus. Next base: position 8,167,804 of record NC_134029.1, on the reverse strand, counting down.
TTATCCGAGTTGGCAGGATGTAGGAACTTGGGCGGATATGTATTCTACGAGCAGTGAACTTCGCTTTACCGAGACAAGCGTTAAAATAAAGCCGCTATATATGGACATATACGATATCATACGAGGACCTATTCTGCTAATGTTTCAATGCACGGGTGATTAAGAAAATAACCATTTCATCTACGCCGCAAAATAACAGAGACGATTTGGCCGCGGCCAAATTGGCGAGGATCAGGCTCGGGTTAAACTTGAAAGCGCGTTCACATGTAAACCACTCAGTCGATACTAAACAATGCTTAAGTAAAGCAAAGTGAGTCGCTTCCAGAACCAGTTGCAATCCATGCGCAATAATTTGACCCGCGCTCGAATTTGCCTCGGGCCTAGTCCGACAATTTTGGTCGGGCCAAAAACGCTTGGAAAATTTCTGGAAAGCAGCTGGCTGAGCTGATAGCTGATTTTCACCAACAAATATCATATCTTCTCTATCCTTTTGAAATTTTTATCAATTCAGTTTATATCTAAATGCAAGTATCAATGCGCAGTCTGGACCCACCCCTCAGACATTTGAAACTTTATCACCGTTCTCCCAATTTTTGATCCTGCAGATCTCCTCAGTGTTCGGGACCTCAACTGTAATTGACCTACAAAATGGGTGGACTAAAAACATCTTTATTGCCACACTAAAACAGTGATAGAATAGATCACATGACATAGTGAATGTCTGAATGGGTGGCTCAAGTTGGCATTGATTACAGCATTGATACCAACATAGGAAAAAATTTCTCTGCGACTAGCGGATGTGCGAAACATTATCGACGAAGGTTGCATAAAATATTTGAAAAACGTTAACCACTTCGTTTTGATTTCAACTACGTACAGCTAGTCTGCTGGGAGCTACCATCAGCAGAGCCAGGTCAACAATCCAACCCTCAACTGTAGCAATGCGCTAGGCCTAAAACAATCGTGTATGTCTCTCGGTTCATAAGATATTCTAAATAACAAATGTATATACACGCACGATTTTATGGTTTACGATAATATCAATAATCATAACAATAATAATAATAATAATAATAATATATTGGCACACGGACACATATAAAGTGGCAAATTGATTCAGTTAAAAAATGTCACTCAACTATTTCGCGGCATTTATATGTATACAATATTGTACCATATGAGGTACGAACACCACTCACTAAAACCAAATATACTAAAAGTTCAATGCCAGTTTTCTTGCGCACAACGTAAACTTAAACTAAACTAACCGCCATTTAACATATGCAATACGAAATTTTACAAATCAATTGAATCACATATTCTTTTTATATAGTTTACATAACTTACATCACAACACCGACGCCATCTGAGCTAATGCCAGTTTTTTTTCCTAAATATATCTACTTGAATTTTTAGTGAAATACCGTAAGAACTTGGTCGGCAACCGACCGCCAATGTGTAACGCTTCAGGGGACCACAAAATGTGGCCGTTTCAACATATAGCTTGTTATGTATGACATTACTTGAAGATTTTACCTGTTCAGGATCAAATACACAAAACGCAACAGTAGTTATATCCAAAGTCATTATAACGAGGTTCCACCGTACCAGTTTTCATACGACAATTCCATTGAAAATCAGTTGCACCAAGTTCTTCTGGAGATAATACATCCAGCGCCAAATGGATCAAGCCCTGGGGCTTGTTGCACTGTCAAGGCTTGGATTTAGCCTTATTCGGTTGTATATATCTAAGTTAACAACTTAAGACCTAGTCTTCAGATGTAAGAGACCATTACGGACAGAAATCATAACTGAACTAATGGAATATAGACCAAACTTCGTCTGTCAATGCAGGTGTTTTAACAAAGCGTAGTATCTAGATAAGCTTCAAATTACGTAATCAGTAACACAGGTAAATTACTGATTATAGCGAACGTCACATTTCGTTTTAATTTGCCTTCTTTTTTTTCTATAAGGTATCATTAGCTAAAATACGGATATAAGAGATGTTAGTTAATCAATGAAAACGCTAAAATCTATACAACAACTGAATAATATCACATTTAAAACAATATGTTATCTATATATATATATGTATAAAGTTTTTAACAATATCAATGTTACTTCGAATGAAATTGGTGTTTTAACATCTATATACATATACACAATATATAATTTCTATGTAACGAACGCACTGTCATGTACAATATATTTTTTTTTCCACAAAATTCTGCAGTGCAAAAAAAAGAATCATCCTCAAAATTGTCTACATACGCGTAGGTAGGTATGACCTATGATCTATCTATAATTGTACAGTTCGGATAGAAAGCTCTCTATATATCAACATTCGGGAAAGAGGTTTTGAAAATCGAAAGTTAGCATAACCGTCGGATTTTTAGTTAATTATATCAATTTTCTGTATGTTCTTAGGAAAGAGCTGGTGGCATAAAAATACATACTACAAAAACCATTGATGACCAAGGTTTATCAAAAATGAACTATGTAGAATTGAAAACTCAAATATTTTCGTTTCCAGTTGCCCTTGAATTAAATCTTAAATTTCTTCGAAGGGGGGAGGTTATAATAATTTTCGATAAAAGTGTTTATGAGTACCGGTATGTTTATCTGTGAGACAGCTTCGTTAGTTTCAAAATGCACTTTTTCTATATTCGCGACGACGAAGGCCTTGAACGTAACCGGGCTTGAAAAATAGCTATGGACCGGGAATATAAACGTATGTATAGATAATACATATAAAATTGCACACATTTCAGTCTTTAATCAGAGTCCGAGACAATGGTACAATTTACAAATTAGCAGTAGCCTAAAATGCGAATTAATTTTCTTTCATCTATATCGAATTACCGCTCTGATTAATCGAACCTATTATTACCGGTACTTTTTTTTCAATCATGCCAAAGTGGGTAAATTCCACTCGAAATGTCAAGGAGAAAAAATATCCGCCATTTTTGGCATCTCGAGTCTAATCACTTAGCCGACACTGCGCAGATTGTCTAATTAAGCTTTTTCCTGAAAAAGACGAAAAACGTCACGACTGCCATTTGATTCGGCGATCTCGGGGAAAACGACGCAACGATGATTACAATCGCGTAATAAAGATTTATTTAGAGATCGCGGCGGCGACGTTTCAGCAAAATTACAGACAACGCCGTACGTCATTCGCCCACTGGTTATAATGATCGGATGATCTCGCCGATAGAAATTGATAATGAAACGGATGCTCCGGTATATTTAATCCAGGGCAGCACAATCAGTTTGATAACCACGGACTACGACGACGACAAACTTATTTATAAAATAATCACTCGGTGGAAATTACTAAATAGATAAACACGACAATCCATCGCAAGATCGATTCCCGGAAGGAACTCTTAAACGATTAAAACAGGCGAACTTTGTATAACTATGTTCAGAGGTAATTTCTGAACGATGAAAATAAAGCCCGACTCGGGTGGACTATCGAGATCCGATCGTTGGCATTCAAATCTGCGATTTTTTAATTGGGAACTTTTTCGACGTGAGTGGAGTGTACTTATGACCACGACTCATCGATCACAGACCGATCGTAAAGACGAACGATCGTATGGATGGAACAGGTTCTGTTTTCCGACGACTGATCTTAACATCGTAGCCTATCAGCAACGAGTATTGCTTATGATTTTTAACGTTCGGTAAGGATCAAGCCACAGCCGACCAGAGAGCTCTTAAGATTGTCAGAGAAACAGATCAACAATCGGCGGTCGCGTGTGTACCAACTTCTTACAACGATCTAGCCTCGGGTCTAGCTAGGCTTAACCTTCCGAGGAATACGTGCAGGAATCGGCGCTTGAACAACACTGCTACTACTTTTAACTCAGAAGCAACGCGACTGATACGGGCGGCTAAGTAAAATTTCTATTAAAAAAAAACGCCGCGATGCTTTTTTTAAGCCAAAAATGCTTATCAAATCGATTCGAATAACGATATATATATTGTAATAATACGCTATCTAACAATATTTGACAACATCCAAATCAATAATTCGCGATACGTTCATCGATAAACGATAACTATTGAAATGCTCGAGGAGAACGATATCTTAACAATGAATATTCTTATCAAATGCGAGATTAATATCTGAAATAGTTCAACAGTGAATTTCTACAACACCAAGGCCCAATAATCTTCCTACGTACTGTTGCTGACGATAAGCCACCTTCCGATGTCTTTTCCGCGATTCAAAAATGCTCGCCGAGCCACCCCCATTCCCTTTGATTCGGGCGTGAAACCAATACATGACCTCACACCGACAATTCGAAGACAATCGAACTGATTCTACTATGCGTAACTTTCCCGTGCCATAACTGGCTTTTAACCACCTACGCTTTCTTTCAGTTTAAAGAATGTTCAAATAGGAATCTTCACCGAGCAGTGACTTCCGAAGTGACGTCGCTAAATTTGGTTTAAACCACTCATCCGACGATCATGACTTCGCGTCCTCGATGAACGTCCATAAAAACTCAACTCCGATCCGGCATCATCGACCGAAACCACGCCCGATTCTCGAGTGCAACACGCCTACTAGTAATGAGCCTCGAATCTATCACAGTGAATGATATCAGCTTGTTCTAAAACATGATCAAGCTAATAATAATAATAATGATAAAAATGATAATAATAATAATAATAATAATAATAATAATAATAATAATAAAGGTATCAGTCTGCAGTCTGGTGGGTCCTCGGCACTTTACTTGTTTTCAAGATTTTTAATGAAAATACAACGACGGACCACAAATACCAGACTAAAGTCATTTTCCTAATTCTTATCATCCAGACAACGATCGATACCTGAATTAACACACACACAACGAAATACATCGTTTTTTTTATCTAATCCAACTCCTATCGACTTGAAATCGTCGTCCGCAATATCGACGGCAACGTTGTGCAAAAATGTGAGCAATTGTACCACAAATAATAATTATTCAACAACGACAATCATTTCCAAACGAACACTACTCGTTCAATGAGACAAAAACACCACCGAAGCCAAAACACTATATGATACACATTAGTATCTAAACCTGAAGAGAAAGTTATCGAATTATATCTATAATTGTAACTGAACTGATTATGCTTGTTTTGCGCGCGTCGAAATTTTTTGCGGCGAAAAACGAAACTCATCTATCGCTTATAAACCGATAACGACGACTTATAATTCATAAATCATTCTGATAATAATCAATTGGTTACTAACCAACGGTGATTAGTTAATCAATTACAGCCTGGTTACATGGTTGTTTAATCACACAGTTTAAGTATGTAAATAATTTATGAGAAAACAAACATTATCTCCAAGACTAGGTTTTCAAAAAGTTCATCAAAATCGAGGAAAAAAACTAAATTATGGATGGTAATAGATTAAGACATTTTTTGTTGAAAACATCTGTTTTTGTGAACCTTTGACTATAGCATTATTAGTGATTGCCAGGTATCTAAAATGTTCGAGAGAACCAGTTATAGGTAACTGTATTTTTTTCTATTCTAAAGTAAACTTAGGTCAACTCTTGAGATGAACCTCAACTTACTCCCAGCCAGTGATACACCTTAGAACAGCGATTCTAGGTAAACTGGGACAAGACTCCTGGAAGCAAACACCTAGGCATGGTTAGTAAGTAACGCCAAGGCTTACACTAAGTAGACGCTTTTAAGCCCCTTCGGTGTGGAAAAAGTAGCACTTTTTTAGTGAATTGCGCCCATGATAGACATTATTGCAATTGCTCATCACGATTTGTCAAACCATAACAATAACCTAGATTGACAAATCACTTATGCCATTCATGCACTAGGACATTGTACATGTAATTTTCCAGAAGTGATGTGTGCTTGGCTTTTAATTATTTGATCAACGTTAAGTATCACGATTACGAATGGTGTGACAAAAATGTTTCAGATGGCTTGTAAATCAAACAGTAGCAGTCATTTCAGTACTTGACATTTCGTGAAAGGTAAGCGCATGTCAGGGCCTTCAACTTTAATTTTTTTTTCTAAGAAAGTAGCGCTACTTGGTAGATTTGATAAAAACCATGCTGCGTGTATATACTTCCGGGAGTAAAACCCAGTTGACCTAACCACTAATGATAGGCGCTAACACAGTTGAGCTGTGTTATGATTACGCCAGCCGACCGACTTCTACTTTACACAGAACTCAAATTATAACATAAAACGGTAGGATCGTCGAACGTTTATCGACATCGCTTGCCGAGAACTAATACACATCGTTATTATTCAACTAATAATATAACTTAAATCTACAGCTCACTCGTTTTTTACTTTTTTTTCGAAGTAAAAGAACTTCCGTTTTTGGAACCAATCGATCAAGCTACCTTCTCGAATACTTTAAACGCGCGCCGTACGAAGAGGCGGAACTCCCCACGATTGAGGGAATTCCGTCATCGTAGGTGATTACCGAAGGCTGACCTCCTTGACGATCGCCGACCGATCGGCGTGGTAGATCTGCAAATGCTGCTCGAGTTGTTTCGGCTTCGCGAACGTAACTTTGCACAACGAACAGACGTAGTCGATGTGATACCGGCGGATGTGCCGAAACAGATTGCTGCGAAACGCGAAGTTGATGTTACAGATCTCGCAGTCGTTCGACGTCTTTGACACGTGCGACTTCAGGTGCCGGTGAAATATCTCGGCGAACACGATCACCTTCTTGCAGAAGCCGCATCGATAGTTCACGCGGCCGTCGTTGTGCAACTCATTGTGAAACGCACCCGGGTACTTCGCGATCTTGCGCTTCTCGACCCACGGTATTGGTATCGGTATCGATAAAGGCACTTCGTTCGAGACCAGCGCCGACGACGAACTCGTGTTACGCGTGCCGCTCTCCGACGTGAACACACCCGCCGCCGACGAAACAGCCGACTCTCTCAGCGTCGCCAACGCGTCGTGCGCATAGTTACCGACGAGCGGAGTCGACAACGATACATCCGACGCCGGTATCGGGATTCCCGATTCGAGCTTGATCGAAGTCGGCGTCGTCGGGTAGCCCGAATCGGTGCTGCTCGTCGCCGCAGCCGCCGAAGACGCGCCGACCGACTTTCCGGCCGCGAAATTCAGCGCATCCGGCAGATACATACGCGGGAATACTGGTTGATCGCTGCGACATTCTTTCGGCGAGTTGTTACGATTTGTGACCATCAAATCGTACGGGCTCAAACTCGACGGCCGAGCTTCGAGCGACGACTTGAATTCGCTCGGCGAATGATGTCCGTCGGACAGACTGTAACGCATTAACGGACTGTTCGCTTTGACGAACGCGTTCTCCGAAGCCGCGACCTTCTCGTCTTCGTCCCGTTTCGCCGCCATATTTTCCTCATCGTCGTCGTTCGAAAGGTTCGCGATGTTGTTGGAATCGTTGGGTTTCATCATCGTCGTCGCGTCATCGTTAGCACCATTAGTATCACACTGTTGTTGGATTTGGACGTTGAACGCGGCGTCGTTGCCGTTTTCGTCGCGCTGGTCCGACCGCATCGCCGACTTCGACAGGTCCTGCGGCACGTCGTTGCTCGGCGGTAGGTTGCCCGATGTGTTGCTGTCCGACAGGCCGTCGGTGTCGTTGTCGGTGAAATTGCCCGGCGACTGTCGCAGCTGCAACGTCGCCGCATTGTGCGGCGGCAGGCCGTCGCGAGCAACCGACGACGAACTCTGGCCGCCAAGACGCGACGACAACGCGCGATACTTCGACATCATCGAACTGCACGGCTTTTGAAAGCTTGACGACTGCACGTACCGTGTCGGCACGGGGTTCTTGCGCTTGCGGTAGAATAGACGGTTACAAGAAACGACGGTTTCTGAATTCGACGTGGACGGCTGCCCCAGTATACGACCGGTTCGATTCGTCGGAGTGTAGATCGGTTGATTTGCATCGGGGTCGTGTGACTGGTCGTGATTGACCAGGTGTTCACTGGAGGGATTGTCGCAAAGGATTTCTCCGATTCGTTCGATAAGATTGAGCAGTAATTTCATTGCAGTAAGTACATCATTTTTGTTCATCTCATTCAGCAGCATGTATGCCTCTGTGACCTAATAAAAGCAATAATCATTTTCATACTTTAACAAAACTGTCCACCTGCCTTTAAATTCTGATCACATCACAAATAGCCCCGATCAAATCCTAATTCCTAGAATTAGGATTTATTTGGGTTATGGTTCTAGGACTATTGAGGCCTATTGAAGTTCAATTACGCTTTAAAATCTTGTAACACATCAGAGACTTCTTTCTCAGAATGAGGATTAGGGCCAGGTTAGGGTAAGCAGGCCCAAGTAGAGGGTTCGAATGACAGTAGGTTTAGAAAATAGGGTTGGATCAGGATGGGCACATTTACTTGTGGGGGTTTCAGAACAATAGGCCCAATTAACCAGAATGAAATCAGATAAACACATTATGTATGCACCCTTTCAACGTTTCGATAGGGTGCACCTTCAATATCTCAGTCTTCTATCCTTAGCCTACCCTGAACCTAACCCGTACTATCACCTACTCTAGGCCAAAGGAACCAATCCTATCTTGAATGATAATCTTGAATTTTACAAAGTATGCAAGTCCTGACAATTATCAAAGAACGATTATATACAGAAGTTAGCATTTTGGTTTTTGCATATACACAATCTTGTGAAAGTGCATGCAAAAATAGTAAACGTAAAAAATGATTTAATTTTTGATTTTGTGATTGAAAGATATAAATACCGTAAAAAATATATAAATACAGATATAAATACCGTAAAAAATAATCAAAAATTGGGCCAAAAATAATTACTTCTCGAAGTAATTAGAATTAATTTGATAAATTACTATTCAAATTAGACGACATCCAGGTCTACTTCTTGTTCTTACTTATAAAAACCACTAAAAACCCCACATGGATGCTAACATTAACAACAGCTGATGAAAGATACTTGTTCTATATACATATGTATGTTGCAAGCTTATGTATTTTTATCCCCGGTAGATCTTTCTAGCTTAGACCAGGCATGTTAAGAATTCCAGGAGTGTTAAACATAGCTAGTGTAGCTCTCGCGTCAGCATCATCAACAACCACCTGCTCTGCAGAATCCTGCAGAATTCCCGGATCCAGCGAGAGATAATTTCGAATCTATCAACGCGCTTACCTTCAGTTGGAACTGTCGCAGTGTGGACGGCTTGGCGACCAGGCTCGCCATCGTTCTGATGAGGAGGGATCGAACTGAGTACTACACCGAGAAAAGGATTGTCCGAATCCCGCCGCAATACGAGAAGCATCAGTTAATCCTGCTTCTCTCTCTAATCCTCCCTCTTCCTGCTCTACATCCTGCTACGGAATCCTGGGATAGCTCAGCGCGCACCTGTTGATTGATCGATGTTTCCTGCAAGTGAAGATAAACTCGTTTGAGCTTACCAAATCTTCAATCCGCCGTTAGGAGGGAGCGAGAACCGACTGACTGTATTTTATTTCAGGCTGAAAAGTTTTATTTTATCGGACACAAATCGCGAGTGACGCCTTGTTATCCGTTACATCGTGTCGCGCGCGTGACGTTTATAGTTTTCAACTTAGATTTAACTTGATTGCTCATGCAATTTCAATTCAATATACTCTTTATTGGTCCAATTTTTAATTAGTAGATTCTCACAATAAAGACAAAGAAATATCATCCCTATTAAACCAGTGAATATTTAAAACTATATTTTAGATCCGTTTTTAGAAAATATATGATTTCGTGTGATGGTTATCGCCATGAGTTCTGTGGATGACGTTTCAAGTTTTCAATTTACATTCAACCGGACTCACTTCACGCATGCGCATAAACGATTGCCATGTACTTCCGGCATAACCTTAAACGCGAACAAGGAAGTGATCGTTTTTTGAGAAGTTTTCGACCGACGATGGCTTACAGGTAGTAGAAAAGTCTTCGCCCGTGGAATAGACATTTGCGCGCTGGAAATATCTTTCCATCGATACCAAATACGGCATATTTCGTCGGTGCTAAAAACTCCAATCAATTAGAATTTCGCCAAAAAAATCCGGTCTTACTCTCCTCTCCTGCCCGTTCGATTCTTCATACTTTGGCCTGAAAATTTCTTCACGCTTCTCAGCAGAGCCGCCTCGTCTTAGCAGCAGGTTTTTTCTGGATTAAAGCCGAAACAACGGAATGGACAACAATTAGTGTTTTGTGGTCAATGACAATGTTGAAGTTGAATCTTTGGTGTGATTGCGTAATAAGTTACTAGTAACTAGTGCGGATTGGGCATCGGTTTGACGTTTGCGGTCCGACCTTTTGCCACTTCTTTGAGTTGCTGGTATGCACGTGTATATAAGTGGCAAAGAGAATCAACAATTAAACAACGTCCACGATGCTGAAATACAGAACGTCCAGTCGGCCCGAATGTACGTATTCGGCAACGACGACCAACAGCTGGAAGAGTTCGGCGGCGGCAACTCCGGCGAACAGACGACGTCGAACGAAATGTGCGAACTTCGTCCGAGAAAGGCGGGCGCTGTTTATAAAAACGGCGAGTTGACGAAAGTTGAAAACGGCGACGTCGAGTGCGTCGAACGAGAAATTAAAGATGGTGAAACGTTGCATAGTATAGCGTTACGATATGGATGCCCGGTACGTATTCGCTTGGCTTGCGTGTATTAGGCTAAGTACCCTATCAGGGAATCAAAAAGATTTATAAGAAAATCAGGGAATTTGACAAATTTTGCAAAAAAAACCTGTAAAGCTCGAGGGAATTTGGATCATTGACCACGGATTTCTTAACCCTTTCAGTGCTGGCTCATTAATACCCTATAGTGCTGAAGATAATTTGAAAATTCTGAAAAATTCCACCCTAGTGTGTTGAATAACGGGAATAGCACTATGGCCTAGTGCGTCTACACCCCGGCGCGGTATATCGTTAGTTACTAATATTTCACTATGTCTGACAGGTGCAGCCATCTTTCAACAGAGATAATTAGTAATTACTAATTAAATCAATACACCGCAGTGCGGTGTACTGGCAAAAATAATGTAAATTATTCGTACACCGCACTGCGGTGTAGACGCACTGAAAGGGTTAATACGTGATTCGTAAAAAATGAATAAATTGTAAAATTTTACACCAAAAAATTCCCCGCATTTACGCAGGGAATTTTGTGTGATAAAGATGGAAAAGTCAGGGAATTTGTAAATTGGGGGAAACTGGCCACCATGCTAATCAATAACTTCTATATCGCATTTTGGCGCATGAATTTCTTGGTAGAATCAGTTATGAATCCAGGACTTAATGCCAGAAGTAAAAAATTCTAGTGCCAGTAGTAATGATGCCTAAGGAAAAACTATATCATCTAACTAAAAATGTCATTTGAAATGTGCTGAGAATTAAGCAAACATGAGAATTTATTAACATTGGACATGACATTATGTATACACTAGATTTTGTATATTGAATGCACAGTTATTACATATTTCTAGATAATTGAAATCAGAAAGTGAATCAGTAATTTGTAGAAAAGTCAGGCATAGGCCAAAAAATGTATTATCAATGGATATGGTATTTTCTTATTCATTTACCCTAGATGACATTTACATGCAACGTACTAGTAGAACTTTTCTCAAATTTGGTAGGCCCTATTGATTTTTGGATGATTTGAATTACAAATATTTTGTTTATTATTTCATGTTTCAATAGGAGATAGGGTTAGACTATGATAGTTGCTAATGATTATCAGTTAATAGACTATTCAGCTATGATCAAAGTCTCAAGTCTAAGTTAATTTAAGAAATGACCCTGGAGCTGGTTTCAATGTAATTTTTAAGCTTAACATTAATTTTGAAAAATATGTGACCATTTTATACATAAATTAACCGGTAATTCTGGATTTAGCCTTCATTTGGAATAAGACATAGTCTAACGCATTTTAAAGCCCAGATAATAATCTGCGCTTGGCTGTTTCATTCAATATCATAATCGAAGCAAGTGGACGTGAATGAAGGTTTTTATTTTTTGCATGTATAGAATCCCTCAATAGTAAGTCTGAAAATGTTTTGTAGAGCTAGTAGTTTATTCAACATTTCGACTATGATCTAAGTTATTTTCAATAATACTTTTGACTATACTTGATAATGTAGAGAATCCCACAATAGTAAGCCTATAAATGTCTCCTAGGGGTAGTAGTTTATTTAATGTTTCGACAATATTCTAATAATCATCTTCAGTATTCCTGAAGATGACTATTATTACAATATAGACGAGACGTTGAATAAATAACTAGCTCGAGGAAACATTATCGAAATTGACATCACTCTTTGTGGGATAATCTGCTGATCATCGTCACATCACGGATATAGCGCTTTATCAATGGTTATTTCTGTTTGAACGAATTTTAATCAGATCCCGATGGAATTATGTCGTGATTCAGGTTTTTTGTCGATGAGGGGCGACATATTGAACTAAAGTCGTCATTCAATTATTGAAACGCCATCTTTACAAAGCAGGTGTACTGTGCCAGATGAAATAAATATTATATATAGACTGATCAGGGTATATATGTGTACATTTTGTATTAGGCCTGAAGATTAATTGTTAAATTCAAATATCAAATCTACATAGAATTGATGGAACAAATAACAGCTGGTGGGGTGTGCCGTTTGCCTAGTGTTCATAAGTTAGGCTAAACAAAAATGATACCTTGTTTCTCCGCAGCAGCCGGGTCATTTTTGTAAAATATGATAAAATTTATAAACAGTTCATTTCTATACAGGCCGGGTCTGTTATGGTAAAATTGATCACAATTTAAAAAAAAGTAATGTATGGCGTAGATAGGCGGCTGGCCGGGTCAACATTTAAGCTCAGCAGAGCGGAGAAACAAGGTATCAATTTTTTTTAGCCTTAGACTAGAATTATTGTAACCAAACCAGGTCAATATTTACGTTAATGAGATTGAAATACTAAATGGTTTAAATGAAATTCAACTGTATGAATAATTGAAAGATGATAAACTGATAGTTGATGTAGAACCCATTTTATCCAGATTACTGGTACAAGGTTTTGCTATTGTGGTCAGGAAAAAGTGTCTGCAGTATAGAACAGTACATAATCTCTGGAACGTTACACCTGTTTATGATCTCTAGAGAAAGTCCGAAACATTTGCGTCTTTTATTCTTAATTCTTGGGTTATGAAATTCGCTTTTAATCTTGTAGATTTAGTATATAGTGGGACTTAGACTTATCTATTCTCCACATCGGCTACTGCAATACTATCTCGATCAACTCGTAGTAGGCCTAGTGCTTAAGCCTACAATATATTACAAAATCTAAATTTAGGCCATAACTGGAAAAGGATAATCATTCTCAAATGATCCATGTGCTGGTTTTGTCGTACTCTCTGTACCATGGGAAGAAACTGTATGGTATTTCAGTCCCTTTTTTGGTAAAAGAATTACTCACATTTTCCAATGATCGAAAGTGTTGTGGAGGTTTCATATCTCAGTGAAACTGGAAAATCGATATTTTGTAATGAAAATAAGCTATGATATTTTTCGTATGTGACTGATATCAAATTCACTGTTTATTTTGAAAACAGATGTTTACTCAGTCAATGAATAGACTAATGTTCAGGCTGAAGCCCGCTGCAAAAAACCAATATCGGGTAAACAATCATAATCTTAGGTATGAAATTGTATATACTCCTGAGGTTTAGTTTCCCCCCCCCCCCCGAAGAAGGTCATACATTTTTAGCAGTATTTTTTACGTCACACGATGTACCATAAGAACAAATTTTATGGCGTTTTGGTCCCCAGTCAGTATTTTACGAGTCTGAATATTCTTTTTATAATTAGTAAAAGGATTACTCCTTTTTTCGATAACTAAAAGTGTTTTTTTATATCGATGTAACTGGAAAATGCAAATCGATATGTTCTTGAGTGGAAATGAGTCTATGATATTCTTTCAATGTGACTGATATTAAATTTACCGTTCATTTTGTAAACAGATGTTCACTGAGTGAACAGACTAATAATAAGGTTGAAGCCCACTGCAAAAAAGTCAATATCGGTTAAAAATTATCATAGGTATGGAAATAAATTTATTCCCGTGATTTAGCTGTTCCTATGAAGGTCCAAATTTTTTTAGCAGTAATATTTTAACAGCGCCACTTGGATTTCTACAGTCGAAGTTGATGAAATCTCTCATTGAAAATGGGCCGATGAACTGGTAGTGTCTTCGTTGGCATGAACCTCGTGAGAATTTCCTGATTGTTATGTGTCATGGCGTTTTGGATTCTACACAGCTTCCAACTATTCCTCATTTTGCGAATTTGTTACTATTTGCTAACGAGAAATACTGATTCGATTTGTTTGATGCATACAGAAAGACGTTACTTAGGGTCTCACTGTTGATTACTGATGGCAATTGGTTGTGATACCAAAATATACTTAGGTACCATTATAATAAGGAAACACTAAGTTATTCCACTATTCAACGTCCCCTGGTGACCATATGCAAAACCCGATGACCTTGAAACTTAAATTTGTTACCGATAGCTTGGCAGCCATGATTCTAGTGTCTTTCTTAATTTTCCCCATTTTGCAGGAAATGCAGGAAATGCTTGCAACCAAAATAATATTGTCTTTCTAGAAAATGAGATTATCGCAGGACACCTTGATTCCTTTAAAACTCCTTCTAGATGGAAGATGTTTTTAAAGGTGCTTGAAACTTGATTGAACGTTTCTACCCTTGATGAAATCTCGTGTTGAACATTTCTTAGTTGACTTGATCCTCGTGAGAATTTGCGGATTATTAGGTGTCGTGGCATTTTGTATTCTAATTTCTTTCTCTTTTTTTTCTCCGCGTATTACTAGGTTTCCGAACTGAAGAGATTCAATAATTTCATTCAGGATCAAGACTTTTTCGGTCGGAAGTACATCAAAGTGCCGGTGAAGAAACACGGACTGCTTACTCAAATACTTGCTCAAGAAAAAATCGACGAAACCAAAGACCGAGCGAACGTGATCGACATCAGCGACGACAACGGCGGGGCAATCGAATCATTCGGTGCTTACGGCGGCGGCAGACGGAATCGCGACGAAGTCTGCGACGACGACGATTATTACGACGGCGATGAAAACAGCGACGACGACGACGCGACTCGTCAGTTGCTCGTACGAACGTTGAGCATCCGCGACTCGTACGGCGGGGGCGCACGCAGCGGCCAACAAACGCTCGAGGCGCGCGAGTTCCTGAAACACATGGATAAAGACCTCGAGAACATACGCAACATGACCGTTTCGCAGAAAAGTTCGCTGGAGGAAGTCGCGAACACGCTGACGTGTCGACGTATATACCCGATGCCGCAGCGTCGGTGGTTCTTCAACGGAGCCGACTGCGGCATGCGTTGGTGGAGCGTCGTTTTGATTATGTTAGTAATCGGACTGTTGACTCCTCTGTTCGTATTCCTATATATACAATATTGGAAGCCGCCTGATTAGCGAAAATCTTTAGGTATTAGTCAATTATTTAACGACGTAGATAAATACGCCGCAGCGTGCCGATTAGTAAAGGCGAGTGCGCGGCTTGCACGTTCGTGCGATAGAGGCTTCGGTGCTATAGATGGGGACTCTGATTACATGCCGGATATGTACCGATCATATTGTTGAAGAGAATGATATGCATTTAAAAAGAAATGTATGGTGTTTGTGTATTCTTTCTCTCACTCTCTCTCTCTTTTAACATTATTCATATCGTAATTTGAAGTGTATATGGATGTTGAATTCTATTGCCGCTGTATGTATTATCATCTGTATATCGCATGGTTGCACTTAAAATTAAAAAAAGATTGGGTACTTTTTGATGAAAGCTTGCGTTTTGAACAATGGTTCCCTTCTGAGAAAGGTCTGCTGTGAAGATTGAAGAGGGGCTGTTCGTCTGTGAGTAAACAACCTAATCTTTATTTTATCATGACAAATGCTGAAACCCTATTTACTTTTCATTCTAATGAATTTTGGGTACAGTTTCTAGGCTTGGTGCGGTGTCCTCCAATTTCACCTCTTCATATTTTTCCACCTTGCCGTTTTGCACCTATCAGTTTTTTGCGCCACTTTTTGATTTGCGTCTTTTCCACCTAGGCCTCTGTGTTTTTGATGATGTTGGCACAAACAATAACTGTAGCAGGCACAGGCACAAATGGAAATTGGATAATTTCTTAATCCTTGCTTACGTAATAAAAACTGATATGTTTATAGAATTTTGGCCGATTTTAGGTTTTTCAAAATTCACCTTTTTGATGAGGAAATAAAAGATGATTTGAGGGGCTCGATTGGAAAGGGGCAATATGGTTAAGGTGCTGAATGGAAGAGGTTAATTGGGAGAGGGTAAAAATTGGGATGAATAAGGGGCAAATGGCGATAAACCATCACCTAATATATATGATATCTAATCTAAGAAAGGGTTATTTTTTAGGGTAAGTTCACTATCCACCGTGTCTATGAAACTGTCCCCGGTTTCTATTTGAATATTTAATCGCTCTACAGAATGTAGATCAGGTCAGGGCTTCCAACAATCTAGTCAATCATCATGTGAGAATTCAAAGACATAATCGTGTATATTTTATGAAGCTTCCGCGTGTTATGGAAATATGGCCATCAGAACTAAAGAAGGCTTCGTTATTTTTAGTACTTTACAACTAACGTCAAGATAATCACTCGATTTTAGGTAGAATCGCTGGTACGAATGAAGCATCACTTTGTAGAGATATAGATTTTATCAGTATTCACACTACCACTAGTTAGACCATTCTAAATGGGTCCGTGCCTGGAATGGTCCAAATTTAGAACGGACCTAATCAGAGCGTGCGATCACTGGGTTCGCAAGATGGTTCGCAAGATGTCGCCTTGAGTATTTCGCCCCCAAATGCGCATCTTAATGATAGATTTAAGAGTCCCTGCTATTCATTAAGAACATTTTTGATGACAGAGTTTTATCATATATCTGGACACAGCAATCTATGGTAAATTCTAGGACATTTCCAAAAGAATTAAAGATGTATTACTCTGACCAGCAAACGCAACAGACAGATTAAGATAAATGATGATCATTATATATAACTTTTTTGGCAATATGAAATTATATTCAGTCTGTTCCATTATTTAGAACGGACCTGGATCGGTCATTTACGTCGTTCCAAATTGGTCTGTTCTAATTTGGAACGGACTTTTCGCTTGTGTGAACGCTTGGTCCATTCTAAATTGTTTCGGGCGAAATTTAGACCGATCTAAATAATTTAGTGCGATTGTGACTATATAGAGTGTATTTTCAGAACCAGCTCTGGCTCAGCGTACTTATTAAATGCTCTCTAAGTTTGAATGGTGCATTTGTTAAATTGAATGTTCCGTCTCTGGCATATGTCCCACACAATATATTGATATTATAGTTTATAATGTAGTTGCGTGTATGGTACTACAACATAAAACCAAAGGGATGAAAGAGAGCTTCGAGTGATTGTCTGGTCAAGATTGGGAGGGAGGTTTTCTCCCCACCTCCCTGATTACCGGGTAGAAGGAATCTCGGAGAATCTTCTTGAATAATGAATCATATCATTTATCTCCGAAACCTGCGTTGTGGAAATATTGCCCGTTGATCAATCTGTAATCGCTCCATATGCTCTCTCTGACATGTGTGAACAATGACCACTGATTTACCCCAGATCTCATGTAGGCCTAATCGATGTCCGATGTAACGCAAACCCTTGTACGAATATTGATCTTTTGTCTCGCCTACTGCTAATTGATTCTGTCGATGAATATGTTCGATTTGATTGAACAGTGATTTTTGTTAGATTTCAAGAAAAAATATTTGGGTAGTTTTGACACGACAATGTGAAAAACATGGGATTCGGGTTTTATTGTTCGATAAGAATGTGTCAAAACTACCTGCATATTTTTATTTATATATATTTGGTTAGGAGCAAATGACAATCTATAGGATATACAGTAAGGAGAGTTCATTGTTTCGGTCATACCGGCGACCTTTAAAAAGATATTATATATCTCATGTATGGTTTAATTTCATAGAAAAAAATCAGTGTCGTTTGAAAATCACTGACTGATATCAGGTTATTTTTCGATTGCACCATATGATTGCGCACGGATATAATACTGAATTCTTAGTCGCCGTGACATCTGATGTTAAGTACAGATCGATGCATGCTATGTAACAATACTCGACGTTCGACTAACAGTCATATTATTTCAATATCTGGCTCAATTCAGATGTCGCTATTCTCTAAAGCCACTGTGTCAGAGCTGTATTTCTGATTGAATACTCCTCTTTTTTGTCTGGAATAGGCGCACGTGATAGAGATTTAGAACATTTTTTACCCCACCCAGACACAAAGCCATTATTGTTGAAAGTTTATTTTGTGCTTGAAATTGTTATCGAAACAATTTGAGATCCGATCTGATCAAATGTATATTAGTGAAGAGAGTTCTTTCGATTGTAGTGCTCATCTTTCTGCCTCATTGGAGTCAAAAGCTTTAGTGGAAACCTTGTTGCAATGATTTTTAGGAGACCGCAAGATCTGTTCATTAAAATCGATAATTCGTTATATATCCGGTTTGAAATTATTAAGGCTTATTGTACAACTCACTTAATTCGGATGACTAGGGACTGTCCATATTTCATCAAATTAAGGAAAATCCGAATTGTGAATAGTAGTTTACATGTTTCCTGGCTAAATGGACCAAATATTTCACCCGAATAAGGGATCGTTCATTTATTACGTACGCATGTAATGTGACTTTTTCAACACCCCCCCCCACCCTGTATGCAAAATCGGCCATTTTTTCATACACATTAAGCATTACAGTACGCAATTGCACTGACCGACCCCAACCCTAATGTGTACGTAATAAGTGAATGATCCCTTAAGTGAAAATCCGGATTCAGAAATCCGAATTAAGCGAGTTCTACTGTACCTATTTGGTATGAAATTTTAGGTTAGTAATTTGAGTTCATTTGATAACGAAGTTCCTCTGTATATAGTCAAATGGAGCATTGCAAAACTAACATCATGCTTGCTACCTACCACTTTCTCATGGTGTATTTTCTTTGTTCCTTATATTATGGAGGTATCTGCTGATAAAAAGGTTACTTTTTTCTCAGTGTACTGCAATCTTGTGTATATATATATATATATATATATATATATATATATATATATATATATATATATATATATATATATATATATATATATATATATATATATATATATATATATATATATATATATATATATATATATATATATATATATATATATATATATATATATATATATATATATATATATATATATATATATATATATATATATATATATATATATATATATATATATATATATATATATATATATATATATATATATATATATATATATATATATATATATATATATATATATATATATATATATATATATATATATATATATATATATATATATATATATATATATATATATATATATATATATATATATATATATATATATATATATATATATATATATATATATATATATATATATATATATATATATATATATATATATATATATATATATATATATATATATATATATATATATATGACTGTAATAAAACTACCTGCTGCCTCCTAGAAGTCTGGAGATCGTCGATACTCACTGCGTCTGATCTTTAAATCGTGTTATGTTTGACAAATTTTATCATTCCCGTCATTCTGCTTTAATGATTTTAAGGTTACATTAGAATCAAATGGATGAGGAACATTATACAGTGGATTCCTCCTTGCTCCAGTAAACTGCTCAAGTCAATGAATTTTAGTAAGACTGATTTTTTAAAGAAAAAACCCTTTTCCCCTGTTTCTCAACTCGGTGATACGTTAACAGTACCAATGCTGGTGACCACGATTCTGGAAAACAGAACTGATTTCTCTCGTGGAAGACAAAAGCGAATTTTGATAAAACTCTGGAAAACTAAGGGAAATGGCATATATGTCGCTCCTGCATTTTTCCCATTGTTGTTATATGTTCTACATGCCTCTCATCAGAACTTAACAATCTTCATTTCATGCGGGAAGTCAAAAGTCCTATAAGAATTCTTGGCTAGCTTACTGCTTTACTTTGGGTTGAAAGTTATGCTTTTACCACAAGAACGCATGTAATTTAGAGGTGTATGAATTGTGGTCACCCAGTTCTAATGACGTAAGGTGGAGTTTATTGTATTTTCATCCGGCATATATATTATGTACTGCATGATGTGTTCATATCATGATTTCTTATTTTTCGAGTCTTATTGATTTCACTCAAATTCTATTCGAAATAAGATAGCCTTAGTCTATAACGTACAAGTGTAGCCGGGCAAGATTGTACGGAACCTTATTGTCAATTTTAATACCTTGTATGCTTTTGTTCCGAAATAATACCGCAGATTTAGAGTTAATTGGGCAAGTTTTGGAATGATAGTAGAATTCTTCCAAATGAGTATCCTTGGCAACTTTCAAGGCTATCACTACTTGTCAGCTTTACTGAAGTGTTTCAATCACTATGATCTTGAGCCATTCTTGAGTAGTTTGATACTTTAAGTACAGTAAACTATGGTTACATACAACAAATTATTTGGGGCTAGTATAATAATATCTACAAAATATATACAGTAATGTACTAGTATGCATCGTGCAGTTGTTGATAATTAAGCCTGTATTAGAATAATCTTTAAAGTATAAATTCTTATAGGCAAACACAACATATCCATAGGTTACTTTATCAATTTATATATCCAGGTTAAGGTTGAGGGAACAATCACTGTCAGTGTCAAAAATACTGGTTTGAAAGCCAAAATAATTCCTTTTAAACCATCTTTGTGTGAGAAAATCGAGAGAATTTCATGATGGTTATATAGTATGTATTTCTTTGAAGTAGTCCAACTATGTAGTTTGTCATGTATAGTAATTGAATCACTTCTGACTTGTAAGTACACTTTTTGGTTCTATCGAGAAAAAAAGCGATTAACAATAAATTGAATTAGTACAGCGTGCCTTTATAGTTTTCATCCAGTGTAAAGTGTCCTCTTGTTCAGTGGTGTCTGTTCTAGTATAACAATTTTATGAATTAATTCATGGTTGGACGACTTCAATCATTAGTGTGGTTGCGAATGTAAATGATGTATAATGCAGTTTGTTGCAGTGTGAATTGACAAAAAAAGAAAGGTTAGATTGTGAGTTATCTACATGAATGTATCATGTATGAATTGTACGTATTAATAATAAATCTATCTCTGTATATTCTCATTGACACATTATTTTGCATCGT
Source organism: Tubulanus polymorphus (assembly GCF_964204645.1). Taxonomy (NCBI): domain Eukaryota; kingdom Metazoa; phylum Nemertea; class Palaeonemertea; order Tubulaniformes; family Tubulanidae; genus Tubulanus; species Tubulanus polymorphus. The sequence goes on along the minus strand of NC_134029.1, from coordinate 8,146,421 downwards.
TTGATCGAATTTGGTCTTTTAAGCTCCTGTAGAACCTATAAGTATCGGAAAGGAATGAGAACAGGACTTATACTTTATAGGCGCAGGGAAATGCTTGATTGTATGCGTCCACAAAATTAGGTTGGCCTGCTTGGAGACAAATTGATTTAAATTCCATCATCGAAATTGCAATTAATTTGCTTGAGTGCTGAGAAGTAATAAAACAAATCTTTGCTTTGATTGCCACATTTTGCAATAGAGACCTGTTTAATTCGGATCTTAATCCTAATCCGAATGTTATTGACTATATTCATAAAAAATGTATGTAAAATATAAGATCTTATTAGAATTTCTGATAAACTGGAATATGTCACTAGCACCAAATGATACAAATTTCGGGTTTAGTGCAGCCTAGCCCACCGTGAGCAGTTGCGGCAAGTGAATAACCGTATGATGCTGCCATCTGTTGGTCGGGGTATTGCCCAACATCGTATAATAAAGGTGACGTCACGAAACTTTTTCGCGTTCTTATCTGTGTTAAAGCTCATGTCACTCTCTATTTCTACCTAATGACTAATTTATTTACGCGTATTTAAGCTAAAGGTTCAGGAAATTCAACGATGCTATCAAAATAAAACGCTTCGCCAAACGTCACGGAAGGGCACGAAGATGACGTCATCGACATAAACACGAAGTTACCGTCGTCTCTGAGTGAAGAGAGTTTCAGCTGGAAATTTTGACACCGACTTTATTCGATACTCAGTTTTTTGTCGATATAACTTCTCGTACGTGTAACGCTCGACAAGTCGCGAAATGGACTTGGACGACGATATGTTGTACGAGGAAGATTCCGGGGCCGAATCGAGCGACGAAGACGATGATCAATTCGTAGAATTGGGCATGGAAAGCGAGCCGTCGAGGGATGGCAAACACCAAGACTGCGATGATTTTCACTTTTTAGTTCTTACGCCCGAGGAAATTGTGCAACACATGGTCGATTGTATAAAGGAGGTTAACCAAATAGTCGAGGTATTATTAATCAAATTAGGCTAACAAAGAATATTTCTTGCTCGTAGGCCTATTAGTTTTCAGCGCCATTTGACATCAGTCAACCAAACCTTTTGGGGCTCGAGATTGTAAGGACATTGGCTTGGCGTAGGCTAGCCTACGTTACCCCCAAAAGCTCACATACTATTGAGCCCTTTTGCTTTGGGCTATTATTATGATCACTTTTTTATCCATTCGTCTGTCCGTAGAAAATTGTTTTAGAAAGTTTAGCAAACACTGATGTGTGTTCTAGTGCTCTGATTTCAGATTTTGGTCGAATTTTTGTTGATCCGACATTTGCAACTATGCCCTCCCAACTGAGTTAAAAAAAGAAATTTGAATTTCATTGCATAACATCATCGCGATGTCCAGCTAATATCTTGACAAGAATACTTAACGTCAGATTTAAATAAATTTGTTAGAAGAATAGGCCTATGTTTTATTGCTAATTAAGTAACCCTACGACAACTTACGAAATAACTATCAATAAAGTATTGAAGTGAATTGAATTGGACTTCGTTGAACAGTGACCATGATTCGGGTTGAATTGAATTGATATGGGTCACACTGGTATCGTGTTTAAGGTAAATTTTGAACGCAATCAAATATCTAGATGAAGATATCAGAGTTCTCCGCAACAGGTTTTAGAGGGACATCCACCCCTTTCATTTGTACATCCAACCCTCAAATCAACCACCCCTTAAAAAATGTGCATATCAGAGTGCATATCAATATTCTTTCAATGCTGATTAATTGGTTTGAGGTATATTGATCTAATGTGAGAAAAAGATAACACAAGAATTTAGCTTTATTTTTCTTTTTTTGGGGGGTATCAAAATCCTTGCTACCTCAGCTGCCATAAAATCACACTTAACAATGATTGAATGCACCCCCTTCAAAATTCCAGCATATGGAGAACACTTGATGTAGGTATATGTATGCCTCCCCTAAGAACCACCAATGCAAGAAAAATTGGACCTGTAGCCTTTTGCACCAAGTTTCTTTTTGTCTAGTGCTTTGTCGAGCAGTGATCATATAATATGAAAGACATGTTATAGTTTGGCATAATATTTTCAGATTCCTGCCACGACTACTAGAATTCTACTAAATCACTTCAGATGGGACAAAGAGAAGTTAATGGAACGGTAGGTTCACTAGATGACCCCGATAATGAAGTAGGCCTATATGCTTGCAGAAACATGGTGAACAAAAATGTTCACCATGAAATGATATATCGATCAAGTAGGCCTCGACGTAGTGAAATCAGTGAATAATTTTTTTCAGATATTGGGATGGGGATCAAGATAAGTTATTCGCCGAAGCACATGTGATAAGCCCGTACAAGAAATGCAAAGGCAGCACGAAAGTGAGTGATCGCGGCAAAATAGAATGTAAAAACTGATTAAAACAATAAGCATGCGCAGGCTGAGCCCTAGTATACTCGGGGATAACGTTACCCATTGTTGGGACTGCCTGGGGCTGCCCGGTTGTACTCAGGTTACCGGGTATAACTCGAGTATACTCCCCGGATTGTGACGATGATGATGATGATGATGAAAGGACGTAGTGGCGGCGGCATGAAGCATGAAGCCAGGTACCCTATAGTTGACCGCTGAGCTAAATTTGTTCTGGAAAGCTTAAGAGCTGAAGCCTCTTCCGTCTTATGAACGTAAACCTTAGCACATATATGGTCAACCCGTTGTATTTAGGTCTCCTCGGTTAGAGTTTTGAGTGTTAAGCTTTCAACGAAAAATGACCGAGATTATGTGCAATCCTTGATTTAAAAAGTCTGACTTTAAGTGTTTATTGCAGATGAAAGAACAAGTATTTCATGAGCTTTAGGCAATTAGTTCTGAAAGTTGTAAGTATTGGCTTCTTTTTCAGAAATTACGGACGGCTTCTGCATCTTCCATTCAAGAGACGATGTGTGAAATATGCTATTTAAACTACTCGGTTTCTGTAAGTTGTTCGTTCTTCTTGCTAACATTGAGTAACGCGTTTAACGAAAATCCATTCGATTTTTCATCAGAAATGTCCGATGTTCTTTGAAGTTGATGACCGGCCTAGAATGTGGTCACAAGTTTTGCACTCACTGTTGGGCGGAATATCTAACGACGAAAATCATGCACGAAGGAATGGGACAGGTCAGTAAAACTGCGAATGGGTGCATAGATTGACTGTGACACAATCTTATTCTTCATCGATGGTGTGTAAGTTTTCTATATCAGTTGCTAAAGCAGTTTATGTCGGTTGCGACTAAGACATTTGCATCGGCTCGCAGAATGTTGGAACATGTGGCACCCATTGGCAATTGCAAGGGCGTATAAGTCGATGCGTCTTTGTGACGCAATTGTCACTGCAGTCTCAGAGAATCGACGAGTTGAATTAGAAACCAAATTTAGTGTTAAAGATGGAAATTTTGCTTACAAAACCACTTGCAGTTTACAGTACTGATTTAGGAGGACAGTTTTGGGACTAATAAAGAGACGCAAAAACTTCCTTGAAATTTTCTCCTTGATAACTCCTTGAATCCAGGAATGACTGATCTGTAATTTCTAAACTCTCTTCGGCCTCTACCGATATATATTGCGGCACTCACTCGTTGCAAGCCGTCTGCTCTCTTTACTGAAGCAAAATTTAATATTGTTGTTTTTCAGACTATTTCCTGTGCTGCTCATGGTTGTGACATTTTAGTGGATGACGCTACAGTTATGTAAGTAACATAGTAAATGAAACTCATTTCATTAAGCCAGCAAATCCTGGGTTCTGAGTTGCACAGATGTAAAGGCCAGTCATGATTTATGATACCCTATTTTGCGTTAAAGCTTATCTTCTAATAGCTTTTGAAACCAGTCTTAGATTTTAAGACCACTTCTTTGGACAAGAATCACGGCTGTGCAAGAGTCTCAATTAGTCCTATATCCCCTGTCTGATGCAGATATAATCGCTATAAATGACCTCTCCGTTTTTTCATTTATAGGAAGCTAATCACAGAATCGAAAGTAAAATTGAAATATCAACACTTCATTACGAACAGCTTCGTAGAGGTGAGATTGATACTGGTATAATGTAGAAATTACACGGCTCATAGCCATGATAGGTCTTGGAATTGACATGTCAAAGAATGGAATATTCGTGGTGCATGTCGGTAGGGTAGTCTATCTAACCTGAGTGGCTAGATTTAATCAGTAAAATGGATTGAGTCATTTAGGGTTTCCGCAGATCCACAGCTGAGTCTCGCCCAACAGGGGGATCGTAATTAAGTAACTTACTAGATCAATATTTATATGTTATAGTAAATGTCTAACCGTACACCAGAAACTGCCCAGAGGTCGATGAAGGCTGAATTGGCCCACAATATTACTACTTCTGCTATTACTACTACTTCTATATAGAATTCTGTTCTGTGAATATTGATAAAGGTGATGCATATAAACATCGGGCCTTGTTCCTATCTTATCTACCAGGAAGTCTGGACTCGGTGGAATTTTGATTGGTTTGATGCGGAATACACTTAATAAGCTTTTGTGGTGATTACTCATTTTGTGAAACGGGTACCTAATTACCGGGTCGACTTAAATCGTTTTGTGTACCAGGTTATTAATGTTCTGATTTGTTTGTTTTAGTGCAATCGATTGATGCGTTGGTGTCCTGCTCCTGATTGCGGAAATGCTATCAAAGTGGCTTACTATGATGCCAAACCAGTGACGTGCTTATGTGGCTACACATTCTGGTATGTACAGTCATAGACATAGAAAAGGAAAGGCTACCATAGAAAAAGTATTTTGGGACTGGATGATTTTCTCTTGAGAAAAACTTGACTTTGAGAAAGTTTGATTTTTAAGAAGCTTTTCAATGAAAACTATGAATTAAAAAAAGAAACGTGAGCGAAATATGTCCGATCCATATATCAATCTATCTTCTAAAATGACTGCAGAGGCTGGGGCTACACATGTCGTCCAACGGTTCTAGATCTATTTTAGCGTATTTCAGACTTACCCCGATCCGATTTACTTCTGGTTTACTGTAACTAGAACTTGAGACGCGTAAATTAAACATTCGACGAGTTCTATATCAATGAAAAATGCAATTAACTTGGCTTATTTTAATCTTACATATGCCCTTCTGACTGAAAGTTTGTGGTAATTTGTGATTTTCGTTTTTGTTGCAGCTTCTCTTGTGGGGAAAACTGGCACGATCCTGTTAAATGTCGATGGCTTAAAAAATGGATCAAGAAATGCGACGACGACAGCGAAACCTCCAACTGGATTGCAGCGAACACAAAGGCGAGTTTCATTCTTGATATTAGTTTTAGGGATTAACAATTTGACTTCTAGCAGTCGCCACCTCTATCAGTGTACATCGTAAAGCTTAGCTGCGTCTGCATGAAATATCTCTTACTAATGATGTGCACCCAGAACTGCATTTGCAGGGTCCCTACAACTCCTTGATTCCTTGAAAAACTCCTTCTTAACCAATAATGTTTTTCAAGGTCCTTGGATATCCTTGAATTTGGGTAAACTGTCCTCCTAAATCAGTACTGTAAACTGCAAGTGGTTTTGTAAGCAAAATTTCCATCTTTAACACTAAATTTGGTTTCTAATTCAACTCACAAAGACGCATTGACTTATACGCCCTTGCAATTGCCAATGGGTGCCACATGTTCCAACATTCTGCGAGCCGATGCAAATGTCTTAGTCGCAACCGACATAAACTGCTTTAGCAACTGATATAGAAAACTTACACACCATCGATGAAGAATAAGATTGTGTCACAGTCAATCTATGCACCCATTTGCAGTTTTACTGACCTGTCCCATTCCTTCGTGCATGATTTTCGTCGTTAGATATTCCGCCCAACAGTGAGTGCAAAACTTGTGACCACATTCTAGGCCGGTCATCAACTTCAAAGAACATCGGACATTTCTGTTGAAAAATCGATTGGATTTTCGTTAAACGCGTTACTCAATGTTAGCAACTGAAACATTCTACTGTGAGAGTAGGTCCTCAACAATAATGTAAAATGATCCACATTTGAGGTGTACTCAAGAATCCACTTTATTCGGATCATTTGCGACCGATGGAAATTAATCCTGTTTATGAGAAATCCCGATTAAACATATTTGACATATATTTATCCATAGGTGGACAATAATAAATAATGTCTGCATTAGGTCAAAATTTGGATCAAAATCTGGATCAAACTGCTAATAATAGACAGGTTTATCAAATAAAAACTAAACAGATAATTCAATCGCGTTCCAGGAGTGTCCGAAGTGCCACGTTACGATAGAGAAAGACGGCGGCTGTAATCATATGGTGTGTAAGAATCAACATTGTAAAGCTGATTTCTGCTGGGTGTGTCTCGGTCCGTGGGAACCGCACGGCTCCTCGTGGTACAACTGTAACCGATACGACGAAGACGAAGCCAAGAAAGCAAGAGATGCTCAAGAGGTAATGATGTATACTTTTCTGATATTCCTGTTACAAAATACAAACGGGGCAAAAAATTTCCGTGCAAATGATGCGTGATGGACAGAAAGTGTCTAGATGCGGACAGGACATAAATGTAAACTGCAAAGGGGTGGCCAATAATGCCTGGAAATCCGGGGGAAAATCAGGGAATATTCTTTTCTCTAAAAAAGTCAGTGAATTTTATAAACAGTTAAGTCAGGGAGATTGCTAGATTGTGCATAAAATCAAACAGTTTTTGTTTATGTCTTATGTATTTGACTGTGTTGATTGATTGATTGAATTCTTCAATGCAGGGAAAAAGTCAGAAAAGCTATTCTATGACGAATATATAACTACATGATTAAACTTGTTCTTAATATTGTTTATTTTGCTTTTTTCCAGAAATCGCGGTCAGCATTACAGAGGTATCTGTTTTACTGTAACCGATATCTTAACCATATGCAAAGCTTAAAGTTTGAACATAAGGTAAGAAAATGTCTCGATACGAAATGTTCCTTCAAAGGGAAGTAATATATCTCTTATCTCTCCCAAAACAGTGGATATATGGTCTCTTTATTACCATTTACTCGGCAAAGATAGATGATAATGCAGTAGAACTTCATTCGATCAAATCCTTTGGTACTTTGTATCCATTATATCGGCTGGTTTGTGTTCGGTACATTAAACCACAGCTATTGGGTCTCTTTGGGGACCAGTTAAAAATCGACGATGTATCCATTCTGTGGTATACACATTCTGCTGGTACCGCTAATCTATTTTATGAATTAACAATCCTAATAGTATCAGACAGAAGTGAGTATACCATATGCAATATTGATACGTATACTGCAGATAATGACATTATTACCCATGCTTGTATGTTTATTTGGTATTGGATATGGAAAAAATGCTCCTTTGCCATATTTCGACCTTTTAACCTTAACCAGTTCGACCTGTTAACCTTAACCAGTTCCATCTTAAGTTCTTCCAAGTCGAAGCTCTTTTGTTTATGAAGCATCTTAACTGGATCAAAACTACTTCAATCGAATATCGCTAAAAGTCTCACAAATATACTGTGTTTATCGGCTATACCTTTCTAGATTATAGCCTGTACTCGTGCAAAGCCCTACAACTCCTTGATTCCTTAAAAACTCCTTCTGAACATAAAATGCTTTTAAAGGTGCCTGAAACTCCTTTGATGTGATCAAAATGCCCAAAACTCTAAAAACTCCTTCAATTTTGAGAAATGTGCAATAAGAAATGTTTGTAGCTGTAAAGTAAACTACACCCAAATCAGTACAGTTGGGACCAGGATTTTTTTTTACCCAACTAGGTGGTTACCAAAGTTTAGGTAGTGTATAGGATGAAAATTTGCTTACATAACCACCAAATTAATGGTTACTGAGATAAACAGTACTGGTTTAGGAGGAGTCTACAGTACCGGGTATTTGGGATATGAAAGCAGACACTTCCTTGAAATTTTAATCAAGGCGGAACTCTGCAACGAGGCCCTCTCTCTTCAAAATAAGGAATTGACTAAGATGTGATTTGCCTTGTAGTTGTACGCATCGGTAAAAACGAAAATGGAAGAGATGCAGCAGCACAATATGTCGTGGATCGAAGTACAGTTTCTGAAGAAAGCCGTCGATGTCCTGTGTTTATGTCGACAAACGCTCATGTATACTTATGTATTTGCATTCTTTTTGAGGAAAAATAATCAGTCAATTATCTTTGAGGTATGTGTCGTATACTTCTTAAGTCTTAAATACATGCTCACGTCCACTTTGCTGCAATGTGACTGGGGTATTGTGCTTGAATATTTTTGTGGGCACGTTATAATTCTTGGCGAATGGCTCCCGTCACAGACGGAGTCTCCTAAGATACTGATATTTCGATGAATAAGAGTTCTACGGTTTTTTTATTGCAGGAAAATCAAAGAGATCTAGAATGTGCCACTGAACAATTATCGGAATATCTAGAAAGAGATATTACGTCGGATATTTTAGTCGATATTAAACAAAAAGTACAGGACAAATACAGGCAAGTATTGCATGAGGAGATACTTCTTCCTAATGAATTGCTATTGACTAGACTATATATTCAATTCGATGTGAAATTGAATGCATACTGGGCATTTAAGACTTACATAGAATTACGGTGTATGTTATGGAAATTGTTTCAGCTTTTGGATAACTACCTCATCAGCAGCATTCCCTTATCCCTATTTTCGTTTTGGTAACCTTCGCATCTGAGACGCTGTTTTCACAAAACTTATGTGAAAATGCTGATTTACTTTTTCGACTAAGTTGAAGCATTCCTGAACCATCCTCGCTTGCCGGGGTTTGATTGCCTTCCGCCGAAGTATATGCCAACAGAAACACTCGCCACATACCCTTCAATGGTCTATTACACCGCCCAAGATATCTTTGGTGGAAAGGTTGCTACTTCAAGGCACCCAGTCTATATATCTAGCCAATCGGATGCTTGGTATTTATAGAGCGAACCTGCTGGTGAAAAATAACGCATTTGATTGGTTTAATACATAACCTGTCGATCCAAAAAATCTTGGGTGGTGTAATGTAGCGAAGAAGGAACTGTGGACAGGGTTTGTGTAAGTGTGAGGCAATCAAACTCTAGCAAGCAAGGATGTACAAGATCCTGAGACTCGAGGATTAGCACGAGTCCATTTTCAATGTTGAATTTCTAGAAACTACAGAACCGGATCCAGCACTTAATTGTCGCGAAAAAAAAAACCGATGAATCGATTCGAATGATATTGTTCATTATTTAAATCGTATTTTCAGGTATTGCGAAAGTCGGCGCACGGTGTTGTTGAATCACGTTCACGAAGGATACGAAAAAGACATATGGGAATATCACGACGGATTATAAATAGCCGAACGAATATATATATATTAATTAATTAAACAGTCAAAACATGATCGTTATATTATCAATTATTGAATTTCGTGACGAGAAGCGTCGAGTGTGAGCATGCGTACGACGATATTGTTGTTGATAAACACTTAGTACGTGTGAACTCTTCTGTGAAGCACCTGGGAATCGATGCTGATGATGATCTGCGGTAAATCATCGTCGTGTGTGTGCGCGTGTTTAAATATATCGACATCATGAGAAAAAATCGAAACCTCGCATCGTTCATAGAAAAAAGAATCAAATCGATCGTTTCATAAATCCTTTTTAAGATGATGATGATGATGATGAATTAATAATTGTTTATACGGATGTTGCTTATATTAGTAATTATCGGTAATTAGAAGTTAATTGATTTGCATTATTACTTACTATTGATTGTTACGACGAACGTGATGTACGAGTTACAGTAGAACTTTTTTCGTTGTTGGATATTTATTATTGACTTAGATTTTTGATTTGAAAAAGAGAATATTTTTTAGCTGCAATGGTGACTCGCTTAATAAGATGATGATTCAGCTGCAGCAGCTGAATCACTCGATTATCGACCAATTTTCTGGTCTTGCGTCTCATTTCTCTCGTCCTTCATCGGCTCCTTCATCTATTCATCCATTCCCATTTCCTTTTCCATAGAGCTACTTTAATTGAATATATCCTTGCGATTATCTCAAGTTGAACGGTATCATCTACCAGGTAATTAAATATCGAAGTGTCGTATACCAAATATTCTGATGTTGTGAATTCCGTGAGTTTTCCGGTTCTGATAGAATTATGTATCGGCAATACATTTAATATTAAAACCCTTTCAGTTCTGATGAGTTAATAATATCTGAAAGTGCTGGGGATAATTTGCAAATTCTAAACAAAAATCCACCCCAGTGTGTTGAATAACGGGCACCACAGCATGGTGTAAGTTCAATTAAACAGGTGCTTAATATAGATAATAACTAATTACCATTTCTATCAATACACCGCAATGCGGTGCAGTGTACTAGCAAAGTCAATCACCCATTTATACACTGCACTGCGGTGTAAACATGCTGAAAGGGTTAAGAAATATTTCTGTACCATTTTCATCGGAGAATTGAGCCGGTATACTATTATTGCTTTATTTTGTACATAGTTGTACTGTTCACCACCTAGTAGCTTTACTGTTATGAATTCTGTCTGCCTCGTATAATTTGTACTAATTAGTTCAATGCCTTTCTCTGGGCAAACGTGTCTGGTTTTCTATCAACTCTTTTCTGCATAATATGGTGTCGCAAGTTATACATTTTGTACTCCAATGAAATATTGTGTTCTCGGAAAATTAACCGTATTTGCTTGAACTTTTTTCTTATTTGCTATGAATTGGAAGCATTTTTTTAAAAGATATTTTTAAACAGCATTGGTGGTCTCGAAGATGATCAATATTGTACCTGGGTAAGGTACAAGACTATATGTATTATACAGTATTTAGCTATTAGATTCACTCACATTTAAATTGTACGGTACTGGTAACAGTGTCTACAATGTGTCGTACACGTGTATTTTTTGAAGTAGACCTTTTTTGTTGAAATTTGCTGATTCTAGTGCCATAAGAGCCAAAATAGATGCAAGATGTTCTGTTCGAGCTGCTCTTGAATCATCATGGTCAAATATGAAAAAGCGTGAAGCATATATAATATAAAGTGTTGTGTTGTGACAAATGCTCTGAATAACAGCGAAAGTTTTATTATGAAGTGGTTTATTGAATCCGTCATGCACCTTCCTAACCAATCAAAAGATACAGAGCATCTCGGACACCCTAACTGCAAATGCCCAGCTGCGCATTTTTCCTTCATTACAAGAATGGTCTAGGATGTGAGAAAAGTGAATACGCTCGATACATGCCTTAAAAAACTATCATACTTCATTCCTGCCTTCTGATGTCATATTTTACACAAATACAGCTGTATTGAATGTAAGCAGTACTGATGATGTCGATACTTTTGAATCAAAGGATTTATTGTACGATTGATTCCATAATCCTTTACTACAAGGAACTATGTGATTTCATGTCAAAAATAAACAATGACTATATGTAAATAGAATACCATCTGTTGTCTTAATATTAGTTCTAAGCATTTTGACTGCAGAGTTTAGCAGATTTCAGGCTCTGTTTAATGCATAACCTGCCGGATCCCTACGACTCCATTAAAATGCCTTCAAAATCGGAAAATTCACTTATCAAGTCTTTACAATCACTTTTTGTATACAATATGCTACTTAAAGTCCATAAGTTAGTTCATTTTCAATCATAAATGTCTGGAGTGAGGTTCTGAACGCATGAAAATAACCTATTTGTGATTCTCTTGTCATGTGGATCGAGTCTCGGTGAAGGTAAAGATCAGCATTGATGGAATGAATTGAAGCCATATCTCATGAACATACATAACTGCTGAATTATTAACTGATTCAAGAACAATTTATTATCAACTTAGAAATCACAGCTTAAGGTAACTAAATTAAATTACATGTAGTATATAGAAAAGCACCAATATTTCATTGAAAAAAAAAAAACAGCAATGATCAACCAACATGTTTCTAATACTAATAAGAACATCTTGGTTCAACCCTATATTATAACTTGATATGTATGTAATGCAGGTATCAATCTCCACTCAGGCATTCACCATTGTTGGGCGAAAAATATAGACGATCAGTGACAAAATGACAAATATCTGGCCTTTGTCCATAACGGTATGTTAATCAAGAATGTCAGGTAGAGTGATAAAGTATTGAACATAAAATCAGGTTCAGGCTGCACAGATTGATACCTGCTGCACATGTACGATTTAGGTCAATTTCAGGACAAATTCAAAACTCAAAAAGATTCCCTGTACTATTTTCCATCAACAACAAACTTTTAATCACATTTCAATTACAATTTTCTTATTGCCTATCATTCAAGGTCATCTCTATTCTATGATATACTGATAGGGAAAAAGAAACTCCACATTAGCTCTTTCCAGATAATAAGAACTGCATGTACATAACAAAAATCTATTTCTACTAATCACAAATATTCTCCATCTGGAATTGGCAAATTCAGCAGATACTTAAATACCAGTATACAAGTCTAGACGGTTGCAATTTTCATATCTCTGGGAACCAACCACGAAGTATAATGCAAAGCTCTCAAATATGTCCACATTTCTTCATTTTTATCAGACCAATTGGACTTATCCTAGACACTGTACAATATTGAAAAATAAGAATCTGTAATACATATGTGACCTGATTTAGACTAATATAATACTATCAACAAATAATTGTAGTTGGATTGTTAACTACATTACTCGAAATGTACCCTTTCAATTGTTCTCTTCAAGATGAGGAATTTCTATAGCCGCGTTTTGAATTTTCTGCCATTTCTTCTGTTTCTGTGATGACAGAGAAAACTTCTACTGAGAATGATATTCATCTTCCAGAACACAATTGAAAAGGGCTCAAGTTATCCAAAGATCGACCTATACTGAAAATGTGAATATGAAAACCCAAGGGCCAGGTGCTCAATCATGAGTTAAGTCCAAAAGAGTTATCAAATATTTCTTTGTTAGATTGACTGTAGAACTCCCATAAAACTAAGCTGGTCTTAGATGACTGGTCTTAAATTTAAGCCATGACTGGGCAACTAGCCCCGATTTGAAACTCCAAAGTTTTGGATCTCCAAGAGTATCATCTTTTCATTTACAATATGAATAGCTGAATGTCTCATTGAAATATCATGACATCTGTTTGATGAATAAAATTTTTAAATACTTTTCCAATAAAAGCGCAACTGGCAACAAACACAATTAATACGATATGTACAATTCTCACGCAACACGATGTATCAAAAGATTTATCGTGCCTTGCGGTTGTGATTTAAGAACGTTCCATGCCTCGAAATGGTTCATTCCTGCCACTTTGATATTGTTCACTTTCAGTATTTCATCGCCTCTCTTTAGCACAGACACACCGGCTCCACCACCTACAAATACAGACAAATGTATAAATTCACCTCCATAACTTAGACAAATACCTAGTATATACTTTTAGTCTTAAATCTTTTGGGGGAAGGTCACCAGATTCCCCCACCAAAGTTTTGCTTGCAGCCCTCAGATTGCCAAATCTGCCCTTTTCAAATCAAGTGCCCATTCCAATTTTCAGGTCCACCCCTTCAAAGAACCCTAGATCTGCCCTTGCATATTGCCGTCTATGATAGTTTCACTATTACATTTAATAGTGAATTTCTATCAACTTTTTACGAATATGTTACCTTTATAGACACGTTTAACTTTGATTGGTAGGTCTCCTAAGGGTGATCCTTTTCCACCTTCGATACAGAATCCGAGACCCGTAACGCCTTTGCTTAATTGTACTTCCATAGTCATACTAGCTGCACCAGGTAGTGTTGAACTACTGCCAAACATTGGTAACTCAGACGTTTCACTATGCTTGTATTCAAGATCAGTCAATACTGACGTATATTTAGATGATGAACTGATATCTAAACGGTCCGGTGAATCAGCCGGTATCATTTCGATACTAATCTCTCGCGAAAAAACTGGTACTGATGTGCCGCATTTAGAAATTGTTTCGTTATTACCGGTAATAAATGGCTGGTTTAGTTCATCTGATACATGCAGACTATAAGATTCTGACTGACGGCGAGGTTTTACCTCAGTTGCCGGAACTGTTTTGGAATACTGTTCAGAAAGGCGTCGTTTCATGGCTAAATGTTTAGTTCGCGGTAACGGTTTAGGTTTCACTGTTGGAGTATCCGCTATTTCTACGGTATCGTTCCGAGTTTTGTGATCAAGAGATTTTTCTGTCGATGGAGATACAGTCTTCGAGGAACCAGTCGATGATGTATTAGTACATTTCTCCAAAGCACTATTGAATACTTCATCAACACTCTCACCTGTGCAACAGTTTTTATTGTCCTCCAGCTTGTCTCCTGCGCTTACTGGTAGGTGGAATTCCATTTTTGATCCGAGACCATCCATATCTTTCACGCCACAGCGAGTGATCAATTCATCGTTCACTAATTTCTTCAATTCGTGCAAATTCGTCATTGACTCAGATTTCAGCCTCATACCACACGGATAATTCAGAGGATTGGAAGTTGTAACCTTACTAATGAGAACATTTTTAGAAGGGTTGACATCCAATCGATCTGGCTTATCGTGAATTGTCATTACATCTTTCCTTGTAGATGGAATATCAGTTTCAGCTTTCACTTTCGATTTTCTAAACTTCAAAAGTAACTCCTTGTGGACTAGGGATAAAGGTGAATTTCCAGCAGGGCATTTCGTTTTTGGTTTGGTATCTGAATCTAATTCCTTTTCGGTAAGAGAGAGATGAGCTTGTCTTAAAGGTGGTACGGCCGAATTGGCAAAACTGGAATATACAACATTATCAGGTTTCTTCATGTTGTAATTGAGATCGACTTTGTCGCCTGGTGAAGGGACGTGCAGCTTTACTTTTGTCAGTAACTCTGCATGCAACAGAGAACGATTTGGAATCATGCTATAATCACTTAGTGCTGCCTGTTTCATTCCAAAACCGACATCAACTGTGTGATTAACTGTTGTTTTAGTTGTGAAGTCAGCATTGTTGCCACGTGCCTTCCTGTCGTCTGTTGTTGTTGTTGTTGTTGTTGTTGCATGTTTCATGGGTATGGCTGTTTTTGCAGCAATCTCTTTGTCCTCGAAACCACTTGAGGCTGCTGCTCCTAAAATATAAAATACAAACACTTTTGTAGTGAATCTGTTCATTCATCTGTCTATTTACTTCAATTAGTGGGCTATTGAAACAGTGAAAGTTACAGGGACCAGTTCTATAGTTTGTATTGAAAATCAACGAACGTTGACTCTGGATTCGAATCTTACAAACAACTGTCCATGTTGTTCATTAAAGGCTGTTAAAAAAATTATGGCATGTATATGGGGGTGGGATATGTCAAAAAGTTTGTTATACAGACTCTGTTACAATGGGAGGGGATAGTGTCGCAACTTCCGTTACATGACAAAATGTTGGAATTTCTCAGTAGAAAAATCTTGAGCAACCTTTTTGGAATGAAACTAGGCAGGAGTGGATCATTGGACCATTTTTTAATGATAATGCTTTATTTAACTGGAACTGTAAAACATTTAATCAATACTGTACATGACGGCATAAAAATGGTACTGATCATAGCATAATGTTTCAAAATGGCACCATGATAAAGATTTTAGCAAATAATTGAAGGGGCAGTGTAACAGTTTTTACGTAATAGTCAATATTTGTTACAACTTGTTACAAGGAGGTGGGGTATCAAAATGTCCCCAAAAATATGTAGCGTAATTATTGAACAGCCCCTAGAGTCAACACTGCAGAATTCCAATTATGAATCCATCATTTAATACCAAAGAAGGTGCTGAAAGTGCTGCCATATAGTGAACGAATCTAAAAACAAATCTGCAATATGTATGTGCTTGTACTGGTGAGCTTATACATAACTCATGCAATTATGATTTAGTGGAGTTATAATTGACAGTTAAAAGTATTGAGTATTTCAATGATTGTATATGTGTTTATGCGTTTTTAGAACAATTAAATTTTGTATAGTCACCTCATCACCTGCCAATATGTCACAACTCAACAACTAGCATGCAAAACATATTTCAACAAAACCAGATCATTTGCATGAGTCAGAAATTAATTTTCCTTTCAGACTAGACGTATTTCTTTTTTCGTATTGACCTCGATAGTCAAATGATATGGAATCGTCAGAATGTCCGTACGCACAATACAAATCCTTACACTATTGGAGAACCCTTTACGGCCGTTGAGACGAACGGAACTAAGAAAGAGGAAAGATTCTTAAAAACTTACACCAATTCTGTTACAGCAGTAATATAAAAGACGGAACAGATACATTGTTCATTGATTGACCCAGGGTGGCAAATAAGACTTTTCGAAATCTAAATCCACAACCTAGGTTTGGGTTTTATATAAAGCACTGATGCGTGAATCCGTGTAATCGTTAGCCCCAAATTCCACGAAAATCAAAAGAGGCAGGAAAACTGAGATAGCTCTGAACCAACCTCGACGTATGGGTGACTGCACTATGCTCACAACCATATAGAAAATACTGTAAGATAATTTTATCGATCTTTTACGTTTTAAATAACATAAAACTTTTGGCATCAACTAACACGTAATTCAGCCCTCTATCATGCAATGAAATAACCCCTAGATATCATTTGCACAGTGAAAGTATCATCTAATGTAGATATTCAAATCGGAATGGAATCCGCAGATCGAATCACACAGAATTATGCAGTGAACTGAACTGAAAATTGATATGACACGATACGAGAATGTAAAATGAGAACTCGACTATGCAAATGATAACGATGTTCTCACCACAGCCATATAGGAACAAGGGAAAAATGAATGTTAATAATTAGGAGCGCTGCAAGGGTGGGAATGGAAAAT
Organism: Tubulanus polymorphus; assembly: GCF_964204645.1. Classification (NCBI taxonomy): domain Eukaryota; kingdom Metazoa; phylum Nemertea; class Palaeonemertea; order Tubulaniformes; family Tubulanidae; genus Tubulanus; species Tubulanus polymorphus. The sequence continues at coordinate 8,129,520 of NC_134029.1, read as the reverse complement.
ACACCCGGAATATATAAACACACAATGATTTAAAACATACATTATTAAGTTCGTTAGTAAGATGTGAATCTGCAAATAAGATATTCAACATTTCTTAGCATAAACGTGAATAAAGTTTGGAAAACTCGTTATTAGTTACTGATTATAGTTACGGTCAGTAGGCATAGAATCATATCGTACGAATCCATCCTAAATAAAATTACTCTTTTGAATTATATACCTGTAGACTGAATATTTTTCCGATGGTCGAAAGGTTTTACCGACAGTAACATTCTGATCAGGCCCTTCGGTAATAATCGTAATGTCTGGTCAACCCGCGATTTCGACATGCCTGTTAATACTACGCTGTTCACGCAAAGAAGATAGTCACCAACTCTGTAAGAAACATATGGAGCACGTATATGAGAAAAAAATCAAAGTTAACAGTTGCATTATGTTGAAAGGCTCAATATCAAATAAACTGCCCGTTGTATAAAAGATGGCCGATATTCTATGATATTCTCGCCTTCTGGATCATCCAAGGCGAACTGCATTTTTCACAGTTAGTCGACTAGTGGTCGGAACTAGTAACAGAATGCATTTAGTTCAGTTGCATTTCACAGTGTCAGTGATCTTAGAAATAGGGCTCAACTACAGCAACCATGCTCAATCCCGTGGTCAACCATTTCCGACCATAGTTCTGACTAACTGCCATTCAGTTTCACTTTAACAGTAGTCGACTAACTCCGATAACAGAAGTTCGCCCTGATTTTGATCTTATGAATGCATGTAAAATTTCATATCCAGATTTTTCAACAACCAATTATATTCAATATTCTTAACTGATCCAAATTAAGTGGGCTGTACTGCAATGGAATTTGATTTCTGTGTTGAGCAGTAATGAATCAAACCAAATCATTGTAATTACAGCTTCAGGAGGCAAGAATTTTTCATCTCTTACTTGATATTTCCGTTGCGTTCGACCGAACTGTTTCGGTCAATATCCGTAATACGTATATAACCGTCGGCGGTCACTGCAAATTTCAGACCGATGCCGAGAACGCCTCTCATGACGTCTATCTGAAACGGTCCGTCGTTGACGCGTTCGCCGTGCGCGGTCGGCTCAATGATACATGTTTTTGCGCTCTTCATGGCGAGACCGTTCACCATTGGGTGTACGAGCTGATCGCTAGTACGCGGTTTACTATTCGTATTAGACGACGATCCAGTTGAGTTTTTTTGCGGAGCCGCTTTCAGTCCGAGGCGCGGATTCTTGAAATTGAACGGTTTGATCACCGGTAGATCGACAGCGTTTACCTTTCGCTCGAAACTCGATCGCAACGGTTTGATGTTACTGGTAGTTCGTAGCGGCGGTTCCGGCCGAGGCTTCTTAGAACTGCGATTCGAAGATTGTTGTTTCGCTTGTTCGGGAGAAGATGGCGGCAGGGCTGGGGGCACGGGAGGAGGAGAGTACGATGGCGGCCGCGATGGACGTTCCCCGATAGGTTGTTTAGCTTCTTCATTACCGCTGTCTTCGGAAATTAATCCGGTCCTCATTTCTGAATTTTGACTCGTATTCATCAGGGGAGGACTAGCGACGCTGCTCGCCATTCCACTATCCCACATAAGTACATCGTTCGTGAGTCCGTCTTCGCGTAAAATACTATCGATAGAATCGTAACTTCTAGACATGGCATCGTCGGTGTTAAAATTACTCTGATTTTCTCGTACAGGAAGAAAATCCGGCTGAACAGTTGGCTTCGTCGCGTGAACAATCCTTTCATCGTCTGAATTTGAGGGAGTCGACGTACTTACATTAGACGGCCTGGTCGGAACTTTACTATTTAGAACCACCCCCAATTCGGAATCAGGGTCTAATTTTCTTTCGTCTCCATTTTCCTTCCAAAGAACCGTTTTGTTTCTGTTTATTCCTATTGGTACTTTACTATCTAAAACAACACTGTCGCTTGCCTGAGTTTTCGAATTACTTGAGGGAATCACCTTTCCATTGGTTATATTATTTGGCTTTTCACGTTTTACAAAAATACCTGAATCCACATCCTGATTATTTTCATTCGATTTTTTTTTCGTCTTGACTGTTTCGTACACTTTTTCTTTCTGCACAACTTCATCTGTCATAACCGTTCCATCGACGCATATAATATTCGAAACGTCTTCGAAGCCGGTAATACCCAAATCCGGTTTATAGCTGTATTCAGCATTTAGATAATGCTTCAATACTGGGTTATGCGATGGTGATAGATGAGTTTTCACTTTATCATTTTCCACCACTCCGTGATCCTGATCATCAGGGTTTGAAGCTAGGATTTCCGGTGCAATTCTCTCAGTATGAACAGGCCTAGAAGTTTTTGCTTGTATAAGTGATTCAGTACTGGATGGTTCAGGGCTGGATGGTACAGATACAGGGGTTTTAGGAATGAGTTTCCTTGTGTCGGCTTTGCTGTCATAAACGTAATTTACAGTGGGAGGCATTTTGCGCAACTTTTGTTTCGATAAAAGCAATAGTGGACTTTCGGCACCAGTGAGAATCTTTTGTTGTATTTCCGCCCTATCAGGCTGTTGGTCTGGGATATCAGTAGGTCTTAAACTATTCGAGCTATCTGAATCCTTAACCGATACTTTATGGTTTTCCTTTTCAGGAAGATAATGCATAGTATCAGTGAGGACGGTTTTTGAAAGCAATTTCACATTTGCCTCGCTATCACCAGAATGAGTAACATCAAAAACAGTTGGTTCATGTGAATATTCGGATGTACCTGAAGTTGGACTAGTAGGAATCGGAGTGCTGTCCCTCGTTGACATTAAGCCCTCCTTTGCAATCCCGCCATCGAATCTTTGACGTAAGTTCTTAACAGAAGTCACTGGTTGGAATACGATATCTTCATTCGATTTCTCATTGATTACATCATTTGAACACGTAACTTCAGCAGCAGCGTTTTGGTTGTTAATACTGTCAGTAGATGGTGTTAGAGAAGCATGAACATTATCAACACATATTGGAGACACCGATGGCGTTCGCGGTGGCGGTGGTTCAACGATTAAATCTAATGTTGGAGATGGTGCCGGAGTAATGGGTGGAGGTGGCCCAACTATAGGTATAGGCAGCTCTTTATACTGTACATGTTTAGGCGGAGATGCCGCCAGCAAACTAGCGATAACGTTTCGTTCCAATTCGGATTTCCTTCGAGGAACATTTCTTTTCGGACATTTTAGCGTTTTTTCATTTGTTTCAGCATCGAATTCTCGCTCGATAGCTTCGAACGCATCTGTCAACTGCGACGGCGTCAGAGGACGGGATCCCGAATCTGGGGAGTTGAACCGGGAATATTTCACCGTCGTCGACTCCGCCGTCTCTTCCGACATAGAACTCGTAGACTCAAGCCCGCTCGACGATAGACTCTTTTCACTTGTAACTGGAGTTATAACCTTTCCGTTGATCACAATCCCTAATGGTTTATTCACCGAATAACCAACCGCACCGTGATGGTTATCAATTTTCGCATTTATCGCGCGCTCTTCCTCGCTCAGATATTCCAACAGATCATCGATTTCGGTCATCGGAACCGTAATGGTCTCGCCGTTCACTAAACACTTCTTCGCTCCGCGTGTAGACACATCGTCGGCGCTCAGTTCGCTGTCGTTATTGTCGGTGTCTCCTTTCTGACTTAACCTGTCCAACGGACACACCGTGTACAACCGGCCCGATATCGCCGGAGACAAAGCCCGTTCTCGCTCTTCGGATATCGTTTGCAACAACATTTCGGCATCGTTAGAATCGCTCGCGTATTCCGGTACACTATACGCATCTGACCGCGAATAAACACTACTATTAACGTTATGAAAATTGAAGACGTCCACTTCGTTTTTCTCGCGATTGATTTGTTGACCGTCCCCGCCGCTGATGCTCGCCCAGTTTTTCGCGTATAAATGCATCGTTTCGTACAATTCGCCGTTTTGCCTGGCAGGCTGATGCTCGTCCAAATCGAACAAGAAGAAGTTGCTATTCATATCGTCCGACGGCACGACGCTTTTACGAACTTTGATATTGCGTCGCTTTTTATCGCGTTTATCGAGCGGCGCGTTCGAATCGATGGATATTTGCCGTTGCGCGAATGCTAACCGCACACTCAGACTACCGAATAGAGGATTGTATTGAGTTTCTAATGCTTTCGGATGGACGTCGCCGCCAGTTTTAAAATTCTTATCATTTTCCTGCGTACGCAACGCGCTTCGTTTCCGTATCTTTTTCCGATGGTGCGCGTCGTGGAATGATTTTCCGCCCGAACCGCTGAAACGTCGCCACCGCACGAGTTCCGGGCTCGGAATTTCGGCGCGTTCCGGTTTCACGTCAAGGTACGAATCGCCGCGTTCGCCGTCGACGGTCGCATCGTCGTCTGTCGAGTCGTCGCGAGATAGCGTTGAATCCTCATCAGGACGCAGCACGACCAGGGTTATATCACCGGAAGCTTGTTTCAGCGTATTGCTGCATTCGACGTGCGATAATCCGTACAACGGAATGCCGTTGATCGCGAAAACCCGATCTCCGACCTTCACCTCACTGAACCGATGACAGACACCACTGGCAAGAATTTTGTTCACCTGATAAATGAGAAAAGATGATTAGGTCATTATGGACAAGCTTAATTTGGCCAGGGTCAAAAATGTTTGTGTGATCGGAGCTGTACTTTCACTCTCCCCTCAATCTCATGTCAAACAAATATATTTCATGTAAATTTCATTTTTCTTTTAGTTTTCTCATCAAATGTTAATCAAATTGCATGTAAATTCAAATGTTTTACAACACTCAAAACCTGTCTATAAAGCGGTATATATGAATAACCTAAAATAACCTATATAAACATTTCAATAATCTTAATAATGCGTAAACATTACCTTAGAAATTCAAATTATTAGCTAAGTCAAAATGCTGGCATGAAATCTATGTATTGATATTCCCAACGCAAGATATAAGGCATACACGGAAATATATGTCGCTCTAACATTTAACTACATGTAAGCTAAAAACTTACAAGGACGGCTGAACAATGCGGTCAACTAAATGAATTAATTTCAATATAATCCAACGATTAGCTGGACGCTAGCCGTGTGAATGCGTTCAACTGTGTCTGGCAGAAATCAGGTTAGAAGCCTAGAAGGCCTAGTATATGGTAATCCGTACGCCAATTAATCATTGTATTTTATGCAGAACCAGCAGGTTGTACTATGATAATAACTATGTCGAAAAATATCAGCGTGGAATACTTTCAGTTATTTGAAAGGGCGCACAAGTCAGTATGAGGAATTCATTGTTGACTATCAAAAAGACGTTTAATTAAGAGTTATTTGAACATTTTGTGGGACTGGTGTGGGCAAGTTTTCCGATAAATTGCCCCTGGGGTAGATATAATTGCATACCGTGCATGAGCAGAAAGCTCTGAATTCAATTACGTTTCAACTTTTTGGAAATTAATCATTTGATTAAAATGCCCCTCTTGTGCTTTGGAAAATGTGACCAATTTAGTTTGGTGTAAAAACCTTAAAAAATAAGCACCAAATTTTCTACTTCGTTAAAATCAGAATAATTAAATATAGCTGCAAAGCAGCAATAACAGGTTTTCTACATTGAATTCAAATTAAATATAGAATTAATTTGTTTGAATCCTTAACCCCACCCTATAATCCAACTATGATAAAAAATCAATGATGGAACTATCAAATTGTGGAGCCTTTAGGCTTAAAAATTGGAAGATATATCTATGTATACCAGTAATGATTAACAAGGGTTTTCTACTAAGTTGTAGATAACCCTTACTTATAAAAAGGAGGTTATTTCTACCCTGAATCTAAGTCATTACTCCCATTAACCCATTGTATGTATTGGCAAATCAAACGGCATTTTTCAGTTTAAACAATGCCACATGTTCATGTTTATTCCGATTAATTTCAAATCGTTCATCAAATACCGTACACTACTACTGAAACTCTGCAGCAGTTGTAGTACAGGTTTCAAAGCAGTTGATTTATTATACGAGAATGTTTTGAAATGACAATTCATATGGTAATTTCCTGATTCATTGATTAAAATGAATTTTAAAAAATCCCTTACAATGAAAAACCGCATTTCAGAGTTTGCAGATTATTTCTATCAGAATACAATATGTGCCCTGCTATGCATAATACGTGCACAAAAATGAATTGTAATATTGTATATGGTGATTTGTTCGTGCTGCAGTTCTCAAGAGAAAGAGAACTGTAGAAACTTAGTGAATTCATTTTGTTTATTACGGGAACAGATGGGAATGATCACCTTTATGAAAGGGTTACCGATTCGATCTATTGAATAATCTATGATCTCTTTTAATAGAGACTTCATATGCTTACAATGACAGTATTTTCTCGCTTGTCTTATCTTTTCGAAATAGTTTCCATGTTGGCAACGAATTAAATTAAATTGCATCTTTTGAGAAAGTTTTCCCTTAATTCCTTTCAAGGAAAATCTCAAATTTTCAATTCTAGCGGGATCGTACTGGATTGTGACCTCTGTTCACACCAGGACTTCAGTAAAGTACTTATACCTGTTCACATGGTTGAATTATTGGAGGCCTATTGGAGCGGCTTATTCAGTACGGTACTGAAATACCGGGCTTATTAAGCGAGGTAAGTGATTCGGTAGTGAAACCTGATTAAGGTACTGTACTGAAATGGCTGCATATTTTGTGTAGTGCGGACACAGATTTTGGAGCTTTACAAGCCGCGTAAAGTAGTATGCTACTCTCAACCAGGGGATGCCTCAACTGAACTGGAGTCCAGTTTATTCATGCTCATCGGAATTTTCGTTTTTTTACTCCTGTTTTTAATGTAAGAAACCACTTAAAGGAACAAAGATACGAAGGCAGTTTATCAATATATGGTAACAAGCCATTTTGCTATTGTTTACAAAGAACTTCATAGTACAGTTCAGTGAATTGGCAATTTCAACTACCCTTCGGAAGGACAAGAGAGCAGGTTAATGATAATCAATGATACACTGTGTTTATATTACATTAAAGTACTGGTATTCAGTTAGCAAACCAAAATCCTAGAATTTGTTATTCCGATTCAAATTCCTTTAAAATACAAGCGCGATCCTGTAAACCATTTGCATTTGGTAGTAGCGTATCCAGCTACACAGCCGTGAGATGATTGATTTTATTATGAATGAGAATATACTATTGATTTTTTAAGAGTCAAATCAAACCCCCAGGAACTAGGTGCTCTAGGAGACTATAGTTACAATTCCAATCTAATTCCAATTATTCTACTTACCCCGGTAAAGAGTAAATTCTTGATAAAGCACTACATGCAGAACTTCATAATTACCTGAAAATAGCCTTTCGTCGATCCGTAACTAGGAATGACATTTAATCCTAACGATTCTTTCACGTCTCTGTGCAGTAAGATGACGTGTTTGTTGAATCCGTCCGGTATTCCTCGACTGCTGATACGACTCGACCTTGCCGACGATAATTTCGAGCGTCGAGCAACCGTCGCCGAAACATCGCTGACGATCGCGTCGTCTTCGTCGTCCTCTGACATTTCCGCTTTGCTGCTGTCGCTTTCTGTTTCACTTTCGGGGACGACGCGTCGATCGCAGATCGCCGCCGCAGCACGATTGGTCACGGCACCCGCGCATCCTCCGCGATAAATCGTTAAAATCACTCGCAGCGGTAACTCCTGAAATACGGACAGAATTTCGGCCTGCGATAATTCGCGCAGCGGCATTCCGTTTATCTCGATCAGCTCGTCGCCGATTTTCAACCGATTAAGCATGCTATCGGTGGCACCGTCTGCCGGACTGCCCGGCGTGATCTTCTCGATGAAAACGCCGGTGACCTTCGTCAGGTCCTCCTCGCCGCCTTCGATGTGCAAGCCCATCCCTAACTTTTCGCCCGGCAATCGCTGCAATATAACAACGTCTTTTTCGTCCTTATTCGTGACATCGTTCGCCTTGTATTGACCGGGAGAGACATCTGCTGTTTTCTCCAACGACCTCCGGCGGTCATACGCCGCAGCTGGTACTTTCGGGCGTGCACCAGTACCAGCGCCATTACTGTCAGCGGGAGATTTATCATTTCGAGTCGCTGTTATCGATCGCGTGTTTTCAACCGCACCATCTGGACGAGCGATAATTGAGTTCGTAAAATCGCGGCCCGATTGCCGACGACATTTGTACAAATCGACGCTGTTTCGTTTCACGCGAGATCGCGACGCGGACGACGGATTATGATCGATGATTATCGTACCGCTGAAATCATCCTCGTTGTCCGACGTTTGTGATATGGCCACCTGGTGGCATTGCGCCGAACTAACAACGTCACGCGGTTTCCACGAATTCGGCGTCGTTCGGTATTTTTCGTCGCGACTTTCTCGTCGACCGAAATTGATACCGAACTTGTTCGGGCTCGTCTCTTCGGGCGCGATCGTTCCGTCATAAACTTGTTTACGCTCTAGACCGTTGCCGATTTCATAAACCGGTCTCGCCTGTTTGCCGACTACGACGCCCATACCGTTATCATCCGCTATCGAAGTCGGTTTCAGCGTTTGCGATTCTTCGCGGATGGAGATTTTATCATCGTCACCGCGACGATCCAACGAATCCGTCTGCTCTAATGAGTGATAGATCGGGTTTTCGCGAATCGTCGATTGTTGCCAGTCGTTCCACCAGGATCCCCGCGAGCTGTAACCGGAATCGCTGCGATTTGTCCAGGAAGGTTTCTCCGATGACGACAACGAATCGGCGACATGACGTTGATTCCCGTCGCTTTCCGCCGATTTCTTAAGCGGCGTAGATGTTTTGGGCACGGTTTTGATATCGGTTTCGTTCGGAATCAATGGCGGCTGAACGCTATCGGCGGAAATGTGGTTATAAGTACAGTTAACGCTGGGAGCTGTGTAGAAAGTTAGGTGGCCCTGAAAGAAAAAGTTTCCTCGAAATTTAACCAAATAGAAGCAACCCGGAATTTATAGCTAAACCTCACTGGTTCTAACATTGATTTATACGGGAATCTATATTCATACAAGCAAAAATACATAATATTTCTTATACAAGCCATAGGCGAAAAAAGTTTTTGAGTTCAGAATCGAATCAGTCTGAATGCATGAGGCAACTCCAAAATTACCATGCATTACCCATTGCTTTTTGGATATGTTGTATACGGGTCTCGGAATGGTAGCTCGAGAATCAAAAAGTCCTGAAGAATTTGACAAAGTTTCTCTAAATAAAGTTTCAAAATACGTGATAATATGAAAGATTTGGGCAGATCATAAGCGGCAAATATATCATATCAATTACAAAATTGGTTTTTAATAAGGCATAATTGTCACTTTATAGAACCCAGTAGCATCATGCAGTAGCATCATGCCAGTTGTTTTTGATAAGTAGAAACCCACATTGATTTTCTGGCAGTTACAGAAACTAAACTCCATCATCAGAGAAACCTGGATTCACGTGTAAACATACTCTCCCCTGTAGACCCCATTCTAAAAGGATTGAATCCAGTTGCGACATAGATATTTAACATTCCCTATTTGTACAACTTAATATTGTAACAGCTTGAGTTAGTAGGGATTTTCTCCGTGGAAAGGCATGGAACTTCCACAGCATCATGAAAGATCTCTCATAGACTTTTCTACACCTGCTGTGCTCTGCATTCATAAATCACCTCAAATCATAAAATAACCCAAGCACGCGCTTTACAACAATCAAATGCCAAGAAACACTTAATATCATATGCCACACGTGAGAGTAATCTAAATCTCAATTAAAATCTTATTTCTCACTAACAACTCAATTCGCATCAATTTATACGAGCAGTGCACAAATTGTCTGTTTTCAAAAACATAAAGAAGTGTGTCATTGTTTGATTTCAGACAATTCAAATTTGACTATTCAAATTGGGGTATAAAACTTTCTCTCGAGTAAAACCAAGTTTTTTCAAGTTTTATGGAACTTCCACAGCATCATGAAAGATCTCTCATAGACTTTTCTACACCTGCTGTGCTCTGCATTCATAAATCACCTCAAATCATAAAATAATCCAAGCACGCGCTTTACAACAATCAAATGCCAAGAAACACTTAATATCATATGCCACACGTGAGAGTAATCTAAATCTCAATTAAAATCTTATTTCTCACTAACAACTCAATTCGCATCAATTTATACGAGTAGTGCACAAATTGTCTGTTTTCAAAAACATAAAGAAGTGTGTCATTGTTTGATTTCAGACAATTCAAATTTGACTATTCAAATTGGGGTATAAAACTTTCTCTCGAGTAAAACCAAGTTTTGAGGTTATTTCAAATTTAACACTTGTAGAGGAAGTCAGGGACTATCCTCCCCCTCCCCCGGCAGGGATTCGAACCTGATGGCATTGAGACTAATCGCCACGGTACGAAACCCTGCCACATTAGACCGGGTGCACAGCTACATGCGCAGCTTTGATGATGTCATTATAAGCCAATCAGAAATCCCATTCTATTTCAGTCTGGCTTTTTTCATTTAGCGTTTATACAACCGGCAGAGAGTTTTCTTGCGACAAAGCTGTGCATGTACCTGCGCACCCGGTCTAGTGCGGCAGGGTATCTTGCCATGGCTAAGTGTAACAATGCCATCAATCCCTGCCGTGGGAAGATGGTCAAGGAATGACTTTTCCTGAATGGTCATTACCTATTGAAATTGAATTACGGTATACAGTAGTATAGCCTCCGCTCAAGTCGGGTCTTTTGGGACCGTAAACATGTGTCTGACTTGAGTGATATCCTAGTTGGATGTTATGTATTTCATATATGAAGTCACAAAAAATATTTCAAAAAACATCTGCGTTGAACGGTTATCTGAGTTGATTGGATCCAACAAGAGCGGATCGAGTCTACTGTATATGAAATGAAAAACGACGTCAACTTAACTTCCGATTCTGACAAATTTTCCAATAGACAAACCTATCATTAATCATCCGTACATGCTATCGTCGCGTATAGGCATTAACTATACAATTAAAACAGCCATCTCTATCGATTACAACGAACATATACATTTCATGATTCATCTGTCTGTCTGGTCTGCAGATGTAGATATATATGTATACGCAAACTGCACATAAAGACCACACCCGCTGATGTCTCAACTCAATCTGTGGCCACTATGACGATATGTACCTTCTATTACCAACCTTATTACCATATTTCTAAGAACTTAAGACAATAATTCCTTGAAATGAATAACCAAAGGTCATTAGGGTTTGTAATCTTTCATTACAGACTTTTTTCAACTGAGCTGAAAACATTTCTCTTTAGGCAATATTCTAATTGACCGTTTTAATTTGTTTTTATAGCCTTGTATATTTGTAAACCACGCTGAAATGTTAACGGAGTGCAGAATATAAGAAATAAATATCATTATTATTATCATTATCTTTTAAACGATGTCTGATGGCCCTCCGATCTAGCAGAAGAGTCAGTTTCATATATAGTTGCGAGTTAAATTCTACCCTGAATATCATTGAATATGAACTTATTCTTGACCCTAGACATAAAACTAGGTCTTGATCTACTTTCAATTTGAACATATTGCATTTTTGGCGCCATGTTTTTGAATTAAATCAAACAATGATACTATATTACTATTGTTACTCCTAAAAACCATCTGTTGTATTGTGCAGTATGGAAAATACCATTAAAAATATAATTCATCCGTAGCAAGGTTTGAAATAAAAAATCGAGCACGAATACCGAAAATGGAAAAACTTGTTATGATGAAATGAGAAAATAATGCTATAATATCAAGACATAAATGATATTAAGTAAATTAGTTATAATGCACATTCCTCCAGAAATTATTGCCAACCTTTGTGAAAAGTACAGAACAGATTATATTCTTGACGTATATAGAAATCCAAAAAAGTAAAGTAAGACGTACAGTATCTCATATCTCAGACAAAAAAATAATACCTCTCCCGCACAAGAATCAGGTTGATTCTGGAATCAAAATCAATACAACTCCACCGGTTCCAAAAAACAGCCTTTTCTCTTTAAACTGAATAGCCTACTTCGAACGCGTATCCATAAAATATCGCTTTTCGTCCTTGTATATAATCGACTACGTATCCATTATTTTCCGATTAAACAGTTACTACCTCAGAAACGTGTCTACACGAACTGCTTAAGTTATGCTTCTTATTCCATAATTAAGTCTTATTTCCGGTCAGAACGCATTGTATTCCGAATATCGTTTACATATTCAAATTTCGGATAAATGCTTGTATCGTTTGTTTATATATATATGTATATATATATATATACATATATATATATATATATATAGAACAGGAGGCAGAGTATATGTAATGCATTTCCCTACATAACCACTCTGCCGTTGTGTCGGAAAACACCGGAATATAAATCGATACTACCGGATTCAACGGTAAACTGGTGGCCCGGGACGCCGGCGCAGTTTCATAATGACAGGTGAAAAACGTGAAGAGGTCCTTATAATTTTGCCGTACGTGTGTGTATCGCGATGGATGGAATACACGCCGCGCGATAGAAACTCCGATATCGCCGACAAAAGAATACTGCATGAAATTTCCATTTGTGATATGTACGCCCGCTCGCGCTGTTATATTATTGTGGGCTATAAATTTATCTTGAGAGCTATTACCGGGTGCGCAAAAATATATTTCAAATTTAATACGTCGTTTTTATTTGGGGAAAAAAAAGAAACGCCATCATTTAGTACTAGGTAGTTTTTATAATTACGATGAGGTTATTTCCATTTACTAGGGTGACAAAATCTAAAAACATGTACACTGTACTTCGGTAGTTTGAATCGCTCTTAAAAGAACAAAAATTCCAGTCTTTTCAGCTTCATTAACTGTTTAAGTACCCAAACAGAGTTGATACATTTTCAAGGATATTTACGAAAATCTTTTTGTGATTGATATAAAATATGCCTGAGGTAGAGTCAATTTTAGCTATTTTTGAACTTCGCAGATGAATAAAAAAAAAATTGTGAAAATTTAACAATTTTGGTGCTGACTAATTAATACCCTAAAGGTAGATAATTTGAAAATTTTTGAAAGATTCCAGCCCAGTGCATCAAATTACAGGCATCCACTATAATGCATCATTAAAGTAGTTTTTTAGTTACTTATCTAAATGTGTTTGATAGGTGCTGTCATCTTTCATTAGATATAAAATCTTTTACGAATTAGATCAATACACCGCAGTGCGGTGTACTAGCAAAGTCAATCAACGATTAATACATCGCACAACGGTGTAGACAGACTGAAAGGGTTAAGAAATTTTCCGGATACGTGGAGTATGGTAACTATTGATTCACTTACCAGTTCTTGAGATGTCATATCGTCCTCGACTGTAAGAAGCGTTTTTGTTCCTGTAATGAAATAAAGAAATCATTGGTCAACACGGCCTGAATTATTCACCCTCTTGTCACTCATTTCACAAACCCACGATCGATCCCTAAAATTATTTCATATTCTGGTTCTATTAATTCGTTGTGCTTAAGACGCAGCAAATTCAAGCTAACTACGCAGTACATGTATTTGTTTTGATATTGGACCTGATGCAAGTGGAATAAAGCCCCCTTATATACTGCGGTATCATAAAGCATGCTAATTAATTATTCAATATCTCTACATATTGGTCTCTCCCTTAAGTGTCCTTGTAAATACGTTAATACGCCTACTTCTGTTGAGAATATCAATTATTCCAGAAAAAAGATACCGGTACTGGTACATTAGATTGTATTCCACTTAATCAGCACCTTTCACTCCTCATCACAGGAAATGCACTTACTACAGTTTCACAATATAGAAATTCTGATAAGATGCCAATGACAAATTGAAACTGGATCCTAGGATACATAACTTACTTAAGATTGCTAACGAGTATCATGATTCAGCCTTTCAAAAAAATCATCGTCAAAATCATTAGCCCCGGCTCCACCTGCACTGTAGGTTCGAGCCCAGGTTTCACAAAGGCAAGCATGAAAACAATGGTTTGACGAAGCCAGTGATTCATTCATTAACAAATTAATCATAACTTGTTTTTGTTTAATATTGAGAAGAGGCGAATTGACAACTTTTTCAAAGCAACAAAAATTGGAAAAACACTTTTTACGATCAGGTAATCGAGATTCATTCTAATGACAATCCATCATATTAAATATTGAATCAGCAAATACAAACAATTGTCGGCAGACAAAATTATCAATGAGTTACTGTAATATAAACTTTTGAGTCAACAAAGTGTTTACGAAGTAGATAAGATGGATTTTCTGTGCGTGGGTTACTGAACATCTGGACAATGGTATATAGAGTTTGTCATAGAATACTCAGCAACAGTGAATCTATTATAGGGCCTATCTAGACAACTGACTTATATTGAACAATACAGACAATTGAAAAGATATGATGATTTAAGTATCAAGATGATTCAATCAACACACTTCCTTGGCCTCGTTCTTAAATAACCTTGTTCTAACAGGGTTGGGTTCATTATCGACTTATCTCCTCCTCCTTGGGCAGGGATTCGAACCTGATGGCATCACCTTGGTAGGAAATACGCGGCCAGCTATTAAGCCCCGTACTGAGATCGGTTTTTTGGTGCGGAATAACTTTCCACGCTTAATAAGCCCGGTATTTCAGTACGGTATCGAATCAGCCGCGAATAGGCCTCGAACAATCTAATCCAACCGAAATCCCCGAACTGAAATCCTCGTGTGAATGCCGCTATACTCGTAGGCCTATTCCTCGATGTAACGACACCACGCCAAACACTTTGACAAAAATGACCAACCTTTATTGACAGGCATAGCTAAGCTACGATATTTATGCGCGCTGGCCCCACATCCAGTTTCCTACTTCACTTGATGAAAAGCATATACAAAATACGCTCTACTTGCTTATTCCTACTGATAGATTGACAGTCGAACGCAAATCCTCTTAGGTCGGGGCGACGGCTGGGGCTAATCATTTCAATTTCGCCGGGCGTCGAATCGCGAAAAGCAATCTCCGATATCCATTATACGGAATCGATAATCGCGCCGACACGTCGATCGTAGCTGCTTCAATACAGATCAATGACTGCCGGAAAGTCGGGCGGCTTCGGAATGCAATTAACTTCAATCAACTATCAATTATTAACGCCACCGATGAATAAATCACCGATCGAACTTGAATAATTGACCGACCCGAGTTTACCTTGGCAACAAAACACGATGAAAGTCGTAAGAATGAGGGAAAAAAACGAACGAAAATGATACGTTCACTATTCAATTTACAACTGATAAGGCATTTTTTTTAAATCACTTGGAGTACGGATTCAGCTCCCAGAATTCTGTAAAAATCATCAAATTGTTTTTAGTCCTCCTTCATGTTTTCATTGCAATATTTCAAAAAATATTTTTTCTTTGTAATATCCATCTTGATTTTCAATCTAGTAACTTTCTAGAAACTTGCAAAAGTTACATATGTTAATCTTAATTTTCAATCTCCCAATAAACCATTTCACAGTTGCTAGCCGCCATTTTGTTAGGGTACTTTTGTCCCGTATTGTTGGGTCATTTTTTTCTCTTTTTTAAAAACTATCCGTGATGTGTATTGTATCATATTTCATCTGTCCATGGATGGATTTTGACAACTTCAGCAACATTCAAACCGCGTGAATCTCTAGTTTTCAGTTATGTTAAAATCATTTCTCAAATTTACAACAATGCGACATGAGAGCGATATAAAAATCGGTGGTCAGTTTTTGCTGTGCGCATAGAAATCCAGGGTACTGAACTTTGAAGTTCGTTATTTTCAGAAATAATTTTCTAAAAAATCCAAACATTTCATGCACTGTGCGCATAAATGCCCCCTTTTAGGTGAACTTTGAAATTTTAAGATATCTTGCCCAGTTTTTTTCCTATGGCACTTTAACTGCAGCGCATGTATTGTCATTCCGAGATTCGGCGCTGTTTTCTTTGCGTGTATTTCAGTATATGGGAGTTATTTCTTCATTTTTACTACACTTGTCTCTACGGAAAATGGTTTTAATTGTTGGTACGAGTATCAGGTTTAAATATCACGTCGTTTATGCAATATAATAGATCGGAGACATTAGAGATGTTGGGGTTTAAGGGATTTTTCTGACCAGTTTTAGCATCGAGACTGAGCGGCATTTTGATCACGCATTCGAAGTTGCGCGCGGGAAGAGAATATATGGGCCTATATTGAGATGGAAGAAGAAAAGAAATATAGCACTCAAAATCGAGTATGATGACCATTTAAATCAGTAGTCTATCAATAAATTTACATAAAAATCTACTGAAATTAGATGGATGGAGAAGTGGTCAAAAAGCTGGACAAATGGGGTGGGGCAAATATTCAGCTACTTTCTATGAATACTTTCTATTAAGTACACTCAAGATTGATTAGATTGGGAAGAAAATATAGGAAAACGTTTTCTTGTTTTGGTGGTGAAATATCAAGTATCAAGTTCGAATGTCAGACGCCGGTGATAAAAAGTAAAAAGTGACATCTACCATCACAAAAACGCAAGAAGTGTGTGGATTGCATTTACAACAAAAGAGTGATATTTTGGGTTTTCTTGGGTGCATGTACGTAAGTCTCTGCCTGCCGTAAAAGCGGTTACCATTACAGCCATTACGAACTAGCGCCGGAGAACGGAATACAGTATTAATGCCGTAATATTTAAACCTGATACTCGTACCAACAATTAAAACCATTTTCCGTAGAGACAAGTGTAGTGAAAATGAAGAAATAACACCCATATACTGAAATACACGCAAAGAAAACAGCGCCAAATCGCGGAATGACAATACACGCGCTGCAGTTAAAGAGCCATAGGAAAAGAACTAGGCAAGATATCTTAAAATTTCAAAGTTCACCTGAAAGGGGGCGTTTATGCGCACAGTGCATGAAATGTTTGGATTTTTTAGAAAATTATTTCTGAAAATAACGAACTTCAAATTTCAGTACCCTGGATTTCTATGCGCACGGCAAAAACTGACCACCGATTTTTATATCGCTCTCATGTCGCATTGTTGTAAATTTGAGAAATGATTTAAACATAACTGAAAACTAGAGATTCACGCGGTTTGAATGTTGCTGAAGTTGTCAAAATCCATCCATGGACAGATGAAATATGATACAATACACATCACGGATAGTTTTTAAAAAAGAGAAAAAAATGACCCAACAATACGGGACAAAAGTACCCTAACAAAATGGCGGCTAGCAACTGTAAAATGGTTTATTTGTAAAATAGTTAGTCTGTTTTTCATTTTTCCCATCATTTTTCGCATTCATCACAATTTTCACTCAATTTTTTCCTGCAGTCCTTCGGAGGTCTTATGAGGAAAACGCTCAAATGATAACAACATTTTTCTTTTCATTTTCATTATTGTATTAATGTTTCTCCATTTAAATATTTTTCCCTTCGCCCTCCCCTTTTCTTTCTTGAAAAAGTCCATACTCCAAAAAAGCCTTATATTCAGGATTGAAGTGAACTTATGGGGCACAGTTACCGAAGTGCTGGTAAAAATATTGACTGATTTCGGTACGAGTAAGTGATACTTCAGTCAGAAAATTTGGAGAATATTTCTCTTCAGGAATGGTTTCTTGATTTACGTCTCCAGGATGGACTGATTCGACTGACTCTATAAATTTCGTAAAATGGGTAAAAGCTAAAATTGGTAAGAAAAAGCGTATCTTGACTGAGTTCGAACAGAAATTAAACGTCGCCTATTTTAAGATCTGCTACCGAAATAGAAATAGACTAACGAACGATATCAAGATTAAATTATTCACCTATCTATATTACACATGGAGGAGTTTTTTAGATGGTTCTTTTCTTATTGTACTTACAATATGAACCAACAATTTAGGATCAGCAGAACTACCTTGCTGAGGAGGGAAGAAACTAGCTGATCAATCGACAACTTTGCGACTCACCGAATCCTTAAATAACTGACGTAAATCCTGATTGTGCTAGAAATTCTAAACTTAATACCACTTAAAATTTACGGCTATTTTCCTCACTCATTCGTTACATTCCAAATACATCCTTACGTCCACG
Organism: Tubulanus polymorphus; assembly: GCF_964204645.1. Taxonomy (NCBI): domain Eukaryota; kingdom Metazoa; phylum Nemertea; class Palaeonemertea; order Tubulaniformes; family Tubulanidae; genus Tubulanus; species Tubulanus polymorphus. The sequence continues at coordinate 8,111,379 of NC_134029.1, read as the reverse complement.
ATGACGGGGAGCAATACAAAACTGATTCATTACAGATACTGTTGACATGAATGATTGATCGCAGTAGAATACTCTTATTGATTTCACTATAATCCGATTAACACCTGAAACTATTTATAGTATCCATTATAGGGTCGCAATTTATCTCAAATGGACAGCGAAGCATTAAGGACGCTTCCCGAGATCAATACTTACGATAACTAAAAATCTACTACATGTACTGAATTTTGTTCAATTCATCCATAATTGACTTGATAATGAGGATCAATTTGGCTGGTTGCGATATATAGAACCATGTTTGACTGACTCCTTTTGGTCAAATATAGCTACGCTATACGTTTTGTCATATTTTTTTGCCACATGTATGAAATGAATTTGAATCGAGAAATAGATGTCTTTAGTATTGATGATAATGCTTCAAAGTTGTGAGCGAACCTGTTTAAAGTACTGAGTACAACATTCAATTTCCAGAGGCAAGTAAGGATACCTCCAGGTTCACTAGTGACACTGGGTTACCGCCCTTCAATTCCTTCAACATTTCAATTAAATTCCGGTCAATTTTTCTCATTAGAAAAGTCAATTTTCCGTTAAATCTATACCATACACGGAGTGAGAAAGTGAATCTGATAACTGGTTTGGATGATTTTTGGATTTGGAAGCCTAAGAATCAAGTTCAAATTTTATTGGAAATGTACTGATTTTCACTTCGAATAACCCAGTGTTTTGTGGCACCATCTGGTGAGTGTTGGTACCCCATTGAAGGCTGACTGACTGTTTTAAACTGTAAACCCAGCCCTAATGCTATCAGAAAATCATAAGAATACTTACCAATGTTGGCATCGTCATCATCCAGTTCAGTTGCTCCAATTTCCTCCAATTCATTACCTTCGGGTATGGGAGGAAAATGGGTGGCCTGTTGAATGATAAAATAAAATGCATTAAGGAATGAAAAGAAAATATCTCTCTTATTAGAAATACAAGATTTATCACAGAAATATACACTCACTGTCGGAGGCAGAAACAGAAAGTGTAAAGGTGATTTTTCTCTGCAATTTTTGTGACTACTGCTTTCATGAGATGACCTAAATACAAAACATACGTTATCGATAAACCATCAGAACTGATTTCAGAAGACCAAGGGCTGTTATTCAACACACTAGGGTGGAATTTTTCAGAATTATCAAATTATCTTCAGCACTATAGGGTATTAATTAGCCAGCACTGAAAGGGTTAATATATGTAATAATGAGAATCTATGGATACAATTGAATCGTTGATGTTTTCAGAGCTAAAATAGACAGCCTATGTTCGAAACAGACCAATCAGCATTGAGTTCACATTGCCAGCCAATTAGGAACTGTGACATTCCCGCAAATATCTGAATAGGAAGAATCAGCTACGAATGTATTCGTAGTGGCACTGGTGACAGAACCCGAAAATGTTAATGGAGATTTATTACCTTACGCCTATGCAGTGTGGAGCCAAGGGGAAGTTCGGTGGTGAAGAGCGAACTATGATTCCAGTGCAGCCGTCCGTCGATCCTGTACACGTTATACACAATCCATAGTCCATTCCGACATCTGCGCAATGAAATAGAATATATATGAAACAATCGAAAGGATATGTTATCACAGGGAGATATGTAAAAATACAAGAGAAATAACGATCGGAAAATATCTAAATATACTTTTATTAGGCAATTGAAAATGGAGAGCGGTTTGCATGTGAATCCTATGTTTTTTAGTCATTTTTTAAGGTTACTGGAATTAAAGAATCCTGGAAATGATAGTATGATATTTGAATTGACATTCTTCAATTAAGAACTACCATCAAACATAGAGGCTCATGCCCGAGTACATTAGATTTTGTATAACTTGCTTTGCTCAGAAAAAAACTTTTTGAAATCGCTTTCCGATACTACAAAAATTGCCAATCCTTCAGCTCCAAAAAACCCATGCTATTTACCTTTATATATTGTTACTTCAAACAATCCACCTTGTTGATAAACAATTTCATCACCTTTTAAGTTGGAAGGAGTTTGCTGAAGCTGGGCTGATGACGATGATAGTGGATGAAGTAATGCGGATGAAGTAAGCGACAGCTGACCTTGGTCGGCTAGTTGACCCACTGATGTTCCTTCAGCCGCGAACACATCATCTGGAGATAACTCAGATTTTGTTGTCGTTTCTTTCAGATGGAATTCTTCACGAATACTTTCAAATATACAATCGATAAAGCGTTCAGCAAACTGCTCTAGCGAATCGAAATCAGAATCCGAATTTTGAATCGCCGACTCATCCGTTAAATCCATAATCCGAAATTCGTCGTTCGAAAAATCAATGTAGCAAAAATGTATCGAAATATCCTTCAAGGTCGTCGTTTTTGGTAAAAGGGTCAACTTCTGCAATGACCATTACATCTACTTCCATTATGATGGAAAAGTGAATGACATCCTGTAAATGAGAATGAGAATTAAACTGTAATGACTAGGCGTATGTACATGTGTGCAAGCGTACAGACGACACCCCAGACCATCTGTGAATGTGAGTTAAATAGATATCGATGATTAAAACGATGATTCAAAACGTACGCTGGTATATGTTTGCAAAAGAGACCTTGCAACCATGTTCGTTATTTCACAGAAATCTAGGCAGTAAGGCAATCTTTTGGATCCTCTTTATTTACGTTATTGGTTAACTCTACTTAAATTTTTGAGTTTTGGAAATTTCTTTTTGATGGTCTCTTACCCTCAACTGGCAAAAATATCCACAAGCCTGCATGCCACCTTGAAGGTAGTGTCTACTGTATTATACATACCGGTATCCAGAAAAAGATTAGATGTCAAAACCATCAACAATTTTTTTTCCACACAAAGATTCAGCCAAAAGATGAATATATATCATTAACATATATGACATCAAGTCCACTTGCTGAGATATGCACTTTTCACTTCTGCTATTTTTATTATCGTAACCGATATTCCGAATATGCAGTTCTTGAGTTTATCAAGGTTTAGCCAATTTACGTAGGATATATCACGGCCGCCCCCATCAGCACTAATACGTATATAATGTACTACAACTTACGTCTGTAATCAAGCAGATGACAGAGAAGTGGCTGTATATACATTACATATACAAATATATGACAAACAGCTGTTTAATAACGTAAATGATTACATCGTTTAAAAACTACTTGAAATATAAGTCACATTTCTCGCATTTCAATAACCTATTACTAAAAAGTAGGCGAGGACAGGACCCGCTTGGAATAATTTCCAACATTTTCTCATTTTTTTCTCGATTTTCTCATCTACCGCTCTAGAATTGTCATCTGGTAGTCTGTCGGAGACATATGTGGTCGTAAGCTCAACAAGAGCCTTGTCATTTTAATTAATGCATTTTATCCAAATCCAATAATGCCATCAGGGCGCAGGATTTGTTCTATATACGAACGTGCTTACCATTCTAATGTTGACAACTATCATATCACTATTAGCTATATATATGAATATCACATATATGATTGAAAATAGTTTAAGTAGCTTTTTGAGATAGTTGTTACTGAAGACATGATTGCATCCATTTATTTTCAAAGTAAAAACTTCACAAATTGTAAATGCTCAAGTTGCCAGAGCCCAGAACATAGCTGGTTACCCTAAATTGACCAACTACAGTACACACGAGATTATCCTACGGATATCAAAGCAGATACTTTCAACATTTCCTTGTTCACTGAGGTTCATAGTGCAAGTCTATTTATTGCTCATTGATGCTGGTCGTAAACTATAGATTTACCTAAAATCTGATACTTAGGCTAAAAATTGATACCCTGCTCCTCCTCATTGGCCAGGTCACTTAAGTAAACTGAAATCAAATTTGTAATCAGTCCATTTCTAGAACTGCCGGGTCTGTTTTTGTTACCTTGATCAAAAAAGTGATTTTTGGGTAGATAGGCTGCGCGGTGTCAACTAATAAGATCAGCAGAGATGAGAAACAAGGTATAAATTTTTCTAGCCTTAGCATCCATTTTTTTCATAGATGAAATGGCACGACTTTTTGAGCCCTTCTCAGTTTTTCAATTCACTGGAAGCAGATTCTAAAATGAGTTTTAGCATTTTTGATAATTCAGACCCCTAGCTACTCATCATGAATTCAAAAAACTTTACACTCTTAATTACAAAATCGATACTTACCCATAATTCGGAAATCGCTCATCAAAACTATAGCCCGAATTCAGATCGCTCTCTCTATCTCAGCTGGCTGTGCACACATATCCTAGTGTATGTCAAGTCCTGATGTGAAACCACATAAGTCGCAGAGCCACACGTTACAGAGGATAACATTGACAATAGATATGTATTGATCTCGGTGACAACAGATTGTTCGGAAAAAGGAAATAATCATGCGATTTCTCCGCTTTTCAACACGGCTTTCTTCGATTATAACAATAAAAAGAATGCCACATCTGCAGTTGATTCTTTAGGCTTTTTAGAGATTGTATCAACAGACCCCCACAACTTGCATCGAGATCTTTTTTCTCATCCTTAAACCATCGAAGCATTCTCATTCTCACGACGAGCAAAAAACGACATTATTTTTCATCTTGCACAATTTAATCACATCCACTTTTTTATTCATTTATCTACTGATGTTTTTCATTAATATACAATACATCATTCAACATTCATTCTCCTTGGATTTATTATTATAACATTTTAAGTTGCTACATTTTCGTCAAAATTTAACATCACTGATTCTCACTGATTAAGGATCCGAAGATGGGAGAAAAATCATTAGTGGATCCAGCTAAAGATACGTGCGTTAGAATTTGGAGTGCATTCCAAATTCTGTTCGGACCTTTCTTGTTCGAGCTCATTTTACTCCAATGCTTTCAAGAATAGCCCGTTAGAATAGCCAGTAAACATTGTTGAGTAACGTTCAAAATTTCGAACATTACAGGAATTCCCTAGAAACATTCGAAATTTTGTACATTACAATTCTTCATTAGGGATCATTCATTTATTACGTTCGTACGAAATTTGAATTTCTTGACCCCCCCCATGTACGCAAAATCGGCCATTTTTTTAATATACATTGAGCATTACAGTATGCAATTTCACTGAGCCCTCCCCCTACCCTAATGCGTACGTAATATATGAATGACTCCTTAAAAGTTAATATCGATATTGTCTGCTGGATCCATTGCAGAAAATTACTTCTTTTTAAACATGATCTGATGTCACAATGAACTCAATAGAGACAAATCGGTATAAGTCAAATGTATTAAACCATGCACAAATTTATCGATCCCACTGATAAATATTAAAGAGTATGTACATGAATTCAAATTCCCGAGACGTAGTTCAGGAATAAGTCATCTTCACAATGAATAAAGAACACAAAAAAGAAAAGAGTTGATCTAGAGTTAGTGAAAATAGTGCAGGTTTCGCCGACCAGTTTTATTATAAACAAAAGTCGATAACTAAACTCGAGCTCATTTTTCCAATCAGCACAGAATCGAGGGTAGTAACCATATTATCTAGTCATCATACAACCTCCTGGCTCTTGCAACGTAAGATTTTACTAGCTCCGCGAAATCGCCTAATAAAATGAACCGAACATATATCGAAAACTAAATCAAGTTACAACAATCGAACGAAAGATAAACAACACAGGAGTAAAGAATTTCTTACACCACTCAAGAAATCGGAGCACGGTGATCATAGTAAGAGTAACAAATAATATCAAGTTTCTTAAGTTACGAAGGCAATGAGGTTACAATTTGGTCGAACTGAATTTTTAGTGAATGAGCAGTAGAAAATGCAGACTACAACAGAACCGCAATGACCTTCACCTCTTTAAAGCGTATGAATTATTAAGCCAAAACTTCAGCGCATTGACAGCGAAATACACGTTTACAGTAGAACGCACTTAATCCGGATATTTCTTATCAATTGGAATTTATTGATTTATGATTTGTTATCAAAAATGCAATATCCTTTAAATATATCTTAGGTAGACAGTCTAGATAATTCAAAATCCATAGAAGCAAAAACAGTACAAATCTGATTTTCTAATGAGTAATATATTTATTATAGCGAACGTTTTTGGGAGTTACATTATCCCCTCTTCAGGCATAGCGCAAGTGATTAAATTTACATATCATACTGGTATTTATATAGAATAAGACGAAGCTAATTACAAACAATTTCAAATTACTGAGTGACAAGATAATTATAATACAAAGGTAATTAATTACACACAATCTAAATTACTGAGTGAAGATATGTGACTAGTAGTTAATTATCTAAAAACATTGAGAATGAATCCTGACCCGTTCGTCTTATTCTATATAAATACCAGTATGATATGTAAATTTAATCACTTGCGCTATGCCTGGAGAGGGGATAATGTAACTCCCGAAAACGTTCGCTATAATAAATATATTACTCATTACAAAATGAGATTTGTACTGTTTTTCCTTCAAATATGTTGAAAATTTCCAAAAATGAAAATCGTCGTTTCATTTTGTAGGTTTTACATAAAACCTTGTAGATCATCTCGTCTATCATGCCACTGTATGCAACACAGACTAAATAGCGGCCTCTGACGGATATCTAAGGAAAATTGATTAAATGATGTTGATTAATCGATCAAAACGTTCATAAAATTAGATTATTTCCATTCGGAGAAATAAGGAATATTTTATTAACATCTAGGTGTGGGTGGATCATAATGTCTAGAACGGATCGGGATTAAGCGGATTCGACTGTAGCATCGTAATACTAAAGCCATTTTCATGACGACACGCACACCTACGTTATAGTATACTCAAGCTCGAATGTACAACAATGGCGCTCAACTGAAAAATGATATTCCTGAGAGTTTTCTCGTTTAAAAAAACACGCGTCAAAAAATTAAGTCATCTATACACGCGATTCCGTTTAAACAGTTGAAATATACAAACCCATTTGATTTCAGACTTCTCGTGATTTAGTGTAAGACGGCGGCCCATTCATTTTTCAACTTCGAACGTTTAATAAGATATATCTATCTGATTGCAACAGGTCGGGTCACTAATGGGTGTTTCAGGTGACTGCAATGCGATCACCAGGGACAATGCCAGACTAGTCTCTCACAAGAGCAGCCTGTATGTCGGCTGCAACAGGGAGAGATGAACTTGTGTCGTCGTGTTGCACATAGTAGAACATGTACAACTCCTTGCAACTAGCATCATTGACAATTGCCGAGTGACACAAATGTGCACAGGTCTTTGTGACGGGATCAACGCCGGCGGTTGCGAGGCCAACCTATGCCAGACCCCCATTGCTAAGAAGGGAAAACTCAAGTATGGTACATACATATAGGAAATACCACACTAATATAATGAGGAATACAGTCCTGAAGATGACTATCAGGTTATAAATAAATTATCAGCTTAAAGGAAACTTTTTGGACATTATCTTCATCAGTAGTGTGGGATTCTCCATATATTGACACATGGACATAACATTTCATCAATGGTTACGGTATACTGGTTATACATCATGACAGTTCTTGGCAAGAGCAGGCACATTTGAGACATGCGCTATGAAAGTTCATGGAAAGCCTTTTTCCCGAAATCTCCGACTAAACCATTGAAAAGGGGGTTGGCTTGTGTAACCGTTGAAAATGAGGGTTCAACATTTACCATGCAAAATCACCGATCTGTGCATCACATGGACATTGGCCAATTCTGCCTCGCTCGACAACTACTACCGGGGCGTGATTATCGAAAAAACTTTGATGTCTTTTGATGACCCGCTTTGACAGTTGCGAGAGAAATTTGGCACTTGAACTAAATGAAGTCCGAATGAATTTATTTCAGCCCCATGGCCGTGAAACTACACACAGCATGTCCAAAACAATCGGTTAGAGATATAGGCAGAGGAGCCGATCCATATGCAATGACTCAATTTTCTACTGAGATCAACTGAAATGAGAAAATAATACTGGGGCTGGCTTGTATATATATATATATATATATATATATATATACACACTATAATAGATCATCTGGCAGTGATACACTACAACGCCACCTATACAACAATATGGAATCTAACGACGTGTTGACTTTTATATCACAGAATAGCGGAATAATAATAATAATAATAATAATCATAACTATATACATATTACATTATACATTACACATACCGGGTATGTCTATACACTTCATTACAAAGATAGAGAATTAGCTCTCTGCTAAGCATAATGCGGCTGGTTTTGTAGACTGGTATAAACCGGTGGGCTAACTGAATTGAAAATGAATTGAGTTAACTCCCAGGTTAAAGTTGATACCAGTCTATAAAACCGCGCCACGGATTACACGGGATATTCTCCGATGCAGGGAATCAAACTGGTAATGGCATCTCAAGACTCTGCCATGAATAGACTGGATACAAATGACTGGTAAACTGAATTGATCTCAGTACTTCAGAGTTAATGAACAAAACCCACAGTTGATGATCTTGTAATTCCTTTTCTGACAGTTTTGATTAAACTTCATCAAGGAAATGATAATAACAATATGATAATAAATATTTTTTGTTCATTAACTGGATGCACAGTTATTAGTTCAGTATTGACCGAAAAAAATGCAGATATATGATTCTTGAAACGATCATATTCTGATAAGTTGTCTACTACCAAAGGCGAGGTTTCGTGCTATGGCGGAATCTATGGATGCCATCAGGTTTGAATCCATGAGATAGATAAGTTTTCCAACACATCGTACACAATAACCATTACGAATGCCTGGACCCAGTTTGATAGAAGATGAACAACTTGAACTTGGGCAACAATGCTATGAAAGCAGAAATTCCGAAATAATCATATTCCTCTTCTAAAAATTCTCGTAGACCTTTTTAATTTTTGTATTTTCATTAATCAAAGTGTCCTTATATCACTCGTAAGACTTAACAACAGTGATCATGCCCGTCGAAAGGTACATCGTCTTAAAAAGCACTTAGCCTAGCGTACACATTTTTTCTACTTACACAACATTTCAGTGCAACGGTATCCCACTAGATATGGTTGAAAGAATGATGATGGCGAGTTGCTGTATGTTTATGACCCGTAGAGATCAGTTGCACTCGATGATATGAACCAAGAAATATATATTCTACTGCCATCAAGACTTCGTTAAACATCATAAGTATCGCCCATGTTTCCTATTTTAAAAACATGCTAGGCTAGTACACCGCATCGATAGTTATCTCTAGTGAAAGATGGCAGCACCTGTCAAACATAGAAATATTAGTAAATAACGATACACTGCACCGTGGTGAAGACGCTATATAGCGGTATGCTCGTTACTCAACACACTGGGGTAGTATTTTCTTTTTAATTTTCAAATTATCTCCAGCACTCTTCGGCATTTATCTGGCAATTTCCTGATCAAAAATTTCTACTAAGTACTATTAAGTATTTTTTGTATGCATAAAAATCTCCAAGCATCGCGTGCTGTTGTTAAACCCGTTTCTGAAGCCAGTCATTCGAGAATGGGTTCACGTGTTGATATGCAGGATCCTCGAATTCGATGATAGCCTTACGAAGATCGTATCGTACTGTTCGACTCGCGTGACCTTCCCGACGATCTAAACAATCGATTCGTACTACTCTCGCTATCCATCTCGCTATCCATCGCGTCACTTCATGTGAGGCGTCAAGTAGTCGGGTAATTTGAGCTCGCGACGAACGTAGAACAGAATGTAGGCTTTACACTTCGCGACGGTTTCCTCGTCGCACACGGTCACAGTGCTGTCGTTGAAGTTATACCAACGTCCTTCGTGCATAGCATACGCCGTATAATGGCCAGAGCCAGCTCTGTAATTATACACAAAATTGGACGGAGAAATGAATAAGGGACCAATCATTAAACATGATAAACGAGTGATAACTAGTTTCTCATTTCTGCTGAGCTAAAAAGTTGACCCCACTAGAAGCCTATCTATCCTGTGCATAACTTTTTTGTAAAATCAAGCTATAGAAATGAACTGATTACAAATTTTATTGCGATTTACAAAATGACTAGGCCGATTAGGAGAAACAACAGGTTTATAGCCTCAACGCCAACCAAATTGAGAAGCACTTTCAAGGCTACTACCCCCAAGAAAAACATTCACCCGAAGACCTATCAAATCAAAACTTTATCAAAACTTACCCGGATCCATGATGCACAATAACAGCTGCTAAATCATATTCATTACTGCCCAGAAAACTATTCCTAGTTTCGTGCTGAAAATACACGATTTACGAAAACTTAAGAAAACCCGTTCAGAAACAAAGCATTCAGCATCGGTGAGTCAATTATATCATCCAACGTGTTACTAGGCCGTATAAATCAGTGAACTATCAATGTCTTACCAGATTGTCGAGCACATAACGACTCATATCCAAGCCGCGCACGGGAAAGTGTACGTAAGTCTCAACCTTCACTCTGAAGTACGTACTCCATCGAAATCTCTTTAGATGTAGACATAATACCTGAAACGAACACAAAACATTGGTGACACTTCGGCCATCGATACCGATAGAACCTAAAAGAACCACTACACTGATGATTAGTAAAAACGAAATTGGTTAAACCGACATTTTGGGTAGTCTTCAAAGATAAGAACTTAAGAAATGAATCCATTCTACATGAAACACCAGTTTATCTACCGGTATTTTCCACTATAAATCTTAAATATTGTCGGTCTTTTATATATATACTACATAGTCTACGTCTGACTAGCTTAAATGGATTTCGTCAGGTAGAACTGTTCCTTAACAAATTTCAAAATTTTGAGTCCGAGTTGCTTTATCATTGAGATCAGCCGCTCAGGGCTGCCAACCTGCCAAAAAGTGCTATCGGTAACAAATTGAATTTTTTTCAGAAACATTTCATTGAAATGTGAAAGATAATGTTCAAATTAATCGGTAATTACCAGTAAGACCCTCAGTAACATATGCATCAAACAAATGGGATCAGTATTTCTTGTTATAAAATAGTAACAAATACTGAAAATCAGGAACAGTTAATAGCTCTGCGTACCCAATAGCTGCTGGGATGAGAATCAACACAATGTGACATTGTGTTGACTCTCGTCTTGCCCAGGGTTCGAAATTAATACCCGCCCAGCAACGCAACACTTTCCAAGAAGTTCAGTTCAATCGGGCTGTTTACCAACTTACATTCGGTAGACTTCGGATCCAGAACTTTTTCGTCGACCTTTGCTTTAGTTTACAGTTACTGCACATATACAACTCGGATTCTTCTAATTCTTCGACATCCGTAAAACTTTTCAAACAATCTGCAGGAAAAATATCATATAGAGCAAGAAGGAAACATCCATTTTTGCAAAGTGGCTTTCCCCCCATTTACAAATTCCCAGGACCCAGTTCCACAGTTGTGAGTTAGAATTAACTCCGAGTTAAAGTTAGTTCATTTTCGATGAGTTAACTCAAGAATTAAATCGTAACTTGGAACTGTGGAACTGGACCCTGAGTTTTCCGTGATTACATTAAATTCCCTGAGTGAATCAGAGAAATTTCTAGGTATAAAATGTTCCAATTAATCAATTTTTTATTGAAACACGGTCAATAATATTATCTCTGAATTCCAAGAGTTTTCCAGGTTTTTGGTAAGATTAGCTTTCCCAGATTTTTCTGATTCAGGTCAGTGGCCACCCTGTAAGATGACGAAGCCGGCGTACCAACATCTTAGTTTAGAAAAGTCGTGTTAACTAACCTGATAAATTGCACAGATCACCTCCTTTTGACTTCGACGAGGAAAACTCCGGTGGAATATCTAACGATAGGTCTGAAATATTGCAACGCATCAATTTAGAATTCTATTCAACGATAAAGAGATTTCAACAATCAATAGCAGATTCAATCGTTAACACGAATCTCAACGCTTAGCTGAAAATGATAACCTATCAAAACAACACGGGACCAGTTCATAAATTAACCCTTTCAATGCCTTTACACTGCTATTATGTGTACAATTGGCCCATCCCATACTGTGTCTACCCCACGGTGCGGTGTACTGTGATTTAATCAAAATCTGTATCGAAAGATAGCAACATCTCTGAGCCCTTTAATGAAAGGGCTAAGAATTCCAATGATCTGTTCAGTTCCAGAATTCAGACATGAGACCAAAATGGACTTGTTAATTTTGCTCATATAGGACTGAAATGAACCTACTTTGGTCTGAACTATAATGAATAAGTATCTATTGTTGACCTGGCCCAAGAAGTTCACTTAGTATAATACATCGAGGGAAATCCTGATTTCATGTATACCAAAATTTGTGGATACTGTATTTTTGCAAAGAACTAAAAGCAATCAAGTGTACAGCTAATGTTAAGAGGGAGCGGCCGCATTGAAATATTCTACATGGTTCATTTCATCTAAAATTCACTTATCTAATCACCTAGAAAAGGGTCATGTTTTTTCGATTCCATCCCGCATATAAGACAATTGACCTCATTCTGCAACAATCCGCCGAATATCGCCGTGACGATTGTGCTTTTGTTCTTCGGACCGATGTACGGACTGTTGTTATCGGGATACGGAAGCAACGTCAGTAGTTCGGTGTGTAGCCGGTCGAGTAGGTATCGCATGAACTCGTGCGCGTCCTGCTGCTGATATCCTCTGAAATACGGATAAATCATTTCAAACAACGAATGTTATCCGCAAGATTTGCTATCAAGAGGTGCGCAGTCTCCCTGACATGCACGTTGTTTTCCCCGACTTGATCCACTAAGAATCCAATAAATCAACACAGTCAAATATGTTAAGACATAGATGGAAACTGTTTGATTATACAAGCCATTTAGTGATCTCCACATATTTCCCTGATTTTTAGCTTTTTTATAAAATTCCCAGAACTATTCGTTAACTTTTTAAAAGAAAATTCCCTTAATCTTCCACATTTCTGGATAAGTGGCCACCCTGAGAGATCCTGAGTTCTTGTCAGCACTCTCTCGCCATCAGAGGTAACCTTGAACCCACACATAATGCTCTCTTAAGTGGTGCCCAGTGGGTTGAGAAATTTTTTCTTCCTCATTGTGTCTGTGAAGTTTACCAAATATTTCTGGTTTGTTACTGTGTTACAAGTCAAGAATTTATGGCTAGGGACATGTACACGGGTTTTATAACTTAACTGGCCATTATTTTTTACATTTATACTTTAAAACATCGAACATACACAAAAAAGTTTATGGAAAAAATTATCGCACTGGGTTTTAAGACATACCTGAATCGAGGGACCACTTTCCATATAACAGAGAACAGATTATCGGGGGATATAGCTTGCTTACTTCCCTGCCACAAAGCTATTAAAGTCTTCCTCAGTTCCTCCACCAGTAAACTATAACAATAATAACGAGACCTTTCCTGTTACCTAAGTATGCCCTCAGTGGTACTCAACGGAATAAACGAGGGGTCCAAGGACAGCGTGCCTTCTTGGTAAAATGCTTGAAAATCTGACAATTTCAATATCCAATATAGTGAATTAACAGAGTTATCATTGATGAAGCGTCTTCAAAATTTCCCATAAAAAACACCGGTGTCCATGAGACACATAAAATGTGTTAAAATTGCTAATTCTGACAAAAATGGCTGCCAGTCAACCATACTTGCCTGGGCCAGTTTTTTGGGCTGCAGATATGTTTAGGGTAGATACATGTTAAACCAAATATCAAGATAATCCATTGAAGCATCTTCAAACGTTTGCAAAATAACTTGATCCATCTATGGTCGGAGGGGTGTACATTTCAACAGATGAATGAAGGAATGTATAGATAAGTGAATGCAATGCAATAGCCTGCTGTCCCAAATAAGATAAAAGTTAAGATTTGAACTTACAAGTCTTCCTCTTCTTTCGTTCGACGTGTATGCCGTACTTTCCTTTTCGGCGGTTTTTCGACTGGAGGAAGTTGCTTGATGTAACCACAGAATTCATGGATGTTACTTAAAAGGTTAAAAAAAATCGCATTTCGACGTGAATAGATTATTTTTCAGCCGCTAGAAAATAATCGAGCGTTTTACGAGTTCCTCGTCAGGCGAGCGCGATACCTGAGTGATTGTAAAACTGCGTTCATAAAACATGTATTCCCTAAGTTCCGGAGACCCGATGACCGGGGTTTTTTAGTAGCACCATCGTCCTGTAACGTACAATAGAATGGATTTTACAACACATGTGTATGTGTTTGAAAGCCTGCCTTCATAAACTCCCTCAATACAATGAGATTGACGTACAACAAATCATGAGAAAAATTCATACATTAATGCTATGTAGTTAGAGCCTTTCAGGGGTGGCTCTGAATCCAGGGGATTTGTAAGATTTGTTTAAGTCCATGAAAGTGCCTTTTTTATTTTGTCAAAAAGATAATTCATACATTTCAGTGTTGTAGTGCTCCTTCAATGCCTTTGTGGACATTAATGTGCCCTTTTGGGATGTGACAAGTTCCAAGTAAAATAATAATAACAATAATCTACCGTTTTGAGCTTCTTGTGATATTCAGCAGATTCCACAACTGACGTCTTTCTTCTCTTTGTGTCCTGATTTTCCCTGTTTGACTTGTGAGCGCTGTTACAAAATACACACAAAGAAAATCCTTCGGGTAAATAAAGTATCGCATCTGTGGGTCAGTCTTTATTTTCCCTTTGACATCGAAATGCCTTAATGTATATTTTCCCCAAGATTTTTTTCGTGACAAATTGCTTCTGAATACCCTACCTTTCTAAATCTTGCAAGACTTTACGAACTTGATCAATTTTATTTGATGACGTATCATTTATAACGAAGTCATCACATGCATAACTGTAAAAAATGGGTGAAATTAACAGAAAAATCAGAAACTTCGGAACAAAGTGACAACTCACAGACCCAATGATTTCTTCGAGCCATTTCAATTGGAGACATGCATGAAACATTCAAAAAAACTTGAATGTAGACCAATAACTTTTTGGTTGACAATAAATGATTTTAACCATCTATGAACTTGGTCTAGAGAACTGACTTTAAGTCACGGTTTTAAGGACTCCTTGTTTGATTTGAAAGATGCAGCTATTATGCAAAAAATGCCCCTGAAAACAACATAGAAACTTACCAAAATGCAACATATGTTTGGCAGTCGAGGCACACACAATGCTGTCGGTCCTCCTCATAATGACGTAAAGCATGGGCAGATACGTACCTGAAATGAGAAAAAAATGTTTCCAGTTGTTGACAGATACCGTACTATCTAGGGCCATTTCAGCTAGAAATTGTGCTTTAAATTGACTGAATGTACCCTTTTCAAATATCAAATCTAGCTAGGCCACTTGAGCCGATAATTCATCGATGGGCACCAGTAGGCCTACTTACCGACCGCAGTTCACAACCCCACAGGCCAAACACATCCATGGACTACGATTTGTCTTACACGCTGAATCATTTAAGAAAATATTTACAACTTAATAAAATCAAAGAAATTATTTAGAACTTTATTACAACAAATTTTTGTAATGTAAGACAAAAAATTATCATCACACTGTGAATTGTATGTGTTTATTTGATAAAGAAAGGAGTGATTGGGAATTAGACGACTGATTTGAACAGCACTGCGCAAGAGTTAGATGCGCATGTCTCTGGGGGTTTGGTACCAGCATCAATCTGAATCGTTTGAAAGGGTGTCTACAAGCTGCGGGCGATGCGAGCCCCAACTTTGGGCGGGGCTGGTAGCTTTTTAAGGTTAAAACCAGCCCATTTGAAACAGGCCCACCAGCTTGAGCAGCGGGCCTTGATTTGAGTTTACGAGTGCCCTCCGGACCAGGGGCCGAGTGACTGCCCGCTGCATCGGACCTGTCCTCGTGATTCGAAGAACCATTTTCAAAACATTTTGGCAGCGGCATGCATCAATTTGTGTCGAAAAAATCAAACCGAACGTATAAATTACACTAGACCCAATGCAAAAATAACTATCATATACCTGAACAACACCAATCAGAAGGGCTTCCATCGGGTATAGAGGAGGGTGTCGTAATGCATATGCTTTCCGTCAAATGAGGACATTCCATTTTGAAGGTAAATTGCGACGCTGGCGCATAACCTGTGCGCCGAATACCCCGGTATTAGTCGAGTATACGATCGAATTGACACGTAGCGCTACCGAAACGGGCTCGAACCTTTACCACGACTCCGAATTCAGGCCGTTTAAATTGGTATTTTTCGTCTTTTTCGCTGGATTCTTCTATGTAGCAGCAGGTGCCCGCCCAATTGGACGAATTTTTATTCCGAACGAAATGGAAAAAACGATCCAAAACCCACGATTAGTCTAATACTTATTGAGGAAATAAGTCATTAGTTAAAATTCGGTGTAATTTTCGGACGGAATTTTCATATATTTGCACGCATATACTCATCAATCGACGCACTATTTCTATAAAATCAATACACGCGATAATAAATTTACGGCGGTGGTCACATGATCGACATCCGATCACATGATATGAAAAATGTCGGAAATTATTGATCGCGTTTATTTATTTACGTTTCACGATCCTTGTCTGGTCTTGATTTGGAACTCCTTATCAGAATCCTTTTCCTTTTTATCGACAAAATCCAGCAATAATTTAAACAATTTTCTTTTTAGGAAAAAAATGTTTTTTTAATTTATTTTAGTATATTTTATACACAGAACCCAAAAATTGGGATAAAATTAATGATATATCATAGAACTCAAATCAACAATTTGATTTGAGTTCTATGGATATATGTTACTAACACGCAGTAGTGCTAATAAATACAGAATCTTTTACATGTTAAACGAAAAATACACTGTTCTCTAAAACTAAGAATTAAAGACATGATAATATTAGTTTTTGCAATTTACAGACAAAACTTCAGCATGAGTCTCCATCCACTTCAAATCATTAAGAAAGAAATAAAATAAATAAAATCAGGATAATTCAAATGAATAATTAAATTACGATTTCAACACATTGTCACAAACGATTTTGACTAATTGATAGAAAATCCATAGTATGACGTCATTGATTTATTTATAAAAGATCACAGTTTTTTTCTAATATAAAAAAAACATTGTGGAATGATGATCATCTGAGGTACAGACGATATTTTTCAAATTCATGGCAACCAGCGGCCAGTTCAAAATTTCAATTTTGCAGATTTTAACACTGGTCCTGATGAGTGCAGGATTTGAGCAAATAATCTAATGCAGGTTTTTTGTCATGCTGCTTGCTATGAGTGATTTATCAATTAATCCATTATATTTGGAATTTGTAACACGAAAAAAAAAAATAATGCAGCTTTCGTATGCAAACATAAGTGGGTTATAAGATGTCCATGAATTGCTTGAATTGCTATGTTAAGACAGTCCATAATAAAAATCTAGACCCAGTTCCACAGATATTATAAAGTTGAATTTGACTTCCAAGGTTTAATTACTAGCGTCAAGTGGAACTGGGTCTTTATCAATAAAGACCTAAAAGATTGAATAATTGAGAAATTTGAAGTTCTATTCCCCAATAGCGCAATAACTGAACATATTAAAAAAAATAAAACAGATTTCATAATAAAAAATTTTCAGAGAGCCAGCCGTTTCTGAAAATGTATGGATTGATTTTGTTAGAAATCAACCAAACAAATTTGTTGGTGTTGTTGTCTTGAAATATACAGTCAAGCTTAAGTCGTCATTGGCTGACTCATCGCATTACTGAAGTCATCTCTATTTTTATTTCGATAGGTCATCAACATGGTGATAGAGCAAACAAACAAAAACACTTTCTTTTTCAAATGACTTCAATCATCAAAATATACGCATTCAAATAATTAGCTTATCATCAAACACTTGTTAGTACGATGCTATTAGCTCAAAATTTAGCACTTGTAAATTAATAACCATTAGTATTTATAAATCTGTAGTTGTATTCATCTACTTCACATGTATTTCACCTAATGAGGGGGACAGGTCTGATAATTGTGACAATATTCATAAGAAAATGAGATACACATTGTTATCACTTCAATGAAACCAGTGAGTTTCACATTTTCTGGTTAAGCGTCGAACTGGGTGTTGACCCTTTACAGTTGACCATCAACAATGACAGGGGCGGATCCAGAGGCTGGTGGTTTTGAAGGACTTGTCACATCCCAAAACGGTGCTTGGATGTCAAAAAGACAATATTATGTGTATGCCGCACTGAAGGGTACTTGGTACTTCGATGTTCACGAAGTCAATATTAGGGGTACTACCGCACTGAAATGCACCAATTATCTTAGTTGACAAAATAGAAAAGGGCACGCAAAATTATTTGATGGACTTGTAAAAAGTCTCGCTAGCCCCCTGGATCTGCCCCTGAAAGAAGTTCAATTTCTTGACACCAATACACAAAACATGGTACAATTATATTACCACGGGAACTCTTATTAAATTGGCAAAGTTTCTGTTATTCGTGTGAACTTTTTTGGGTTAAAAAGTAGTAATGAGTTGCAGGGGAAATATCAGTAGTATGTTAATACTACAACAATAAAACCGTAGCAATGAACAGCTACATATACAAAGACATCCAAATCTAATATGACTAATTACAATATTAATAAACCAGATCGAGTCTGGGCAAAAAAGACGGAAATTATCATTGCAAGGCTGGGAACCGTTCCACAGTTTCCGGTTACATTTAAAAGTTTAAATCGGCAAGTTCATTTGCTCTGATTAAACTCAACTGTGGAACTTCGTCCCGGAATGTAATCATTTGACTAATTCATAATTATGATAAGAAATTTGCAAAAAATATAATTCGGTAAAATATTCGTTTTAATAAACCAGATAGAGTCTGGGCAAAAAAGACGGAAATTTATCATTGCAAGGCTGGACTTGGTTGGACAGTTTGCAGTGAAGTTTTCACTCGAGTTAAAATCGGCTATCCTCCAACAAGGATTTGAACCTGATGGCATCGAGACTCGCCCTGGTACGAAACCCTGCCGTACTAGACTGGGTACGCAGCTATATGTACAGCTTAGATAATCTCATGATTAGCCAATCAGAAATCCCATTTTATTTCAGCCCAGGTTTTTCTGTTCGTAGTTTATCTGTGAAATTTGCCTTAGCCATTATACAACAGGCAATCTGACTGGTGCTGCATGTTTTCTCCCAGCAAACCTGCGTATGTACCTGCGCACCCGGTCTCGTGAGGCAGGGTTTTGTGCCGTGGCTGAGTGTAGCGATGCCATCAGGTTCGAATCCCTAATGGGGGGAGGATGATATCGGCTAGGCCAGTTCTGGTAAAGCTTTTGAGTAAAATCTCAATGCACAACTGTGGAACTTAGTCCCGGAATGTAATCATTTGACTAATTCATGATTGATAAGAAATTTGGGAAAAATATAATTCAGTAAAACATTCACAGTGATCTACACAGTATACATATATACAACAATACTTCTTAAACATCATTATAATTAATCATTTCGGACGGAAATGCCTCCTATCAAACCCAGACCATCCTAAGCGTGTCAGAAAACATGGAAAATCACACCCAAAACAAGTCTTCAGAGGCATCCATGTTGAGTTGTACTTGCAGACTGGAAAACCTCCTCTCGAATAAGTACCCTGATTCGAGTACCCTTAATCAGTAATCTCCAAATTCTTCCAACGTTGTAACCATAGCTTGGTTTTTCATCAAGAAACCTTGTTTCAAATTGTATTTGTTTTGCGTTTCACATATTCTGACACTCATTAGTGGCTGGGGTTTACATTATTAATAATCATAAAAAATAATCTTCATTACATAATACATATATATTACATTTTTTTTTTCTAAAAAAGCTAATAAGTTCTTAAAGCAAAAAGAGGAGACGCTTTATAAAAGCACACATTATTTTCATAGTGAACATGATTTTTCAAGAAGAAATAAACAAGCAAACGAGGCGAATACTATTGCTTATAGTATTTCAATTAATTGCTACTGGAGTTTCAAACTATGGTATCATACTGTATGAAATGTCGTTAATTCATCAAGAATACTGTACAAGAAAATAGTGAATACAAATTCACTAAACACATTTAACAAATACATCGGTCCAAAGGTACGTAGTCTTGATTTAAAAGGCCGGGTCCAAATCTAGCCAAAAGGGCAATCTTGCATATGGATAAAACCAAATTGGCAAAAAGAAAATTTCAAAGTGCCTGAGTGTCCCTTTTTATCGAAACAATATATTTGTGTCCATTTTTTATCATCAAAACACCACACACTTTTCACTGAAAGATCTTTCATTCACATAAAATACATTCACCCATTCTGATAAACAAAAATTAACTCCAGCGAACGCTGGTTTAACGGAAATGCAAACAATTTTCGTGTGTAATCTTCAGATCTTCATATTACTCTAAATGCTTTTTTTGCATCCCTGCTTTATGTAGTGTGTTGAAAATAAGATCAGAAACATGCATGTATAACAACAACTGAGTTTTCAGAACATCGCGCTAATACTCAAGATTGTGATATTTTACAGATAGCAAACTACCTCTGGATCAGTTGCACAGTCCCCAACAGGGGTTCAAACCTGATACCATCATGCAACTTTCTTTAATTACGTTTCATTGAGCCATTGACTGCTACAGAAAAATTTATTTCATTTGGTCTGCATATATATGTGGTGATGCCACATAAAACAGGGGTTTGTACCCAGGCCGAGTCTTATATCAGGTTTGAATGAAGTCTTAAATTGGGTCTAGGTGCTAATCCTGGATTTGCCGAGAAAATCAATGTTATAAACATGAATATCCAAGTGCCCGGAGAAGTAAAATCATTGTTTTCATGATTAAGATTCTCCATCAAATGTTTTTCCCATTTGATTGGCCTAAAAATCAGATCAACGTAACTGTAAGATATGTTGCAGCTGTACTCCATGAAAGATATGTACGTCTTGAGATCGATACCTCCGGAAAAATATTGAGAAATCATTACAAAGATGTCATTGGCACCCCTTCCTGCAAAAAAGATAGATGGATTAAGACTTAAAAAGAGAGTAGCCATGCTAAGACACTCAAGTCTGAGAGAGTTAAGCAGTATCTGCCAGAGAGAGAAGATATTTTCTCAACAGATCCTGAAATATACAAAAACATTCATGCGGGATTTAATTTCTCTTCATGTTTTAAGATAGAATGTACCCCCCCTGAAAATGTAGAACTGCTAAAACTATGGCAAAATGTATGTTTTTGATAGGTTAAACGTAAACGTACCCCACAGTGTTTCTGTACAGATGCTATTCTACGTATGACCTCCATCTCTTCCGGACTAAACGCTTCGTAGAAAGATGGTTCGAACGACGCCTGACTAGCTGATCGCACCATTCCTTTTTCTTTTAAATCACCTGAAAAAAAAATGCCCTTAGATTTTTAGGCTGTCTCGTGCTAACCAGGCTAAAAGGGGATAGCACACGGCGCACACCAACTAAAATGCCTCCCTGAATAGTAGAAGTTGTTTCGCAATCATTGAGATTTGACTTCATGTTTAACCATAAACCAACTAATTTCAACTGAAAGACTTAATCGGTGACTGACTATGGAACAGGGTCCTGGTGTTTTTTGGCAGGGTTTTTTCAATCAACACTTGGTATTTTCCCTACCTGTACATATGTAGTTATCGAGGTTAACAGCAGATAATACGACTTCCTTGTCGTTGATAAATGTAGGATTGTGATAACCAGCAGAAGACGGTTTTGCACTGTGTACTTCCGCTACAGCTAAAAGTAGATAAATAAAACATCATAAATGCACCAGCACTAAAAATCTGCACTAATGAGATCTAATATGGTTAACTGGTAGCCATTTAAATTGAGGATTATTTCAATTGAGATATGATGTAAGTGACGCGGACGCTTCCTCAAAATTTGAAATTTCGTCCTTTCAGAACTCCATTATATCCAGGAATGACCGATTTGGGAATGTCATTTTAGATCGTCATTAATTTCGAATACCTTGTATAACATCCCCATTCGTATCCGTAACTTCAAGTTTTCCACCGCTATTGACGGTGTCCGATATTTGATCGTCAATACTATCACGTCGACTAGCACATTGTGAATTATTCTGACTATTATTTACGCCCGTTCTCGCGGTGGCGGCGGCAGACGGACTTTGTTGCTGACCGGTCAACGTCGCGTGGCATTTCCGCAACGACTGAGGAGTTATGTGTTCCTCGTGAAATTCGGAAACGCCTCCTTCTTGACTATTCCTTCGATCCCATCTTCCAACTGTAAGCAAGTAGAAACTTTAAATTCACCAATTGATATAATGCAATGCTTTTTAGCCTAAAAATCCAAGTCAGTTTCTAAACCCAATAAATAAATAAATAAATGCATTTCTTAAGTGCAAAAATCCTATAGAAACAGTTCTTATGCGCTCCACAGGACGGAATGTGCCTGGAACAATTGACTTATTAAGTGTCTTTTGAAATGCTGTGAATCTAAAGATGTGTATTCCATTAGATTAGAAATATTCCTAAGTTTCGGAGCATAACCCGATAGCATGATGACCGATGATAAGTTTTAGGCCGAACACATACCTCTTTTTCGTATAAGTTCCGTACTCGTGTTACAAGTCTTCCCTGATGTATTGATTATTTCTTTCAACTTCTCATTTTCAACCTAAAAAAACACAACTGACAACTGAATATTCTTATGAAAGTAAAGAGAATTGACAAAGGGCTGGGCTAATTGGGAGCAATCCTAATAAACAACATTCAAAATTCAAAGACTTTATACCAAACTAAATTTAGAATGACATCCAAAATGAAAATAATGAATAATGAATAGAAATTCTCAATATTTCAACATTTAACCATTAGTTTCACTTCTTCATACATGTAGATTAGGATAAGTCCTAGTCCACTTAAGTACGTAACAATCTTAGTCCTTATTGCAGACATTTAAAGCCAACTATTCATAGCATTGACGGCGCATAACCTACCTGTTTATTACTTAATTCTTGTATAAGTTGATTAACCCTTTCCTCTGCGTAGAGCCTAGCTTTTCTGTACGCGTAGATATGTTGTTCCAATTGTTTTCGTTCTTTAACCGAAGCACCTGGAAGAGATGTTCCAGAAATACATAATCAATTCTGGCAGGCGATATCTGGTATCGGACGATACCCGGTATTGGTTCATCAATCTTCCAATTCTATAACGCATACTTTTTTAATTTCTATTTACTAACAATCCAAAAAGGTGTTACTGGGAAATAAACTAAACATTGGCTACGACCAAATCAAACACCGTAGGACTGCACAGGTGGGTACTATAGTACCCCTTGTTGTTTTAGTGCTAGTTTTGTCACCCAGGGATGAGAACGCCGACCTGTAAAATCCGCGGGTTATTTTTCTTGAGTGACATACGCGAACCAGCTGACGGCTACGCCGTCAGCACTAGCGAGCGCCGAAGGCGCGAAGCTATTTCTGGGGGGTTTGGGGGCCCTCCCCCAAGAAAATTTTAGAAATTAAATACGTTTTCCGAGCACTTAGAGCGATCTCGAACCCATGAACGACTATTATATTTTGGAAGGTAATGGCTAGTTCCAATGTGGTACATCCTCATTTGATGACATTCAGCATCTCATGCATTACGGGTCGAGCCCTGAATTATTGCAGTAAAAATGCGCCGATGAATGCTCACTAAAAATCATCACCAAGTAGTGTATAATATCCGAAAGCGTTCGCCACACACACGCAGCAACAGTAAGTAGACCTATATACGTTACTACTGTTGCTGTGCGTGCGTGTCTGCAACCGATCGATAAAATACATACAAACTCATCGTAGTACAAATGTACATACAAAATCACTGTGTTGCAATGAATATGCATTGAAATGCGATACTTTTACGTGACGATAAGTAAAACAGGCACTGAACGCTTTTACGGTTCACCTGATTACCGATCGCGCCGGACCAATTGAGTGAGATCATCACCCCCCCCCCATATTTTTACATCATTTTTGGACTATTTGGAAAATTGATATTTTTCAATACTGAAATCCGCGGGAAACCGCGGATCCGCGGGGAATTCTCATCTCTGGTCACCTGAGGCTCAATATAGGGGGAAAAAAGCTTAGCACTTTTGTCATATTACTGTAATATAATTAATATGAGTAATGAAGGCCTAATCTGTTCCAAATATCTTACCTAAGTAACTAACAGCTATCCATAATAATGTAACCAATAGTAATAGGCCTATAGAGTAATGTCTAGTAATAAGATGTAACTCATAGTAATCTACAGTAATATGAAGTAATAAGATGTAATGGATAGTAGTTGAAAAAAATTTCATTAACATTTATATTACTTGAATTACTTATATTACAGTAATATGATAAAAGCGCTAAGCTTTTTTTCCCCCTATAATGAGCCTTATATAAGTTTTGTTTACTCATCCCAACTGCTAAGGTATTATATGAGTTTTTATTACTGTTTCCTGTTTATGGCTGTTTGTCGGAGCCCAAACGTTATCGTTTCAGTCCAATAAATCTACACAATCGTTTCTTGTGAATTCCAGTTGACTTTTTACTCATCTACAAAACTATTCCACGTCAATCATTCAAGGGCGGAGCAGGTTATTTTGAGGGTAGGGTACCAGGGTACTCAAAGGCACATATGTAATCGCGAAGGGCACCCTTATGTAGTGAGAGCTGAAGCCATGAAGTCCGGGCCCTCTCCTCTCCTATAAAATTCTGAAATCTTGGTGTTCTCCAAGGCTATTTGATGAGGGAATAATTCATATTTCTATTTCTTAGAATATATAAAATGAAAACTAAATTTTTCCCTAAAGAATTTGGGGGCACCTTAAAGAATTTGGGGGGGGGAACTAGCCTGGATCCGCCCTTGTTATCAATAATTTCTATAACTTAGCCAGAATTTTCAGGACTTGTTCGAACCCTGCCGAATTCGGTGCCCTTCAATTGTGTAGCCTTGCAAGTGTATGCATGCAATACATACCAAATATGATATTAGACACCTTCCACAATCTGAGACCAATTAGAAACGCCAACGCGTCGCGAACGATACGCAGTTTTATACTGTGTAAAATGATTGTGATGAGTAATGTCAGATATACCACACAAGCATCGAATACCTAAAAAAAAACAAATATTGACATTTGATTAGACTTCATCGAAGGTAACAGAAAATTTTAGAACGATCATTTTAGTCTTTTGACCCTTTCAAATGTCTGTAAATATCATATACCGGTAATTATTTCCGGATTGATCAATTCTGGAAATTTCCTATTCACAAAATACCGGGATTTTTCACTTAAACCGGATATCTCATTTTTGTAACGTTAAGGTACAATACGAATAAGCCATTACTGATCGGACAGATTAAAATAGAATTTCTTAAATTTTGACACCACTTGTGCATCGATTCTGAGCTTCGTGGTTATGGGGCACAAAAAAGGGATCAAAACATCACTGCTTGAAGTTTCACACATTTTCACGATTTTTTTCACATTTTTATCACAATCTTTTCAGCGGTGATATCCATTTTTCACATCAATCCGATACCTGGGCCCTTTAAAAGGATTCGAGCACGAGATATTATTTTCAATATTTCATGCACAATTGCATCAGGGATACCCTAGTCACAAGCGACGATTACCTCATATTTGTGGTTGACAAAATCTCGATGGCGTATGACAATTTTCGTCGTAACCTGTAAAAACAATTCGATCTCTTATTGTTTGTAACCGGTTTCGTATAAATGCGCAAAATGTGCTTTACTAATGCAACAAGTATTGTACGTATGCCATTGTCATAGCAGAAATTGTGCTCATGCTTGATCGCGACAGGTCAAAGAAGAAAGAATATGGAATAATGTTTTGTAACCTTTTCAAGCAAACAAACTCTGTTGAATTGCGAAAGCATATATCACAAACAAACTTATTGAATTCCTAGTGTAGTAGTAGTAGTCCCGGGGTGTTTTTAATCTGTGACGAACAGAGTGTCACTTTTGGATAGGTTCCATATTAATAAAAAGGTTTCAGCCATCGTGGGACAGAGGTTAAAGTCGTGTTCACACTACCACTAGTTAGACCGTTCCAAATGGGTCTGTTCCTTAAAACGGGCTAAATCAGAGTGCGCGTCTGCTAAATTGGCTTTAAGATAGTTATGACTGGGTCTGCAAGATGTTGCCATGAGTTATTACCCCAAAATTATACCTCTATGATAGATTTATGAGTCCCAAGCTGTTATTCATTAAAACGATTTTGATGATTGCAGTTTACCATGTTCATCTATTGTAAATTCTAGAACATTTTCGAACCATTAACATGACGCACTGCGAACAACGCATGTGCAATAATAAGCATACGTTGATTTTTAGGCAATACCTTAGAAACTGCAAGCAACACATGTGCAATAATAAGCATACGTTGATTTTTAGGCAATACCTTAGAAATCATTAGGCCTATATGAAATCTGAAAACTATATCAATCAGCATGATGGCAAATTTGTGCCAGTTTCTGTCCATACACACACTTAGATTTACCTGCATCGGTCATTTTGGTTGGTCCAAATTGGAACAGACCAATTTGAAATGGACTTTTTTGGAACGGGCCACATTTAAACCGGTCTAAATAATGTAGTGTGAACGCTGCGCCTAAAAACTTCCGGAAACAAGTTTATCAGCATCCTTAGGGCTTCTCAATTATTCAAATCGCTTAATAAATCTGGAATTTCTATTCACGTAGACCCATATTAAGATGGCAACCTAGTTTTATTTCATGATTTCGATCAATCTTCAAAAGTTCATTTCATGAAAATTAAATTCATAGGGAAATGAGTCACCCTTCAATGAAAAACTAAATAAAGGCCGTTAACACGTAACAATTTGGCTCTGGTCAAACTGAGCTCGACCAGACCAGAGTCAAATATAATGCTGTGGCAAGCAAGGTGAGTCGCTTCCAGAACCTATCAGTATGTTCAGCTGGAATGATTCAACCTGTGCTAAAATTTGGCATGGGCCTAGTCCGATGTTTTTGATTGGGCCTAAATTTTGCCCGGGCCAAATAGCCACGGATCCATTTGGCACCACCAGTGCGAATTGTTGGCCCGGGTAAAAAAGCTTGTGTGATTCCGGTTAATTAGTAGCGATCATAGCAGTTTAAGTCAAACATCCACTTAAGGACAGAGGAATGTTAATCACCTTCGCACTAAGGACCATAATCAAACAATGACTCAACATATATAAACGATCATCGACAGACGATGCACCGGTCTACGATATTTACCAAGCGGCATGAGGAATTCCGCGCCAGTGAACCGACGGTGCACTACTACTACTTACCTCTGCCATGAACAGAATCAGTATGACGATGTACAGAATGTGAAGGCTATCGGTGACGTGTGCATTCGGCGTCGAACCGGCCGTTAAACTTTGCACGAGCGTATTTCGATTGGACGTCGGCGCCGATCCTCGACTCTGATTCGTCGAGACATTTCCGCCCACTGAAACGAGTGAAAAAAAAATCATGATGGATCATTGTCCAACTTTCCGTAATCCAAGATTTCTCGCATATTAAGTCAAGTGGATAGTTAAACATCCGCACTCAGAGGAGGGGAGAATAGATATCCGGGGCTGCTAAAGCGATCAGTAACGAGGTGATTTTTTTTCCAGTTACATTTTAATGGGATATGAAAGAAAATGTTCAATTTATCAGTGACCCTTGTCCGTACCCATCAAACAAATCACATCAGTGTTTTCATGACAAAATAGCAGCAAAATGCTTAAAATCAGGAACGGTTGGCAGCTCTGGATGATAAGATTAAAAACTACTGTTAAACGTTGTGTCTTTTTATTTTAGATTTTTCATAATAGATAGATTTCGTTTTAAATCTTTTAATTTCGTATTTAGTGGGTCAATCTTAGTATTGAATGCATAGTCAATAGATCAAATTTTTTATCAATTTTCATATCAGATCACTTATTACAATATGGAATACATTACGGAAGATGTTTTTGCAATCAACATTCTCCCAGTTATCAATGATTTAAGATAAACTTTGAACATTTTTAGTGATTGTAGTTAGTAACGTGTATGATTTTCTCCTCACCCAGTACGCCAGTTACTTGGACTCTCGGGCTCTAGATCGACATGTTGATATAAATATATTCACACTTGTGTAGCATCTGTGGAATTGGATCTATTGTCTCTTTATGAACTGATATTTAACCAAACAACAGGATAGGCTTGCCACATTTTCTGGCACTTCAAACTCTTTTCTTTATTCAATAGATAAAAAATGTGGACAATCCCACAATAATAACGAAAAAATAATATTAAGTTAGAAAATGTTTTGTTGAACTAATAAGTTATTCAACGTTTCAACTATATTCTAATAGTCATCTATTCAGTAGACTGACTGAAAGAGGGTGGTAGCAACCACCGGGAATATTTCTAGTTTTTAAATAAACTTTTTAGCTATCAATTCATTTACTGTGGGATTTCACTCATGGTTTTATCACGGATGTTGCGATCCTACAACTGATTCATTTTATTTTAGTAATCTTCAGTAGTCCGGAAGATGACTTTTAGAATAGACTTTGACTCGAACATTGGACTACAAGAACTTACTATTATTGTTGTGGGATTCTCCACATATTATCGTCACAACACGGATATAGCATTTTATCAACGGTTGATATTCAATAGTTCATACATTTCAGACCAACTAGCCAGATTACGCTCGTAGATATATTCATCAACTGATGAAACCGAAGCGAAATTTGATTTATGACCTACCTTGAAAGACCTTCAAATCGAGAATTAACTCAACGACAGCCAGGAAGCATTCAACCAAAACGAGTATCAGTCCCACACATTCAAACCATACTGTATACAGATAAATTTCCAATTTTGGTAGAGTTCTGACGAAGAAACAATATGAATTCAGCATTTAATCTTTCTACACTACATTTTTAGAAATTTTCTTTTTATAAGAATTTTACCAGGGGATAATTTCAGTGGCTTTTCTAAAGACCCGGACACACTGGACGATTTCGTCAAACGGCGAAATCAGCGAACAGCGCCGCTTATTTTGAAACAACCAGCTGTTAGTGCCACCTTGCTATCACGAGAACCGTCGAAGAGCCGTGATTGGCTGGTTAATACGGCGCTCGAGGCGACTGATGGCCGTACCCGGACACACTGGGCGATTCTGTCGCCGGCGACACACTGGCCAATTTTACCAGTGTGTCCAGGCCTTTACAGAACCTTATTGTTTCTATTAAATCAGTGATTTGTTCAGAGAACACCGCATGAATGAAAATTTAATCTAGAACGATGGTGCCTTAAGATATGTGAAAGTCTGCTATATTCAACTGTGCTTTTTAGAAAGTCCACCATTTTTATCTGTGCAATATAATGCACTAGCTATCTGTGCAATCTTCAACAAAAATCTATAAAAAAAAGTGCCTGGACCAGTAAAAAACTATAAACCTTGTGGCTGTGGTATGGTGGCTGATAAGGGCCAAATGCATTAATTTCTACACGACCTCGATTATAGAAAAACACTAAACAAAACCTATAGAGCAAAAACGAAAACTTTGTTTTTGCCACCGCATAAAAACAAACTTTTCGTTTTTCCCCGCAAAAACGAAAATATTCATTTTTGCTCTATGATTTTTCGTTTTTGCTCCATAATATTTGTTTCTGCGCCCTAGCAAAAACTTTCGTTTTTGCTCTAATGAATTATTTTCAAATGACCTCGATTATAGAAAAATGCAAAACGAAAATCCGGCATAGAGCAAAAACAAATTCGTTTTTGATAGGGCCCAAAAACGAAAAATCATAGAGCAAAAACGAATATTTTAGTTTTTGCGCGGTAAAATTCGTTTTTGCTCTATAAATTTCGTTTTAACTTTTGTGTTTTTCTATAGGCCTGCCCTAGGCCTAATGATCGAGGTCGTGTGAAAATTATTGTATTTGGCCTTTCCACAGGGGCTCGTTATGATAGCTGGGGGTCCAAAATCAAAGATTTGACCCAGTATCCTAGGTACCACCTATAAAAAAAGAAAAGGGAGCTAACATTTTGACATACAAGAATTGACCTTCTCATTTCAACCCCTCATAACTTCGTAACCGATCGACTGATTTACACAAAATTAGATTCGTTTCATTCCCAAGAGTTGACTTTTTCGTTTGAGACCTTCCCCGATGAAATCGGACCGGAGACGCCCGAGAAATCACGACTCAAATCCGAAAAAACGGGTCAAAATATCCAAAGCCGGAATTACTAGGACGGCTTGAAGTGCTCAATTTCCGACGAAAAACGATGATTTGACGCGGTTCCCGGACGTTAATCTTCACATATCATACATCGCTGGAAAGCTTATGAACTGACCTTATTGAAAGACGCGTATATTTGATAATCCGTTCCGATACCCGCGACTGGCGAGCTGATAATCCAGATTGATGCGATAAATACGATTTCCAAGTGTATTCCGGCCGCCATTAACTGCGTGACGTCATGAGAAATCCCAGCATGCAACGCTAGATAATTGACATATTCAGTCGACCAATCACGTATCGCGAATTTATCAGTCCTCAGAGCCCGTGACGTCACACCCTCAATGGCGGTTCAGTGACGCTTAAAGTGCGTATTTATCGGTTCGGTGCGTATTATCACCTCGCTTGTCGCCGGTTTCGGAACGGATTATCAAATAAACGCATTTTTCAATAAGGTCAGTTCATAAGCTTTCCAGCGATGTATGATATGTGAAGATTAACGTCCGGGAACCGCGTCAACTCATCGTTTTTCTTCGGGAATCGACTACTCCGAGACGTCCTAGTAATTCCGGCTTTGGCTATTTTGACTCGTTTTTTCGGATTTGAGTCGTGATTTCTCGGGTGTCTCTTATCCGATTTTGTCGCGGAAGGTCTCAAACGAAAAAGTAACCTCTTAGGAATGAAACGAAACCAATTTCGAGCGAATCGGTCGATGGGTTACAAAGTTATGAGCGATTGAAATGAGAAGGTCAATTCTAGTATGTCAAAATGTTAGCTCCCTTTTCTTTTTTTATAGGTGGTACCTAGGATACTGGGTCAAATCTTTGATTTTGGACCCCCAGCTATCGTAACGAGCCCCTGTGGGCCTTTCAGCCACCATACTGTGGTGTGGGTCACAAGGCGTCAAAAGACAGCAATGATCAATCACACTATTCACAATTTTATCTTTAAATTTGTAAATTTGAATTGAATCTCACAGGTCAGGAGAGACTTGTCAAGTGTGTGTCACACACTTTCTTCTTTTGTGGACTCTCTACTTACGTTTGTTTCTTTGTCTGCTGGTCTTCGTGAACTGTGTCATTATCCATTCCTCCTTCAGATTGACGAAAATGCATTCAATAATAATCCCATATCCTAATTTAGCGGCCTACCGACGAGGTAAGCGCTGGAATGATAAAATAAGCGATTAATTCGGACAGTTCCTGTCATTTTTCTTTTCGACTGCTAGCCACTAGGCTAGATCACGCAATGCAAAAACCAATGACGTCGGTATTGAATTCAAATTCAGTTCAATTCAATTCAATTCGTTGTTTATTATACCATACTCGGATCTTACAGAAAATCGATTGTTTCGATTTGGACAGTAGATGATACCAGAAAGGGTCATTCGCACGCTACGGTAGTTATCACCAGTTTCCAATCAAGCAATTCGATTTCAATCCTGTCAGAGCTTTAGGTAAGAAATGTATCCATTTTTTTCTGTTTGAAAATTCAGAGAAAGAGCTTTTAATCTTTTGTGTTACTAAAAATATCTTACATAGAAATATATTAGAGAAGGGTTGAAGTATGTTCGTCGGTTTTAATCTTAAAGTTGCAATGTAGCAATGTCTAACTTGCAGTATTCTCGGGGCCTTGTAAATATTATGAATAAAGTGGAAATTGTTGTTGTTTTTCGCATGACGGATATGGAATACTCCTTATTATTCATTCAGTTCCTAAATGTACACCAGTAGAATAAAGAATTCATTTGAATCAAAAAATGAATCGAATACAGACAAAAATCTTTCCGTATGACGAACTCGGATAGCGACCGTATGACGTCCTCTGCTCGCGAAGTGGCTCGACCTTTTTTCTGATCATGCCTTGGATGAGAGTGGTGTCTATTATTTGAACGGAACGGTTTACCCCTCTGGGATAACGGCTAGATACCAGACTACAGTGATGAACGCTAATCGTTAATTTACACCCGGAGAAAGCTTGTGCGTATCGTCATTTGATGTTTCGAAAATAGATAATTAGATCTTTGACTGTGACGTTGATTCGATTGGAATCTTTACTGAATCAGGAGCTTTAAGAGTTTCAAGGTTTGTGATCCCAATTCTTTCAATCGAATTACGCGGCATAATTTAATTAGAAAACCACAGTTGATGATTAAATCATTTATTTTCTGACATTTTCGGAGTTCCGACTTAACTCCATCATCAGAGAAACCAGAATCATCGGGATAAGTAATTCATCTCTTGACACATGAAAAAATGACGTTTTTATACAGACAGATTATACTTGAACCCTTCTCTTACTAATGGAATATTATCATAAAAAGACAGCATCGAATGTCCTTGTTGCAAATAAATTACTTTCAGACCTGCCACCATCATACCAAAAAGGCCAATACTTGAAATCTACATTTTTAAGATCAGTTCCCCCGGCAATAAATCAGATGTCAGCTCGCTGTCCAGTTTACTGGCGCCAAACAAACGATGAATAGATATACTACAGCAGTCATGTGAAATACTATTACATCTATTATATTTTTCCAATTTATCTTCCGTGTCAGACTGAATTATCTATCTGAAGCGTACGTGATACTTAACGCGCTACACTTTTGATGGATTCTGATGAATCTTATATCATTCCCACAAGACATTATTGTCTCGACCAAGTTTACATTATCTACGAAGTATTACTGCTACAGTATACGGGGTTCTTTTGATAGTTATAACATTCGCGTTAAGCTCTTTTTCATTCAGGTGCTTGAGCTTCCACTCAGAACTAGCAAACTAAAACAGTTCCACAGTCTTTCCTATATTAAGAGTTTGTATCAATTTTTCATTACCATCTGAGAACTTTGAATTTAATCGCAATAAAACATTCTTGCTCGCGTTGAGAGAAACGACTAGTTTATGCAACGACTTTGCAGACGACGTATAGTTAGTTACCTTGGTTACTCAAATGTACATACTCTAATGGATAAAAATATCACTAACACCTGAACGCTAGGTCGATCCTCTAGAGGACGGAACTTTATTAAGATAATACACGTTTTCTAAGGACATTTCGAGACAACTGAGCGTTTCGGAAATGCCCCTTGGTTATATTATGCTATCTAAGTGCCTTCGTCACGTCTTCGTTACCAGCAAAATGCTCACGAAGATCAAAGGAAAAGCTTCGTAGTCTGGATGGAAACTCATTCAAGTCTACTAGAAAGTTTACCCACAGAATACAGAAAAGCAAATCTGCGTTCATCGTCTGCAAGTGGCAGTAGCCAACAATGTTTTGTTATCGTCTTTGTGAAGTAACTGGTATCTAATTCGGCTTATCTTTCGTACGCTTTCTGGAAAATAAATCTGTATATTAAATCCAGAATACATACTGGGTGACTTTTGATCAAATCCGCCATCGAATTTTGTTTCAAATTTGAACATGTCGACGGATTAGACGCCGAAGCATCTGTGATGATTTTCCGATGAATGACTTTGTGGCAGCCTTATGCGAATATGAGTATTCATTCAGTGACGGTTTCCAATTAAAATCGTATTGTAAATTTATGACGCATCTACCGAAAAGCAAAATGATTGACGAGCCGTGAAACAATCTGACGGCCTCAGACCGCCACTGAAGACTTCACGGATTGATGTAAACGCGTGAATTAAAACTAGGCTGGCGAATACTGAAATACGGTTTAATAGTTTCTATTTCAGTTGAAAGAAGCGTGATTGGAATACAATGACTGTGAAGTGGGTTTCGTAACAATGAACTTAACTCGCAACTGCCGGTGGAATTGGGACCCACTGTTGACTAAGAAATCTAATAGATCGTCCTTGCAAGAAGCAAGAAGCCAGTGTATAATTTTTCCCAACGTTTCCCGTGGTTAGCCCCAATTCTTGTATCTGAATACTGTTGCTTGCACACAGCTGAGATACGGACAGTTAAGCCGAATACACGCAATCTTTCAATTTTCGGTTTCTACCATCAGTCAATGCCAGTGTAAACTTTTTTTTATATATTTCAAATTACGACTACGTTCATCTAGATTCAATATTTGTTTAGCTGTCGACATGAATAACTAGTTTATTGATCTGAGAGGCAGCCGAATGGAATTAATTGATGGGATAAACGGCCAACCACGGAAGAGAAGCCTTTGAAATTACCAGTATTCATATTAGAGAGGATATGGCACCTTTTCAATTTGGTCACATTTTAAAACTGCATTGCCATCAGGGGGCGTTAGAAAAAATAGGCAATATTTATGCAACCAACAATCTAAGTATAGTCGCGTAAGAATCTTGGAAGATGCCCTCCTTTATCTCTATTGCTTTTAACATTTAACCGTCAATGTTGAGATTTCAAAGTCAAAGAGTAGAAGCATATAGCGACGTGATACATGAGTTCCAATTAATGCTAATGTTCATTTCATACTGTATACGCGCCACACACATCCCTTTTCGTTTTCAGAAGAGATTAAATATGACGGCGTTAATCCCCTCTGTACTAAACACGACGGGCGCGGGCAATCTACATGTGTTAAGAAGAAGATCATCGTGTCAATGTCAAAGCGATGCACGTCATCAGCCTTTGTACTTATTCTCATACATAACTTTCTGCTTTTGGTTTCATTTTTGCAATGATTATTGCACTTCTTGAATAGATAAATGAAAATGTACGTGTTTTCAGTGATAACAACTTCCCTGTCATTTCATTCTCGGGAATAAACGGAACTGAAATTTCTTAAGCTTTATGCAATGTGATAAGAAGTACCTTAGAACAATGTGCTAAATTATATGTCATTTCTGCATGCAGCCGGTTCTGCGATTTCCTAACGTCAGAAACTCCGAGGAATAGGCCAAAAACATTTCAAGTTCTTCAACCGGGTAAGTCTTTATTCGTTAGCACTTGTCGATGCATGTGGAGACATACTTGACTCGCTTCGTGATGTAATCGACGAATCGATGACGAGTTGTTGGCGAAGACGGAAAACTGGTTAAACCTCCTTAGTGCGAGTTCGATTTGCTATAATATAACAAGTGTTTTCACTCGCTGAAGTTTTGGTAACGTAACACTCGATATCGACTTTTGTTGTCGTTGTTAGCTTTCTGACGTTGTCATCGCCATCCAATTTTCGATGTTTTTTACAAGAACCTCATCGAGGTCCTGGGCGCGGAGCGAAGCGGGTCATTTCCTTCCTGCGTGTTGGTTCCGTTGGGACTCGTACCGCACAGCTAAAAATCATCGAGACGAGCACAATTTGAAAAAAGGCATCGTACCACATAAAGCGCGTGAAACTCTCCAGGGACGTACACAGAATGCAATATGATATATTTTGCATGGAACATTTTTGTAGTATCATCTTGTATCCAAGGATACTGCATCTGCACATAAAACCGACCCGTTCACGTTTGTATACCGCCGATCGACAGAAAACAATTCTATCCTATATATCATAAATTGAAATTGAAAGCTATTCGACGAGAAGGTGGAAAATAATACAGTGATGAATTTCTTTTTTATATTCCTTCGGATTTCAAATTGTCTATGTTTCGAAGGGTTTTTAATAAACCGCTGGTGTTTTTTTTAGCTACAATACTTTCTGGTTGTCCGTTTTTTATGTTCTTTATAATTCATTTTCCGTTTATACAGGTTGGCCACCAAGAACATGCCACTGCGCTTTCGCTCACGATTTGCAGACAGCGGCGATATTGTTGGTAAGTGCTCCATGTCCATGGATCGTGTTGTGCTACTCTCAGGATAATTATTCTGAAGTTGTAATCACTAAATATGACAGCCTTAAAGGGGTAATGCACGAAAGTCATGCATTGTTCATAGTCAACAGTGGATTTGTTTTACTGTACGCATGATGTACAATTTGACGTGCCGAATCGCCAGGTGCATTACCGTCAGGTGATTATTTATTCGATCTTTATTCGCCAAAGTATTACAATATTACTTGTATGACATTCGTAATATTAACATGAAAAATGATATGAAAGACGCCTAAATAATGCAGGAATACCAAATGAGTCGTTACTCGTCATCAAGGAACCACTTTCTTTTACTGAACATCCTAAATGAGATATTTCCCTGTTTTTATAATCAGATTGTGGTTGCTAGTGCTCAATAGATCTATGAATTTAGATAGAAAGGGATTCCCTGTAAGATATCCACAGCGTCCTGTAAGCATTTCTTGCTGAGTTGTATCGCTACAATAAAGCATATGATATTCATCCTCAATTCGGTTATTCCGATGAGCACAAAGACGGTTTTCTTCGCGTGGGGTTAGTGGCCTAGTCCATCTGCCACTTTCGACTTAAGTTTCGACTTAAGTTATGACATCCACAGCTGAATCTGCTTAGAATATTGACAATTTTCCTATTGTGTAAACCGAGATAATTTTCATATTGGAAAAATTGATTGAATATTTCATAAACGGTAACACTTATAGGGTTATTTACTATTGTTTGCGCTCGTGCTCTAACTGAAGAACCTCGTCCATTTTGTATTACGTATTACCAAATGACTATACTCCTTTGCTTATTAGATACAACCTACTTCCCTTTTTAAACGACATTCGCCATTTTCATTCACCATCTTTCGACGTACCAGCGTAACAGGAGTATTTATGGGTTACATAAGTTATTCGAAATTACCGATACGATTAATCGGCAATATTCTCCTAGACTGTTTGTGGTAGAACACCTGAGCAACCGATGTTCGATTCCCTAAGGTGTTCCAATCACGTTACTTGTTGCTACTAGAATTGCATCAACGTAAAACGTAGAACAAATATGTCAACATAGTTTTAAGACATTCTATGTTTTTTTTTTAAATATAACAAACGATTTCGCGGTAGAAGTAATCAACTTTGTGACAAAATAATTTTAAATCTTAATAAACGAGTCGATATGAAATACAGGCAAAGTTTGCTTTACATTCGAAAAATTGAAATGGCCCCAGCGGAAAACTGTGGCCATTAACCATCAACTTTGGTCCAGTTTCATAGATTTACAGTATAGAGCCAAATATTGTTGAAAAAACATGTGACGATACGGCGGTTCTAGATATCGTGTCGTATAAACAAATAGAAATTATTTTGTTCAATTAACTTCCATTTCTCCGTTCATCCCTCGTCTCTATCGCGCAGTCATCCAGCGTGGTGCGGCAACACTGACAAACCCAGCTAGATGGGTCTCGTTATAATAGCTTATATGAAGCTCAGCAGCTCTCATTCGGCTTCCGACGCCGTCGATGTTCAGTGCCACACCGGACGATGTAACACGATGAATGATGTTGTCGTCATTTCGCGATAGATACGACCGGATATAACAAACACGAGAGCAGACGTATCGAGGTATCTATTAGCAAAATATTCTTATTTCACGTGAACACATGTATATGCAAACGGTAAAGGATAATTTGTTTCTTCGCATTTTCGACGTAAGTAGGCCTAATCTTTTACGAACTGCCAAAACTTGTATATATCAGATATCAAGTTTTACGAAAAGACTTCTATGTAAAACGTTTCAAATTAATCGAAACATCGTTCCTTTTAATCTCAAAAACATGTTTCGGATTGTTCTGCGTCCATTTTTCCGTTTTATATACTGACTGACTTTACTTTCTAAATATCGTCGCTGAAATAGTACGTATATCTATTTACAGTCGCTTATTTCTAAAAAGCTAAACTCGCACTTATTCGTTTTGAACTCATTAAAACTGAACGATGGTGTTCGAATATTTCGACGAAAATCTCGGGGAA
This sequence comes from Tubulanus polymorphus, assembly GCF_964204645.1. Taxonomy (NCBI): domain Eukaryota; kingdom Metazoa; phylum Nemertea; class Palaeonemertea; order Tubulaniformes; family Tubulanidae; genus Tubulanus; species Tubulanus polymorphus. The sequence continues at coordinate 8,073,312 of NC_134029.1, read as the reverse complement.
ATGAAAAACAATTCTGATTTCGAACCAATTTTGTTATTTTTCACGAAATCCATAGCTCTTGATAAAACGCGTCGCTGGCAGACTGTTGATATAGCGCGCAGACGATGGCGAAAAATGTTCCATAAATTGCAAACTGAAAATGGGCTTCGATGTTTGGCGTTTCTTAGATGAATTGTTTTCGTGACCAGGGGAACTAATCGATGATTATACGTCGTAGTGGAACGAAACGTAGTTCATGCGCCGATGCAGCGTTAGAAACTGACCAAACTAATTCGCCTGGTCTGATATGGTTTAATTGGAATGGTTTGCGCACGAACATTTGTATTTGTATTTGCATTACTAATGACTGTTTATGACTACGCTAAATAGCGGAACACATACTTCACGTCTGGTATGAGTCGGACCATTCAATGATCAGCGTACGTATCTTCCGCAACAAAGTCGCCAAACGGTTTCTACTTTAAATTGTCAAGTAATCACGCGTTATTCAAGAGTTAATCTTAACGATTCTTTGTCTTAGAATCCAGGGACGAGTTTCAAATAGTTGTTAACTATACTGCGTTCGACTAGCAAGCATATAATTTCAGTTGTTACCATGACATTTAAATGCCGGTGAACAACATTAAGCATCCTTTAAGCGCTAGGCCTCTTGACTGATACAGTTTTATAGTCGTTGAATTATACGTAAATGAGGATGAATCACTTCACTTTCAATACTAAGTCAAACATTGATTCGCAGCATATAGAAATGGCTGCACTGGGCTTCGCAATAACGAACCAAAAACCGATGTTGTGCATCTCAGACATCATCGCATTTCAAATCTATGTTTATACGTTTCGCGCTATATCGACATTTAATGCACATTATATAAAAATGGATTTTCAAATAAGTGCTCCCTTTCGCGATGTCATTAACTGATAGTTTATGAAATGGGACCGCGCGGGGTTTTTTTTATATGCGGGCGACAATTTATGTTGAAGCGGCGCTCGACATGCATCGAATATGCATTGAAACATGATGAATACGGTCCGACTGACTGCCTGGCAAATAGTGCTTTTGCACGTTTTTCCCGCTACGTGCATTTGTTTCAGTTTATTCCTATGAATTAATGCGATCCAGTGATATTTTAGCCTGAAAGAATTTACAGTTCGCCAGTTTTATGACATTCAAACAAATGGCGATGGTTTCCCATTTTCCAGCTTCACGAGAGCTTCCAACACAGTTACTTTATATGGCGTGTAGAATTAGTATTTCGACTATTAAATATAGATAAGAGATGGATAAATGAGATTCAGTTACCACTGTGTTGTAACACGTTTGATATCTTTTGTGATAATCAATGTTTATATAGTTTGGCTGGTGAGAATTCGAGCTTGATTATATATATATATATATATATATATATATATATATATATATATATATATATATATATATATATATATATATATAAATCTATATATAAAATCTGAAATCAAGCTCGAATTCTCACGTTCATATATATATATATATATGTATTCGCTCTTTGCTTTTGATTTATATACTTAAGATCCCCAAAACTCCACACAGATTCCCCTCGAACTATATTTGGATAGCTCGCTGTTAGTGCGGTACTAACACATCTTCGGCGTGTACCGGGGGAACCATGATTTGCATTTTATTTCACGAATACTCCAATTTACCTTTTTATTGTCAGGAAGATTGCCTAACGTTAAGTTGATTCGGGAGATGAATCATCTTTTAGGGGGGCCATGCAGTCATGACCGTCGGACAGATAAAATCATCATTTCTGTCTTTATAGTCCCAGTCGCCCTTAACAACTAAGCAATCACAGTGACTGCTACTCGCTCAAAAATAGCTCTTATTGTCAAAGGGCAATAACAGTCACCATTATCCCGCCGAGTTCGGCCAATAAACGCCAAAAGACGCTTATGAAACTGTGGACAAAAACGATTGCAGACGAAAACCTACTATTTATAAGTGATGGTGAATGATATGTCATTCGTTTAATACAGGGTTCGTTAAAAGTGGTTTGAATAATAAAATTTAAATAATAAAATAGAAACTTTATTATCAAAGAAAACTTACAAGTACATGATATCTAGTACAAAGATGACAATGGATAGCCGTATACAGAGACAATGTAGATATTAGCACGGATTAGTAAAAAGAGGTTTTCTTGCTATCATCTTCTTTCTACCATCTAAATGCGAAGTGCTTAAACGGAATGAATTCAGATTTTATTACGATAGGAATGATACACTTATTAATGTATTCATCTATAATGCATAATAAGATGCATATATTATTCAGAGCGTACCCATCAGGTTTGTATAAAACATAGCAATTTATTGGATGACACTCGTCTGTTCATTATGAACCAAACACTTCGAAATATCGTATATCCATTTGTTTTGCGAGAAGGAATAGCTAGTGAACGAATATCATACAGTGATTATTGTCGACAGCACTTCGGTAATTGGAGAAACATGCCAAACGCCTACCGCCGTCTGATACTACTTCCGTCCGCGGCCGGATGTCACCTTATGTGACGTCACCACCAAACACACGGTATCGGCATATATGTTATGCCAATGGAATCCTTTTTTTATCATAGAATAGGGATTGACCCGATTTAATAGGTACTATTGAACTTTACGTACGAATTCTTCTCAAATATGAGAAGATACATTGTCTAAAAATCTTAAAATAGGGATTGACCCACAATGTTTCACCCACAATGTAAATTCAACAATTGCTATTATTTTTGTTCTGATGTTTCGGGAGGATTACTTCCATTTTCAAATACATCTCTGAAGATGGGTGGAAGTAATCCTCCCGAAAAACGTCAGAACAAAAATAATAGCAATTGACCCTGTTGTTTATTTCATTGGTAGATTTCGTTTGATTTGGTGTCCCTTACAAACCAACCACACCTGCCGGGAGTGGTACACGGGATTTGATTATGAAATCGGAATACATACATTAAGATATATTAGAAGTACGTCCTTGGGAGCTAATTATTTCTGCAGTGAAATATCGTATGATATTATGCGCTAATTGATGACGCTACGCACGTACGGCAGTAACTTGTATAATATTCATATTTAGAGCATTCTCCTCCGAGGTGACGATCGGTTGATTATCAGAATACGAACCTCTGATTTCTATCGTGGCGATTTTCGTGTAAGTCTTGATTACATAAGAGGTATGCGCAAGCGGCAAATTGTGTTCTTAACGAGTAATATCGCACACGCGAGGGAAGAGACTTGATTCTTTGTGATTTGTGAGTATCGTCGATAGAACTATTTGACCTGTCAACGGTCGATATTGCGTAATAACAATGACAATATTGATTATATGATATATATTTAGACCCTCTGCGAGTGGATGGGTGCGGTCCATCGGACTGTCGGAAACGAAAAGATGCCAAACATCAGTAATCTATGTAATCTAATTACAAACTTATTTGATTTTCCCCTATAGGTTTGTAGTTTATCTGGTTTTGCATGAATGTACGTTGTTAGTGTAATCGGCGCAAATTTCATTAATTACACTAGCGAAAATTGGCCTCAAACAAAAATCCACGCAGTACTATTTAAGTCTTAACCCATTTTTTTGCGCTACAGGCAACGTAAAGAAGCTGGTTCACTCCGTTGATTTCTTGGCGTCGTCACGCGAGTTAATTGCTCGCTGTTTCGCTCGACGTTGTTCATCAAAATTGGCCCGGTGAGCATTGTTTGCATCGACGTCGGGAATACGTTTGGGACAAATAGCAACTCATTTAGTTGGTCAAAGATACCGTCTAGGATAACGGATTATAGCCGTTAAAACAAAGTTCTAGTGCGAAAGTGTTTCAGTAATTTCAGTACTCCCAAATGCGCGTGATTTGCATCGCCGAGGAAATATCTAAAATACTCTTCACACCCAAAGGATTCGAACACTGAATTTTTTTCAACAGAAAGCTAATCGTGTTGCGCTCTGCAGACATGACATTTTGAACAGTTGATAATTGACCTTGACCTTTGTTTTTCGAAATGCCTCCATTCGAAGACACTTATATCACAAAATACAACCCAGTCAATCGTGTACACATGAAGTCTAATTTCTCGTTAATAATCTACATGTATTTAGCATTTTGAAGGGCGTTATTATCCAGACCCCGCGTGGTTGAAGTTTCCTTTCAAAATCATGTCTGGTCTAGAACTGGAACGAGCAATTTGTCACCGAACAAACAAATACTGACGGCTTGGTTGTTAAATGCACGATGAATATTTGAACGGATTCAAAAAGCGACGCGGTTATGGTGTGATGCGGGGGATCGTGTCGCGAGGGCGGAAACAGTCCGAGCTACAAGTTGAGCATCTCATCTCCTCGCGGATCGCATTAGCATTAATGGTAGTCGCATTCGCATCACGTTTAATTCTGGCTATTGTATTCGCACAGCTAGAGATACATTCCGGGGAATACATAGGTTTTCCCACTGTATGCAGCGTAAAATCGTGATCGGACTGTTCTATCAGTGTTCCATTTTTACCGAGAATGATAAACTGCATTACAAAATTGATAACATGCATCAACTCGTTGATGCATGTTATCAATTTTCTGCCTTTACTCGTAGTTTTTTGTTTGTTTGTTTATGTTTCTTTATGTCATTCGTGAGAATAACCCCACGAAGTGTTGCCCGTCATACTGTAAAGAGTAAGCAGGATTTGAACCCGGTTGTCACTTAATCCCCGAATCCCACTGAGCTACCGAGGCCACAGTAGTTATCAACCGATTTGCATGAGAATTAGGTGAGTTGTAACAAATTCAATTCCCTGTAAATAGCTTTGCAGGAATGTTTGATTGGTCAATTCTTCAGACCACCAGGGGGAATTAAACTTATGAAGATTTTTACGACGAAAAAGTATTTCATCACTCAGTTTTTAGCTTCGTGCTAGCACGAAGTTTTTCGTAACAACTCAAAGTTATTTCTAGTCAATGATGCACCTTTTCTACGATGCACCTTTTAGGCAGAGCGTGAAAGTGGTAACCGGATTTTTAAAATGTTAGAAATCAAAATTCTGTGGTGCTAATTCTATGGCTCTGAAAATGCAACTTCATCTATATCTACTTTTGCATTGCATCTTCTATATCTATAACTTAGTGGGTGAAGGGATTTCGATAAAAAACTGATATCAATATGCCTAATATTGAACCGTACAATCTCTAGGGGGTGTTAACCTTTCAAAACCCATTTCAGTATCAGTTTTCCAATTGAAATGCAGCATTTCAATCATATAAAATACCGTTCAGCACATACAACATACCGTTCAGCACGATTAGTTTATGCAACTGCCACCAGGGAAATCATCGTGAAAAAACCGAATGCAGAAAACCCATTATTGCTGCTTTCTGCAGCTTCTTCATATGGATAAGATTAGCATAGTATCTAGCATGAAACAATATACCTCCCATATACAAAGGGGTTTACACTTCCAGAGGAACTGTCACGTCGTGTATCAGTCCGCTGCATCATGATGTTTGTCTCGGGTAAAGACTATAGATTACTAATGAATGCATATTCTTTCTCCGCGGAGGCCGAAGTATTTACGAATCATGTTACGAAGTTACCCGAGGGACAGTGATGTCACCATCCGAAATCGAACCGCACACGAAAAGGCCATGCTGAGACAAAACATACAAGTATTCCCTTTGGGATATATATGAATTGAAAATCTGCGTGGTGGCTGAAAAATTATTGCATTATTAAACATCCGTGGCAAATAACTCCAAGGGTGCTGAAATTCGACACCGTAAAGATATACCAAAATACACCAATTTAGATGTCGATTTTCTGTCGGAAATTCATTGCCCTATTGCAGTCTACATAGATTTTTCAAATTATCTTTAGCTACGCTTTGTATTCATATTAACAAGACATATAATGTTTAGTTGGGAGAGATAAGCGAGGCAGACGTTTTTTCTCCACCTTTATCGACCGTTCAACACGCGGAGGCGTTTCATTACTGTATAAAAGCTTGGAACGAGTTGAAACGTTTACAGTAGCAAAATTTTTGTTAAAAAAATCATAGATTGTAGTAACAATTTCTAGCACTGTCACTAATGTGATTTGTATGTTCATTTTCACTTTTAGACGTGCTGAAGCTTCTAACAAAACTTAAGAATCTGCAGCGCATCCAGGGGTGAATATATTCGAACATATTTGTTATTATCACGTAATATTCAAACTCACTGTAATGTCACCTTGTGAGTTTTATCTAAATTTTGTATACAGAGCTTAATGTAAATAGATTTCAAATGTTAAAACAAAAAACGTTTACGAGAACCTAAATATTACGTCGGGTGACTCCAACATGATTTTAACGAGTTTTAAAAAGAATTTAGTAAGCATTACATACAGAAAATATATAACTGAATACTAAATTTTACGTAGGATGGTTCTTGGTGCTTATATACACATAATTCCATGTATCCGTATTTGTTTCAGTTAAGCTTGCTAAACTCTTTCCTTCGCTCTAGAGCATTACATTGTACTTATAATATTCACAATGGTAAGTTCTTCGTGCAGAGAGTTTCTTCTTTATCTCTTCGTTCGTCTGATGTAGTCAATCTTGGAACTCCCTTAGCGTACTTCAATGGATTGTTTACTTCACTGGCTCACACGTCCTCCGCCACCGGCAAGATAAAATCTCGGTTCGCCACCAAACTAATGGAAGTATTTCAAAGCACTTCCACCTCTCTTCCCTGACGGAATATGTGTATTCTTCTAGATTCAGAATCTCCAACTGCAGATGCGTATTCTTTTTCCATTCGCTAAAAGGATATACACCATTCGCTGATAAAACGCCACGTTCTTTTTCTTAACATAGGGATTGACCCTGTTATTTATGTGATTAGTAGATCGAGTTTTGATTTGTTTTGATTTGGTGTCCCTTGCAAACCCGCCACACCTGCCGGGATCGAAACGGGGGGCTTGATTTTGAAATCGAAAATCGGGTTACATGTTGTGTGATCGGCGGTCGAATTTACAGAATTTTTTGTTTAAATAGAACTACTGAATTGAAAATTTCGCTACGGAAAAACGCCATGTTCAGCAATGTTTCAATCATCAAATTATTACACAACCCTTGAGTCTCTTTTTGAGTTCTAAAAGAGCCAAGGTCATCATTTGGGGAGGTTGTCTATAACGGCACAGCATATAGCGCACTAATACTTCCCTATATGAGTATCTATAACATCATCGATTTCATCGCAATCTAGATTCAATTCATAAATATTCACTGCATCATTTAGATGCAAAGAACCTACCGTCTACGTTGGCCCCCATAGGACTCTCGAGCAACATTCGATGTTTAACTACGGTGTTTTATCGCCAAGTTTTGGTTGATTTTATATTTTCAGATTTGTCGCTATCCAGAGAACGATCTACTTTGGTGGATAAATTAGATTAGTTTCGTGCACATTATTATTGTCAAGGTAACCCCGTCGAGCGAATGGGAAGAGTCGTTAAACATGTTCCCGAGCTCCAATGAGAATATGGAAGATATTACACGCTGAAGTGGGCTCATGGAACACTCTGATCAAGGGGCTTTATGTAAGTAGAATTATATAGCTTAATCCCTTACGATTCCCAATTTGGATCTGGTTACCTTCCGGGAAAAGTTTCTAACAACAAGGCTGTCTACCAGTTTAAACGAATATTCTGAAAGAAATCATGCATTGAGGTTGGTTGTTGGCCGAAATTCTGGACAACGGCGTCAACACAAGAGAAATGACTACGCTGCATTTGCAAGCAAGACTTGGTCAAAATGATACAAAAAGGAAATTAGTGGAAGATTAACCGGGAGTTTTGTATCTGTGAAAAGTGTAGGGCCACTCTGACAGCCGTAGCAAAGTAATGCTCACCAGGAAACATCCATCCATGTAATTCCTTGTCCGCGCCGTCGTTTGCCGGGATTTCGCGAATAATCATCTATTTTACGAATGGCTTCACTCGTATTTCACTCGTATCTGAATGGCATTGAATAGTTCTGCGGCTATCCCGGGAATGTTAATTAAGATAGAAATAATCTAATGAATAACGATGTGCAGATATGTGCGTATAAGATGTAGGCCGAACTTCAGCAGCCGAAACCTCTCGGAACCATGATCCAATATGTTGGGATGATTTTTCTATTAAACATTTTTTCTATCTTTGTCATTTTCGATCAACGCGAAGACTTTAGAGAGTAAGTAAAAACGAATCAATATTCTTCTAGAAGAAAATTGCGAGGAAGCTTGAGACCGCTATCCTTGCAAGGGCGTCAGAAGCAGACGTCTTTTAAACCGTCTGCCATTCGAAATTTAGAAAAATTCTCCGAAATTCAAAGATTGTCGCGAAACACCGTGAAACAAAGAATTTCAACAATATTCAACATTCTTTGCATTTAGGGAATAGTAGTTGCTTGCGCAATGAAAGAGCTTTGAAAATTCTCATCAATTCTCAGCAGCGATAAAACTATCCTCTCAAAATGTAAACGATATTGGACATTGGCAGCAATTTTTCACCGGTGGTCATGACAATATGTAACTGATAATTCTTACTCTGCGGATATAAAAGCCATTACCGAACCCTCTGCGAGTCTCAGTGTTGATAAATAATAAAACGCATGCAGGCGTCAGTGGACGAATTTGTGTCAAAGACGCTACTAACCAGTACACGGTAACCGACTTTCTGTCATTTTACAGCGACCGACAAGAGACGAAACGACAACTTATCCCAGTTACCAAGTGGCTTGGCTTGCGTGTATTGCATTCGCGTCGATAGCTGACTTACCGACGAGGCAATAACTGTGCCATATTATCTTCGTTGATATCAAAATACGGTGAAATATTCCCACTATATATTTCAAGATATTAGCTGATATCCATTATCAATAAAGACACTATAATTTCGTGTTGTGACGCTAATATGAAGAGAATTCCACAATAACAACGGCAAAAACCGTAGATCGGAAAATGTCGAGAGAACCTCACAATAATAACGGAATTAAGTCCGAAAATGTTTCCTTGAGCTGGTAGCTTATTCGACGTTTCGACAATATTCTTCTGTATTCCTGAAGGATGACTACTGAATACACTTGAAGCATCGAATAAACTACAGCACAATGAAAAATTTTCGGACATTTCGTTATTATTGTGGGGTTCTCTTTACATTAGCTGATCTACCGCTTTGTCAGTGTTGTTGATACATCACACTGTGTATCGTATGGAACTTATGACTTAGGGAGGAAAATGTTTTACTTTGTTGTAAGCAAGGGCTTATAGTTTTGGCATTCGAATAATATACCATGCGGAAATTTGATCGATTTGGTTGATCTTAAAAGATCAATTGAACGATTGTCTAAACAGATTTCTCATCTAGATATTATTTTACTCGTTAGCGATCTTGTCTCGCATACGACCGAGGACACTGATCGGTGGCTGTCATACAATACGCCCCGTTAAACACATTTTTGTACGAATTCATACAGCAGACGATAATGAAATTATTCGAGAATCGTGATGTGTAGATATATGGAGAGGCAATGGATGAATGTCAATAAAAACACTTTACGCTGGTTTTACGACGATAGTTGTTTGCGATCAAAATGAGAAGAGTAGCTCTCCCAGTGAGACCGATAAGACGAGACGATTGCGAGAGACGATGGATATTGATAATAGTGTTGATAAAAATTCTTTATGGGTTTGTCGGGTCAGTTTCGTAATTGCCGCCGCTACAACGTCAGGGTGTTTATATTTTTGTACACAAGGACAATAAAAGGCAGAAAACGGCGGCCCGGGTTTGACGGATGGTATAAAAAGGATAGCTCCGAGCTCCGAATGTGGTTCAAGAATAGTTACGCCGCTGAAGTTGCTGATTGCTTGATCGTTGTTTTTGACATTTAAACGAATGCACGGACCAGCACTTGTTGAAATGCGTGACAAGATGTTTGATGGTTAAATAGAAGGCTGTTTAGGATGCCAATCATTGACGTTGTTTGTAGGCAGATAGATTCTATAATATGCACTTTCTCTATTTCGTTATTTCTTTGATATCCGGACTCTCTTGCTATAACCTCAAAGAGCCATTCCTATTGATGCTATTAGTTCACATGATTTATCAATTACAAAAAAACATTATGATAACGTCAATCTGCATCATCCACCAGTCACTCCTCGAAGTCTTAGCGACAACATTTCATATGAATACCGTCAAAGCGTGCAGTTCTGTATAAACATCGGAGACATCGGCATGTAAGGAACAGTGAACAAGAACGATGAAAGCGATGAACCCTGTCCTAGACTATATTTTGCTTCCGTCCCATATCATGGCGATGAAACTTGTACAAAACATCTAGTGAAAACAGATAAGAGTGGAGTTTGTTCAGATAACGTGAACATTTGCTTACCCATTTGGTTATTTGCTTAATAACTTTCATAACTGACGTATAATCGATTGGTTGAAGATTGAAACAAACAAAATACGACGTTCACGTTATTTTATACGGCTATTTTAATGGGTAATCTAATAGATTGTATAATTCCAAAGTCAACAAACTCGCAGCAACGTCGAATTTGTACTAATTCTTTATCAATGCCTGGTTAGAAAATACGAAGCCTACACATTGAAGCTAGAAAATAAGCACCTCTTAAATCAAGCTTTACCAGTTCGAAAATATTTGTATCATTTACAAACTTTATTAGGTCATCCTTTTCTTTCACTCAAGGCTCATTCAGGCAATTTTCTATTTAGCTTCTTTTACATACGGTTGACGTAATGCATGATAACGGGGACACCTTGCCTGAAGTATATTTGTATATGCACATCGGCCAGGGTTAGATATATATAATGCCTCGAGACTTTGTCCTAATACATTTATATATGAAGTTTCGTCGTGTTATGGATTTAACGCGAGCACAACTTCGCAATCGGAATAACTATTTCCGTGGTCGGTTTCAGGTAAGTCCTTTTGGTCAAATGTGTTTATGCGAAATGCAAAATATTTTGCTATAATTCATGCTCACCGTTACGCGCGAGTGGATGACTACATGTTCGGTGTGGCACGGCGCGTCGCAATGGCTATGACCGCGACAGGACCTCAATTCATTCATCGTTTCAAGCAATACATACATATATACACTATGTAAAGTATATGCTCTTTATATAAATGACTGTTTACTATGAAATACACATATCATATGCATACACGTTTTAAACGCTGCTCAGAATAGAATGGCATTTTCGAGAAAGCAAATTCAACTTTTCAAAAAATATGGAAACAGCCATGCGGTAAGGACTATATATTTATGGCTATACAATTGATACCTTGTTTTTAACTTTTGCTGAGCTTAAAAGTTTACCCGGCCGGCTGCCTATCTACTCTGCACATGAATTTTTTTCTAAATCATGATCAAGCTAACAATAACACACCCGGCAGTTATAGAAATGAACTGGTTACAAATTTCATTGCAGTTTATAAAAGCGACCCGACCGATTAGGAGGCATAATTTTGTTTAGCCTGTACCACAGGGGCCTGAGACAATAAGTTAATAAACCCCAGTATCTCAGGAACTATGATATATAGTACCTAGGATGCTGGGGTCTGTCAAAAACTTTGTGTCTCAGGCCCCTGCGGCCTGTAGGTTACAATTTCAGATAACGGCAATGGCCAGAAAGGGCTGCCTCAGTTGCAGTACTGAATCGTTTTAACTCAAGATGGCGCAGTAAACTGTCGCATCCTGCAGAATTTAACTGCGTGCGTTTCAAACTGGTCGGTGCGCCATTTGCACCGCCGGCAACAATGCAATCTCAAATGATACGGCGGCACAATACGTACAATCAATAAGTGTGTACGCTGCTTTATTACTACGTGGTGTATGTAACTGGCAGGCAGGCATCATCTAGCAACATCTAGTGTCGTCGCGTGCTGTCGTAAAAACCATATATTCACGCACATACACTCATAGTATCGAAATTGGCTGAAAATAACATTACATATGTATATACTGCTCGTGTATTTTCTATATATGTATATATCTACCGAGATAAGGATTAATAAAATGTTCGATTAGAAAAATATAGCTCTGGAAATAGTGGCATACGAAGATCTGTTGTTATTACAGGAACACTCGTCGTAATGGGAACATGCAGGTACAAAATCAGTGTCGTTCAGTATCATTCACTTCGCACTTTGTTACAAGTATAGTTCTTCATCATCCGACTCGAGCCTGCACTCTTTGAGTAAAAAAATCATCTTTTTTGCCGATCAATTGGGGGAAGGTACTAATATTACCATACAACCCACGATAGATAACGTTTTGGCGTACAAAAGAAGTGGCATGCCAGAGGTATGAGCTAAGATAATTTGATAGGATGACTTATATTGCTGAATTGTTCGATGAACCTTTTTAATTGGTTTGGTGCATATTATTGAATCATAAATAGAAATTGCTTTTAAATTCATCGCTAGCAACCAAGCAGTAAGGTTCTATTACTACGTACATTCCGGTTTTCTTGAGATTGAGAAGCGTCCAAATCATTTATTAATCAGCTTTCTTCATTTCTTCGAAGATTCGGAAGGGAAACAATTTGATAAGCTGGTTTTATTGGCCGAATGTTCCAATCATACGATTGGTTTTAAAAATGATGGCTTTGATTCGGTTAGGTTCTTATTATTGGCTATGTTTGCATCGTCACCATACACAACTGACTCAGAAAAAATCATGTTTGAAGGTAGAACAATGGATATGAAGTGTTTTTTGGTGTGCTGGTATACACTTCCTCAACATTGTTATAGCTTCCCTTGCGATGTAGCAACTTGCGGATCTTGAGGTATTAATTCGATCCATATGTAACGTTCCACAAAAGGATATCCCCGAGGTAAGCGAACTGATATTGCCATGTGCACGAGGCGGTTGAACAAACGGCGTTGAGGCTTCTTCAATTGGGTTTCATTGACATTGCATCAGACGTCAATGGGAATATAATTCCGCTTAATTTAACATCTATCGTCATCAATCTTCTCCCAAGATTTACTCATCTACCGTGGCGCTAGCTTGTCTGAATCGAACAGACGACCAAATTCTCAAAACTGTTCGCGCCGTTATTTGCTTTACTGAGAATGATTATATCGCAGCGTAAAGTTAATTAGATTGTTAGATGAGAGTGGTATGAAATTTTAATTGCGTCGTGAGTATACGCAGAATGGCTCAGTTTTTTTCTTTGAAATGCGTTATGATAATACATGCTCTCTGGCTAATACGTGTCGCAGTGTTTTCTGATTGATTTCTCATTCACGTGGATTAGATTATTCACTTTGAAACGGTTGTCACGTGGTAACATTCCGTTCTTTTCCGGTGCTTCTAACGGCCACAGAGCTGTTGAAAAAGTGATCATAAATTTTGCATAAACCGCATTTCCTTGTTCCGTGACACGACGATTCCGATCCATTCGTCGGTATGAATTCCGTTCGACGCGTAGTAACGCAGTCCATGACTTGATAAATGAACAGGCTTTGTTCTAAGGTCGGTGCTATATTGGTTGTCTTTACGACTTATCTACTCTCTAGCCTTACTTTCGCCAATATACATTCATCATAATTATATTTGATGATCTTGTCGTGGCAGTGATAAGCCAGATTCAATCAACCTCTAACCTTGTTTGGGACCCACTTGTGTGGACTCTTCTTGCAAAATCCAAGCTAGCTTCGTCGATTTTGCATTTGAAGCATATCAGACGTCTACTTCAATCGTCCCGCTGATAACATACCACTGAACTGAGACGGACATGTTTTGGAATATTCCTTTCTTTGTCTGTTTATTTTTTGTCGTATTCTCGGATCAACCTACACAGGATCTCCACAATTGATCCTTGTAGTTGTTGATAAACTATAAGGAATTTAGTTACGAGTTTCGCGCACGACACCCTTTGAGATGCGCGATAAGGTACGATCGTTTGTCTAACTGACTGGGATAAATCCAGCACATATTTCAAGACGAAGATTGCTGTGCAAATGCGAAATACGTTTCTGTCGAATGTTGACATCGAAAACCTATTTTTGACGGGGGGTATAGCATGCAGTTGAGCGGTATTCTTCCCATGTCTGTAATCTGTATTTTTTTTTGTATAACGAGCTTCGTGTTTTCTCTCGAGTTCAATTATCTCGGTGGTCAGAAAGTTGGTCATCTGCGCTTGTCAGGAGATGACACCGCGGTCGCGGGGTCAGGGACAGGTTGCAATCGGATGTAGTTGTTTTTTTGGTCATGTTTTGTTTGTTATTGAATACATTCGACTTCTATCGTTGCCCCTAGAATTACGCGACGACCTTAGTAATGTACAAACATGAAAGGAGATAAGTTTATCAGGATGAAAACACATTTCGGGAGTTAATTAACAGCATGACGGCGACCTCCGCCTGCCGGATTCAAATTCGTATTATTCACACGTACCACGCACAGTATAGAATACCACGACACCATGTAGAGCTATAGGATGCCTACAAGTTATTTACCTTTTTGCGGCGCCATTAATTAGCCGTTAGAAATCTGTTAAAATTCCCGATACGCCGATAAATTTTTGAAGAAATAATTGCCGAGTCGATTTTAATTGGTGTTCCGGTGCACGTGTTTAACGGCCACTTCAATGTTCAATTCTCGTCGATGTGTATAATTTCTATCGATAGATGGTCGTTTCGTAAGTTTTTCTTCTAAAACTGCACCTTTTCTGGTATAGATAATACCGATGTACGCCTAACGGTATCGGAGCGGAACCTTCGATGCCCAGGAAATTACTCGGATCATTTTGAAATCGGAGATATCACGTCTAACTTCCGCAGATAAGTTTCTTTTCTTTTCTGATATCGGCGAAACAAGCGATCGTCAAACAAGCTGGTATATATGGCAGATTATAGGAATATGGCAGTTACTGGCATACATTATGTTTATTTCGCTATAAAAAGTAAACTGTTTACTTTTTTCCAGGTCCGCTCTAATGTGTCGCAAAAAACATATTCAAACGAATTACCAGCGACCTAGATATGTAGCAATTACTTCGTATATCAAATGAAATAGATTTGATTATTTCGGACATTTAACGTCATTATGTCTCAAATGATTAGCGAATGGTTTTTATCCATCATGTGCGGTGCTTTCCGCGTCTGTCGATTCTCTATAAGGCTTGGTTTCTATTTCCCGGCATCATGATTTGAAAATGAAATATCTACCTCGCCATTTCCCTGCATGGCGATTCAAGACGTTGACTAATCTAACGTTTACTTTGAGCTTTGAAAATGCCGTTAATCCATAGTGCGAAGAGTCGAACGTTTCGAATAATCAATGAAAAGACTACGGAGGAAAGCCAGAACTACATCAGATTTGTTGGGAGGATGAAAATGGGATTTACTCTGAATTTCGTTGATGCGGAAATCTTGTTTTGCTTCGTTGAATATAGATATTATCAAAAATATATTTTTTTCGAATATTATATCTGAGGCAGTTGTATTTCTATGCGAGGCCGTGAACAGATTCGCTAAATTTATTTTGAGACTTTTTGCCACTCATTCTTCGTATTCGATCTCTCCACACCACGAGCGGACTCTAGAAGAAATTCATCAAATCTCCATGTACACGTTTTTACAGAGTTAATCAGAATTGATAATGAATCGATCTATCGATTAACGACGCCGTTATTTCAGTTTATTTCCATATTTTATCGTCTGGCCCACAACATTTCGAGGTCACGCGCATGCATTAACTCCATCCGAAAGTCGTGCGCGATGCTAAAATGCGATCGTATTTCTGCGAGTGGTGTGGTCGCATATCACAGCTTTATGTGTCAGTTTTTTTCTGATTATCGAACACAATGTACATGGCACGAATACGAACATTTTGGAAATGGCTGAGCTGCCACTGATTATCGTGTATTTTATTCGGAGTAAATCATCACTTGATAGCACAACGGTTCAGCATTCTTACACCGATTATTCTGAATTAATAATACGTTTACGTGTTCTAGACCATAAAGATACTCCAGTAGCTACTTACAGTGACAACTCACATGGTACTTCTACATTCGTTACTGTTATTGCAGTAACTTTTTATCTCCTCGAATGGAGATTTCATCCGCAAACATGTAACCCCGAATGTAACCCAGCCTTACAGGGACTTTGTTCTTAATCAATACAAATGTATTCTTCCTTCATATTTCCGCTTCCAATAACGTATTTCGTTTTGGTAACTGATTTAGCGGCCTGTGTTGTTTTGTTTCCGTGGTTGGGTATAGCCTTTCAGGAAACGGGGCGATCTGCATAGAGCGTTTAATCAATCAGTATACGAAGTCAGAGCGCTTGAAAAAGATGCACGATGTCTTCCGAATCCGATTCTAAGAATTTCTTGTCACAGACTGTTTCATTCTCGGTCACATAATTGACGTAGACTGCAGCTCTTGGTTACGAGCCCGTTGTCACGAATCCCTCGAGGCCAGTCGACGCTTTTTAGATAAAAAAAACATGTCTTCCATCATTACGGCATTCGCCGTTTTGTGTGTCGTCTTCATTTGAGAACACTGTAGGCGGCACGAAAACTGACAACACAGCCGTCCAAATGAATTAATGTCCAAAAATCAACGACATTCAAGCTACTAATTGTTTTAGTTCTTATTCTCCATATCGTGTAGTAGCACTCTTATTTTCGTATAAAGCCCAACGCACACGACGCAGGGAAGCACGGAAACATGAAACCGTTTCCGATATCAAACATGTTTGTTTCCGTGTTTCCGTGTTTCCATGTTTCCCCGCGCGTCGTCTGCCAAACGCATATTATACATTCCTCGTTGAACGTTGGACCGGGTACCATATTGGTTTCGTTGAAGAAATCTAAAGAATATTTCACAAATCTTATGCCAGTCGGTGTGCAACAATTATAAAATGGTATGTTTTTTTGAGTCTTCCGAAAATCGAAATTAAAAATTAGTTGTTTGATTAGATGCTGTATCAAGCCATAATCTTCCTCTATCGGTTTTTGTGCTACGTCACCGATCGATGGCTTGTGATGCTTAATAAAAGATTCATAATTACAGGCTCCACCTAGTCTAATAATTCGTGGAATACAATTTGTAGCTTTCATTTCTAGTTTTCAGTTTAATTAATTTTCTATTTTCACATTGAATCCGGCCGCACTCTTGAATGTAGATCGCAGGCAAATTCAGTGACGTATCAATAATATCACCAGCTCGTGTTGCCATCTGGATTTTTAACCGATTGGAAAGTGAAGGTATAGAGCATTCTATTGTTTTCTCACGACGAGCACTTGAACTGGGGTATCTGTCGAGAATTGGAAATTGGATGATAGAAGCGCGTACATATCGCCGGTTAATGGTCGGTCGTCGTCGTAACTCAGAGGCCATAGGCAGACGTAAGCCGTTGTGCTTTCAAGCAAAATCGATCGATTCTTTTTCTGTCGATGATGGATTGATATTTTCGATGAATTCCTGTTGGGAATATACGAAAATTATCAGTGGGAGTCTGACTGGCGATATCATCCGCTATGTAAATCAAACTGTTTCAAATCGATCGCATTGCAACCGGGAGTAGACTCTCGGGATGGGATCATCACTGAACGTGCACCTCACTATCTGCGCGTATCGAAAGCACTCTCTTTGCATCAATAATCTAACAGTAGATTTGTAATTAATGTATTTCTTACGGCTCGGTAAACCGAAATTAAGAATTGACAGATAACTAATGCCGCCGCAACACATGTCTTCATTGTACGATTGATCAGCGAAGTGTTCCCATAATCGACCCCTTCTTGCCTTTGGGAGCTCTTCGGTTCACAGCAACACGTCACATGTCCCGTGCTATCATTTCAAGGACATCTGATAATAAACACCTCGAGCTATATTCATCTGTTAATACATAACTCAAAGTCACGATATCAACTCAGTGTATTGTCACTAGTCCGAATCACATCGTGACTATAGTATTATAGACATAATTTGGCCACCGAAAATAATTTCGGGGTTACAGTTTTTTTTCACCCAGTCTCAGCTGGCGTTATGCAACTAATACGCAGCTGTAATTGAATGTAATGTTGATTCCCAGAATAATTCCCAAAACAGCTAATATCGAGTACCGTCTATACCGGTGGTTACTAATGCCAGTACGTGTTTAAATTATGAACTACCCCTTGTGATATACACTCTAATGCCATTGACTTATGTTGTCTGTGTCAGTTTAGTAATGATTTAGGTTGGTAAATTAACTCCGATGGAAGCATCGTTTTATGGCGCTAACGCCGCAATTGACATTACGCGGTAATGCCACTGCAATGTACTCGTATACTTGAGTATACACGACGAAGCGGTCCATGACACAAAACAACAGTTTTTTTTGTATTTTCCTTTGATTTTTGGTGGAATATTTCGTGTAGTTCGTGTTCTGGAACGGATAAGAAATGCAAGATTTCGGCTGCCACGAACGCTTATGATGGATTATCATAGTTTTTTTTCATCTGGCTTCTAATGTCCGCGATATCCTTATATCCTTTGAAGTATCGCGTTTGCCGTGCTGATTTGGTTTATCGTTATGAAAGACTCGGATTTCGAATGCTCTCTCAATTTGTCGGTAAGCTCTGTCCGAAATAACTTTGAAAAGGAATCTTTTCACGGAAACCACCATGATATGCCCGCGTATGACAATACGTCATGAAAAATTTGATCTCGGGGATGGTTTGCTTTTTAACAATTTCCTTCAAAAAATCTTTGATAGTAGCTGCATGGTACAGCCAAACGCGTATTGATAGGCCTTATTGCGAGGTCTTTGTCTGCATTTGCAATTCGTATAGTTGCATGCAAGAACACGAATAATATGAGACGAAAATTGTGGGTGGGTAAAAGAGAAGAGAACTGCTTTTGAGCAATATCGATTCAGCAACATGTTTGTTAATGGATTTGCTATGTATTCCATAAGCGTTGCGGTGGTTGTCGTATTATCAGGCTATATATATATCTTATGATGTTGACCAAAATATGATCTGTTGGGTAGAGGACCTGACCAGAGTGTATTCAACCAGGCAATCATCGAACATTTTGATTGTGATTTGTAATGATATAGATCATTACGTAAGGTCAGTGACGTATAGGCTTCATTTTCCTATTGGTCAGATATCAGGATGAAGGGCATAACGTTGGGTTACTACAAATGCGAGCGCCGCAGCGGCGAAGCCTTCTCCATAAAATGAAAAATGAAGTCAGAGGCATCTTAATGTATTCCAAACAGAATTGCCACTAAAATGATGAATGAAAATATTTTTGGAATTTTCGAAAGATCGATATTTTTCATTATTGGTCCGACGGTTGGATCTGTGGCGACGTCACTTGATCTCATGTACACATATTTTGAAACCATGTATAGAGCCTTCTTCGTTCAGATTTGCTCAATATCGGACCAGCTTTGAAACAAATTGTCATTTTCGATAAAACGATGTTGTATTAATATCTTCCTCGCCGAGCCATCTGAGAAAAATTGGCGACTAATGCAACGTACGTGTCCAACAGCAAACTGTCAGTAATGACGGATCTGCAAATTACAGCCAACGCAACTCGGGTCGTTATCGATAAACGTGTGAGTAAGATCCGTGAAATCAGCTATAATGATATCAATCGGCTCGTGGATTCGGAGTCCTGATTTTTTTCTGGCCGTTAGTATTCGATGGACGTAGATTCGCGCACACGAAACTGAAACGAATAGCAGCCCGTAAAACCATCGTGGCGCGACACTGGGTCATACTATACGGCGGCTGTTGGCCATCGGTGTCCGTCGGCGCGCCGGGAAATATACACCTCGTGACAACCTCTAGATATGAATTCGTCAACGTGATTCCTCGAAGCTAGTACCGATCATCTTTACGAAGATAATCGTTACAAGCTTGTTTTATCTTTTTTTAAAATAATTCGCCTTATGTAGGATTTCTATGAAAACGCTCGTCGAAGTGGATCTTAGATTTTGTACATTGTAAGCGGATATTCAGTTCAGATTTGCTAAAATGTCAAACAGGCTCGAATCGATCTCACTAGTCGGTTACTACCGGTGAATGGTGCAGTGCCGGTACAGACACGATACTTCGCCTTTTGCGTCGCATTTATTTGTAGAATATCGAATTGCGTTTCTTCACAGTAGCCTAACTGAGAAAGTCGTGTAGATTATTACGGATAGAAGATCTCGTCGGCGGCATTGACGTATTTTTCAGAACGATAAGAACAGAGTTCTTTGCACGCGTTAAGAACTGTATTATCACCTTAAAATAACTTGATCCAAGGATTAAACTGTTACAATAAAATCTGTTGTGTTTTGATGACACTTTTATCCGGAGTTAAGCAGGTTATTCGTTGAACTGTGCACACGCGTTTCTCGCTTTAAATTCTCGAACAACACAAAAACGATATTGATGGTGACGATTCGAACATTTTGAACGGCGAGTTACCAAGGTGGGAAGCATATATAGACTTGTTTTACAAAGACGACGTTCTACCACGTCATGGGAACAGGACTTTTTGCGTATCATGGCTGACGGTAAAATCAGTCGAGATCACATGGCGTCTAGCGACAGCGATTCGGATGACGATCTGCCCAGAATCGGATCTCCCGAACTTCAGGTTGGTCAAATTTCACAAGAATTCGCTCCCGCTACTTTTTCTTAAGCTGCATGAAACTGCATGTGCTAATTTTCTTCTCAAATCTCTCATGAAATAAAGTGTAGGATTTTGCTTATATTTTCCTTCAGAATATCTATAAACAAAGGCTATTGAATTTCAGAAACATTATCGAATGAATTAGAAATTCTTAAGATTAGTTCATCGCACTCACACGGCAACTGATGGAATTCGATTCCGACAACGCGTGGGCCTACTAGACATGTCGTCAGCTGTCATTATTTCTTACTAAGCTCATTTTCTAAAACATTTCATTCAGTGAATTCTTGAAAGTAAGATCCAATAACAGTAAGCTTAAAGGCAAATAGCACTTTGAATGTTGCCTGAATTTATTCAAATTACGAGCTTCCGCTACCAGTGCATAGTAGCTTCATCAGGTAAATGAGTAAATATAGCCTAGAAACTAAAGTATTCATAGAGAGTGTGACACTAATCAGACAATAATGCCAAGGCATAAAGATAGTTTCAAAGCATCTTTTCAAGAAGTAAAACCCACAATATGAAGGGAAAACTAAATGAGCATTCGACGTTTTACAATTTGAGAATTGGGTCGATTTTCTAATTAAGTTTTTTTCATGTATTGTGGGTTTTAACTTCATTGATATCAGACTGTGGGTTTAAACTTTCTTAATATCAGACAGTCACTTGTCTGCGGAAACAAACATCTTACGTATATGCACAGCTCAATGACATAGAATAGTAACGTTCACCCTGTGAATGGAGAATGTGCGGTACTATCGGGATTTTTCATGATCCCCAACTAATATGAATCGCTTGTATAGATCCAAACTGCTTATGACACGTGTCCAATACGAGATTTCTAAGAAAGATTGTCATTGAACGAAATATTCTTTTCATACGAATCCCGCAGAGTTCCTTGACCTTGGGTATAGGTATTCTAGTATAAGATGGTCGTTGCTTAGATAATGTGAGTCAGCTTGAACGTTGCGTACGAAAACGACAGTACGTAATGAGTGTATAAGTACATATGAGATTTGACAAGTGAAACAATACGCGATAGTCACGTTTCATAATGCCACCAGCTAAACAAATGAACGCAAATGTTTGAAGTGTGATATTTACATTGTGTCGTTTGGATTAAAAGCGACTGTTCGAGCGTACGTTCATATATCGGAATATCAAACACAGACGTACATATATCTGAGTTTAAAACGATGAAAAATAAACGGAAAAGAACTATTTACAACGCACAGGTATGATCTGTCTTCAGACTTTGCTTGCCAGTCGCTTTCGTCTATATTTTCTAATTTACCTACATTGAACTCTTATCCATGGGGTGATATATTTAGGAAAGTATTCTTCTTTACTTCTTCACATTATTACCCCGTATTGTATGTTTTTTGTTGTTGTAATTATTGTAATGTTATATTTTGCTCTGTGCAATTTTTTCTGTGTTGAGCAATAAATTAAATTGAAATTGAATGAAACCAGTTAAAAGAAATAAGTAAAGGGTGGTCACACACTTGGATATCACGGAATCAGCGAAAAGTCAGGGAATTTTCTTTTCTTTAAAAAGTCAGGGAATAGTCAGGGAATTTTGTAAAAAATAGTTTGAAATCAGGGAAAAGTCGAGGAAATTTGATGAGATTGTTAGATCAAACAATTTTCGTCTATGTTTTTTACGTGTTTGACTGTGTTGATGTTGATTGGATTCTTAGCTGAGAAAACAACTTAGGGTCAGGGAAAACAACTTACATGTCGGGGAATAGTAATAAAAGTGGCCAACCTGTGGTAGTAATTCTAATACAATCGATATTCTGACGATTTCACAGTCGAATAATTTAGTTTGAGTTTGATATAGCGTTTCCTGTACGATTTCCAGGTTGTTAATCATGGACCTCCTCTTTACCAAACACCGGTATGATTTGCTTAAGCTTTTTTTATTTCATTCAGTGGTGGATTTTGCCGTTTGCGGATTTAACCAAGAATCTATTCTAAAGCCTGGTTCCAAATTTGGTCCAGTCTTATAATTGAAAAGTAGTGTATGAAATTCTAAACATAGGTGTCGACATATGCACTTTAAGTCGATCGATTTGACTATATAGTCAATACATTCAAACGGACGTCAAGCCCATTTTTGGCGCTCAAATCTGGACAGTGGAACTGGGCTTAGGCGTTGCTTCAACGAGTTTATTGCCAGTTCTATTCAGTTACCGGTATTGATCTATTACCGTAGGGCGTTGTAGAAACATCTTTAGGCAATGATTTTTTGCTGTCTTCTCGTTTCATCGGTTTTTCTTCATTTGGGGTTTTATTGAATTAATTTCGTCAATTTTCTCGCTTATACCAACTTTATTTTGCCGACAAGGGAAAATGTGTATATACCTTTACGTGTATACACACGCATTAATAATACAATACGAAACTGTGTAATTATCGATGTTTCTAACTCGTTACTTCGAAGCTTGAAACAGCTGCTACAGATTCGGTCATAAACGCATTCATTAGAATTAATAACTCTAGACCATCCTAGTGTAGTCGCCAGGCAAGCGTCGGTAACAGTCGTTGAATAATTTCAGCACGTCCAAATGTCGGAAACGTGTGTGTGTGTGTGTGTGTGTATTGGCTGAATTAGGTTCATTGGCTTGGACGTCTCTGAAATATTCATTCTGGCCCTAAAATGTGGAATATCTAAGTTTGAGTAATGAATATGATCGAATATCTTCGATGAGATGATGAAAATTGAACAATATACTTTTGTTATTATAGTTTTGTTGTGGTGATCATGATAGGCATCATTTACGGTGAAATAGTCCTTAATAGTCCGATATTTCAAGCAAATATTACTTGGCTTTTAGGTGTTATAAGCGATCCGAAATTTGGCTATGCCCGAATAACATTTAGGTATGGAGTAGTTTCTTGATAAGAACGTATCAGTTGGCTCCACGGCTTCATCTAAAGTGATCAGAACGCAGTTGTTACACCATCTAAAAATTCATATCAGATCTAAAACCATATTATCAGAATCTCGACCGCGTGTTTGGGGCTATATGTCATCAAATCGCGCTAAAACAGCGTTTCGAAACAGCTCCGAGTGTTTGGGTCTCGTCACCGTTATATGCAGAGATGATATCACAAATCAGATTACTATTTTATGCTGAGTGTTGACAGAGATAGACCGAACGGGAGTACACGCTGATTCGCTAGTCCATCAGGGGATAGATGAATTATCCCCGGTCGCAGTCACGAAACTTCATAATTTTTGTTTGATTTCGAATACATTAGCTGTAATTGTGCAATTGATTATAATCGATTAAGCATTAATACTTCATAACCCGCGACAACTGAAGAACCTAATCGGTATAATTTTACGCATTGTTCCTATGCTGTTAGTCGTTCCGAGACAATATATTGAATATCAACAATTGATGAATATGAAATTGAATTTATTCATCACTGAAAATAAATATCGGCATATACGCTTTATACCGGTAACTTATCGGCTGGTGTATACCGCAAGTCATTTTCGATAATCGCGCCCCGAAACTGCAAACTAACGAAGTTTTGAATATCGTATCATTTTGAAATTTCACATTATTGGATTAATATTAAAACTATAGATTAAGGGAGTAAAATGTAACAGGATAGGGACTAAACGGAGAGACTGAAAGAGTCTACCCAGGCCTTATATCACCCAAAATCATCCATACCGCATTCACCACACTCAAACATCATGCGCATAATTAATAAACAGACGAATGAAAACAGAACATGTTTTATTACACGTGTTATACATTAACATAGGTTCGTATAGAATAAAATCTAGAAACTATTCTACAATGATTTAATACAAGTACGCTCGAAGGCAGGTTCACTTTGCAATGATCGAATTGATTCTGGGAGATTATTCCGTAATAGGGGGCCAGATATTTTGACAGAAGACTCCCTTATTAAAGCTTCATAATGAGGTGGTTTGTCGTTCTCCCTCCGTATCGAACATTCCTACGTTTAGTTGATGTAGTAACGTGCCAGATGTCGGTCGAATTCTGTAATTGACATATTTATGTGTATATATTTCTAGACTGTTTTTTTTCAAACGGGGGAATGGTCTAATTTATTTAAATCAAATTCCTAATGACAGATGTTATTGATGTCAAATTACAAATTTGTATCAACGTATTCGTTTATAATCACGCAGTATCCAGTGCCGCAACGTGTTTAAAACACTACCTGGCTTGTGTGATTGTTTATGTGATAGGATAAAATGGGTAAGCACGGCCGCGAGAAGCACAACCGCCTCATTGGCAAGGACAAGGACAATTCGATTTCTTTTTATGACGATTGGGTAAGTTTATATCGGTCAACATAAAAGAAAATAACTGAAACAAAAAACTGAAAATATGTTTGTATCTGAATGAAAAATTGAAATCGCTAAGAGTATTAGAGTTATGATGTAAACACAACTATTATCATGCGCGGTAAAATATCGGCTTATGCGCGTGTCGAGACCCAGACAGACTAGCAGACAGTGCGTTACTTTTTCACGCCAATTTTGTCTCTTTTTTCACACAGTTTTCGCTTAACGAGAATGTGCCGTGTGTCTTGGTGATGCATTCGCGTATTGGTCCGTCCGTGTGAAAGAATCGTTGTAAACACAAGAAGAAAATCATGATTGGATTCTTATCCGGGCCGCCTCTCTGTACTGCGGCCGAGCTATAATCGTGTAAATCACGCAAGCAATATTGTTTTCGAAAAGCAAGCCGACTTGCAGACTTTTCATTTTCGCTCTATACACTTCTAAATTCGGTTCATTCATTTTTCTTTTCGTCGATTTGACATTTCAAAAAATGATAAATTGTTCGCTCACGTCGAGTTATGAAGGAATAATCTTTTTGTCTTAAGTCTCGGGCCTAATTCTCAATACAATCGGGCATTAGACTTTCGAGTCGCTAGCCGACTAGAATATATTAAGTGCTGTGCTACACGTTGAAGCGATCGGTAAACTCATCAATTTGTTATCGTTAAGCGCTCTTTATTTATAAACGATTGAAAAACGATTAAGTATAATGAATTGCTACTGTAAACCGTAAGATTGCTCGTCCGTGCCGCCCGTGTTTTTATCGTCAATTCGTTCATTGTGATAAATTTCACACGCCACTCTTCGAGATGCACGCACTTTACACTGCTCGTTTTATCATTATCATAATGAATATTGATGTAAAGTATCGTGCAGGATCTGTTGATTTACTAAAAAGGAAACCATAGGAGTGAGGAGTGAATAACGAGGTTTACCGAGAACTTATGCATCCTCGCTTGCCAGGGGTACAGTATCGCTCCCAAACTCCCTTGCACCAGCCCACCGGCCTCACGACGCGTGATTTCATTACAGGTGTTTTGACGTCATAAAACAAAGACGTAAAAAGTTTTGTCTAGTTTCGAAAATACTACCTTTTTCGCTAAAATAGTTGCTGATTGGTCCATTTAACCGGAAAATCACCAGAACGCTTTAATGTCGTTTGTTACAAGCACTGTGATTAGCCCGACTGGCATTTGGTCGGTAGGACTACGCCGAGTCGCGAAGTCAAGGAATTCGGGGACCGGCTTCAGAAGCTTGGTGAGTCCGAATTCTCCGCCACAGCCTGGGCCCGTCTATGTGCACTTTCATCAAATCGCGAATTCGGTTACGCGAATATGGAGGCTCTGAGAGGCCATTTCGAAGAGGTTCTCAATATCAAGTTAGATGGATACGTTAGAAAACCCACAATAAATTCATAATTTTTCAGCGCAGTTCGCCTGATAATGGCTATCGGTTTATGATCGAAACGTTGCTATAAATATATACTTTCACAACCTTCCGTCTTTTGCCTAAATTATTGCGGAGTTTCCAACGTACACGCCTTAGTGTATACGCCGCATTTTTAACCTCATTTGATCCGGTTCAGCAGCCACAGAAATCGAGCTGAATCAAAAACGCATGCTGTCAGTCGGTTCATCTTTTATTGGATTCGTTTATGCGCTTCTTCGCTGTGGCTCGTTCCGTGTCATTTCTTCTCGCGACAGAAAATTTCGTTTGAGTCTGTGGCAACAAACGAGACAAAAATCGATAGACGTTCCTAGTTCGTCTGCGCGGGGTATACTTTTTCACACACCCGCCGCATCAGTCGGAGAGAGATTAGCTAAATTTGATTTGAGATAGCAATCTCCCCGAAGGTAACCCTTCCATGGAATGGAATTATGTTAAAAAAATTCACCGTATCCAGTAAACACGGGATATATTCAGTAAATAGAAACACGATAATACGACTCGAGTGATTGAACCCTCAGAGTAATTGAATTTCGTTCTTTTTATCTTTGCCTCTGAATTTTCTTCGCTATTCTTGATCGATCTTCTACGTTACGATTAAGATGTCTACATTTCATCCATTCGAAGGTCGTAAAATGTTGTACTCATCTGTACAATAGTTTCAATATACTTACTGTCGTGTCACTCGTCGGTGGATATTCAATTGCGAGATATCTAAGTTCGTGACTTCTTGTGTGATAATTTTAGCCTAGGTCAACTCTCACGGCAGGGATTCGAATCTGATGGCCCGTGTGCGCATGGCTGGAGGGAGGATTAGTCTAGGTTTGAAAAACGACACCATCTTGATATCTGGAATTCTGAGATTCTCCGCCCATGAGACGCGCATTTCTCACACACAAAATAATGTCAATTGCACGGTGACCTTTCAATTCAGTAAGGCACTCGCGTTTGATGTCAATTCAATGCATTTTGACGTGGTGTCTGGTATATACTAACGACACAGGGTTTGATTCAGTTGAATCAGTTGATGCAGTATCGTTGCAATGAGTTATCTCGTGTAGATTAGGAAAAACACACCTGACGCCGCGATCGGAATTTTGCGGGTTCACGCGATGCTCAGCTATTTAATTGGTAAAACCTCTGATATATCCGCGAGTATCTGATACACCTTGCTTTGCGGTATGGCAGGTGACGCGTTTGGTTTTTAATAATGTAACGTATCCATCATATCCGTGTGGTGACCACAAGCGTGGACGTTTGAAAAATTCGTGGCTGACGAACAAGAGCAAATATATTGCTTAATATTGGCGACATGATATAAATCATGAGGATCAATAAAGTTATTTTGAATTTGAGACCGGCAACCAGTCTAACCCGATACATCAATGACGTAGTGCGCATTCTCTCGAAATGATTATTAGAATTTATCAAATATAGAATAAGAGTTATGAAATACAAAAAATGCAAAAAATCACATATTTTATTGTTATTTTGAAACGCCAGAATATTGATGACGCAGTGCACATCGATTCACTCATTAAACCTTAAATAACTCGTACTAGGCATCAATGTATACAAACATTATTGCACTGGTTTCTACGGCGTAAAAAAGTGTCAAATATTTTCACAGATTTAAACCATACTACGTTCTCATCAGAATAGACTGAATCAACTGAATAGATATATGCATACGAAATTATATCAATTTGCTCGTATATTGTTGTGATGTATATTATTCATATTTGGGTAGTGGCGATCGCTGAATATAAGATATCTCCGTAGCCATTAGGCTTGAGCAGGCGACATTGTTTATCGATAGGATTTCTGGGGTGCACGGATACATATATACTTATGTACGAATTGATTCTTGATACGAGTCGTGGCCGCAGTGCATTTACACGGTCGTACATATTATATAGAAGTAGATCGAATTAAAATTTCATGTAAATCATTCGCAAAGAGTTGCAAGCTGCTGCCGGTATTGATACAAGGGCTGTATGTCTAATCACTGAAAGGCTAATATACTGCGCTACTCTGGCGGGAATGATATCGAATATAATGTCTGTATGACTTCATACTCTCCTTTCGCATCGAAACTCTGTCCGTGACATCGAATATGTGTTACAAAATCTCCAACCAAGAATCCGATGATCTTTTGGGTTAAAGCAATATTACCGATCAAATTTCTTTTCGTGTAGATGGGTGTTATTCCGATTACAAAATGGCTACGCGTAGAGGAAAATCTGTTTTAAATTGCTTTTCAGGGCTGTAGATGACTTATGTTTATATTCGAGTTGAACTGATCTTCAAGTGTTTCGCGGGATGGGAAGAGAATACATTATTCATGGGCGAAAATTGTTACTAGCATTTGAAATCGGTTCGTAGTATTGACAAGGCAAATATACTCCCCGTGACTCATTTCAAATATTTCCCGGTACATAATGTCAGATTTGCACCGTAAACAATAGGTGTCTGGGTGGAGTTAAGGTCGTGTTTAGCGCACGTCACCAAGTGCGTTGGCTTCAAAAAGTTACGGTTTAAATGAATTATCTTTTTTCTCACATTCTCATTTCTTCGCTTGCACCAGGTAAAAATGTCTAGCGATTCCGATCGTTTGTTCATTTTACCGCCATTTGAAAAAGTCAGTCTCGTTATCACAGTTTAGTTTGACCGCATTTCAGCGGCATTATCGATCATGCCATATGGTCTACTATATGAATTATTTCATTAATATAGTGTATACGCATGGATTCATAGAGATAACATATTCCGCACTTTTTATATCCATATCACACTGGAATATAGAGGATTCTATAACGTATGGGAATGATGCAGTAATAATTCGTATTCTTCGATATGTTTAGGGTAGTACGTATGTACGGGATGTATGGCTTATTTGTATTGGTTTGGTTCTATTCCACGCGGTTATGGACTTTATCATTTAGTTGAATTTTGACACCGGGATTCTAATCAGCATTTCAATATATACAGCCCGAAATCATTTGAAATGAACTAAAACGGGCCATGTCCCTGTATTTGCAATTGATATTTAACTGTATAAGATTGACTCATAAATCTAGTTTCTCGATTCTCGCCAAGGTATTACTTTCGAATGTTCACAATGATATTTAGGGCTTCAAGTAAAGATATATATTCTTTTGTATATCAGCCATAGAATAATGATAAGACCTACAAATTTACATTAGATGAAAGGTCTTAGTAGTTTACAATAGCTATCTATACTTCGTTAGCGCTATTTTGCTTGTCGACTACGTGTTATACATCTGAAATAACGAGTCACTATTTGAAAAAAGGAAAAGTCATTAAAGGCGTAATGGACGGTTGCAATGTCGTTACACTATAGAGCTGCTGCACTTCTTTCAAAAATATAGTTTGGCGCTTATCCCTAGCATAATTGATAAGACAGGTGTTCGCCTGCTTATTTCAGGTGGATCGCAAAAAGAAGAATGAAAATGAGGAGGACGTCGGCATGGTTACAGCGTTCCAGGAAACACAGAGTATGTATTTAAAGCCCCTACATAGAGGTTCTCACCGACTCGTCACGAATATATTGTTCCGATGCGTCATATCGGACGTCAAATGGCTGCCAACTGACCTTTTATTTCAGTTAAAGCCGCTTACGCTTGAAGGCCAATATGACGCGCCGTGTGACGTCACGTGACTAACCTCTGTATATATTTCGTAACCCCGTTAGACAGGTAATCGAACAAGAATGCGATACTTTTTGACCTTCATCGCGACAGCACAATTCCAGTGCATTCTGAAGGTCAAATTGTCTCGAATAGTAAACATTTCTATTGCTTTTTTTAATGACGGATGTGAACATGACACCGAAATCCCGTCACACCGAGGTCTGAAATTTGAATCACGTCGATATCGGATTACTCGAAATTGAGATCGCAGTGCGACACGTGTTTCTATTGGAAATCCATGTATTTACAGCGTCGTCATCGTAATATGAACCATTCTTATCGAACTGCTTGGCATCGTGTCTCGTAGATATGTGTGTGGTTACAATTAAACATGTAGCGTGATTGATTTTCATTTTGGATATGTTTGAAAAATGACAGGTATATAATGTATATATGATGAAGCATCGTTTCGTATCGTTTTGTGCCTTCTCTACTCTACGGGAGTCTTAGCATTGGAACATTCGGAGTGTGAAGTCGATTAGCGCATTGCTCGTAGATTACCGTCAACGCAAGCTGTGGGGGCCATCGTCAATAAATGTCGATAAATTCGATTGATTCCGATTGATTAGAACGACGAAGCCGGCTGCTAATGATTATACCGACGGAATGAAGTGAATTGGAACCAACCAATCGCGTGGTTCGTGTTCACTCGACATTATTGCATGATACATCATGATCATCATCGGCCTTGAGTAAAACTAGCCCTAGATGCTAAAATAATCTATATTAAGATATATGTAAACTGCTTGATTGACAAAGATAAACATCGATTGTAGTTCGATGTTCATTACAGATGGATTGAAACTTTGCCGGAAGTTGTGATTAGTTGGAACCATTTCCGGATAAGATATCTGGATGTATATCGTCGAGCTATACTGACTTCCTCGGGCTTGGTGCAATTTACCAGCACGACTGGCTAAGTTAATTACCGATTATGACCCGTACATGCCTTGACACAAACTTCCTCAGTTTCACGCAGTGGGTGTTTCGAATACACTCTAAAAATGGCGGATATTAGCACGCGGTATTTATCGAGTACAAATGCGTTCACTTTTCATTAATTAACCATAAACACGGATAAAGCAATTTTAGATTTTACCGATATTTGGGGAGAAAAATACGAACGATATTGTATCGCTATCATACTATCATCACCAGTTAAATGAAATAAGTAATTTATATATATAATTTAATTCGTGTTTCCATTTGGAACTATTTTAATATTTTAAGCTCTACGTTATAGGCCTACATAAGAATTTTTTCAGCAAGAAAATCTGTTACGATAAATATTCGCATTTACTGAAAAATATCTTTTTTTTTCTAAATTTAGATTGTGTGGATTTAGTTGCGCGAAAATTCCTTACAATAGATATACATATATATGTAAATATATACGTTCTGTTGTCTCTGTAACTAGCAATCATAAGAACTCGATCAAGCCATAAAGTATATATCAATTAGCTTACGCGGAATCTGAAAAAACCGGTTATTCGCATGGAATATATGGATATCTCGCACATATGCATACACCTTGGAATGTTTAACTCGTCGACACAACTCAAAGTATCCGTTTTTCATTCTACGTCGTATTGTAAAGATGCTTAAGATGCTTTAGAAGTTGTTATTTTGTGGCGACTGGTTAAAGATTTTGTCTACGTTATACGACACATACATGATTATATAAGGGAAATGTCGGTTTGCCTTGACGTGACCTACCGCGCGACTAGCGCGATGACCTTGAAGATAGACCTATATCTATGTTCAATTCGCAATTTCACGATAAGTTGACCTCTTTGTTATGAAATGATAAAGATTATTACCTGTATATCAGAATACAACATACTGTCGTTAACGTTTGTAGCATATATATAGATATATATCTATATCTATGTATATATATGACGCTTCAACTGGAAAGTATAGAATGTTGAAATGCAAAGGGACTAAGCGAGTATACGTCATAGTTATCGGTGATAACGGATGTGGAAAATCGAGTTTGATCGGCTCGTTTAAGAACATCGCAGACGATCTCAAATCTTCCGACGCAGATACGATCAAATATATAGACATCAATGGCCACCAGGTGGAGTTACTGTTGCAAACTATATCCGATAAAGAAGAGTACGATAGTCTTCGCGATTTGTCGACGAGTGTTGATCTAGTCATAATGTGCTTTTCCATAGACAAACCAAACGGTCTGGCTAATATCTGGCACACTTGGTACCCTGACGTAGATCGGTACTGCCCGCGAGCCCCTCGGCTGTTGGTCGGCACAAAATGTGACATACGCAACGACTTGCAGATCAGCGATTGGCAGCTCGTGTCACGTGAAGATGCAACGATCATGCGAGGACTGGTGAACGCGGAAGACTACATCGAGTGCTCGGCAAATACGTCGGAAAACGTCGATCGCGTGTTTAATGTCGCAACCAAAATGACCAAAGCTCAAAAACATCGACATGTAAAAAGTAGCAAATGCACGATTTTGTAATTTCGTCCGACGATATTATTGTCATCACACGTGAAATCGTTTCAGTTGACAAATTTTTGGATGCAAATTTAAATGGATTAATTGATAATAGTCTCGGACTACTCGAGTTCTATTTCTATGAAAGAAAACGTTGCCTAGCAACTGTATCCGTTAATTTTTGCGATGGTTTTTATATAAAGATTCATAGAAATGTAAAAATATACTTTTGAAAATAGTTATCTGCATCGTGTTACGTTTCTTATTGATTGGAATGTTTGAATGTTTGGATACAAGATCAAGTTCCACTCGATCTCTAAAAAGAGACCTGAGGCCATGTGCTGAGATCTATTTTTGCGCTAGTCGACGAATCGACGACAAAGAGATCTATCTTGATCGTCTTGATCGAACGACGTATTCTCATTTTATCCTGCCGACTTGTAAGCACCTGCTTTTTACTATATGAAAGAGTTAGAGCGGACGACTTCGTCATTTTAACCTGAGACGACGTGACATCAGAGTATTATTTTGTGACCATTGAATACACGTGCCAAGCCACTTTCTGGAGACTATACATAAGTGAACTATTGCTTGTGACCGCAGTCACGCGCGAGGAGAAAAACGAAAGAATCAAACCTGTAGAACATTGATTTTTTCCATGATCGACGCACATTCACATCGATGAACTCAAAGGCAGAGAAGAGGTTTGCCAGACAGAAATAACTCCAGAAATAACTTCAAATTACATTTTGCTCCTTCCATAACTATAATCGAAAGGGAAGGCCGACTCCTCAAAAATCCGCTAGGCGCGCACCGCTAGTAATCTTGTGTTTTGTGTACATGGCCCTCGGCGGTGGTGATTAACAATGGATGTTGTAGACTGGTTGCCGGTCTCTATTCTTAATTTTGCGTTTTTCATTGATTTGTTTAAGTCTTAATTCCAAATCGGTAATGTTCAATGCTCGCGGAGATTAATCGAAATCGAAAATAATCGAAAATAATCGAAAATATTTCTGAGAACCTATTGTTTATCGCCACCGGTGCGGGCGCCGATCAATTTCGAAGAGCAAAGGCAAATGTATAGTGACGTCACGGAGTTGGCCTTCCCTTTCGCTTATAATTCTATGCTCCTTCATAAGCTAAATGGGTAACGAGCAATAATGAACAATATCGCGCCTAGGAAATATGTCCGATTCCCTAGATTCATATTTTCCCTATCCTTGATTAATATCTAATATGTATACGTGGCGGGGACCGGTGATTCGTCGTTTGATTAATCAGCTACATAGATATGGGTATTCTTTTCAGTGCTCAAATCCGAGGTCGTTCTCCACGAAGCCGCACGGAAAAATAACGTAGATGTTGCTAAAAAACTACTATCCGCTAAAGTCAACGTCAACTGTACAAATAACGTAGGTATCCAATCTGTCGCGTTGAACGAATCTATCACGACAAACATTATGCTATGTGATAGTTTTGTAAATGCCTGTTCATATCTTCCATTTTCACTAGTGAATATCAAGCGGTTTGGTCCATCCCTGCATATCGACCGTTTCTTTTTTTGGTAGATTTCCTCAGCAAAAATCGGAGAATTTCGGGCCGCTATTATTTTCTTGCTGGTACATTTGCTGTAGTTTATTTCAAGTGTCTGAAGGTGGGATTTTTCCCGTCACACTTTCATGCACTAGACACGGCAAAGTACTTTAAATCAAAATGATGTATAGCGAAAAGAGCGCGAGCCATGGGGACCACCGATGCCTGACTATACATCAGTTTATCTCAAGCTGCGTTATTTTCATATTCACTCGCTTTACAGCTCATGATATTCCGAATTATTCTGATGAAATACCATATCATCAGGTGGCTCTGTATATAGAGGTTATGAAGACGTTCAAACAGTGCACTAACGCCTTTGGTCGTCTGGGGTACTCGAAACGGCCAGGAATGCTATAAGATTACCATTCTTGATGACGGAGGCATTTGATGAAGAATTTTCAGCTTTTGCTCCAATCCAGCTCGTTAATGAGATTTCAGACTTCTGAAGACAAACGGGATAATTGAATTCCTTATCATACCTCGCCTGCTGCAGGCAGTTTCTCAGAAGACAACGACAATGAGACCGACTAAAACTGGCATGGAGGTTTTTATTCATTTGTGTATTCTTTCGCAGTTAGATCGTACACCTCTGCAATGGGCATCCGCCAACGGCCACAAAGAAATGACGCAATTATTGCTAGACCACGGGGCCGACCTTGAATGCCAGGACAAGGTAATTTGGGAACAACCCTGCATGTAACATAAAGCTAGAAATGAAATTGATTTTTTTTAAAATTATTTTGACTACTTTTAGTATGGAATGCGTCCGTTGCTTTGGGCGGCGTGGTTTGGCCATTTAGAAGTGGTGAAATACTTGGTCAGCTTCGGTGCAGATACGTCGGTTTCTAATAAGGTTCGTTGACCGCTATTCACGAATACATAAAATTCCCATCATGTGATAATTTACTTACGCTACTTTTACCCAATAAGCTTTTCATAGCGGCAGATAACCCGTTGTTACGAGCATATACCCGTTCGATCATCATTTCTTTCAACCGTTGTCAACAATATATATTTCATCAGACCGGCATCACGTATATTGAAGCATCGATGCGATTTCATATCTGTTTTTGGACAGTATGTTGTAATTTAGATTTTCTCATCGTGCTTACGCGTATACAGACGATTTTCCTTAGGCTAGTATGGAAGTTAATTGCCAATTTTCCTCGTCCACTCCAACTAACACACGTTGCATGTATATGTTCACGTCTATATATAGCGTAAGTTTGGTGATTTTCGAAAGGCTATTTTCGAGTGTATTGTGAAATCGGCATCAGACTGAATGACGGGCTCGTGAATTTCTATCATTTCAGCCGTTAATCCTATTACCGCGTCGTTTTCGCGATGAGAATTTCAATTGCATCTGAAAAAACCTGTTCAATGGATGTATCTTTTCACTCTTGACAGCGTACATTTCTCTTACCTTCCACTTTCGTCATTAGTCCTAATACGAAGCTTGACAACGTGCTTACAAATGGCTCGTTTAAGCCATCCGTTTTCCTGCGTCATTCAATTAATTACCACTTATAGTTACGTGTAACTTCGTCATTTAAATCTTTCTGAGCAGTTTGAATTAATAGAACGAGCCTACAGGTGCTCCGTTTCCAATTCGACTTGTTCGATTTGTGTTTTTTTCTCGATGCCCTCGCGTATTAATGCATATTTTTCTCTCCATTTAATTCGAAAACTTATTCCGTATTTACATTGTAGCAAGGGCTCAATTTATTACAATGCGCGTCCAATCAGAATCGACTGGCGGTTGTAAATTTCATCCTCGAGAGCCTGGAGAACTACAGTATCAGCGATGTTGACAAAGTAATGAAACTTTTAGCGTCGATAATCTTTTTTTCAAATCTTTTGTTTAACATTCTCTAGTAGACATCGTCATATTTACCTTTTCAGAAAGGCCGCACTGCGCTCCATCTGGCGGCGAATGAGGGTTCTATGGAAGTCGTGGAAAAACTGCTTGAATCTCCTCGGGGTTGTGACATCAACATAAAAGACAAGGTACGTTACGTAAATCAAACTTGAAGTCGCCTGACGCCCATGAACTGTCGTAATGATTTTAGGATTCTGTCTCCTAGATTGATCGCTAGAAGTCACATATACATATGAACTTGAAATAGAATTAGTGGCACTAATACGTTAGCATGATGTATGAAGCTAGGCCCCAGTTACTGTCTTATAAGTGCTGTCTCCGACATATCTTCCCGCGGATCAATACATGCCTTGATTCTTTACATGCTATTATCCCTGCTCAGACGTTCCTCAGTGAACGGATCTAGCTAATTTCCTTGCGCTAGGGATTACATGGAACAAAATCAAATTGAAAGGGCTCGAATTCTATCGTTTGGAAAACCATACAGGATTACGACCTTCATACGCTATTGACCTCCTCCTAAACTTACCCTTCAACTAATTACATTTTGACGTATTTGCTTTCATCCCAGGCTGGACAGACGGCGCTCCATCTAGCGGCAACAAATGGACACGTGGACGTGGTGCGGAAGTTGCTTCACACTGGCATGGAAATTGACGATCGGGATGAGGTGAGAAATCTAACGTGTTCGTTCATTAATTTCCCTTCGGTGCCATAAATTGCATGTTTTTCGAAGATATGGTTACATAAATCATGAATAAATGAAAGCGTATCGAGAGACATATGTTTCACAAAAAGTAGACTGGCTTATTGCAGAATGTCTCGCGATCCCATTCTCTTCAGCCTTTATATCATCGACCTATCATCCAGTTCCGCCACATAATTTGACTTTCGAGCTATAAATGATTGATAACTCGTCATATTTCAAAATGATTGTAACTCAGATCGGTCGCGGGTAAAATCTGACTCGTAACTCATTTTTGCCCTCGGTTTTCACTGCGAGCGTTTGAAGAGTAATTTCCAACTTTGAATCTGACCGCGGTGACATCGTAGACGTAAAACGTAAGGTTTTCCGTGCAATGGCAGTTTTTCTTGCCCGTAAATAAAACCGAAGGTTAGTCACGCGTGTGTACTGTTAATATTTCCTAAGGCCGAATCGGACGTTTCAAAGAACAAGAGCGGCATATTCGGGTTTTCTTTATTCAAAGGAAATTCGGACAATTCGTCGACACGAAAACCGTCGGTTGTATCGGAGGTGAGAAATGGCCTGCATCGTTTAACAACTGGATCAGTTGCTGCCTAACTCACAGTAAAGGAGCGTGGCCTTTTATGTCATAATCTATGTCTGTAACTCGCTTAATATTATTAACCCTTTACATACGACATTCGTTAATTTGTGGACAAGCACTGTACGGCGAAATATGATACATAGAATAGAATTCCGATCGCGATTAAATTTCTGCAAAGATTTGCCGAATATATTTTGTCTCTCCAGAGCCTTATGCAAATTATACATAAGAATTATTTGAAAACTATCAGGATATGTTAAGAGCATAAAAGACGTCGTTTACAAATTGTGCACGTTTTGCTTTACGTTTGGCTAATTCGCAGATTACATTGTCAACTGAGTACTTCGGTGCCTTGGCGCCGTTGTCGTTTTATGCATATACTTTCAGTTCGTTTGAAATAAGAATGTCGATTAACGTACATAAATTAATACATAATAATGTAAGCACCTTTCGTATATAGCCCACACACTATACGAGCTTATCAATTGTTCTTACGGCGATGAAATACAAGAACACGATAAGTGGTGATATGATCATGTCATCATTATGATATCAATATCACGTATGATGACATACTCAATATACTCAATATATAAATGACATGTTGCTGAGCTAACCGTTTAACCACGAGTGTTCTGAATTTCTCACGTTATACGCCGTCGATTGTGACGGTTGATGATGTTGCGTTTTTATACCTCAGTGCATCATTACTACTCTCGCCTGATGATGACTTTGGGTGGAGCCGCGCTCTGATTTACTCTAAAGGCCGTTCATTTTGTGTCATTACGTTTAGTTTTGTTGATAGTGCCTATTTCCCCGGGTGATATCAAACATGTAATCATCAAGGGCCGTGTCGTCTGATGACTGATCTGCGCATTATCGCCCGGCAAAATATCGCACTCGTTGCCGCCGTGTGCCGGTACGCTAATCAAGATGAATTTCGTTCAGTAACATTACGGTTATCAATAACAAAAAAGGAGTGTTAATCTAATCGAGTGTTGACGGGAAAGCGTTAAATTGCTTCTGCGAAAGGAGTGCAGATTTTAACCCTGCGAAAGGAGTGTAAATATTAACTCGGCGAAAGAAGTGTAAATGTTAACCCTGCTTGAGATAACGCCTTTTTGGAGTAATATCCATGCTATTTAATCTAATATGATTCGAAACATGGTGTCATTGTTAAATAATGATAAATGATTGATTATTTACGTAAAATAGATTTTGATTTTGAATTTCTTAAGATCTTTTCAATTTAGAAAATAATCTCTACTCATCGATACGAAGGGACGTACGTTTTGATTTATTGTTTATGATTGTTTTGTGTTTGTATTTTGATTTCTAGCATAAAGTGGTGTTTAATGTTGACGAGATGGACGAGGTGAGCGTTACTAAACTGCTATTATAACCGCGTATAAACACTAAAAACAACCCTTAAAGATTAAACCTACGAGCAATTATTGCTCGTAGATTAAACTAAAGGTATTATAACTGGATACGAGGAAAATACGCACGAAAAATCGATGATCACGTGGATATGTGCATTTCCCTATTCGAAATTCTCAAAAATTTGATACTTTTCGGAAACTTCTCCGACTTATGTTGAAAAGCGTCTTTCGAGAAAACATTTGACTTTTTTTATATAAATGAAATAATTCAATCATTTTTTATACAAGACTTCTATCAAAATGATTAAATTATTATAATAACACTAAGTGTTATCATAAATGTGAATTTTCATTTATAGACTGTGGGCTTACGAAGCCCCGTAAACCCATTTGCTAACATACGATGTTAATGTAATAATGTACGTTAAAACTGACTAACTGATTTTCCATCACTCGGTAAAACGAATTCAATTCAAAAATCATTAAAATATCCAGAATTTGCGTCCCTCGCCTTATTTCATCGTTAACAATATAAATGCTTATGATATCGAATCCTGCTTTGGGGCGTATATTTAGTTTGTATGATTATCATTCAAACACCTTCCAAGAAAACATCTGCATACAAATCTGTCTCTTCGCTAGAAGATATTCCTAGTTAGACATCACGTTGCATGTTACGGGATTATTTAGCACATACTATAACGAGCGGGTTGTCATGTTGATATAGTGGTAGTTTGCATGTTGCCACAAACCTGGTTTACGGGGGCTGAATATCTTATTAACTGAATATATGTCTATTTTGGTGACTGAAAATGGCGATGAAAACAAACGTTTTAACGCGCCGCATCTTCTTCTGTCGCTATATGAAATCGTGTCTTTCGCACCGCCCTTGAGAAATTGTTTTTCGCATGTCCGAGAAGGCGAATCATTCTAGGGAAATAAGTATGACCTGAATAATCGAAGAAGTTCCACAATTCGAATTTTTATACGATGTAATTTATCAAAATGAAACCACAACCTTTCGGCTGTTGACTAACAGCCATCACCTCATTCCACCCGATGAAGGCTGTTAGTCAACAGTCGAAACGTTATGGTTTCGTTTTGATAAATTACATCGTATAAACATTCAAATTGTGGGACTTCTTCGATTGTCTCTAGTGTACGCGGATTAGAGTGTTTCATTCGACTGCTAAGAAAAACCCTTTTCAGCCACCATAACCGGGTCAATATTATTTTGAAGCTGCTTCAGTCTCCGCGCTGAGAATTCTGGCATGGAGACAGCCAATCGCACGCGCTATTCTACTGAACATTAGACTCTTTTTGTCCCTCCGTTACAGATCGATGCTTTGTGTTTTGCTTTCTTGCAATGATATTTGGCTTTGGTTTCGACGCCGTTCTGGCGAAAGACGTCCTGTCCCGTGGGTAATCTACACAGACGAAGCGTTGAAATTATCAAGGACGAAAAATTCGTGCGAAAAATATTCATCGCATTGTCCAAACGCGATTGGAGATTCCGTACAGAATTTCGTTTATTCCCAAATCGCTGAGACGAATCTTATGCCTGAGGTTTCTGGCCTTTGTCGGACTCGCCTACGTGCACTAGCTCTCTATCTAACTGTTTTATCTGTATGCCGCCCTGGGCCACTAAGAATAGTTCAAGTTTCGAGCTTCTATAGTATATATCACACCTTGTTCCGCATTCAGATTTTATCGTCGTTGTATTTTTTTCTAGGAGGGTAGAACGGCCTGTCATTTGGCAGCTGAAAGCGGTCATGCTGAAGTTGTCGATTTGTTGTACCTGTCAAACGCAGATCCGAATGCCGAAACGTTGGTAAGTCTACTCTAAGAAAAATGTTTTATACGTAGTTGAAATGCTGGTCAAGCTTAAAATGCGAAGATATTGCTGATAATACGGTAAGTAAATAGGGAACCCATTGCGCCAGCTATCCCACCAGTTGGCGTGACGAGCATTAGGTCTTCCGTGTTGACAAAATTAGTTCATTTTCGATGAACTTTGAACTGAATTTTTAACGCCCGCATCCATACATAATCACTCGACTCGCTAAATATACAATAAGTTCATTCTTCTACTCATGAGATATCGGTATAGTTACCATTAATGATTGATTAATTAAAGAGAAAAATCGGAACACCGACTATCTACTAGCGACACCTGGTGGATCCTCGCCTGTCAAACGTGGAATCCTCGATTGTCATAGTAGCTGCGCGGATACCCCATTCATTTGCTGAGTCAGTTCGGTGGCTCTTTCGTGAATTTATATTGCTTCAGAAATGGTAATTTCGCGTCGTGGTCAGTGTTGACTGTCTATACGAAAACAGCAGTGCATAGAATGATCGCGCATAGATGAACGTTCAGAGGACAGGATCTTTCAAATCCCAATCGCCTTCATATGACCATCATTCGTATAATCTCGATTCAAAGCACGAATCCGTTTATTTCGCGCTTCACTCAATTTTATCCCTGACGATAAATCGTACTACGGAAAAAAACTTCCACCATAAATTTACACTCAAATTCCCGCGACCGTTTGTACGATATTCTACCACCAGATGTTGCTGCGGTACTTGTTTAGTCACTTTATAATGTAGAAAGCCGGAAATACCGTCATGATTGCTATTTATGGCAATTACCATTAAATTGAATTTTAATGACCATTAAAACGAGATTTCATTCAGTTTAATTTGGCCACCAATCGTTAGTTAATTGATTAATTTGGTGTAAGTTCTGCATAAATATACAACTTATCAAATTGCTTCGAAGCTAAAGCTTAGCTTCTTTATTTTGACGTTGAAGCTGCGCCAGTATAGTAAATAATGAACAATTCAGACGTCCGTGTGGAAAATGACCTGAGTCGCATTTTGAATTGAATTAATCTCTACCCGACGAAAGTTGATCGAAGGATGGATTCAAAATTCCATTCATCGTTCGTTGTTACATTAATTTCTTTATCGCATGCAGTTTCACCCATTGCCATTCTGCAATATTGATGAGCCTTTAGCGCAAGGTTTACGCCGCGAAAGCCAGCAATAAGAATCGAACGAAATGAAAAATCGCAATTTTTTACTACCGCAAGAGTGATAGGCCTACAGTCAGTACGTGTTGGGGTTCTTCTTGCTTACCAATGTAGCGCGCTCATCGTTTTAAACATTTATTGTATAATTTTGTACCGAATGCCAAAACACCACCAACTGCTCGAATTCGTGAAGCAGATAGTATCTGAATACATTAGTGTGCTTTGATTTTATGGAGGTACATGCGCGCATGTTAATAAGTATTGAGTTTTTTTATGCCGACATCAACGAAACTATCATGAAACCTCCCACCGTAACCCAAAATATAAGGCAAATAAACGGCCGTGAAATTGGTCAAAATTGAACGGAATGTTAATCACTCGTGAAATGATTTAGAAGCTTTTTGCTTTTCGACCGTATTACAGAAAGAGATGACGTCACTGCACATAGCCGCCCAGAATGGTCACGAATTGGTTACAAGGCTGATCATCGAATACGGTTGCAATGTTAACGCACAAAACTTTGTAAGTTAGCACGAATATATCGCTACATTTACACATCAGTTTTCATAGTTTCGATAAATGTTGAAAGAGATTTGGAAATTATCGTTTCAGCAAGGAAACACAGCATTACATCTGGCATCATTGGCCAATTTTCCAATCATCATCCGGGTACTTATAGATGCTGGAAGTGATGTAGATTTACCTAATCACGTGAGTTTGGTCATTTTGTTCTATCTATACCTCCATGATCAAAGTGACGACAATAGAGATTTTAGTGCCTTGGATTCCCAAAACATTTTCAAATGATGACTCGACGTAAGGGATTTTTATTGTTATCAAACAACAGTAGCCAAAATCAGTTCATTTTCAACGAATATATTTAAAATGACAACTTCGTCGCCTACCTGAGTATATTAAAACAATTAAATGGACTGCCCCGCTAATCATTGTCTGATCTAAACCCTATAAATGGCCATCGTAAGCATCGCACCCATCATCGCTATATAATAGAGGCATTGATTAAGACTATTTGAAAAGTATCCGGCATAAAATGAAAACTAATGGTACATAAATTATTCAAATTCTAAATCATATATAATGGCATGTTATTCTTATTTGGTATTTTAGAGATTGCATACGCCATTGCATTCTGCTGTTGAGAAAGGACACGCGGATGCCGTCGAGGAACTTCTTGTTAGCGG
Source organism: Tubulanus polymorphus (assembly GCF_964204645.1). Classification (NCBI taxonomy): domain Eukaryota; kingdom Metazoa; phylum Nemertea; class Palaeonemertea; order Tubulaniformes; family Tubulanidae; genus Tubulanus; species Tubulanus polymorphus. Next base: position 8,030,250 of record NC_134029.1, on the reverse strand, counting down.
TGCTAATATCGAATCTAAAGAAAAAGTACGTTTACCTATATATGCTTCGTACATTTTGCTATTCGTCTTACCGAGATCGCAAGGCAATTGAAAAAGAATGATATAGGCAGGACTGCGTGGTGGCTGATTCGGGCCATATATATCAGAACATTTTTAATTCTGAGGCATGATAAAAACAATTTTTGTTTTCTCGCGCGAATATTCAAAACTTTTTGCTTTCTCGCGCAAAAAACAAATAATGGGCCGATGTGGACATTTTTACCGTACCTAAAGCCGTACAGAAGAACTTTCTGGTATGGCTCGAATCAGCCATCCTAGATTCAGTTCCACAGTTGTGAGTTAAGCCCAACGCACACCGCAAACGATAAAAACGGGACGAAAAAACGTTTTCGACTACAAAAAACGTTTTTCGCAAATCAAGCAGTGCTTGTTTCGTGAAAAACGTTTTTTCCTGACGAAAAACGTTTTTCTGTTCGGCATTTTGTGCTTTGTCTCCCCCGCACACTGCATAAAAAAAGCAACATCGAAAACGTTTTTTTCAGGAGGAAAAAACGTTTTCCGGTGCCGTGTGCGGCGGGCTGTACTGTTCGTTAAATTTGACTTCGAAAAAATTTTAAAAAATTGAAACTCGAAACCGGTTCTGCTGATAACGTCACCAAGACATTTCATTCATTCATTCAGGGTGGACGAACGGCCCTCTATATGGCTTCCAGGGGCAGTTTCATCGGCATTGTTGATATGATAATAAAAGCTGAAAGAGATCGCGATTTCAACTCAGAAGATGAGGACGATCAGGTAAATCCCTCACACACACACACACAGTTAATCCGAATAATGCCCGGATCAACAAGTCTCCCCGCAAAACGATCAGGGGTGAATTCTTTTTTTGGAATGAACAAGTGACTACAGATTAGGATTGAAGTAGCGTAGTTCGACCTACTCCCTATAATATTGAGAGAATTTAGTTGTCGGTTGGTTGGTTGTTTGTGGTATAAATATCTACAAAATGTTCACCTTTCCCTCTTGTTTGCGTATACGTATATAGATAAGATACCTAGCTGTGCTGACTATGCGTTAGGTATATCAAATTGCGAAAAATGCACACACAGCCGACTGGAAAAACTTATCAGCTTGTCTTCACGGCGATTTACAAATACTTTCATTTCATATTCTATCTGTAAATGATCTTAGAATGAGCATCCTCAAATGTTTATGTTGAATTCGAACCAAGTGCCGTACTAGGGAACTTTGATAACGATCAAACGTTAAATATACGATATATATATATATATATATATATATATATATATATATATATATATATATATATATATATATATATATATATATATATATATATATATATATATATATATATATATATATATATATATATATTATATATATATATTTGAATATATTTTTATAATTTGTTAGATTGTATCAGATCGTATTGCGGAGAAAAAACCAGTGCTGGAAAATGGCGGCGTTGACGTCACAGATGGACATCTGACCGTCGGCCAACCGATGAAGTCTTCGACACCTAATACATCAGTTCCTGGCACCCCGATACCCGGAACACCCGCTAGAGGGAGTCCATTACCACCCGGTACCCCCATAAAGGGATCGACGCCTATTCCATCTACGGACGATACGCGGAGTGGAAACCACCGTAACGGTAATAATCATTGCAGTGGCACCACTGGCAGCATTTCCCATGATCGCGATCATGTTGAAAATCCAGACAGTATTGACCATAACGAACAATCAGGGGCCCCTAACGACGACGCCGAAACGAGCACTTTAACCCAATATACGGGCACTACTACGCAAACCCTGGAAAATATCACGGATATCGGGTTGGACAGTTCGTTAGAGGACCACGGCGACGCCGTGTTCGAAGTGACTAATCGTAAGCAATTCAAAGCGTTCAAACATCCCTATGCAGAACAAATGAAAACGGTGCTCTACAAATTAGCGTCGAAACAACTTAAATCCGGCGACTGGAAGAAACTGGCTCATAATTGGAAGTTCACCGAAGAGCATATACGAGCTATTATGCACCAATACACAGGTAATAAAAAACCCACGTGTAACATCCGTGGTATGTACGTAATGCAAGTAGATATACATATACATATACTTCCCTCACTGTCGATCTCTTAGCTATACAGCCATAATCAGTTTATTGTTGTCTTCTCTCGCGATGCTATTTCTTATTACCACCGGTTTTTTTGCCGATTTATTCTTCAGGCGAATCGAGCTACAAAGAACACGGATATCGATTGTTGCTAATATGGTTATACGGCGTGAAACCTGACGAAAATCCGATGAAGGATTTATACCAAGCCCTATGTGCAATTGGCCGTCGAAACTTAGCAGGTGCTGATTCATTTCGCCTTTTCGAATTACAATTCGCGCCCAGAAAAATAAGAATATATGTATATATCTAGATTCATGTTAAATCAGAAAATCCAATCGTTCTATCAAAAGGGGTGCCATATTCTAGAATATGCTCTATGCAATAATCATAAAGACTATTTTGGTTGTTTGATTTACATGAACCATGATTTACACGTAACATGATATACATGTTTAATAATAAAAGCCTGTAGCCGCTGATATTTTGAATGCAATTTGACGTAGGCTATAAGAAAATCCACGTGCATTAAAACAAACGATTCTTTTTTTTACTCTAGAACAAATTAGAAAGAAAATGGAAGAAGAGTCTTCGACGAAAAGTGCTTGCGTCATCAGTTAGCCTACCGGGTCTGACGTAATCGCTTTCGTCGTTACTAAACAAGCGGCGTTCTAGAGCAGCCGATCATGGTTAAAACGGTTATTTTCGGATTGTGATATTTCAGTGAACGATAAAAAGTCTGTGATATGATTCTGAATGATTACTCTTAAAGGATGAGTGTAACTTGCGTATAAGCGATTATATATCACAATTATTTGACTGTAAACCGATCTTCAGTTCCTATTCAACGTGAATAGCGTATGATCAATTTGAACGTAAATTGAATTGATATATACTAATGAATTTGACATTTTCGTCAGACGAATAACTATGTATTTAATACTTTTCTACCGATATCTTATAAAATCTGTTGATTTTGTATTGATCTGTTGTCTCATTTTTTTCCGATACCAAACGTATGCCGAATGAAACTGTCATTCATCGGTGCTATAAATAGTAATTATACTGTGTAAGCAAATTGTATATTATGCGTACTCGGACCAGCAGACGAGAGGCTTTAGCTCAAAAAAGTGAAAGATGCAAGTAATATATACTTTTCAATTCTCTAAATATCAAGCCAAAATATTGATCGCGAGCGGTTGATACAGCGGTATGAAGACGTCTTTTGAAAATGGAGACTATTTTAGGAAAATAGTCCGAATTCACGTGCAGCGCTCCCCGGTTCCCAACAACGATGTTGATTACTAACATCTTATAGTGAAGTATTAGCTTGTATATATTACTGAACGTTTTGAATGAATAGAACACGGCGCCTTACAATATATATATATATATATATATATATATATATATATATATATATATATATATATATATATATATATATATATGTGTACATATATAGATTCTTAGAAATTTTTCGTGATAATCTCGTGTGGCGACCAGGGGCGGATCCAGACCGTATTAGCCGTATTGCCCAATACGGTCTAGAATTTTTAAGTGCCCTTCGAAATTTCACCGGCAATATTTTTTACGGCATTATTTCAGCAACCGTTAATTCCGTGTCCGTAATCCGGGCATAATTATAAAATTAATCGGTATATACTGCTGCCAAGAAAGTGAGGAGAGATAACCATATTTGTAAAGCCTTTAATCATGATAAATTAAAAAGGGCACTTTCCTTTTGCAAGGGGCACTCATGCTTTAGATGAGGGCACCTTGTCCTTCCTTGCCTTTTCAGGGAGGGCTAAAGGGGCACTCGTACTTTAGAAGAGGGCACTATACGCGGAAAATGTTGAAGAAAAGGGCACTTTTTTGCCTAATTTTTAAAATTTTAGGGGCACTTTTGGTTTGGAAGATGGCACACGACATAAGGACAAATGTGAAGACGAGGCAATTTTTGCCGATTGTTAACAATGAAGGGGCACTTAGCCGTATTCTGTATAATTGTTAAGGGGCACTTTTAAAGATTATAGGGACACTAGGCGAAGTTGGCGACAACCATTCTTTCATGGGTTCGCCAGCTTCATTTTTTATCCGCATGTGTTGAAATCTTGTCTCGAATTCGTTTATTCTGGATTGCTCTGCTAGCCTCTAGAAGCCCTCTAAAAGCCTTTAAATGGTACCATATTTTCAAATTTTTTGGGGGTGGGCCCCCAGACCTCCCTCTAAGGACTTCGCGCCTTCGGCGCTCGCATTGACCTGGATACTGGGTGTGCCCTAAGATCAGAAAGGTGCCCTTAAATTTCCTTCCAATACTGTCTACCCATCTCCCTGGATCCGCCCCTGGCGACTGAGGATATATTTTGATGAACAGTCATATATACCATCGTCTGACCCGCACAATGCGAAAATGGCGCCCCACGATGTAATATCCTTATATGGTTTTTATCGACCAGTGTCTTCGTAATGTATGTACATTAATTTTCCAGTGCCTATAGTCGAATGACGGATGTCTAGAATCAGACGTGGTCTGAAAAATTATACATTAACGAAATACACCGGCATAAGACTTTATTCATAGAAATTATTAGATTTACAATTATCAAATTATATTATTCAAAGTTGTATTCGAATACTTTCTATAGGGAATATAGTGAAAGTTTGATTGAGCAACCACCTTGCTTTTCTTTCGATAGTCTTGCAGTATTCTTTTGAGTTGTGTCCATGAGAAAATGTATGTGTATGTGTGAGCTGGGAGTAATCATTTGATTACTCCAAGGTGTGATCGTGCGCGTGCGGTACGTGGGCGGTTTTCTCTTTAAAACATCGATTACGATTGGTCGCAGTCTCTTCATTATTTCAAATAAAAATGATTTTAACACGAGACACATCTTATGGTTGGTTATAAATCTAAATAATCGGTTGATTTCTACGTTTTTATCCTGCCTTTATTGTTTGCGTCCGAAGACACAGGATCAGTTCCTAAGTTGTCGGTAAAGTTTTATAAATACTGTATGAAAGTTATGAATTTCGCGCATTCGAGTGCGCAGACCTTGGATTGATGGAGTAACCAGTTGCACCTGACGACTATATCTGATAAGAAACGAATTTTCTGAAATTTGTTTCGAGATCATGCTGGCCGATCGATGTCTCATATTTCATTGGTAAATACACACATCTCACCGGCAAACTCGCCGTTATTCGACGACTAAATGTAAAACATTTAACTACTAGTCATCTACGTATAATGATCTATATCACGATATGGTTTTGTCAAGACTCAAATAATACCTTGTTTCTCCTAATCGGGCGGGTAATTTGTAAACCGCAATAAAATGTGTAATCAGTTTATTTCTGTAGCTGCCGATCTTGATCATGGTTGAAAAAAAGTAATTTACAGGGTGGATAGGCGGCCGGCTCAGCAGAAACAATTTCTTACCCGTGGAACCCGTGTGGCTATCGTGACATTTTTGAAACGAATGTAAGATCAATGCAATGCGCTATTCAATTATAAAACACTACTCAAATCTAAAAACGGATTTAACAATACACGGTAGCAACTGAGCTCAAGCAGAGGTTGAGATGATTGAGCTGACTGATAATCACATAGGCATGATATATTACAGAGGGTCCATGAGTTAAGCATATATATGCGATCTAAAGATTCGAGTTACTATACGATATATACCAAGTGTAAGTCAGCTATCCCAACTTCCGCTCAATTATGAAAATACTGTAGGGGTGAAAGGTTACAACATGGGTTTTTGATATATAAACTCAATAAAAACACACTGAAATACTCTGATTTGTAATAAGTATTCCTTCGAAAGTTCTGATCACCGAAAGTTTGTCATGTGGAAACTTTTCGACGCCGCGTAGAACAGACTGTAGAAGCGATCATCCCTACGGATAATGAAGATGAGATCATCTACACGGTGGATCTTTTCCTAACAAGGGAGTAACCTAATCCTCGACCTAGTAAACGGCGCTACGATCGCTGCAGCTACTGAAACCGCATTTCTAACGCTGTCTCTGATTGGCCAAAAGTTGCCATTCCAGAGGCGTTTACTGTTTCATTGAAAGCATTGAGCTTTAGCTTTCGAGGTTTCTCTCAGCAGCCCGGCAACGAGCCTTCATCTTCCAGTACACTCTTGCTCTTAGTTTGCTCGCGTTAGGTCTACTCTCCTCCGAAATTCGCCAAAATGGACGCCATCAAGAAAAAGATGTTGGCTATGAAGCTGGAGAAAGAAGCTGCAGTGGATAACGCCGATCAAATTGAGCAGAAATTCAAGGAAGAGCAAGACAAAACGGCCAAGGTAAAATTTTGCTTCTCATTCAGTAACTCGACACGATCCACCATCTTGGATTCTGTAATCAACAGTTACCAACAGTAGCTATAATGACTAATATCTATTCGATCTGCAAAGTTTCAATGACAGATAAGCGAGTCAAAACGAAAATAATCGAGTATTCGATGAATTAATAACGGACTTTTCCGTCAAATCGTTGTTACAAATAACAATCGGAAATGTTTCCTTAGTAACTAAAAGACCGAACAAAAGCAATAACTTATGATACCTAATACTGAATAACTCCTTCAAATGTTCAGGGGCCGGTTGCTCAAAAGTTGGTTAGAGTTAACCAGTAGATAGTTGATATGGTGACAATTGAAATTTCATTGTTACTATGGTATTTAACGGCCGGTTATCTTTAACCAACTTTTGAGCAACTGGCCCCAGATAGTTCAATTAGTTCAGATTTTTGTTTTGTCCAAAATTAAAACGGCTGTATGACTACCAGTATTACATTCATATTGCGTCGCTTCATAGGAATTCATGAATGAAGGCACCACTGTCTTATGACCCACAAGCCTGGTTATTTTGAGCGTTTACATCCGTTAACTAAAGCGTAGACGACCTCGTTAGAAATTGATGTAAATATTTTGAAAAATCATTTCCCCGTGAACTGTGTTCTTACTGTTGAATATGAGCAAAACATAAAAACATCGTCTATACTGACGTACATCGTCTACTGACGTCTCAGCGTCGATGTAGATGCCGCATTATTATTCAAACATCACTAAAGAAAAGGAAATACGCGTATCTTCTACATGAGGCTAAAACCTCGTTAGAATAAATCTTAACGTTCAAAGAAATACGTTGGTCATGTTTCATTTCTATAAAAATAGATTGCAGATGTAAGGAAAAATCCACCATACAAAATAGGATCCCATCTTCGCTATCCGCCATAAATCCTATATATACATTAGGGATGATCTTCACATAAACTATGTACGAATTTGACCTTCACAAAAGCAGAAGAATTCAATCCATTTCCGTTACACCTTTTCAATGTGTCTCAAATATATATATAAGAAGAGGGTTAGTATTACCTGGTCGTCTTCTGACATAGGATATAGTACACCTGTTGCTCATACATATATATCGAGCTATTCTTAGTAAGATATGTCGATGCTACTTGCATTAGCTGTAACATATGCTACACCCCTCTCTACCGACCGTTCCCTGAGTCTGTTGCGGTAAATTTAGCTCCCTTGCACTTACTTAGATACCGATGGTCTACGAATAGACAATTTTTCAGCTTCTTCCACTCAATCCCCGAACAGATTATTCATAGATCATCGGTTTACATTAGACCCGAATACCTTATGATGTTACCTTATTACATCGAATTTGAATCCAAGAGTATAGTAAATTCTAAATTGCATTCAGCGGTGAACCTTGGTTATTCAAAAAATCACATCAATCGAGAGAATGAATTAGCCAAATATGTCCGAAATGCATATTCGAGACGACTTGTTATTCAGGCTGTTTGGGTACTTAGTTAAACTAAGTTTTCTATCCAAAAGAAAGCCACACATTTACCAACATGTATTTCCTTGTATTTTTCAGGCAGAAGAAGACCTTACCAACCTCCAGAAGAAGGTCTCGCAGTTGGAAGGTGATTTAGATTTAGCTCAAGAGCAACTTTCAGATGCCAATGGTAAATTGGAAGCTGCGGAGAAATCACAGGCTGATGTAAGATTTATATTCATAACCACGTCCCCCATATATAGATATATTGAGTATATATGAAATAGTTCACAAAGTCATTTTAGTTGTAAAATCAATTTTGAAACATAAAATCGTATGTCAAATGAATTAAGTAACCAATATTCAAATCAATTTAATAGGTTAAAACCAAAATCAAGAACTGGTAGAACGCTTTTTGACATACCGTAAGAATACTTCGTGGTCGCTCTATGCGCCATCTAGTATAAATTACGCCTATAATCATACTCAATCATTTTCATCACTGTTGCAAGCAAAAGTTATTAAATACACTTTTCATCTATCTTCATTCCAATAAGTATAGAAAATTCAAAAATACATGGATGGGTCTACTTAAATCTCGATGTGTAGAAACGTAAAATTTCAAACATATCCAGTAAAATAACACGGGAAAGCGCACTTAAAAGTGAATAAAAACATCATAAAATAAAAGGTTTTACCGGCTAGACGGCAAAGGCGTGTACAGTCGAGAAGATACGTATATCTGGATTTTTACATTTCATTCACTTAAACTTCGCGTATATGCAGCTGTACGGGGAAGGGGTGTAAAATTAGCATCATACATCTGAACGAGGAATGTTCGCCAACCTAGCTCACTGCAGTAAGCCGAGTACTGAGTGGTGGACGTATTTTTAGCAGCTGGTGACGTCATAACCCTAATTTGGAAATACAGCTAGCTCGGAATGCTACGGTATAGAAGCAAGGAAGCGAGACGGCGTATCTCCGGTGCTGGTTAGTGGGCTCCACCCCTCCGGAATATTTATAGATATCATAAGCGTTATTGTGTAACAGAATAATAGCAATCACCGATACGAAACTTTTGTTGATGTTTATCTGATGCGACCTTGGAAAAATACGTAATGATAAATCGGATTAATCGATGAATTTATCACGCGGCAATGCCAAGTTTCAGAAAACTTTTTGCGCACTACGATCTACCTGGATTACAGTACTGAGATTCTGAAACAAGATGGCGGCAGATATCCTTACCGTTGATAATGACATCGATTCGGATTTTAAAAGTTCTAAATCTGATATATTGCCCAGTGATAGGACTAGTGTCGTTCATGGATTAAAATGCGGTTGTCAACATCAGTTCAAACGACATTCCGTCGCTAATGACGGCGATTCGGCATTACCGGAAACGCAATGTGACTGCAGTGTGACGTCACTTTTACTAGAACGAAAGCTTCAACTCGAATCCGGTAAGAAAAAGAAAAAGAAAGTTAAAAAGAAAGACAAAGACTCGGAAAATCCCGGAGGGGAGGAGGACACTGGGAGTGAATGTTCAGGAACTACGAAACGTAGAAAAAAGAAAAAGAAAAAGGATCCCGATGATGGGTCAATTAAAGAAGAAAAGAAAGAGAAAAAAGAAAAGAAAACAAAGAAAACCAAATCTGCGGAAGCTAAAACTTCCAGCAGTAGGAAGTCGTTGACTTCATCGACTTCAAATCGACCGGAACCGGAAGGGGCCACGTTTATTCCAGACGACGACTACGATTACATTATCTATAACAATAAACCATTATTTTCCGATCTCGGATCAGATAGCGATGCCGACGACAGCACCAATCGCGTTGTACCGTCGCGACCAATCCGAAGGACTACTAGCTATGGACTTTTCCCCGCTACTTTACCGGTAGCGCTAACGTCCCCGGTGGGGCTTAGATTTGCCATAATTTCGTCCGAACTTTCCAATATAATAAATGTTTCCATGAAAAGGGTAAAATATGCATATATACTAGTGAATTTCATTGCTTTGTTTATTTTTTCTGCTTTTTCTGGTGTGCGTGAGTTTCATTTGAGCCTTTCCTCTTTATTTTCGGACGGATTTATATCTGTGTGGATTAGGGTATTTTGTTTTGTTTATAAGAACAGGAAATATGTACGGATTTATGTTAGTATACAAAAGTATAGACCTTGTTGAAAATGGCAACGATACCTTTTTATAGTTTGCTAATTGAATATGTTAATAATCACGACCCAATTATATTAAATTAGAACATACCAACTTACGCGTCTATCGCTGATACCGTAGCTTGTGGTGCCCCCTATGAATAATATCTGGAACTAAATCTATGGTATACTTGACATTTTAGATCTAGGCAAAATTTTTACGTATAATTTAGACAGTTTTCTTAATGTATACGGTACGGAAATAAAAAAGGTACTTCTTAATTCATCATCGTCAAAATATTCTATGAGATCAATATATGAATTTATCAAGTCAAGAAATAAACAATTATCGGGTTTGACAATAAATCGAAAATACATAAAGACTCGAGGATCTTTATATATTTTGATGCTACTGAAAAAAATTAAAATTGGTTTAATTACTTAACAAACTTTTTTCGCATTAGTATGAATAAAATTATATTTTGATTAAAGTCTTGATCATGTTTCGTGGGGTGTTTCATATCTACTCAGAATTAGACAAAGTATAACGGTGTACATAACGAAAATAATCATTAAATGAACTTTTTGGAGTGCACCCGCTATTGCAATCTTCTTATTTTGGTGACATAGGCAATTTAAATCAATCCCGATTAGCTGAAACAGGACCCTAAAAATTAGGTCACCGCGATTAAACGAAGGTTTTTTGACGGGACTCTGACCTAGTCTTCGGGACATACGGTATGGAACTACTTGTAGCGTTTGAATATGAAAATCGATTATGTAGTTGACAATATATTAGTGGCTTACGATACACCTATTTTCATTAAAATCTAGATATTTCACCAGCATCTCGTTTGTTTTGAAACTGCAACTGCTATTATTCGAGTATCCGACGGGATTCTTAGATTATTTTATAAATGCCACTCGCTCAAAACTTGTCAACGACACGATTTATGACGGCACTATTTGTCGATGACGTACCGGCGGCGGTGGCGTCTGAACTGAATGCTAGTTCGTTGTGTTGTTCGGTCGCGAGCTACCAGAAATTCTTTTAGGAATTTTAGTAAGGAAAATTAACGCCCAACCAATTAATTAGCGAACATCATGGCAGCGGAACATATGAATAAACTAAAGGCTAAATTCGCCGAGATTCGAAAGGAATTAGAAATCAAATGCGACGACGTCGAAGAGCTCCAAAGGGGATTAAAAGAAGAGGAGAAATTGCGGTCGACAGTAGGTGTTGCCCTTTCGTTATTTATTGAAAAAATTTCTATCCACCGCTTTTCGCGTATTCTTCCCGCGGGTGCATTTCCAAGACGTGTTGATATTGATACTGATTTCGGGGTTCCAAAGATATTTCAGGAGTTTTCGAATGTCTCGGTAGATCAGTAATATACTAACGTAACAGGCGTTTTTAGTTGAGGCCGGTTATCAAAATGGCCGTCAGTCATATACGTATCTGGGTCTCAATTATTTGCTTGGAATTTAGTTGTATTTTGGGCAGTAATTCTTAGGATAGATTTTAAACTAAATATGATATTGATAGCATCATAAGAAAATTGTAATTTGCAGCAGCTGTATGCTGGGCATGGGCCAGTTGACTGTCATAGGGCTATAGTTCTTCGTGGCCATGGGACTCCCGGACTGGGTGCAGGCAGGCCTATTGATAAAGTAGGCCTACTAGGCTATATAGATATAGTCTAACATATCAAAGCCTCCTAGAGGAAACTACAAGAGCAAAACATGAGAATATGGATTCTGTATGCTTATGAAACATATCTGACAATACTGATAAAATGGGTAGGATCAAATTTTCACTGTGTTTACTAATTAAGAATGGGAATATTTGAGTTAGGCTACACTTAAGGCACATGACGTGACTGTCAAAGGGTTTAGAGGCAAGCTCAAAAGCATAGGTAGGCTAGTCTATTCAATTGCATATCTTATATCTTATGCATTTCTTCTCCATAAATGATAAGAACTAGGTCTTCTATAAGAAAAATAGGCTAGTTGGAATATCTTTATTAGGATTAGGTTTCTCGTCATGTTGATATCGATTGATTTATCTTTCGTTAGACCTATACTGGGTTAAGAAAAATATTGAATCTTGGAATGTGATATTTCCTTTAAAACGAGGTGTAGCTGCGAAGTAATGCGTTCCAAGACACCTACGACCTTGGATAATTAATGCGTCTTTCATTGGTTAGTCAATTTAGTAATGGTCTAGTACAATGGTTGCGTCGGTTTGGTTCATAGAAAATACGGCACGTCTGCAAACCTGAATAGGCCTGGCCTACTATATTTCTACACACTCTTACGCTAGCATACGAAAACATGTTCAAAACTGTGAAATGAAGGTGATCCCATTTCACGCCATTGCTGTCACAAGCCACTTCCATCAACCGCGTTCAGTTTCTCAAAGATTGTAAGGGATTTAATCTCATTTTCAATTAGCCTAATTCGAGAATGAGAATGTTGTTTAGTGTTAAAAAACTAGGCTATATCAGTAACATACCTCTATGCTTTCTGTCTTCTTTTTGTTGATGTTTTATGAGAATATATTTTTTGATTTGGCAAACCTACCCTGTTAAGAAATGTAGAAAAATTGAAATTAATTAAAATTTTATAGGCCCGACTTTGGTGGAAATGAATTTGAATTGATAGTAATTGACGTTTTCATCATAGCATTTTCCTTTCCTTGGATTTTGAAAATGAACTATTTCGTATATCAATAGAATTTAAAAAAAAAACGGAATCTTCCCTGCAGTAAATTTCGACTGTTCCCTCGCGATGCGGCGAGTAAGCTTTTCTCTCGCGTTTGAATTTCAGGCTGAAGCAGAAGTAGCCGCCCTGAACAGGAGGATACAACTTCTTGAAGATGATATCGAGAGCACCAATTCCAGACTTGAAACGGCCACAACGATGTTGGAGGAGGCATCCAAGGCTGCAGATGAGAGCGAACGGTAGGTTTGTCAAATCTGCAGTAATAATTAAGTCAATTAGGAAAACTACGCCATTTTGTATTTATAGAAAATAGAATATGGTCAATCTTACCTTTTCAATCCACGTTTTTGGATAATTCGGACAAATGCCTTGCACCGCTGTTCCATAAACCAGGCAGCCAGTTATTGAAAGTTTGTGTATAAATGAAAGTGTTGATTTAAGTTGTTGCTTCAGCTTTGATTTTCATACATTGGCCTCTTCGATCAAATACTTTCATCTGAACTGGTTTTAGTTAAATGCTTTGGTCTGTTTAAAAGTGGGCTTAAACTATGGGCCTAATGAAAATCTACTGCATGTGTGTGTAATGATTATAGTGGAAATTGATGTTAATGAATTTTTCTCGTGAGAAAATCGATTTCGTAAGTAAGGTTAGTGTGTAAGCGATTTTAGCCCCTTCTCGAAGAATGATGGCGTTGCAACATGTAGGCCTATGTATTTTCATCATTTCTGGTAGGTGCGTACAGCATACAGCATGCACAAGGCTCTGCATGTCATTAACACGTATTAGGTTTTAGACATTAGACCGGTAAACATAACAGCATGTATGACACCAATACCCGAGCAGTACTAGCCCTTAAATAATGAATTTCAGACTCAAGAAATCAGAATTTAATGATTTCAACATAACACCGAGATATTAGAGTTTTCAGGTGGGCTATCAATGTTTTTATTTTAAGTATTCCATTGTCTGCCTGAGACAGAGGGACCAAAATAAAACTATTTCAAAATCTAGGCTCGGGTTGTTTATAGAAATATCTAGTGAGAGTTGTGTGGATTTAAACCCACCTGTTGACTATCGATTTTATCATGGGGCCTATTTGATTGTTGTTAATTCAATTCAATGTTCAACCTAGTTATTGGGACATTGCGAATAATATTACCATAGCTCGCAATAATCCTTAGCATGAGATTCAAATTCGGCGAAATGTATTGTTTATATCTGCTCTCAGAACATATTGTGAGTTCATGTTTAAGATAGAAAGGTTTGGATTAAGTCTGTGGCCTTGTTGATTAATTCACTAACATCCACCACCCATCCCTCCACAGTTGAGACTTTTGTCCACAAATGAGCTTAAAATCTTCATGGTGTTCAAACGCAAAAATTGGGCTTGCCCGAAAGCCAATGTCCATCTAAATGCTCAAAATCTAAAATTGGAACATCGATTTTGGCAAAGACCGGTAAAAATCGACTCGATTTAATATATTTAAAGGACATCCTTGATAAAGTTGGTGATAGATTATCTATGTAACTTTAAAGTCTCAACCGTGGATTTTGTCCACGCATTGCCCCCTTAGCAGAAGACATGCTATACGCCCTATTAACACGCATGCGTTTGTGTTTTTTTAACCATTTGTAGACAGAGGAAAGTTCTAGAAGTGAAAAGCGCGATGGACGACGAACGAGTCGAAGAACTAGAACGCACCGTTAAAATGTACCACCAAGAGTCATTAGAATGGGAGTACAAGTACGAAGAGGTATGTATCGAAAGTTCGATGGTCCACCGAAATGGGGGCGCTTTGCCGACAGAGGCTGGGTAAGCGTAAGACGTGTAGTTCGGCTGTTTTGAAAATGTTATTTTCAGGCGTTTTTTAATCGTCGTGTTTCTTCATCGTGTTGCAGGACGTGTCTTGATTATTATATTTTTACCGATGGTTCGAATACGGTTACACCAGTAATAACAGCTGCCTTTTATCGGAATATTTTTGCACCGCCATCTGTACGATGAATGAGCAAGAGTTCAAGTATCTGGCACAACTCTAGTCGTTTTTAAAACTTAAGGCTTGACTGCAGGTAGTCAATCGTTTAGTCGTGACTAGTGTTGTGACTAGTGTTGCATTGCGCATTCAATACCAAACGATTGGCTCCGGTAGTACATAAAATTGTAGCCTTAATTCAATTGTGTGCGAACCTGATCTCTACTATTCGCGAAGTGTCGAATTTTGTGAATGGGTCGTACTGTATGCAATTTGCGAAACGTCCTTGTTTTCTCAACAACAAATGTCAGGTGTATGATGACTCACGGGGTATTTGCAATATGTCATCGGCCTCACGATGCAGACTAGTAATACATGGACAGATGCTCGGTTATCTCTCGAAGCGAACTAAGCTAAGAGCCGTTCGATAGACGTCACACGCGTTTACCACTCGACGTGTATATTCCATATAAAGTCAGGAGATACGATTTGACACGAGTTTTATGCATTACAAAGCGTAACTCAATGATGTATATATTTCTCTTAATTGATTCATTCATTCATTGACATTCATTCTTTAGTTATGAAAACGGTGCCAATTAACGCGATAATGATGGCGAACTGTTATTACTGGAAATCACCGCGTATCGTCATGTCATCGTCTACGCCCTTATAAGGCAGGTTGTCGCGAATGAGGTCGCAGAATTTGTTTCAGAGAGGCCTGCCGATTCGGCACGGTTGTTCGGACGTGTTTGTTAGATGAACATTCCGACCCGGTGTTTGGCGTGGTGTCGGGATATTCTAGTTCGTTGACTCGTCCATTTCATGACTCGTTTTTTTTTTCCTGTAAACCGACAGAGTACGAAAAGTATTAGAAAGCCGCAGTATGGCCGACGACGAGCGAATCGACACATTGGAGAGTCAACTTAAAGAAGCCAAATACATTGCAGAAGACGCCGACCGCAAATACGACGAGGTGAATCAACGCCTGTTCGAACAAACGAGAAAAAAAAGCGAAAAATCCATCGTCGAGGTCTATATCAACAATACTTTCGAAACGAAATTCCCGTCGAAAATGCGAATATTTAGCGACTAGTTCGTTGATATAGACCTTTTCGGACACTGGACCGACGCGATGCATGTTATTAGTGGCGCTGATCAAAATGTATGGCTTCGTATGTGTTGTTGTAATATACAGTATATATATATATATATCTATAGATCGTATTCACCGTATGCTAATTGTTATATTTGTTCACGTATTTGCATATTTCTCGTCTCGATCTAACCATGAAAATCTCTTGCAGCGGTCTAGTACTACTACTACTACTACTAAAGAAATTTGGGAGGTCTATTTTTGTTGTTGATGGAAAAAAATCTTGGGAAATTGTTCACCGCTGTATAAATTTGCCGCAAGACTGTGATTTATATTTGATTGATAAGATTTTTCGGCGCAATTGTTTTTTCCATAGCGCTGTTAGGCCTATATAATGCGCGTTCTCGCCACCGCGAGAGTTAATTGTAGTCGGGCCGAAAATTATCCGCGCTATCTGTGTGACACTACATAGTTGTGTATAGAGCGCTGTTGTTTAATTATAAGGCCATCAACTTGAGAGCGTATAAATTATGTATTTAATATCTCGATGAATACTAGGTCGATTATGTATTTCGCGGCAGAATTAGGTTTATACCTTCGAAGTACCGTATATGAACGCGTCGAGCTGTACTGCTAGTTCTAAATGAAGTACTGCATGCGAACTGCATACTTTCGGTATTATACTGTCCAGCCAGTCCTCGGCTTTCGTTAGGTGACCTTCTAGAAGCATTCCTCGAATAATCGGGATTGTTAGTATTGCTAGTCACACACACACCACACACATTTTCCGACAGCATATTTGAAATAATGAATAGCTGGCCTATAGATATACGGTTTTGACGCTATTGTTTCAGTGTTTGGTAAGCTTGGCTTACTGTGTGGTATTCGTATGAATTAACTGGGTCAATTATAGCCGAACAAATATAAATCTGACAAATATGAATCCGATTTTTCTTAAGTGACTGGTTGTAACATTATTCTTTCACAAACTTTCCTATGATAGAAAGTCGGTAAAAAAAAAGATATTCAGTCTTGCGATGAAAATTTTTACAGCGATTGTGACTTATTACTTTTCTCATCCTCATTTGTTAGAGGGGATATAATCTTATTCCTTTTGTCCTAATTTTCCAGAATGGTATAAAGCCTGGAGTCTTCAATTTCAGCACAACTTAAGTTTCAATTATCAGCTTTGAATCGGTGTTTTTTGAAAACATTTCCAATTTCGAGTTTCACAAGAAGATAGATACTCTTTTCGCATTTGATATTTTTTTTTGTGAAATTGTACCCAAAAAATTTGGGGGCGAAAATGTGGTCAGATGCGGAATATGATCCAATATAAGTCCTTTCTTCGCGATGCTTTAAAAAAATAACAATAGATTTTAGTTACCGGTAGCTTGTTTTACAATGCAGAATGCGCAAAGTGCTCGAAAAACGCAGCATGGGCGACGATGAACGCATTGACTTCCTCGAGGAACAATTAAAAGAGGCCAAAAATATCGCAGAGGACGGCGATCGCAAATACGACGAGGTGAAAATACAGCATGACCGTCCTAGTGCCAGGGACTGCCAGTCACCATCTCCCCGTTCGTTTTTGATTATGATTGATTAGAATCAGTTCATCTTCTTCTTTCTTCTTGATTCATTCCCCCTGACACGATATTCGAACGCGATTATTGTATTTTTCGTTCTTTTCGATTTTCCGTTCCCATATTTCGTTGTTGACTTTTCTCCGACTGAAATACGATGTTTCATTTGTGTTCATCTTTTCAAATGTTCCTCGGATGATTTCTTGTTTTCTTTCGGCGTGTCCATTAATGAAGCGTGACGATTAGAAGTGCGTGGTTTATCGTTATTGTTATTAACTCATTGCATGGAAAAGAATTGCTATTTTTTTCAGGTGAACCAAATAGTTATCGCACGAGAAATTAACGATCAGTTTAGTTTTGAAGTATATGGCCTCAAATAACAGCTAGTCCCCTTTGTGATCCTTTTTGGTATTGTCCCATTGAGCCATTGCATAGGGCTCGGAAAAAAATGGTGCCAGTATAGCCATCCACTTTGTAGCACCTTGTATGTACACATATAAGATTAAAAGGCCTGATAGTTTCTAACAGTTATTATTATTTAAGAATGTCGAGTAGTATCTTTACTAACCAGGAGAAATGTCGTATTGACATTTTGTATTTTGTGCTGCAATACAGAGAAAGCTTACCTTATCAGTCTGCTTGTCAGACCATTTTACTTTGATTGATTATTCGGAGATGTATTGATTAATTGATTTGCATATTATTATAATCCGATGATAGTGAGAAATTATATTATAGAAGAGAGTTCGATGCATTGGACGTGTTCCGTACAAACTAATGATGTTATTCGATTTGTAAAATAGTTTCCAATCAAAATTACCCTTCAACTTCCCTAAATTTGGGATGTTGATCGACATAAAAACCCATCTTGCAATCTCTTATTCATTTTGTATAATTAATGGCTTTTTTGTCGAACGCTTTTCCAAAAATGGAGGGCGACTAGAGCTGCGAATTGTCTCGCTCGTTAAAACCTATATCTCGTATAATTTTTTTTCTGTGATACGTATTTTGTACTAATATGAAAATTGATCTCGATTGTTTGTCAGGCTGCAAGAAAGCTCGCTATTACTGAGGTTGATCTTGAGCGTGCAGAAGCCAGGTTGGAATCTGCTGAGGGGTATGTATCGAACTGTACTTTGAATTTGCGCATGATGCCCCGTACGACTTGGCGAAGTGTGCCGTTCGAAATCTCTACTTTTGCGAAGTTTGAAATTTTGGATTCGGCGTCCATCGTACTACTCTCCGCGATTGACTGACTACGAAAGGCATACTTCGTAACAACACCTCGTAATTCTGACTTGAAAATGTACGAGACAGGTCAGAATTTTATCTAGTTGGTAAAACAGCCGTTTAATTAAGCATATACGATAAGCAAGTTTTTGATTATCGATTCATAGGAAATACTCAAATTATTAATGTAATGTTGCATCTTCAGGTGTGAATGACCAAATTTACTAGCGTACTCGTGAAATGCCATTTACTTCAAGTGCTTTGGAGAATGAAATTCCTTCTTATTATACGTAAGAAATCGCATGATAATTTCAGCAAAAGATGGAAAGTTCTTGAGTAAATGAGTATACCGGTACCTATATTATTTTGAGCAACGTTACGGCTATAAACTAATAGCCATCATCCAATATTCTGCTGTTTTATCGCGTCCAGTGACACGTGGTACCCCAATCCCCTCCCCCCAAAAATGTATCTTTGACATATTTTGCATGCGTCCGCGACATTTTTCTCGTTTCAGATGAACCGAAAATCCGTAATGCTCGAGAGTGAACTAAATACGACCGAGACGCGATCGATAGAATTAAACAAGTACTACAACGTTCTCATCATCATCATCATCATCATCATCATCATCGCTGTCATATTTTATCATCATCACCTCATTTCATCTCGTTTATATATCACTTCTTATCTCTCTTATTAATCCTCATCGTAGCATTGTTTCTTCACGTGTTGTGGGTTCGATTTGATATTTAACTCTTTGCGATATTGAGTAACAAGGTGGCCACTGACCTGGAATACTCAGGGAATCGTAAAATCAGGGAAAACTCAACAAATTTTACCAAAAGCCTAGAAATCTCAGGGAATTCGGATAATCCCATTGACTGCGTGCTTATCAGTACGTGATTCAATGAAAAATGAATGAATAGCAATATTTTAAACTTGGAAACTCAGGGAAAACTGGGGTCTTAGTAAATGGGAGGAAAGTGGCCACCCTGATTTAACCTTAATACTAGTAGTGAAAGTATGTCAGGTCTGTCCAAGTCAGGTTTAGAGGATAAATGCCTAGGGGCCAATTGTTCGCCTTGGTCAATGCTTTTCTGGCAATATAACGACTTGAGAATGATTCTTAAGATTTAAAAACACTTTAAGAAATAAAGACTGCATCACTGGGCCTTGTTGAAGTTCTTGCGGAATATTTTCGGTACGAGTTGGACTGACTCTTGTAGATCTGACTTGGCATACTGTGCTGTACTATTAGTTCTTACATTTACATTTATTGAATGTTTAAACTAGTTGCTAGTTTTGACCTGAGCCTTTTGAAGGAATCGTGTGAATTTTTCGCGTCTCGCGAAAAAGATAACGTAACTTAATTTTCTTCGAATTTTGACGTTTCTAACTTTTTCGCGAGACACTACTGCTTGGTGTTGGGTTTTGTTTTCATCTCGACGAAGTCTGTGTATCTTCGTGAAATACATAACTGTCATGATCAATATTTTGGAATGATTAAAATAATGATGAAAATATTTCTACCAAAATCAATCTGCCAATGAAGGTACGCTGGCTTTGGCTATGCCGTAGATGGGAACCATGAACTAAATGACGATGAATATACAGATATTACGAAATGAGATCACATTCATTTTAACGCTATATTGTGATTTTAGGCGTAATTGCGCTCTGATTACCTGTATATGAATAGCGATTATGGTATATAATTCATCATACGTGCACTTAGTCTACTTTCTGTTGGCTATGTTCGTATGGAAACGATTTTATATACGTAATCTACTACAACTTGCAAATGGTCACAGTTTCTGATTCTTGTCTCAAAGAATGCTTGGATGAAATTTTATTTTTTTCGGAGTCAAACGAGAACATTATCATTTCGAAAATATCCGGTTTCATCGCCGTATGTACTACCATTAGGCAATGTGATGTGGTATTCCGAATACAGGCTCTTCAGCATGGCCTCCTTGCATAAGTTCAGCATCTGAATTGTCTTGCATTGGTGATTATTTTCTTGAATGATAATGTCTTGGTTTTACTTTTTTCAAATGTGTGACTTCATTCTTCAGTTTTCAAAATTCCAGCCTATTTCCTAACAATATAATTATCGAGCGATTCCTAAATAACGATATGAAACTTCAAATATTCAGCATAAATTCGTATGAATACATTCGGGAACTGGCCCATTTAGAAAATGCATTGTATAGTATATACATCATAGAATATACTTCAAAATTGGCTCTCTTAGAACTATCTTGCTTTCCGCCAGCAAAAGGTGTAAAACATTCGGACAATATGGCTGTTGTTGGATTTGCATTTGTGGCTATTGTTTGTGCAGCAGTACAATCAAAATATTGATATAAATAATGTAAATTAAAGACCCGATTGTATCTATATTTGCGTTGATTATGCAAATATGAATATGAATTGGCTGATTATATATATCCTTTGTAATTTCTTTGATACTTTCTACCGAAATCCGAATACTAATATAAGTCCTCGTTTTGATGTCATTTACAATGAAAAGGGTAGCATTCATTGGTTAAAGTAATCCGTGGTTTCTCAAAAAAAAATCTCGAAGCTAACTAACTAACAGGTTATCGTCTACGGAATGAAAATACTAAATTGCTCGATGTTCGACCAGTTTCTCGAAGATTGACCTTTATTTACGGTTGTCCGTTGCATGACGTTTGTCTTTTATGATTGCTTGTAGAAAAGCCCGAAGTTATGAAGGACAATTGGAAACGGTTACTAACGATTTGAAACATCTACAACAATTGGAAGATAAGGTAAAATTAACCGCATCCGAAACTAACATCTGTCCATCCGCATTATCATCGTCATCACCTTGAGGGCAAATGGAACATTTATAATAATGTTCCACTTGGCTTCTTAATCATCTGTGACAGAGTTTTCTCGTGCCCTGAATGTGTATAACTTTTTTCTTGCATAGAAATATTATCCGGCGGGGGCAGTTGCTCAAAAGTGGGTTTAAGATAACCGGCAGGGGCCAGTTGCTCAAAGGTTGGTTAGAGTTAACCAGTTTGATTGTCGGCATAGTCACAATTGAAAGTTCATTGTTACTATGGTTTTTATCCACAAGTTATCTTTAACCCCAACTGTTGAGCAACGACTGGCCCCAGATATGCAACTGCAGCCCCTGTGTGTTAGAATATAAACTTTTGGTTTTGTTACTACATATTTTTGTAGTAATAATGATTATTGAACTTCATTTAATTCTCTGCTATTGCTACTTTGCAATACCAGTTCATTAGCCACGGTTGATAAAGCTCTGTCTCATTTATCATTTCATCTTAATCTTCAGTATCATTTTTTTTCCAGCCCACTATTTCGACGACGTTGGACGTGTCTTGGATCGACTGCTTCCCCAATCCCCTCCCCTTATCGTGTTTTTCAATCGTCTAAAATATCGGCGGTGTTCTTAAATTTTCAGCAAAATCACCGATTTAGAGGAGGAACTGAGAGTTGTTGGCAACAACTTGAAATCTCTTGAAATTAATGAAGCTGAGGTAACGATCGACCGACCGCGTGCATGGCGTGACAGTTACGTTACTCGGCATGTTGTCCAGCCCGTCCGTTCAATGTTTTGCTATTGTTTCAAACAACTTTTTAGACGATCGTATATTTTGGATATTTCTGGTGGGAGAGAAATACCTGAATTCATATAGCGTATTTGCGGGGAGAGATAAAGATTATTTTCAAAACAAATTAATAACCCGGTTCTTCGTCGATTTAGCCTGTGCATATTGCGCAATGGCTGTCTCATAGTTGGATACAATTGATACATCCAAAAGATTTAATTCATTACCACTTTAATCTCAGAATGCAAAGGTAATATCAATACAAGTCACTACGGTAATTGATGATGTTCTAGGGGACTTAACAATAGCAGCCATCTCATAGTTGGGTCGATGACCTGCACGCAGAGATTTATTTTCTAATGTTTTAGGGATTTTCGAATTAGATGCAAATGTTTGAAACATAGCGAAATATCATTTATTTCGGCCATATTTTTAGAGGCATGTTACGATGAGTATTTGGGAGCTAAGTCGGTCTTTCCAATATCGGTTACAAATGTTTTTGATATGCCAAAGTGTATGGAGTCTACTGTACTTCCTTGAATATTTCATTGATGAATATTACTTATCTTGTTGTTGAATAGATCGTGGTTTGTATATTCAGGGTCGTTACAACTCCTTGATTCCTTAAAAACGCGCGTAAAAGCGCCTTCAATTTTGAGAAATAGGCAATTAGAAATTTTTGTCTAGTTAGTTTGTAGTTGTACAGCATACTACGCCTAGGTAAAATGGGTACTGTTGGGAACAGGTTTTTCTTTTGCCAAATTAGGCAGTTATTGATTAAAACTTGCTACTTGAGAAAATTTGCTTACAAAACCACCAAATTAACGTTTTACTCAGATGGATGGTACCGATTTAGCAGGAGTCTATAATAATTTGGATATGAAAAAGATGCGAACACTTCTTTTGAAACCAAATTTGAAATTTTTTCCTTTTAAAACTCCTTGAAAACTCATTATATCCAGATTAACTCCTTATATCCAGGATGACTGATCTGTAGGGACCCTGATTTTGACACTAATGTAACTACTAACTATTAATCATTCCATCCAGTGTTTGGGAATCGGACAACAATGACAAAGCAATTGATTTAAACTTGTCAACTGAACTTACTAACAATACTAAGGTTATAAGCTCTGAAAAACTTGGAAAGCATGGCATAGCATTAGAAATACAGTTTACTATGGAAGATGTATTCCATAGATGGATATGCAGGCAGTACTTTGTCTAGAGAGTGATACAATATGTATCTAAGAAAGTTCTTGAAAATTGCAATTTATTGATTTCAAATCTTCAGCACCCACTCTGAAGTCCGAAATATGGTAGGTAGGGTGCTCGATGAATTGCAAGGTTACTGTGTTGAATGTTCATAAACCATAAAGGATTTGCCATTGAAATAAAGAGATAATGTAAATATATTCATGGTAGTTATACTGTTTGTAAAATGTATTACCCTATTTGGCCACAGCTATTCATATATTGTCTTAAATCTTCTTACAGGCATCCGCCCGAGAAGACACGTATGAAGAAACTATCCGTGATCTTACGCAGAGGTTGAAGGAGGTAAGAATTTTGGATTTATGAGTTCTGATTATGATTCTTTTACGCAGGCAGACTTTGTCGAACCTCTTTCGATGTGACAAAATCTATGACAGGCACTTGCTGGCTTAGCCTACCGTAAGCCTCGTCGTGTGAATAAATGAAAAAATTTGAAAAAGAAATCTAATCATCAAGTTCTTGTGTTTTCGTTGTGAATCTTCTTGATGCGGTTAGAATATGGTAGATTAATTTTTCGTCTGGTTTTTGATTTTGATCGAAACTTCTGCAATGTTTTTCAGGCTGAACATAGGGCAACAGAGGCTGAGAGAACTGTGTCCAAATTACAGAAGGAAGTTGACAGACTTGAAGGTACAGTGGACGCCTTACATGAACCGTTGATTCTAATAAATGGGAGATTTCTTTGTCCTAAAGGAATTCTCATGAAGATTTGTTTTTTCACAACCCCATTACGTTCAGTTTAGTTATGAAGCTATGATTCGAAGTGCACGTTGTAGGGATTTAATGTCTCCAGACTGAAAAGAGCATGCAGAAAAGTTTTCAAAGTAGAACTACCGTAGTTAGAAAAAAAGTTCAATATTTGAACGCGAAAAGCATGAAAATGATTCATAGGCTTTAAGAGCGTTGTCAAAGAAACTACTAACTAGTAAATCTATGAATTGAAAAAAGTTATCTTCGAGAAAAAGGATTTTAATTTATTTTACAAATTTTGAGAGAAAAACTTGACTTCAAAGACCCAGTGAGGGAATCAGATGAAGTATAATGCATGTATTATTATTGCCCATTAACAAACACTGCTTTGAAAAAGAAATTAAGATTAGAATTACTTCAATTGAAATTTTTCATGTCTTGTTTTGTTTCATTTTGTGAAATCAAATAGTTTTCATGATGGAAAACTTTTAAGTTAATTGATTTCATTCTCATCACAACTATTTGATTTCACGCTGTAGCATGTTCTGATCGGAATTGCCAACCATTCAAATTCCTAGTTCCTGCAAAACATCTATTTACATTGCGTAGTTCATGATGATGAACATTTCATTTGAAACAAAAATTTTGATCGAAATTCCATGTATACCATTCTCCTTATACATTACCAGTATGTATCTGAAAAAGAAATTTCCAACCATATCAGATTTCTGGTATTTAGTAATAGCTATATACGCCAGTGCTATCATTTATGGTGACAATTAGAAACTGGTAAAATAGATTTTTGGATTTATAGAAATTCTTGTGTTGGCAACTCTTATCGGATTGATTACCTATGTTGTTTAATTTCGACGAATGATCGTGCCTTGTGAGCCGACAGAGAGCTCTCAGGAGCGGGTACCACCAACTATTCAGCAACGATGTCCCCAGTTTTCATGTGAACTAATCCGCATTGTTTTTGCATGTTGTTTGAACAGATGATCTTCATAATACCCAAACTAATTACCAACAACTGCAACATGAGTTCCAATCTACTCTGAATGATCTAAGCGACCTATAAATACATTAACGGCGACTGATTTGTGTAACAAGTAAGTAAGTAAGTACATAATGGACGCGGAGCCATGGCTCTCCATAGTACGAGGGGCCCCTTTTGACACCCTCCTGCGCCCTCCCCCCCCCTAAACGACGGAACCTGCACAAGTTCAATGCCACTAACAGCTTGTGTTCGGATGAAGTTGCGCAAAATTCCAGTGTAAATTTCACTTCTATTCGAATCGAAAAAATATTTTGCTGACCAAATGCTCGTATGAGAGAATTCCATACATGGCTCAGTTTGGATTGAATTCAAATCAACTGGTCCGGACTCATCGGTTAACGGACCTATAATCTATCCACTGGAATTTTGTTCCACTACGGATAGCCTCTCGTGAGGCCGATGATGGCACTCCCCGCGCCTCGATGAAATTTCTCACCATTTTGTGTCTTTGTTTTGTCACTTCTAAAAACCGCAGGTTTGGTCGTCGCTTGGAAGGAGCGTATCGCGCAATTTCAGTCAATGATATACTAAAAGGCAGGTGGTATCTGAACCGGGTTTCCATTGACCAGTTTTCATTGTATCATTTCAATAACGAACGAGAACGTTACGTTTCGTCACGATTTGAATTACGAAATCGAGAAAAAGGAAGTCATCTGGTATACCAATGTATAGCCTCGACTTCTTATTCTTACTCTTTGATAGATTTCTCCTTGGTAGAGAGTTCAAATGATTAAAAATCCATAGAAGAACGAAATGTTTTTTATAATGTTGAAATCAAAAAGGTCGAACGTTTTCAAGTTAACATATACCCCTTATTAAGACAAGTCACAAAAATGTTGCAAAACTACAGTACATTAAGATACAAGTTTACGTACTGTAGCTTTGCATTGTTTGTGACTTGTCTTCAGAATGTGTTTATGATAACCACACGAAAATGTTCGACTTATCATGATATATATACTTATATGAAAAATGGATTTTTGATTTCTATATCTTTGATTTCTCTTGAGTCGAAATATGCCAAGCGAGGCTAACAATACGACAAAATGTTTCCTTCTTGTTCTCGCTAAATGGAGTCTTATTCTGTGTGTCTCGGTGAAATTTTCATTCAGTTTGTCCGATGTACGACGACGCTCTATCTGGTGATAGAGAGAGGCAAATTATTGAATGTATCGCACTTTGTTGTTCTTTCAAACTTGATGATCACGGAATCTTCTTTTGTCGCTCGAACTCGGCTATTTGGAAAATATTTTTGAATTTTTTTTTGTGAAATATTTTTTCGGTTCATTACTTACATTCCGACCAACCCGTTGATTGAAAGTTCGATGCGTTTACGTGCCAGTTAATGGCATCGATAACGAGGGTGGGAAAAGATGGAAAATGCATGAATGTTTTTGGAGATAATTTGTGTGAAATCGATGTTGATATTATGGTTGATGTTGTCACGTCCGTACTCGGGAGATCGGGTGGGTTGGGTAAGAATACGCCTGCCTTTTTTCTGTTATCAATGTGACTGCTTTTTCATGATTTTATCGATTAATGACGATATTGATATAGAGATTCCAAAAAAGATCATTCTGAAACTTCGAAACAATTTCGAACATTTCAGGACTTAATTTATTTGATTCTAGCATGAATTTGTATTATATATTTAGTTTTTGGCGGTCAATTCTTAAACGACTTTCATAAAAACGAAACTTGTTACGCTGATAGTAAATGTAGGTTAGTCGGGGTGATGAAACAAATCAAATGCATTGTCGAAGGACATGCGATGAAAATGGATTTGATTTTGGTTTCTACTTCGACTAATATGTTTGTAACGTGACGAGCCCTGTATTATAAAGTATACGTGCCAATTCCAATTTATTGAAATAACGTTGTGCTACACGTACTTCTAAATGAAATGCGATAAAACAGACTAATGTCCTTAAGATCTTTGATTCTACAATGTCTAAAACTAGTTTGAGGCGACGTGCTGTCTTCTATCTAAAACGAACGCCTATTTTTCAATTGCAGACGAACTTCTGGCGGAGAAACTCAAGTACAAGGCCATCAGCGACGAATTGGACGTCACTTTCGCCGAGTTGGCCGGTTATTAAATTTTGCCCGTTTCAACACAAGTTTCGTAGTTCTTTTTATACTCGACACAACATCAAACGCGAAAAAGAACACTTTTTGTACAAAACGTCATTACGATATAACATGTTAGTCATCAGCGTAATTAATTCGACAATTTTGAACTGGGCGGGCATGTTATGATTATTATTATTATTATTATTATTACTACTACAACAAGTATAATATTTATTCATCAAAAAAGAGAAAATAAATCTTCGATTGCCTGGAAATATGTGTGCTTCATCTTCGGAATGTCTAAAGCTCTGGCACTGTGTGGTGGCGCCATCTAACGGCAATGATGAACATCTCGCTAGCAGCAGCGCGGCAACATCTCGTAATCGGGCGTGGCGGCCGGATATAGTTCATCGAAAATTCAAACATATTTATACAGATAAATAAATTTTTTTTTACCGATCTTTTGTGGTAAACTGCTGTCCATTGCCGGAACACGAGAAGTCGCGAACACAATGTCAACAGCTTTAGTTCCGAATCGAATTGTAGATATGAAAAAAAATTGATAGTTTTATTTTTTATTTATCCCTAAAATGCGATTGTGAAAATTATTATAGTAATCTATTCGGAGTCTTTTCTGGCATGTAAAACTCGTGTCTTTATATCGAAATGTATATGATAATGATAATATTGAGATGATTATATTGATAATCTTTCTCGACTGCTAATAATGATCTTAGTTCTTGAAAGCGTATCCGTAATTTTGGTCGTTTCTTTGTTTACGTATAGTAGGGAGCTTGTTGAACGGATCCTTCCACGCTTGTCGACACAGACCGGCTCGTCGTCGTCCGGCGACCGAAAAATAATGGCCGACATTTGAACGCCGTATCGACCTGACGGCGTCTCGCTAGTTTCGATGCGTTCGAATGGATTTTCCGTCATCGGACGACGACGAGTTGGTCGAATTAAACGTAATAATTAGTGGTTATTAAAGATGTGGTGGTAATCGGGTATAATGTTGAATGTATATTCTTCTTGACGCTTCTTAGTCGGCTGTCCACGCGAAATGCCAAAACGAATTCGGTGTACGTTGTTTAGCGCAGACACGTTCTTTTCGATTTATTATGCAACACTATAATACAATTAAATTGCAAAACTGTATCATAGATTATGATTTCTAAATTGTCATACCGCTGCCCTGGACTTGGTGCGAAATTATTTAAAGTTAAATATAAAAATTAGTTATGCAATATTTATTCACAATCCATTTTATATCCGGGCAATTTACATATATCGATTAAGTATACTATGGTATATAGCATATTATCGATCGAAGGCAGAGTCGGCCTTGGTTACTGCGCGTAATTATTATTCTGTTATCCTGAATTATCTGAAAACCCGCGTATATTCGTTTGTCTTTTTTTTTACTCGACGACCATTGACAACACAAAATCGATGATGATGATGATGATCATGATATTTCTTTTTTGTTACACGCTGTTAAACCGCAGTTACTACTAAAAGCTCGCATTAATTAGTCATTTATATTTCTCTCGCTTTCCCGTAGGGTAGCTTTATAGTTTTAAGTTTTGATTATATATATCACGATAAATCTATGAAAGTTTATTTCTTTTTGATACGTTGATTGTGATTATATAACGATTACTTTGATACATTGAACTCTTGAATTTAACGATTTAAAAAAAAAACAAATACAAAATGCCAATATAATATGAATATTAAAATACTGTATAAAGTAAACATGTAATGATTATTAATATTCTCTGTCTGTATGGATTATCGTCGAATAACGAACGGAGTCTTCTACAAAGCGACTAGTTTTATTACGCATATATAGATAAAGAACAAGGGAGTTATTTGGCGGGCGCTCTGATATTTTGTCGTCGATAGGAAAAGATAAGACATCGTTTTCTTGCAGAGGCATTACCCACGAACCTCTCTTCAGTGCCGTACTTAAATTTCAATGCCAGTTGTGTGACAATTCTTCCGCGGAACGCCTCCCTATCTAGCTCTCTTGCCCTTTGAAATTAATATTGTATATCCTGCAATGTATTTGGTCTCTGCAAGCCTAAAAACAATGGTGTACTACAAACCTCTATTGTGCTTTTTGGTCGACACAGACTTGAAAAGCGGAAATAAAATCATAACTGATTCTTAATGGAAAAAATATCGACTTTTTTGTTTCGAGGAGCGAAAGGACATTCGACACTTCACCGCATTCGTCTAATGATAGCCGCCGAGGCCACACATGTACAGGAGTCTTCTTGGATATGAATGAAGTGGAGGAAGATACCGACAAAAAGATCACGCTAAAGAATTGAATAGGATGATATTATTATCAGTGACAAATACAAAAACCAGATATCTCAAACAAGGCGTTTCTGTAAACTGAACGAGCAATTGAAGCTGTTAAAAAGTTAAACATTCATACCACCATAGGCTGGTGAATTATGACAATATATTTGTATGACATGTGCGCATGCAGTTCGGTACAAGATGTCATAAGAAGAATAAAACTCACGAAAAAAATCGTTTACTCTCGATAGAAAATCTTCAAGGACTATGAACAGATTCCATACACACGTGTATAAGTTATTGCGTGTCGACGTGTATATTCGGGTGAAGTTCGGCAGACGCCAACTTTCGGATTGCTTCCCGATTCCACGACATGCAACACATTTTTTTTTGTTTGCGTGAGATCGTCCGCTTCCTGATGTTTATAAATTTCATACGCTCTTTTACTCCACTTCAGTACAACGAATCTTATTTTCGCGCACCCATTTTCCAGCTCCATCTACGAATAATACAATAAGATTGATTGGTCTTGGTCATCCGGTTATAGAGTAAAAGGCGTCAAATGGCCATTTACAACGCTTACCTTACTCAACTGACGGATCAAACTAGAAGCTAAATGAAATCCCCTATGCTCGGGCGTTACGTATATATTTTCTAGGTAAATCGACCGTCTCGCATATGTCGAATACACGGGATAATAAAAACAACAAGCCACTTCTTTATTGCCTGCAATTAATGACGATACGGTATCAAAGAATATGTATACGTGTACGTAGATGTTTTATACTTGTAATTTCTTCTGCCACTAGGCATTTGTAAAGCGGTTTATCGCCGAATCTTTCTCGCTCTAAATCTGAAATGAAATTAAAATGGATCTATAAAAGGGTTGATTGATGCGCATATCTAGTGATATGAATATGATTAAGCGAGAAACGGATAAATCTTGCCTTCAGATGATATCTTCACATCGTCCAACATTCCTTCAAATTCTGCTAATTCCTGAAAAGAATCCAACAAATTCCCAACGGAATGTAATCGTTGAATGGAAATTCAAACATTCGGAATATTGATCGACGCGTTCAATCGCTACTCATGGTGCACGTCTGAATCTCTCCGCGAATTTTTGTCACGGGTTGGCGCGGACTGGTGCGCTTTGGGTTAACAGGTCTTTGGTACCAAATGGCGTCCTGGACGGATTCTTTGCTAGTAAGGTTAGTGTCCTAACCTTGATGTAACTGATGATACATTTGCAGTCTTCTTTGACTGCTTTTCGTATTTTATATCCAGACATGTCTGATATATATGATCCAGTGTTGATCAGTGATGATATTTTGACACATTTGTCAACTGATGATTTGTCTCGCACATATATTAACCCGATTCATGTGACGTCGTTACTTATTCGAATTATATATCTAGTTCGAATATATTGTCTTGCATAGAAAATGATGAATGTGTATACCTCGCTCGGAGTGACATTTCAAAATTATAATCTAATAAGATCGTAATGCAGACTAATTTGGTTTCAATTTCAATGCGGATCTCAGTACTTTGCATATTCATTTTAGAACAAATCATATTTCAACATAGGATTCAAGCAATAAATGGTTTTGCTAATTGCGTTGCAGATCATTGCTGCTGAAGTCCAAAGCTGCTCAAACTCGAACTCGGCCGAGAATTACGATTGTTACATATGCATCAATCATTGGCCAGTTTTATAGACTGGTTGTAACTTTAACCCAGGGGTTAACTCAATTCAAAATGAATTGAGTTGGCCCCTGGGTTAAAGATAATACAAGTCAATAAAACTGGGCCCTGGGTAACATCGGGCCAGGTATCACGCGTGAAGAATGGTGCACCAACAAGGAACACTATTTTAACGAGCGTGGGGAGGATTGTATGCCGACAATGCCAGAGAACCAACGAAGAAATGAAAATGAAAAATAGAAGTTCGTTTTATTTATTTCTTGAATCGGCGAATATCAGAACTCGGATAAATTCAATTCAACTGTCAAAATGAAACCGTTAAATTGCCGTACCTGAGAGTAAGGAAAAGATTCAAAAACTCCAACAATAAGTCGGTGACCGATAGATTTTTTCACAACTACAAAATGCCAATATAATATGAATATTAAAATACTGTGTAAAGTAAACATACAATGATTATCATTATTTTCTGAGATTAATGTATATCCTGCAATGTATTTTACGGAAGCCCCTAGGTGACATACGAGAAAGTTTTTTCACAATTTCGACTTATTAAGTCGAATTTCGACATAATAAGTCGAATTTCGACTTAATAAGTCAAATTTCGACACAATAAGTCGAATTTCGTGTTAATTAAGTTGAAATTTGACATAATAAGTCGAATTTCGTGTTAATTAAGTCGAATTTCGAGTTAATTAAGTCGAATTTCGAGTTTCATTTTCATGTCGAATTTCGACTTAATTAACACGAAATTCGACTTATTATGTCGAAATTCGACTTATTAAGTCGAATTTCGACTTAACAAGTCGAATTTCGACTTAATAAGTCGAAATTCGACATGAAAATAAAACTCGAAATTCAACTTAATTAACTCGAAATTCGACTTATTAAGTCGAAATTCGACTTATTATGTCGAAATTCGACTTAATAAGTCGAAATTATGAAAAAAATTATCTCATATGTCACCTAGGGGCTTCCGTAGTATTTGGTCTCTGCTAGCCTAAAAACAATTGTGTACTACAAACCTCTATCGTGCTTTTTGGTCGACACAATACGGTAGCCTAGGTGACATACGAGATATTTTTCACAATTTCGGCTTATTATCTCGAAATTCGACATAATAAGTCGAAATTCGAGTTAATTTTGTCGAAATTCGACTTATTTTTATGTCGAATTTCGAGATAGAAAGTCTACATGAAAATAACAAAATTCGTCACAATTAAGTCGAAATTCGACATAAAAAGAAAACTCGAAATTCGACATAATAAGTCGAATATCGAATTCGACATAGTAAGTCGAAATCGTGAAAAAATTATCTTGTATGTCACCTAGAGGCTTCCGTAACACAGACAGACTTGAAAAGCGGAAATAGAATCATAACTGATCTTTTAATGGAAAAATATCGACTTTTTATTTCGAGGAGCGAAAGGACATTCGACACATCACCGCATTCGTCTGATGATGGCCAAGGCCACAAATGTATAGGAATCTACTTGGACGTGAATGAAGTGGAGGAAGATACCGACAAAAAGATCGCGCTAAAGAATTGACTCTTCAAACTTTAATGATTCTCTAGGAATGGCGAATACCTGAGGGTGATATCACTATCTGTGAAGATATTCTTACAAAAACACAAATTCTAGATATCTCAAACAAGGCATTTCCGTAAACTTAACGAGTAATTCAAGTTGTAAACAAGTTGGACGTTTCATACCACCATAGGCTGGCGAATTATGACAATAAATTTGTATGACACGTGGCATGCAGTTCGCATGTGTCGCAGATGTCATAAGAAGAATAAAATTCACGAAAAAAAATCGTTTACTCCCGATAAAAAATCTTATAGGTTATTGTATGTCGACGTGTATATTCGGGTGAAGTTCGGCAGACGCCAATTTTCGGATTGCTTCCCGATTCCACGACATGCAACGCCTTTGTATTGTTTGCGTGAGATCGTCCGCTTCCAGAAGTTTATACATTTCATACGCTCTTTTATTCCACTCCAGTACGGTGCATCTTATAACCGCGCACCCATTTTCCAGCTCCATCTACAAGTAATACAATAATGGTCTTGGTCATCCGTAGTTAGTTACCTAATCGTAGGTGGTAAGCTTTTTATAATCGGATGGGCTTATACCAATGATTGCATACAAAAATGACCTTCCCATTCCTGACTGTGGTTTGGGAAAATATCCGATCCGGAAACTAAACCACAGTCAGGTTACTGACTAGGTCATCCGGTTATATATTAAAGGGTAACTGACACTTTTTTTTTTATTTCAAAATATGATGTATTCTATTGATCTATACACTCATCTTCAACCGTTCTGTTCCAAAATGTTTAGTTAACGCGCAATTTGTGATTTTGTAACAAGATTTTTGACCTCATTTCGTTGTTTACATCGCTTACTGTTCAGCGTCGGCTAAATCAGCAGGTGCGCGCTGCAACGTCATTACAGGCAGAGCTGAGAAATAGCGTCTATAGAAATGTGTTGAATTTTGAGGAAACTGCGTGTATTTTCTGTTATATCTCAATGCCAGATTGTTTTACAGCTTTGAAACTGGCCAGGGAGTTAAAAGGATCTATTGTCTATTGCATAAACCTATTTCAAAGAATCAATGAGTAATTTGAATAGGCTAAATCGATCAAATTGAAGATGCAGATTTCAATCCGCTGCTATGAAGCTATTTTAAAGTACACTATGCTAAGCTCTCAGCACTGTTACTGCTGCTCCATAGTTCACCTATAGTTCAGCACCACAAGCATACTACAATGTCTTATGTAATCACAGATTTCGATCTCGCTAAAGAATAAATAGATTCATATTCGTTTACTATTTTTCAAAGTCATTTAAGACTAAGTAGGCCTAGTTTTAAAACTAACACTTCAAAACTCTACAAAAACTTTCATAAATTTCTACAGCTTTACAACAAATATTCAAAGGAATAATGTTTTTCGATTAAAGTTTCACGCTGCAGAAGAGTTTTGATAGATTACATCACAAATCTTTCACAAATGTTATTTCTAAGTTTTAAAATAGGATGGATGAGGAAATATTCTTATTTTGTGACCAAAGCCGCTACCAATACGAGGTATATTTCAAGAAAAGAATTGAAATTATTCTTGCAGCTAATTCTGTCTAAGTTTCATCATCAGTTCATTAGTCAAAATATTCTTAGATCTAACCATGATCTTACTTACTATCACTAAATGATATTACAAAACGATGATTTAAACATCCGTGTTCCCTGCTGTCTACTAGAAAATGCCATGGATTGCTATTCAAATCCTATTTTTGCGCTTAGTTGGAACGGATATGGTCCATTCAACAGTTAAGTATAATCATTAATATGTAGACTTTCAAAATCAAGAGGCATTTTGTCTCAATTCGAATGCCAAATAGGTATAAAATTAAGTTGAATTGCTCTTGTAGCTTATTTCCTATTCATTTCTATAGACATCATTTCCGAGCCGTTACTTTAGTGACGTAGTTCTATTAATAGACACAGTACCACGCGTTCAGCAGAAGCAATGTATACACTGAACAGGTGCGCGAACATCAAAATCATCAATTCTGACTAGATTGAAAAGATTTGTCCAATTATGAAATCACCTAGCCTTATTGTATACTATAATATATCGTTTAGTGTAAAAAGTAGAAAATCTTTTAAAAAGTGTCAGTTACCCTTTAATAGATCTTGCGAACAGAGCGTCATATGACCATTTACAACGCTTACCTTACTCAACTGACGGATCAGACTAGAAGCTAAGTGAAATCCCCTATGCACTGGCGTTACGTATATATCTTCTAGGTAAACCGACCGTCCCGCAAATGACGAATACACGGGATAATAAAAACAGTAAGCCACTACTTTATTGCCTGCAATGTATGACGATACGGTTATCAAAGAATAAGTATGCATGAACTATATGTCTTATTTTAGTGTACAGTTCATACGGGCATTGGTAAAGCGGTTTATCGCCGAATCCATCTCGCTCTAAATCTGAAATGTGCTCGCAGTGATTACGGCTAAACCTGCTAAGCGCCACGCGGGTTCGATGTTTCTTTTTCCCAATTGTTTTTCCCAAGAGAGATTCGTCCAAGAAACTCTGTCGCCACCAGGGTTTGAACCCATAAACCCTGGATTGACCATACCAAGTGCGCCACTCCGCCACTCCATGGTTTCAAAATATTGGCGAACAAAACAAAAACTATGACCATAGGACAAAATTGAGAAGGGAATGTGCTTTCTAATGAAAAACGAGTAGAAAAGACTATGAAAACGAATAGGAGGCTTCGAGATTAAGCGATAACTAATGAGAGAAGAAATAGTTACAGCGGAACCGTTACAACGAACTTCACGGAACCAGGAAATCTGTACGTTATAACCGATAGTTCGTTATATCCAGTATGAAAATACATAATTGTTATATACATGTATCCGATGAATCGTTGTATCCGAGTTCTTTTTACCGAGGTTCCACTATAGCGGGCGATAACCACCAAAATATAGCATTAATTTGAAAGATAACAAAAAGATGATGAAAAGATAGTGAAAAGATGATGAAAAGATAGTAGAATGATGATAAAAGATAGTGAAATAATGAAAAGATAGTAAAATGATGATAAAAAGACTAAAGATACACGGTGATGAAAAGATGAAACGATGGAAAGGTGAAACAATGCGGCACTACATGTGAACTTTGATGAGTTATACAAGTCACTGTAGGTGATTAATAACTGATTGTATTTCAAGCGTTACGACATGAATTTTAATGACGCTGGTTTATAGTTTGCCGTGTAAAAAAGTTATATAGCATCCCGAGTATGAAATGATGAACTTTAATAGCCCTAGGATTTACTTGTATGCGCTAGGTTCGAATCCCGAATATGTAATAGAAAAATACATTCATTTATTTTAATATACCGATATATATCTTAGATTTTCAGCTTACAGCAAGATCATTTGAACACTTGTTATGGCTAAAAATACAAATGATCCTCTTAAGTGACCAAACAAACTGCCACTTCGCGTTGCAAAAGTTCACGCAGGTTCATTTCACCGTACTGACATGACCCAGTTTAGAAAAAAATACATACGTAGTGACGCATGCGCACGATAACAATTTCTGAACTTCCAACACTTACTAATGCGCATGCGTTATAAACAGAGACTTGGGAAACTTAACGAATTATCAAAAATCATCAACTCTCATTTCCTTCCCCTTTGTTTCTTCATTTCCCTTTCGTTTGTTCCCTGGGTGCTTGCGACAGCGGCCTAAAGGCTTTGCTTGGCCCACACTGAAAGCTACTGTTCTCTCTCTCTCTCTCTTTATAATTGAGCTTTGTTTAAAACAATTTTAAATTTTATTGGGTGTCACTAAACCTAAGACCCCCTAAACCTAAGACCTAAGACCTAAGACCCGTTAGGTCTTATGATTAGGGGGTCTTAGGTTTAGTGACACCTATATATGATATACTAAACCTAAGACCCATAAACCTAAGACCCCCAAATATCTCGTCTCTGATAAATGAACCAAATTTAAATAGGCCATCGATGGATCATTTTAACTAATATCTATATATTAGAACCATTTTGAATAGTCTTACGTACACAAATAATGATTTAGAGTCGGGTCTTAGGTTTATGGGTCTTAGGTTTAGTGACACCTATATATAATATACTAAACCTAAGACCCCCAAATATCTCGTCTTCGAACTATCTGAGCTGCTACTTCATGCCGTATCGCAAAGAGGTTATGTTTGGCCACCGTTTATCTATTTTTTGTTTAAGACCCCCTAAACATAAGACCTAACGGGTCTTAGGTCTTAGGTTTAGGGGGTCTTAGGTTTAGTGACACCCAAATTTTATTGTTTGTTTTCTCTCAACCTGTGTACATAGCCTGTCATGCTTTCTGTGAAATAAATTTGAACTTCAACTTGAACGGCTGTGTCTCTAACACCACATTAAATTACTATAGCTGGTACATAATAACCTTTTTAATTATCATCTTCCAACGTCTTTCCATCGTTTCGCTTGTTCATCGTTTCACCTTACTATCGTTTTACCTTTTCATTGTTTCACCTTTCCATCGTTTCATCTTTTCATCATCATTTCACTATCTTTTTATCATCATTTCACTATCTTTTTATCATCATTTCACTATCTTTTCATCATCTTTTCACCATCTTTCGAAGTAATGCTATATTTTGGTGGTTATCGCCCAACAGAGTTACCGCTGATATGGGAGCTGGAGACAACAATGTATTTTATTTTGCGTTGGAATTACAGTGCAACCTCGTTATAACGAATTCGGATACAACGATTCATCCGGATATAACAAATATAGATTATGATTTTCATTCCAAGTAAGAAAATTTAATCATTTTCATACTGGATGAAACGAAATATTGGTTACAACGAACATATTTTTTGGTCCCGTGAAGTTCGTTGTAACGAGGTTCCACCGTAATTGTAAGGAAGTTGTAGATGGTAAATCATATCTCAAACAAGACGTTTTTTTAAAACAAGTCAAAAATTTGACACCCCCATAGGCTGGCAGCGAATTGTGAGACACGCGTGCATCCGTAAGCGTCATTTAAAAGGTACTTATAGGTATATAAGATGTCATAATGAAATATATTATTATCATTATAAGTTTAATATATCAAAAAACAAATTTTTCTATGATACAACACAATTACGTAATACTGTATGGCGGATACATGAAGATAATTCAAGTATATAAATGCATTGAATACATGATGTGCATCTATGTGGTCACACAGCACATAATTAGATTACCCCTTCATTAGTTGGAGATGTATATCAAAGGCTTTCCTAGGAAAAGTGGAAAGATTGTATGATTTACTTGTACTGGAAATTAAGTGGATGAATTTTCTTTCTTCGGGTTTGTCCAGTACGTTCTCGGTATATAACTTAGTCTTAAGCCAGAGTATGCAGAAGATATTAAGGCAAAATGGTACTCGTCCTCAACTTCAATCAGATCACAACATCTGCAAATACGATTATTATATCATATGGTATCTTGGGTCTGGCCCAGCGTCCAGTTTCGACTAACAGATCATGGCTAGATTATCTAAACCTTGTAATACTTATACGTACGTCCTTAATAGGTAATGATAAGAAGATTGAGATTCACGAAAAAAAGAAACGTTTATTGCAAAATATTAATCACAATAGACGTAGATTAATCAATGGTATATCACAATATCCGTGATAAAACGATACGAGTAAAATCCCACAATAAAAGAATTAGATGATAAAATGTTTATTAAAACATATAAGGGCTATTTCGGGTGGTTACTACCACCCTTCTTCAGTCTAAAAATCATTTTTAGACTGAAGAAGGGTGGTAGTAACCACCCGAAATATCCCTTATATGTTTTAATAAAGGCGTAGATTATTGCATGTCGACGTGTATATTTGGAGGAAGTTCGACAGACGCCAATTTTTTGACTGCCTCCTGATTCCACGTCATGAAACGCCATCGTTCCGCTTCCGTGAGATCATCCGCTTCCAGATATTTGTAAATTTCATACGCTCTTTCATTCCATTCCAGTACGGCGAATCTGATTTTTGCGCACCCTTTTTCCAGCTCGATCTACAAGGATTGGTTGGTCTTTTGGTTAGGTTAGAGTCAGGTTAGATAGAGTCAACGATCTTGGAACCAGCGTCAAATGGCTTAATTCTTACCTTGCTCAAATGACGGATTAGACTAGAAGCTAAACGAAACCCCCTATGCTCGGGCGTTACGTATAAATCTTCTAAGTAAATCGACCGTCCCGCAAATGTCGAATACATGGGATAGTAAAAGCAGTAAGCCACTACTTTATTGCCTACAATTAATTACCATACGGTTATCAAAAAATTAGTACACGTAGAACTGTGTGTATATTCAATGTTAGTATTTGCGGTGAAACCCCATTATAAAGAACTCGAATACAACGATTCATCGGATATAACAATTATAAAATTTCATCTCAAGTAAGAAAATGTAATCAATTTCACACTGATTTTAACGAACTATCGTTTCTAACGAACATATTTTCTGGTCCGGTGAAGTTCGTTGTAACGAGGTTCCACTCTATAGTTCATTAGATGTTGTATTTTACCTGTATTTTCCTCCGCCACTAGGCATTGGTAAAGCGGTTTATCACCGAATCCATCTCGCTCTAAATCTGAATTGAAATATAAACGAATCTGCATGTATAGCTGGGCTGATGCACGTCAAGTGCTATGAATACCGTTTTTCATGCATTTAAAGGTCTATATATCTATCAAGCGAGAAACAAAAATGTGATATTGTATAATATATCATAAAAACATACCTTCAGACGATATCTTCACATCGTCCAACATTTTTTCAAATTCTGCTAATTCCTGCAAATAATCCAACACATAACAAACGGAACGTATAATCATTGAATGAAAATTGAAT
The DNA here is from genome assembly GCF_964204645.1 of Tubulanus polymorphus. Classification (NCBI taxonomy): domain Eukaryota; kingdom Metazoa; phylum Nemertea; class Palaeonemertea; order Tubulaniformes; family Tubulanidae; genus Tubulanus; species Tubulanus polymorphus. Next base: position 7,990,340 of record NC_134029.1, on the reverse strand, counting down.
CATACGACAGAATTGACGCGTTCAATCACTAAGGTGCAAGTACCTTATCTGAATCTCTTGTCGAAGGTTATCGTTTCCTTACCTTAATGTAACCGAGGATACATTTGCAGTCCTCTTTTACCGCTTTTCGTATCTTATACTCAGACATGTTTGATATATATGATTCAGTGTTGATCAATATAACAGTAATGGGCAATGTACACGTTGACGCTGCGCTGATATTGACCTATATATGTTTATGATATGTTTATGTGTCGCATATATATAATAAACCCTGTTCGTCTGAAGTCACATCGCGTCATACTGGCTGCCAAGCGCAAGCAACTATCTGAAGTATAGAAGTCGCAGTTGACGGCCAATATGACGCATGTGAATAGTACTCATGATATCAGTGAATAAGGTCTATTATATTCTGTCTTGATAAAATATTCCGTTTATTTGTATATTTTTTATTTTTTGCCTTTGTTGTCTTGGAATGGACGGTGTCCTTTTTTTGTAGTTCCGTGAACATTTAGGAAAAGGCGTTCTTTAGGTGCCTATTGCCGATAATTGCCGAAGGCTGAAATTATCTTAGTTTTTTGCAAGTTTAGTCGATTCTTTGAAAAAAGCCGAATATCGTGACAACACAGACACTTCAAATATATTTCAAGTCTTCAGAATCCTGTTTTACATTTATATATTCCAATAGATTCTCGATGGTGATGATATTCAAATATCGGTATCGCCATATTTGAATATCGCTGAATACAAATCTTCTGAGGCGGATAGACTCGCAAGATGGGAAGTTGATAACCAGTTGTGTTTCGTAGCTGTTTATCATATCGTATTTTTTTATCTGATTCAAACAACTATATAATAGGCGAATTTGTTTTTGAAGATTCGCCAAACGACCGTCGATGGGAACGTCACATCATGCAGGTTAGTAATAAACTTATTCGAATTCAGAATTGGGTACCTTTTGCCTGTAAATGAATTATCACACTTTCAGTTAAATAGAAATGAAAGATTATGTTCCGCTTGTGATGTTTTAGGCGATGAATTACATTTTATTTTTAATTACAATCTAATTAATGATATTCTGAAAAATCCTACAATCCACTTTGCAAAATTCATAAAGAAAGGTTTAGATGTATATATACCTCCAATAATTAGTATGTGGTAAATAGTGTACATATATGTATTGTTAGTAACTTTGTTATATTTCATTCAGCCAAGTTTGTATTTTCTGTTGATTGCAAATAAGAGGTATTTTATAGTCTCCCTCCACAAGGGCGGATCCAGAGCTTGAAGGGTAGCACCCGAAATAAGGGGCAATGATCGCTAAAAAGGGGTACTATCCTCGAGTTACGAAAGGGGGATCTGGAAGCCCTCATTCAGGATAATTCGCTCAGTGACATTTCAAATTTATATTTCGATAAATCTTAATGCAGACTCATTTGGTCTCTATTTCGACGCATATTGATATTTTACGTATTCATTTTAGGACAAATCAACATTCAACATGGGATTCAAGCGATTGGTTTTGCTTACTGGATTGCTGTTCGTCGCTACTGGAGTTCAAGGCTGCTCAAACGCGGCCGAGAATAACGCTTGTTACGTTTGCATCGTTCAAGGTTGCATCGGGCCGGGTGTTTCGCACGAAGAATGTTGCTCCAACACGGAACACTATTTTAACGAGTGTGGACCGGATTGTATGCCGACAATGCCATAGAACCAACGAATAAATCAAACGTTACCATCTTAGAAGCTCGTTTTATTCATTTTTAAGAAAGGTGAATATGGAAAAATGAAACCGTTAAATTGCCGAAACTAAAAGTAAAACTCATTTAAAAACATTACAATCATATAATAAGCAATTAATTTACACGCATGCGTATTAATTGTTTTTGAATCATTGGAGAACGATTGAAATAAATGTTCTGCCTATATAGATTAAAGAGACGCGATTATTGAAGTCGAAGTCAAATCGTCTTTTATCGCTATGAAAATGATAAAATATCGGCGACGTTTTAGGATCGATTGTCCAATTCACTGTTAAGAATGGTCGGCTCCAGTGAAACTCACGTGAAAACAGCGTCCACGTATGGTTTTTTTTAAACGGGTGCTTGTTTGAATACAGTGATCACATTTTCATACGTATCTCGTGAATTGTCGATGCGAGAATTCAATAAGTAATAACTCCAGTATATGATGGTAAATACGGTAAAAGCTCCGAAGAAAATGAATCTTGAGCTGAATTCCATCAAATCAGATCTTGAGAGGCTTTTTATATAGCCAGGTATGGAATGTTGTAGCTGCTGAGGTCGAGGAGTTGTTGACTTCGGATTCTTGCCGTCGACGATAATTCCACTATCAGTGACCGATAGATTTAGTTCACTGTGGTTGCAGTCCGCTGATGGCCGATTCTAAAAAAGCAAGAATAGATTATATTTTCTGTTGACAGTGTGTTTCCAATACACTAAAAAAATTATTCTTTGCCTGGGTTCGGTGGGGCCAGTCATTCGTTACAATCAGATTCTCGAACCCCTGAAGAGGATAGTCTCAAGTTAGAGAGTACATAAGGAGTAAATGTAAAAACAGACGAACTTACAGCTGATGCGTTTTTGTCGTCTTTGTCGGTCGTTGTTGCCTTAGTTTTGTCGGTCGTCTTTATGACTGCCGAGTCTTTGTCCGCGCGAAAAAAGTAGCTGGATATAGCGAATTCGATAATCGTAGCTAAAGTAAATGCGAGACACGCCGACATCCAAACATCGATAGCTTTCACGTAGGACACATGAGGTAGAACCGCGCGCACTGACGAACTTTGTGTGGTTATCGTTAACACGGTCATTATACCTTGAAAAATAAAACTGCCTTTTACACTTCAATACTTACTATTCTTTAATATAACCCTATTACATATTTTCTGTATAATGATAGCACACACAAACTAAAACGCTATATTTGCTGTAAAACTACCACTAAGAAAGAAAGCCATTGAACGAGGCCAAAAGGCGTGCAAAAACTTGCTATGAATTCTAAAATCATCGATGGGAAACTGTATTAAGTGTATTGTGAAAAACAAAACGTAACGCCATCTGTAATAATAATTTTGTTCCTTATTAATTGTAAACACCTAATTAAGTGTAAACACTTTGACTAAGTAAGCATGATATCATTCATATTATTCTATAACTGCCACGGATAATTCAACAATGATAATTCACGAATGTTCTTCAAAATGGAAGCTTTGTTGCGATAATCTCTGTCTTTCGATAATAATTTGCAGTTATAAAGTATTTGCACCATAGTAGAAAATGAAAGCGTATACTTGCCTAAAGCGACTCGGGCCGGTATGGCGCTGATATCAATCCAAAATGAAACGAATGATAACACTACCACCAATCCGCTGGGTATGTACACCTGAATCAGGAAGTAACCTATCCGGCGTTCGAATGAGAATTCTGCCACTAGACAAGGATACGAACCTGCATGTACGAAATCAAAGATGGGTGATGCCGATATTCAGTCGCGTTTGAATACAACTTCATACATTAATATAAGAATATCTTCGAGTTTATGTACTTGAGATTTTTCTGAGGTTGATTTGGATCTGTATATTATGGTGGCTGATTCGGGCGATACTAAACAATTGACCTGAACGGCTAAAGATAAAAACGGACGATAAAAATGTTCACATTGGTCCATTCTTTTGTTTGTTTTGAGAAAACAAAACATTTTGGTTTTCTCGCGTGAGAATTCCTAGTTCAAGTTTTTTATCGCGCAAGAAAACAAAAAGTAGGCCAATCTTAATTAAAGATTTTTTATTTAGCCTCTCGCTGTTCACAAAACAATTCGAAACCAAAATGTTTTGTTTTCTCGCGCGAGAAAACAAAAAACGGGCAAATGTTACAATGTTCTTATAGTTCCTCTAACCTACAGAAAATCTTTTTAGTATGGCCCGAATCAGACACCATATGATAGATGGACAATATTATCTCTATAGAATATCGGTAGGCCTACCACCTTTAATACAAAATCATCATTTGAAATTTGCCGCTAGTTTCTTCACTTTGTTTTCCATTTTGATATCAATTCTTTTAGATGTAATTAAAGATTGGATTCTAGATCTACGGCTACAAAAGGCTTTTTCATCTATATGGTCTAGACGTCTGTCACAACTGGGTTGGACGTACCCGACGAATAGTGAGTGTGACACTCTCCGGCTCGAATCTCAGCGACTGTATAAGCTGGAAGGGTCAGACCTTCCACTCTGTTATGTTCCACAGCACCGCCAAACCATTTCATCGTTACCTCTTTCATAGTAAACGCATCTAAACAAAATAACTTATTGAAGCAACTAAGGCTCGACAACTTTTCTAACGCAAAGTGAACTGATAAGGTAGCATAGCCTTCTCGAACTATGCTCCGAAACTTTGGAATATGGAATACACATCTTTAGATTGACAGCATCTTGTGGAGCGCATAAGAGCTGTTTCTATAGGATTATGGATTTTTACGTTACAGAAATGCAGAGGGGATGATGGAACTTACAACTTTCAGCGAAAATGTAACATCGTTGTGTATCCAATGGGTAATTCCTAAGGTTCATGTGACATGCAAGCGTCAAAGTAATCCTATAAAATATATGTATATGCCTTGTTTAGGTCAGTGAAAGAGCACTCAAATTAACCATTGCCGTCAAGCTGGCCATGTCAGACTTGGCGGAACAATCTATATCATCGAAATTACATACTTGGAAATGATCTATCATTACCTCAAACTGTAGAATACAGTTCCATTGGGGTAGATTCTAAGGAGAACATTCGGAGTTGTCTCGATGTGGCGAAGGGCTTTTTTCTCGTTTGAAAAGAACGTATCTGGCAGCCACAGTTCATTTCGCATGTTCGCGTGTACGGTGATAAAATCGTTGTAGTGCTGATACGCTAGGCGCGGGTCATGCCAGTAATGCCTCACTAACATGTTCATCTGATATTCCTGAGATTAAGCAAATTGAACAAAAGAACGTGATACATTTTCTGCCTTTCACAGTACACGTCCAAATATCACAAACCACATCTATGGTCTATGGTGGCAGATAAAAGACAATATTTCGTACTGTATTAGTTAAATTATTTCGTTATGAAAGAAAATCGCCTTCGAAATATTCACGTGAGTGATAATGATTCAACTATGGAAGATATTCGAGATATTCGTAGTGAAAATAATTTCGTTATGAAAAATAAAAAATTTTCGTCGAGAGATATTTTCATGGCCCTTATCAGCCACCATAGCTTTTGATATATTTTATCTTCGTATATTACAGACATACTTTAAAAATGTGACCGTTTATTTGTGAACTTTTCTCTAATCAACTTTAGAATGAATTTTAAACATGTTTTTTTCTGATCGAATCAGCGAAATCGAACTTTGTGCGTTATTTTTTAGATATGCTTACCATGTTAGAGCTATCCACGTGACTTATAGAAATTATATGATAGTTAAGGCTAACCGCAACAGGTTTAGCTAGAAAAGACGAAACAATTTTACAGTTTCTATACATTGTTTCCGTAAAATATGAATATGATGGATGCTTATACATCAAGCCCATAATACCCTGAGATATATACCGTATAAATGGGCGCAGTATGCACTAAATTCTTCGTTACTTCAGATTGCATTTATCTTATGATAGCCAATTTTGTTAAAATCAGACTTGTTTTTTTAATCAAGATTCGTAGAGTAGCCGTGTTGACCAGATTTAGATTCACCTGATGAAGCTTCTTAATCGTAGCGAAAGTTCGTGCGTTAGATAAATAGTTACCCTGTGGTACTACTCGTCTCGTTATTTATTTCTTAATCAAATAAGTCTTTGTTAGATTTGTTGAAGAAGGATTACAATCATATACATGATATATCAAGTGCTGCATGGCACATCTTAGGCTTGTTTTACAGATATGAAACAAAAAAGACGAAATATATGCACTGAGTTAATATGAAAATTGAGCGTATGATGTCATTGGAAAGAATTAGAGATTATTATTGATAAATTTAGCTGTTTGCGACACGATTAGGATGTTATCGTGAGTCAGGTCTGGGTGGCTATGTAAAAGCAGTTGACATTTTAATTTCAAATTTTATGAGCCGAAGTCAAAAGGTAAACGGAGTTGGATAGCGGACAGGAATTTAAATATATTTTGTTGGTGCTCAGGACGTCGGCACTGGCAAAGGGAAACGATTTGTCGAAAGGTTTTTGTTGCAATACATGCAGTTTTGCGAAATTATAATTAAAAAGTTGGCCCTTTATTTCGAAGACGATTTAGTAGGCTTAAGGTTTGTTAAGTATTCGTTTTCTCAAATAGAGATGGTTGTCCCTCTCGTTGATATGGTTGATAGATTTGATTTATATCTATTTGGTGTGTTCCTTAAAAATCCACCACAGCTACCGGCAACTAAATAGGGGAATTGATTTTGAAAACAAATATAGTCGGCCCGTCGGTCGAATTTTATATGGAACCCCGAAGATGAATATTCTTGAATAATAAATAGATATATATTTTCGTTGGAACGAAATAATCTTCTCTGAATCAATATCGACTTCCCCCAATAATTTGGATAATTATCGGACATTTTTCTTACCTGTGCCGTCATAAGGACGGTAGTACTTTTGATATACCGTCGGGTCAAGGATACGATTTAGGATCGTTTGAGCTGTCGTCCTGTTCACTGCAAAACTAGATTCAGTATTAAAAGAAAAACTTTTAAAAAGGATAGACTTCTCACATTCCCAGCGATAAAGTCAAAATTAAAATTGCGTTTTATCAAAGATACTATTCATGGTGATGGTATTAGGTAGAAGAGAATACTCTCCTTATATGTGTGGACACAGATAAATAAAAAAATATGCCACAGAGATTGCATTTCATAAAATGCCTTGAGGTTCTTATAATAAGAGTTAGGATTGTATGTGGAATGGCGATGTGACCCGGCTTTTCCAACCATCAAGTTTGAAGCTGAGAACATTTTCAGACAGACTATTGACCAACTAAAATGTGTGACTGCACAAATAGCTGAAGTGAGCATTTTTCGAATCAAATTCGGTTAAGAAAGCCCAGAAAAATAAGGTGGAGTGTATAAAAAGATATCATTCAAAACCAATCGAAATGATTAATGCTAGACAAGTACTTTTGTTTTTTGTAGTTTTATTATAAACTTCAACGATAAGTTAGGGCTCTCGCACAAAAAGCGAAAAATTCTTACGCAAAGTCGCTGCGTCAAATTCATCCCGTGCGGATGATTTTCAGAAATTGCATTTTGCCGTTCGCCTATAGAGCCCCGCCGGATGCTTTTCGTGTGGAAGAAATACTTTTTGTTCGAACGGAATAATTTTTCCCGAGAACGAAATTTCAATGTGTGGGTAATTAATTGTAGGTGGTCAACTACAGATTACTAAAGAAATCAGAGCCATTTGGCAGCAATAAGCCGACTCCATGAAAGCCACGAAATATCCATTTATCCTTCTTACTCTGTGTTACTAACCCTGTATCTAGAGAAAATAGCCAAAATTATTGTATGATTCTCATTCCGCCATGAAATAAACTGATTATAACTGAATGTTATCTGGAACCCGTATTATTTGGTGACCTTAGCCCTATACGTTTATACATGCATAACATTTAGGTCGGTAGCATTGCTCCCTGTAAGAAAAAAAATCCCCCCAGGGGTAAATTTTCGAGGTTGGGGGTAGCAATGTGCGTGTTGGCAGTTGTCTGGGGGCGATTATTCTGGGGAAAATTTGAAGGGGCAGCACAATTTTCGCTCCTCTGCGCCTTGGACTTAGTTTAGTGACTTTCATTTCAATTTTATTTTACATTTATCGATTAACTCCTGACCTGACAATATGAGCTTCTTCGCAACAGTTTATGCAAATAATGTTAATTGAATTTACGGATAGAATTGAAATTATCTACCATTTTATCGATTGACGAAAATACACGAATAATCTACGATCTAAAAAGTATCCTCACCACAATCTTATAGCCCACAATCTTGGCTTCGTCCGCAATAAGTTCAACCCAAAAGTTAAGATAAAATTCGTCCACCTATCCCATTAAACGACAATTTTCTATAGATATCACTATAAACTTGCCTGCATCTAAAATCAGCAGACAAAAGTATCCAAATCCACCATTTAATACCCATCTTATGTGATTGTGTACGCGTGAGAGAGTGAGAGATATTTTTCACCGTGATAATAGCTGTAACTGTCTCGACGGTTTAAACCATCGACCGAAAATCAAATTCTTAGCACCTTATGAAGTTAGAAAAACGGTCAAGATCTGTTTTTTACGAGCCCTTGTTCGAAAAATACTGGTAGGTGTCGTATAAACTTCACACCTCGAAGAAAAGGGAATTGAATTTCTGTCTTATGACCTCACCGTTGAAATACTTTTATGATATGAATACTGTTTTATGATGGACTCTTTTAAACAAAATGATGAATGTATTTACTGATGAATGAAATTGATAATAAATCCCTCAATCAGTTGACTTAATGTTATATTACAGATTTCACACTTTGAATAGAAGGTTTTATTATAACACAATGTTATTTCAATTACATTCATATATTCAATTATTGTGTATTTGATTCATAAATCTTGTAATCCATATCATTTTCTCTGTATTTCGTGTTCCTTCTCGCGATGTAGAAATAGAAGAAAAACAGCATTTCTTTTCAATGCAATTGATTAGATTTATATATGAAATGATAAGATGAAACTATATATGTGTATGTATATGTGTGTATGTACCGGTACGTTAATATGAAAATATGAGATGGAATATAAGACTAATACAATTAATGATTAATTCAGAGATTAAATCAAAATTTGTCTAAATTTAGAATTTTCAACAAGCAATTTTATACATATATTATCTCTGCCGTCTTGTTCGCTCAGTGGTGATCAGTTTCTCCGTTCTTACGGTAGACAAAATGACTTCAATTCAGAACCGGACAATGCACAGTCCTACCAACATATACGTCGTAGTGGTAACAACAGCGATAAATGATACTTATCTCTGGTTCTACCTTGTGTTCATCGGTCTCTGCTTTATTCTCGGATTTACCGGTAATCTTCTGATCGTTGTTGTCATGTGTCGACGTAGGCTTTGGCGGCGTTCCTTCAGTCGGATGTTCGTTCAGCTGGCCGTCTGCGATACTATGGTCCTGTGCACGTATTCCCTCAAGTACATCAACATCACCTCTTACGCTTTTTACGGGAGACTCCTGGTCAAACCGTCGACGCGAATTCAATGTATATTTTTTGAGTATTTCACAGTAGTGGCTTTAACTGTCAGTCCGTGGACGTTGGTTCTAGTGGCCATGGAACGAATGTGCGTGGTTCGCTTTCCGTTTAAAGGTCCACGTTTATGGAGACCGAAATTTACTTCGACATTGTGTACCGCCGTATTCTGTTCTGCAGCACTGATATACAGTTATTTATTTGTGACTATCAGCGTCAGCGATATTGGTTGCATCAACAGTGGTCAGAGCCATATCATCAGGCCCCTGTTTACTTCGTTGTTCCTTGCGATGGGTCCATTCTGTTCGATAGCCATCCTATCTGCTATAACATCAGTCACTTTATTAAGAAAACAAGGCAACTTAGAATCGACCAAAGCATCGAAAAACTCAAACCAGATAACCAGATTGGTTCTGTTACTGTGCTTCGTCTTCTTGGTCACGACATTTCCCATTAACATAATCAACCCTATCATTGCCCGGAGCAATTCACAAGATTTAAAGAACTTCTACACTGTATTCGCCGACATTCTTATGATAAACTATTCGGCAAATCTGTACTTTTATTTGATTACGGGCAAGGAAATCAGAAAAGAGATAAGGAGTTTATTTTCAAAATGAAAACAACCACGGTTCGTCGCTGTCCAGCTACCACGACTGTGGTGGTGGCCGTTAGAAAAATATTTGGAATTCCATCATCGAATACCAATGCAGATATAGTAGACGACCACACCCTGTCCCCCATCTAATCTATTAAGTCTACGGGGAAATAAGCTTGAGATAAATTTGCTCGTAGGTTCAATTAACCGTAATTCGGTAAATTAGAGTCATAATTATCGTTCCGCTTTTCCAATTTGTCCAATTAAGACGAATCCTGCCATTCGATACGATGATTTTTATTTCATATCAGCTGCTTATACCTCAGGCTACTTTTGATGCCATTAAAAACTTTCATTTTGGATCGGTTTCAACGAGTGACTTCGGATCTCCACCAAAACAAATTTCATTCCATTCTAAGACCTTCCAGCCCGATAAAAAGTCTGATATCAAATCTAGACCACGCAATAAATCGACTGCAAGTATATTTCCGACAGTGCAATCCATGATTTGTTGTTACAAAAAAACTACCACAATATGATATGTACAAATATACACCCGTGTTTATCTTAGTTTCGTCGCTTACATAATGGAGATAACTCCAGAAATAGTCAATTACAAGTCCTACAGATTTGCAGAATGAAAATAAAGAATCCATGAAGCAGTATGTGTAATCACCTTTATTCATTGTTTTCACTACATTCTAACTTATTCCCTAAATACACCATACCATCGTCGTTCCTTCGAAAGCAAGTATATTGTTTTATATATTCCAGTGATATGCATGGTTTTCAACGGTTGTTTTGTTGTGTGAATTAAAAGTCTGGTGAGTAGCCTTTAGCCAAACAAGCTACTTGTGTGAGGCAGCCGTACCAAGTTCCATCGTCTTTATCGACGGTAAAACGTCCGTGACGATAAGTTTTCTCTTTTTTTGCTCTTGCGTCGCGTTTTTTCTGGTCGTTCCAAAATGCGATTATTCCTTCGTTTTCGAAATAGATTTCCGATAGTTCTCTCAAAGCTTTCATTCCAGTGTCGACGGCGGTTAAGACGCTTTCAGTAGCATTTTCGGCAGCTGCTAATGTGGCCGCTAATGCCGCGCCTGAAATTGACGACATCCTCAGTGCTAGGTGTAGGCCTACGTGATTGCTTGGGCGAAACCGACAATAAACTTAAACTTTCGTCGGTCTAAAAAGCTAGATATTGTGAATTCTAAAATTAGAAAATGATCAGCCGACCCAATTACAATTATCAAAGTACGACAAGATCTTCCATTCCTTTCACTTGCATGTGATTGAAAAAAATGAGAGCAGATCATTATCTAGCAAGGATTTTGAAATTTGAATCCAAAATCATTTTTGTTAATAAAGATTGTTATTCAAAGGGATCATGCCAAGTGAGCATTCATATGCGTGCAATTATACATTCCAATCGTTTTAAAATTCAGGATTCGAACCTATTTTGCTCGCAACGAACTCAGTTGCCAGAGGTCGAATTACACTCGCGTACCAGGGTTGAATTTTTGCCCGGACGTAGATAACGGCGCCCCAAGTCAGTGCACGACACATCTACCACAACTCCCCAAAACCGAAAACGCCGTGCCATCTCTCAATTTTTGATAGAATAATTCTCGATTTTTTAAAACTTTTAATCGGCATATAGTTGGTTTTTATCTCATTATTTGTTCTCCACGTTCCGGTGTGGTAATTCTACGCATGTCTAGGTATGTGGCCGGCAGTCTGAAAACCCTTGTTAAAGGTTCTCCTTGATTGCCGAGGGAGGATGGGAAACAACAGCTAGATACTTGAGTAGATAGTGGCCATACTGCCACAGAAGTAAAGACATTGACAGGAAAATACACTCGTTTTCCGTTGGAAAAGTGAAACGACTCGGAGTAGAATAACAAATCCTCAATTTATTAACGCCTCAATTTATTAACGCACGCATATTAACACACTATATTATAGAAAAAAATTGTTTTAACGCTATTTATTGTAACTGCCATTAGTTTTGCCGGGAAAAGTTGTCCTTAAATTCTAGCATCATTGTAGTTTTCGAGTTCTGAAAAAGTCAAATGAATACGATAAAAGTTTCCATTTCTTTTAAGGGCTCGATTTCATTGCATTATAATTTGTTCCATTTACCTGTATTACTAATATATTAATGGCTGTTTCTAATTCCTAAATAAATGACGTCTTATTCTTCAGCCTTATATTTAGATCCATAGATAGGTATAAACTGGCATATAAGTTTCCAGTCGGTGAAGTAAAGACCGACCAAAGTTGCTGTACCTCCTAATGTTGTCAGAGTAGGAACCCTGAAAACACAAGAAAACCAGGGTCATTACGATGTAGGCCTACACCTAAAAAGTTGCACAATCATGGCTGTAGATATAAGACTGGTCTAAACCATCTTAGCTTTTTCTTTTCCAACTGCGGTTACCTCTTAAATCAAAGACCCACATATGCATGGTGACAGCCTAGGATGGGTTAGTCTGAAAACCAGTCGCTGTTACTGGTTCCCTATAACCCATTATGGGGAATGACGGCTAGGTACTAGACTAGTCAGTAACCTGTCTGTGGTTTAGTTTCACGTTCGGATATTTTCACAAACCACAGTCAGGAATGGGAAGGTCATTTTTGTATGGGATCGTTGGTATAAGCCCATCTGATTATAAAAAGCTTACCACCAACGATTAGGGGTGCGATTCAAGAATAGGGGACTATAGCAATATATATGTAGTGATAGTAATCAATTAAGTAATAATATTAGTAATTGATAATGATGATATATAATGATAGTAATGTATATAGTAATTAATGATGATTAGGGAACTAAACCTAACCCTAATCCTAACCACTAGTCCCCTATTCTTGAATCTTACCCGATTGGTAGTCAGTAACCTGTCTGTGGTTTAGTTTCACGATCGGATATTTTCACAAACCACAGTCAGGAATGGGAAGGTCATTTTTGTATGAAATCTTCGTCAGCCAATTTGACTGACGAGTAATTTGCCTGGCATTTCATTGTCTCTTAAGATATCCGTCTAATTTTTGCTGTAATCGACGTACAACAGATTCGTAGTTTGTCTGATACCTATAACACCTCACCTGACGATCTTAATCCATGTGCAAATCGGCCGTAAAGTGAGAGTAAATTTCCGTCCAGTCAACAGCTGCCATTTTGAAAATTACTGGAGGTGCTGGCACCTGTGGACTGAGGCCAGGACAACAGCACAAACTCACGAAGCGAAACGACGAAATTGAAAAAATTAAGAAATCAACACTTATTCCCATTTTTCTTTTACCAAAATTTATTACTTCATTATTTATCTTAGAAAACACGAAGATTTGAAATGTAAGTTGGAAAACCATCAAAAATAAAAATTGTCGTTTCGTCTTGGAAGTTTTATAAAAATCCTTGTAGGTCCCCTTGTCTTATCATGCCACATGTGCAATACAGAGAAATGGCGGCTAATGGCGAAATTTGCTTGTTGATTAATCACTCGAAACATACATAAAATTGGATTATTTCGAAAGGTACCTGTGTTAGTTTGTGAATTAAGCCATTAATTATGGACTGAAGTGAATAGAAAGTATATTTTTGAAGTGTTACTTTTTTCAACCGAGTTTTGGCCCTTGTCATCCCTAACGTTGGTATAAGCCCATCCGATTATAAAAAGCTTACCACCAACGATTAGGTAACTAACTAACCCGATTGGGTAACTAAATAGGTTAGTCGGAACTATATTCCGGAAATAGTTCGAAATCAAGCATTCAGTTATTAGTTCCAACCACTAGTCGACTAGATACGAAAACCGAATTTGGCCCCATATCTGGGTATGACTGCAGTTGACAGTTGTCCCTAATGGTTTCTATACCTAACCTTACCATAACACTAATCTTTAATAACACTAGCTAAAAAACTTACCACCAACGATTAGGTAACTACACTGGGCCCAGTGTCTAGTCCATCATAGTGCAAATTTTACTACTAAATTTGATCATTTAAACAGCAGCCAGAAGAGTAAACGCAGTACGCACAGACTATTTCTCGAAATGAAATGCACATTTTTGACGCCATCATTTCGGTATAAAATCTCTTACCAATTTTTCATTTGTTGGAAATGCTTTGAGCCGAGTCTAGCGATAATTCCCATAGTTATTCTGTATTCTGATCAGCGTGGATTTGATCAAAACTCTCGATAAATTCACAAGTGACAACACCACAAGGTCGAGGTTAGTTTCTAGTGGCGATAGCCCTGTCAGTGCAACTAATTACCCCCAGAAACCATTTGATGTTTTTTACGGGTTATTGTCAGTGAAACCATTAAATGTCAATCGTGAAACACTCAAATCATTATTCAGGAACGTCGGACACATTTTTTGAACATTCACCATCTCAAAATAAAGAGTCACTTTTTGTGTTATAATTAGAATCTGAATCAGAGGCTAATATGAATTGTCCAAAATGGATTATCCATCCTGATCACTGCCGGCCGTGGTTGCCGGTAGAACTAATCCACAGTGATCTCAGTCACTCTATGATGAGTACATCAGACGCTAAGGTTTTTGGGGTGAACAAATTTGACTACTAATCCAATCATTTATGTGTGTGTCATAACCAGTTGCTCGAAAAGGTTTAAATGAGTAGAGTTAACAAAGTCCAGTGCTATCACTGTATTTCTGTGTTTAGCAATCAACTTCTCATAGTCACTGTGTCAACTATCCAACTTTTCAAATAGTCCTGTGATATCAACACTTCACCATAAAAATCAACTGCAGTAAGCAAGAAAACGGGTTCAAGTGATTCATAAAATTTATTTCTTTAACAACATAAAGATTTTAGATGTATTGTGAATTGTGGAATGCTTGTCATAATCTAAAACAAATATATATCCATATAAAACATATCATGGTATAATCTTCAGCAATGGTATTCTAATACTTGTGAAATCATGTTTAAAAGCATATCACACAAAATTTCAGCCACTTCCAACATTCAATCATTTTTTCCTCAGACACAAAGATTTCTATGAAAATGTGAAACGTACAACATATAAATAAAATCAAAATCAAAACTGAAATATATATAGATTAAAGTCTGGATCCAGTTGTACAGTCATGAGTTAACTCTTGAGTTAATGTTAGTTCATTTTCAATGAGTTGGTTAACTCAAGAGTCAAATCCTGAATCAGAACTGTGGAACTGGGTCGTGGTGTCGAATCTAAGAGACAGTCAAGAGTACATATATTGAGACTAGAGAAATGATTTTTCAGAAATTGCTAAATCAAATATGACCTCACAATTCTACTTTCTTTGACGATTCTTTCATGTTTTGCGAATATAACGCCCTTTTGTCTTGAACTGTTCTCAACAAAGAAGGCAAATCTTCATCGATCGCCCTATCGACATTGTCCAGCAAGCAGCCTTTGAAATAGCCGCAAAGCTGAGCGAACGGCTTGAACGAATTGACCGCATTCGTCGAAAAGAAATCTTTGTAAATCTCCGGGTCGGGCAAATCATATTTGCTGACGCGCGCGTTATTAGCCACCGAATTGAATATTTTATACTGCTGCGGATCGTCGACGATTTTCTGAACGAGTTCTTCCGAATCTCCGAAGAAACTCGATTTCCGATCGAAAACGCGCATGTATTGATTGACGATCAACGCGTGCAGTCGCGCCATGATCGCGCGTTGCCGCAGAAACGCGATGCGATTCTCGAGGCGATTTTCGATCATGTCGTTCATGTCGTGCAGCAACGAGATCTCTTCGTTTTTCAACAAGTCGACGTTGCCCGTATCTTTGTAACCCTCCGACCAGAACGAGCCGACGTAGACGCGCGGCGGCTCGGTCACGTTGATCAACGGCGCCAGATTCCAGAACAACGCTCCATAGACGCGCATGAGCTCCTGCGTCGGCAGCGAATCGGCTTTGTTCAGGATGATTCGAATTTGCGACTCGCGTCCCTTCAACAGTTTGAAAAGCGACTCGAGTTCGGTGCCGACGTCCAGTTTCGTCGGGTCGAAAACGACGAATATCAGGTCGGAATGATCGATGTACCACTGCAGCACGTCGTTGAACGGATAGCCGCGGTCTTGTTGTTTTTTGTTCTCGAGAATTCCGGGCGTATCGACGAGAATCACTTTCTCCAACAAACGATTCGGCAATTCGATACCGCTGAGTCGTTCGAGAAATCCCTAGACGAAATAACAAAATTAGATACAATTCATGGAAAATCTGGATCACATTTTATGTCGATGGTTACCACAGCTACATGTGGCATGTAAATGAATTGCCAATTATTTCAAAGTTATTTTAAATTTATGAATTGCAAATGAGGTCTCTAGTAATGAACATATACTGTCACATATACCATATATGGTACTGCAGTGATGTCAACATTCTATATTCACTGGTTCATAGAGGTGATTTTCAACTAAGAAAGTTGCCCTGGAATGGTACGTGAGGTATAAAATGAATTTCCGGATGAGAAAAATTCCAAAATATTTCCAAGCCCACAGTGAATCTTTTCCATCTATTCCCAGTACTATGGGAATGATGTACACATGTGGACTGTTGATAACATCCAGGACCCAGTTCCACAGTTGTGGGTTAGAGTAACTAACCGGTAACTCTGAGTTAAAGTTAGTTCACTTTCAATGAGTCAACTCACAGTCAAATCTTAACTCAGAACTGTAGAGCTGGTCCCTGATTATATCAAACTTACCCAAATAAAATTTTTGACACTATATTACACTGGTTTTAAGTTAACTAAATAACACAAATTTGGTCTAATGCCGGTCAAGTTAACTACACAAGGTGTGCGGAACTGTAAGCTACACCAGCTATATTCACGTAAACTTACCTGGCCAAAAGATTCCAATGAGGAAAACGATTTCGTTGAATCAGCTGACAACACCATACCTTCTACACTTTTATAATGCTTACCGTGCATTAAAACGGTGAATTCATTTGTTGTAGGCTGGGCCCCTAGAGAATACAGTTACAAAAGTCAAAAGTCAGAATTTAGATTCCTATACCGAAAAGCCCCTCTGAACATCAGCTTATTTGTGTATCTAATTTTTTTGCAGTACCATGATTGAGGTTGTATACATTTCATTGATCTTTATTCTTCGGAACGTTTTACTCACCAAAATTATTGAATTTACTCACCCGTTATCAGGTTATGTTCATCGTGCTCGATATTCAACAAATAATTGATCATCGTCGACTTCCCAGTGCTCCACGGTCCGACAAATAGCACCATCGGTTTCATATTTATATCTGCATCTAAAATATGAAACATTCGAGAAATTATGTAAACAACTAAATAATCCGTCAGGGGTTAACGGAAAAGCATTCCCTAAGAGGAAGAGGGGTAAATTGATAGAGAACATCCAATCAATTCACACCTGATCTAACAACTAAAAACAGTAAACTATATTTTGGATGAGGAGTCATGAGCTTTCAATTTACTGTATTACTATATTGTAACCTCAGCAGTGATAGACAGTAAATATTTCGCCGAGCTGACAGGATAACAAGTTGACGATTGGGGGAGATGAATGTCTTTCCAAGAAAATTTTTATGAAATTCTTGAGCAGTTTACCAAGTTGACTGGTACCAAATAAAGACTCAATGTGAATCCGGCAACGCTACTATGGCGACAATTCAGTACTGATCTGCAAGATCGTAAAGTGGCACCAGGTTACCCTTCAATTTCCATCTAAATTTCAATCAAATTGTTTGACAATTTTTGGATATAGCATTTTTAAAGTCAAGTCCAAATCTCACTGAAAATGTATAAATATTTCGCTAAAAATGACCCAGTTTTTTGTTGTGCCATCTGGTGAGTGCTGGCATCCCGATGTATTGTTTTCATATTTTCACAATTTACCAGATATGGGTAATTTGTTCGTATCTTGATATCTATATGCCTCTTCGAGTGGTTGAATCACATCGTGGTAGATTTCACTAAGTTTTTTAAGTACTTCTTCCTTCAGTTGTTTCACCTCTCCTGGAAATAGGAACAGCCATTTAACGGGTAAATCAGTTCAACGACTTCGAGTGAGGCGAATTGCTTTCTTCAAGCGAGATATCTCTAGAACTGAAAATCGACTAACAACTTTCATTTATCTAATGAAATCATCGAAAGTGCTTGGTAGATGGTTTTCTAAAGATTACACACCAGTAATTCAGAATTACGGCTATTCAGGTTCGTCACGCAGAAGCTAATTATTTGGTTATCAAAGAAAGAACTGCCAAAGCAAAGCAGCGATAGAATACTTCTGACTGAAAAGGGCTCACTTTCGTGATACTAGCTATGGCCTGTATACGAATGTAGTACCTGATGTTTTTGATTTTGATGTATTCTCATTGAGATCCAAACAAGAGTTGATATGTGAACGCTCCCTATTCTTCGTTTTATTAACATCCTTGTTGTTAACTGTTTTACCTAGAAGATAAATGGTGCATTAATAATCAAAATTCGATTGAGAAACTAAACTCTCAAGACAGTGTCTATAACGAATTTGGATCTAATAGAGATATCATCCATGGACCATCTTTACATAAATATATTCAAAATATGTTACGTGTGTTCGGTTGGATGACTGAAATTGACCGGACTGGTCTGATCGACTTATCCTCACCTGCCAGGGTTTGATTGCCTCCCGCCGAAACCCATGTTAGTAACACAAACCATGGCTGTACTTCTACCATAAGTCTATTTCATGGCCCGCCATTTCTTGACCACCAGTCTAATGTCTATTTCAACTTGACTTGAGAGCATATGAGATGGCCTAGCTCTAGTCTAGTACCCAGCCGTCGTTCTACAAACAACGACGGTATTCTGTAGGGAACTGTAACGACTGGTATTCAGACTAGCCTAGCTCAGTCAGTTTTGATGGTACATACCTGATAAAGGTCTGAGCTAGGCCAGCTGGTATGCTCTCAAGTCAAGTTGAAATAGACATTATACATTAAGCCAATCAAATGTGTTGTTTTTCACTGGGAAATTTGTTCAACAAAGCAACGGATCTGATTGCCTAAAGTAAGAGCGGTAACCTGTCCGCCCTTCCAAGAAATCTTGTAAATAGACCAATAGTGTAATAGACCAATGAAGGGAAGTTCGGCCAGTGATTGTGTTGGCATGAAGTTCTTCTGGCATATGAGAGGCAACCGAAACCTGGCAAATGAGAATGGACCAGTCAGGTTATATCAGTCTTAACCGAGTTGACACTGACGTCAGGGAGAGAGTGCGTGCGTGGTAGCAGTAGAGTTCACTAGTCTAGTACCTAGCGGTCGTTCCACAAACAACTTGTTACACAAAAAGTTGTAGGGAACCGGTAACAACGACTGGTATTCAGACTATAGAGTTCACCAATTGAAGAACAGGGAAACAAGTGTCAGCCCAATCGAACACACCTGGGCAAATCCAGATATTTCTCATAAACCGATTGAACTTTTTTGACCCAATGCCGCAGTGCGCCAAGTACAGTCATTAGGACAGGGGTTCGTATTTGAAGTTTGGTTGGGAGTGAACTGTAGCTTAGATCATCCAGTATCCCTGGTACTATATGTATAAAAATAAACTGGATGATCTAAGCTACAGTTCACCCCCAAACTTCAAATACGAGCCCCTGTGGTCATCGGTCCTCCTTAATACCGAGATAACGTATTTTACCGAGATGAACCAAGATGACATGAAATATAACATATCTATTTATTCCTTATCGATTTTAACACTTGAAATCATATTATATCAGTAATAAATGCCTGCTGGAGTCATATTTTACATATTTTGTCAGATATTTTTGTAGAAAAATAACTTTTAACTTTACCGAGATGAGATCGTCGAGCAATCAAATTCTATTTCATTGCTAACCGAGATTACGTACATGAAGTCAAAATTTTTTTTACAAAATATCTCGAAAAATATGTAAAATATGACTCTAGTAGAAGCAGAAGGTTCAAGGTATTTATTACTGATATAACATGATTTCAAGTGTTAAAATCGATAAGGAATAAATAAATATGCTATATTTCATGTCATCCCGGTTGATATCGGTAAATTACGTCATCTCGGTTATAAGGAGGACCTGTGGTCATTAGTCAACAAATTGGAGTAATTTGCAGTAGACTAAGTAATAAAATTTAATTTGATTGAATTGATTGCGATTTGTCTTTTTGTTAGTTTAAATATCTATACCTGTTTTTGTGAGCGTTTCACTCTGTATTCTTACAATACACCCTACGAGCATCAAACTTAAAAAACCGAAATTCATCGTCGTTTTCCTTTCAGGAATAAAAAATTACGAAGCCGGCTTTTGGATATTCAATTCAATCAACTAAACTATTGTGGACCAATTCAATCCAATTTCATTTTATTTGGTCGTACAAACACACCGATTTTTATAATCGGATTTATCAACAAATGTGCCATAATTATGATGATTAGATACAATTCATGTAATTCATATATATTCATGAGGATTTTCAAAAATTCCGCAAGACGGCGCCAAGAGCATAAACTCACGTGCCAGAGTCTGCAACACAAGATGGATTTATCAGCTGTTCTCGTTTAGCAGATCAATATTCAGGCTCGAAAATGGCTCAGAGATGGGAAGAATTACGTCGCAGGATGACTGTCGATAGGCATTTATTACCAGTGAAAGTCTGGTACTTCGTATTTTTTGCTGGTATTTAAGTCCCACAGCGCACTAAAAAATTCTCAACATTTAATACATTTTCTTCACAATTTCTGTAGTTGTGTAGTAGTACTAGTAGTGTCTATCTCTAGTTTTTGTCTTCATTTTCAGGTGTTGCCGTTTTACTTCCATATCTGTCCGTATTTTTCCGTTCAATCGGGCTTTCGGCGTCAGAAGTTTCGATTATCACCGGGCTGATGCCGTTTTTTAGCTTCATATTCCGTCCGTTGTTCGGCATGCTCGCCGACAAAATCAACCGCCACAAGCTTATACTGATGCTGTGCTGTCTCACGAACGGTTTGGTACATTTATGCCTGTTATTGGTACCCGCGGTGACTCCGATTACGACTACGTTTAGCGTCTCGACGAATTTAACGTGTCGAACGGAGGGTGTTCACGCATGTCGAAGTTTTATCGACAAAATCCTACACCAGGGAAATTGTAATACGTCGATAAATGGTCGGTACGATCTGGTTCGATGTTCGGTTGATTGCGGCGCCTCGAAAAATGACCGAATCTGCCTGTATGAATACTTAGAAAATGCGCCATCCGGTGCTGGAAATATATCCACCTGCGATAGAAGTGTCGATACGAAAAGTGGACGGTTTAACATCGGGGTTAACATCATTGACAATACAAACTTCTCATCGACGGAGACACGAGTCGCAATTGAAATGCTCGAAAATGACGGCGAATTAAAACGCGCATCGTCTTCTTTGCCATTTCAATTGAACGAAACATGCGCGAAGTATTACTTGAACGATTTGCAATATATTTCCAATGTTTACGAAAGGCTGACTTGTGGTGACGGCGATAACGAACTCGATTGTTCATTCAAATGTGACAATACCCGATGCCTGAAATTCGCGCCTGAGTTGAAAAAGAATTTGGAAAAAAAGGAACGTTATGGCGCGACGTTCTGGCTGACGTGCGCGATCGTTTTAATCGCTCACACGTTGTTTTCGCCGTGTAGCAGTTTAACGGATGGCATCGCGTACGACATGCTCGACGAAGAGCGGCGCCACCTATGGGGTAACCAGCGTCTGTGGGGTACTATCGGATTCGGCGGGATATCGGCCGTGATCGGGTTCGTCATCGCGGCGTACCAGGCCGGCCGCGGCACGACGAACGACTTCTCGTTGAACATCTACCTGTACGCCTCGATTATGGTCGGTGCGATGTTCGCGTCGTCGCGGCTACGCGTGCCGAAGAATTTCCACTGTTCGAAGATTCTGACGAACGTATCGCGTTTACTCAAGCGTTTGCACATCGTTTGTTTCCTCTGTTGCGTTTTCATGTTCGGGTTTCTGTACGCGTCTGTCATATTTTACATGTTCTGGCATTTAGAAGATTTGCACGCGAAGCCGCTCGTGTTGTCGCTGTCGATTATGATGACTTGCATCGGCGAAGTGCCGGTGCTTTTCGTCGCCGGTCGAATCATCCAGAAACTCGGCGAAATCGCCTGTTTGTACGTAGCGTACGTCGCGTTCATTATACGTCTGTTGTGTATAGCGTTTTTGTTCAATCCATGGTTTATTTTACCCGTGGAATTGTTGCACGGTTTGACGTTCGGTCTGATGTACACGGCTGCGTCGACGTACGCTGCCAAAATCAGTCCTCCCGGAATGAGCGGGACGCTACAAGGACTGGTTAGCGGCACGCATTTCGGATTCGGTAAGCTCGTTTTCATTTATAGCAAAATTAGGCGGTCGACGTAGTATCTTCTTGCTTTAGTACAACTCTACTTCATGCCTCGTCAATTGTCGATCATACATTCACTGGTGAATTAACCCTGCCATTCGCCATATCAGGGGGTGGTTGTTCTAGATGTACATTAAAAGTTCTGTAAGTGAATGCCTGTGGAACCGAGCAAAAAGAGTTCACTATCGGAGATGTTCACTATAGAGGCCGCCTATAGGGAGGGGAGGGTCTGCGTATGATGACGTGGGGGAACCCCTAGAATCCTCCTATAATACCACAACTACATGTAAAGCTAAACGCCCTATATCATTACTGAAATATACTTTCATTTGATTTCAATGACTAATCTTGTCAATAACACAAGGAATAAGCGGTCACAACTTGTCAAGTTAGTTTTAAACAATACCTGAACAGAATGAGTATTTTGAATAGCCAATTGACTTATTAGCCGGGTTGGCACAATTACCACTGTTCACTATATGGAGGTAAATTGAAAATTCTGTACCAGAAACTGTTTGTTGTTTGCTATAGGGAGGTACTGATGTATGTATTTTCGATAGGAAAAACTTGGGACTGGGCAAATGATGTTCATGTGAGGTATTACTGGTATGCAGTACTTGTACTATACTATGCATGTACCACTATTGTTTGAAAGTTGGATCGAAATGTATCTTTGTACTTACGTTACAAGATTCTATAGAGTTGTTGAAGTATTCGACTCAATATTTTTTGCTATTTTGATGATAATCGGATATTATAATTGATTACTTTCAGGGTTAGGAATCGGTGCTCTAGTTGCTGGACTTGTCTACGAAAGATGGGGAGGTCACGTGCTATTCATATCGGAGGCCATTTTAGCGGCCATCAGTCTCTTTCTGTTTGTGATAGTTCAGAATTGTTTCATCAAAAGTAACGACATTCCAACTTTAGCTCATCCAGTTGACGCTGACAAACGTGGTAAGGCTAAGTTCTTTGTGAATACATGAATCACATATACCGGTTCATTAAAGCTTGTCTAACTCATGATCTGACCATTTCCAGACTGTTGACTTGCTGTGACTAAAAGAAAATTGTTTTCTGAGTTCCTGCTAATATATTTTTCCGATCCTGAATTTTTGCCAGCCTCAATTTTCATGAATTTCTCATCTATCTGCTTCTTCGGGAACCCTATCATCAGATAGTGGGACTGACATTTACTTTGTTACATCAACAATATCTCAAATCAGTTGCTTCTTCAATGTTTTTGGAAAGAAGAGTAGTTAAAGATCATGTAAGAAGAGTTAAATCGTTATGATATTATTTCTTGATTTTTTTGACAGGTTCAAGTGAAAATGTTCCTACAGCAAACGAAACGATGATTAATAATGACAATCGTCTATTAGAAAATGGTGATCCGACTTCTGGTACAACTGATTCGACCGTTGAAGAACAAAAGCTTACAACAGCTGAAACCGCAAGTTAACCGAAGAATCTAGGCTGCTATTCAAACATATTTCTTTTATGTTAGCCAGCTTTCATCTCTGAAGTGATCTCTCAAGTTGAGAAAACAAATCTATACCGGAAGCAGATTCTGAAAGTTTGAAAACTGATTTTAATCGTTTAACGTTCGTAATGTATTTTAAAATTTATTCAGGACTTTTTTAGAAATACACTACAAGATATAAACGCTGTACGGTGGCAGATGTTGTACATTGAGCGTTAGTCGTTTATACATTTATGTTAAGTATTGGTACTTGTATCTGGCGCTTATTGCGGTACACAGTTTTATTTGTTATGGCTTTTATCAAAATGAAACTACTTTTGGGGGATGAATATATCTGTCTTGTTACTACATATTTTAGCCGACAGCATATGACTCCTGACTAGAATCGACTATTGGGACCAGCGGTTTCTTGTTCATGGATTCCATTTGGTAAAATTTCGAATTTTGAACTAAAGTTGAAGAGGAAAGAGTCTTTGTTGTCATCTCATGCTATCTTAACTTTTGTTCAAATGATAAATGTTTATCTGTTATTGATCGATGTAGTCAATATGCTGTTTTGAATATTTCTATCGCCGTTTTACGTGTTCGATGAGAGCTAGGCTGCTTTGTCTTGTTAATACATATCAGTGACTCAAATATATTATAGCAAATATATATTAATATGTTATTTTGTATTTACCAGATAATCATACTATACAGCTGATATAGTTAACTGTTCTGTGATCAAATATTATTGTTTGATAAACACTAACCTTCCATTCCAGTAAATTGGTATTTGTTTGCTATACCCTTTAATTGTTTGTTGACGATAACTGTTGTTCTTCCAAGTAGTATTGAGCAAGTGGTCAATTCAAGTGTTATTATCTTGAGCGGACCTCCTCATCAGACTTCCTGATCGGATATAGCTAGGGATTTTGTTATCTATTGGCGTTTGTCAAATACAGTAGACTCTAGCGGGTTTTTCAGGTCTGATAAGACCTAAGAGAGGTCAACTACAGCGACCGCGTCTCAAAATGATGAATATGTTTATTGAATTGTCTCAAAAGTAGTACTATTCAACCGATGTGAAATTTTAAGGTAGAGTTTACTGTATTTTAGATGGTTGCAAATTGCGTTGAAGATGTTTGTTTTGACAATCATGTAGATATCTGGTGATTAATAATGCTGAATATTGTATACAAAGTACCCGGTATGTCATATATTTTTGAGAGTTTTGTGAATAAATATTTGTATGTACATGTATAACAGTTATGCACTTTCAACTTTTGTTGTTTCGTTGACTTGAAGGATTGCATCTCAATTGCTACTGAAATACCAATTTGAGAGATTCTGCTTCTGAAGTAAAGTTGGTCTCTGTGGGAAGTGTCAAGAATCCAATCATTCTCGACTTTCTTGAGTATAGAATTTCGTAGTCCAACAAACATGAGGAGACAAGACTTGACAACAGCTATGTAAAATTTGCTGGGATTTACTAAATACCATGCCCTTAGCGTTTGGTCATAATAAATTACTTACTGCCACAGGAGTTCCAAAACTCGCCCAAAGTTGCACTTCAAAAATGTTATGTACCGGTACATTTGGAGTTTAATCGGTAAATGCACAGATCTGATGTAAAGGATAAACCACACCAGATACCAATTCACTAGTTCTCTATAGGGATAAGAACAGAAGGGATGTTGCCTGGAACTAACTCACACATTTTGATACAGTTGTTTATTCCTTGCCACGATATCCTCAAATGAATACGCAAGGTCCAGACTAATGGCAATAAACATCCAATCAGAGTAACTTTTTACTAACTCAGACAAAAAAGAAAACATTTCCTATCCTTAACTCTGACTTCACTTACTCCAGACTGATTTCGCTGGTCCGAGTTCGGTGAGGATTCTGTTTTGCCAATTGTTTGTTCCCGCTATTCCTACATTTTACTATGATCCAGGGGCCGGATTACTATGGAACCGGCCCCAGGACCACAGGAATATGTTTCACAGTTGAAGGTTGAATTCCCACTCGGTGTCAAACAGACCAGAAACGAACCAATATTTGAATACGGGTATATAAAGTTGAATTTTAAGTTGGAAATGTGGAACTGGATCCAGCGCGTTATTGACGATGTATGCAGGAACTAAACGCTAACACTTCACTTATACATGTAGAGGTTTATTTACAAAATACTTAATTTCAACAACAAGATTCAAGCAAGAGTTGTAAACTATGATGACTGTACAGTGAATGATAAACTGCTTTAAAAATAAAACATCTCTTCGAGAAATGAATATTTTTCGATCATTTAATGCTGGTCAACCGATAAAATAACTTAAGAGAAAGCATTCTGTATTAGTGCTTAGTTTAGTATCCTTCGCCAGTCTTTTTACGTTTTTGAATGATGTTTTGAATCTTCTGCCATTCCCGATCCAATTGAGCCTTCTCGTCTTTTGGTCCAGCTCTCCTCGTTTTTCTGCCATCGGCCATTTTGACTCCATACTGGAAGGCAGCTCTGAAAGCAACAAACAATACCAAATGTTTCAGAAATCGCGCTCCATTAACACTTATTCATATTAACGCTAGAAAAGCTAGCACTGGGAAAAATTTCCACTCAAATGTTTGCCATCTATCGCCAACAAAATATTATGGTTCCAGTGCTAGGCTTGGATCGAATTTTCATGCTATTCTAAGTCAAGACAAACAAAACTAAAATGTACATAGACCAAGACTAATAATTCAATCTCTTACTTTGGTAACGCTTCTTTGTTGGCCATATAATCGCTATATTCCTCTTGCGTGTCGAAGTCCCATCTGCCAACTGGGCCTTTTTTATTTCCCATATCCATTTTTGTATAGTCTACTTCATCATCGGAATCATCGATAGCATCTGCTGACTCGGCCATTCTAGAAAATACATCGATGAATATCAGTTATTCAAACAAGGAAAAATCAACAGCTAGGAAAAATTCAAAAATAAAGTTCCCTGAGCCGGATCCCGGTCGATCAGGCTAACGTCTATTTCAACTCTCTGACAATCTTTCAATACAGTGTGAAATGGATGGAAATCGATGTTTTAGTTCGGCTGCCCATCCGTGCTGGTCCCATTAAGACCTAAATCAAGTATGCTCTACAAAAACTGACTGAGCTAGGCTGCCTGACATCCTTTCAAGCAAATTTGAAATAGACATACAGCTCATAATGGTACTGGACCCAGTTCAACACTCGCAAGATGATAACTGACAATAGAGTTGAAACAATGAATTTATCCTGGGCAAATTTGACAAAGAACTGTAGAACCAAGTCCTTATGATTTCTATTGGAAACCAACCCACTTCAGAACTGGAGTATTGAATAAGCAAATCTCTACACTTACCCAGGGTAACACTCTGCATAACTGCTAATTGCCATTTTTCTCTTCAGTTTTTTAAGTCTCTCGTCTTCTTTCATTTTAGGCATCCTAGAAATTCAATTTGGGAAAATTGTTCAGAATCCACGCATACTGTAAGATAACTCCAACAGTACATTAGGCCTATTGCATTCCGTACTAGAAACTATCGCATGTACACGCTTACCCTTTCGGTTTGTCTGGTATTGGCATTGAACTAGATCCCCAATTCTGGCCCTTTGAACCGTATTTTTCGTTTATAGACTTAACCAAATCTTTTGCGCTACTTGTCGGTCCATGAGAGTGGTCTTCATCCTAAGTTACAGAAGGGAAACAATGGATGAACATTTATGTATATTAATTCATGGTTTCCGACGATGAGATCATATTTGGACCTAACATCCGAGACTTCATGAAAATTCGAGCAGCATTGGCTAGTTTTGGGCTGGAGTTGCTCAAAAGCTGGTTAACTAGTGGACAACTGATGCAGTAACAATCAAACTGCATAGTAACCATAGTATTTATCACCTTTTCAACAACTGGCCCATGTGTCATAAGCTTAAACCTGGGGTAACACCCGCCGAGACCGGTATCTATGTTGCCGTGTAATTTTCTTTCAGACATCAGGGCCCAGTTTCACGAAAAAGTGTAAGCAAAAAACGGTTAAGTCTGATTTGTTGTCCTCATTGAAAACATGAAGTAACCAATAGCAATTACACCAAAAATTTGAGTTTATCTTTTTCAAGAAACTATGCCCAGTAACCAAATACAAGAAATCTGATATTGAATTGAACTTTACCTCAACTGGTTTTTCGAAATACGAACGCTTTTTCTCGCGGTTGTCGTAATCTCTTCCGCGATCGCGACGATCTCGATTGTCGTCGCGATCGCGGTCTCGGCCGCCGCCGCCGCCGCTGCGTTCCTCCCTCTCTCTATCTCGTTCTTCTCTCTCTCTATCGCGTTCCTCTCTCTCTCTATCTCGATCCCATCGACTGCCTCGTCCTCCCCGATCGCGGCGGTCTCCTCTATCGCGGCGTTCTCGGTTGTTCTCTCGGTCGCCGCGATCACGGTCCTTTCGGTCTCCTCTATCGCGGTTGCTCTTCGTTCCAGAGGGTACATAATCTCCAACATCAGCATATATACTACAAATAGGTATAGAGATATTTGTAATATTAGATTTGAGTACCAGGTAGTTGTTACAGGGTGGCCACTTTTATTTGGCTTTCTCCCTGACTTGTCCCCCGACTATTTCCTGACATGCATGTGGTTTTCCCTGAATAATCTGCTAAAGATTCAATCAATTAATAGTCAGATAGGAAAAACATAGATGGAAACTGTTTGATTCTTATGGGCGATCCAGTAATCTCATCAAATTTACCTGACTTTTCCCAGATTTTTTAGCTATTTTACAGAAATTCCCGGACTATTTTTGAGAAAAGAAAATTCCCTGACTTCCAGGTAAGTGGCCACCCATAAGAAACCGAAGCAATAATCCCTCTAAAATCAAAAAGACTATACTTACTTATCATCTGCTCCGGGTAATTTCTCTTTGATCTTTTCATCCTCCTTTCCTTTAACACCTGCATAAAGAAACACTCATCATAAACCAAGACAGCGAGACTAAGCCGACAAAAATCATTAAGTGCCAAAAGATCTATACTTCATGGATTCATTTATCATGCACCAGTATATGAAAACTTTTGTACCATTTTTCAACAATTGTTAGTCAAATTTCTGAGCTAGCACTCATATGGAAGGGAGAAATCATATCAAATACCTTACCTTTCTTCAATTTCTTTTTGTCTCGTTTTCCTTGTCGAAGATACGACAGAATCTGTGTGAGTTTATTGATGACGATATCGTTTGTGGTCAGGGTCGTTGTTGTCTAGAAAAGAGAATTGAACATCGTTTTATCCATCTTTTCAGAGTCAAAATATAACATTTCCCATCAATTCCACTCAAGGTTTATTCGTAGCATTGCTGATCCACATTCAATGCTTTCCAGGGCTTTTCTAAACCACTTTAAGCCTGTTTTCAAGGCCACTTTCACTGCCAAATATAGTGGTTCCTGAAGGAATCAAAGACGGAGTCCATACAAATAGAAATACATATCGTTTGCCAATTTCTCAAATTTTCAATACCCTCCATTCATTTTGACAAAGATCGATTTTCTACATTCAATGATTTTCCATGTTTTTGGGCCTGTAATGAACCGCCACATCTATGAGCAACAACCAGTTCAAAAGCGAACACGACATCACTGGTGCTTAGAAATAAGAGTTAAACTCGTTTAGAAGAAATGAAAATACTGACAACATACCTCTATACTCGGACAATCAGCTTTGCTACGAATTAGCGTAGTGGGAATGTCGCATTCGGCGTATTCATCCTCGAGATCGACTACGTAGGCCATACGCCCGGGCAGAAATAGTTCATTTCTCTCGGGAGGTTTATTCTGGAACAACGTTCGAAATACGCTTCGACCTAACAAAAACCATCGATAAACGAATGTAAATAAATCAAAATATTAGATACGTGCTTGATAATACAAACATCACTTTACCTAATTTTGTCTTGAAGTCGATTTGAACTTCTTTCTTCTCTTCTTCAGGTCTAAAATACAAACAGGTACAAAATATGATTTGAAGGCCATCGAAAAATTAAAATTCACGTACGATATACCTCAGTACTTACTTTGTTTCGAGTACCAAATTTTCAAGTTGCGTTTCTTCGTTTTCTTTTATGTTGATTTCAGCCCTCACCTTTGGAACGAATGTAGATTAAAAACAATTGATACGCATTTCATTGATTCTAGTGCTTTCTCAGTTTCACATAAGGTTTGGCGACGATCAGCCGTTGAAAATTAATTACAACTTGCATATATTATGTTTTGATTGATTCGGAAATACTGCTTCTAGAAATTGGTAAAAACATTTCAAGAACGTACGTACCTTGTCCAGCAAAGCATAATCTAAACCTTTCACTAAATGCGTATGTTCCATATCACCACCGAGATATTTCGATTCTTGAATAACTTTCTTTCTTCTCTCGGCGTAATGTTCACCTCTGCAAAAATTCAAATCTTTGGAATTGAAATATTCTAGAATTCTAGATTCAATATTTCACACACAATCATTACGTACTTGTACGTATTCAACCAAAGAAGACATCAATTTATAGTTTTCATGCCATAATTCCTTGATTTTTTATCTGTTACATTTGACCCTCTTTCTATCTGGCATGTGTAATATAAAATGAATGACCACCTGCAGAATATTTCAACTATTTATGATATACGCAAATCTCATTTATCTAAACCTCTCTGTCCCATTATTTGTAAGTATTTACACATATGAGAGAATAAGACTCATTCGAGACCCTCCCAATAACTGTGGAGAATGTTGAACTATTGAAAAACCTACGATTTAGCATCAGGTGCAACAGCTCTGTAGTCAGCTGTAGTACTGATGAATTCGGTTTGATCATAATCTTTATTCTGCCCTTCACGTCTTTCTTGTGCCTGAATTAAAATTGATAAGAATTATTATATGGCAAACAAACTGAATTGAGATAGTATTCTGTATTGCTGAAGTAGCAAATCTTTTGGTCACAACAAAGGATATAAAAATTTTAGCTTAATTCTGGTGCAATCGGCTATCTCTCATATCGATTCATTAGTTTACATAGCAATAATCATTGAAAGTATTGATAGAATTGTCATCAGAATAGAAATTTCTCAATTCTTCAAAGTGCTCAAAAAAGATTCTTTGACCATTGCATACGGTCAGTTACATGCTAGAATGTCGGGTTTAGGTGTAAATAAGGCTCTGGGCATCGTTTAAGACTTTACAATTCAAATTTGAATTTCCAAATTCGGAAGATTTTGGTCATTTGAGACCCAATATCTCAATTTTAGGAATACAATGAGGCCGAAAGTCAAAATAGTACCCAAAAGTAAGTGTAATTCTCAGATATGGAGGTAATTGGACTAAAATTTGGCTTTGTGTCCGTCAAGGATATAGAGGGGCAACAGACAAATCAAAGGGGTAGACCAACTTTCAGACGGGTAGATTTGAAAGTGAAATGGGTGGCTGCCCCTCTAAAACATCTCGCGGATTCACTATTAGTGTAAAACGTTTACCAATTTTCACAATGCTGTAGAGCAAAACTGAAAATAGCAAGGAATAGATATCTAAGGTCTGACAAATTTCAACTTCAAGCTTGCACAAAACATGACTAGGAACCAGCGAAGATCCGAGAAAATCTGTACGTATTTTTTTACTTACACGATCTCGGTATTTTTCTGACAGCTCTTTCTGGCGTTCCTCTTCGAGCTTCTTCAAATTGGCGTAGTAACTCTTTTTCTTTTTCCGACGAGTGGCCGCGTCATCGTCGCCGTCTTCAGCATTCTCGGGTAATGAACTCGAACTAGAAAAATAGCCAACAAGGAAATCTATATATTAGGTAACTGATTGTTTGATTTTACACACGATCTAGCAATGAAATCAAATTTCCCTGACTATTCCCTGATCTAAAGCTATTTTACAAAATTCCCAGACTTTCTTAAATAAATGAAAATTCGCTGGCTTTTCCCTGGTGTCCAGGTAAGTGGCCACCCTGCTCATCCATAGGGTTGGGATAAGAAAGGCCTTCATCAAATTCCATTTGAGGGATAAAGTCAAGAAGGCATGAATTAAATTCCATTTAAGAAATTGAATTCAATGGAGGATTGACCACAAATAATTTGAGATCATGAAAAGTCTCATTCATACATTTCCTACGTACATTTTTGCCGCACGACTCGGTGGAGCGGATGAAGGTACAGCACCGGCATTCGGGACTCGCGGTGTCATCAACAACTTTCGAAAATCTGCATTCGTCATCGGATGCCTGAAAATACGAAACACAAATAATAATTCATCGCAATAATGATGCGATGGTTAGCATATACACTCAAACTTGTCATCATTAGTCATGGCATTACCGAAGTTGTCCATTATTAAGTCCCGATTTGTATTTAATATTCAATTCACTAAGTCAAAGTCATCATTTGGGTAAGCCGACAACATAATGACTGTCCCAATTACAATGAATTAAGCAAATAGGTCTTTCTCACCAACAAGACAACTAAATCCGGATTTCACAAAAAGGTTTAAACTTAAAATTCCAAGAACGCAACTATCAAGATCTTCGCTTTGTTAAGATTGAAAATCTGAAGGAACATTTGGTATATTTGCATAACCAGACTTCAGCAGCTATTTAGGAATTATTGAGGATAACCAAATTTGAGGATGTTGAGGAATTTACCACAATGTTTGGACCGATGATAAGGTATTTCATGGAACGTAACTCTCCAACTACCTCATCATAGACAGGAGACAATAACATGATAAAACAGGTTTTTCCAGATATTACTTTCGACTATACGATAACGAAACTTACAAATCATCGGGATCACCAGTCTCCATCATCTGAGGAGGGGCGATCGGGTTCGAGTACGCTTCCGTATCTGAAAATAAAGACACAATATCAAATAATCAATAACATAATGTGACGGAGTTAAAATAAAAACATTTTTTTCGTATAAAATCTTTTATTGATTCGATTCATGTTTCCCAAACGAAAACGGATTATTTTTAGTGCATCTTCAATTTCATTGTAAGGTGCTGCCACCTAGTGGCTGGGATCTACAGGCAGAATTTTCCTGCAAAACCTCGCTTGAAAACCCATTCTTTATATGAAACGCGATCGATTTGTATGAATAAATAAACGAACTTACCGCCCGGCATCTTTTATGATCTATAGCTTTCACGGTAGAGGAACAATTTGTAGTTTTATGCACAATTTGCGGGCCAAATTTGTGACAATTTTCGACCCGGAAGTAATCGATCGGCGTCTTGAGTTCAAGGTCGCGTGGATGCGAAAGTATTATATTGAAAAGGAAAATATTTTTTCTGATTTTCTGATTTTTTGACAGGACTCGCTTCCAAATACTATCAAACATACACAAAGTGGAGATGCAGTAACGATGCCTGGAGTTTCATTAGATGAATATGTCTCAAAAACATCAAAGTTGATAGAACTAGAACGAGAAACAGAGAAAAAAGAAAACAGGTAGGTTTAGTCTTGAGAACAGTCAGCAACAGTATGTAACCTGTAATTAATTGTGAGTGTTATTATGTTGCACATGTTCTTTTCTATGAAATGAATTGACTTGAACTTAACCATCAACCCAGCTGCCAGGAGGAGAGACAAAGGGACCCTCTCATCTTAAAGTAAGAAATTAAGGGAACTGTGACTGTATTATTTATATTTTGCACTGTAGTGCACTGCTGGAGAATGTCTCGCCTAAAGAACTGCAGAAGAAAGGAATATGTCTGCTCAATATGCGATTTTCCTCACAAAGCTCCGGACTCTTCGGCCGAATGTTATACACATTCGAGCCATTTTATATGAGTAAAGAAATGCCGTCCCACAGCTTATCACCAGGTAATTATGATCGTTTGATTATCTACTGATGACCTGCCACATTCTTACAACTAAACTCAATGCTAAGAAATCATGAAAATAACCATCATGAAGGGCATATTGACCACTCGTTCACATTGAGCCTCCCTCTGTGAAATCATTCTCTTTCAGCTGCCGTGACAATTTATCTCCAGTTTTTTGTCACCACTGTTTGATTCTAGGACAATTGCCCCCCCCCGGACAACTGCCCCCGCACAATTGCCCCCCGAACAGTTGCCCCCGGACAATTGCCCCCCCCCCCCCCCCCCGAATAAAACCCTTTTTGATTTGGATTAACACCACCTAAATACTTTACTTAGAAATTCATTTGTATATTATTGAATATATTTATAAGATATATAATTACTGATGTTGTGTGCAGATCAAAAACTTTAAATCAGTCCTTGTGTAATTATAATTAACTTACCAAATTAAAGGAAACTTAATATAAGTCCACTCATTAGTGCATTAGTTAACGTTGGCTGATTTATTGGAATTAGTTTTAGTGTTACTTTAGCCAATCAAAAACTTTAAAGCAGTCCCAGAGTAATTAGCTAGAATTAGTTCACTTTGTCTTATTAATTTGAAGTAAATATCTGTGTTACTTTAAGATTAAAAAGATTTAATTTGGGGGGCAATTGTCCTGATACCCACTGTTTATCTACAACATTGTTTGATAAACGTGGTAACAAGGAGGTGCAGAGGATTTTATTTAGGGTGGCTTGATGCGAATGGGTGATCAATGTGTGCCCCGGTCTCCCCTACCGAATGTATAGTAGATACTGCTCAAATCAAATCTTTTTGGAACTTGAAAATTTGTGCAACTTGAGAGCTTGATATCCTAAGTTGATTGGCTCAGACTTGATTCGACCCTGCTGTAATGATTTCAGTAGGCCTAAGTTTCTGAACTTTTCATACAAATTTCTAAATTTCTAAATTGGTTCTTGTTCATCAGAGGTAGACTATTATATTTCTCACTTTGTTGTAACATGTATATATGTACGAATGTCAGTCACTAACAGTGCAATTGTTTATGCTGAATAAAGATTTTGAATTTGAATTTACATATTTCTAGGGGATATTGTGGCTGTGAACGAATCGAATGAAGCAACATCAGCAATCGTCAGTGGAGTCATATCACACGTACACAAAAATAGCATCAACGTAGCCATCGATGACGCGACGGATGTAGATTTAGATGACAACCAAAGATATCGCCTCCTTAAACTAGCTAATGACGTCACTTATAAGCGATTGAAAAGGTAACATAATGTTTTGTTAAGCCGAAGAAATTTTACTCCAATGAATAGGTCTACAGTATCAAATATATCGCCTGGAAGATCATGTGGTCAATTGTAATTAGTTTGACGGCTATTTTTGCATCAATGCTCTACCCATTCCTTGAATAAGAGAATAAGGTACTTGGAGAAAAGATGTTTTCATCATAATTGTCTGATAATTCTTGTTTCAGAGCTTTAGAAAACCTAAGAACTTTTCGCTCGGGGCCAGCGGGAAACTTGATCGATATTTTGTTCGCTGAATCTGATCTTCGGCCATCTCTGCAGACTCCTCCGGGTAGGTGTAAAGAATTAAGCAAATTTCGGATGAGTATTTCATATCCGATCTTATGTTAATTTCATTCTCTTACTCCACTGTTTTTAGATCTAGTCTTCTACAACCAAGGGTTGGACGAGTCTCAGAAAGAAGCTGTGAGATTCGCTTTGTCGCGGCCAGATGTAGCCGTTATCCACGGACCTCCTGGGACGGGAAAAACTACAACGATTGTTGAAGTGATCAGACAAGCGGTTAAACTAGGCATGAAGGTTTGTATGTTATCCAGTTAAACCAACTGATTTTATGTACCGAGGTATGTCAAATCTGGACCTTATGGTATACGTATAAAGCCAACATCCATTGAGCATATGAGAAATCTCAATCCACCATTGCGTACATGGTAATTGAGGAACATTGATAAGATATTTGACCTCAGTTTTGCGAGGAGCTTCAATTATCGGGTATTCGTATCTACTGGTAGATCTAGTGGATTGAGTCCTCTTTTGCCAAATAAGACCTTGATATGAAATCGTTTTCTACCAATTGATATTTTCATTTGGATCAAGATTTAGATTAAGGAGTTTTGACTGCAAAACGTTTACACACATACATAAAAGTTTGGGGTCATTTGCTTACCGATAACCATCAGATGAATATCATAGTAAAAATATTCTTCTAATTGTCACTAAATCAGCTACTAGCCACTGAACTTCCTCAAGCCTTTTCATATATCCATTTCAACTTGATGTGATGAATGATCATCTCGTGTTTTAGGTTTTGACGGCGGCACCATCGAATATAGCAGTCGACAATCTGGTTGAACGTCTAGTAAATGGCAATGTGAAGGCCGTGCGGTTAGGTCATCCAGCTCGAGCGTTGAAATCCATACAGAAATATTCGTTGGACGCAATTCTATCGCACAGCGATGAAACTAAACTCGTCGCTGATGTTCGCAAAGATATCAATTCGGCTTTAGTAAGTACA
The DNA here is from genome assembly GCF_964204645.1 of Tubulanus polymorphus. Lineage (NCBI taxonomy): Eukaryota > Metazoa > Nemertea > Palaeonemertea > Tubulaniformes > Tubulanidae > Tubulanus > Tubulanus polymorphus. Next base: position 7,954,151 of record NC_134029.1, on the reverse strand, counting down.
AGTGAAATACGTGAAAAGTGAATGAATGAATGAATATTCCTCTAAGAGCGCTTGAAAGGATAGATTGTTCTCGAACCCGTCATTTTCAGTCTAGAATGAGAAAGGTTCGCGATAGAGGAGAACGACAAGGTTTACGCGGAGATTTGAAGTATTTACGTAAAGAATTGAGACAGCGGGAGGATGCAGCCACGCGTGATATTCTGAAACGCGCCGAAGTCGTGCTGTCAACGTTAACCAGCGCTAGCGACGATGGACCTTTGAAATTGCTGGATGCCGGTCATTTCGATCTGGTGGTTATTGATGAATGCTCGCAGGTTTGTAAAAAGTTTTTGTAAAATAATAAAGTGAATGAAAGAAAGGACGATTGTAGGAAAAGCTGGGCCTTCCATAGGTTAAAAGAAAGGCCCACATCCCAGTGAAATTTACGAGAACTGAAGGCATGAATCCATGGCCAATGAACGTTTGGGGTCCAACCCAAAAATAACTTTGAATTCATTGAAGACATTCTCTAGGTTTCATTTGCAAATAAATTGCATGTACATTGTACATGAATTGTAAATTGTGTAATGATTGGAAAAGTTCAGGCTGACGTTGTTACTGCTCCATCATCATTTAGGTGGTGTCCAGACTCCCTTTGACATTAACCTAGATCTGCCCTTGCTGAAAAGTCTCACCTTTATAGAATGCATTCGTTGCCATATGCGCGTATGATACTCGCTGAGCTTGTTCTATGTATGTAATACGGTGTTTAGATTCTGCGTAAATTTTGCTGTTTTAGGCAATTGAGGCGTCTTGTTGGATTCCTTTATTGAAAAGCCCCCGGTGTGTTCTAGCTGGAGACCATCAGCAATTACCCCCGACTATCATATCAAACCAGTAAGTCTTCATGTTTTGGTATTTAAGCTATTAACAGTATCGTATGCCATTTTAAACCCCTTGAAATCTCTTCAGTCAGTTCCATATGTAGATATACACACTCGGGTACAAAGCTAATAAGCTAGGGACAGTCACATAAGTCGTTTTATACCAGGTGATAGCTGTTGAATATCTCAGGGATGGTTTCGAGGCTACAGATTGATCCAGTGGATCCTCGTTAATACAAATCTTGTGGGTAAAAAGTGAAATTGTCATATTAGATTGGTTTCGTATTATCCACAGCTTGATATAAATATCTTAGCTGAGACATGCCGGAAATCATCATGATAAACAGGTTTCATCTAAAAACAGAATCATATTAACGAGATTCAACTGTACCTGCATGTAGACTTTACATGGTTTGGTGGCTGTTCATATGAGAAATCAAGATATCATAGGCGTTAATGTTGAATGGTCACAGTATGATATAAGGAATTGAGATATGATAATCAATAATCAAATCATCAGGTGTTTCTGCAAAGTACATGGTAGCAGAAAATCCTAATAACAGTGAAAAGAAAAAAATGTGAGAAATTATTTTGTAAGGTGTGTATCTATTTGTACATTCATTTTGTAGGGCTGCCAAAGAAGGTCTAGCTATCACGTTGATGGAACGGACTTTAGAACTGTATGAAAATCGCGTCATGAGAATGCTGACAACTCAGTATCGCATGAACAATCTTATCATGCAGTGGTCATCGGACGAACTTTACAACAGTCGATTGGTAGCCGATGCTTCAGTCAAAGATCATCTGCTTAGGTATACATGTATATATTATTATTTTCAAAAACGACCTTTCACTTTATGAACCTTAAAGCTTCATATTCACACAAGCTTCATGATAAAAGATTTTTATGAGCTACAAGCTTTGGATTCATCAATTGATACTCTGAATATTTCATCATTCAATCTTATCAAAGAAACCATCATTCGTAATCTACATGAGTACAATGTATCATACTTTTTACTCCCAATTCCTACTGAGTGCATTTTTGATAACTGTCCCACATTTAAACGAAAATAGGCAACTTTATCGGACTCAATAACCCTTCGATATTAATGTGATAGGAAGGCTACCCAAACATTGTTTTGTTGCATAAAATGCTGATGTATAGATGGTTATTGCAGTTAAATCGGTTTTCATTGATTCATTTTTGGCATTCAGTAGTATAGATGTGGCATAGCTCTGCAATTTCGTAATGTCGATCGGCTTAAGACTTTGAAAAATGTTTGTTGACTTGTCTTTCAGGGATTTGAATGGAGTTGAAGATACCGAGGACACTAGTATTCCATTGCTGATGATAGATACTGCTGGATGCGATCTTTACGAACTGGATGTTATGGAGAACGTGTCTAAAGGCAATGAAGGCGAGGTGGATCTAGTGACGATACACGTGGATAGTTTGATTGGTGCTGGTGTTAAAGCGGAAGACATCGCCGTGATTGCCCCGTATAATCTACAGGTGAGTAAGTTAACTACAGTTAACCCTCGATATACCAGAGTTTAATTAACTGCCCCTGCTGTCTAACACAGGGTTTTTTCTGAGAATGGACCATCTGTATTTCATCTTGGAACTGGTGAAAATCAACTCCCGATATTTCACCATACTCTCTATGCCAGCGCAATTCTAGAACTGTAATCAATATGTATGAATCTTACAGAAACCCTACTATTTGAAACAGACATTTCCATGGTTCTACTCACACCATGCTATTCCTGTTAAATTTTTTCATGCTCAGGAGAAACCATTGAAAATTGGTTAAAGCCGATTCCTATTTATTTTATATCTGGTAAAAGCGCATACCTCAGATGGTCCAAAGAATCCGCGGTGTGCCACTTGTTTGGCTTGTTAAAAAAGAATTAAACATTAGGAGCTATAACAGCGAAATTCATTGGATTCAACAGTAAAGGGCTTATTGGCGCAGGTGCAGTAAGTGTTTGTAGGAATTTGAAATTCAAATTTTTCTTTTTCAGGTTGAACTCTTGCGACTGAAAATGTCTGAAAAGTATCCGAAACTCGAGATAAAATCAGTTGATTCATTTCAAGGGCGCGAAAAAGAAGCCGTTGTCATCAGTCTTGTACGATCTAATGATAAAGGTAAACTAAATTTTATGCCCATTTAGGGGGGTTCGAATGCTCATTGACGAAGTTCCACCCAGATGCTGGCCTTAAGAAAATTTGAGCATCAATTTCAAAAGATTCACTCATTAGTAACACTTCAAACTTACTTGAGGCCAAATTGTCGGAGAAAAAGCAAAATTTTTACCCCAAATTTGGCTAGTTGTGAAATAGCTCCTCTTTGCTACTAAATTTCAAAACTTTTCTGTGTGAGTACTCCCAGGAACCAACATTTGTGGGGTACGTTACAAAATTTCCACTTTCAAGAAAAGAGTTCCACTTCCATGAAAAAGTTCCACTGTCAAGAAAATCGAACCCCGCAAAGCCTTGGCTGGCTACAAGTCTGAAATTGGCCCGATAGATTTTGAGATAAAGTGCGAGTTTGACAACATTGTAGTATTTCGTGTGTATTCATTTGTGTGATTCAAGGTGAAGTCGGCTTTCTGGCTGAAGATCGGCGTATCAATGTCGCTATAACTCGGGCCAGGCGACATCTAGCCGTTATTTGTGACAGCGAGACAGTTAGTCATCACGCTTTCCTGAAGTCACTCACCACGTATCTAAGCGACAAAGGAGAAGTTCGTTCAGCCTTTCAATATCAACAAGGTATACAAAATTCTTTGAGTATTTCTTGGGTAGATCCTGTGATTTAAAAAGAATAATGAAACTCGTTTTTGGATGTTCCCCGGAGTTGAAAGTTCCAAAAAGCTTGAGTTGCAAATAACACCCTTTGTTTTAAATGGTGAACTAATGAAATGAATCCGGATTGGCTATGTTAAACTCAACTGAGGGATTGGTTTTGTAGACTTTAAATCTGGGGATAAATCACTGCTTAGACTACATGTCGTAGGAAGGGTTAAAGTAACCAATGGTTTATGAAATTAGTCTCTGAAGTACCTGGTACATGTGATGTACATGTCTAAATAACTGGCCTCTGAATCCTGACTACTGATGAGGTGTTTTTTGCTTATTTTAGAGCATGAGGTTGGCTATGGTTGTCAGCGGCCGGCTAATTTGTCCAGCAAAATGAAGAAATCTCCTTTGAATCAAACAAAGAAAAGTTCGAAGGGACAGAACCAACAAAAATCAACTGAGAAGTAAGTCGAATAGTGTCTAGAGTAAAAACTTGCTGCCTGGTACCATAATCTGGATCACTGACATGAGTAAGGTCGAAATTATTATAGTTATTATGTAATATATAGTTTGGTGTACAGGTAAATTCAATGACATTAACGTAAGGCTGAGTAGTACATGACCCTTTATCAGTTTGCTTATTGATTACCGTACACACTTTTGTCTTTGAAGGAGAGAAAGGCAAGAAATACAGAAGAAACTTCAGGAATTTCTAACGAATAATCAACAGATAGAGTATAGTTTCCCACCTTCGCTGACAGCTAATGAACGTAGAATTGTCCACGAGGTAAAAGTTTCAATCCAAGCAAAGCTAGCAGCGCAAAATAACTTCAGTGAGAAAATTGAGTTGTATAATAAAAAATAAGGGGCTTTTTATCTGATGACGCTGCTCGCATTTATGTCCATGCCTTGGTTACTTCACGTCTTGATTTCTGCAACTCCTTGCTTAACGGGCTCCCTGCAAAGTCCCTCAAACCACTTCAGAGAGTGCACAACAATGCAGCACGTCTAGCAAGTTTTCATCCATTTCATCTCTTCTGTATCACCTACACTGGTTACCAGTTGCATACCGCATTCGTTTTAAAGTTATTATGCTAACTTTCCAGGCTATACATAATTTAGCTCCTCCATACTTATCTGAACTTGTTACACTTTACTCACCACCTCGTGCACTTCGATCAGCCATTCAGTTTCTGCTAGTTGTCCCTTTGTTTCATAGTCAATCTACAGGTAGTCGGGCATTTTCCAACAGCGCCCCAAAATTGTGGAACCAGCTTCCTCTTATAGCCTTCGTGCTATCACTTCATTAGATCAATTCAGGAAGCAGCTAAAATGCTTCCTTTTTAAGGAGGCATTTTATAATTTGTAAAGCGCTTTGAGCAGCTTAGCTGGATTTAGCGCTAAATAAGATCCTTTATTATTATTTATTATTATTGTATTGAGTTGAGTGAGAATATTTCACCTGCTATTCACAGGATGGTGACCAACATTCTTATTACAATTTGCCATCTAACTCAATACCACATTCGTTAGAATCATAAAACAAATATGAGTAAAAATAATCAAAAACACCTGAACCGTCTGGTAAATTTGTCACCATTTATTAAGCCAGATGTGAGGCTGAAGAAAGCATGATTTATTTTAGAAAAAAAGAAATTTGTCTAAAACTTTTGAAAATAAAAATATAAGTGAAACCCTTTGATAATCTCAAACTTAACAATATCAAAAACGATCTGTATGATTTTGGGTCTAGATTATTTTTAAGTAAGGCTTTCTTGTTTATTTTTTCAGCTATGTGAAGACCTTGGTTTGCTACATGTTAGTCACGGTGAAAACGAATCTCGATTCATCTCGGTGAAAAAGGTCACCATCGACGAACAAAATGACCACAAACTGGAGGATGGAGTCGACATGTCAGATTCGGAATCTTCCATTATATCGATTGGTGAATTAAGTGATAAAGTTGATTCAGATGTAAATAGCGTGCCAGTCCCCCCAACAGAACTTGTTTCTAAGTCTGAAAAACTGAAGTCCCAACAACCATCTGCTGAATCTTCTGAGCAAGCGTCTGCCAAAAAGTGTGAACTACCATCAGCTGAAAAGTCTGACAGACCATCAGCTGAAAGCGATGATGGTGAACTTCATATCGACTTCAAAGCATCTGCGATCGAAGACGATTCAGTTAACAAACAAAAACTGAAGTCCCAACAACCATCTGCTGAATCTTCTGAGCAAGCGTCTGCCAAAAAGTCTGAACTACCATCAGCTGAAAAGTCTGACAGACCATCAGCTGAAAGCGATGATGGTGAACTTCATATCGACTTCAAAGCATCTGCGATCGAAGACAATTCAGTTAACAAACAAAAACTAACGAAAGCATCGCAAAACGTGATAAGCGGTGTTTCCGAATTGTTGGATAAGGTAAAGTCGTCGGATAAAACTGTCGAAAATGGAATAAAGATGCAAATCTGCCCGTTTTGTAACAAGGACGTACCAATGGCGAATTTTAGTTTGCATACATTACGCTGTAGATTAGTCACACTGAACACAGCTGATAACGTCGCATCAGACTCTCAATCGAAATCATCGGCTTCCAAGAAAGCGAACAAGCGTGATAAGAAAAACAACAAAAAGAAGTCCTCATCGGAATCGGCTACAGTAGCTAATAAAAACTCAAATACTGCGAAAATTAAACCGAAAAGTTCAATTGAAGACGTTGATAAAGATGATTTCGACGCGTTGATCGCGGCAGCTACGAAAATGGACACGATTTGTAACTTTCCGAAATGTAAAGAATACGTTACGTGCTTAGGTCAACATTGTAGTTTTTGTAATCGCACATTTTGTTTGACGCATCATATACCCGAAGTTCACGGCTGCGGTGCCACGGCGAAAGAGCAAGCGCGAAAAACGATCGTTCGCGAGGGCGTTCTTTATCGCGGTAGCGGCGTGCCGAGCAAAAAACCCGATCCGACCACGAGGGCTCATTTATTGCGGAAACTTGAAAAGAATTTAACCGAAAAAACTGATAAGCGAAAAGTAAAGAAAAAATCGTGAAGTTTGCCTATGTAAAATGTATTTGGTTGCCCTATAAATGAGAATTTTGAATGAGAAGTTTGTTTTTAACCAGTCAGAAATACCGGGGTTGCTCATTTTAAGATAGTTTGAATATCGCCAGTTCAATCCAATTGCAACTGGGCCCACATTACAATTTGCTGTTCCAAATAGAATCCGTTTGAGTTTGTCAAGACGTTAGTGATGGAATGTTGAATTTGAATGCATGTATATGCAAGAGTTAAGTAATAAAATTCGTTTCAGCAATCATAAAACTGGTTTTGAATCGGTAAAATTATGTCTAGCGGTGGAGCCTGATATGACACGTGTATCACGGAATCTGAGTTCAAAAAGAATCTGAATCTCTCATTCGAACCACTTCTGCATTGTGCATCCACCGTGAAGTTTTGATCTCGTCCCTTGTATTCATGATTAATTTTGATTTGAATCTTGAATCCTTTAAGCCAAACTCAGGTTGTCTAAGATCCGGTCAGATCGTAAGTGGTCAAGTCCGTGACAAACCCACCACACCTGAAATCGGGAATCGAAGTACAGATGCATTGTCACATGATCGGTTGAATTTACGTTCATACTTTTTTTCTAAATCAAAAAACATAATTGGAAATTGAATTTAAGTTCCTCTGTTTTAGAAAAAAAGAATCCACGGATCTACAAATTTATACATTTTATTTTTTGAACAATGTTAAAATCAAAATGCACTTAAGTAGTAGAAACAAATATAGAAATGTGTCTAATCCCAATTAGAAAACAAATATTCTTTAGATGTCTGTAAACATTTCCTAGGGGGAATATACACACAAATGCTGGTACAGTAAACCCTTGTCTAACTCTGTCAAACTGCAAGCGGCAAAAGAGATAAGAACTCAGGAAATTTAGTAATGTAGGTTAGGGTAACCAAAAAGTCCAAGCTGGCCATCGACGAGTTAGACGAGGTTTACTATACTCTGTTATCACAAAACTTATCTTGCCGTCAGCTTATTTTTAACTCAGTTGAGGGTCCTCAAGACTTGACTTCGGTATTTAAAACCATTCATAGGTGGGACTGGGTAACAAGTTAAATTACTATCATTAACAGGGCTTCAATTCTCCGACCAAAAATATGCTTTCCTTAGTTTTTGATCAATAAGTAAACCAAATAATATACAATCAACAAATCAACAAGAAGAGTAGCATCCTCAAACATTTGATATTATGTACCTCAACATTCTTCCAGTTTTGTTAGCCAGGCATTGCCTGTGTTCAGGACTTCAACTGATACATTTGTAATTGAAAAAAGAAATAGCAAATGCCAGACATTACATGGCACACTTTCAAAAAGAATTGCCCCGACCTGGATCTAAGTTGCAGTTTGGAAACCAGGAAAAAATTCGATGGTAAATAGCACAAGCAATTTATTTCCAATCATCAGAAGACATTGCAGTCATATGAAGTGGAATGAAGATTTTACAGTATGTAGCAACAAAGACTTCTACTACAGCACCAAATTTCATCCAATTCCAGGCTAAAGAATTGATACCTTGCTTCTCATAATCGACCGGTCGGCTAAAATATGTAATTAGTTCATTTCTATAACTGCCAGGTCTGTTATTTTTAGCTCGATCATGATAAGGGTCCATGCAGATCAGTCATTCCTGAATATAAGGAGTTTTACAGGAGAAAATTTCGAGTAAGTGACAATATCACTTGCATACCGGTATCCCAATTGCAGTGTAGACTTCGAATCTTTAAAGTTCATCAGAAATGATAAGAAACAAGGTATCAATCTTTTTAGCCTCTACAAAAGATATTGAAACATTACATACAATGCATATCAATTCAATTGTTTCTTTGACGGATGAATTCAATATATAGTTGAATTATTTATGATGCGATTTATGTCTTTTCGATTTTCTATGATCTCGGCTTACGGATGACTTTTTTCGTTTGTGTTTATGATTACGATGACGCGATTCACTGCGTTCACGCTTGCGCTTTTTGTCCTTTATATGTCTTTTATTCTCGCTACTGGATGAGTGTTTATGTTTATGTTTTCGTTTATTATGAACTGAACTCCGTGAACTTTCGTCACTGTCGCTATCGGAATTATCACTCGAAATATCACTATCGCCTTTACTTTCATTTTCACTATCATCATTTTCACCTTCCTCAGTTTCGTCGTCATTATTGCTATCATCATCACTTTCTTCATTCTCATCATCAGAATCATCCACTAACTCACCTTCTTCATCGCTATCATCATCATCGTCGCCATCATCATCACAGACGGATTTGTCATCTTTATCTGTTTCGGCAACATCATCATCGTCATCAACCTCTTCATCATCCTCGCTATCATCAACCGATTCATCATCGCTATCATCAACCTCTTCATCACTATCATCAACCTCTTCATCGGTTTCAGAATCTTCTGATGAGTCCTCAGTCTCTTCTGTTTCATCGTGCGAATGTTTTCGTTTCTTCAATTTCTCTTTTCGTCTATCTTTGGATGATACGCGTTTTCGGCGTTTTTTCCCCCCGTCCTCATCCGATGAACTGATCAACACAATATCATCCTTTTTACTACTTTTTTTCTTACTCTTTTTCTTACGGTGCTTCTTCTTTCTCTTTTTCTCGCGGTGATGATCGCTCTTCGAACGTCGACGACGTTTGCTCGCTTTTTTCACGGTATTCCCCTCCCAGTCTTTATTCGAGTAATCGCGGGCATCGGCCCAAAATTTCTGCTCGGTGTATCTCGCCCTGTGAAAACGAACAGGTCGGTCGAACCGGCCTCGTTCCCAACGTCGCGGAGACCTATCGGCTGAATTATACGTACGACTATGAGAGCAATGTCTATCGGGACTGTATCGAGAATTCCCTTCTCTTCGTTTATCGTATTTCAATCTGTCGTGTTGATTTTTCGAGCACGTTTTTACATCGTTTCTATCACCGCCTTCATCAGAATCGGTGCTCGACCATGTGAATTTATCCGGATTTTTCGGTTTCGAACTCGAACTACATTCTTTCGGTTCCATTCCGAATACTTTTCCGACACCTGAATCTCCGTCATTTTGCCGTCGCGCGTTACGATCGCCAAAATTTCGATAATCTGAGCGTCCTCGCCGACGTCTGATTGGATCGCGTAGAGTGCTGACTAAGAGGTTGTTGAGAAATCGTTTATTCGGATGAATAGCTGGTCTTGACCTGTAAAAACGATGTATTAGCTTTATACGTCGAGAGTCTGCCGTATGGAATGCAATTTTTGGCAGGTAAGGCCACGCCCCAGTGTACAGAAGGGACATCAAATCCCAGTTTACAGAAAGGACGGACATAAAATCCAATATTCAGTTAAATACCACCCAATTCTTGAATGAAAATAATGCAAAGAGATCAACGCAAAAGAAAAGATTTTCTTGTTCCCATAATGCGGTCTGATTGAACAGTTCTTGGTTGAATTTGACTACAAATTACATGTAGTTAAACCTCCCTTAGTGAACAGCTCTCGGAACACCCTCGACCACACTTTTTGCTTAGTCACACAGGCGTTCACCATCAAGAGGTTTTACTGTTGTTAGTAAAATGTTTGTGTTTATAATTAGTTGATCCTTTCATTGCACCAAAGAATTGATGAACTCTGGTCAAAATTCAATCCCAACTCATCAAGACAGTTGTGTCGGGGTGAAATACCTAGTCCAAGTGCAGCTTTAACGACAAGTGATAGGGTAAAATAAACTTACCACGCCGCCACTCCTAGAGCGATGGAATTCTTTTGTCGGCGTTTTGCTTCTTTCTTCAATTCTCTCACTGCCAATCTGAAGAGAATTTTTTTCAGTGTAAACGGTGAAACGTCCCAAAATTAGAAATGCAAAGAACACTCGAAAGAATGAACTTACTGCTCAATATCATTTTCACACAATGCAGCCAGGTTAGCTCCACCACTGGTTGATGACATGCCCTGTTCGAACAACCAGGATAACTGGTCTTTGACACGTTTCTCGGCAATGGCTTCAACCGATTCTCGAATCATTGTATCTGGATCCTTACCGTCGGGAAGCGAATCCATCACGAACCAATCGGGAAGTTTAAAAGGGTCTGACGAGCCGATCTCATCGGTTCGAATACAATCAATTGCATCTTCTGTTCCAGCCCCATCAACTGGTGCAGGCACTGAATCTGCAGCGCTTTCATCTTTTTCCCCCATCTTCACCTCTTCATTTCGAGCTGATTCATTAACATCACTCGTTTCATCTTTATTATCTATTTCTATTAGAACGCTTTTGGTTTTATTCAGAACATCATCTGATGTTGCAGTTTCATGTATCTCTTCTGCTAGTTCTGAAGTCACAATGTCAGGTACAATGCCATCTGAATTTCCATCCACGTTTCCTATCACTTTCTCTACACTTCCCCGGTTCAAACCTTTTTCAGTGTCAATTCTATTATCAGATTTAGGCAGAATTTCTATCACTTCTTTATCACAACTTATTACAGACTTTTCATTTTCATCACTGACATCATTACAGCTTGGTAATAGATCCATTCTAATTTCCATATCATTTTCGTCTTTTTGAACTGAAACGGCAGGTGGGGAAGATCCTACCGATTTAAAACTTTGATGGGACACTGTCTCTGATGTGGTTTTTAATACTGTCACGATACTACTACATGTATTAGAGTTTTCAGCGTCTTTTTCACGTTTTTTACTTATCGCGTCATTCACAGTTTCCCCCTGTGAATTATTAACACATACAATAGTACTATCGTTACATTTTTCCACATCTTTTTCTTTGCACGTACTTTTTGTGTCCTTCAAGTTTACACCAACACCAATTGAATTGATGCTTCCATTTTTGGAATCAACATTATTGCCACTTAGAACTTTATCTTTATTTATACAATTCAGATCTTCATGATTTTCTCCTAAATGTTTGTCGGATTCGGGTTTCGATTTAAGCGTATCCAGAAGCTTCGTCTTGATCGCTTCTTCCGCTAGAACCGACGTTTTTGCCGTTATCCGCGATTCGCTTTTCTTTGCTTCATTTTTCAAGAATTCCTTTTTCGCGTTGGCGACGTCAATTTCTCGCTTTCGCTTCTTCCATTTTTCGGCGGCCGTCTCGCTGAATTGAGAATGCGCTTCGAGAATGTCGTCTTCCTCGTAGTAGTGACTGTAGAAAAAGCGCACGTACTCGCTCTCCAATGACAAATGTCCGTTCGCGAAGAAATACTCCTGTTCGGAATCAGACGGAAGCTGATTATAATAGAACTGAAAGAATTTACAGTAATCGTCCCACGTATACTGTTCGATCGTTTGTCCGTTCGGAAGAGCTTTCGTCGACACCGAATCCAAAGCGATCTCCTCGGCGTCTTCGATGAACGCTTTGTAAAATAAACTGTACGGATCGAGTTGTTCGTCGCGACTAATCGTTTGATCGCCCGACGACCCCGACGTCGCCGGCAGCAGGCTCGATTTGTGTCGCACCGGAGCCAGCATCGATTCGTCCAACACGTTCGGGACGAAATTCTTACAGATAATGCCGACGTCCTCCGACGATAGACTCGGGTTCGGATTCGCGATTGGTTTCGCGGGATGAGCCGTAGGCGTCGCCGAGGCGAGACCGGGCAGCGGAGGAACAACTAGCGGCTGCACTTCTTTAATTTCGATCGCCGCATCTTCCTCGGTGACGTTCTTCAGTTTATCTTCCAGCGATTTCAACAGCTCCGGTGGCAAGCCTTCCGGATTCGTGCCTTCGATCGTAGTCAGTTTCGATTGTTTTTTGAAGTATAAACGATGGAACAGACTGTAGAATTGATACGACGACTGCTGCACTAGCTTCCTCGTCGGTTTCGACGGTTTGTTCGTGACTTCGTCGTCGTGTAACCACGGAGCGAGCTGAAACGGCTTTCTCTCCGGATACCATTGATATAATTTGGAATTTTCGTCGAGTTTCTCTAGCAATGGAATTTCACCTTCTTCCAACTCTTCCTCAGTCACCAATTTCTCCTCTCCTTCTTCATCTTTAGTTTCGGCATCATCTTTTTGCTCATCTTCTTTTTCTTCTTCGCTATCGGGCGTAACACCGGGTGGCTCGGGCTGCGGGTTCGACGCAGGCTTCGGCACATATTCGTAATTTTTGTCGTAATAATCGGCTAAAAATTCTTCGTCGATCTGAAGAGACAGCGTCAAATCATCATAAAGTTTGTTTAATCACTGAAGAATATAGTGTCTAACCTGCTTCCACTCAAGTTGGTGAATTTTACTAAAATTGTTTCGAAAAAATTTCTATATCCCAAATTTTCAACTCGTTGAAATCTAGTCAATTCAGTGCGATATTAAGGTGGAGTTCACTGTAGTGTATTAGTGTATAATCATAAATCATACTTGGTTACCACGTTTTATTGCCCCCCACCAAAACCTGAGCAAGTACAAATCCTGGCCTAGGCCTGGTTTAGTATTTGGAGACCAAGAGCCATTGTTGGTCAAAGTGAGTAGTAGTCTGATAATGAATTTTTTTAATTTAACTAAAACCTCTAGCTGATTAAGATCTTTGTATAGGCTAATGTAGTCAGTAACCTGACTGTGGTTTAGTTTCACGATCGGATATTTTCACAAACCACAAGTTTGGTATAAGCCCATCCGATTATAAAAAGCTTACCACCAACAATTAGGTAACTAAGGCTAATGAAGAATTCTGACGGGGTGTGCGAGCTCGCAGGTAGATATTTGACAAAACATACCTTCGGAAACCAGGCACGTTTTGTTTCGTCCCATTCAAAAATTGTGCCGGACATATCCTTATACATATGTACTCCAGTATCGGGATCAGTAAAGATTTGATTAGTGGTAGGCATAGTTTTCGCGATGCTCTCATCTGCTGCTGGCATCGTCGCTGTTTCCATTGAGGTACTTGGGCCTTTCTGATCATCGTTGGCATTGTTGTTTCCGAGGTTTTTAGATTTCTTACGACCAACTCTTTTGTGACCAGGACGTCGACGCCGTGGTGGCTGATTTGAATTGTTATCGGGAGGTTTTCCATTTTGTCCTCTCCTCATTTTTGCCGACTCTGCTGGCTTCATGACATCTGAAAAAACATGATTCTGCATTACAAAACTTTAAGTAAGCTATGCCAATATGAAAAGTCAGTGCAGTGGCACAATGCATCAATTTTATTAGTCAAACTGGATTATTATTGCCCCATTGGTATTATGGCCATGGTTAGCCTGAAGCTTGAAATATTGAAATCATTCTGATTTTTTTCGACTGATGAAAATGAAATACGAGGTACGATAAAACATATGAAGTCGTTCTATTTACCTTGTAAAATCTAGATTTTTATTACAGCCACTTGATTGAATTGAAAAGCGGATATGACGTCATGGGAGAGGGAGATTCCGCACTGAATGACGTCATTCGATGGAATCCTTGAGTCACCGACTTCGGGAAACCCTAGCTGTCAAATCGGAGCTTTTACCCTAATTACTTAACTGTTTATTGTCACGAGTTAAAAAATGTCTGATTTTGATCCGAAAGGTAGATCAATTCTTTGATTAATATTTTCGATGCTTCTCTATGGATTGTCAATGATCTCATTGCACTTTTGCTTATTGAAGTTATAGCACACCAAAGATTGAAAGAAGTTCAATTTTTCTTCACAAAATACACAGTACACATGGTACACTCAAAATTGCTTACACTATACGATATTCGGATTTTATTCTCCACACAGACTCACGTATAACGTAATACGTCCAGCTTTGCCTGGGACTGGGGTGGGATGGTGACAAAACCAAATTAGCTAAAAACTATTTTTTGCTGATTTAGAATGCGTCTGACATGTCATTGGCCGAAAAAAGGTTGATATTTGATAGAAATTTCCAACCAAATAGATTCGCATATCTATATACACACTTGGCATTCTTCACGAGATCGGCCCCGACTAACTAACCAGCATGAATTGATGTTCTCTGTGAACATCCTAAAAGTTGCTGTTACTTATGTTTTCAGAACACCAGCACCGTCGTTTCAATCCATTGATTGAGGAATGGGTTCTCGTTTCACCACATCGCATGAAAAGACCTTGGAGCGGACAAGTAGAAAAAGTTGTCGAGGTGACCATACCGCGTTGCGATCCGAACAATCCTTTGTGTCCTCGAGCGAGACGACCAAATGGACAGGTAAAGTGGGTTTCGTTTTTAAAGTTTCGTTTTTTGACTTAAATCTAGAGTTAAAACATATTGACATTGAACTAATTATGAACTAATGAGTCGAACTTAAGGGACAACTATAGAACTGCTTCCAGTTTGAAAGGTTAACTATCAAAATCAATCAGTTTTAAGACTAGGCTATCAACTTGAGAATATCGGGTGACCTAGCTCAGCTAGGCCACCCGATGTCTTCTCAAGCAAAGTTGATATAGAGATTAGTAATCAGAACTGTTAGGCCTAAATGAATTCTGTATCATCATTTCAGGTGAATCCTGATTATGAAAGCACATACACTTTCACAAATGATTATCCAGCTCTTCTTCCAGATTGTCCAGTTGCAGGTAAGGCCAGGAATAGTGTTTCACCAGTAGTCATGAGGCCAGGAATACTTTGCTTTAAGTCTCTCGTTCAAAGATTCTCTATGATAAAAAATAGATCCTGAACATGCAAATGAGCAGCGCTTTCAGCAGTTTTAGGGATGATAAAAATTGTCCGCTAAATTCTTTTCACCAAAAGTATATATCGTTAGATGAAAATAAGATTAAATCAGGCCCATGTCCAAGGAAGGACTGGACCACTGCTGCTCGCACCGACCAAAGATTCTTTAGGGTTCAAATTAAGTTCACCCAACAGAATGAAACAGAAGTAAAATACCAGGCCCCGATGCAGGAGGATCTTTACTTGAGTATCTCTTTAATTGGCTGGGAAATGCATCTTTACCACTTAAATTTTCAATGTTCTTGGCCACCAAACACCCTCCAGGAGCTTCAGCACGGGTAGACTGAACCCCCTGGTTAAAATCTTGGACATGCCCCTGTAAACTGATTCATGAGTTTAATTCAAAATGGTTTATTTCAATGTATTTTGTAGAAGTAAGTGATGATCCGTTATTTCAGACGTCTGCTGCATGTGGAACCTGTGAAGTAATGTGTTTTCATCCACACTCCGATCTCACTTTGCCGTTGATGTCTTTAGATGAAATAAAAGCCGTAATCCATATGTGGATCGAAAAGATGATAGAACTTGGATCAAAATTTAGTTGGGTTCAGGTTTGTTATTCTCGTACGTGCTTAACTCTGGATAAACTGAATAAATGAAGAAATGAAACAAATGTGACAAAAGTATTTTTGATTCATTTTCCTTAAATGAAAAAAGCAAAATTGTGAAATTAGTAATTGAATTAATTTTTGCAGGTATTTGAGAATAAAGGAGCGGTTATGGGTTGCTCAAATCCACATCCTCATTGCCAGGTTTGGGCAAGCTCTTATTTGCCAAACATTCCCGCCGTCAAGGACCGAACTCAAAAATCCTATTACAAGAAGTACGGTCGACCGATGTTAGTAGATTACATGAACAAAGAACAAAGGAAAAAGGTTAGTTTTTATCAGGCCAGTATTTCGCTGCTTATGAATGAAGTTCCACCCTGATATCCACCTTAAGAGAGAATTTTAGCATTGATTTGAAAGAATTCACTCATTAATTGGTCCAACATTTTGTGACCTGGTAGTTCTCATTCACAATTTGCTTAAAAAGTTACTTGATTTGCAGCCAAATTGCAGGAATATGGATCATAATTTTCTGGGTCCGGTGATTCAGAATTCATGAAATTGCCCCGCTCATGCATGTAATTTTCAAAAGTTTTCAGGAGAATGCCTCCTGTACCCTTGAATAAAACTATGTGCCTATTGGCGAATACGCCTAGTACCAAAAATAGTGCTAGTACATATAAGCTAAGCTGACTGGTAGACTGATATAAATCTCAGTATTTAGAGTTAAAAGCCAAACCCACAGTTGATGACTTAATAATTTATGTTAATCTAACAGTTTTGGAGTTTATCATCAGAGAAACAAAAAAAAACAATAATGATGCAAAGTAATATGAAAATATTGGTGCTATGTACTAAGGAAGGTTAGGGACAGGAACTAAGAGACAATCGCTTAGATACATAGATAAGACAAATAGATATATGAACAAGGATTATGTAGTAGCACACATGAGCTTAGTTGTGCATAGCATCAATCCAATTTATGTATTTTTGATAGCATGTACGGTGTATTTGTATTACCTTCACTGATAAACAAGTTCACACACGTACATAGCTCAGGACATATTGTCACCTCATGTAGGGCCATAAGTCATCTTCAGTCACATTTAGTATTTGTATGCTGGTCTTTCTTAATTCGTAGTGTTAAATTGTTCATTGTTAATCATCTTAAAGGAACGAATAGTTGTAGAAAATGGTAAATGGTTGTGTGTTGTACCGTATTGGGCAGTTTGGCCATATGAAACTATGTTACTGCCGAAGCGACACATTTTAAGGCTTCAAGATTTGGATGTCGATGAAATTGAAGGTAAGGCAATGGGATGAGGAGTTGATCATAGACCTAGAGAAAATGTTTAACCTTTTATTATTATATCTTTCATCCTACGGCAGATGAGGGTTTCGGGCGATATGGTAATTTCAGCCAAGATCATGGAAAAGTGTGGTTGTGACTGCCAAAAAAATTCTCATGGTTAAAATCAGTCTGTTTTTAGTATTGTATTTTCATTAATTGTTTATCTTGCTCCACATCGTTCAAATCTTGGTTTCCTTACACTCTATTGAATTGTTCTTTTAACCTTGTGACCGGACAGCCTCTGAAGTTTTTTCGCGACTTACTCCTTTTGCATTAGTGATCCTGTTGTAGTTTTCAGAATTTTCATTTTTAGAGCAGGAAATGAATTACAGAATTCCAAGTGTGTTGATCTTCTGATTTAAAAATCACAAGTGCTGTTCATTTGTAGCAGCAAAATAATGCGTTTTATTTCCATATGTATTTCATATCTTGGTATATTGACTCATGTGTGGGTATCACAACTTACAATATTAAGTTACATGTCTATTTGTCTAATCTCCAATGTACATGTATATTTACATATGAATGTCTTTCAGCCATCGAAGATCATTGTTCAATTATCGGTAATCATCTTTCCAACTACAATATTGGAATTTTTTTTAATTATGTGAACTACCATTCTCACATTTTTGCCATCGATCTTTTTCGTCTGAAAATATAAAATACTATGTTACGTTGCAAAATTGGGTATTGCGGTGTCAGTTCGTTGAATTCTTTTCAGGGTGGGCATCATAATCAATTACCGTGTTGAATGTTTTGTCGTAATTGGCCGGTAGATCCTCAATTGTTTTTCCTGTCAATTCTTTGACCAATGCGTTATCCTCCTTCAATTCTCCGGTGAATTGTTTGATCAGGTTTTGAATGTTCTGACCTATTTTTTCAATAAGCCCATCATCACTTCCTAAAACACATTTCTCAGTACATGTATACATACGTAGTTACCAAAAAAACCTAGCAGTGCGGATGAGTGCTTTAAGCCTGGCCGTTGTGTCCATGGACAAGGAAGGTACTTAGCATCATTGCTCCTGCACCCAAGTCATTGAGAGAGATGGCTGATTTATGGTTTGAGATATAGCTGGATGGCCACTGACCTGATAAGCCTGGAAACTCAGGGAATCAAAAAAATTCAGAAAATAGGGAGAACTCAGGGAATTCAGAAAATATTCTTGACTGCGTGTTTCTTTATCAATACATGATTCGATGAAAGATTAATAAATTGTAACATTTTAAACCTAGAAATTTCTCTGATTCACTCAGGGAATTTTGCGTAATCACATGGAAAAATTACAGGGAAAACTCAGGCGACTTGTATTAATAGGGGAAATGTGGCCACCCGGTATAGGTTAGGGTATGAGTACCAAAGTATAACCACATTTTAACTAAGTCATCATTCTAGAAATCATAGCAAACTAAGAGAGTAAAATTTACCTGAAATCAGGCCGTTATCTTGTTGCCCTGTATTCACCGGGTTGGCTATGGCTACGGCGACCAGTGCGGTGTAAATCAAAGCTGTTATTGTTTTCATTGTCTGGCTTTTACTGCAAAATATGTACATACCCGGTATGCTTCTTGTGTAACAGATTGTTCACATTTTTATGATGATGTTTATGTACGTATGCCAAAAAATATTTGAATCAGCATATGAATCTGTGCCTGTTCAACTGTGGACAGAGATCTGTATGAGCGGTATAATTTTTGCTCCAAATCAGCTTTGAAACTCTCTGACCATATTTTTTTTCTCGGATACTTGTTCGGTTGTATTATGGTTCATTACATAAATGGATACATCGCAATTGAAAAAAATCTGTGAAGATTTCTAAAACCCTTTCTCTATACTGTACTCATAGGAAAGACCGCTTGAAGAATTTCCGAAACGATTAGAAAAATTTTCATTAAAATACATAATGCGCAATTCTAGGCATAAGTGAGAGTACTGACAGTGAAATTCAGGCTGGTGAACATCAATAATTATAATGATAATAATCATTTATTGCCATAATTCCATGTAGAATATGCTCTTTGGCTTAATAGGATGCATGAATTAAAAAAATGGTAAAACATCAGTTAGACATAAAATTGGTAAGATGCACTCAAGAAAAAGCTATGGTAAAAGGGTGAATCACAGCGGAAATCAATACTCGTCATCGATAGTTAGTAAGGTGAAAAGGGACAAGAAGTTTGATCACTATAACTGAAAACTGGTTATACCTTCATTGTATTCCAGATATTTGTCTTTCATACACATTTAACGAAGTCCATCGTAATGGGTTTCGACATGGTTTTATGTGTACATTCTGCTTACCTCTCTCTCCCCTTCTCTCTCTCTAGCTCTATCTCTGTGATTTTGAAGGGATATTGTTAATGGGTGTCATCTGTCGTCAGTATGATATGCGTGTGTATTTTGAAGTACCCCGGTATTTGAATATCAATGGCAATTCTGTCTGCATTATAATCATGTTGAAATTCATTCAAAGCGCTATTTCGCTTGATTGTTTTAGTTTAACCGTGCGGTCATTCTTTTGTATCGCAAAATTATGTTTTTTATAGTCTACATACAAAAAATAGGATATGTATTTTTTTTTTGTTCTCCGATTTCGAGTCACATGTGTTCATCTGTATACGACAATGTTTCTCGTATGTACATTTCTCGACTATTCGTCTTTGCGTTTTGAAGCATCGGGCACCAATCGATCTTTGACTTAGTGCGTCTCCCGAGACACAGAATAAGAATCGAATTCAAAGAATTGTCGAGTATATCTTTATGGTTTAGATTTAGATTTATTCAGTTTGAATTAGTTGACTTCTACAAGCATCAGACCAAACATCTTGCAACGGATATGTTGACTCAGAATTAGTTGCCGCTTATGTTTATGGCTGAAAAAAGAGAATAGAATCAGTGATATTAGTGATTGAATTGAATTCATTGAACATTGATAATCTAATGAGTGAAAGATCTACATACAGTGGGACCTCGTTACAGCAAACTTCACGGGACTAGACAATATGTTTGTTATAACTGATAATTCGATATGTCCAGTATAAATTAAGTGAAATTGTGTTACTTGGGGCGATTTGTGAAATCCGATTGATCGTTGTGTCTGAGTTTGTTATAATGAGGTTCTACTGTATAAGTCAATCTGCAGATCCATGATTTATTTGAATCTAGACCTGCATTTAGCCAAAGCGGTAAAGTGAACCAAGTTATGAGAGCTGAAAGTTCCCATATCTGTAATTAAAGATTTATTGCATCAGAATTCTTTGTTTTTTATATATACATTTTGAAAACTGCGACCGTGGACCAGCTGTATCATATATTATTTTTGCAATGTTCTTATGTATTTATAAATTTCTCTAAGGATGGATACTGTTTCTTTTGTTTTATCCAAAAGATGCAGATTTCCCTTGAATCCTTATACGATGTTATTTTTTCTCATCTCCGGGACTTCAGAGTAAGAGAGAGTAATGTTTGAGTATGAACAATTTTTGCGTTCATCACATTCTCATACAACTTACACATTTTGTATAGAAGTTTGTAGATTTTATTCCACCACTTATTTTCAGGTCCAGATATTCAGTGCAGTCCATACCATCAACCTTCTTTTTCTGCAGTTTGGAAAAAAATAAGCTAATCTTAATTACTATTCACTGAAATCTTTTTATCAACTCTTAGGATTCTGCGACCTTCAGTATCTGATTCAATAGTTAGTATATTCAGAACCTACACGTGATAATTTCTGGTCAAACGGATCTGGAAGAGTTTTCATGTCGATACCAAAGTCTTTAATTTCATCCTCCTCCTTTTGCTCGACATTCTTTTGCACTTGTTGAATATTCGAAAAAATGGTATTCATGATTCCTATGTAATAGACATAGTCATTATTACGGTTGTAGTTGTAAAATTCAAATTCATTTATTCAGCGTAAATCAAAAGTACATTGTGAATGAAATAGAAAAAAAAACCGAAAGGGTGAACAATACAAAACAATAAAGAGAAGAGAGAAACAATATAATGTAATATCTAACCAAATGTATAAATACAATGTTCTTTACGTGATATTTACAAGACCATGATATATGAATTTGGCGGTATTCAAGAATATTAGTTTGTTAGAATTAATAAAGGCTGAAAGCAAAGTGTCTAGGTTTAAATTTAGACTGTTATATTTAATTCTTAGGTTATCTTGAAGTTTACAGTGTAGGAGAAAATGAGTTTCGTTACCAATGGTGTTACAGTGGGGGCAGATACGATTTAATTGATCAATACCAAGTCTCCTTACTTTTGCAATCATGAATTTAGGCATGCAGTATGATAATAGTTCTGTTGAAAAAAGTAAATAGTGCGGGCAGTCTATTGGTTTTACCCACATGAATTACCGGTACTCCGTTTTCCAAGCATCAATGATTTGTTTATAATTGATTCCCTTTGAATTATGAGTTATGTTCACTCGTGGACAGATGTATAAACTCAGCTTCCTGGAGAGCTCCGGTCCATAACATCTCTGGAGATCTTCAGGAGGCAACTTATACATTTCCTCTTTAATAAGGCTTTTATTTGAAGCGCTCTGAGTTGTTTTTATCAACTGGATTTATGGTAACAAGCTTTACAGAAAACCTGTTAAGGCTGCTTTGCAGCTATATTTAGTAATATTATTATTAGAGTTAACTTGAGTCCTAGAAGTGCTGGTTGTATCCAAGTGTGATCCTCCTCGTGTAAAACTCAGGTACACTGACACTTAGGTTCTCAGTGAAGAATTATCTGATACATTCAATTAAAACTACCGTGATTAAATCTTGAATAAGAGTTTGTAAGATACCGGTGCATTGGAATTGACAGTGGTGGGAGAGGGTGGGTTGGAAATTAGCCGGTATACAAATAAAGCTTCATTATTCATGTATAGTTTGAATGGATGGTGCCTATTTCAGCCTTTTTGTTCGATGTAGTTTTTATGTATTTTTTTACTTTTACTCTTGGCTTGAATTTTACGTACCTTCAACTCCTTTGTCAATGCTCTCTGAAATATGAAAACAATGTGTTACAGGAATAACTAAAAGTGAAAATTTCACTAAGCAACAATATTTGCAATCCGTCACACAAAAAGGAACAAGGTCTAAACCGTGATGAAATTGAATTTGATGGTGGGGCGGATCCAGGGGCAGACTTTGTCAGGAGAAATGAAAGGGCATACAGTTAAAAGGGCAAGTATCCACGCAGCATGATGAGCATCAAGCCAAAACAGGAGTCTGAAATGTTCAGAAATTCCAGTGCATTCTCATACAATTTCTTGGCATTTGACCAACATTGAAGAAAATAAAACCTGAATTTGTGCTGCTGACTGCTAGTCTATCAGTTGTGGGTGGAAAAAGTGCCCTGAAAAAAATTGCCATCTTATTTTCAGATGGACGTAGGAAAGTTGCGATCGGAGCGTTTGCTCCTTGCGCTTCCCTGGACCCGCCCCTGAAATGCATGGATTTTTTAACAAATCTTAAATTCATATACGTACGTTCAACGGTATTCATCGCATCTCCCATGGATCTTTTGTGTCTGCTCGCCGCATCGCAGTACGACGCGATGCAGAGCAGCAGTATTCCGACTGTAATCGTTCGAATCATTGTGTGATCTTTATTCGCGAATTCAAGTCAACTAAACTGTATGCGTATGTCTTAATATCACGCCGTTATTCGCACCTGTACCCCGCGAGGAGGACAGATATGGGCTTGATCGCGCGATAAGCTATTGTTCGGCACCTATCTTTACGTACGGAAAGATTGTTTCCCTTTATGACAATCGCTATCAGAAACACCTGTAACTCAGTTCTCTGTCTTGTTTCTGTGTGCTTATTGCATTTGGCCATAATGATAACCTTACACATCTGCCATTTCATATTGAAGTGATATATACTGAAATAATTTGTTTACTTATATACCTTTTATAGATGAAATGAATTGAAAACAACTACCACATTTATCAGTTATTTCTCTTTTCACAATGGGTTTCAGATATTTTCAGCCATATGTACTAGAAATAACCAGTCAATGTAATCTTATATACATAATTCTATTCAACTGTCTATATGTTCCTACATTTCAGCATTGGCAGATATTATGAAGAAGCTTCTGATCAAATATGACAATTTGTTTCATGTATCATTTCCGTATTCAATGGGATGGCACGGTAAGTTGGATCACTACCAGGCAATGAATGGTAAAATGTTGGTGATGTGGAATATCAAATAGCCCGAAAGCCTGCTCAATTACCAGGCACTTATGCTGAAATGGATCTTAGCAATGTCTTGGTGTCCTGGATTAAACTAAAATTTTAAAATCAAAATGTACACGCTAAACAGAATGAAAATTAGAAACAAAAGAAACTTTCTTATTTTCTAATTTCCTTTTAATTAGATATCTAATTGTATTGAGTTTGTTTCTTCATTGTAATCAGTTTAAGCGTTGACTATAATAGGAAAATTGAATAAAATGATTTTTCCGTCGATTAATTATGCGTAAAATCTGTGCACAGATGGCACGTCTCCTTCCTTACAGCTATTCCGCTATAATCAGAAACACTCAGTTTCCGACCTCAGCATAGCTAGGATATAATTTGCATCGACAAGTGGATCCTTTGATCTTTCATCCCTTTGTTTTATAATCCATGGTTAAAGTCCCATTTGTATTCAACGAATATTATAGGTGCTCCAACTGGTCAACATTTGAGCGAAGACAACAGCCACTGGCAACTACATGCGAGTTACTATCCTCCCTTGCTGCGTTCAGCGACTGTTAAGAAATTCATGGTCGGGTATGAAATGTTAGCCGAATCGCAAAGGGATCTAACGGCGGAACAGGTACATATTCATCATTTAAAATTACAATGTATTAAAAGAATACTTATCGCAGTGTATTTTTGCGAATTTCCTGATCATGTTTGGCAGTCCCATGTTGAGCAGTTCTATTTCAAGAAAGAGGGTACTTTTTACTGTGAAAAGGGCCACTTTCCTATCAGAGGACACGTGCCCGGGTACCTGAATAGATAATTTGAGAATGGCTTGCTTTTCATTTTTGAAATAAAAAACATGAAAATTGTATCCAAATTTCGCTAAATCTTGACCCAAGTTTTTTTACACTGACTTTGAACGACAAATTTTAGGGGATTCGTTCGCTACCCCCTAACCCCCACTCAGCATAAGACTGAAAATCACACATTTCCCCCATTATCTAAGGATTTAACATAATCATGGCTGAATATACCATTTTCACACTTCGCGAAAAGTATTATCCCCTACTTGTTTATGAATTGTCCCCTATGTGTGACGTAATAAGACGATGTAAACTCTTAATCAAAATACAGTTATTGTAAAAAAGGCCCTGATTTTATTCCGAATGTTCGTTCTTTTGTTTTTTAGGCTGCTGAAAAACTAAGAAATCAACCTGATGTACACTATAAGATGCTATAGCAAAATGAAAGACAGTTTCACCTTTGCTAATGATTTCTTTAGTTTTGAATTCTGAATGTCAACTTATTTTATTTTGTAATTCATTTATGATTCATGTATTTTGAAGATGTCACCTCTGTTAACAGTTGATTCCAAACAATGTAAAGATAATGTATAACAATCTATGATATCTTATTTTTCTAAACGGCTGCAGTGCAGATTGCAGTCTAATCTAAGTCACTTATCTTTGTATCTAACCAAAGGACCAATATAATTCTTATATCAAACAATTTGTTTATTTTGAATGACTTCTTTTTTATGTGATTTCTTTGGGTTTTTTTTTTGTTTTCCTTGGAACCATCATATCGTACCCAAATGGTATGGAAAATGATGAATAGTCCGGCGTTGGCCCGCACACTCCGAATAATTGGTCGATATACCAGCAAGTGCTGCCACCCTCACTTACCGAGGCTATGCGGCTGAAAGATAGAAATTAAAAAGCTTAAAGCCCGAAACAACAAATATTTTATGCAGTAACTTAGTCAAAGATTTCAATTCAATGGACCAAATATGACTCTTTCATTAGAAAAAAAAATCTTGTGCATGTATATACTGATTAAAGGGATTGTAAATGGCTAAATAGCCTTTTAGAGACAGTACGGTTTCGTCTTCATAGAAATCCTCATCTTATCCGAGACGACGCCATGTTTACAAAAGTCAGGAAGTGAAAAGATAGATTTTCATTTCGGATGACATCTACTAAAGCTGGCATTATTCACGCCCCGGATAACCTGATGAGCATGTAAACGTAAAATATGGGCTTACAACCGTTAGAGTTCAGTGACTGCCTGGTGGACAGCCCGTATTTTCGGGATAAACTGCACCATCACGAGAAAGAACTGGAACGGACGTCAAAATCAATCAAACAGCTGATCACCGAATGTAAAGATCTATTTGCAGCGGCCAAAAGTAAGTTATTCTCAGGTGACAATAATAACTGGAATCATGGTATTTGTTGCCATACTGTTGGCGCTAGTGCACTTTCATAACCTCTCACAAAACAATTTATCTCAGAGCATTATTCATTTCATGCTCCCCCACAGACAGGCCAGGGTCACCTCTGTCAAGACTTCTCATTTCTTTGAATTTTATGGTAAACCCCGGTCTAAATAAAAGCAGGATTTCTAATAAGCTTATAATGACATCATCTAATCTAAGCTGTGCAGGGTGATGCGCACTCGGGTCTAGTGTGACAGGGTTTCATAGTGGTTGTGTCTAGCAAAACAGATCAGCTTCGAATCCTTGCCAAGGGAGGATGGGCTAGACCTGCTTGGTCACAGGACGCTACCAATTCGATTTTCGTGACAGTACTGGGGGCAACTCCAAATATATAGGCTAGCTGAGTCAATCACAGTCACAGGGATGCTAGTTCGTAACTATAACTGGAGAAGAGTCCGCTTAGGAGGTCAAGTTTGACAGCCCTTTTTCAATGGAAGGATGCCATTAGAGTGAACCTCAGCAACTGTGGCTGGCAATGAATTCAATAGTTGTATACTACATGGGCAAAAACTCTACTTATACTGTCTGTAGATGTAAGAGTAAGGCAGAGACCTTCTGTCAGGAGGCATGACTTTCGCTGGTCTCAGGTAGGCCTAGTCTGCTAAGACATTTTACTACTAGGTTTTGAACCATCTTGAAGAACATCGCCAGCTGATCCAGTTCCAGGGTTATGGGTTAGAGTTAACTCTCGGTTAAGATTAGATCATTTCCAATGAAAATGAGTTGACTCAAATCTTAACTCAGAGGGAGGAACTGGGTCCTAGTGTTTAGGCCATAACAGCGTCACTGTAGAGATTTAGATCCCGCTTAGGCGCAGTTAAGGGCCACAAAATATCCAAATTTTGACCTTAGAAATGTTAGTATGTTTTCAGACCAAGGTTATTGGCTTCGATTCCCCAGACCGATGCCGAAATTTTTTTGGGAGGGGATTAAGAAAGTGTAACAGCGCCAAAAAGAAAATGCTTATCACTTGCACTGAAGTAAGCATGGTCCATCAGGTGATAGGCATTGTCTTCTTGCAACCCGGTGTACATTTGGGCACTCCACCAGCAATCGTTATTCCTTGGCTGTTGTGTTAATGCGTGTAGGCTTACCATGGTGTATGCATTTTCTTTCTTTTAGTTAGTCGGCTAGGAAGTTCCTAGTTCGAAAATTGAGGCCCGAATTTCGATTTAGGGTAGGCCTGTCAGGCCTAGCGATAAAAACATTTGAGAAAAATAGACCCATTGATTGACCATCGGCGGTAGTAGGCCTGGATGTAACGCTTGATGTAACTGTGTATGATAGTTGAACAGATGTTCGCGATAGATTTATAACTAACTATGAGAAGTAACATCTCTACGCAGCGTTGTTGTAAATTCCCGTTGAACACACAAATTCATGATTGCGAACTGTTTCTGATAGAGTTTAAGATAGAAATGCGGAATTGCCGGCTTCTTCTTCGGGATGCTGTATTTAATTGATTAGGCTACAGACAAGTACGCTCGCTCAGAA